>NC_138960.1:17362500-19787500 GCF_965226115.1 Aulonocara stuartgranti
AGCCCCGGCAAAGACAAAAAAAAATACCTAAGAAAGTTTAACCTAGCTGCACTGGCAAATGAAAAGCTTTCAAGTGTACATCCCTGACAGATTTTCTTATATCTATATTTATAATAAAGCAGAATATATTTACTGTTTGACTGATTGCTGCAACAGAAGATAAAATAACTCACGGTGATCTCAGTAGATGTAAAAACAGTGCTGGCTGTTTTTGCAAAATAACCATCATGGATTGTTTTTCATTGGCATGCTTCAACCTGAAGCAACAACACAATGCCCACAGCAATGAGCTTTTAATTATAAGAACATAAAACCTGCTAACTTGGAGGTTTGTTTAAAACCCGTATGACTGTTTAACGGCTTGTGTTTCATGCCGTCTGCCTCCTGTTTTGACAATTTCCCTACATACTCAGATTTCGGCAATCACTTGGTAAGCTAAATAAAATAAAGATGGGAACAATAGCCAAAGGCACTAATGATCCAAATTGTGATAAACTTAAGAAAAAGCATCAAAATGAAGAAAGAATCGCAATCCCTGCAACCTTTGTTAGAAGCAGATAAGAGCCCCTAATGAGGCTTAAGTATAGCATATATTTAAGCTAATGCTATTGGAGAAGATATGAGGAAGCATTATGGCCTCATAAAAACAGCCTAATATACAATCATTATGGATTCTCAAGGTTATATTTAGTCTATCTCCAGGGAATTGATTGATAGATGGAGACCGGGGGCAAAACATAAAACTGAGCTAAATTAGGTTTTAAAAAAAAATCCATTTCAGCCTCCAACAAAGGAAGCCATTATTGTAAATTCCTCGAAACAGCCCTGAAAGCATGCAAGTTGGATGAGCACTCCACTACTAAAATGGCACACTAACAAAGAAAAAACATACAGCTTCTGGGTCTCTCTGTCTCCCTCCTTGTGAGGTGTATTTAATGGTATACTGAATATAACTGGAGATCAAGGCTCAAACTGTCAACAGCACAAAAAAAGGGAGAGGATGAAAGAGTGAACTTTTTTCTGATGATATGCCTAAAGTTTCTTGGTGAATGCTGTGATGTGTATGGATTCTTGCAGAGCTTGTTTTCTGTACAGCACTACTCCTTTTTTACTTCATGCTAAAAAAAAAGGTTAAGAGAAGCAGAAAATGAGCACTATTATTTGTCATTAATCATACTGGTCTTAATTCAACCACACCTCTTCTGCCACAGTTTGAACCTTTGCTGAAATCATCCAAGAACAGATGTTTGCTTCCAGATGTGTACAGCACTACTGCAGATTGTGATATCCATCATGGTTCACTCAAGCATGATCCATTTGTTTACAACTTCTGGGTCACAGCTAGTAACGACAACAAATCAGCCACACGAGAGACGGCTCATCCTTAAGCACATATGGGGAACTGCGGCTAAAACAAACAGACAAATCCAGACAGAAATTTATTCAGCTTGTCATCTGAGATCCAGAGGAACGGCATCTTCCTGTCACTAATATAACAAATATGGGTTTTCAGCTTTCTAATTACAGCCAATCACAGAGGAGAAGGTTTTGCAAATTCGGGATTTGAGAGGAGATTTAACAGCTGTGTCCTTTGTAGGAGCCATCTTAGATGTTTTGATTGAGGGAGACAGCTTCGCTGGGCACGAGAGAAGACAAAATCCACCTCATTAATCCTTCAGCTGCACGGATCCCTCACATCTTCGAGCTGTGATCGCTCTCTTCAATGCCAAACTAAGACGTGTGGGGCTGCATCAAGTCGCCGTTTTACCTTGATGGAAAATAAAGTATATAATTTTCTCTCATTGCCTCCCTGAGGTGCTGTCAGTGTTTATGCTGTCACAGCGTCGCTATTAAAAAACAAGCGTCAGAAATTGGTGGTGATGAATTGTAACAATGGCAACATCAGCACACTGTCACTGATCAAAGAAAAATGAGGGTTGAGGTTTCAGGTAATTGGTTCGCTATTGGTGCATATGGAAAATATTCTTTGGAGGAATTTCAAGCAGTAAGCACACATGCACAACAGTGCACGTGCAAATGCAAAAGCCTACAAACAAACAATACTGATTACTTTGATTGCACATCTAATATTTACTAAAATGCAGTGTGATGCTCTTGCACAGTCTTTGGTTATAACAATAAAAAGAAAAAAGCATTACACGTATTATTCTTTGTATAATTAATTATGTTCTACTAATTAGGCTGTATGAAATGGTTAACAGTCTCATGAGGGGTTATTTATTACACATATATTTTATACCCCAGATTTTGTTTCTGCTTTTTGAGGATGATGTGCTCTTGCTGGGTTCATCCAGCAGTGACCTCCAGGTCGGACTGAGGTGATTTGGAACCGAAGTGTGAGGTGGCATGGATGTGAATTAGCTTCTACATGTCTGACACCATGGTTCTGACCAAGAAAAGGGTGGACTGCTACAGCTACAGGTTGAGGATGAGTTATTGTGTCCAGCGGAGGAGTTCAAGAGTGGAACAGAAATAGAGCGTGCGATTGACAGGCAGACTGGTGAAGCATCTGCAGCATTGCAGATTCTGTACCAATCTGTTTTAGTGAAGAGACAGTTGTGCGTGAAGGCGAAGCTGTCGATTTACCAGTCCATCTGCGTTCCTGCCCTCCCTTATAGCCATGAACTCCGGGCAGTGACCAAAATAATAAGAATGTGGATACAAGCAGCAGTAATGAGATTCCTCAGAGGGGTGTCTGGGCTCAGGCTCAGTGATAAAGGGGGAGAAGCTCAGCAGTAGCTTTGCCTCAAAATGAGCCAATTGAAAAGCTGTTTGAAGCAGGTGAAAACCTGGCCAGCAGGAGCCATCTCTGCTCTTCAGGACTGTTTTGAGAGCACTGACTGGAACATGTTTAGAGAGGCTGCAACTTACGGCGACTTCACTGACTTGGAGGAGTACACATCATCAGTGTCCAGCTATATCAACAAGTGCACCGATGACGTCACTGTCTCCAAGATCATCATCTCACGACCCAACCAGAAACCGTGGATTACTGCGGAAGTGCGTGCACTTCTAAGGACCCGAGACTCTGCCTTCAAAGAGGGAGATAAGGTGGCGCTTAGAAGAGCGAGGGCTGAACTTTCTCGGGCCATCAGAGAGGCGAAGCGCGCACACGCCCAGAGAATCCACAACCACTTTAAGGACAGCGGCGACACACGACGCATGTGGCAGGGCTTACAAGCCATCGCTAACTACAGGACGACACCACCTGCCTGTGACAGTGACGGCTCCCTCCCAGATGTGCTTAACAACTTCTATGCTCGGTTCGACAGGCAGAACGACGTGGCGGCGAGGAAGACCACCCCTCCTCCGAACGACCAGGTCCTGTGTCTCACTACAGCTGAGGTGAGGAAAACTCTACGCAGAGTCAATCCACGTAAAGCTGCTGGACCAGACAACATCCCAGGCAGAGTGCTCAGAGAATGTGCTGATCAGCTGGCAAATGTTCTCACTGACATCTTCAACATCTCTCTGAGCAGTGCCGTTGTCCCCACGTGCTTCAAGGCTACCACCATCGTCCCCGTGCCCAAGAAGTCTTCTGTGTCCTGTCTCAATGACTACCGCCCTATCGCACTTACACCCACCATCATGAAGTGCTTCGAACGGCTCGTCATGAGACACATCAAGACCCTGCTGCCCCCCTCACTGGACCCAATGCAATTTGCATACCGCCATAACCGCTCAACGGACGACGCCATCTCCACTGCACTCCATCTTGCCCTGACACACTTGGACAAGAAGGACTCACACGTCCGAATGCTGTACATAGATTTCAGCTCAGCATTTAACACGATCATCCCCCAACAACTGATCGGAAAGCTGAGCCTGTTAGGCCTGAACACCTCCCTCTGCAACTGGATCCTGGACTTTCTGACCGGAAGGCCTCAGTCAGTACGGATCGGGAACTGCACCTCCAGCACCACCACACTGAGCACTGGGGCCCCACAAGGCTGTGTGCTCAGTCCTCTGCTGTTCACACTGCTGACTCATGACTGTGTAGCAACACACAGTTCAAATCACATCATTAAATTCGCTGATGACATGACCGTGGTGGGTCTCATTAGCAAGAACGACGAGTCAGCGTACAGAGAGGAAGTGCAGAGACTAACGGACTGGTGTAAGGACAACAACCTGTCTCTGAATGTTGACAAGACAAAAGAGATGGTTGTTGACTTTAGGAGGACACGAGGCGACCACTCACCGCTGAGCATCAACGGCTCCTCTGTGGAGATCGTTGACAGCACCAAATTCCTGGGTGTACACCTGGAGAAGGACCTCGGCTGGTCCCTCAACACCAGCTCCCTGCACAAGAAAGCCCAACAGCGTCTCTTCTTTCTGAGAAGACTGAGAAAGGCCCGGCTTCCACCACCGATCCTGACCACCTTCTATAGAGGAACTATCGAGAGCATCCTGAGCGGCTGCATCACTGTCTGGTTTGGGAGCTGTGCCATATCAGACCGCAAGACCCTACAGCGGATAGTGGGAACAGCAGAGAAGATCATCGGGGTCTCTCTACCCTCTATTGAGGACATCTACACCACACGCTGCATTCGCAAAGCCACCAGCATTGTGGCTGATCGGACACACCCCTCTCACACACTCTTTACACTCCTGCCATCTGGAAAAAGGTACCGAAGCATTCGGGCACGCACATCCAGACTGTGCAACAGCTTTTTTCCACAAGCCATCCGTCTCCTCAGCAAAAAGGGACTGACTGATAAACACGCACACACACACATACACTAACATTATCACTCAGCTTAACTCAAATACCTCAAAACATTGAGACTGGACTGACTAACCAACACAAAGCGCAAACACACTGACCTACACCACCAAACCATCGCACACACCAACCTGTAAATGCTCTTTTGCACAATATTATTACTAGATATATTATATATTATTATTTTTTTTGCACTAACTTGTCTTGTAGCACCTTGGTTCCTGGAGGAACGTTGTTTCGCCTCACTGTGTATTTTTAAACTGTATATGGTTGAAGTGACAATAAAGTTGAACTTGAACTTGAACTTGAACTTGATTTGACTGTTTCGGTCTCACTGATGTTCTGATTTGTTTCCTACAGTGTGGATCAGAGCTGGAGCTTAAAGGAAGATCTTTATGTTCGAGTTTATCCACATTTGTGGGACTGCAATTCTTTCTTTGTGCATCTGCAGAGACTCCACTCCATCCTTATTTCTTCTGCTGTTTCTACAGAGAAGAAGTTTTTTCCACATTTTAATTCAACCAGTCAAAGGCGTAGAAATGTGACTGAAGCTGTGGCCTGTTTACCTCTTCATCTACAAAGATCTGAGAGAGAAAATCCAGCTGTTCAGTTGTCAAGGATAAATGTAATAACTTCAGTGAACCAACTCAGGCCTTCACTCATTTATTCTCTGACATGTTACAGAGCTGATCAACGTAAATAAACAGATAAATAAAGCAGAAACATGAATAAAATCTACAGTTTGTTGTGTGAGAAACAGACACATCTGTCTAAGACTGAGTTTGAACTCAAACTTTACAATAAACCTGCTGAGCTAATGAAGCAGATGGAAGGGAGCAACGTTATTCACTGTAATGTTATGAGGAAAAATGTATAGCTCACCTCAAGAGAAGCAGCTGAATTGCAACAGGACTGTTTCCCAAAGTGAAACTTAACCCAAACTCTTCACTTTTCTAACACATCGTTAGACCTACTGAGCTGTGCAGCAGCTTGCTCGAACACCGCATCATTTTGAATGAACAATTGTCAGCTACTGTAAAAGTAATAAAAGCACAATTTCCTTCTTCAAGCTGGATTTGAACCCAGAACCTCTGAGATAAAAGTCTCTTTAACCAGCTGAGCTCTCTGATTGCTTTGCCTTTGCTGAAAATAATTCCTGCTCATCCAGAATTCACTCCGACGCTCACAGCCAGCGAACTTCACTCACAGTCCCCCTCGAAAAGAAAATTATGCAAAAACCCTCAAATATGTACCAAATGTAAAAGAAAAGACACAAGTATGTTGGTTAAGATGTAAACCAGAGACTTTCACATTTCTAATTATTCATCACACCTACTGAGATATACAGCAGCTCATGCTGTCACCACATCAGTGTGGAGGTAAAACTGTGTCAAGAACAATTAAAAGCAGAATTTGGATTCAAACCCTTTAGTTCTATATTTAGGACCACAAACTGACAATACTTCAGCAAACGTCTGGCTGAATCTTTAACCCCTTTTCCAGCTGGGTTTGTTGAAGTTAAATGGTGTCTTTCTTTCACACACTTGAATTTTAAGCATGGTCCACAGTAAGTTTGATGGGTTCAAGGTCCAGACTTTAAAAGGGCTGCTCCAAAAGCTTCATGCTTTATTAATTCTACAAGCAGCTTTCATGCGTCTTTGGGCATCATTGTCCTGTATAATTACTCGTTTACTTCCAAGTTTTAGCTTAATCCTCAATGATAGTGGTAGCATGATGCTATCACTACCATGCTTGACAGCTGGTACTGTTTTCTTAAAGCTGAATGTCTGATCTATATTCCTCGATTCTAAGTATGTCTCTGGTAACAGTGACCAGTACACAGTTTATCCCACTGCTGCGGGCGTTTGTTTTACTGAGACAGACTGGATGGTGCAATGTTTCATTGAACAAATCAGTTAACTGAACAATCGTAGAGCAACACAAGCTTTGAAGTGGGACCAACAGATCTTTCGCAATATCATCTCAAGCTGGCAAACTGTTTTTTGCAACAACTACACTATAAACGTTCTCTCTGTGTGGCAAAACTGAAAGGACAGAGGAAAAGGAGATGGTTTAGTAAGAGGTTCCTTTAAAAAAAGGAACAAAAATAATAAGACATCCAGTTTAGAACCAGGGGATTCAGTGTTGTGGTTGTCTCTCTTTCTTCTGTCAGAACAAATTAGAACCTGTTTGAGGTTTGTGTCTGACTAGGATGCCTTCTGGATGCCTCCTAGGTGAGATTTTTCGGGCATGTCTAACTGGGAGGAGACCCCGGGGCAGACCCCAGACATTCTGGAGATATTGCATCTCTCAGCTGCGTTAAGAACACCTCTGTATTCCCCGGATGAGGCAAAGGTAGTGGCTGGGGAGATTGAGGTCCATACATATCTGCTTACACAGCTGCCACAGCATCCCAGACACAGAGAAGTGGTAGAAAAAGGACGGATGTTTTTATACATCTCTTCCCAGTGTTTCTTAATGTAGTGGGGCTTATTTTTCACTTTATCTGTGCTACATAACATCTGGTCTTTCAAATCCATTAACTAACTAATCCATTAACTCTAAAAAATAGCCCTGATCCCCTTTCCTTCCTAAAGCTCAAAGTAGAAAAGAAGCAATGTGGATATTGACAATAAATGAACAATCATATTGTGTAAGCCAGGGAGACTCGCTAGTACCCAATCCCAAGGATCAGTGAATCTAAACAATAAGCTCAAAGTTAAAGCTTTCCGGACTACAGTTATGTTTCCACTGACACAATTGCGGTAACAAAAATATCACCAAAAGCAGCTTTAGGTAGTGGTGTGTGAATAAAAATACAAATTCTAAAAACAACCTTGTCTCATTTTTAACACAGATACTTACTGCTTATCCATTTGGCATTTGGGTCATGAACCTTGAATTCCTTCCTAAAGAGGTCTCCAACTGACACCTTGCCCTTCAGAGCCAGACGGTCATCCTCACCTGTAGAGAAAACAACCACATCATCAGCTATAAAGGGCTCACATGCATGCCTGTGCTTAGTAATAACAAACACACAGCAAATGCATCAGTAGCCTGCTTTGTCTTGGAACCAACAGAAAATGAAAGTTGACTCAGCTGGCTGCGAGGGAAGTTATTAAAGGTAAATGCATTGAACAAATCATAACAGCTGTTATAGATATTTTGTGAGGGCTGTAGTAAAAAACATTGACTTATTGTGGAAATAGTTGATAAAGAAAAAGAGAGACGAGCACACGTCCCCATTCTGATTTTTATCCTTCCATGGCGAGTTTTCTTTATATCTTTTACTCCTTCCTCCAGATAAAGGAACGCAATGAAATTTGCAATTTCCCCAAACTAGACAACAGCTGTCCTTGAGACCACCATAGAGACACGATAGGACACAGTCAGTCATTATATTCCAAAAAGACCTTACCAGGCCTGATCTTTTAAGGCCAACTCACTATAATATAGGGATCAACTCTAACTAAGGAAGGATACCCCATAGACGTGAGAGAACAACATAACAAAACACATGTCCAACCACAAACCTATAATTAACAACAAAATAACAATAATGACCTATAATATAACAATAATTCATTAATACATTAGATCAGATTCAGTAATCAGCTTGAGCTTACCTGATGACATATAGACAAATTAAAGAAGGTCTGACTCTGAATAACTGTTCATGTAATCCAGAATAAACTGCAAAAATTCATTAATAACAGCAAGCTAGTAAACAAGATTGACTTTTATCATCCAGTGCATAGTATCGTAACTGGCAATGTTAAAGTGGAGCTATTGTGCTTGACTTACTTTCTGTCATATATACTGTTACAATGTAAGATGATGATATTAAACTTGGCTAAAGTAATAATGGGGTCAGTGCATGTAAAATTAGTCCCTGTGAGCCAAAAACTCAAGCTTGGCTCTGTATAACTTCTGTGGAAGAGGATAACACTAATATGGTCACCTGAAGCATTGAGAGCGTTGATTCTTTTTTCTTGAGAAGCCACTAATGTTTAATGTTGAGGGTGTTTCTATATTGTATTTAGACTATATATTTGATGTTGCACTTCTTGGGTTTTTGAGTTTGTATGTCTCCTACCTTGGCAGGTCTCATTTGTAAAATAGATTCAATCTCAGTGTGACTTCCCGATTAAATAAAGGTAATAATGAGTAAGTGAATAAGGGCCTAGTCACCTAGGTCTAAAGTTCAGTCAGTGACAGCCTGACAATCACCAGCCACTAACCACAGAGAGTAACCTGTATTCCCCAACCGGTTGGTGAGCGGTTGCCCCCCCCCAAAAAGGTCTGTAGAGAATCTGGTTGGTGAAAACCTGCTTGCAACTGCTTTAGTTGCTAGAAGATTGCCGCGGTTGCCTGCAGTTTGCACAAAACAAGCTACGTTATCCACAAACTCTTGCCTGCTTCTTTTCAACCAGTTGTGCGTTAACTACACCTCAACTAGTACTTAGCAAATGTGTGAGGACAAGCTAATGTCATCCAAAGAAAACTAAAGGTGACCATGGTAATCTGCTAGCCACCAAAGGAATCACATGGCTATTTTTGGCGCAGCACCCTTTTTGCATCTGATTTCACCAAGTGACAACCAGCAACCTCCGGCAACGACTCACCAACTGACAGGGGAATACACACATAATTCTCTCGTGACCTGTGGTTGAATCGCATCCAATATATGTCAGACAACTCACAAGCAATGTGCACATGATGTCATGCAAGAAACTTCTGCTAGAAACTTAAGGATTATTTTGAACATGCAAAGCTACTCTAGTGGAGTCCCAAAATTAAAATACAGAGTAGTACACAATGCTAACAGTGTAAGAACTTCACACAAGACATTTTAGCACCAGCAATGATAGTTGGGTTTGTTTTTTTATGACACAGATAAAACACATGGAGGGTTGAAAGCTAATTTCTTCCCATCCATTTCTGGTGGCACTGTTTGAAGAACTGACCACTACACAATGCCACGCTGCCCTGAGTGACAGTGTCTTATCTGTCAGTGGATTAAATGAAAATTAGAACTATATCACAGAAGATAATAGAAGTTATAGAAGTAAGATAACAGAGAAATAGTTAAGGAGGCCAGAAGGAAGAAAACGGGAAGAAAAAATTGTGAAGGCGGTGAATGGGTTATTCAACTATCAGACAAGACAGGCATCAATATGAATGATATTCAAATCAAAACAAACCATCATTTTATGAGACTTTGGTTATAGGAGCATTAACAATGTTTGAATTGCTGTGTAGAGGAGGAAGAAATGCATTTTAAATACAATTTAGAAAAAAAGAAGAGGTGAAATACAAACAGGAACATAAGTCTGAAATAGATAAAAATGATTTTCTTTGTACTTCTGACAACAAAAACTGAAGGAATACATAATGTTTTTTTTGACACATTCTGATATCAAACTGAATCTTAACAAGATTTTCCTGGCGGCTGCAAGTGTTCACCTTTCAAAGAATAAAGAGCTTATTGGAGATGGAGGGGGGAAAAAAACAAGCATAATAATAAACCAAAGCATCATCTAAGCTGCCTCAGGCCTTTGATTAGGACTAGTGTGGCTTCTGATCATCAGACCAGACGTGCATATTTACAGCAGATGCCTCCTGCAATTCTCAGTTGATGCTCATCATATCGTCTTCTGTCCCATTATATGACTCATTTCACATCCATGCGCATGGTGGGAGGATAGAAAAAAATAATGTGGAAAAAGCAATATGTGTTGAGCTTCTTTGTTTCTAGCCAGAGTGCTCTCACTCTGAAGTTTTGTTTTGGTGAATTTCAGACAACAATAGTTCGAGAGATTCAGACTTCAGCACGAGGACCCTTCACCGAGACACGGCACTTGATGGACATATTGGTTTCTATGGGGATCAAAGCAGTGATATTTTAGCTGCAGGACAGTCTTTCGTAAGTGATGTTTAATCCCACTGCTAAGCCTGTCTATGCTCATGTTGTGGCTGTCATTTTCTATGAGGTAACATTTTTGGCTGCAAGTATTTTTTTAAGGTCATCACATCTCTGCTTCGGCTGTCTTCAGCGCGCACACACACACACACACACACACACACACACACACACACACACACACACACACACACACACACACACACACAAAATTCATTATGTTCAGGGTGCCTAGCTGTGCTAAAAGGTGTATAAGGAGGCTATAAACAGTGACTGCAGAGAGGATAGGAAAAGCCATGAAGACAAAAGACAAGTAGGGATGTTTTTCACCTCAGACAGCTGTTAAATATAGGACCTTTAAATGTCAAAAAGATAACCAGCAACAGGGGTTTCTTCTCACACTTTCCTTTGTTGCTGGTTCAAATATCCTGCGCATCAAGTGGGGACCATTACTGTACGTGCCACTATATCTTTCTAGTTAAACCCAAAATAACAACAAATGCTTTTAACTAAGTTTAAAGATTCATAAAATAGAATTACCTACTTCTCACAGGTAAAAGAAACTAAAAGCCAAACAGCCAAACAGGTTCTTGATTCCAGCTTTCACTGCAGCTCATTTTACTTCACTTGTATTTATGATTGGCATGTTCAAATTTCAGAGATCAGTGTTGAAATGGAACTACCTCACTGCTTTGTAATATGTCTGAAACGTGGCCTCTTACACAGTGTGTTTAAACGTCTGATTTAAGCTCAGTTGAATTGAGGAACATTTAGCTTTGTTTTGGGAGACTCTAGCCTCACATAAACATTTCATTTCCATCATGATACCGAAATCAAAAACAGGTTTACTTGTAATGCAGTAGTTTGATAAATAATAATGATAATAATGATAATAAAAATAATAAAACACCCTTACAAACTATATTCGGTTTATTTCTAATCTCTGGGAGGTCTTACTTCTGTAAAGGAGTACAATGAGCTAAATGGCAAAACATCAGTATCCTATAATATCTTTTGTGAAATATCCACAAAAACATCATAGATTGATAGAAATGTGGTCACTTTTAATATAAGACGATGAGTAATTATGTGAATACGTAACAGAAACACACGGTCCGTGGAAAGTGTTTGTGTGATCCATGTCCACTTCCTCCAGAGACTCAGTTTTGGTGTCTCCAGGTATATTATATCAACTTTTTATAGCACAACTACAGAGTCCATCTTACGTTGCTGGCAGCTGCTTTAAAAATCTGTCATATCTTCTGCTTCTTTATCTTTTGGTTAGTCCCTTTAGGCTTTGCCACAGTGGATAACCTCGTGCCATCTCACCCTACCCCCAGCATCCTCTTCAGCCACAACCATGTTCTCCTTCGCTACATCCCTGAACCTTCTCTTTCATCTTCTTCTTTTCCTCCTGCCTGACACCTGCATATTCAACGTGCTTTGTCCAGTATATCTACTATCTTCTCCACCTTCACTTCAGCCTTTCCTTTCTAACTTTGTTTCCAAACTAAACCTAAAACTGAGCTGTCCCTCTCATATACTCATTTCAAATCCGATCCATTTTGGTCACTCCCAGTAAAAATCTTAGCATTGCCAACTCTGCCACCACCAGCTCATGTCTTTTTGTTAGATACACAATTTTCAAAGCATACATTACAGAAGGTCTGTTGGTGTTTTGTAAACCCAGGAAACCTGTCAAACCTGAAGCTAACATTTTTAATCTGGGCAAAACAGCAAGAAAGATCATGGAAATGACAACACCTCTTACTCCCAATACATTTTTAAACAGTCCACTGATTCCACAAAACATAAATACAAGAAAACCAGTCCACCATTGTGGAGGCTAGTAAGACTAAGGTGAACTGTAGGAGGTGGTACAGGGGTCCTCCTCCTGCAATTAACCATGTGCCCTCTGTTAGTTAAACTGATAAACGAACAGCTCATAACAGACAGAAATGTGAGGAGCAAGTCTGTACTTACTACTTACTAAAGTGTTACACTGTGAGCTATGGTGTTAAAAACAAATATCCGTATTTTTACGCTCATGCCCTAGATTCAAAATGATGGGAACATAAGTTACTAGCAAGTTATTAACAGGGAAGTCCAGACAGGTTGGTGAAAAAGGACACCAAAAACAACCTCTCCAAAAAACATATGGGCATCACACTGCACATTGCTGAAAAAAAGGGCAGTTATAGAGCTCTTGCGTGGAGAAGGACATGAGGTCTATAACTACATGTGATCACAAGGATTATATGTCAGAGCAAAAACTCCAAAGTGCGACATCCACACTTCAATGACAGCCAAACATCGAGAGAGTATCTAAATTATTTACAACAGCATAGAGAATATTTCGTGATCCACATATGATTCTCTTGAAACCACAGTTTTCAATCTTATGCATTAGAGTCTAACATTTTCACAGCAAGTAGGGCTTTAATTAGTATGCTCCTACCCTCAGCTACAGCCAGAAGCTGTGGGTAGTGACCAAGATCATGGATATAAGCAGTGGAAATGAGTTTCCTCTGAAAGGCTCTCTGTTAGAGATAGAGCTCGGTCATTTGGGAGGTGCTCAGAGTTGAGCCGCTACTCCTCCACATCAAAGGGAGCCAACTGAGGTGGTTCAGGCATCTGATTAGGATGCCTCTTGGACACCTGGAGGTGAGATGTTTCGGGCACGTCCCACTGGGAGGAGGCACTGGGGCGGAATCAGGACACACTAGAGAGATTATGTCTCTCGGTCTCACCACAGAAGAATTGGAGGAGGTGGACTGAGAGAGGGAAGTCTGGCTGTATCTGCTTTTAGTGCTGCCATTCTGATCTTGAGCCAGATAAGAAGGAGAAAATAGACAGACAGAGCAGAATAAGAAAAGAAAAAGCACAAAAGAGGCAACTGTAATGTTCTGAAATAAAACCTTAAAAAGTAGTAAATCCACAAATTTTACAAGTTAGAAAATAATAAATGATATATGCAGGTAATTTTAGTTTCCAGTGGAACCCCTGCTGTACCTCATCACGGTGTGTTCATTTCTGGTTTACAAAGCAACACAATCGATATTTAAGCCTCTAAGCAGAGATGGCATGACAGCGCTACATGGTAAATAATCTGCATAGGAAGGTATTGTGTGTAGCAGTTGACTTCAGTTTCATGGTCTCATTATTCCATTACAAATTAACCAGATAAAAATCTTTTTTTTTTTTAAGTGCTGAACTTGCTTTTGGTATTACACTACAATTCTAAATATGAGGTCCAAAGAGATACTGACGGAAGTGAAGGAGGGGACTATTAGACTTTAAAAAAACCCTCAAAATAAAGCAATCAGTGAGACAACAAGAACATCAGGAGCAGAGATGGGCGGTAATGCATTACTGTAATCCGATTACTTTTTCAAGTAATGAGTAAAGTCAGGGATTACTATTGCAATTAAGGTAATTAGATGACTGTTACTTTCTCGTAAGCACACTGCGTTACTAAAACCGGGATTTTTTTGAGAGAGTGTCTCATGACAATGACATAAGCGAGTGCGAAGTTTGTGGCAACAGCTTGTGTGCAGACCAAAAATGGATAATAAAAAAAAAATCAAATCGAGTGCGGCAGAGCATATGACAGTGCAGCCTTTAAAGCGTGGACGCACTGACCTTACTTTGAATTTGATTCTGTAAAAAGTGACAAAAACATTAGCGTCCGCTGTTCACTGCGTGGGGAAAAAACCCTCTTTTTACAGCGAAAAAACCCCTAAACTTCTGAGCAAGCACCGAGTACGCTGCCACTGGAATGTGAAATTCACAGAGAAACTGCTGGATCCTTCCACCGACGGCTGCGACACACGTGCACCTGCATCTATTTGAAAAAGTGAGTGTAAACACAAAAAATTATTTTATTCTATATGCTGGAATATGCAGAAAATAGGTTTAAATGTTAAACAAATTTCTGCCAGTCAGAGAATGTTGCATATAATTTAATGTTTGCTTGACGCATAAAGTTAAAAGATTAAAACTAATAAAACAAGTTTTAAAAAGAGACTTTTTCATTTGATTACATTTTATATGATGGATTATGCAGAAAAAGTAAAATTGGGCTGAAAGATCGATTGCTTTATTTCCTGTTTAGGGTGTAAATCATGTTTTAGAAAGTAACTAAGTAACTAATTACTTTTGAAAATAAGTAATCAGTACAGTAACGGGATTACTTTTTTTGGAAAGTAATCAGTAATTAGTTACTGATTACTTTTTTTTCAAGTAACTTGACCAACACCGATCAGGAGTGGCTAAAACAACATTCTGATACATTCAGAAATAAAAAAGCAAATGCACAGGCCAGGTCAGCAACATCAAAAGCCCAGAAATACCACTAAAGTGAATGAGCGCAGAATTGTTTCCTTGGTTAAAAAAAAACACTCTTGACAACATTTAACCATGTCACGAACACACTTGACAAGGTAGACATATCACTGTCAAATGCCTAAAAGGTGCAAACCCAAAAGAGTTCCAAAGCACACTGCATCATCTGTAATGCCTGCCAGTGGAGGTAGGTCATTTTAGTGTTTATGTATGGTGTGACTACTGATAGAAGTAGCAGGATGAATTCTAAAGTGTACAGGGGTACATTTTGCTCACATTTAAACAAATGCTGCAAAACAAACTGGAAAGTGGATCAGAGAGCAAATATATAATGACCCAAAGCCTAGTTAATTCAAGTTAACTATAATAATGCAATAATAAAATAAAAGATTTGCACTTGAATCACATTTTGACTGCTTGATTTAATATTCACTGTGGTTTTCAGAGGCAAAAATATGTGTTATTTTCAGAAAACGTATGAACTACAGTATATACATTTCTTATTTCTGATTCTTTTTTAAACTCAGAAGAAAGTCAAGACTTTGTCCTGGTTTTGCTTAAATAGAACATATAACAGTCCAAGGTTCTCTGCAGTGTACCTAGAATTGTCTCTATGCAGCTTCTTTTATAAAAAGAAGGTAGAAGAACACTCCAACCCCCGACGCATGTGGCAAGGACTCCAGACCATTACAGACTACAGGACCACCAAACCCTCCCCCACATCCTCTGATGTCTCCTTCCTCAACGAGCTCAACAACTTTTATGCTCGTTTTGAGCGAGGGAACCCCACAACCACAATCAAAACAGACATAACGCCAGACCACCAACCTCTGACTCTCTCCCCCACCGATGTAGGAGCGGTGCTGAGCAGGATCAATGTCCACAAGGCTGCAGGTCCTGATGGCATCCCCGGGCGTGTTCTCAGAGCGTGTTCTGGGGAGCTTACAGGAGTGCTCACAGACATATTCAATCTGTCCTTGGCCCACGCTGTGGTACCGGCCTGCTTCAAATCCACCTCCATCGTCCCGATACCCAAAAACTCCAACCCATCTAGCCCCCCATCATCACTAAGTGCTTAGAGCAGCTAGTCCTAGCACACTTCAAATCCTGTCTCCCCCCCACCCTGGGCCCCCACCAATTCGCATACCGCCAGAACAGGAGCACAGAGTCTCCATCGCACTGCACTCTGTCCTCTCGCACCTGGACAACAACAACACATACGGCAGAATGCTGTTTATAGACTTCAGTTCAGCATTCAATACAATCCACCCCTCACAACTCATCAGGAAACTGACAGACCTGGGCATCAGTTCCCTCATGTGCAAATGGTTACTGGACTTCCTGACCAACCACCCCCAACATGTCCGGCTGGATAACCGCTGCTCATCTACCATCACAATGAACACCGGTGTACCACAAGGCTGTGTGATGAGCCCTTTCCTCTACTCCCTCTTCACCCACGACTGCAGACCTGCTGATGGTTCCAACACCATCATTAAGTTTGCAGATGACACCACGGTGATTGGCTTCATCGTTGTCACTGATGAGGCCGCCTACAGGGAGGAGGTGGATCGTCTGGCTGAGTGGTGCGACACAAACAACCTGCTGCTTAACACCGAGAAGACCAAGGAGCTCATCGTGGACTACAGGAGGAATGCTGACCCACATCCACCCATCCACATTAAGGGGACGGCTGTGGAGCGTGTGAGCAGCTTCAAGTTCCTGGGAGTCCACATCTCCGAGGATCTCAACTGCTCCAAGCTGGTCAAGAAGGCTCACCAGCGCCTCTTCTTCTTAAGGACTCTGAGGAAGAACCACCTGTCCTCAGACATCCTGGTGAACTTCTATCGCTGCACCATCAAGAGCATCCTGACCAACTGTATAACAGTCTGGTACGGGAACTGCTCTGCCTCGGACCGGAAGGCATTGCAGAGGGTCGTGAAAACTGCCCAGCGCATCGCCGGAGCACCACTTCCTGCCATAAAGGACATCTACAGGAAGCGGTGTCTGAAAAGGGCTGGGAAAATCATCAAAGACCCCAGTCACCCATCACATGGACTCTTCACCCTCCTGCCCTCTGGGAGGCGCTACAGAACCCTCCGGACTAAGACCAACAGGTACCGGAACAGCTTCTTCCCCACAGCTGTCAGACTCCTGAACTCTGCCTCCTGACATCTGACCCACATTAAACTCATGGACTGAACATACACACACCCACAACCACCTACACACGCACACACACACACACACACACACACACACACACACACACACCCCCACAATGGACAACTGTACCCTCAAACACACAATAATAACATGGACTGAACCACCACTCACAACCACTAGCACTTTATATAGCCTCTGTAGAAATTATCCACATATCTCACTTATCTTAACTGCACTACTGTATAGCTCTGTGTAAATAATCATTCTGTACATACGATAATTTTTAATCCTACAACTGTTTATAACCTGCATAGTTCACATTTCTGTATAGCTGTATATCCCAGATTTCTGTATAGTTTTTTTTTATTTCATATTTATATCCTGTTCATAGCCTGTACATAGCTTGTACTCACTACAGCCTGTACATACTTATAGTTATAGAATATTCATAACATACTTCATACCGTGTACATTATAACATACCATAATAGACCCATTTCTGTAATATACTTACATATCTATATTATTGCTAATATATATTGTAATATATCTATATCATGGCTAAAGCACTTCTGGATGGATGCAAACTGCATTTCGTTGCCCTGTACCTGTGACATGTGCAATGACAATAAAGTTGAATTCTATTCTATTCTATTTTCCCTTTTAGAGTCTAATCTCAGTGGTAATTGTGAATTGTTACCTTACTTTATGGCATAACTCGTAAGGCCTGCATTGCACTGCAAACCAATATTTAATCAGCAGGGTATGAGACTCACGGGTGTGCAAAGAGAGTTTCCATGTGTTGTTAGCAAATTCCAGCAAGTAAACAAAACCTGACTTCCCAGTTTTCACCAGTCAGAGGTTTTATATTGCAAGAACACCACAATGACTTGCATCATCCACCAAACTTGTACATCAGCTGTGTGTATGTGTGTTTGTGCCCGTGTGCCATATTGTGCTGAACAGATGGACAGACTGCGACTGATCCTCAGTTCCGCCCTGATTTCATCATGGGGGACAAAAACACCTTTGAAGGCATCTGCTTGATGCTTCAGTCGAGTTTTATATTTTATCATCAGAGTCACCAGACTCTGAATATGCAGCAGGAAAACATAATAATGCACATAAGTTGAAGCCTCCTGTCAGATGGTTAAGTTAAGAGGGGATAAATATGGAATTTATAATGAGGCCTGACTGCTAGATTTACGCCATGCGCACACAGGCAGTCACTGCAAAGATGGAGGCGTACATGTGAAAGTTTACATTTAAATTTACATTTTTATATAAATGACAGTCCCTTAGAGGCAAATCCATTTTCTCTAGTAAGTATGTCTTTATCTCACTCTCACAGCGCGCTGTGATTGTTGGTGGAAATTTGTTGATAAAAGCAGCCACATCAGGGTCAGCTTAAATGAACAGTTTATATGCTAATGTTATACAACCTCTTCTCGGTACAATAGAGTGTCAGAGGGAGCTAACATTTAAGTGGCACATTTGATTGAGTTGACTGAAACAAGTCTTTACTGTAGACAACAAAGTTAGAGAGCATAAACATCACACCCTCATTTCATAAACATGGATAAAAGGTTTTAATGATTATTCTTAATCATCCAAATTAGTACGTGCAAAACACAATGAATACAATGAACATTATCAGCCAAATACAGGTATGCAGCATTACAAAGTATTGTTCAGCTCACTGTTTTGGTTGTACAGCCTGAAGTTTCATTAAGGTGTATTGCTTCCACAGTGTATTTTTCAGCTGCACTGGGTAGATGTTCACAGTAAAATAAATAATCTAATCATTAATTTGATTTTGAGAAGTTTAAACATGAACTTGTTTACTCCCTGATGACCTTACCTGTCATATTCATCTATGACACTGGAGCCAACCATGCAGTCTTTTACTTTTACAGTGTTTACACACCACCATTGCACCATTGTCAGACAGGTTAGTTTTACCTTAACTGATGATGTGTTGCTACAGTGGTAATCTTGTTCATACCAGAGTACATCAGGCTCAGACATTTGGAGGATGTGCTTGGCTGAGGAGCTAATGGTGCAAAGCTACCATCTGCAGGATCGGGACTGATCACTTTTATGTCAGTCCTGAATTCATAGCATGATAGCTTGCCAGTGAAGAGGAGCTTTCATGACTGGGTTTGAGGGCAGCCGGTTGATGATTGCCTGTATCCAAACTTGGATTTACTGCATGCTTATGTAGAACCTGTTGCTAATTACCTTGTAAAACACAGCTATTAACATGTGCTAAAAGGAGATGGCAGATGGATTTGAGGCAGAATATTAATCACCACAATGTGATAAATTTTTCATTTTCATTTTATTGACCTGTGGGAAAAAAGTTGTACATGAATACAAATTAGAAACAGCATTGGGCGTTATGCTTTTTGTAAGACTGGATATTGTTTGGTTGATGAAGGCAAAATCTTTCATTAAGGTGTAACAGGCAAACGAATAAAGTCTCTCACCAGCGATTTAGATTAGTTAACAATTTTTTAGAAGCTGTCTGGTTCTCAGACAAAATTTCCTTTTCCTCATGGATTTTAGTGTATGATATAACAATTTCATATCTAAATGTCTACAATTTACAAGCTATTTATTCATAGTACACCCATCTTTGCATCTATTTATCTTATGGTATAATAATATTGCACTGTTTTTCATTATCTAACAATTTAGAATTCAGAAGAAGGTCTATATAGAGAAGAAGGATTACATTAGAATCACAGCAGTGTTATTTCACCTTGATTCACAAAAATCTATACTGAATCTATAAAGAGCACAACAAGCAAGACCAGCTCCAGATGTTCTATCATGTTGTGATATAACAAAGAAACAATAACGAAGCTAAATTAAACTAAAAAAATACATTTTTATACGAATCTGAGCCATTTTTCCAAAATTCCGGGGTCAAGATGTACTTTAGTCATTTCTGGTTTTAACTTTTTTGGTCTTACAGTAGTAGCAGAATTTAACAAATTTAAGTATCATTCTCAGTTCGGTTAGTTGATACAGCACCAAAGTGTGTGAATGTGTGTGTGAATGGGTGGATGACTGGATATGTAAAGCGCTTTGGGGTCCTTAGGGACTAGTAAAGCGCTATATAAATACAGGCCATTTACCATTTAATACAATTGCTGAGATTTTTAGGTATCTATATTATGTTAGAATAATGTATAAATGACAGAAACAGTATGAAGTCTGTATTTGATTTTATCACAGTCATATAAAATCATTAACTCTTGATCAAATACAGTATGTGAGCAAAATATTACTGAATGCCACTGAAGCATCAACCCTTGTTGTTTCCTGTTAGGGTATAATTTGAGACTTGGTTTCATGCAATAATCTGTGTGACTGCTCGCTTTCAGCTGCACCAAATTAACGTTGCATGTGATCCTCCCACAGTTTCAGCTAGCTGTCACAGCTGTCAGTCAGCCAGACATCCCTCAGTCTGTAGAATACCCAGATGCCAATAGTGAACATCTGACCTAGTTGTACTGACGTAGGAAACAGAGCAGCCTCTTAGTAATACGAAGCCATCAGTTAAAGGAGATGAAGCTTGTCAGAAGAGGAAACAGAAGAATTCCAAAACTCTGTGCGTGTGCTGAATGTTTGTGCATGTGTGTGTCTGTGTGACTCAAGTGGTTGTCAGGTGCAGTTAGAAACTGGTTGCCCTGTCTGAAAGGGAAACATCCATCAACCAACCCTCCTAAGTGAGAGGAAACAAAATGCTATCTCATAACTCCAGACCTGCCATGCTACAGTTTACAACTCAGCGGGGTATGATTGCTCCCAAAATCCAAAACAAATTGTTCTGAATGAAGACTGTATTTAGTATTTTAACAGGACAATCGTCCCTAAAGCATTTTAAGAGCGCTAAAAGAATGTCAGTGATGAATCTTGAACCCGTGGGTTTATTTAAACCACATCAAAACATCTTTTTACTAAATGTTCTAATCTTTAATTAATCCGTTAAAGTCTTATTTTCTTAAAAGAATTAGCAAAATTCATTGTTTGAAATGCTGTTGCTTAGTCCGGATTCTGGTAATGTAATCTGTCTTTATTTTCAACATCCATCATTGTCTATGTGGTGTTATTTTTTTTCCCCCTTCGCGAGTGTAGCAAGTTTCTTTTTCATTTACAAAAAGGGAGCTTTTTATGTTTAAATGAGAGACAACTGCCTTGATAGGATTTCATTTTTCCAGTGTAAATTCTTCCTACTGAAACAGATGGAGCAGGATTTAAACTGGTAGTTTTTATCTTTGTAACTGAGAATCAAGGCTTTCTTACAATGCCAACAATTTTGTTTTCAGTCATGGAGGAAGGGATTTATCTTAAGATGGAGAGAACAATTTCTCTACAGACAGAAGCCTGAATAGACCGCAGTGCCATCTATAATGGAATACCAGTGCACCTTTGGAGATCATCATCAGCAGTGTGTAAAATAGGGGGGGGAAGCTATTTGTGAGCCTGGAGGTCTGGGACCTGATTAACCTGAGTCATCAACCAGAGGGCAGCAGGTCAAACAGGTGGTGGGCAGGGTGCAAGGGGTCACCTGTGATGGCCCTGGTTTTCCTGAGACAGGAGGATCTGGCGATGGCCTCCAGGGGTAGCAGAGGGCAGCCAATGATTTTATGGGGGTATTGCTAATTACCCTCTGTGTACCAAACACCCAGGCAGTAGGAGAGCACGCTCCCCACTGAGAATTGGTAGAAGTCCAGCAGCAGCTTCTGGTCCAGGTTATTGTTCCCAAGGACACAGAGGAAGTACAACTACTGATGGGCCTTCTTAACATTTGTGTTGTGGGTCCAGGTAAGATCAGCAAAGATATGGGTGCCCAGAAACCTGAGGGTGGAGACAGATTCCACCTGTTCTCTGATTATAATGAGTACATGTAGTTCTTTTCTTTTAAGTACATTCAGCTTCAGGTTGTTTTCTCAGCACCAGCGGGACACAATCTCTACCTCTGCTCTGTATGCTGCGTTATCTCCAGAGATGAGCCCAACCACTGTGGTGTCATCGGCACACTTGGTTGAGTGGGTTGGTGTACAGTCATATGTATACAGGGGGTATGGTAGGGGGCCGAGTCGGACTGATTGAGGGGGGTTGGTTAGCAAGCTTGACATGTTGTGCAAAGCTGTGCAGAAATTAAAAAATATTAAAAAAAAAGAGCTTGAAAGAGTTCAATGTTGACTTTTCAGCATTATTTAATTTATATTGTAAGGTAGACCCTACAATAATACATTGAGAGAAAAACCCAACAATCATATGACCCCCTACGAGCAAGCACTTTGGTGACAGTGGGAAGGAAAAATTCCCTTTTAACAGGAAGAAACCTCCAACAGGACCAGGCTCAGGGACGGGCAGCTATCTGCCACGACGGGTTGGGGCAAGAACCCCATAATAATTAGGACTAATATTCCTGATTATTAGCAGATATCTTGGCAATCGTGATGATTCACGACCAGCAGAAGCACTTATATATGCTTGGATGGTGGTATATTATGGTGTATAAGAGTATTTAGGAATAGTGAAAGTATGACTTTCATCTGCTCTTTGCTCTTATCGGTTTGTTGGTGGGGTCAAGATCAACCAACCGATTCACGGGGCTTGAAGCATCATTGGCCAGAGTCTGAAGGCGTTTGAGTCCGTGAGGGACATGGGGTCACTGAACAAACTGCTCTCCATCATGGATGACCCATGTCACCCACTCCATTTTAAACTAGTGAGGCAGCAGAGTTCATTCTCCCTCAGACTTATTCAACCCTGCTGCCATAAAAAATGCTTCAGAAAGTCATTCCTATCGTTCTCTTTGAAAGTGTACAGTTACTCTTCCTTCTCTGACAGATGAACACACCTGACAGGTATAAGATTTCCCACACAGAAATGTGTGTGTATTATACCCTCGTACAGCTGTTTCTTAGATTTATAGCATACACTTTATTTGTTAATACATTTGCACTACTCTGTCTCAGTCTCTCTCCATTTCAGTTTCAGTCTTATTTTTATTTTCATCTTTAACTTAACCTCATTTTTATTTTCTTTTTTTTTTTTTATATATGTAAAATTTTACAGCACAAGGCCATCACTATGCACCTGTGGCACTTTTACTAGTTTGTTTAATTACTGGAAATTGTAGCCTACTGTTTTTAATCTTTATCCTGCTGCTATAACAAAATAATTTCCTCTGTGGGATCAAGTATCTACCTACCTATCTATGATTTTCTTAAAAAAGAAAACCATCAAACTATTTTGTGAAATAGGTAGAATGGGTGGGATGTGGTGATCTTAAAAATATAAAGGAAAATGATGGTGCATTAGTAAAGCAGTTGGTTAAAGTTAGTGACAAAATAAGCTATTTCTTGGAGAGGCTAAATCTAAAAATGTTGTTTAACTTGCCTGTTTTTTTTTTTTTTAACTAAAAATGACAGGAGTTCATAGCCACTCTTCATCATCAAGGTTTTCTTTTTGTATGTGATGAATCTTTTTAAAACTGCAATGTAACTCCACATCTCATTGTACAAGATGGGTAGGTAAGAGAAAGGTTATATGTGAAAAGTGATAAATCACTTGTTTACTTGCTAATGCTAGCTGTTTCTACAAATACATAGATCCTAACAGCAAGGTTTATCTTAGCCACAATCTGCATGTGCAAAAACAAACAAAACAAAACTACTCTCACAGCTTGATAAGGCCCATCCATTTTAAATGTGACACCAGACAAACCCATAAGATTAATAGATTCACAGTTTACACATATCCTTTAATTAACTACCAAAAAAGTGAGAAGCTTTATAACAGAATGCCATTTGACATGAAAGGAGAGTGATTTCTTTACTACTTTAACTTGGGTTGGAATTAAACAATATTTAGAATTCATGTGACAAGCACCACTGTGTGACGATAACTGCTAAAGAGTAGTAAAATAGTGATTGCCAAACAGTATCTTTGCTTTTAAATGCCCAGCCCTCGTGGAGATGCTGCACGGCACAACAAGAATGTAAAGGCTGCTACCCTAATCGGGGTGGCAGTTCCTATAAAACTGGAAAAGTGCCTGTAAAATGACAAATAAGACATTGATCGTTAGGGGATCATTGTGTGCACGTTTGTTCTGATTCCTGTGAATTGTGGAGAGGCAGCAATGGATGCCACACCAAGGTCATTGATCTTTTGCCCAAATTAGGTCAAAACAGCACCAGAGGACAGTGTATATTGGGAAACAGCTGAGCACATGGAGTTATGAAGATGGTGAGTGGAAGTTGGAAATGAAGTTTAACTAGTGAACACACACACACAGCATTAGTACAAGGTTAAAATTTTACGGACTATTTGTTGGCTAAATGCAATCTCCATAGGTCCTTTGGCAGACTGCCTGGATTTTTCCAAAAGCAAAACTTACTCTTTTGAGATTTCTGATTTTGTAAACATAATTCACAGAGACCTTTAGAGGTCCTTATACTCTGAGTCAGTCTAGCCATTTACTCAGCTTTGGGGCTTTAAACTAAGCACACATAAGCTTTTCAGAATTTACAGGCATACAAATGGTATCAAAAGCATCTAACACAACTAAGGTACCTAACACAAACTGCATCTGTGCTTACTCTTTGAAAGACTAATCACTCAAACCTTACAAAAAATTATTTTCAGGGAATTTGCTGCTTTTTTTTTGACAAACATCCCAGTTCAAAGAGTATCTCCAAACTTTTTTCTAACTCTCCAAGTAGATAAAATATTTGACTTTGAAAAATCCAGCCATTCAATTAATTGCGCATGGTGAATACTAGTATCTCAAAGAGCATAATAAACTGTCTTTGAAGCTCAACTCAGTTGCTCATGACATCCAATTAGAACGCACAAACTTGCAGAATTGGATTTCATGAGGTCACAACATATTTTAATATCCAAAGGTTTCTAAAATCTGCTTACCTAAGTAGTTTAATGTCTGTTTGAGACCAAAACGAGGGAGAAACGATTGCATGTGTCAAGCCTTGCAGCAGAGCAGTAGTTCTGCTTGAACACACAAAAATCAACACAGGGAGGGTCAGATTAGGACAAAGTACAAGCTGGAGACACCACCTGCCTGGTGTCCACTTTCTGCCCGACTCCTGTTGGCCTGACGTGTTTTGTACTGCCACATAAAGCAGCTCAATTTAATCCAAATCCACAACAAATGCCCCAGGACAGGAAGAGACTGCAGCCAGGAGGTGACAAGGAGGTTTAGGTCATGCTGATTTGACACCTGCCATCGAGCCGCAGTCTACCCCGGTGATATTTTTGCTCTTACATCGGTGTACATCTCTAAGAACACTACAGAAAAAAACAACACTGAATTTCTTTAGTAAAGGTTGACCCCACTCTGGGCTGTGGACATTAGCTACAATTCCTTGTGACAGAAAAATCACAAACAAGTGCACAGTGATTACTGTCTTTGGAGCTGAATTATAGTTCACACACACTACCAGTTGTATTGACAGATTTGACTCTGGCAGTGCATAAAAGCACGTCAAGCAGCTTTATGAGCCTGACCATAAACAGATGGTCTATTGATTTAACTTTAATCAAAATTTCCAAACAGAAATCCTGAAGGTCATCCCGAAATTGAAACTGCCTTAAAATAACCAAGGGGGAAAAAACGGCATTCAAAGTGTGTGTGTGTGTGTGTGTGTGCAACATTATAAAGACATATGGCAACTATGTTTAGGAAGAAAGCAATGTTGCGTAAACTGACTTCAATTAGGTTTCCTGACCTTCACTAAATGTAGCCTTTACAGCAAGAGTGCCCATGTGGATGCTAAGGGCGAGTGACACTGCAAACTCGGCATGAAAGCCTGGAGCACACAAGGACTGAGATACTGACACTCACACTTTATTCTTTGCATTGTTCGTGGTGAGATTGATTGTGAAAGCTTAATGAGCATGTTGGTGCATAATAATAGCCTTGTAAACACAGGGATGTGAAGTGTATGGTGTCCCTCCCCCTTCCATCCTGCGCCGTGTACCTGGTGTCAACAGGATGACGGAGGTGACGATCAGCGAACAGATGACCAGAATGACAAGAAGGGCGATCGCTATTCCCTTCCAGTTCCTCTGCGGAGGGTTACTGCCCACCAGCTCCTACAGAGACAGACAGAGAGAATAAATGGTCAGGATAAAGACTATTCTGGGAGGGATTCAGAGCACAGTTTATCAACACAGGTTGGGAACATAACAAAAGTAAAAATCAAAAAGAACAGTATGAGAAAGAAGGAAACACTAGATAAGAAGCACCTAGGAAAGAAAGGAATCAGAGAAGTATAAAAGGCAAAATCGCGGAAATAAAGGATAGGGGTGTTAGTCAAGGACGAATGTGAGTCAGTGAGTCGCAGCCTCTCGGATCTCAAGGAGAGCCGCAGCAGCAACAGCAGCAGGAGGAAGAGGAGGGGGGAGAATTCTTAATGAGCCGAGCATCAGCGGCCATCACGCGCAAACGAATGTGACAGATAAAAATGGAGCCCATGACACGTTGGCGAATTGCATGCTCGACAAAAGCACGGAGAGAAGCTCTGGGGTTGGGAAAAGGAGTCTGAGTTATGAGGAACCTTGAGGTAATTTTTCCCTTTTTTCACCTTCTCCGTTTTGTTTGACCTACAAATCCAGAAACAAAGATATTTTTAATGCTACTGAACTGAGTGAAAGCCAAATTCTAAGGAATTACTATGGCTCCATATAAAGTATCACTGCAGGATATAAAAAGGAAATAACACAGGCAAAGCTGCTCTAGGCTTTGTGTCCTTGCCCAGATGCAATAATGAGCAAACCATGTGAAATTCATTTGACACATAGTCATGTGCAGCAGGTAGCCACATACAGCAAAAAAATAATAATAACAGAAACAGAAGAGGACCAGCCACACATCTCTGTGAGAAAGAACAACCCTAGCCTGACCATCACTCGCTGTCTGAACGTAGAACTTTCGATCCGTGATGCTGTTAAACACGGCAGTTATTTTCAGATATTTATTGACTCTTTCCACACATTTTTCTCTCAAATCCAAGAGTCTGCCGTCCATCTCAATAAATGGACCAAGGGTCACCTCTTTTCCCATCTGAAGATTTGCAGAGATGTGGGTAAAAGAGGGGCAGTGGACTGCAGATGAACCCTCCTCAGAAAGGCAGAAAATGAAGCTCGAAGTCTGTCATCAAAGCAGACTGCTTTTTTGGTCTGACCAGTAGGAATATACTGCATCTGACTATTCATTTATTTATTTAGTTGGCTGACAGAAGATTGTGCTGTTGCATTTTGAGATTATTTCTTGTTAAATATTGAAGTTGGCAGGCCTGGCCGAATGACGCTGTGTGAAAGAGGGATTTATTTCTGGCATGTTAAAAATAGCAATTATCACTTTGTATTGCTACCTTTGATTGCATCCCATGTGTCTACAAAAGAAAGCACGAGACTGAGAATACTGCTCAACTTTATTTATTCAATTTTAATAAAGAGGTTAACATATTCTCGTGCAGTGCTTCAAGGTCAATTTTTTTTTGTAAACTCATTCTTACTCTATAAAAGCCCACTGTGGGGAAAATGCAACCGTTTTAACCACCAATACACATTCCAGGAATCAGGATCCAGGAATGTGTTTCAGGAAGCACGTTCTCGGCATGATCAGCAGATCATGAGTGGATCACTAACTAAAAATAAACTACATTGTTCTGATACATTGCCGGAGCAATCTTTGAACAGTACAGCTTTTCCCAGACTAGCATCCTTGAATTAAGTGCCACATGGCATAAACTACACAAATCCATGCCTAATTAGCATAACATACTCTCAACCTCCTGTTTTTTAAATTTTGTATTTTTCCCCCTTCCCCATTAATATATATATACATTTTTTAGAAAGCCGAGGTCAGTTTCCTGAGCCCGATAACTGCCATACCTGTAAAATAAAGAATGAATAAATTGAATCTGTCTGGCAAAATGAATCAGGCTTAAGGATCTGAAAAGCAACACTTCATGCTACAATCTAAAGAAACAAAGTCATTGACATCTACAAGGTTGCAAACCGATTTCTAAGGCTTTGGTACTGCTGCAAACCATGGTGAGAGACATTAACCACAAATGGAGAAAACTTTAAACAGTGATGATCCTTCCTAAGATTGACTGACCCATCCACTAGGTGACAAAAGAATCTAGAGGAGCATCTAAAGAACTATAAGCCTTCATTTCCTTCATTTCAACTGAGTGTTCCTGATTTAACAATGAAAAGATAAAAACCACTGCTAACCAATAAGACTTTTGAGAAAAAAATTTCTGTGGACTGACAAAACAGGAGTTAAACATTTTTAGAAGGTTTACATCTGGCATAATGCTAACACAGTATTTTATGTGATGAACATATCAACAGTCAGTCATGGTAGTGGTATGGTGAAATGGACTGCTGAGCTGCCTCACACCCTGATTATATCAAACTATGAATTCTGCTCAAGTAAATCCTGAAGAAGAATGTCTGGCCATCAGCTCGTGCCCTGAAGCTCAAACTATGCAGCAGGACAATGTCCCAAAACACACCAGCAAGTCCAACTCTGAGTGGCTCATTGGCTTAGTCAAAGTAAGTACTTAACTCTGATTTAGATGGTTCGACATGGCCTTAAACAGGCCAATTATGCTCAAAAATCATTCAGTTTGGTCAAATTAAAAATTAATTCTATAAGGAAGATTTGGGGAAAGAAAATGCTCCATAGTAATGTGAAAGACTCATTGCCAGTTAACATTAATTCTAGATTGCAGTTCTTGCTGCCAAGGTTGGCTAAGTTTTGGCAAGATTTTTTCACACTGGACCAGGTAGGCTTTGATCATGTTTTTTCCCTTACTTGAAATAAATGAAATGATCATTTAAAAAATGTAAATTTAAAAATGTCCTTGGGTTATCTTTGCCTAGTATAAAAATCTCTTTAATGATATGAACTATTTAAGTGTGACACATTTTGTCTGTTACATTTTGTGTGAACTCATACATGTTGGAGAAAGAAACTAAGGCAATTCAGAAATTAAAGCATCTGAAAAGAAAAAAAAAAACATATGGGTGAATGACTTTTAAGCCCAAGTTTTCACACATCAGCACTGAATAGTGTGGCTAGCACATAGAAAGACCAGTGCCAAAACCACAGCCAAAAGGGACTCTGCAGGAAGGGTCCAAAGCCCAAAGCTACTGATGGATGATTAATAAGTTCTTAATTAGTTTATAGAGGATAAAAGAGGGAAGCAGAGCATGTGCTTTGGGCACCTGTGGCTGCAGCCTTAATGAATACATGCGAAAGGCTTTAATGAAGCTGAATGGCTGAGCTATGAAAAAAAAACCTTTTAGTGACCTCGTTCCCACCTTAATTGAAAAGAGCCCAAGACATCATTAGCCTGCAGATAAGAGCAATCAGAGCTATTTACCACACTTCCCATTACCCACATTCATTAAAACAAGGAACCAGTTAGTTAGCTGCATGGCCAATTGATGGTCACAAGGAAGAACACCTCAAGCAGATTCAAGTAAAAAAGTTCTTAAAGCTTTAAACTTCCCACACTACCCACATAACATTTATGCTCTGCTAATGTTATGTCTATCAGGTCTTATAGTTTGTATTAATTTAGTGAGATTAAACATAGAGGATATAGATTTAAGAAATTGAAAATGACTAACTTTTGGTTGCTGGATTGACTACTAACCACCAATCATCATGGTAAATTGAAGTTCTGGATCTGCCTACTCTGCAGGAACTACCACAAAGGTGGTTTAAGATACTTTAAAGGTCTGTAGTTGACAATAAAATGAATGCTGAGATTGAAGAATAATAACTAACACAATAAAGAGTTAACCGTTATAGCTTTCATGTATGCATGTAAGACATGTCTTGAAATCAAGAAAGAATAAATGACATTTCAAGCTCCAGTCACCTATGCCAAAGATTCACTATTTACAGTAGAAATTCACAGACATTTGGAGTGCTTATAGAATCTGAGCAGCAACAGAGCTTCTGCATTAGAGAAGCAGCAGCGAAACGGTAGGGTGACAGATGAAAGCTGATCATCTAATGTAGACACAACTTCAGCGAATCTGTGGTGCGACAAAGGTGACTGGAAGCTTTTTTTCTTTCAACAAACAGAACCAACAAACATGCCCAGCCATGAGCTCAGTTGGTTTTGTTGTGGAGAGATTATTTCAGATATCCAGCGATGAGCATAATGCTGTGGGCTGCGAGCTGACAGTCTACAGTGTGATTTATTTTGTCTAATTCAGCGCTGAGCCATCTCTCTGGAACAATCTATTTTTTCAGCAGAAATGAAAATCCTATTGGAGATTTTACAAGTGGCACAAAGCCCACTGCTGATTTTTGTGGTCGATACAGCATGTGACTGAGTACGATTTACAATACGGTGACAAAATTGAAGGAAAATTGCTCTATAGAGTGCAACCACTCACATGCAATAATGGAATGTAAAGCGAACACAGCAGAGCCCTCAATCTGTGTAATGCACATTAAAGGAAAAGACAAATCCTCATGCATTGCTAAGTAATAACTGTTTATGTGTTATATGCAAATGGTTCGGCAGTGTAGATAAAGCAATCTAAAGCTGGGGATGATTCCATCACAGCATTAACAGCTTTATCTATGTGCGTGACTGTAAGCATTTACAGAAATCCAGCCCGGAGGGCAACCTAACCTGAAGTGGATCGCTTTGCTGAAAGGGCTACGGCATGACTCACTCTCTGTAGCTCTGTAGCCAAAGCGATTTGGAAAAGGTAAAGGGCTCATCTAAATGTCCATGCAGTTCTGTTATCTCTTCTACAAGGATCAGTACAGCTGCTGCTCAGAGAAGCATCAAATGTCACAGTGTATCTTTAACCAATAACTCATTTTCAAGTGTAAAGTTTATATTCAAACTCACTCAACCTTTCCAAGTGTGATGTTAGGAAAAGTTTTATCAAGTTTTATCACCATGTCAACTTTAGTCCAAGTCCAAGATTGACAGTCAGTGTTTGTATCTTCACCACTGTCAAGATTAAGTAAGTTCAGCAAGCTGTCCAGTAACAGCAAATGTTCACTACTAGTCCGACAGCACAAGCTAAGAGCCAAAACAGGAATCTTGAAGCATGCAGCAGCCGAAATAACTGTTACAATGACTAATGACTCAACCAGTATTTCCATATAGATCAACATACTAGAGATGGACCGATCCGATATTATGTATCGGTATCGGTCCGATACTGACCTAAATTACTGGATCGGATATCGGAGAAAAATAAAAAATGTAATCCGATCCATTAAATATCACGAAAGCACCTCACAAAACTTGCAACACGCCGTAACTCACCTCAGAACGTCGGAGCAGTATGCATCACGTGATAGAGCAGCTGTGGCATGCAGGACCTGTCGGTGGTCTGGATAGCATTTGGAGCTTCGCTAGCAACCTGGCATTTCATCTCCGACAAAGTTATCCCCGAGAGAAGTAAAGCAAGTGTGTAAGTCCATCTCTGAATGTTTGTAAAGCATTCCTGCGTTAAGCTTAACGAGCGACTGCCTCTCGCTCTCCGGCTGCTACTTCAATCATGAAACTGCTAATGATCAGCTGATCGGCTTTTCTGTTGTGAGTCTCTCTGGTTTGTTTTTGGCCCACTTTGCACCAGAAAGAGGAAACCAGCGGCTGAACAACAGCAGCACGTTTAAGCTTGATAAGCTGTTGTTAGAATTTATTTAATATTACTTTCTACTCGAGGATCTTTTTCTACGTAGCTGACGGCTGGTAACTGTGCAGGGGCGGATCTAGCAAAGTTTAGCCAGGGGGGCCGATAGGGCATTAACTGGGAAAAGGGGGCACAAAGACATACTTTTCTTTCTTATTCTCATTTAAAATGTCTAGCTTTTAATAAATAATTATCTGACACCCAAAGTTTTAATTTGATGTAAAATGAATAGAAGTCAATTACTGTATATAGTGACTATTAAGTCTAATATATATACCCTAGTAAGCTATAGTACATTTTCCTTTGGGAAGGTACCATCTGTGCAGTCTGCAATTTTGTTGAAGAAAGATGTTGAATCTATTTAATATTTCTTGAAAAATAATTGATTTCTGTGCATTTTTTTTCACACTGCATCAAATTAAGGTTGATTAAGCATCATGAGGTGGAGCGTGAGGGGTGGTTCCCTATTTTTTATTTATTTATTTTTGTTGTTGCTGGGAGTTGGAACCCTATTAGTTAGGTTGCTTAATATTTACGCTAAGTACTCTTTAAAATACCAGAATAGGGAGGATGGTGTAGGTCTAAGTTTATTAGATTGATCAGTATTGCTGAACTATGAAATATTTTTTTTGTATACAGGTATAACAGAATAGCTTTAGTGTAGTTGTTGTTTTAAACTTGAGTATGAACTTGCAGACTTGCAAAATGCAGCAAGATATTTTAAAAAACAGTTTTGTTGATTAAAAAACACTATATCGGATTCATATCGGTATCGGCAGATATCCAAATTTATGATATCGGTATCGGACATAAAAAAGTGGTATCGTGCCATCTCTACAACATACCTATGGGAATGACATTGAAAACTATGCATCAATGAGAGCAAAATCTTGCTAGCAAAGCTAACTGTGAGAATGCAGTATTCTTGTATTGAACTGGAACTTGCTTGGGGTGAAGCAGAGTAATAATCAAAGAACACATGATTAAGCCAAAAAGAGCAAGGACAGAAACCTCACTGGGAATTTGTGTCAATTTTTTTTTGCTCTTTCTGTGCTCAGAGGGAATAATGGTAATCACTTATTCAGGGTGCAGACACAGGACAAAACCTTGTCTAACTTTCCCGATCAGGCCTCTGTGATCTGTAATTATCATAATGATTGGACTAATTACCTAGGCCTTATGTGCTAAAGTAATAGCGAGAAGAGTGCGGGAGAGAGATGAGGTATAAAATGCACAGCAAGGAGAAAGGCATCAGAGCTTGCAGGAAAAGTAAATAAATAAAATGTTGGGAGGTACAGGAGAGAGTTCACTGACAGGAAAGCTTGAAGCGTGACCAAAACATGACAGAGAGACGCTGTGGATGGATCCAGGTCCAAACTCGAATAAAAACAGATTCCTGATGTGTTCTAGTCCTCTGTAACTGTCATGTTTGAATCGGCAGAGCATGCACAGACATTATGAGTTTTGAGTCAACCCCGAGAGTGCATAACACAACACTATGTCAGTGTTCCTTGAAGTAAACAAACGGAAAAATCGACATAGCTTTTGAGCAGTCACAAAATGAACAACTATTTGATTTGAAGTATGCTTGAAAAGGCAAAATAAGATACATTTAGCTGCTTTTCCTTCAATTTTTTCTCACTACTGAAAGTAGTGGTATGCAATTTGAAGTCCTAAACCTTCAGGACCACTGACGAGGCAGGTCAAGTGGGGGTATCCTTAATAGTCTTGTTTTATAAAAATTAACTGCATAAACGAACTTTGAACCACACAAAGCTAATTTAGTGGCTCCTACAATAAAAATGTACTCAGCTGGAAATGAAAATAATGGCTCCTATCTTTGGATGAAGAGCTCTTTAGTCACAAGACATCAACTTCTGTTGAGCTCATTTGAGTTTTACAACAAACCTGACTTATTTTAAGAGGACCTTTCAGGTTAGTTTCCATATTGACTTTTTAGAAACATTGAAAGTGTTGACAAAGTAACAGTCATAATGCCCAAACCAGCAATCATCTAAGAAAGAACAGACCATTAAAAATGTTCTAAATAATGAGAAATTGCTCAATTCATTTGATGCTATGTCAGACGAGACGATTTGGCTCATCTCCTTTTGCTGCTTTAATAGCTCTAACTATATTGTGTTGGGCATGGCTACATGTATTCTCCCTCAGGACAAAATGATAATGCCTCCAGCATTAGTGACAGTATAGTTAATTAATTCTGATTCTGAACAAACACAGTGATGTGCAGGAGTGTATCTGTCAACCAAAGTCTTGTGTACTGCTATTGCTGCATGCACAGTTTCTGTATTTTAATTCAGATGTTTATTGCAACACACATCATCTTCCAGCATAAATCTTAGATCACTTATAACACCATGGGAAAAGGAGTTCTTGAGTCCCTTTGAGCCCTTGTACAGACAGTCTTAGAGATGGTTGTGGCTAAAACCTAAAAGTACAGGATGATGCTGTCATGAGTTAATCAGGATTGAGACAGTCAGCACTTAGCTTATATGGAGACTGTATCCAGGTGTCTGTATCCACGTAATGCAATTCACATGAAATTTGAGAATTTCACTCACTAAAACAGAAGTGCAGACTTCCTGGAAAGACTATCACTCAAATTAACCTCAAGACCATTGCTCAGATAATTGGACTGAAAATGCTGTAATGCCTTCTTTAAGTTCTTTTGCATTCCCTTAGTCCACTTTGGGGAACATAACATTGGGGGTTTGCCCAGGATTTAACCAAAAAATGAAAGAAAAAAAAATTGTCTAAATGTTCCAGTTTGCCTTGATGCATTTAAAAAAAAAACAAAAAAAAACGACACAGTCAGAAGGTACCATAAATTAGCTGGGGGGATGTATAGCATGCCAACAATCTGTCATTTACATCAGACACAGTCCAAAGAATGCATAATATTGAGCCTAAACACAATATAAATAAGTGAGCTATTCACATCTATATAGTTGTCACAGCGAACAAGGTGAGAAATTAGCTGAAAAGATCGAAACATAAACAAAAATAAAAAGTTTCTAGTCTTTTATAAAATGATTCTTTCTACAGTAAAGTTAGTCAGGTCGTGCAGTGACAGCAGGGCGGACAGGAAACATGTTTGGCTTTGATTAAATAAAACTGCAGCACAAGTTATGTGCCACAGCTTTGACTGCAAGTGATGGAGATTAGGGTCAGAAAGCACAGAAAGAAATGGATTAGATTAGGTCATATAATGACATGCACTAATAAAACCATATAATCGCATAATGCAGCACAAAGTAAAGGACATTAATGCAGATTATTTTGTAATATTTACTTGCTTTATGATTATTAGGTAGTTGTTTCAATTTATTTTACAAACCTAATTTTTTTCATGCAAACAAAGACTAATAGGTGTCATTTCAGACCAGTTTCATAGTGCAGAGGCATGATTTAAACTTCAAACAGAGGGATTTTGAATCTCTCCTCCTTTCATCTTCCTCAAGCGGACTTCATTTTCAACTGTCTAGCATGTGTGTGTGTGTGTATGTTCTTCTTGAGTTTCTTCTGCCTGGCTTGTTTGATTTGCGAGTGAATCTCTTCCAGTCCATTAAAGAGATGCTGGGAGGGCGCCACTGCCAGCTGACCTCTCTCTGCAGAGTTTGCTTTAAATCACATCTCTGTAGAATAACACAGAAACACACTGCCGCAGGACGAGTCAGTGTATATGACATAGGGCTGCCATAAAAATTTGAAAATACATAGAATGTATATATAAGATCGGTTCAGTCTCCATGACGGTACCTGTGGTTTTGTGAAGGTATATTCTCAAGCTTCAACTTCAGCATTTTGGCCTGACCATATTTAGACAAGAGGTTAAGAATGCTAATTTATCAGCTAATGCACAGATATTTCAATAAAACATGGATACCTGCCACATACGCTCTTAACAGCTGTTAAGAAAAGGTAATTTGCCATATAGACTAAAACCTTTTCTGAACCAAACTGTAAATATGTTGCTCAGCTGTATAGTTGGTTATGTCAATGATTGATTTGTTTATGAAGTGGCCAAGGGCACCTACACATTGGCTTCATTTAAAAAGGAACCTGAACACTCCTCATTTGAAATCTCATTTAGTTCGCCAACCATACCCTGGAACTCGTACACGTGTTTTAAAATATGATTTCTGCTGCAGCCATAGACAAAATGTCCTTTTAACATGCAAGCGCACATTCTGAAGAAGAAGCAATTACTCGCATCTATTCTGTAATATTGTCCTCATCGCCATGGAAACAGAGTACGAGTGAATCAGGTTATTATCCCTATAGCTAAAGCTCCTCTGCATAGTATACACACATCATGATATGGCTAAACAAGTGATGAGGCACACACATGAGGGAATAGCCCTTCTTGCTTGCCTCTCATATATAATGCATGAGGGCAAAAGTCTATTTGTCAGTCTCAACGCACGTCTTCTTTAGGAAACAAGAACAGCAAAGAACACAAGCAGAGTTTCTCCTCATTTCATCACTTTTTCCTGTGGCAGCATGTGTCTACAGATCTGTCAGGGGAGGCAAAATGTACCTGCCGAATGAAAAGGTTTACCTTCATCTCTTAACTTCAGCAGTGCCACAAGTACATGTTAAAGATAAATGAATTTCAGTGGAGGAAAAATAAAAGTCTGGCCTGACTATTCTAATAGTAGAACATTGGGCATTGTGGTCATTCTTCCAAAATTCTATGTTACTACTGCTTTAATGACTGATGCCTATTCAAAGCTACCCCTGGGAAATGTTCCAGCATAACATTAGCTAAGTATGTGAAGGAAGCTGTACCCTTGCATGCAAATGTGTGATGTGCTGACTCCAAACCTTCTGAGGTAAATTGGATCTGTATGGATTATGAGTGACAAACTCCGAAATAAGGCGTGTAGCTGACATTTGTTCCATTATCTGTATTTTGTTACTACATTTGAGACAGCAAGCCTCATGTGTTAAATAAAAGCAAATCCCAGTTAATGTGTATTTAGAACATGTTACTGCTATAAGGAGTTTATTTTTTTTATAAATCATTGATTACCGTAATTGTCGGGCTATAAGCCGCTACTTTTTGCACAAGCTTTGAACCCTGCGGCTTTTAGTCAGGTGCGGCTTTTCTATGGATTGTCCATGATTTTTGTGATATCGTAAGAGGATTTGTTTTGTTTGTTCCGCTGTTGTACGGCACTACGTTGCCTGGTGGAAGGATCGGGGTTCAAGAGTGGTATGTTGGTCACATGTCCGTCCGCCAGGCAACGTAGTGCCGTACGAAGTAGCGTGAAAAACAAACAGCGTGGAAAAGTGTGAAAACATCCACGATCACCAACGGATTTCGAAGGGCTGGACTGCTGCACGATGGAGAGGAGGACACCGCCACGGCCCTTCTGAGGGTGTTCGACTCTGACACTGACAACGAGGATTTCTTTGGTTTTGAAAGTGACAACGAAGGAAAGAAGCTGAGAGTGGATGACGAAGCCACCCTGAGCCTGCTCGTTTCCGACACTGGAGAAGAGGACTTTGGTGGTTTTAGTGCGCAGGAAGAAGAGAAAGATGGTGAATGACTGACTTTTCTTCTTGTTAAAGCCGTGTCACTGCACCTGAGCCTAAAAGGTAGTCCGAATCTATTTTTCTGGTGTGCTGTAGGTTACTGTTATGTACTACATGTGCAAATATGTACCCATAACTTGTTTTTCAAAATATTAATAAAAGGGGTGTGTCTCCAAACAGCCATCTCTTTCCTGACAATTCCCTTTGTGCATATTCTCTTACATATGATAAGTCAACATTGAAACACCTGCGGCTTTTAGTCAGGTGCGGCTAATGTATGTACAAAACAGGATTTTCCCCTGATTTTAGCTTGTGCGGCTAATATTCAGGTGCGCTTTGTAGTCCGGGAAATACGGTAATTCTTGTTGTCACAGAATGTACACGCAGTTCTGCTATTGTATGCAATTACTAAATTTAGTTCAGTTGCACAAAGAGTTGCTGTGACCATGTCACCGCCAGCCATCTATGTGCTTAATTGGCAAAACTAAATATGAACTAAATATTGTCACCACTAAATTCCTGAAAAAAAATTATTTACTTATAAAAAGGCCCATGTGTCACAGATCGGATAAAAGCCTATATATGCCACACACACGCACACACACACACACACACACACACACACACACACACACGAACACGAAAACTGGGTAGACTAGTTCTTTGTCTTTTTAGTTATCCTGTGGGGACTAGACACACATTCTTCAAAAGGTTACAGCACATAAAATAAATGTCTAAATGAAAGCCTGTGTCCTAATGGTTGAGGACACAGAGCAGAACTCCTTTTCTACTATACACACTATTTACAGCATGTTTCCTGCCATTTAGAGTCGAACTAGTTTCTATATTCACCTCTTGATTTCGCCATGCATCTTTCTTCAGCTCTGTGTTTATGGAAAGGGGGTGGGGGATGGGGGTACACAGAACAAAGCTGAGCAGAGGAGAAGCCTAATAAAACAAAACAAGCAAAAATAAATTACCAGCAAATATCAAACCAGAAAGTCTATGATGCAGTAACTCGTGCATCTCAGAATTCATCATAATTCACAGGTTACTGTCCATATAACAGTAACAAAGTGACACTGATCTTAAGTAAAATTTGGGTGAAGACCCATTAGCTAGTCTAGTGCACTAGACTCCCATCAGTCTTCTGTCAAAGACCAGAACTTTACCCCCCCTAAAAAAAGAAAGAAAAAAAATTGCTAGCCTCACAACTTTCCAACCTCCGTGCTTTGTTAACTGTCTAAGGACAGGTTTATGAAAATTGACAGAATGCTTTGAAATCCCAATGACTTCTAGTCATGCAGAGTTAAACCTGCTTCCAGAGACAATACCCAATTGTGGCTACAAGATGGTGGAAATGTAAACAATGGGTGGAAGCGACAAAATTATATCTGTGATTAACCTTTGTAGGTTTTAAATGATGTCTCTTGTTAGACTTCACTGGACTCAACACTGACTGTCCACTTGGCACTGCCCAGATGGACTGTGTGAGGATGGTCTTTGAAGAGTATTCAAGTAGTGAATACCTTACATTTCAAGATTTGATGAGATTTTTGGCAACTACAACTACTTGGTTAAGGTCAAGATCTGTGCACAAAGAAGGTCATTCACTTCTTGCCCTTTGCTTGGTAACTGGTTGTCAGTTGAGAGAAAACAGTCTTGAGTCTTGTTGCCTTTGTAACATTTACCACCTTACCACATGTCAATCAGCAATGTCCTTCACTTTCATTGGTAGTCACCTCAATCACTTGCTCTAAAGTTTAACCAGATACCTGAAACTTCATTCCTTTGTCTCTCGAAGTTGGTTAATAACATTGGTTTCCCATGACTTTTGGTTGTTGTGTTCCTGCTGACGACTTTCAAGGCCTGCAGTCCACAAGAGGTGGGTTTTTGTCAGTCTACAGAGAAAGCACTATATTTCAAAGGAACCAGTGACAGTACAAGCTTTCTAATGTTATACTATATTCTTCTTTCCATCAATAACATGCTATCCTACAGGAAAACAAGCAACTCCATACAGAGGTCTGCCACTGAAAATATCTGGTCACTTAACACTCTGTGCCTGTTCACCAGCAACTCGAGTTTTATGAGATGCAGTTTTGTTGCTCAGGCTCACTTAAGTGTTTTGCATGGAATGCTCCCAGCTGCAAAGTAACTACAAAATCATCTGAGCTGCTGTGTGGAAGGAGGTTAGTGGAGAATACAAAAAAAAACAGAGGAAGGGAAGAAAAAAGAAAGCTGGATGGGAAGGTTTCACTGCAGAACACTGCATGTCCCCTCAGCCCACACCCAGAAAGATTAGTATTCAGTGCAACCAGGCAGCACAGCCAGTGCATCTCTCAACAACATTAAGAATTGAAAAGTATCTTTTCTATTGTTCTTATCTATCAGCCTTCATTCTATAATGCACACTTGTCCTGCTACTCTGGCAAAATAAATTGCCATCATGGAAACAATATGCACCGACAGACGCGCTCGCTTTCTCGAAATGAAATGCCCCTCAACCCACTGCTTCCAGGCGTAGGGGTCTAATAAAAAGAGGCTGCTGCTTTGTTGATGTTTACCCAGGCTAATGTATTCTGGCCTGCTGTTTTTTTTTTATCAGTTTGCAAAGTAAAATATGAACATTCATGTAGAAAGAATAGACTTCCTTCCTCCTTTATTGGCATAATGTTTGGCTGAAGTGTTCTCATGATGAAGAATGTCTCACGCTCAAGTGTGGTCTTCTTTTTTGGAAGAAAAAATAAAATAACCTGCATTCACCTCTCTTCTTGCTGAAATTTAAAAAAAAAATCTGATTGGGAGAGCTTCTATGCTTGCAAATACAGACAGTGTTTCTCTGGGTGAGAGAGGGCGACAATGATGGGTATGATCATGTACCAGCAATGCTGACTCCACAGTGGAAGTTCAAGTGCATACAGTGAGTTATAGATATCGGCCTCAATAAAACAGCAAAAAATAAGTAAATCTCATTAAAAATAATATATTTTAACAGGGTTGTGAGGCTGTGATGGATCCCACATAACTGCATAGTTCGTTTGAATCTGTCTAGTTTGTTTGCATTCCCTTGTGTTGTGTTACCGTGGTGACTCTGTCAAAGTTTAAAAATAATTCATTGCTTACCCTCCATCTGGCCACCTGTTGTTATTACCACAACCCAGTTGTTCATGCTATTCAGCTGAGAATGGAAGAGCATGCTTTGCATGTAAGAGTGGCCACTGAATGATTTAACAGGGTTGTGAGACTATTTGTTTCATAATTACTGGCCAGTGTATGTGCACTCAACATTCATCGTATAGCTGAATATTACATAAGTCCTTATTCAATTCAATGGAGCATGTCTATGCTACAAGTGTAATGAACTGTAAGGCTTAAACATCTTGTTTAATTTTGTTGGCACACTTGAATCATAGGTTTTGACAGCAGGGATTTTTATCATTAACTTAATCAGGAATTACTGCCAACAATCAAAAAATATGTTTTCCATGTTTTGTTTTGGAAGGAATAAATGTTGCATAAATCAGACTTCGAATAATACAAACAACACCTCTGCAAAAACCTTTAGAATATGGAAAGGCGTGAAAAGGAAATTCTGGTGTACATAATTGATACTGACGTGAGGATATCTGGCTGACAGGGAAAACTCATTATTTGAAAAAAGACTTCACAAAAACACTTTTCCATTAATACATTAAGAAGATGAAGTGTCCTGAAATTTCAAGATATGCAAAAGAGGTGACTAAATATGCACTAATTTGCATAAATGTCTAACAGGCAGAGTGGAGTCAAATATAAACAAATGTGTATTTTAAACATTTTTAACTTCTCTGATGATCCACAGTTGCACCCTAGTCAGATACATCAATAATTCACAGCCAATATCAGCTGTCCTCAGAAAATGCCTATTGTAGTTTTCAATTTAGTTACAATTTTGTCATAAACGGTAAACAGAATACAGGTGGTGTGTGTGCTACTAAGGTATTACATGATATTCAGAATGGGGTTTTTACAATTAAGTTAATAGTCTTATTACGCTTTCAACTAAAGCACAGAATTATCCGATGTGTGAAATAGTTGCTATGTAGCTCATACATCTTGTGTAAGCAGAGTGAGGAACTAAACTAAAATGTAAATATGTAAGTAACTTCCATATATAAGTAAATATGTGATGAAAACAGCAAGACAACCTAAATCTGTCTACTTACCGCCCGTCACTCTCAGTGATGCAACAGAGGGCATCCATGAAAAACAAAATGAGAGTCAGCAAATAAAAGCCTTCCAGGACAAACTATCCATTACATTAACCACTGCTGGCACCAATGGTCCTATCCAGGAGATGCTGACTGTTACAAAATGTGAGAAAAAAGGATTGACTAATAACAACATGGCTGGTGGCTAAACTAGGCTAATGGCACTTATGGTGTGTGAGATTCCATGTCTGTATCTTTTTAGGCAGCATGTCTTTATTATTAAGCAAAAGGCAAAGTACAGCATCCAATTCAAGACATTAATATTTTGTCTGGAAAGTGGGAGAGAGAATGCACATATAGAAAATGTTTAATTTAAATATTTACAAAGACAAAGTCAGATTAACGAGCCATGCTGAGTTTTTTTGTGTTTGCTTTTCTGCTTGTTCAGTAAATGTGGATTTCTTTACAGTTCTATTCAAAGCAAACACACTAAAACTACAGTTTTCTTCAGATGTAATCAAGGGTGGGAAAAAAAAATCACCAGCCAGCAGTCCTCAGTGCCTGCAGTCTTTATAGATGCAAGCTCACTCCATGTCAGGATGCATGTTGTTTGAAGGTAGCAAGCTCATCGAGCATGAACTTGACCATAGTCCTGGGATTGAGAGCAGGACTATCGATACTTTTAATCCTTCCATGGGGTAAAAAGTTGCGTAGTCTTGTTGTTTTCACACATAAAAAAAGAACGTGCAAATGAAATTATTTGGCTTTTTAAGCATATTTTTATCACAAGCAACCTGGTACATAGAAGTCACGCCTTTCGTCCATTAAATAAAGTTTCAAACTAGGTGTAGACCAATTTATTTATAATGGCTAATGACTGAATGAAAAGGTCTTAAAAAGGTAAAGAAATGGGAGAAACACCCTTCAAACCATATGAGTAAAAATGTTACACAGTTTGTCCACCAGAGGGCACTTTGCAACTTCACTATTGACACAAACAACAAGTAGCTAATCCAAGGAGAGTATATAATTACACATAAAAATGCTAGCCAGATGTCTTCGTTTTGTATGTCTATTTTTAAAAAAATAAAATAAAATAAAAATAATTATAATAATCAGTCAATGCATCGCAATATCAGATTTTTAAATCACCAAATACAAGTTATGAAAACCTATATCGATCAGGATCTACTTAGGTATGAGTAATTAGCTTCTCATTAGGGAGTGACAGCACCTATCACTCACATAAATAAGACCTCTCAAAGACAAAGAAAGCAAAGAAAAATGGTGATGGATCGCCAAGTCTGGAAGGTCTCAAAATGATTTGAAATACACCATCTGACTCTAAGGAAAGCCGATGACATGTACTACAATAAAAAAAGAAAGAAAAAGAAAAATGGCCACACCAGGTGTCAGGAACTACAGCATATAAGTGTTTGATGCATGCACTTGTTTTTATTTTTTCAAATCCAAAAAAATAGCCATTTGGTGCAAACCACCTTTTCAGGAGAAGAATACCAAATTCAGCAATGAATTCAGAGCCATATTTACAGCAAAAGTGCTTGAACTAGTCCAAAGAATCTGTCCAAAACTTGAGGTGTAAGAGGACCTTTTACCAGAATAATAAGCTTAAGCACATCAGCAAAATGGCAAAGTCAAACCCCAAATTTACAACTTACCAAAATAGTGTGGATAACTTAAAAGGCCAGTAAATTCATGGAAAGTCTCAAAAAGCCTTGGATGAAGGACTTTGGCAGCAATCCAATGCAGAACAGCTCTGGAAAATCCTACAAGAGTACTGCTAAAGCCAAGGCTGTACTATTCACCAGAATATTACTTCTACTGATGTTTCTGTTGAATAAATCTATAGAATATAGATGCACTATTTTATATGGTCAGCAGTTCTTTACTACAACATTAGAAAAAAAGCTTCTTTGGTTGTTCTGGAATTACAAAAATTTAGAAAAAAAAGGCTTTCTTGTAGTGGAAAGACATTCTCATTGTGAGTATAAAATATTTACTTGTAGCAGACTTAAAATGAGTCAATGCAAATTCTATAATTTCCCTCTACACAGAGAACAAGGTGTGCAGTAAGTGTGGATTTACAACCGTGGAAAGAAGGAAGATGGTCAAAAATAAAATAAAATAAAAACTGAACAGACAGACAACAAACATCTCCAATGGCATAATCCAATGCTCTGTCTTTGTGGTCGGTATGGTGCGAGCCACTGCACTTTTCCTTCGAAAAAAATAAACATACACTGCCTCTGTCTCAGTCCTTAGAGACCAACATATTCATCTCACAGCAAAGGGATTGCAGCACCAACTAGCCATGCTGACACTGTACGTTCTGTTAAGAAAATATACCCTTGCTTTGTCAAGGTCTGAAAAAGGTTGATATTGAATCTAGTAGTAGTAATCCGCTGTTTTGTGCTGGGTGGTTTGTTTACAGCAGATATATAAAGGTGGGTACTTAGGAGCTGATCAGTAAGCTGTGAACGAGCAGAGCACATGTACTCGGGAGTAAAGTAAAGAAATTCTGAGCAGTGCCACAGCATGATGTGTATGCAATAATATGAATGTGTAATTCATTTTAAAACCACCATTAGTTTCAGGTTAAAGACAAAAAAAAAACAATATTGAGAAATTTAGACATATGTTAATAAAATGTATAAACGTATAGCTTGAAGCACATTTTGCAGCCACGTTGCCCATAATACCTTGAAGGCAAATATAAGCAGATAACTAACGTGCCAATTATACTGCAATGCTTTTTGGGTAGTGCAGTGCAAGAGTTCATACCATGATGTGGAGATTCATTTCAAAGCAATTTTAAAAAAGTACTTTTCTACAACAAAACAAAGAACACTCCCAAAAGAAACAATTTCAAAACCACACCAACAAACCATGTCTGGAAATAATTTGAATCATTTCTTATGAGCTTCATGCTCAGAAGAAACTCATCTGGAATGTGTGGGTGTCTTGGTCTTCTTGACAATGCCTGGGCAATATGAGCAAACTACTCCTCAGTATCAAACCGACAATTTGCTGCCTCAAAACTGCTAACAAAAAAGACCGGGTACAGACAGTACACTGAAAATGACCTCGTGACCTTAAACAATACTACCAACAACGAAGGGAGCGAGGCATTTAACCCCGGTGTATTCAGCTTACTGCTCAGTGCAGTCAGTAGAAATGAAAACTGCACTGGGCAGCTCCAAAAATGTTTTCAGCTGCGGGAACCTGAATAACATCCTGATTAAACAGCAGAAGAACTATTCCCTGTGTCAATCCTTTGTGATTAAACAAGCAACAGGCAACTGTTTTCCTTCACCCTATTATTATTATTATTGAAAGGAATGTTGATTGTACAATGTGGTGGCAACACAGTGATTACCACTGATGTCAAGATTGTTTTGGTTTGAGTCGTGCTTTCACTATGCAAGTATTTAACCCACTGGGTGGCAATCTCAAAGGAAAATTATTGTGCAAATATGCAGTCAAAACAACATCACTTCCATCACCCTATAGCATTCCCTGATAACTGTGAGGCCACATGGTAAAATAACTAAAAATAGAAATGGAAACTACCGGGAAAAGAAGAAGACCAACAACAAAAAAGTTAGTAGTAGCAATAGTTGAAGGGTGAATAGAGGCTGACAACGGAGAGCGATAGAAACATTAAGTACATGAAGCACAACCCTCCACAATGTAATGTAGTGCTTTGATTGGGTGATAACACTAGAAGAGCCTTACATAAATAAAGTCCATTTATCAATATTTCTACTAAATCGGGAGGTATAACAGAATATGGCAAATTAAAACTTTATTTGAAATTGAAAAAAAAAAGCACAGCAGAAGCGAACTGCTAACTACATACAACTACATAAACTGTACTTTGGTGCACATTTTTCAATGATTAAAAAAACCAATAACAAAAAAAACAACAACAAATACACGGGTGGCAAACTAAAAGAGAAACCTGAACCCTTGAGGGGATGCAGAGGCTCCGTTATTCAGTGAAAACTTGCAAAGTGAACACCAAGGAGCTTTGAAGCTCTTCTGGCAGCACGCAGCGGCTAACACCTTACTAAGACTCTTTATGTTGGTTTCGCCTTTGATTTGCAAAGCTTATGAATAATTTATGGTCAGCAGGAATTTATGAAACACAACAATTAAAAAGGCTCCTTTTAAATGAGTCCTTTGAAAGGAAACACTTTCCTCTCTGTCATCCATATGCAAACAAATAGCCAGGGTTTAAACAGACAACACTGACTAACACTTTTTCTAAATGAACACGTGTTTGTGGTTTTTACATTTCACAGCAGACATAAACATTGGCTTCCTTGGCGTCAAGTTAAAGAGCAGAAAATATTTATAAAAACCTGTCTTTTTGATAAAGTGAACCATGAATGTATAAATTCTGGTAGAAAGTAAAATTCTGATTTGGACAGCGAGGAAGAAATTAAAAGGTAGAAAACAAAAAGACCTGAAAAACAATCATGAGGCCAATTTCTTTGCCAGGTATCATAATGACAAGCCTTTACTTTAGTAGCTGAGCCATCCCCGTCAATACAGCTCAACCCTTCTCCAAAGACTTTATTCACACCGTCTTTTCAGATACGCACCTTGACATTTTAGTTTGAGGCGGGCACTTCAGTTGTCGAGCAGACTATTACTGGAGAGGAGAATGCACTGAAATAAGGATAATTCCCCACCAAGGCCCACCATCGAAGCACTCATTGAGGAAAAAAAAAAGAAAATCAGGTATGCCAGCACTGTGGTGGCAATGCAGGACATGGAGGAAGCAGCAGGCTTTAACAGATATGCTTAGTGGGCTGCAGCTAATGAGCTCTGATGCAGAGACTTGAGGATTCGCTGCGAGGCAGTAGACTTGACCAGATGCAGTGAGAGAAAAGTCTGAGTGAAATAACAGTCACATCCAAATGTGTGTGTGTGCATCATGTTCAGCTTCTCTTCAATTTTCCCTCTCAAGTCCAGTAAAATTATATTTTGAAAGGCTCATTACTACAATTTGGAATTCTAAACATGTATTGAAAGTGTCTTGGTTGCACAATCTATCATGAACACAAAGTACAAATAAACCACCAAATGAAATATTTTATAAGTGCATTTTTTTAAAATGTACAATATAATGAGTAATCCAATTGAAGCACTATTGCAGATAAATGTACTTTTCAATAACGAACAAAACATTCATTCTCTGCCCTCCTTTTTCTCCCCCCCTCCTCACTCTACCGTCTACCTTGCTGCTGCCTTTACCTGAAAATAGCCCAGAGAAAGTGCTCTCGTCTCTGAAAAGTGGCGAGCAGCTTGCTCTCTTGTCAAGCTACAGTGGAAAAAAGGTCGATGAGTGTCTCCAGCGAGAATGTCGGCGAGAAGAGAAATGTGTGCATTAGCCTCCGTGAGTACATCACATCTAAACGGAGAGACAGAAATGGTGGTCAGTCTCTTTACAAAGAAGACAACGTGTCCGTCTGCTAAACGAGCTGTGTTTTTTCCCCCACTGTAGAAGACTGATGATGGCGAAAAACAAAAGACAATGAGTTTTACCATAAATAGTTTAGTACTACTCGCACTAATATGCAGCATTTGCAAAGCTCGAGCTGAGAGGTTGTTTGTTTAGTTTAGGCTCAAGACTGAAAACAGACTTCTATAGGAAGCAATTTGTTCTAACTGTATACAGTATTTATTCAGTCAGTACATCTGTAGAGAGTGTCTATGATGACAGACCCATCTTCTTAAGCTAACATCACCTGTTAAAATAGATTTCTTTATTGGGCTTAACCACAGAATTCACCTATATGTTTATCTTCATGCTTACATAATTGCTGCCTAGCCATGCTCTTGCCGTGCTGCAATATTTTGCGACAAGCCCACTCAGTTAGGTATACCTGTTTAACGGCTTGTTTAAGAGGGGTTTAAACGATGAGAAGAAGCACCCAATCTGATCTCTGTTCCAAAGAGTGGGTGTCCTGGTGAAAAACGCCCAATCACTCCTAGTCCTCAGAGCAGGGCGATATGACCAAAAATATTTATCACGATATACATTTGAAAATTTGCGATAATGATATAACTGACGATATAATTGACACTAGACAAAATGCTTTACAACTCCACAACTTTATTAGTGCAAAAAACCCCATCAATGTATTTTCACTTAAACAAGCAGCTGTTTTTTTATGTGCATTAAAGTTATATAAAAATGTAACAGTGCAAATGCAAATGCCTTGCTGACAGTTTAACCAAAAGGCATTTCCAGTGGAAACTGGCCGACATATCCTCAGCATAACCATGTATAATATCCACAAAACTTAAAAAGAGGTTATACACACGCAACATGGTAATATTAGGTTGAAGCACAGTACGTATCACTCCGTGAGGCACCTGCCTAATATAGCCGTAAAGCTCCGACAATCCATCAAGCGGTGCGGCTTCGTAGCTTAGCAAAGCCATACTAAAACATTTGACAGATTTTCGAGCACCGTGTACGACATAAAATCATTTCGAGGTCAGCAAACACAACCAGAATTCATACATAAGGCACATGGGACTATAAGGGGCACTGTCGATTTTCAGAAAAATCAAAGGATTGATTTTAAGTGTGCCGTATTTTCCAAAAAACACAGTAATAATGACGGCCCGCTAGCATGCTCTACCAAAAATAGTGCTTTGTTGTGTATCTGACGGACGAAAGCTAAACCAGTTCCACACCACTGAAGTTGCAGCATTTTTACAAACCAATTCTGGTTCATCCGTTTCATTTAACGATCCACTTTCGCTCTTCTCATTCTGCGTCGCCGCCATATGCGTTTGTAAACATAGGCACTCCGCATGCGCGTTTTACCCATATTCTATCGCGATATTTCATTTTCCTATCGTTGCCCAAAATTACACCGGTATTACCGTGAACGGTATGATATAGCCCAGCCCTAGTCCTCATCTGAGATTGTGGGTTTGCCAGCAGAGCCTTGGTTGAGGACCTTTTTTAGAAGATTTTTAGATAATCTTAGAATCAATTTTAAAATTAATAATCAAGGGTAACCAATGATGTGTTCTCTTTCTGCATACTATATAGGTATAGTACAAGCCATAGCTTGTGTAAATGAATCACAAGAATCCAACTCAGAGGGCATAAAAACATGTGTCACTGTATCTAGCTTTTCTCTATTTACCTGGATTAAAAAAGATCTTAATAATCTTACTGCTGGGTGGGTAGAAGCCTCAGCATGAGCATGCTGACTTGTGTGAGTCATGCACCAAAAAGTGAGACACCCATCCATCATAAGGTTTTCAGCAATTTGTGCTACAGTAGCTCTTCTGTGAGACTGGATGACATGGGCCAGCTTTTGCTCCCGATTCACCTCAGTGAGACTTTGACACCTATTGCCTTGTCTCTGGCTCCATAGAAATCTTCCAGTAGATATTACCCTGCAAGGCTCGCTGTTTTCACGACGTACTCCAGTCCACTCATCTACCAAGCTGAAGATGAGCTGTGTCAAACTCATTCAGATCTTTGCGCATGCACTTTTCTTGCTTGTAACACATCAACTTCATGAATTGACTTTTTACTAGATGTCTAATAAAGCTCACCAACTGACAACTGCAGTCGTAGGTAGAAGATCAATATTATTCTCTTCATCTGTCAGCAGCTTTAATGTTTTAGCTGGTAACTATAGCAATATTTATGTATACTCGTGCAATCTTCAGTACATAATCTCCCGTGCTAATTATTTCCTCAAACTATTGGCATAAACATGGAAGAAATGTGGAGAAAAGCTCATGTTGCATATAACCACATCTTACTGTCTGAGACAGGAGGCAAATACTGCACTGCAGCCTCAAGAATGTTTTCAGAAATCTGAGTTGCCTGTCATTGAGTTGGGCTGTATGACTCTCCTCTCTCCCTTCACTACAATATAGAGTGCAGCAGAAGTAGAGAGGAGAATTGAAAGGTAGGTTAAGAATTAAAGTGCAGGGCAGGAGGGAGGTAAAAGAGAAAAGCTAGTAGCAGAGAAAGCTTAAGATAGCCTTTTTGTGCAAGGTGTTCAATTACATTCAAGTGATCTGGGAGTTATATGCAGTCATGCGTATTGCCGATGTCAATATGCAAAGAAAAAAAACATAGTTAACAAGATTTTTGTTCATGCATAATGCTTCTTGCACCGGAGTCAATAGTGTATGCCAATTACTTGAGGGTGAAGTCATCGATGCTGCTTTGTCAATTTGTCATCTAATTATGCCTCCACAGCAAATTTTAAACAGAGGAGCTGTAATTAAGTATGTTGATTTGTTAGAATTTACAACTACTTGGCTTACAATTACCTTTTGGTTAACTTACATTCAAGTACAATGATTAGAAACTTTTCTTAATGCAACCTATTATCTGTTAAAACATGTGCCAAGCTAGCTAGTAAATATGGTTGACAATATAGATTAGCTCTAACAGATCAGCAAATAACACTGTAATAGAAGTATATGGTTAGTAATGGGGAAAAAAATAACCCCACATCTTCATTCAAACTAAGTTTCCTTTGGTGTAGTCAGGTAAAATCTACATTTACATTTATATTGCCACCATATTAGCACTTTTCTTTCTACAATATAAACTGTTATAAAATATGGTGCCTTCTGTTAGTTCTGTTGAGGCTGGTGAGCAGGCAGTTATAAAAAAACTGAAGAACTGCCTTAAAAGGGTGCCCATTATTAAACTGAACTTTTAAATCTGCTCTACTATTCTTTGTGATCACGCAGACTACTTACAGTATTAGAAAGTTGCTAATCAGTCTTCAAATGTGCTCTCCAAATGAAACAAGCTAAACACACAAAAGCAACAAGCACCTGCAACTAAACAGGTCATCTGTTCCTGCCGCCTGAAACCACCCAAGTAAGACTTCCCAAATGATTTTCTATTTTAAATCGACATTAGAAGGCAGTAGGAATGGCGGTGGCACAAAAACACCCAAGTTTCACTTCAAGACTTCAGTCTCTTCTGGGATCACTCTCATGCTGGCTGAAAAGGATTAAACATTTCTGTTGAAGAAAAATTGTAATCTTTTAAGTGAGCTGAGAAACGGCTGCAGGACTCTGTAGGGATCAGCTTTCAAAAAGGAGACCAATTCATAAGGGCCTGAATCATTTATGCATTTTTAAAGGTGCCATGGCAGTGAATCCTAAAATAAATTTTGGTAACTTAATCACAAAGACGTACTGGGGGAATGAGGGTTCCCTGAAATCTGATCTTCTCCAGGATGGCTGGCAGCCGCAGACCAAATATAGGCCCAGTGCTTCGGTCATAATTGGAAGCTTTATTGATTTCCGGGCCTGTCGTCACGCCTGAGGTGACCTTTTGTTTGAGAATAATTGCTCTATTAGAGGGTTTATTCAGGCACCTGCTGGGTATCTCAGACACTATTATTGTCCAATAAGAATCCCCAAGCAATAAAATAGTGACCCTGTCCTGATATGTTGGGTGGACGGAGAGATTCTGACTTTCTGCACTGCTGGGGCTTATCATCAAATGGGAATTACAGGGCTGGCTCGGTTCCTTTTCTGGGTTAACATGACTTGCAATATGGCTGGGAATCTTGATAAGGTTATAGTATTTAGTATTTATTTATTTATTGTCATTGTCAAGAACAATGAAATTGCGTTTGGGGCTTCCATACAACCCAAAAAAAAGAAGAAAATAATAACTGTATACTGTATATTGCTTCAACTGCAAACCTTCAGTCCTTCCTTTTTGAGAAATGGCCATACTTATTCATTGCACTGCCTAGCAGAGAGTACCTCAGACATGGAAAATAACTGATTTTGCTGGAAAACATCAAGGCACCAGCAGGTTAGAAAGTATTGGCTGCAGTGCCATAAACACGGCATATTTTCTACATCAACTACAGACTGTTTCTTTATAACTTTGAATTTAAAAGCAGTGAGCACTTCCATTGCTTCTCTAGCAACTTCTAAAGTTCAGCGACATTAAAATGTAGCATCTGAAGATTCATGCCAAGTGTGATTTTCAGTGAGTCAACCAAGAGTTTGAAAGCTTTATCAGGGAGACTTTCTCAAGCTGTGGTTGAGCTTCGTGGTGGTTTTGCCGAAGCAGACTGGCCGCTTGACCTCAAAGTGGTCTAGAAGAACTCTAAAAGCAACAGAAAGTCAATAATTAAAAAATGAAGCCAAAGAATCATGTTTTTCTTAACATAGAAATTCATTATTTATACTATGTGGCATGGGTCAAAGGGGGAAAACAAAATAAAAAAAAGTTTTAAAAATGCAAGAATAAGATGTGTGACATGGTGACTGCACAAGTCTGCTTTTAAATAAAACATTAGTTGGCAGACCCAAAAAGTTTTACTGCATCACTACTTCAAAAATATTTAATACCAATTCAATCAGAATTTAAAACCTAGGTGTGAAAAGGGAAGAAAGCTTACACCAGCAGATGTGAGCTGGAATGGCATTTGAGTGGAACCTCTGAGCAAACATCAATAAGGCTTTCAAAATGCCAAATATCCTTTCAAATTACGTCACTTTTCCATGCGTAGGTATGGTGAAAAGTCAGCTGTATGTCTTTCATCCTATTGATCTTCGTTTCCTAAAGAGACTGAATTTTTCATATTTGATAATCGTGTTTAAATCAAACTTGGGACCTGGCTGTCACATACAGCTTTCTGGCTGTGCCAGCAGGGCCGAGGGAAACAGACTGATGAACATAAAGGTAAGTGTTTATCACCGTATCACCAAGTTTTTCCACAGTTGGTGTTGGGAAACTGTCATGCTCCATGTTGCTTCCGGCACCCTAACCGAATGATATCATTAAATCTTGGCATAAACAGTTATGACTCATGCTCTGCTGTTTGTTGTGTTGCCATCACTCTGGCTTGCTATTCTACAAGCAACAGCTAGAGGCATTTTTCATATGAATGACCACAACTGTCATGACTGTGTCCTGTGGCCACAGGAAAAAGTACAGCTTGTGGTCAAAAGTTTATAAATACACTCATAATGGGCATGGATGTCATGGTAATTTGGGCCATAGTAAACCATATATTATGTTTGAATTTATTTTGTATGTTCTCTAATCCGCACAGGGTCAAACGTATACATACACCCCCACTGATTTGTTTATACAGCCATGCGCAAGTTGTTGGAGTTCATTATGTTAGTTTCACTTGGGTTTTGTGTGTTTGAGTTATCAGTATTGTTGTCAACTTTGACTAGAGTTCTGTTATTTTGACCTCTTATGTGGGCCCAAGATTTTGGTTCTTTTTGCATGATTTAACCATTTATGTTTTGGGGTTAAATAAAAAATCCTTTTTTTGGACTTTAACCTGTGCCTGAGTTTCCTTCGCTGCTCGGTCCATCACATCCATGTGGGTCACTGTAGATACACACATCTGAATAACTTGGTCTCACATAGAGTTTTTGAACTGCAGTTGTTAAGAAATGACCCCAAGAGACTTTCCCCAACATAAATCTACACAATTCTCCTTCTTAGATCTTCACTGAATTCCTTGGACTTTCCAGTTGTCGTGCATATTGGTCAATCCAGTGAGTGTTGCCATACAATCCTTTTTAGGATGGCAAAGAAGAAGTACCAATTGTATTCAGTCATAATTGCTAAAGTGAAGTTAATAAATAGTTAATAAAAGACACTTATTAAACTATTTGAGTGTATGTACATATGTGAGTGTGGATGTAAACCTTTGACCCTGTGGATTAGAAAAACACCCAAGATAAATTCAAACTTGTGCACTCAATTCTTGTTTTTTAAAGTCATTAAAGACATGCTGTACAATTATTCCACCCTGGAAAAAGAACATTTCAAAGAAATCATTTAAAACCCCCAATTAACATGACATTTACAGTCATGATGAGTGTAAACTTCTGACCTCAACTGTAAGTCATTCTGACTGACTGTTCATAATATTAATTTTTTCAGCTAGATTAGCTAAGCACCTCAATTTTCTAGGAAAGTCCAAACTGGAGGCAGCTATTTCTTTTGTGGTCTCGATCACATTTGACCCCATGACACATTTTGAATGACAACCCCCTCATTTGCCTAACGAAGCAGTAAAGGAAACGAAATGGGAGTTTGGGGAAAATGGAAGGGGAAAAATAACACATACATAATTAAATAAATCATTTGCATCACCTCATTACCATCCTGCTTTGGTCAGAATAGAAATACTCACTCATACCGCAAGAAAAATGTTTTATGAAGCCCCTTTAAAAATTGCTGGCATGACCTCTTTGTGTGTCCAGTCATGTTGAAAGCTCCTGTTCAGTGGTTTCGATACACCCATGCTTCTCTAATGGACTGTGTGGACTGCCACAAAGCAGACATCAGCATAAAGGTTCTCGGTGTGATGAAATTGATTTTCAATGTGTTCTTTTGTTCCCCTTTGGCGAAAAACACATTTCATGTCATTTATTAAAACCAATTGTGACTGCACAAGAGCAAGGTCTTAATCCAAACCTAACAACATAAGAACACATGTTTCTATGCTACCTCCACTACATCCAAATTAAAGGAGTTCCACCACTGTGTAGTAAGTTTCCCCTTAGTGTTTCAAAATATCTAATGTATAGTAAATCAATCATTTAACTAGTTCAATCTAAATTTGGCCTTAAAAATTTTTTACACTGAAATATATATATATATATATATATATATATATATATATATATATATATTAGGGGTGCAACGATACACAAAATTCACGGTTCGGTTCGGTTCAATACTTTGGTGTCACGGTTCGATATTTTTTCGATACAAAAAAAATGTTCATGCATTTTTAATTTGTCATTTATTAAAATTATAAATATATATTTTAACTCAAAAGTACAGTTTTTAAATTTAACCCTAACCCTTGTGCGCGTTTTTTATTTTGACAGCGAATGCGCACCTGCGGACCACTTATGTGCAGCCCTGGTTATATAGCTCGTCATATTGCAGCCACAGAAATTATTTTGTCCATGAAACCATAAAGCTGCACTTTCTTTTTGCCTTATAGTCTGATTTGTCATAACTTCTCCGTTTTGTGGTAAGCTTTTATTTGGCTGTCACTTCTTCACCCTGACCTGTCTTATTTGGCTCAGCAGAACTGAAATGCTTTTACACGCGCACTCACATAAGCTCAGCGATTCTCTGCGCGATCAACCTCTCACATGTTTAAGCTTGCTGCGGGAGATTTCACTTGTCATGTTTGCATAGTAAGCTAACGATTAATAAGACGATGTCAGAGGAATTGGTGCACAAATTATCATCACTCACAGATCAGTGCTGTCGCTCTCTATACACAGTTCGCACGATTGCAAAGTGAAAGCAAAAAAACAAGCGCAAATTCAAACGCGACTTCAATATGTCACATATTGACAGTGGCTCACCGATGCCAATGACATAATTACCCAGCTACATTTCTGAAAGAATGCAAAAGCATTGACATATATTTTTCCTACAATAGCCCGACGGGCAGGGAAGAGATAGATTTTGGTAGCCCGACTGAAAAAAATCGCTAGCTCCGGGACGTCGGGCTAGCGATATTGCAAGCCCTGTATCTGATTGAGGAATCACTCATCTTTGGAAAAGAGAGTTTATTACAGAGAAATGGCTCTTTCCAAAATAAAAGCTATACTATCCGCTTCTTCTGGGCTATATTCTCAGCAGCATAAGGAGAATCATGTGCTAACAGCTGTCTAAATGACTCGGCTAAAGTTAGTAGCATGCTTGTTGTTTTTGTCTTTGCACTAGGATGATGTCGGTGTAAATGTGCAGTCATATTCGTTGTGTTCCCACTAGTGCTTTCAGGTTAATCTCGTTGAAATGACCTTAACGCCACAACACGGCAAATCTCCGTTAACGAGCTACCGCCGATCGCTCCGTGCATGGGGCTAGACGGCCAACACGTTAACGAGCTAACTGCGCTAACACACTAGTTCACACCAATGTAATTGAGCATTGCATGGCACATCCAACATACTGTTTTACTTTAGTCCATGACTCGCTTACCTTCAGGGTCATACGTCACATGAAAACCAAAATAATTCCAAACGCCAGATCTGAATGAGGGTCAATTTGCCTGTTGCAAGGAGAGCTTAACTTCTGTCTCGCTAGCTTGCCCTGTGCTCTTCCTTCTGACGATGCTGTCTGTGTGGAGCGCTCAGTGGATCTGCGCTCGACAGTGCAGCCTAGGCGGAGTAGTCGAACACAGATTCACTGAGCGCTCCACACAGACAGCATCGTCAGAAGGAAAATTGATAAAATAAATTACAAATGTTGTATTGTTCGATATATATGCGTACCGAACCGAAAGCACTGTATCGAACGGTTCAATATCGATACGAATATCGTTGCACCCCTTATATATATATATATATATATATATATATATATATATATATATATATATATATATATATATATATATATATATATATATAATTAATCAACTGGTTTAAACCAAACATAATCTGTAATACATAAGGGGATCAGGTAAAAGTGCACAGATCAGAGTGTAACACATTTACATGTTTAAAAAATCCTAAAAAATAAAAAGATCAAACCTAACCCAGGATATTTCTCAGTCACAGAGACCAAGAGACTGGTTGGTGACCCAAATTGCAACCTGGTTCCCTGACCACACAGTAGGTTTCTGGTTGCCAGGTGAAACGTATTGCAAAGAGGGAGGAGCTCCGCAAACCTTAATGACTGCTTTAGTCACTAGCACACTGCCACAGTTCCCTGTAATTTGTTTCTGTCTCTGCAGACACTTAGAGCTGCTGTGTAACTGGAAAAGGTGTGGCACAAACTGTACATGGAGAATGACAACTTTGACAGTTATTGTTGTGCAAGATCGCTGCAAAAAACACATTTCAAAAGTTCCAACTTGTACTATGAAGTGTGCATAGTACAAGTCGGAACTATTCAAATGTTTGAAGATAATTTGGCATCTTCCATGGAAAACCATGTGTTAATAGACCTCTCTCCCTTGTTATTGATCTCTGGCTCTCTTCCACAGCATGTCTTTTGTCCTATTTTCCTTCTCCTTTCACCCCAACCAGAGTTTTTCTTCCTGTTAAAAGGGAGTTTTTCCCTTCCCACTGTTGCCAAAGTGCTTGCTCGTAGGGGGTCATATGATTGGATTTTTCTCTCTATGTATTATTGTAGCATCTACCTTACAAATATAAAGCACCTTGAGGTGACTGCTATTGTGATTTGATGCTGTATGAATAAAATTGAACTGAACTGAACTTAAGCCTCCCACATAAGCCTTCAGCAACAACTTACAACTTGTTGGGGAATAAACACAATTGCAATATTGACCAGGGCTTTAAGTTGCTCTTAAGGTTGAAGTGAAGACAAACCTCTATTGCCATGTCTAATGTCCAGTGGAGGGAAGGTTCCCTTTTTATACAAAATATATAGTTTGAAATTACCCCACTTCTGACTCCATTTATTGGATGTTTCTGAACAATTTTATGGTCCCAGTCACTAGTTGTAAGTGTTCTTTGAAACACCATACTTGTAAATTATGGTTGCATTTATAGATGAGACAAGATAAAGATAAGATCATAAGCAGGCTTTAAGGTGTGGCTACTAGAGATGGCACGATACCACTTTTTTATGTCCGATACCGATACCGATATCATAAATTTGGATATCTGCCGATACCGATATGAATCCGATATAGTGTTTTTTAATCAACAAAACTGTTTTTTAAAATATCTTGCTGCATTTTGCAAGTCTGCAAGTTCATACTCAAGTTTAAAACAACAACTACACTAAAGCTATTCTGTTATACCTGTATACAAAAAAAATATTTCATAGTTCAGCAATACTGATCAATCTAATAAACCTAAACCTACACCATCCTCCCTATTCTGGTATTTTAAAGAGTACTTAGCGTAAATATTAAGCAACCTAACTAATAGGGTTCCAACTCCCAGCAACAAAAATAAAAAAATAAAAAATAGGGAACCACCCCTCACGCTCCACCTCATGATGCTTAATCGACGTAATCAACCTTAATTTGATAAAGTGTGAAAAAAATGCACAGAAATCAATTATTTTTCAAGAAATATTAAATAGATTCAACATCTTTCTTCAACAAAATTGCAGACTGCACAGATGGTACCTTCCCAAAGGAAAAAGTACTATAGCTTACTAGGGTATATATATTAGACTTAACAGTTACTATATACAATAATAGACTTCTATTCATTTTACATAAAATTAAAACTTTGGGTGTCAGATAATTATTTATTAAAAGCTCGACATTTTAAATGAGAATAAGAAAGAAAAGTATGTCTTTGTGCCCCCTTTTCCCTGTTCATGCCCTATCGGCCCCCCTGGCTAAACTTTGCTAGATCCGCCCCTGCACAGTTACAGCCGTAAGCTACGTAGAAAAAGATCCTCGAGTAGAAAGTAATATTAAATACATTCTAACAACAGCTGATCAAGCTTAAACGTGCTGCTGTTGTTCAGCCGCTGGTTTCCTCTTTCTGGTGCAAAGTGGGCCAAAAACAAACCAGAGAGACGGACTCGCGACAGAAAAGCCGATCAGCTGATCGTTAAGCAGTTTCATGATTGAAGTAGCAGCAGGAGAGGCAGTCGCTCCATATATCGTTTGGTAAGCTTAACGCAGGAATGCTTTACAAACATTCAGAGATGGACTTACACACTTGCTTTACTTCTCTCGGGGATAACTTTGTCGGAGATGAAATGCCGGGTTGCTAGCGAAGCTCCACATGCTATCCAGACCACCGACAGGTCCCGCATGCCACAGCCGCTCTATCACGTGATGCATACTGCTCCGACTGCTAACGTTCTGAGGTGAGTTACGGCGTGTTGCAAGTTTTGTGAGGTGCTTTCGTGATATTTAATGGATCGGATTACATTTTTTATTTTTCTCCGATATCCGATCCAGTAATTTAGGTCAGTATCGGACCGATACGTAATATCGGATCGGTCCATCTCTAGTGGCTACCCCTATGATTGACAGGTCTCCTTATGATTGCTTTGGTCACTAACATTTTGCCACAGTAGCCCATAGCTTACATGGAAGACAGCAACTTGTCCACAAACACAAACACTCTAACTAATTGTCAAGTGCAGTGAAGCTGTGAAAGCTTTATTTAGACACATCCCACATTCTGAACCTCAGCTGATGCAACTTACTATTCAAAGTCTCTGGGCCTGTGTGACTCAGGCACTAAGGGGAAAAGACTCCACACAAGTTTTGAAATCTACTAACTAGTAATCTTTTTCAATTTTGGTTTGCTGTGTTTGAAGTTGACTCCCTTGTGTTTTATGTACATTGTTTGCCTGCTAATTGATGTTCTTTTTCCAATTTAAGTTGTTAAAGATAACCCTCTGTTTCAAAACTTTCACATCATAATTATCTACTGAAGGCGATAACAAGTAAAAGGTATTACATTTGGCACCCTAAAGTCTGAAAGGCCAGAAAACTTCAAACAGAAAGTGTTCTCTACTCATAGTGCAATCTGATAAGTATAACAAGAACTGTTAATTTTGATATCTTACTGTCCTGAAGCAAATTCAAGGGTCAGTGACAGCTGATATAAAATTGGTGATAAAAACTCACTGGGGAGCTTTTTAAGCTTCATACAGACCCAGAGAATACCCAGGAGTGTAGTTTTTTTTCTCCTCTAAAAAGATAACAACTGACTGAGTGTGGGAGAACCTGTATTTCACTGATATAAGCAGGGATAGATGTTATAATTCAGAGGCAATTGACAGCACCCTGAGGATCACTGAAATGAGATAATAAACTCCACAGTGAAAACCCTGTGTGGAACTATGTGGACTTCTAATCTCGAAAATGGTAAAGACGGAAGATTCAATCAGACAAAGTATTTTAGTATCTCTTCTTGGCCATATAAAGCAGATGAACGATGAATCGTGCCAGGTGCGAATAAGTAGGTAGGCCACTAAAACATTTCAGTAACAAACAAGCAAAATTCTCATCTGCATACACGTTCCACCAAACTATAAGCTGAATTCACAGGGATTGAAAAGCCTATGAAAACACCGACTTTCTGTGGTAATTAGCACCCTGTGTGCAATGCCAATTCAAGCCAAGTGCCGCTGTAGCACATTTTCATATCAGGAGAACAATAGCCAAATCAAAAGCGCCAATCACGCGTCCTGTCGTGTTTGATGTTCGAACAAAGTTGGGTGCTCATTTGCAGTAACACTGAAATCAGGGCTGCATGCTCATTTGCCAGAATGAGATGCACATTAGCCGAGCTTTTGTTTAACTAGCGACGAAAACTAAATCAAAGGAATAGCATAAAACAAGACAGCAATGCAATTAATGACCAATATTCATTTGCCCTACTCACTTTGTCTGTTTTTATCTCTCTGTGTGTGTTTTCTTTGTGCAAAGCTGCATATTGAGCAACCGAATCTCCATAGAAACCAGGCTGCTGCTGGGCATTTGGAGCGTGCCCAGAAAATGTCATGATGAAAGTCAGCAATTCAGCAATGGGCACTAAACGCCACTGAGGAGACATGTAATGGCTGCCAATATTTTGAGCATGGGAAAACAGCAGGGGGTTGACACTGTCGCCTCTGACCACCTCCCTTCTACTCAGACTTATGTTTTTATAGCTGGCAGAAGCAAGACTGGGATGCATGCCAACCGATAGACAGTCCAGGATGGAGCTGACAACAGGACTGTCAGACAGATGACACAGGCGCATGCTTCTCAAGTAGAGAAAGATGATATTGTATCGGGCCGCCTACTTTCACGCTCCCACCACTATAATGTGATGAGCTGTCACATTAAAATCCTCAAGTTGGTCAATTTGGAGCGCTGTGAGTATTCCCCTACGGCAAGAATTATTGCACTCATAACAATAACGCTAAAGGTTTGAGACGATAAATGTCAGCAGGAACACTGGTTGGAAGGCTGGCCCGGGCTTTGAAAAGAAAGCCCATTCTTAAAAGGTCTGTGACTGGCTGAGCACCCAGATGCCAAATTATGGGTCTTCAGGCCCCTGCAGGCTACTGAGTGGGCTCTGTGTGCTGCCTCATCAGGCAATTTGCAGGGAAGTGGGGAGAAATTTGTTATTCATTAGTGTCTAAGTGAGGATTTTTTTTTAACAAACTATACCATGACATTAAGTGTAAACTCAGAAACTAGAGCCTAAATAAGACAAGCCTTCCGACTTGATAAGCTCACCTCATCTCTGTGTACCATTTTGAGGTGTCACACACACACTACAGTGGCATAAACAACCCCTGGCAGCATGTCCAATGAAGCTGGAGCACGAGCGTCTCCTAATTCGCATCTGAGCCTACAGGCAATTACCTGCTTATCATTCGTGACTAGCACTCTCTCTTCTGAATGTTTGTCACAGGCGTGGAGGTGGCGCCGAGATGACAGCGGGGACCCGAGGGGGGCCGACGGTGAACCTGGAAACGCTCAACGTTTCAATTAGAGGCTCGGCGGAACACGGTGGCTCCTGATCGCCTTCCTGCTCTGCAGCTCTAGGCCCCTAATTACAGCAGGTCGATAAGCCCAGGAAACACAGCTCCAATGGACTGAGGCAAGGCACAGATAAACACAAACGAAGACGAGAATACAAAGACATATCAACTTGCCCACTGAAACACACATGCTTTATATGGTACAGACACACAAGGCACGTGGAGATAAACTGCTGATTAATCTGACTTCATGGTGCATACAAAATGCACACACAATCACTGGCTGCACGTCCGTACACATATTTTCTTTCATTTTGATCTAAATTATTCTGGTTTAAGCTTTTGGGTCGAGGTCTTTTCTCCAAATCTGATTTAATACTGTCGGGTTTTACATGCACGGATGAACAGCACAAAAGCGATGAGTATTTCCTGCATTCACCTTCCTCGGTATCTATCTCGTTTCTACACATCTTCATCAGCTCCCTAAAGGCGTGCACATATCGTGTTCAGCACAATAGCTGTTATTGTGTTACTCTAAAACCGATGGTGTTAAAAATAAACTCGCCATAGATGAACAGCTGCCTTTTTTTTAAGTTGCTTCAACACAGCAGACATGTTCAGAAAGAGCACACAGCAGAGGAAAGCAAAAGCTTAAACAGTGAAAGTGGTAGAATTTTTCTTATGAGCAGAAGGTTTATTTCACTGCTCTGACAACCAATGAAATTTCCTCTAGTTTGACATGGTTTAGGTATGTCACCAGAACTGATACTTTATATACCTTTCAATGTGAAAATTATAAAAACGTGATATTATTTAGGTGTTTTTTGTCATACTGTAGGTACTGTAGGCAGTGGATGTACTATGGATGCAATTTTTCCAGACATACAGCACACCTCTACCAGGTCTAGTCTATCCTAGTGCATGCTGAAGAAGAAGTACTGCCACAAGCACAGGAAAAACTAAATCTGGAAGACAACTAAATGTTGTAATAGCTCTGCCACAAGGCATTCGCGAAAGTCGCAAATTTCAGTATGCAAACTAGGTTCTCGTACTTCCTTTTTTATATAGAACGCCTAAAACACTAGCATGTAGATCTATTTAAAGAATGCAAGCTGAATGAGTTTAAGCTCAGCATCCCAAGTATTTGCCTTCTTATGGAACCATTTTGTTTTTGACAGCAGGCAATGCCACTGTAAAACTAAACCACTGCTCAAAGTTTGCAATAGCTAACATTATATAAATCCTTAAACTAACACAATACCTCATAGTAATGTTAGTAGACTAATCAGCAACCATCTTAACATTTCATTATTCTGTGTTCTGTTGACGTATTGTTAAGATTTTAAATAAAAAGTAGAGCGGGACTGATATATTGGATGGTAAATTCTTGCAGCTACATCAGGATTGGCATTCGTAGTGGCTGATAAAGAAAATTAAAAAAAATAAAGAAGCGATGGGAGAAACACTCTTCAATTATGTTATGAACGTTGACGTTGCCCCTACAAAGATCATCAGCTGATCCAAGCAAAATCAGAGTAATCTAAGACATGTCATAATAATAAAATAGGATTTTTTTTTTAACTGTGCTTTCATGCTATCTTAGTAAAGATTAAAAAATAACTACACATACAAAATTTTAGGGAAATCTGTTTATATTCCATGTGTCTGAAAGAAAATAAATAATGGCTAACATCAGATTTTTAAGTCGCCAAACTTCAGTGTGAGTCATGGTCTTAAAAATGCGACACTAGTCTTCTACCACCAAAGCAGTGATTTACAACTGCTTTTGAATTAACAAGTTCAAGTTTACGTACATCATATAATCATTTTGCTTTGGTATCAAGAATTGTGAAATTCTACTTGTATTGGGTCCCACAACTACATTTTTTATTTATTTTTTTTTCCTTTTCCCCCCTGCTGATTAAGGTGTTTTACATTTCACATTTTTATTCCCATTGGGCTTTTAAAAATGACTAACCAGAAGATTAGGCTCCATGTAGGCCATTAAATCTGAAAAGTTCTAATTCAAAACGCGATTGCAGTTCATTTATAAAACATACATTAGATTAGATATAATAATATTCTAAATACCTTTACCTTATTTATATCAATTTGAAAGAGGGCGAGGAGAAAAAGGCATGACTTAGACTTCTGGGCCAGTTGGTTCATTTATGGAAATATGACCGCTCAGGTTCATAGAGGAAAAAGCGGAACATTGTTTAATAGCATCTCGATGCATATTCTGTGCTGACTCGCGTAGCTTAGAGACACAATTAGAATGCAACAAAGGAGCAAAAAAAATTTTTTCCCCAACACCTGACAGAAAGAATTGCTGAACTTTTCCTAAATGAGGCAGTTTTACACACTATTTGGAAACTCCTCCTGAGGTGTTTTCATAAAGCCACACACACACACGATGTCTACACTGACTGTTAGTGAGATGGAGGATTGTCATGACATTTAGTTTGACCGTTGCTCCAAACACTGAATATTTATTGCTGTATTAAAGCCCCCCTCCCATCCCCCACTCCCATGCTTTATAAGCCATTTCGGCAAAGAACATTTAAATCATGACAACAATCGTGATGAATTGCCATGCTAGCTGCCTGGCAATCTCGCCTCTAATCTCCACTTCAGACCCCAACATTACGGCTCAATTGGTCATAATTGCCCTTTAGATGAACTATGGCACAAACATTAGGGACATCCAATTCTCCTCTAAATCCATCTTCCATTCCCTCTTATCAGTCAAGGGCAGTCAGTAAACAGGAGGAACTGGCCTATCATCTATTAGCATTCCAAAACTGAATAATCTTGTCACTCTTACTTTTCCCGAATCTATTTCAGCTATTCTGCTTATCTCTCTTATTAAAAAGTGGCTACCCTAAAAAGATTCAACAAAGTGAGAAGAAAGAAAAAAGGGGAAAAAGTGTATGTGATAAAACTGACTGCTCTGACAGCATGTTTGCTAGTTGGTTTATCACAACAGGAGAAATCTATGTGGAAGTGAGCAAAGTTCCACGCCAAGTTTGCAGTTGTGTGGTTTTAAAAGAAGTTTGTGCATTTCCCAAATGAAATGTACTCTAGTATGCTAGTTGGAAGCAAAGTCACTCAAAGCTGGAAAGTCCATCATACAGAAAATGTAGACTGAGGACTTCAGAAGAACCTCATAAATATCTGTTTAAATAGCCTGCCAGAAGGTGGATAAAAGTTTTCCTATACAGAACTTCTCACTGTATCACACTGAGGAAGCAAGGTGGTGGTCAGATCTTTTCCCTGAAGCTTGGTAACTCCATCTGTCCAACTACTGAGGCACCACACACCGAAGTGCTCCAAAGCCAGCTGGGACTAAGCTCTCCAGCATGTGCTGGGTCTGCCCTAAGGCCTCTTCCTGATATGACATGCACAAATACCTCACCTAGGAGATGCCCAGAAGGCATCCTAGTTAGATGCCTGAACCAACTCAACCAGCCCCTTTCAACGTGGAGGGGCGCATCTCTTCTGAGCCCCTCCTGAATGACCAAGCTCCTCTATTACCCCTCGAAAGAAGATCATTTCCGATGTTTATATCCACAGTCTCAATCTTTTTGTCACTACCCAGAGCTCCTGGCCCATAGTTGAGGGTATGAGTTACATGGAAATAGACATTAAACTGAAAACAACCTGTCTGTCAGTCTCACAGTCTGCTCTCCAACATACATGGGATGAGCCTCGTAACTACTTTCAGAAAATAACCCAAGACTGTAGCTAACATATCACCAGTTAGTCACATAGTTCCACTGATCTTCTCTTCTATTTTCTCTGTAGCAAGCCGATTAGCTCAGCCACTTGTGGGAAAACACATTCTCTGTGGTTGCCTCTGTGTTGTAATTAGATGACAAAGACATATCAGCAGGATTAGGTGACTCCCATGGCAGAGAAACAGAAGGATGCCACAGAAATAATCTAGAGGTCTGTTCAATTTCCTATTAATCCCAGTGTACAGGCGTTGGCTGCAAATCAGCTGGGGCATAGCAGCTTCATATCTTGCCAGGGGGTACTTGTGAGATAGTCTTCAAATAACCAGAATAAATGGGGCCTAATGGCTAAAATAGCCGTTTACACTTGGTTTAAACAAAAAAAAAAACTGTCCACACTATCCTTTTAGTTTTCACAAACACAGTATTGATAATGCATCTGAGCTGAAATAAAAACAATGCTTCTGACAGGGAACATGACTTTACCCAAAAAACATGCATTCTGTTAATGCATGTTGACTGTCTGGTTAAGGATTTACAACAGGATACGCTCCCTTGATGATTTACTAGACATTAGCAGCTGTTGCAAAGGTTGAAAGTCACTGATATGATGTGGCTGCTTCTAGAAATTCTTTACTTTTTTGCCTAAAAAAGCATGGCAGATCCCTTAACTTGTTGCCCATAATACTTACTGAAAGTCTTTAAAAAATGTAATTAAAAGTAAGTAAATTGCATTTATTATCTCAATGCCTTCTATCAAAAATGTGATGAAAATTGCAACCTCACGAAACCCCCATATGAATCGAGAAGCCAGCGTAAATACATGAGAAATGTAATAAAAGCTTTTGAAAATGTGAATAAGCCATAAAGTGTTGTGCCTGCATTGCTTTAGCTAGTGATCACTGTAGGGCTGTCAGTGATGGTAAAAGTGTGCTCATCTGTGGAAAGCTGTAATGTTAAAAAATTTTCCAGCTAAAGAGTGAGCTGCAACACATCAGAATGATGGAGTTTATTGTTAGCACACGATCCACTCATCATTCAAGTGATGATGCAAGTGATAGTCTTTTTTTCCCAAAATCCTGCTAAATAAAAACATGAATTAACTGTGGCCCAAAAATCAAGGTATAATGGATTAGGAGAATGGTTACACCGGTAACATAGAGTCTGTTTTTTTGAAAGACATACTATTGAGATTTAGCTCAGTCTCATAACCACCTGGAAACTTTTTAAAAGTATTTTCATCTCCATAATAGAAGCTTGCATAAAATTTGACTGAAAAACAAAAACAAAACAGAGCTATTCTCCATCCAATCCCCACTGAGCCTCACTGCAAGCTCCCAAGCAAGCTAATCCACTGATAACCGCATTGAAATTAATTTATTTTGCCGTGTAATTGTGCTGTTTTAAACACGTGTCAGGGTCTACATTCACTGTAAGCTAATCTGGCACATTTTAGTCACGCTGACAAATGAATACTTAACCTGTGACAGTTGTTAGAAAGTAGAAAAATCGACATAATACACATTACATTGACAATGAAATCACATTCTGCAGGAAAGTTCATGCAAAAGCACAAATGTCAATACAGGTGCAGTGCAGATGATCCCACTCTTGTGTCTTGTGTGTAAGTTGCTACTTTAATCAACATCTGTTTGAGCACTTGTCATGCGTGCTCTTCATCGGCAGGCTACCGAGGCACCACACCAAGGTGAATGAAACAAAACACGGGCTGATTAAAGCCACGCTTATCTTTGCAATACAACAGGAAGCATGCTAAAATGAAATATCACCCATTTCACAATTTTTGAACCTTTCACCATCGTAAAAAGAGCGTGTTCCCTTCTGACTTCTTCACATCAATATTTCGGTTTGACATTCAAGTGAGCATCTTCAGGTTTTATGTTTGAATTTATCAGCTCGTGGCAGACAGGCTCCATTTCAAGTGAACAACAGCTTATCAATATTTGAGAACAGCAACCCTTCAGAAACCTCACTTAAGATCGACATGACGCTGAATACTATCATGATACTAAGTAAGCAGCCTCTCTTAGAAAAAAGACATGCTATCGGAAGGCCAGTCCTTTGTATAACTAATTCAGAACACCAAATTCTTGCTGTGAGAGAGAGAGTAAGTAAGTAAGATCATAGCCCTTGCATCCTACCCATGCTATGGCTTGATTCTTTCTTTGGCCCTTAGATGTCTATCCTCTTCAACACCCACAGCCTGCTCCACTCAGCTGTTGCTCAAGCTGCCGCAATGGCATGATCTGAGTTTTTGGCATTGAATCCCCTACCCCCCACCACCAAAAAAACCCCAAAAAACCCTTTTCTGTTCTGCTAGTACGAGACTGCACAAATTCAGGTCTAAGAGGGAAGGCTTTGCTTTTCAGCTCGTCTCTCACCACATCTAAGTCTCTCTCTTTAGACTGTGTTACCTACTATGGTTTCCAAAGAGTGTGGGTGGGGGGGGGGGGAAAGGCCTGATTATTAGGATGAAGGGTGGAAGTGAATCTGCAGAAGTCTCACCCATTAAAAGCTGGGTGCTGTGATCTCTGCTTTAAAGCCGCACTGAGCTTCGAATGGCTGCGAGAAAAATAACTGAAATCTGTATAATGCAACCGTTCACAGTGCAGGCGTGTTTACCAAGCCAGCAGGGTTTGTTCTTCCCTTTAAACACAACTATCTTGCTCCTGTTGTCCATATCATGCAGCAGATATTAATTTCAACAACTGCCGTGCGTCAAACCTGCAGGTTCCCCAATCACAGCACTCTGGTTCATTACCTAGACAGCGATGAAACACCAAAGGTATGTGTATTTTGACAACAGCTTTCAATTAATCCAGTGTCTCATCTCTGCAAATGCATTGCCTCCCCTGCCTCATCTCGACCTCTTACACCTTCAGAACCTCTACCTTGTTTCAGTAATGAGGGTTAGCGATGTGACTCTGTGCTGCTGCAGCTAGGTGATTACTGAAGAGCTGCTGCTGTTATCTCTAGTGAGCTGCCCTCTATCTCCATCCTCTGTCCCTGGACCACAAGCCCTGCTAGCAGACCATCAATCAGCGGATCACTGCAGGAGCACATGTAATCACAGTGGCCGTGTCTCCTGATGTAAAGTGTTTCCAAAAACACACGTCTTTGTTAGACTGGAGGTTTAAAAAATAATATGCTTGAGGCCATTGTTTGATTACCCTATTCAAGTCTCAGGAAAGTCCACGGAAAGTCACAAACTGCCATCTGCTGATGTTTGAGAATGACCAGGTCTTTCTGGTAATTATCACAAAGATCGCTGGGACTAGAATGCCCCCCCCCCAGGTCTCAGCTGATCTTGTGAGCAGAAGGACCGTCTATCTGAAAGAGCCAGCTGATAAGTAAAAAACACTTTTGATTTGGGGGGGAAAAAAACAAACAAAAAAATAGAACTTGATTATTTGATAAGCCAGAAGATGTATCAACTGAATCGTTTATTAAGCAAAAACATCCATTCCAAGTTTTTGAATGATGAGCTGTTTCTCAGCTCTTTGTTGTACTGCTGAAAATGAAACGGCTTTGTATTCAGCGTTGTTGTTCAGACCAAACTAATACTCTGAGGTTGTCACCTTGGGAGCTTGAAACTTGTGAGACGGGGCTTTTGCCATTTTCTGGAAACTCAACTCATTGATTTGTTGGGGAGGAAAAATAATTATGAAAATAAGTGTTGCAGCTCTATTTCATCCTTTCAAAATACACATCTAATTAGAGCCTGAGGGGATGTCTTTACATTTCTTCTTTGTCTTACCAACACTCCTGAACAACCTAACATATCTAAATTGCCATGGCACAAGACAGGAGAAAAGAAAAACCCTCACGGTTTCTCCAGAAGCATTTTCCATTGATTTGCACAGTTAATTTCAGGACAGTCTAATCTACTCCTTGGTGATGTTGATGTTTGTGCCTGCACAGTCTGTAATGCATGTGCACAGTGCGCAGGGTGCTACTTGGGGACCTTTGACTGCCTCCAAGGGTGTGAGCGACAGTCTGCTGCTAAATCACAGCATGGGGGAGATTGTCTGCTTGGCAGGATAAAACCAAGTGTCCTTCTCACCTTTTCTGTCATTATTAGACAGGTGCGGCACACAGGTGGAGGACAACAGTAACAGATGCCATCTAATGTTAAAGTTTAAGTTGACAGACTGGCTGGAGGGGATGAGATGTGATATATAGGGATTCACCTAAAACAGTCTTGAATGTGGCTGTATGCAGTATAATGAACACAGAACAACAGGATTAGAGGATCTGGATGTCCAGATATCCAAACTAACATCTGTCAGAGCATATTTGTAATGGCACCACGGAATTTATGAGTTTCTTAATTTTATTTTGCTACAATTCCAAAAACTTTCAAAAATATTAAACGTTTGTAGGTAAGAAGCAATTCATTTGCATCATTATTCAAATTCAAGGGCTCTGTGCTGTAGGTGGAGGCACATTATTTGTTAACCTTGACATTAACATAGCACGATAAAAAGGGCTCTTTGTTATCGCAACACGAAACATTCGTGCTTAAAATGATTTTCCCTGAAGTGTCCGCCGGCTGTGGTACCTCAGTGGAGGCGGGTCAGCAGATGCTCCATCATTACTGAGTGATGGAGGTAGCGAATAAAAACAGAACAGAGCCACCCTGCACCACCACATCAAAAAAAATGCAACAGTGTTCTCAGCCTGCAGACTGAAGAGAGCACAAAAAACGAGCACGTCTGGGGAAAAAAGATCAGAAGATGAGTGAAGATGACGTGATGATATAAAGTGATATAATCATTAGTCGCACTTTTGCAGGCCTTCCAACGCGATTCAAGTTGGGTTAATTGGGCTCATTTGCGTGCTCTGCTGCTGCAAGGTGAAGCGCACTGGACGCAATGGACAACACAAGCTGCTCCTTGTCTCCCGTGCGTAAAGTCACACAATAATTACCGCTGAATAATAAAGACGATTACAACGGAGGCTGTAAAATAAATCTACCGGCGGTGATGATCTGACAGCACCGGCTAGCCTTTCACTTCCACGAATGACTCCCTGTCCAACTGCTTTAAACGAGCTCAGAGTACCAAATTATACACGTTTCTGCCCTCCGCACACCATTCCAGTCTGTGAAAAAAGTCGCTGCAGCGTGTCATGCAAATAAACCCCGTGTTGGCCAAGCAAAGCGGAGGGGCAGCACAGGTTAACGGTGTAATTAATATGCGAGGAGGTGACAGGAAAGCTCATCCGTACCTGATCTTGCTGTTGAGTCGCTTTCGACGGTGCATTGCCTTCCTTTGCTGTGGTCATGATTCCCTAAAGCTGGGAGAAACTGTTGTTTCCCCGGCAGGAGCAAGGGAAAAATGCAAATACTGAAAGACACACACAGAGAGACGCACACACACACACACCGGTGCAGAACCAGTAAGTCAAAAAAAAGAAGAAAACGGAAAACGGTCTTTTTCCGGCGCCCACAAGCTTCGTGTGCAGTGACCAAGGTGTGAGATAACAAGTGGTATAAGGACGCGCTGCTCGGGAAGGGAAACGGCAAAGAAAAAAAAAAAGATTTTCAGTGGAAGCCAAAGAGGAGAGGAGGAGGAGGAGATAGCAGAGAGGGAGAGGGAGAGAGAGAGTCACGCATCTCTTCTTTAAACGCTCCGTGCGGGACTCTGCGTGCGCGCAAAACGCTTGACTTGCAAGTGATGCAGACTGAGTGGATTGCAATTAAAGATGCACGTTGAAATCACGCGGCTCAAACTTTAATTCAGAACTCGCGAGGAATACAAGTTCATAAAATATTCGTTTAGATTCACGAGGACAGTAAAACGCTCCTATTTTAAACACGAACAGTCATTATCATAAAGTCTCATCGCCTTATTTATATTCCTTTATTGCAAAAATAAAGCCAGCTCGCCATCTCATTAAGTCCATTCCCACATTCGTTTATTTTTCAGAGGCAGTGCTGCGGTAAAGCTGCCGGGTAAACTCTGCGATGGGAAATTAGTCTTTGATTTTCTTCAGTATGCCTGCAGCATTTTCATACAACAATTTTTGCACTGCATACGTTTCTTGTTGTAATTATGAAAAAAAGGAAATTCAATGCCTTGCTGCACTGATGCATTAGTAATGGCACTGAAACACTAAGTAGCCTGGATGTAATGTAACAGTATTAAATGTTATTCGGGAGCAGCAGCAGTAATAAAATAATCACATTCAGCAGTGAGAATGTTTGAAATTATGCTCAAGACATGAGTGGCTGTAAAAAGTTATGACCCAGAGGATGGAGAAGCCTGCAATAAAGTGGGACTTGTTAGTGCTTGGGCAAAAACTGCATTTAAAACAGTTCTGCCAGTCTGAGAGTTAAACTGAATCTTTAAGACTGAAGCAGGAGCAGGAAAAAAAGTTTACACTGCAGTAAAACAGAAAGGAACCAATTTTGCTGTCTGCATTTCATGATAAGAACTAAGAATTTTTTCATGGGCTTGTTCAGTTAATTACATCTCAAAGAAATCATGTACAATCTCTATTAAACACCGTCAGGAAATGACTTACTTTGATTTGCTCCTAGATGTACTTAATGTTAATTAATACCTTAGTCTCCAGTTTGACTCTTTATATTGCAGGTTTGCAACCAAGTGTGCTGCACTGTTAATTAAAATCAGGTGGCAACTGGGTGAAGTCAATTACCTTTGAAATCCCAAATGAAAATCTGCAGTGTTGCTTTTTGTGACCAGCAGAGCACAAGACACTGAAAAAAGCCCCGTTGTTCTAAAAGAGATAGCCTCAAAATAAAAAAGAAAGAAAGAAAACCTTTAAAATATCCCTGCATGTGATATCATTGCATTGTTTTCTGCAAAATTGCTGTTTTCTATTTTCAGTCATGCTGACTTATGTTATCTTTACATTGACAAATAACAACTTGAGCATTCCCCAAAGAAATGGGTTTCTCTCTGTGAACCGATCTAAAAGAGAGGGAATAATATAGGAAGTATTTCACCTGGTGTTGAATTCATAATTCGATTCAATCACAAAAAATGTGAGGTCTATATGTCAATGGTAGGTTGGTTTCGAGAGTTGATGAAATATTTTATCCTCTTGGAACACGTTATTTACTACCTGGTGGAGTAACCATTGGTAGCAAGCACAGCTGTTAGACATTTCTTGCTTTTTGCAAAGTGTCCAAAGCTACCGCCGTGATTAACATTCTGAGGTCTAAGTCTTCACTGGTGAAAACCCTAACTCTAACCCAATCTGAATATGCATTTTTGGTTTGTGAACACAATTTCCCCCCAAAAGTCAGTTTGGACTTTCTCTAAAATATAGGGCTAGGCTTACCACCTGTGATGGGTTAGTCCTCGGATAGTTCAGAGACTGGTTAAGCAACTCCATGTCCTTAATGTGCTTCATATTGAGGATTCGTTTCTCTACAAAAATAGCAAATGGACAGATGCTAAACAGCTCAATTTTGGTCTCATCAAAAACATCACAGTCCTCAATATAAATCTATGATCAACAAGGTGCTTGAAACATTCATCAGAGATTTTGGTCCATACTGTCTGTGTGTGTGTACAATGAACTCACTGCTATGTTCAAGAAACCAGTTTAGAGATGATTTGAGCTTTGCGATATGGGATCATCCAACATCAGAAGATGGCTACATGACGAGCAACAATACGCAGGAAGGCAGGTGTCATGTTTAAATAATGGTCATGAGCCAAAAAATAAATATCCCCCACATCTTTACACCACCACCAGCCTGAGCCATTGATACAAGGCAGGATGTTCTTTATGACAAATTTACAACCTACCATCCAAATGTAGCAGCTAAAATGAAGACTCGTGATACCAGGTAATCTTTTTCCAATCTTCTATTGTCCAATTTTTTTGCAAACCTGCACAAAATGTCTCAGCTTCCTGTTCTTAAATGACAAGAGTGATAATCAGTGTGTTCTTCTACTGCTATAACCCATTTGCTCCAAGGTTTCTTGTGTTCAGAGATGCCTTTCTGCATACTTTGGTTGCAACGAATTTTTGCTCAGAGCAGTCTGGTCATTTTCCGATGACCTCTGGCATCAATAAGGCACTTTTACTGAGAGATCTCTGTAAACCCTAGAGATGGTTTTGTGAGAAAATCCCAGTAGATCCGCAGTTTTTGAAGGGTGATGTTTCCCACTCTGTTGCATCACCTTTTCTTTAAAAAGCAATCTCAAAGTGTTTGTTAACAGAGGAGATCATTTGCTATGCTTTGCAAAGCCAACAAGCTATTCTTGCTTCATATAGGATTTTAGCTGTTCAAGAGTTTGGTGCCTCTTTTGTCATATCTTTTGTGTCACAATAAGTCAAACACCCAGAGCAATGGATCTGTTTTTATTTCAGCGCTGCCCGAGAGCACGAAGATTTAGTTTTAAGCCAGGTCCCTTGGATCCCTTTAGATTCTCAGAATCTTTTAAATAATCCTCATACTGCATGATAAAATCCACAAATTCTTTGCAATCTTATACTGAGAAACATTATTCTAAAACTATTGCACTATTAGCCCATGCAGACTTCTGAGTTTTAATTTAATATAATGTTTCAGAACAATTTTCTGAATTCTGTTTCATTAATATTTTACACAGGATCATGTATTTTCAAATTCCCCCTGAGGACACATGTGTGTGAAATAGTCAGTGAATAGCATGCCAGTAAGTCATTTTGTGTGTTTTTACAATGCATGTTTTCAAGCACTTCAGTTGAAATAATGACATCCTAGTCTTTTATTTTAACTGTTAAGCACTTCCTGTGTCATGTAACACCATGTAGTGACATGAAGAAAACTGAATATACGTTACGCGAACATACAAAATCTGCCAGAAGTAGCATGCCATTTATATGTAATTCCACAACATCATTTAGGGTAAATAAAACTTATTAAAAACTAAAGTAACTAAGTTAAAAACTACACTTCAGTCTGGATTAGAGTGGTAGACCAAACAAAAAACAGAAGAGGCCAACATTCTTCTGGCTGTGTACAGTAGGCCATGAAGAGAGATGTGCAGTGCTGAAAATTTGTACTACATTATGCACTCTCTCATAGCTGGCAGCATTTTTCAAAATTTTGAAACATTTCAAATTTGTTGGTTCTAATTTGTTGGCTACAAAAACTTAATGGTTGTGTGCAGAATTCTGACACATGAACAAGAATGAAAGCCACCCGGTGTTCACAGATTCATCTACTTGTGGCTTCAAACCACATTAGAAGCCTTCCCCGGCAACTCAGCCTGTGCTTACCATCAACAGGATGATGTATGAAACTGAAACAACTTCTCAACAGCCAATCAATCAGCTCCAGACTAATGATGGCCACTTTTGGCCAAAGCCCCATTGGCCGATGACGGATGCTGTGTCGTTGTACCGCCGCGGCCAAGAACACAATCACTACCTCGCTGTGGCTGTGTTAAGGAGCGAGCGTACAAACCTCACGTCTCCGATGTTGACAAATGGACACCAGACGGCGGTGATGAATGCTCCTGGGGGGGTGGGTGGCTCTGTTTAAATACACATTCCTGAAAAGTTAGGAATTAACTGACTGGCAGTGCCAACCTGTCTAAACAAATGGAGCCATCCGCTCACTTCTGCCTCATCATTTCACTGCCAATGGAAAGCCAGCAGCCAACCTGATGAAGTGAAAGTGCTTTGCCTAATTAAAACCTCAGAGTAATACATACTTGCCACAACCTTTAAATACTATACATTGATGCATTATTTTCACTCTGACACTAACTTTGTAATATTAGAGGAAAAATGGCTACTAGATAGATAATTGCTATTATTAGAGAAGCTTTTCCAGTTTACCCTGCAAACTTCCAGTCCGTCATTCTGTAATTGTATGTGCATTTTTTCAGAACAGTCTGCAAGGGCATGGACAATCGATTGTAATTTCTTAAGAAAGCCTCCAAAAATTGTTGCACAAATTGAATTCAATATCAGCTTTCTTTTTTTCAGTTTAATTTCAGAAACAGAGACCAAGGCAAACTCTGTCCAAAGCAAACAGTTTTTATTTATCTTGTTCTGTTTTTCTTGAGTACTTTGGCTGTACAGCTTTTTAAAAATGGAGATATTTGGAGAATTAAAGCATTAAATCCCTGGTAACACCAGTGGGCATGAGAGGCATCGTGCACATTTCATGGAAATCTGCTTTGTTTCCGATTACGTCTTTTGTTGAAAGAAAATAGCTCAATGTGTGCTTAAGAAAAGGCTTGAAAGGCTGAAATAACATCCAAGCAGACACAGTTGAAAGAACGAGGCAAAGTCCCTATAGCCAAAAAATGACCACATACACCATTATTGTGAAGAAACATATGGGTCTATAATGATCCTTCCTCTGCCCTGTCCATGTCAGCAATATAACCCCATGGCACACTAATGATTAGAGTGTTAGCTGGTTCAGCTCAGGAGGATAAAATGAGAGGTGAGAGAGGTCGTGTGTTACTTTTACTCTCACTTTAACCTTCTGAGTTCATGATCACTCTCCTATTAAATGATCGCATGACCTTATGAGTTCACAAGTGTGTTGCCAGCTTATATCTTCTCTCACATATTATTTGGCTGCTCAGAAAGAAACAGCATAGTATTTAAATGGTTTCAGCTAATATATATATTGAATTTCTCTCAATCTAGCATGAAGTTATGAAATGATAAGACTTATTTTTTAAAATACTAATGTATTTAAATATAAACAAATACACTAATCATGACATTTTGCTAAATCTAATTCAATAGTTTTTAGTCTCTAAACCAAACAAGTAGTTTCTAAAATTAGACATCAATAACTTTTAAAAAAATAGTATAACTGAAGTGAAAAAGATAAGATAAGATAAGATAGAACTCTATTAATCCCTCGGGTGGGTTCCTCTGGGAAATTCGATTTCCAAAAAGCACAGCACCGACAGAAGTTACAGTTACAGAATATTATATATATATACATATATACATATATATATACATATATATATATATATATATATATATATATATATATATATATATATATATATATATATATATATATATATATCATTTACAGTGAAATGTTTCACTTCACCACAGCGCTGTCCATCCTCCAAATATGGACTTTCTTACACTTTGAGGGTGTAAAGCAAATTGGGGTCCAAAAACACCAATAAATTGACAATTATGACTATGTGATGAACTGCCCTGAGACTGTGTTGTCCTGGTTCTACCCAGGACATGCCCAAAAAACATCAGAATAGGGGTCTGGTTAGGCTGTGATCATGTAGGACACATCATTATATAGGCAACTGGAACTTTTTCAATTACCCATACACATAATGGACTGGAACGATCCAGAAACAAGTAATAAATCTGTTAGTTTTGTTCATAATAAAGCTAATAAAGTGGCATCCCACAGTCAACAACCTTCCCTCCACTCATTCCTGTCACTCTTTCACATGTGCACACATGGAAAAGCTCCTCATCATGATACTCAGACTACCCTCCGCATCTAGCTAGCACTACAGAAGTAGAGGAAGATGAACTGTGTTGCTTGAAATGGTTTTCAACATGAAACTTTGCCATCTGGCTTGCAAGGTTCTGGTACAGAATTTGGATTTTTGCAGTCAGCACATATATGAAAACTACACTAATATCAATGAGAGCATTCACATGGAAAGAGGTGGCAGCACATGAAGCGTGATGCTTAGGAAATGAATTTGAGAAACTGGAAGAAATTAAAAGTTTGTACAATTCATTTCATTTTAGAATTCCCGGCAGGCTAGATTAAACTTTCCTGCTTAATTCACAATGTGAATTTAACAATAAATTCATTGGGGGTTTTTTGCGTGTTATTCCAAGGTTGTGTGTGAATAACCCATCAGGGTAAAGAAGAGCAGGCCCTCTGTTATGATAGTTTACTGCTATGGCATAGTATCTACCTTCAATCCTCACTGTTAGGTCAAAGATGACAGTGATTTTGATTTTGTTGATGCTCTTTAGCTTCACTTGTCACAAAAAATAATGCTCAGAGCAGCAGAGGTCAGCTGATCGCACAGTTTTGGCCACAAAGAAAACAGGTTAGTCACTTGCCCCTGCTACAATGAATCTAAGGATTTCCCCACCTGCTAAATCCCACATAAATCTCACTGAGTGCCTGTGCAGTGATTCAACTGAACCAAGCTCAATTGTATTAAAAGTCCCTGAACTGAAATCCAAAGACTCATATAAAGTTCATTCATCTCCTTTAATTTGCATTCCAATGGTAACAATATAATTTCTGAGGGAGTGCTGACATGTTTTTATTAGTCTTGTCCTAGCTGATAAAATGATAGTATTAAAAATACACTAAAGAGCCCATAAAAGAAGTCCAGGGAACATTTATGAAAGACACTGAAACTGAGACTGTCTTGAATGTAGCAAAATAACCATGTGATTAATTAAACCAGGTGTGCTGTGTCCACACTCTCATGCTGAAAATTTTGTTCCCAATTGCTTCGAATTTTATGCGTACCCGCATCAAAAATCCACATGCATAAAATGTGTCCCAACACACCAATCTGTGACGAAAATCAAGTCTAAAAAAAAAAAAATAGTTATAGCCTGTTTCAGTCTTCCAGAACATATTCTGTCAGTGCATATAACCAAAACCAACTGTCAGTGTTATTTTATTTCCTAATAGACCAGCACAATACAAAAGTTGAAAAACAAAAGTCATGCACCATGACCTGTTTTGATTAGGGAGTTATCAGTTTCCTTGTAGACTCCAGTATTCTTTCTTGGAGGTAAATTTTGATGTTGCAAAAATCATGCATAGTATTTTGCAGTAGTACTCAGCCTCCCTGCAGGTGGTGAATGATATGAGTGTGTGCCTCAATTTTTCCACCCCTATTTGGCTGACGAATGACAGCGAGCATTGGGATACTGGAAATAAATAATTGCTTTTCCATCTTTTCCCCTCCTTCTCCGTCTCCTTGTAAAGAGCCTATGTGAGGTCTTACATAAATATAGCTCGGACCCATCATCCTGACGGAGAGGCCTTGCATCAGGATTCGGTTATGCCAGGTGTGACTCATCAGCCTTCACAGCACTCAGGCGTGAAATGTCAACAGAGCCAGATTCCACAACCATGCCTCTGTTTCCAGCACCGGGCTGATGAGCACGTCTGTAGTTGTGAATGAGTTTTTCTAGCCTTTTTCTTATCAGCATACTTGCTGTATACAGTACATTCTGTCTGCTGCTAAAATAAGGCAAGAAACCATGGGGGTCTTCATGCGGCATCATCTTCACTTTTCATCATCACTTTTTTTTTAACCCCTCAGGTGAGAGACCAAGCTATATCAGCAACTAAAATTACAGAGTAGGATCATTTATGATATTCACTGCCTGATTCCAGCTCATCTACTTCAGATGAGCTGCTTATATCATCACTTTGGGCAAAAAGTATATCTACCTCAAGGCTCCTGAAGCAGTAAATCTACTACAGGTCTGCTATTAATAGTTGACTCTGAAACATTGTAGTACTGAGATGTGGAAACTTACAGAATAATCAGAGCCTATAATGTGAAAAAGATATTTAAAACAACTTCATCCTTTTGACAGCAATGGACCATTTCTTGTATAAATAATCTACACACAACCACACTGAGAAACTGCACATGTAAATACGCAGCTAAAGTGAAGAAGTGGCTGGATTGCATGAGGCAGAGATGAGGTCCAGAACCAAGAAAGAACATATGAGAAAATCAATTGAAACACTGCTGAACACAGAGGTTTCTGCTGTCTTTGATTAGTCTGCTGCTGATGTGGATAAAATAAAATAAGCAGATTAGACTTTAGCTAGACATTTTTAAAAATCCCCTATCAAGCAGCAACTTTATTTAAAGCAATTATTTCAAGTGAGTACCGTAAGTTTGAACATGTTTCATCCAATCCTTACTTCCCTTTTGGAGCCACATAAAACCTTTAAATGATGCCAGGTAGGGATGGGTATCAGAACCGGTGCCACCGGTTCTGACATAAACGGTAGTAACCAGACCAAAAAAGCAGCGCACATTTCGGTGCTTTTTTTCCTGAGCTGTGATACACTTTAGATTCTGGCCAATCATCTTACGTTTCCGAGGATAGTAGGCAGGTCCAGGTAGGTACGTTCTTTTAGAGCAGAGCAGTGCTTTAAGGTGATACCATGATACTGTCAAAGGAGGTAACACCTCAAATCCGATGAAACACCTGGCGATGCATAGTGGGGGTTTTTTAAAACCAAAAAATGCGCCGTATTTGATAGCTTGCTGCGAGACCTCACACCGTGCACATCTACTGCGGGTGTGGTGCCTGTTATCGGACCCGGAGTTAGCAGCATCCCCCAAAAACCCGAAGAGGAGAGTCCTGGCCCCTAGCCCTGCCAGTGTAGCAGAAATGATGACGGATGATGACGGCAGCAGCAGCCGTTCTTCTCTGCGTGAGTAGCCTAATGTTGTTCGTGTGTAATTTACGTTGAGTAGGCTAACCATGTTATTAAATTAATGCATGTAAGGTGAACTAGCAAACACCGTTGTAGTTACATGCGGCTGTCTTCTTGTTTGATGGCAGATACTCCCTTCACCCTGGCCAAAAAGGCTAAAATGACCAAAGAAAAAGTGGAAAACAGTTAAACATGAGAGGTTTTTGGACAAAGTTTGTGTTTTTTCTATTGTTTAAGCACCGTTTCCAGCCAAGAGTGATGCCATAAATCCCCTATAGCTGCAGAAAAGGCTAACATTGTTATCTTTTTACAAAAAACAGCTGAACATGAGAGGTTTTTGGACCAATTTTGTGTTCTCCATTCTTTAAGCACTGTTTTGAGCACCATTTAAGCACCGGCACCGTTTCAAAAGTACCGGTTTGGCACCGGTATCGGATAAAACCTAAACGATACCCATCCCTAATGGCAGGTCTACTGGCTAAACCACCTTGAGAATGGATCACAAGTGCTAGAAGCTGTGTCGCTTGCTAACCTGCATCTAACACGGTTTCTGAAAATCACTCCAAAGACAGCAAAATTAACATTTGTTTTTATTGCCATAACCAAACCTGCCAAACTATTATACGCTTCTTTTCCAGGTCAGGCCAAAGGTTGGAGGTTCAGGAAAATACTTTTCTGTGTCTGCACTTCCTGTAATAATAAAGTGGGCTTTCATTAGTTTCGTTCCTTGGCCATGCAATTGCGTTTCTATGTCCTTGTTAAAGTTACTCTGCTTCACTGTCCTGTCTTTTCCACACAGAGCTAATATATGCTAATAGCATAGTCTAACAGGTGCAGCATGGACATCATCTTGTTTTTGAAAGCTTACACTGTCATGAAAGAAGCGGTTTTCTAATGCATTGCAATGGGCTCCCTCAGGATTGCTTTAAATCAGTGCCTTGTGTTTTGCATGATTGGAAAACTGATCTGACTCTGAATAACTTTCTAACATCCATCCATACAGACATACATTCATACATACACTCTCAAAACAGCTGTGATTAGCACTTTTTCACTTGCTCTTTCAGGTGATAGCAAGTGCTTCTTCAGCAGCACATCATTTCACATTTTCAAGAACCAACACTTTCTGCTACACGCAGAGTAACAACACACTACCAGCACCTGTGCTAACACATTTAGAGGTCTGTTAAAAAAAAGCCACCACACTATAACACACTTCAGCACCAGGAAAAAGGACAGCTCCCAGCACTGATCCAGATGCCATCAAAAGCCTCTATGTGCTGAAATAGATTTCAGCACCACTTAATGGACAGCTCCGACAGCGCATTTCACAGCCACATCCAGGACTCCTTTCTCCAGGAAGTGGGAACCTGGAGAGAAAAATACCAGCACAATAGCTTTTCTCCTGCTTTTTTTTCACCAGAGAAGTTACAGTCCCAGCCTTTGAGGAAATGATCTCGAACAAGCATCAAATGTCATCAGTGTCCTATCATTATTATAAATTGATTTGACTGGAAAGGATTCATTCTTGCATGGCAGTTTCTTTAAAATTACCACTCATTATTTGCAATTGCAGCACTGAACTGTTTCGTGGACTACCGGCGGACAGTTTTCAAAAGCAAAGAAGGGAGTAAAGAAACTAAAATTGTGTAAAGTTTTTGAAGTAAAGTGGGGACACTTTCGGAAGAAATTGCACTCCTATTTATCAGTTGTCAAGTAACTTAAAATAGAAATCTAAGTTATATTTTGTGTGCCTGTAAGGGTGTATTAGCTTTTCTTCATATGCACTTTAAAAATTGTTTTAAGCAACGCAATCTGATTTCTGCTTTTTGTTTTAGCATGCGTGAAAGTATAACACTTGCCCCTCACCCCAACTGGTCGCAGCATACGGCCGCCCCTCCCTGAGCCTGGTTCTGCTGGAGGTTTCTTTCAGTTAAAAGGGAGTTCTTCCTTCCCATTTTCACCAAAGTGCTTGATCAAAGGGAATCATATGATTGTTCGGGTTTTCTCTGTTTTCTTGAGTGCCTTGAGCCAGTTGTTGTGGATTTTGCGCTATATAAATAAAATTGAAATTGAATAAAATTGAACTGAATTTTGAGAATTATTAAATGTGCCAGTGGCAGCTTGTGCAGACATCAGTGCTTGTGAGCAAAGTATTGTTGGTGTGAATCACAGTTTTAAGAAATAAAGAAAAAGAAATGAATGAAGATGTAGGTTTTTTTTTATTCTTCTTATTAAATTGTTTTCTTTTTGGCAAAAACAACCAAAAATACACATGAAAACAATAAATTAACAAAGAACTAAATTAAACAGGAAAAACACAAATTATTGACTGAAAAGCTTTCAAGCTTTAACTTATTACACTTACCCTCGACACAGGCAACATTCTAATCGGCAACGCTTTTATAAAAACACAGAGAACAAAGTAAATAATAAAAGTAGACAAATGTGCCACTTGAAGTTATTTAGTTGTATGAAGCAGGATAGGAGTACCTTATCTTAATTGTAAGCTTACTACAGCCTGACTGATTAGCTATTTGCTGTACAGGTATCAGGATTTATAAAGACCAATGAATGAAAATTAAAAGTAAAGATGAAACAGCACAAACGCATTAAACCACATTGTAATTGTTAATGTTGCAGTTTGTCCAAAAATGCAACAACAAGCAGAGATAGATAGATCATAAATGAGTGGATAAATAACTCCAATAAACACGTTAGGTAAATCATTTTATAATACATGCATCTGAAAGACACAAAAGTATCGGTTGACATATGTTGGAATTTCATTTCACTAAATATCAGTATCAAACTGAAAAATCCAACATGCATTGGGCTCTATCGTGTACTACCTTGAGCACTTTTTAGAACAAAATTCAGTTATTTTCTGCACACGCTTTTTTTTTTTTAAGTCTTATTTAAGTATTACTAATTAGAATTCATGACTGTGTACAGTTTTCAAGATTATTGGCAGGAACGCTGTTCCAAGCGTTACGAAGAACTCATTCGGGGTCTTCTGTGGATTTAGGCTGTCTCATTATCTTTTATGTCTCCATGTAATCTCCGACTGATTAAATGACTTATAACTTGGCAGTACGCATGGGGTGGTTGTCATCCTGAAGAAATATTTGATTGTATTTTGTGGAATGCAAACAAGCATAAATTAGATATTCAAGTCAAACACGAGTGGATCTTTGTTTTTTCTTCAGTACAATAACTCACAGAATAAATGCAGCTTTGCTATCAAACTGACATTGTTTTTAGATGGACTAGCTTTTGTGCAAAGTGTGTGGAGAGTAGCAGAGAAATTGGAGTAATCAGCAATGACCTCAGTACACCCTGTAATTTCCTCAGATGGAACATGTTGTTCTCCATGATAAACTAACTGAACACGAAGAAGAAAGCAAAAGCTAGAGTCATAAAAAAGGACATGATTCTCTTGAAAGAGCGAGTCATTCTGACTCATGTGTAAGCATATAATAATTACAGTGCCTTTTCATTCATTTGTGCTACAAAAAACATCATTCCTATTAAAGCTGGATCTTCTTTTCCTCTAAATGAAATAATATTTCTGAGACTTTTATTTAAAAAAATACACCCTCAGTGACACCACAAACCAAACTGAAGCTCAATAGGGTCTGATATTTACTGTAAATGTTTCCAATATTTGGATTCAGACTCAAACAAGAAATCACAAAAAGGTAAAAAAACCAAAAAAACCCCAAAAGAAATAATGTTTCTGTTATACCAAATTGATTTTTCTCTTAACATTTTTCAATTACCACTCTTTTCCTTTCTAAATAATAGCAACAGATCTACTCTGAAAAACAGTATCAATCAAAGGAAATGCAACACCTTTTTGGTTTAACCATTCTCTTAAGGAACACAAATATGCTCATAACTGCTTCAGTTTTGGGCCATAAAGCCATAAAGGCTTGCAAAAAACTGGACAAAGTGGCACATTTTTCTGAAAAAAAAAAAAGCCTTTCTCACACACGCATACGCAGCCCGCCTCTTAATTCTATGCAAACTTCTGAAGTGCTATGTCAGTGTGCTCTATTAAAGCTTATTCAATAAACAATAAGCTAGCGAACTGTGCGCTTCAGCAGTTTCTGCCTGAATGAGAAATAGAGCTGTGAGTCCAAAATAATGTAAACAATGCCTTTGTCCCACAGGGCATTACGATAATATAAAGTTTCCCACAAAATAGCTCAAGGCTTTAAGAAAAAGAGTGACCCGTGTTAAAATGTGATGATAAAACCATTTTATATACTCAGATAAATAAATAAATTAGTAAAAAAGAGCAAGCAAAAGCAAAAGCAAAAAATAAATAAATAAATAATACAGAGAAGTTATTTGTAACTGCAGTGGTTGAGCTGTAGCTGCTGCCTGCGTTGCTCTCTTAGTCTCTAGACCATGATAAATCACAAGTTGGGAGAACATTTGTCACAGTGGGCCACATGTCCTTTCATCACACCAGGTCTCTCTCTTTTTCTCCCTCACTTGCCCCTCATTCCTTCAACCTCCATGCTTGTTTCATTCCTCACAGAAAAGCTTTGTTGTGAATTTGTCACTGCCTGTGCCTCTGTGCTCTGTTAGCCATGCCCTTGGGTTTCTAATAGGACCAGCGGTGCATGGTGGCACTGAGATAGAAGTGGAGCTTGGTGGGGTGCTCTCTTACCCAGCCAGGAGAAGAATAGATGGTTATGCTAAAAAAGTTTTTTTTGACAGGTAGCGCACTTGTGCCCAGGGGAAATTTAAATACAGAGAGTTTATGAACATATGCCACACACTGAAGAGGTGTTTGACATTTGTATAGTGTGTGCCAGTGCTGTAAAGAGACAAATAAAAAGTGAACAACAATGAAAGTTTAAGACCCGGAGGTGGGCCCGCTGATGCCCAGGGAGGAACTGGATCTTCTTTTATAGGTGTTGACAATCATACTCTACTTGACAAATCCCTCCGAGCAGCAACAACAACCAGCCTCAAAAAAGAAAAAAGAAATGAAAAAAATGAAAACATAAGAGAATGGAAAAAGTAAAGTGAGCAAACACATTTCTGTCTGCGTCCCAGAAGCAAGAGTCAAAACAGATCTATACCATTCAATTTAAAAGTCAGCCATTTCGCCTGAAGTTTTGAAGATGGGACAGATCAGCCTAGATCACAAGCTGATTTAAGAGGTAATTATAGAGGTAAAGGTAGTCCCGATAAGCTGCTTATACCCACAGAGTATTCTTTTGTGTGAGGGTGAGCTGAGGATGATTTGCAATATTAAAGGTGAGATTGCTAGCAGGGGGATACTTCCTCGAAGCAGGCAATAAAATAACTCATTAAAACTTCTCGTCTCCTAAGACAGAAGATAAGCAACTGGGTAAGGAGGGCGGGTTCCGACAAAGACAAACCAAATAACCTCGACGGCGGAGATTCGTTATCAAAATCACCCTTTTTATCAAGCTTTTCTGATTCAATGTCAAAACCCCCTGCATATCAGTAATGACGGGATTTTAATAACAAGGATTCTGCCTGAATAGAGTTGATTATAAAGTACAGAGTTTGTACGTGCAGGCATATTCAAAATGACTTTTTCCAATAGAGTACTCTGTGCTGTAGTTGTCGACTCTGAACAGAATACCGGTGAAGACCAATGCATACAGACTGCACACAGAATTAATGGGAACTAATGTCAGGGTTATGAAATTGAAAAAAGAAAAAAAAAAGAAAAAATATAGAGAGATAGACCAGTTTACATTTACATAAAAGTGGCATTCATTTAAGACCTCTGAAATGTTTCTTCTTGGTTTTTTGTCTTTTTCTAACTTTACAACAACTGACAATTTTTCTTGCACATTTGGTAATGTAACAGGAAGGGAAGACAAAGTGAAAAGAAAATAACCCCGAAAATCCAGCTAGACGATAATTTATGCATTTAGCTGGCTATACACTCTTTTTTTGCCCAATTAACAGTTTAGTTTTCTATTTAGCTAGCTAGCTGAGGGAGCCCTATCATTCTGATGGCCACTTTGTAAGGTTCAGTTGTACAACTGCACAATAATGCAGCAACTCAATGCTTTGAGGCATGTACATGATTAGGCTGAGCTGCTCAAGTTTGAACCAAACATCAGAATGGAGATGAAAGGTCATTAAAGTGGCTTTAAGATACAAGATTCAAGGTCTTTATTGTCAGTACAACAATATACACAGGATACAGCATACCGAAATGCCGTTTCACCCCAAGCCACCCATGGTGCATTTATAAGAATATAAAAAAATATATATCTCCAAGAGATATAAGACTAGAAATTACAAATAAATAATAATTCACTAAATTTGGCTAAAATTAAGAGATAAAAAGGTACTATTACTAACTATATCTATGTACAGTAAAAAAAGACTTCGAATGTGGCATGGTTTGCCAGATGGGCTGGTCTGTGTATGTCAGAAACTGGTCTACTGGGATTTTCATGCACAACCATCTCTAGGATTTACAGACAGTTGTCAAAAAAACAGAAAACATCCAGTGAGTTAATGCTAGAGGTGAGGGAAGAATGGCCAGACTAGTTCATGAGAACAGTATTTCAAATAACCACTCATTACAACCAAGATAAGCAGAAGAGCATTTCTGAGTGCACAACATATCAAACCTTGAGGCAGATGGGCTACAGCAGCAGAAGACCACACCAGGTACCACTCTACATTTGACAGAGGTTCATCAAAATTGGGCTGCAGAAGATCAGAAAATGTTGGCTGGTTGGATGAGTTGATTTTTGCTGTCACGTTTGAACAGTATGATCTGAATTTGATGTAAATACCTGATAGCGACCAGCCTTGTATCAAAGGTTCAGGGTGATGGTTCTGGTGGTAAAACTGTGTGGGGGATATTTCCTTAGCACTCTTCGGACTCTGTGGTAGCAGATAACCATCATTTAAATGCCGTTCATTGTTCATCCCGCTTTGATCACAGTCTACCCGTCATTAGGACTGCCACAAATGATTATTTTGATAGTCGACTAGTCACCGATTATTTTTGTGATTAGTTGACTAATCGAGCATTGGACGTAAAACACAGCTTATTGCACCAGCATGCATCTGCTCTTATATAACTATCATTAGCTTACAACTTGAAGTGTTTAAGGTATGTGCTAACTAAAAATGAAGACAAGATGATAGTTTATTAACCAGATTGTCTCGGTTGAGTTTAATAAACTCAGCCATCTGCTCCTTGCTATCTAAAATATAACAGGACACTGGAGTAAATACTCTGCCATCTCACACTTCTGTTTAATCAGTTTTCTGTTTGACGTTTATTCAGCTGTGTGAAAACTATAACTTTAATCTGATTTACTCAGGAACAAATAAAACACTGAAAAAAGACAAACAATAACATTTGTAAGTTATCTAAGTGACTTATATATCATGTTTAAGATGAGCAGCAAAAGACCGCGGGGATCTGAAAACGATGTGCCGGGGATTTCCGTGTTATCGCCAGCTCTAGTGAGCCTTGAACCCCGGTCAGCTATCGAGCTGGTGGGTAACAGATGTCTCCGAAAAAGTCGGAGCACTTATGCAAATATGTGATGTCTTGATAAACCGAGCAGATATTTGAAGTTTACACAGCAACATTCTCGCCTGAAAATAATGTACGTCGCTGTAACGTAATCGGCTTACAAATGCAGCCTCCGAAGGATGCGGCCCCTGAAGTACACAGCTAGGATACCGCTGTGTACCCCAAAGAAGAAGAAGAAGAAGAAGAAGAAGACAGCTTCTTCTTCTTTGGGGTTTCACGGCAGCTGGCATCCTTGTACATGCACTGCTGCCATCTTCTGTTTCAGTCTATTATTACACTCCTACTGCTTATTCCTGCGTCTTTCAGGATCTTACAAAGCTTCAAACAACGCGTCAACTATTAAATTAGTCATCGCCAATTTTGGTAGTCGACGTAATCGTGACTAGTCGACTAATCGTGGCAACCCTACCCATCATCCCATCCCTGCTTCTAGTAGAACAATGCAGGATTTTACAAATCTCAGATTGTCTCAAATTGGTTTCTTTAACAATGCTTGAATATATTTAGTCTAATGTAACTTTATTTTCTCAAGTTTATATAGTTTGGGGAATACAAATGTAAAACACTGCTAGAAAGCAAGAGAGAACAATCAGCCGTAACCGCAGTCTTTTAAAGATTTAGGCCAGAAAGTAAAACACCACATGTCTACATGAAATGTGTTAGTAAAGCATCCATTTCAAAGAATGTTAAGGCCATTGAGAAACAAATGAGAGGCAAAAAGGGGGAAAAAAAGAAGCACCAATCCCATTGGCTGCAACTTCAGCCAAGCTTTTCATCCCACATCTTTAATTTAATGCTTATACATTTTTTATGTCAGTATTTTCTACTGTGCGTTATCACTCTTAGACAGCAATAAATGGCCTTTGGGTCAAGCCAACATAACATGTTAATGTGAAACTAAAAGTCTTCTTTTGATTTCAAGCTTTTGTGCAGGAGTTATTTATTACCATACATTTAGCTAGGCTCTACAGACTGCTGGAGAAAAATCGTGTGAAATTATGTTTGCTGTAATGGTTAATTGCTGAATCATTGCCCAGTAAAGCTGAACACTATGACCTGCTTTGTTTGCAAGAGAGATCACAGGGGAGGTGCAAGGCAAAAGAGAGTGGATCTCTGACTGCCTGGAGCCGGCTCTTTCTATCTCTCTCTCTAGAAGTAGTTCCACTATCAAGCAACAGGGCAGCTGCTCGATTGCCTGGGGTGGATGACTTGACCTTCCACTGTTCCTCAGCAAGGGACATGAGCTGCTGAAGGATTTCCGATCATCCAGGGCCAGACCTGCCTCACTAATTTACTTGAAATGGATACGTGAGCAAATGCATTCTGCGACAAATATCAGGCCCGGCAGGCAGAGCTCCGCGGAGCACAGGACAGGTCTGCTAAGGACAGGAAAGCAAAGTCTAACATCAGGAGGCAGAGGAAAGAATGAAAAGCATTTAACAAGACAGGAAAAAAATAGTGAAAGCTCCGTGAAATACACCGTTATCAGAGTTTCTAAAGTAACAGAACATGATTTGAGTTCACGGACAGACTTTTCAATTAGGACAAAGGCAGTTTATGGTCCCACATAAGGCCCATAAAAATACAATTGATACAGATGAAGCAATGCTTTTGTTTTACAAACTTCTCCTCAATCCAAACTATAGAAGACTTTTCAGTCCTTCTGGGCCACTGTAAATTTATGAGTCAAGCATTTAAGAAGACAAAGTACTACAATCAACCCTAAGGAGAAAAATACAACAGGTGTTGAAAGGATATGGACACCGCAATTGGACTCATGTGGTCGTTTTGCTAAAAGCTATTGCCATCAATACTCTGCGAGAACAGCCTGCACTCTACAGAGAAGGTTTTTTACAAGACTTTGTGCATGGGTGCAAACACATTGGTAATGTCTGACAACAAGGCCTGGCCCAGAATTGGAAGTTATTCCAAGGGCACATTCACACTGACAACAGTAGGTCTTCATTAGACTGTTGCCACAAAAGTTTGTAGTTTAAAGAAATTAAGGGTTTAAGCTGAAGCAGGAAGACCAGTATTTTTGTAGATACGTACTTATGGTATGCTTGTGGCTATAAAAGCTGACACTAGTGGGACAGAAAACATACAGTATGAAAACAAACATCCTTACTCACCATTCACGTCCATGTTTCAGATATAACAGTTTTGGAGTGTTTCCTCAGTGGAACAGAGACGAGTGAAGATATTTCTTTTTAATGTAAAGACAAACAGAAAAGTTGATATTCTGCCTTTGGTTCAATTAGCACCACAAAACAAGCAATTAGTTTCCAGCACTTTTTGCTAACACTTCCTGCTGTGTGTGCCTGGGCTGTTGACAGAAAAACACATCATGGGTCAAATCACAGTTTGGTCGGTTTGAGCTTTGAGGAGGTTAAAAAAAACAAACAAACACAAACCCACCCCAAATAATACTTGTAATGTTGGTCATAAATCTAGTATTTGGAAGTAAAACGACAACTTCAGTCTGATAAGATGGACACTTTGTAAATGCCAATGCTTCTTGCGTGTCAGTAACCATGCTGAGCTTCCACGGGGGGGACGGTGCACCCAGACTGTCAAATCACAAGAAAATCAAAACAAACACATGCTAGGCTGATCAAAGTGTCAATGAGGACCTGTGAGACTTTGCTGGTTCCTGCTGAGCAGAAATACAAGCTGTTGGGAGTGAAGATGCTAGCATCTGGGGAGAATAGCTAGGCTTTCAGATAAGGTAAATGCTTTTCATTACTAATATACAACAATTGCAAGAGAGGAGATGGAAAATGGATGAGGCTGTCCTTTGTGTTCTATTTATTGTTTGGAGGATATAGATTTGATGCTGCTGTGCTTATTATTGCCTTCTCTAATCAATTCAAACAATGAGCAAAATATCAAATATATAAGTAGAGTTAGAACAGTTTTAGCATTAGTTAAAAAAAGAATCTAAATACCCATTGTAAATTTGTCCTTTAACCCCTTCTCCTTGTGCACATGTGGGGCATTTCCAGTACTGCAGATATGTTTCCTCCCTAGTACTGCTCTAACCAGTGTTTATCTGTGATTCACAATGTATCCCTCCAGTATGTAAAACCAGTCACACTTCAGCTTGAATTTTACTTTGGGAGAGATGACAAAGTAGCAGAAAAAGCAAAACTGTTACAGGCTGCAGGGACTGATTAGCAGATGTGGTGATGGCGTGTTGGTTTGCCCAAATAACTCCTGCTTCCTGTAAAATTCAGTGAAATGAAAATGTAAATATTAACAGCAAATGTGCCTGAAGCAGCATGCTGTTTATCACATTAGAAAAAAAAAGAAAATGCATGTTCTAACACAATAGGATGCCACTCTCCCCAAGCCTAACTGTAAACACTTGACACTTCTTGATTGACAACAACAATTTATAATTTATGTAACTGTGGAAACGCCATCATGGAGCTGTAATCTAGAGCTTATAAAGGGGGGAAAAAGCCTTCTGTAACTAAAGGCAAGTATAGGTTTGAGAGGAAATGATCAGCCAGAGTTTGCAGGTTGATTCAGTTACACCACAGAGACAGGAAGTCCACCACCCACTTGCTCTCTCCCCTTTCCATCAAATGGATGCAAAGCTGCAGCGCTGCAGCAATAATTAGTGGCCACTGGTGCCAAAGAAGGAGTGCATAATGGCGTTGTTGGGAGGCTTTGAGCCAGTCATACATATTATACCCTCAATTTTTAGACTGCAGCTGTGCTAAAGGATCAAAGTTGAATGGAGTCAAATGTGTTAGTGGATTTACTGTCATGATAACTGACTGTTCATGTGCACAGTTCTTAGGGTAGAGGTGCTATTAAACAAAGGTCTATATAATAAGAAAGAAAACGAAAATATTTCCATTGTATTATGCTATATGAGGGGTTTTTTTCTTTTTCAAATTTTGAACTTTAACATTTTGTTGCAATTAAATGACTATTTATTAGATTTTAATTTCAACAAATTATAAGGAGAGGCAAAGTGTGATACCATTTATTTATTTATTTTTACCATAAAATAATTTGGGAAAAAGTCATGTTAAAAATGAACAAATTTAAAACAGAAGCACACTCCTGACATCACATCTAGGATGCTTCAGCTCTTACCAATTGGTTTTTGACATTAATGACTTTCAGTTCTTTCAGTTCAGCCTGTATAATCACTCAGTCACACTAGAGCAACAATCAGTGGTTACCCAGAGACTGGACTGAATTTTTTTTCGCATTTAGAGATTCCAAGAGAGCTGCAGCAACCAAGAGGTTGAGCCTGCAACACCCTCAACCGCTGGGCACGCACTTTTGATCACAAAGAGATTATAACTGATTCACTTCCTATATAAAAACAAAGTGGCTAGCACTTGTGTCATTTTGGAGTTAAATTGTCAACTTGACTCCATCTAATCACAAAATGATAGCAGACTGAATCAACCCTATCGACCTTTTATTGCCATCTCTCACAACCAAGTCACTTTGAGTGACCTGGTCCCCAACTTCGAAGCAACTATCTGAAAGACAATGAAATTGCAAGTTCATTCTCAAATGGTCACAATAATCTTAATCGTCCTGCGGTCTCAAAAATGCAGATATTTGTATTTTATAAGGGAAAAGCAAAATGAAAATAAAAAAGGCCCTCCTAGTTATGACTGAGAAGTTATTTTTAGTGAAATATTTCTTTAATCCAGTCAAAACATTTGCACACACATTTCCCCCCCACATCCCTCAGAGTGAGCTCATATTACTCCAAATCAAACTTCTCCAGAGCTTCGATTTATTCCTACTGCCCAGCTGACGCTGACATTAAATGACAGAGCCGTGATGTGGACACAAGGAGCCTGCAGTGTATTATTATAAAAATAGAACAGACTACATCGAATGCTCTGAGGTTTAAAAGCGATCACGACACAAAGTGCTGTTTCTCACCACTCTCCTAAAACTCCTTTCATAAAATTGTTCCCATCAAAGAGCCATGCTGCTATTGTAAACTAGATATTTGGAAGTGTCATGCCATTGCCCACGATATGCTTTGCAACTTTCTACAGCTTGTCTTATTTTCATATAACAGAAGTTGGGGAACAGACAAATATGCCATTAACATTGGAGAAAGAAAGAGGCCTTGTCATCCAGACCATTATAATATAAATATTTGATTACAACATAAAAGGTCTCCTTTGTAAGTTTTCCTGACCGTGCATACAAAGAGGTCTTTAAGTCTTAGTGTGGCTATGCACCACAGTGGCTCAAATCATTTTAGATCAGCATAAAACCAATATGTTCTTTGGTCTTCATTAAATATTAACAATGCTTTTGCTAAACCTTCTAATCTGCACTGATTACTGTGGTATAGATCCTTGAAATCTGTGCTCCTGCACAGTGCCTAATGAGGGCCTAACAGCAAAATTGGGGATTCATCAATTTCTGATATCCACATTTTGCACAGATCTTGCTGAGACTGTGTGTTACATATTCACAAAGAAATGCAGTACACACTGATGAGAACATCATGATCTCAGAAGTGCTCTTGCTCGAGCAAATTAGATTTTTGAAAATGATCAAAGCAGCCAGAAGAAGAATGGAAATCATTAACGGAGGATGCTCATGAAAAAAAATCTTGTTAGCCTTTTGAAAGGAAAATAATCCATACAGGTATTGCAAACTTCAAGGATAATTTAATCTTTCAAACAACTTGTATCTTTTTGGTTGTGGTCACTTAAAGCCTACCCACATCACTGCACAGCTATGTGCAACCCAGAACTCTGACTTATCCCTCAATCATGTCCTAGTAAAATTTTATTACACCTTAATTGCACCCCATTCACCCTTAATTACACCTATTTGCTCATTGCATATTAGTTACACTTTAATTACATATTAGTGTTAGTTAAACCAGATCAAGCCAAGAGAAGCTAGAAGCGGTTCAAATAAAGTAAAAAAATGTGTGGTTTAGATCATGTTAAACTATGGTTTTCTTTAAATTGTGTGAATTTCAAATCAATTGGATATAGCCAGTCCACTGATTAATATAACAACAGCACATTTCTGACCAGCCACTTTGTTAGTACATGAACTAAAATAAAATTTAAAAAAATCAGAATTTGCACCTTTATATCAGAGACAAAATATGTGAATGTTGGGTTAAATTGGTTTCAGGACAGATTCAAGACTTTACTTTACAATTTTTGATGGACATTGTTCACTTATGCTTTATATCCCCCTTTATGTCTCCTGTTGTGAGATTTTCCTGTTTCTGTCCTAGACAGTGAAAAACAGAAGGCTCTTTTGATTTACCCAAACCTTTTAAAGTTCATAATCAGAGAAATATAAGTTATGATCAAATGCTAATATTAGTTGGGAAGAACTGCCCTTACTATCTGTAGTTTAAAAAACAAAAAACAAAGCCAGACTTTCATTTTTGCTGAAAGAAATCCAGGCACAATTCACAGCCTGAATGACTGTGGTGCTCTGCTTAAAGGTTGAAAGAGTTGCCCTCTAATAAATTTCTCTGCAGTGGCCAAAGTCTCCTGCTCATGAATAATAAAGGGGATGCACTGATCCTATTTTTCACTCAGACATCCACCTCATCTACCATTTGACACTGCAATATCACTCTCAAAAGAGCACACCAGCAGAAGCTGTGTCTCAGACCTGCACGCTGCACATTAGAGTTACATCTAAATTAGTTTTCATTAAGGTGTCACTCGCAAGGCTAAGTGACTGCAAATTCATTTACTTTAAAGGACCGAGTCTTCTTGTCTGGTGAGTTTATAAAGTCATAGATGCAGGAAGAGAAAGCACGGTGATAGAGGCATAAAGCAAGTCAGCTAAACGATTCAATACTGTTGGAGGCTTTACTTGTCCTGCACACACACACAGGGTTATATTAATGTTTACAGAGTTCTAAAGAACAGTGTTTGAGCAGGCTTTGGTTGCATGCAAATAAAGAGTCCCTTAAGTGCATAAGGAACAGATTTGGTCAGATGCAATATAGAAATCATCGGCTGTTGTTTGACTCTGATTTAGCTTTTTGTAAGCCATGACTGGCACTTGTAACAGGAACAGGGTTTGTCCTAGAACGCAACAGTTGATGTGCTTCAAGATTAATTTCAGTGGAACTGACCACACTGTGCATATTAGAAATCATTTGGTTCACTTAAAAGTCACAATTAACTGTTCCCCACTTAGTCTGGTAAAGAATTGGCTACAGTGTTATCTGATGATTCAGCTGAAGATTTTTAGACAGCATTTCACCTGATGCTTTCCTCTTTCACTCTCCATATGGGATGATCTGATATCATCGTGTTGGTGTTGTTCCCTCATCATCATGAAAATGTTGTTCCAGGTTCAACATTGCAAGTGACCAATCACATTCTTGTGACGTTATTCTTTTGCACGCCAAGCCATTCATGCATTTATGAAATTCCAATGTTGCAAGGACAATATCAATTCTGATTACCGTTTATTAAAGGGTTAGGGTCAGGGTTAGGGTCAGGGTCCGTTGATCGGCGGACAGAGGCGGTTTCTCGCAGCTTAAGTACAGTTTTTTGTTTTACGGCGGTTTTTCCCGAAGTCGCAAAAGTATGACGTCACAACATTCTGATTGGTCACTTGCAATGTTGAACCTGGAACAACATTTTCATGATGATGTGGGAACAACACCAACACGACGATATCAGATCGTGCCTCCATATGGGCCATTTACCTGGACGCAGCCACACCAAGCTCAAATTTGACTAAAACCAGAAAGTTTCTGGTGGCAAAAAAAATGTGCCCCATGCATGAAGTACATGCAAGGGCACCCCCTCCCCCCCTTTTTTTTAAGGGAGCAGCAATTTTGACACCTTATTTAATTATAAAAAAGCAATAAAGTTGAAGTAATTTGAATGAGATGAGCATGACATGATTTGTGTTGGGGTGCTGGGAAGAACAAGTATTCCTAAATTGATAAATATCCTGGTCTTTGCTTGTCTTCTCTGTGTTCCACCCTTAAATTCATGGCAAAAAAAAGAGTAAAATCAGATGTACAAGTAATACCTGAGCAGAGTTTGATTCAAGACATGTACTTTGCTCAGAAAAAGAAAATTCTACAGAGCAGCCAAATGTTTTACAAGGTCTGGCATCTCCTTGTATCTCCATCAATAGTCAAAGACTGGGTATAAGGACGAGTTCCTTATCTGACCATATGCTGAGAGTGAGGTTGAATATACAATGTGCATAAATACTGCATGAAGCTATAAAGCACCAACTCTGTCTAAGTGGGTCATAAATTACATGTACACATTAATTCTCAGACTGATATCAGCTGAATTATGGGCCTGTGGCTCAAATGGGGGAAAAAGGACAACACCATCCTGCAACCCTTACAGCTAATACATGATGAATGTTTTAGCTGTGAGGAAGCTACAATAGCTCCACAGGGTAAGGTCTGGTAGACCCCAGATGATGGAAACTGACGTGATTTTGGAGAAGACTGGCACCCCCATGCCTCTTTGAGCTTATGTAGTTAGGGTTAACAGTAGAGCTGATGTGAGTGGGAGGAAGACTGTACAAGCCTGCAGTAATTATTCATCTTTTATCAAGCTCAAGTCCCGTATATATTTATATATCGATCACATCTACAGTAGCTGGCTTTGGCACAAGTTATACCAGCCTTCATGTCAAATGTGTGTAAATAATATGTGTTGCTAGGCAACATGGGACAGTGGTTATTTTAAATTAATTTTTCAAAATGGTTGTAATGACATGGTCTCTTTTTTTCTCTTCATCCCCCACTCACTTAAAATGACCATGTGACCAATGATCCAACTTTAGGAAAGTCATGAAATTTGAGATGATGGGGTTTTAATTTATCGGCGTTTCAGTATTTGTAAAATCCAAAGGGGTCAATATGACCCCATTGGCAGTTCTAATGTTAAAATATTATCTCTGGAAAATTCCAAATGTGTTGAGAATAGTCTGCACACACTTTCTCAGTATGTGTGTGTGTGTCTCTCTGTGTGTGTCTGTGTTCTTAGTTCATTAATGCAGCTGTGCACCTTGAGAAAATGTCTCTCTCGCTTTGCATACTGTGCTATTTAAGACAGGTACTGCTTGCACTTGTTTACATTTCTGTGTAGTGCGAGCACACTACACAATTATGCTTGCAATTATGTACATGGGTTTGCGATGTGGTTGTTTACCCCTGAATTGCTTGTGTAGCCTTAATGGTGGCCCAATGTATAGTTCTATAAATAATTTATATGTAAATAATCTTGCACCTACATCTTACAGTCAAAAAAATTACTCCAAAATTAATCTTTTCTTTGTGGACAGGCTGTGGTTCGCTGAGTTTAATTTTAAACTAATAACTTGTACATAATCTAACAGCAAGTTCTGTCACTTAGCTGTCATTTGCACCTGGGCACTTATTTGGGGCATTAGTTTTAAGCATCATCAAAATTATCTTTCATTTCAGTGGTTAACAGGACAAAACCGCATAAATAAACTTAAAGTTTCTCATCTTTGTCCACAAGTAACACCTTAAAAGCTTTTCCCCCTGGAAGATATACAAATACCACCTTTTCTTCATTATAATTAAAGAATTATTCCAGTGCTTTCATATATAAAATGTCTATTCTGCAACCCTGGACCTAACCTAGCAGTGATCATGGGCGCCAAAGTTTGCATCAGTGAAGCATAGTTCATTACTGCAAACTCTACCACAGTACTGAAAATCACTCAGTTAAGACTGGATTTACTAACCTAGCTGCTGAATAACACTGAATTACCATTGTTGTGATTTCTCTGTATGAAATAACCAGATAACCTCAGTAGAACACGATAAACGCATGAACATTAATGAAAAGAAGAAAAAGAAGCTAAAATATTTGGTTTATCAAATGTCACCTGTAAATAGAACAACTGTACATTTAGCTAGCAGACGCATCGTGTGCCAAACTGGACCGAAACAGTGTTTTTGTTTTTGCTAATATTTGTTGTGCTGTAAAGCTAGCTAGATGCTGAAGTACGGCAGTTGGAACTTATTTGACATCTGCATACATGAGGGCATCACGGGGATGAAAAGGGAAAAAGGATGTGTGCAGGCTCGACCTTGTACTTACTGTCTCCATGGCAGCACAGGAAAAATCATCTTGCTTGACAGTATTTTGTATTAAACTGCCTATCAGATTTAATTACTCACTAACTGAATGTACCCCAACGCAGTTCAGGTTGATTCCATCCATCTTAAAACCTTGCTTGCAGTATTTTTAACAAAGAATGACTACAAATAAATCAACGCGAGATACTCTATTTTTTTGTGAGAATTAAGCTCTAATGAAAAGATACAAAAGTACACTCCATGATCTGCAAATTATGCTTATTATGTGCAGAATCTCTCAAGTGCCTCATTAAATGACTAATCAATCTCCCAATTAAAAAGCTGCTAATTTTCTGCTGTTTGAATGTTTAATTAATTGACTAATTGTTGCAGGAGTATATTCATTTCAAGTTATTTTTATAAAGGTACAAGTGATGTACATGCTTCCATTTAACCACCATGAGGTTTTTTTTTTCTTCTGCATAGGAACAGGAGGAAATCAGTGACATAATAAAATTACATTTGCCACAGATTTCCCACAATCAGACACACAATACCATCCTGTCAGCTCAAACACTCCAACGAAAGAGAAGAAAGAGCAGGAAAAAGAAGGAAGGGGGAGTGGAGGCATTGATAAATGAGGAAAACTGCATTGTTCCTGTTTTATGAGCTGATGAAAAAACACGAGACAAGGTACAAGGCAGACTCTGCCACAGTCAAATTACAGGGAGCAGACAGGCATAAAATGCATACGTCTGGGAACAAAAATGGTGAAAAACAAGTTGGAATTGCAAATCAGTATGTCTCAGATCATCTGCTGAATGCTATCTGAGAGAATATTAGTCTGTTGACTGTGATAAAAACAGTGCTTGCTTTGCTTTTTTAGAAAGCTGGAAATTCTGAATCTTGTTCAGGCCACAGTTTCAAATTTTCCCATTTTCAATTTTCAATCCACCACGCTATGACATACACATCACTTAGAGTTGACCAGTCTCCTGTAACAAGCCGAGAGTGGGTGAGAGATCTGATGCCACATTTAATTGACTTACCGAACAGGCTGACTGAGCACACTCGCTCTGGTTTCTCTACCAGCTTCTCCTGCCCAAACACAGCTTACAGTACACTGTCATTCTACACTGGACTAAGACACACTGTACATCATTTAGAAAGTTTGGACTTTTCAAACTTTGCAGTGTTTTTACTCCTGTAGTTCAGTTCATCAGAGTAGGTAGGAACAATGCCAAGTTTGCAGAAAATCACAACATCCAGACAGGTAGGAACACTGTTTCTCTTTTGAGGTAACAATTCTTGGGGTAGATACAATAATCAGAAATCATATATAAAGTGGGGAAAAAGTTCAAAAAGGAAACAAATGTTGACTTTTCAACAAAAGAGCTGACTGAAAGGTGTAGAAGATGAAATACACCAAGGACAAATTAAGATGCAAAATCCACTGCAGCAGAGTTCACAACAATACTGCAGTGTTAATGACATGAAACCAAATCTGTTCAATACATGAGCTACTCAGGAACCCAGTGGATTTTGTAACTTTCTGACTAGATGATGTGAAATGATACATTGGCAGCATCTACATTTTAATCTTAAAAGAAAAAAAAGAAAATTGACAGAGACCGTCTAGTGAGGACTTAACATGTAACCTCCTGGTTATGGTACATCTACAAACACAACCACCCTGCAGCCCTCTATACATACTAGAAAACATTATTTTTTAAGTTGTTAGTTGACACATTCAAGGCTACAGAAGACTGAGATATCAGACGCATTGTACAGAATGAACTCTTCTGTTTATATTTTCTGCTGGAAGTCTGAGGAGAAGGTCTGCAAACTGCACACATAAACAAAAGTTCTTCAAACGTTAAGTTCAATAGAAAAGGAAAAGAGAACTCGGATGACCATGGAATGCCTTGCAGATTGCCTTAGAAACTTTCAGTATAACCAAAGGTAATGGAAAATTATCTTTTAGATACTAAACTGTTTTTAGCTGGTGCTGTAGAAAGGAGTGGGTGAAGCTGGTATGTGCAGATTACTCAACTGACCCTGACATGACTTGGATTCTATGCACCGACTTATTTTTTGCCAGAGGGACAAAGAAGCTTGCTGGAACAGCAATATATGAGAGTTCATGTGTCTTAATTCATGCTGACATGTCAAAAATGAACAAACATACGCCTTCGGATATGGTGGCCACTGTAAAACCCCCTGTGGTAATAACCATTGATTATTAATTTGCCTATGACGATACCTAGATACCAGTAGAAGAGAAATGTCTCAAGATAATAAAAGTATGCTGTGATGAATAGACTGAAAAGACTCAACTCATCCGGCTCATGATTCACCACATTTCACACTTTGCTGTAATGTGTGACGAACATTTCACCGTATTGCACAAATTATCAGGAATCTATTTAGAACTACAAATGGAACTTGAAGACTTTTATTCATCTTTATTGACATGGACTTTCAACTAAATAACTGGCTATTTAAGGAGCTAAGACCCTGAACCAAGTGGAATGATCAATAACACTGCACCGACCGCATTCAAGGAAAAACAAAATCATAAATTGGATTTTTGGCTTTTGTAGTCAAACAAACAAACAAAAATCTCTGTAAGGCAGACCACACATACAACTCATGTATCATAGATAAATGGTGGAAATTTGTCTGATCTCGAACTTTAAGATCATCACCTCACAGTGATTTGGCTGCTTCCTTCATTTCTACTTGTGCATCTGTGATAAGTGCTGGATCTCACCAAAGCAGGGCAGCAGGTGGTAAATCTAATGTGTGGGGCTGGTGACCAGAGACAATTGTACTGACTGTGCAAAAAGCTCTATTTTCAGTGCATTGTGTTGTAAAACGAAATGCCATGCAACGTACATACGCCTTAAATAATGCACCGCTTTCTGGTTTTCAGTCTTCAACTTGAACTTGTTTTCGTCTCTGGGTCATTGCCTTATCCATCTCTCATTACCAACGATAATCCTCCACATCAAAACTGGGTCAGCCTGGAATAGATAATGATGTTTGTTGTTGGCAGATTTGAAGAAGATGACTTTGTTTGACTGTTTTTTGATGTTTTTGGGTTAAGGCACTACATTTTTTGCAACTCAGAACACTTCAGGCTGACTTTACCAGCGTTTTGTTGGTCTCCACCAAATATAATCTGAGAGCTCAGCACCAAAATGATCAACTAGTGGTCGGCTATCCAGACACGGCAGGCAGCGACAAAACACATCGTATTGCTGAGGATGAAGCCAAACAGCAGAGGTGTTGACCAGAAAACTAACACAATGAGCTGAAAGACAGGAACAAGCACTCTGCAGCTCAGGGTAAGTGCTGAGCAGGGCAATAATTCTCTGTGGCTTTTCTCACTACAAGCAACAAGCATCAGATTTCAGATAAACCTTCAATCCATTATAAATAGAAAAATGTTGATTAGGGCAGCTTTAAAAAAAAACCTGACTTTTTAGGAGTCATGCTGAACTTTACTTGTAAACATGAGGAAGGTGTAACAAAAAAGTACATGGACAATACATGAAAAGGTAAAGAAAATGCTTAATGTAATAGCTTATCATAAAAAAAACTTGAAAGGAAAGATGATAAAGACATTAGTGAATAAAAACAGAGAAGAAACTTCATGGGCTTTTGTTAGAGTTTGATGCAGGAAGCCATGTATGTAATCTTAAATTGTGAGTAAAACACAACCACAGTAGGTGTACATGATACTTATTCTGATTCTGAATACAGAGTTCACCACGTGTTGATAAAAGATTTGTTTCAGACCCCATTTTGTGTTCTATAGACATTGGCAAAGTTTAATTTTGGGAAGGAAAACAGGAAATTGTATGGTTTTGTAAAGAAAGGTGAAGCAGGTTGCCAGGGTACCTGTCCCTTTCACGGGATGAAAGGCACTCTGTTGAAAAAGAAAAGAATTGGTAAGAACGCTAACTGTGCGCATTACAAAAGCACTAAAGAGGTCTGAGCTGGAGTGCACAGCCTGTTGTCCATGCAGACCTGTCTTGATTGACACTCAACAGAGTGGAGTCAAGTGGGGTGGAGCACGACATAGTGCAAATCAAATAGTGGAGAGTAAAGGTCGGCAGTGTGTGATGGAGAGAGTTGAGCTTGCGCACACGATGAGTGATAGAGATTAAATTGAAGGGAAAGCCTCTGGGTATTGGAAGAAGGCAAGATTGATGTGGGCTGGAGAGAAAAGAAAGCAAAGCAAGGGAGATCATGAGGATAAAGACACACTCCTGATTTAAGTCCATTCTAACGAGGCAGCCAGTTAAGTTTCCTAAACTACATGAATCTGTATTCAGCACTCTACTTTGAGCAGAAAGAGTCTCTCTTTACCCTTTTAAAGCCATCATCCTGAGGGAATGCAATATTGACTGGCTCCAGCGGGTGCTCCAAACACCCTATGTAGCATTTTGATCCAACCTCCAGACGAGATTGAGTTTCATTAGGTTTCCACCTCTCCTGGGATAACCTTTAAAGAAATGGACAAACTTTGAGGCTGGCTGAGCTTGATCTGAGGGATACTTTTCAAAGGGACCAGAAGTTGGTCTTTTACAGGCTCATTAGACTGATTTGCTGGGAGCGATAAAGACAAGTCTTTATCAGGGAGACGGGATGGCTCTCTAGACAACAATAAAGCTTTTTAAGGAGACATAGAGATATTTAAGGAACATGCACAGCAGTGATTATTCTTTGAAACGCCAGCAACCCGTCCTTCCCCTCTCTAATGATAACATAGAAAACGGATGATGTACACAAAGAGCAGACAGATCTCTTTTAATCTCTTCGAAGCAGCAGCATGCATAGTTTCAGTGTTTAAGTTAGTAGGATGCAGATCTGCTGCTCCAGCTGTTACAAAGGCTTCTTGCAGAACTCTACAATCGATTGCAAAATTCTCTTCAACAGCGATGCTCTTTATATCCTCTACCCAGCTGCATTCTTTTTACACGGCATACAGACTCACTTCCATACTCAAACACTCATTTTCATCACTCACCCTCCAGAATCTCTTGGCCGTTTCCACCCTTGAGGGTTTCCTGTGAAGGCCCAGCGCTGGCCCCATCGGATGTTCGAATATCATTTTTGAAGTAGCCCGTGGCAGCTAGTTAGCTCTTCGGTGGCTGCTGAGCTTGACGTTTTCTCTATCACAGACAGTACAGCTGCTCCACCAGCAAACCACTGTCTGCCTAGACAGCCCACCAGCCTTTTCCATTTATAAAGCAGCTGCCACACCCAGAGCCATTACAATCCGTACTTCCCAGCAACTGTATGTAAACAAAAACAACCTTAAGTCCCTCTGTCTCCAAACACTGCAGAATGGCCCGCACATTAACAGGCCCTAATGGAGGCCAGGGAAATTCGCAGGCCAAGTTTAGCTTTCACTGTCTGCTCAGAGGCAACGCATGCCGGGAGAGTCTTTATGAGCAGCAAATTAACTTATTTAAATTTCATGATGCTAACCCTTATCAGTACGATTAGAGAGCTTAAGCTAATGAGTGAGAGGAGTTTGGAGATATAGATGATGTGGGAGTGTAGTGGGGTGATGGAGGGTGAACTGAGGTAATTCGACACCTCTGTATGAGATGCTGCTGAGGGAACAATCAGTGCTAAATTGTTTATTCAGCAATTAGTGCTAAACCACAGTGGGGTGTCCTGATAAGTAAGTACCTGATTTTAGATCTTAAGACTGCAGCTGAGAGTATAGGTGTGTACATAATGCCAGCACTGAAGATGTACAGCTTTGTATAAACATTTCAAACTATTTACAGAACAATCTGCATCAAATACTTAGTCACACAAATTATTTGTGCCACTCCAAAAAAAAAATTCTGTCCACTATAAGATAAAGGAGAACATCACAAGCCTGATACCTGCAGGTCTGACAGCAGGAGGCGTATCACTTCCACCTGGAGACGGTGTTTCCATTGCAATCTGCCTTTTGTAGCTTTTTGACAGCAACTGCTTCCCCTTTGTCTCATCATGTCAGATTAGGTTCAGCTGTGTGTCCCTCCTGTTGTGTATATTGTGTGTGTTTTCCTTTGTTCCTTGTTGCGTCATCTGCTTCTCTCCTCGTGGTTTCCAAGTCCCAGGTTCCTTCAGGTTTCTATTTTGCTTTTTCTAAGTATCTTGTGTTCCTATGTTTAGCTTTCCCCAGTTTAGGCTTTTGTTAGTTTATTTCAACTCCCGCAATGAGTGTGACAAGTGCTTTAGTCAGTCATCAAATCTGAAGCGTCATCAGCGTATTCACAGAGGAGAGAAAACCTACTTCTGTTATGAGTGTAACAAGAGCTTCACTCATATAGTTTGAACGTACATGAGCATACTCACACTGAAGAAAAGCCCTACTCCTGGGATCAGTGTGGAAAGGGTTTCAGTATGTCATCACATCTGAAGCGGATCCACACAGGAGAGAAGCCATACTATTGTGATGAGTGTGACAAGGGATTCAGTCAGTCATCCCAACTGAAGACACATCAGCGAATCCACGCTTTAGAGAAACCATACATCTGTCAAAAGTGTAGGAGGCATTTCAGGGATTCATCCGCTTTCAAACGTCATAAGAATACATGTAGACACACCCCCGGAACCTAAATGAGCATTTCCACAAATGTTTGTTCAAATATTTCATTCAACTATTAAAGTCTTATCCAAGCATATTAAAATGTTCTAATTTCATTTTCAAATAAAAGCCAGTGACAGAGAAACGTTTCAGTACAGAGGGTGTATTTAACCAAATCTGGTTTGTTCAAAGAATTTCAAGCAATTGCTCTAACTGCAAACAAAATACGTCACAACCACATAAACATAACTGCCAAAAAACTAGATTTCCAAACTATTACATAACTATTAGAACGATAGATAAAATCAACAAAAAAGAAATAATTTTAGCATTACAATGTGTTTTGCTCTCTCATAACTTTTTCCAGATGCTGCAGACGTGATTAATCTTAGCAGAAGCTTATATAATAATAATAATTTTAGCCTTGTCAGGAACTCATCTCTCACAATGGCAGAGCCAATAAAATATGATAAATCTTCTTTTGATATCCTTTGCAGTCATCATTAAATTGCCTGCATCCATAAGAGGTGAGGCTCTTCACATTCTCTATGAGCCGAGGAGATGCTCGCTATTGCAGGATAACTGCTTGTGCCCCTCAACTACATTAACTGATGAGACACAAATTATGTGTGGACAAGAGTGGGTGTGTGCACAACTGCAATAGTTGCCCGCTTGGGAACTACTTGATCATAGTCATTAATGAAACCCCCCACACATTCACTCAGAGCAATCAGATTTGCATCACCTGCCTACACATGAGCAAATGTTTAAAACAATATCAGTCATCATTAAAGCCTAAGCAGCTGATATTGGAAAGCCCGGATATTAATAATGTTATGCAAGTAGATGTGTTAACACTTCAGATTTTGATTTGAATTTTGAATTTTTATAAGTGGCTCTCTTGAGGCTAATTGTGACACCAACAAAGCACACTTTAATCAGTTTGCAATATTTATTAAAATCCTTCGAACAGCAGTAAACACACTTATGCAAACCAAATGCTGTCTATAATACAAATGCTGTCCCAGTCAAGAAGAACAGAAAATATGCTTTTCAGCTTATGCCCAAAGTCTGCCACAAAACAACTTATGCAAAATGTGGCCTGTGGAGCTTAGCGGCATTCATTTTGGGAAGCACTGTAAATGCAAAACAGAACAGCGAGAAATATATCACTGAATGTCAGCTTTCTGCAAGAAACAGCCTGTAATTTATAATAAGATGTATGCTAAATTGACTCAGTTAGGATTACAACCTGGAATCTAAAGCTTCACAAACCTCTGCTTACCAAGCAAGCTTACATGTTAGAACAGCTGGGATTAGTCTGTGTATAAAGGCAGGATCCCACACGGATGAGCGCTAACATTGTTTTATATGTGAAAAACAAAGACTTCTTTTAGTGCCTGTGGTCTAAAATGCTGCCTGATTTGTTTGAATAAGATAGAGAATTAATGTGTGTGTGAGTGAGTAAACTTTGAGGATGTGCCATATGAATGCAGTTAATTTACCGTTTAAAATGAATAATAGGGAAGCATTGGTTCACCTTCCGTGAAACTTTACAGCAAAGCTACGCAACGTTTGGCTGAGCAGGAGTCACTCTTGCTGTAATTACTGGATAATGGCTCATCGAATTTGTCTTCATTCTCTGGAGTCAGTTGCCTTAAGGACACCACCATGCATGTCGCTGACTTTCGAAACTGCAGTGAAACAGCGGCAGCAAGTAAAGAAGAGCCATGCAGTCGTCTCACAGACTGCATTGTCAGTTGCAGCCAACTGTAGCAAGCTAGCAGGCGCTGGCTGGCAGTCACCATAAGCAAAAGTGTCTGTATCAAATGAAGGCTGCAGTAGAAGAAACCATGGGTTTAATGAGTTGGAAAATTGTGTTTGATAGTTTATGATTTCAACAAGGAAACTTTTTTGGTTTGTTTGTTTTGCTTGCTTTTTAAGTTATCTTGTCCTTTCTGGATCTATTGCAAGGAAGCACGTTACTTGTGTATCTCTGAAAAAAAAATCCTTTGTACCTTAGCAGCTACTTTTAGCTACTAGAGAGAGAAATAGAAAAAAATAAAAATTAACAAGAACTAAAAAGTCACAAAGTAAATGTGAAAATCACAGAACAAGTGGCTGCAAAGAAGAAAATGTTCCTTTTCCCCAAACCCAAAAACACCTTCAGTACATTTTTGCTTGGAACAACCCCACCCCCAAAAGATGCCTCTTCTATCTTCTTTACATTGACATATAGGACATTACAGTATTCATCAGCAGTGTGTATATTTCAGACTTTTTCTAACTGCTGCTGGAGCTCCATTCAAGGCCTTCACCGGTCAGTGCAGGGCTGACAAACTGTGTCAGATAAACCGTGCAGGCTGCATTCTGCAGCTTCTATGTGGCTGACAGCCCCTGAAATGGATTACTAATGGATTAGATGGAGCCAAAAAGACAAACTACTGCATGGAGGGGAGAACACTAGGGAGGCCTCTACTTGTCTGTTTGACAAGAGAGAATGAGGGAAGATAAAGATAGGGCTTTAGTGAGAGAGAGAGAGAGGATACAGGGCACAGAAAGACAGGCAGGGAGGGGCAGAACAAGAAGAGAGCACCAGAGAGGGGAAGAGGAGGGGAAATGAATAGGAAACAATAGGAAAGTGACACTTTTGAAAGACTCATCGCTGTAAAGTGAATGCTCGGCTTAGTAGCTCTTGGGGAGAAAACCACTGGTATAGAAGTGGTAAGGTGGTTTACCCGACCATCCTGTTAGATGATGCTTAAGAAGTAATAGAGTGCTGCTTAAGAAGGAATACAACCACTGCGGCACAAATTGTCATTAATGTCTAAATTTTTTTTCCTGTCAGAGATCAGAGGCGGTCAGAGAGATTTAAGCTTCAAAGTGGGTTTGCATGAAAAAATAATGTGAAAGTTGCACATGTGCCTCTTTGTCCCTGTGTGTTTCAAGCTTTCATTCATTGCTTCAGAAATTGTGCTGACACAAGCCAAACGCTTGTCACATGGGAGTGTCAGCAGTGTAATGATCCAACTCCTGCAGACTCAGGCTGCACAAAGCTCATTTACAAATCGAAGTCCCCTGAAACCACTTGTACCACACATAGAGGACACCATAACTAGTTAATAACTGTCTAATTTTAAGACTCCATGGCAAAGGATTTAAATGCAATATCATGCCACTAATTTGACCTTTGCAGAGAACCAAACCCTTAAAGCACAAGAGAATAGCTCTCTTATCTGCCTAATGTTATTCCTTAGTTACACCATCCCTTGGATATGCTTTGTATTAATGCCAAGCATTATCAAAAGCACACCTTTGTATAATTATTTTAGACATTCTAGACTGAAATTGGCATGCATTTAATTTAGTATGAAAATGTAATCCTGCCTTTTTTATTGCCTTGATTATCTTATACTAGTCTAGTAATACTCTTGCCAGAAGGAGCCATTCTGCCAACTCTCCTTGGTGCTGTGTTCAAGGACGCTCCGATATCCAACATTTTAGAGTCAGATGCTAACAAGCACTGTAAGAAGCATTTATGCATCCTGATTTTGGAAAATGTCACCCTGGAGCTCAAATGTAATCACACAATGTGAAAAGAAGATTTTACATTTGTTAATTTCTAATATTAAAAATGCCACAGTCTGGCCATCAACTTGCAGTTTTCCTTGAGGGCAGGAGCTGCTTTGAGGAAAGAAATGTTATCTGTGCCAGAGAGCAGTGATAAGTATGTATTTATTGACAGGATTAAACTTGCATGACTAACATTTGTAACAGCAAAATACACTCCAACAATGGCCATTCAAGACAGTCTCAGAGGGAAATGGACAAGAAAGCTGTCAGGCTGCTGTGTCAAAATATGTGAATAGGTGTTGGGCAACCTGTTGGGCGAAAAAAAAAAAAGAAGCTACATCAGCCTTCAGACTTTTTGGTGTGTTTTGTTGGTTTAGTTTGCATATTGTGTTGAGCTAAACTTGGGGAGTTGTACACAGGCTGTAACACAGACTGTTATAAGCATGACCCCTGAGTGTAAAAGTCACATATGTCACAAAGCAACCAATAGCTGACATGAAGAAAGGACTTAAAGCAGGAAGTTAAATGAAAGGATTTTAAACAGTACAACAAAAACTGCTACAAGCTAGTGGGAGGAAAACTAACTAATTAACAAAATAAGAAAACAAAGCAACACAAACAAAGCAAATGTGGTAGGCAAGAAGGAAAGCAAGGAAGACCCGATAAAGACAGGGTACAGCTGAATAGTCCAGGAAATTACCTCCCACCTCCTGTACCTAATGACTTTTCCTCGGCCTCAACAGCAGACTTCATGAGGTCAAAGAAAGATGTTAAGGAAAATCTATAAGAACTTAGGTAGAGGGCACTGCAGTTTGCAGAGACTGTACTTACACTAAACTCCTTAACAATCAGGAGGCAGGTGTCCTTCATATTGAAACTACTATGCCCTAAATATGGACTCCAAAATCTTGCCTCACTCCAGAGTGTTCTAATGTTATTTAATGAAGGTCATATAAATGACCATATTGAGTGAAGAATATTAATGCTAATGACAGGATCCAGTGTAATTTCTTTACTCCTTCTTGCTAAAGCTTTTTGCGACCATCACTTATTTACTTATTCAGTTTTCCAGCTTTAGGAGTGTGGTGGCTGGAGTCGATCCCAGCTGATCTGAAGTAATAATTAATGAAGGATGATCCAAAACTCTGGCAATACAACTGGTAACAGATGGTTAGGGTTAGGTTATTCCAGATGGTCTTAATCTTGATTTGGAGAGACAACATCTGGACAAAAAGACAATTTGATTGCAGCTGTTGGTTTAACAGGCCGCTCTTAAAAATTCAAAACAGATTGTGGCACTGTGGAACTGTAGGATGGCATTGTTACCATTCCTTTCACAAAGGGAAATCCAGACTATCTTCTCCTAAAGGAAGTAATCAAGGAAGCACTTTCCTTAGAATTTAAAGAACTTGAACAGCTGTCATTATGGCCATTAAACAGATGGTTATGGGTCACTTTACTTAGTTAGGAACATTCCTAAAAACACAGACACTACCTAACCAAGTAGTTCCACTAGTCAGATACAGTTGCCAACCACATTCATTAATGAAACCAATAATGGCTCTCCCCTTAATGATCTGTGCACTTGGTGAATTGCTACATTTTTGCATTAAATACTGGAAAAATAGACTCCAAGGATCTGTTACTTTTATTGGCTAGAACATGATGACACTACTGTCCCATTAAAAATTCTAATTATTACGCACAAGTTGGAACTTCTACTGATATGTTAAAAGCTGCCAAATGCCACTGTCAGTTAAAAAAAGATGAATTCACAGTTGTTCAACTGACATAAATAAGTAAAATATCGCCCAGCCCTAATGTGACATCCTCTTTGTTCTGCCAAAACAGCTCTGACCTCTGGTGTGCATGGACATGGCCATCTGGTGATGGGAAATTGGCACTGGATCCTTTGAGACCCACAGCCTTCATACTTGATCAGATTGGAACCTGGAGAATTCAGAGGACAGGTCAACACCTGTGTCGTATTTTGCAGTTTGGGGAGGAAGGAAGGAGACACAGTCTTGCTGCAGAAGGCCACTACAGGCAGGGAATGTGGTTTCCATGTGGGCATCTGCAGTATATTTAGGTGAGTGGTACGTGTCAAAGTAATATCAACATGAAAGCCAGTATCCAAAGTTTCCCAGCAGAACCGTCCTCCGTAACATGTTTTGGACAGTTTACCAAGCTATGTAATAAGCTATCTATCTGCATCAGTCTTTTCACAAACAGCATCAGGGAATCCTTCCTTGAAATTATTATTTTTTTGCCCAGGCAGCTCCCCTTTAAGCCCATACATCTCTGGAGCCACAGAAAAGCAATATTCGTGGTTGAAAATAAAAACGAGCATTTTTTCCTTCGGTTCATATCTGAGAGCAATTCTTCACACACGTACAGGGAGGTGAATTTATCATGAGCAAAGTCACGGCCTCACAATGTGCAGTAAAGGCTGTATGGATTCAAAACAAATAAAAAGAGCTGAGCTCATTTGTTACAGACTGTGAGTCATAATATGTGTCCCTGCCGTCTGCATGCCACATGTAAGCACAGATATGAGCTGAGTGCCAGTAGGTGTAAATAAAGTTCTATTAATAGATTTCAAAGTGAGTGAGAGAAAGAGAGAGAAAGCGAAAACTTGGGGGGGAAAAAAATCAATTTTTGATAAAAAAGAAGAAATGCAAGATCTATGACTGCAAAGTACAACATCATTGTGTCTGTGTGCCTATATGAGTAACACTATTACAGGATGTGTTTTCCTTATTCGAACAAAATTGAATACAATTTAGGTGCATTTTCTCCACCGACATGCTTTTTTAAAAAAATCTTTTTTCAAGCTTCTCTGATTTGTCAAACCAAAAAGGAGTGCATTTGGGGAAACCCGCCCAAGAGCATAACTATGCATCCGGGTGTTTTTAGTTTATAATTCTTTAAAAATGAAACTCACTCCTGTCATCTGTCATCGGACAGAAGTGATACATCAGATACGTTCGTACTTATTTTGAGATTCTGAGGTGAGTTGCTGAGCATGTCCTGAACTTTTCTGACCATAAGAGCTGCTGTTTCTGCTGCAGTTAGCCTCTGTTATCTGTAGTTAGCCTCCTTTAGCTGATGCAAGTGGAACTTTCTTTGAAGTGGATATAAAATTGTTGGACTTAATAAAAATATACATACTGATGTACTAATATTAAATTGTCATTTATAGTTTGAAGGTGCTATTAGTGATCTTTAAATCAAAAGTAACTTACTACATATGCGGCCACTCTCTAGCCACATATATAAAACAAGATTAGGTTTGAATTTGAACGTATCCCTTTAAAAAGCACAGTGCATATTAATGAACATATATCAATGTAAATAATATAGGTGGAATAGCAATGCACATCTTGGCCCCTATATTCAAGCGGCAACAAATTTGTTGGAAGACTTAAACCCATAAACCTTAGGCCACCATTATCACTATGATAATGAAAAGGATTAAACTGGCTAAACTTGGAAGCTATTTGCTGTAAAATCTGGGATTTTGAATTAGTTATGGGATGAGCAGTTCCTTCACAACTTAAATCAATTATGCACGCAGTCTTATACTCCCCATTCCTCTTCATTTGTTTTTGATGTAAAAAAAAAAATTATGGTCATGACTATAAAATCTTCAGATAAGGATTTTCTTAAACATCAATTCAGATTTTAAGATGAAATTAACTTCCAGAACTAGAGCCTTAAAAAAGTGTGTCAGAGTTTATACAATGTGTGGTCTAAGTTATGCAACCAACAAACTAAAACGCTTAAGTTTACAGAAATTTGCCACAATTAAACTTTTTATACTATCTATGAGCAGAAATCAGCAAACTGTATGGCATTTTCCTGAGTTATGACTAAAACTTCTAAATTTCACCGCCGCTTCCTGCTTTATAAAACTTGACAGCAGTCAGAGCCCATTAGATGTGGTAAATTTAAATCAGTTTAGGAAACCTGTACAATGGCAGTCTTGATATATATGTCTGCCTCCAAAACAAGTACAGTTCGTACTTGTTTTGAAACTCTTCCCTGTTTATGCTGCATATTGTTTATACTCTTGTGTAATGCGCACAGTTGTCTTACCTTGTTTGTGTTGTTTATATTTAATCTGTTGTAACAGTGTTTATGCTCCCTTCTCTCCAGCTTTCACTTTACCTTACTAACTTTGTGGGTAAGAAAAATGGAAATGAATTCAGTATCGGAAACTTCTCAACCTTATTTCTTCACCTTAGGTGGATACAGCTTTCTACTTTGGCATTAGATGTCTGCTGGTAAACTAATTTGTAGGGATGTGTAGCTTTGTGTTTCTAGTAAGTAATTACGCTTCTTAGACAAATAGCGAGGCTACTGAAAAGATTTTAAACCATAAAGATAATAGGCCCTTCAGGCGAAGACTGAGAGCCCGGCTTCTGAGCATAACAAGGTTGAAACACAGACATCCTAGTCAATGCAACTCATTTCAGCTCGGTCTGCACAGCCGTGACCTGAGCTCGTGTGTCACACAAGAGGCAAGGTTGCTGATGTAATGTTACGCTTCAGCTGGCCGAAGCCATTCGACAGGACAACGGGTCAAAAAGGCGAGCGGGGAGAAGAAGAAAAGAAGGAAATAGATCAGGGGAGGAAGAAAGGAAGGTGTGATGGTGATTGGGGGCTCAGTTCTATTCAGGAAATCTCAACAGGTCAGTGGAAAGAAAAGGAAAGCAATTTCAGTTTGTGATGAACTCTGGAAACAACCCTGGCACTGTAATGGATCAAAGGACAAATATAACCTGGATGAGCAGAAACTTAGTTTGTTAACTAACACTACATATGTCAGTGGGACTGTTTCCTTCTTTTTCTTTCTTTGCAGTGGACCATCATTTTGAAAACAACATGAGGAAAGGCTGTTTTAAAATTTGACTGAAGGATGGTAGTATTATTTTTGAGCTCAAGTGCTCTCACCGCTGGGTGTTGGCTGTTATTTCAGATTCAGAAGCATGTGTGCAAAATATTGAGAAATCTACTTAAAGTACTGAATGAAATCCACCAGATGAGTCAAATTTAATTGGTTAATTATGACAGCTAAAATATGTCCTTGACAACAAAAATGAATCCATAGAAATAGAAAGGCAGGCGGCACAAAGCTGATTGCAACAGTCCTGCTCATTTCAGAGGGAAAGATAACTATATGAAAATTCAAATAAGGGAATTTGAACTGCAAAATTTGGATCACATGGAAATAACTGTGCAGCATACAACCCTTTTCACAACGTCTTGCGCCCTCATCAGTGAGAGTTTAAATCGTTCCCTGTCTGTATATAATCTCGACATTTTGTCTCTTCAGACGGCCCGCATTAATAATGCACAATCGCTCTTCCCTCTCACAGATGAACGCAGAGCTGCCATGTTCAACTCGGAGCAACCCAACAATCAGAGACATGTCATTTCCTATTCCCAACCCACCTCTGAACTGAGAGATAAACTGCAGCCCTTCTTCACGTTTTTTTTTTTTACATCAAAGAACGATATGTCAGAGCACCCCGTGAGATTTCAGTGCTTATGGTTGGGGTGGTTAAAAGCGCTTCAGCCGGAAACATCTTGCAGAGTGGATCCAACTGAAAAAGCAAAGTTTAGAAGAGACAACAGAAACCTTTTTTTTTTCCTTCTTTTTTCTGTGGAATGTACAGGAATAACAGCAGCACAGAGGCATGCTTTGTTGAGTTGTGGGTGGTTGTGTTGTGTTGATGTGTGAACCTGTGTTTCTGTCACCAGTCATTACAAAGAAACCCCTCTATGGTGTGTCTTCTGGAGTAACGATCTGTTTATGTGCTGATTAAACCGCCCTGCATCACATTTGCTGTATGACATCTAACACTAATTCTAAATCTTTACTAATTTTGAGTGGCGGATTTCAAAAACAGCACCCGTTTTGTTCTATCGCTCACATTTTTTCTCACAAGAGGCAATTGTAAACATGATTTAAGGGAAAAGTAGTACAGAAGGAGGCACAGAAACCCTTTTATGAATGCTACTTCTGTTGAGTCAATATTTTTGGATACAGTTCCAAAAATGAATGATTGATTACCCTAATCTGTCATCAGCCGTGAGACCTACAGTATATCATATTCAGCTTAAGTAAACTAGGGGAAGGTAGAAAAGAGTGATGACGTTTTGTTTCCACATGGACACCATTCTAGTGATGGGGATTTTGAAGATTCTTCTTCTAGTACCTCATCTGTCAACCACTTATTCACTCAGCTAGAGTTAAATGACTGAGTATAAGATTTGGATCTGCCAAAGGAAGCGGCTGAGTTGCTTGGATCTAGGCTCACTGAGAAAAATCTGCTGAGACCTACTTTTCTTTTTATAGGCATCATGAGAAAGGACCCATTCCATTCTTTGAAATGGATGACGGCTTTGTCTTTTGGGTGCAATGGGTTGTGAGCATAATGTTGAGGCTTTTCATTGACAGCTCAAAAACCAGCCTTGCTACCTGGAAAATAATTTCATCTTCTTGATGCAGGATTGTGTTATTATCAGCTTTTTAAAAATGTTAACTGACAAACTAGCCATTTACTGACAATTTGCCACCTTATTACCTTAATCTCAACACACACTAAGCATAAACCATCAGTGTCATGTTGCAGAAAGACATCCAGACAGATGAGTTATATGATTGTGAAATGTGATTACTCAGGTCTCAAAACCAATAACACTGAACAACCAAAGCCTCTTTTCATAGTATGAGACCTCAGCATCCAGTTAGAATTCCCAAAGCACTTTAGTATCATTTTTGCTTCGCTGATATCAATCTGCAACCAACCACAATTTTATTATGCATTATTCTGCCAATGATTTTGTGTGTGCATCTGTTATGCATATGTGATGAACCTTAATCCAATGCCATCATATTTAATAAGGAAACATCTCAGAAGCTGAAGCCAGATAAGTGCTGGCATATTTGCTTATTTGAAAATAAACAGCTTGTCACAAACATAAAAATGCACTTATCAAAATAATCCATTTTTATCTACTGCCAGTAGTTAATCAGTTGAATTTTATTCACTTCCTATCACACATTTCCCAGAATACCTTTCAGCAACATTACTCTAGTTACAAGCAAAGACATAAAAGATGAGCATAGTTTCAGGTTAAAGCCTTAAAGCTAGCTTCTTTTTAATGGCTATAAAGAAAGATTATCCACGATGGGCTCATTAGCTAAAGCTATAGCTATTTTTATACTATCTATGGCTTTGCAGGACTGTAAAGTCAAAGATGTCAACCACAGAGATGTGTGGATACCAGTATCAATGTCTAAAGGAAAGATATGGTTAGTAGCCAATGGGATAAACATTTAAGTCATTTATTCCCTTTCTATGCTAGATAAACAAAGCCATCTTATGTTTAAAAAATGATAATTTTAAAGTCAGTTCCTCACCGTGCAATTCGTAAAAATGTCATGCGACTTAGCTACTAATCAAAAGGTTGGTAGATGGATCCCTACTCTACCTGTCCATATCTTAAAGAATCCTTGGGCAATGACTTGCCTCCGATGCAATCATTGGATTGTGTATGTGTATAAATGTTAAATAAAAAATATTAGGTATGGATAAAAGCTTTGTGTGAATATGAGTGTGAGATTAGGTGAACATGACTTCTAGCAAAAAGTGCTTTGAGTGCTGAAATTGAGCAGAAAGCTAAAATAGTACCGATACTAGTCCATTTACTTCTCAGTGTAGATTTCTGCATAATCATTTTTTTCATGTCTGCTGGAATTCTGGAAGATTTTAGGTTTCTTTAAGCTGAATGACAAATAGGTTAAAGCAGAGATTCCAAAAATTTGGTGCAGAGCCCCCTGGTGGGCTGGGAAGGCAATGCAGATAGGCTGCAGTAATAACATGTCTGTGAAGGTTATCAGTCATCCAGGTCATCGTTGTCAAAGGAGCTTGCAAAGAAACGCATCTGGACTTCTTTAAGTTGCTTGAAGACATTTCACCTCTCATCTGAGAAGGTGTTCTGTTCTGTTCTGTTCTGTTCGAACTGAAGAAGCTTCTCGGATGAGAGGTGAAACGTCTTCAAGCAACTTAAAGAAGTCCAGACGCTTTTCTTTGCAAGCTCCTTAGACTGCAGTAATAACAGAAATTCTGCTTGAAATTACTCAAAAGTAATTACAGTTACATATTTGTATAAATATATTTATGTAAAAATTGAGTTAACATTTATGATTTAACACTTTTCTGAAATGTACTGGTTTTGTATTGATGTTTGGGTCCCAGTGGCAGGTGGGTCACACATTGGCCTTAAGACTTTGTATATGACTGGGTACCATTCCAATAATTTGATCCAATTGGATTAAAGTGAAGATTTAAGAAGGCTGCTGATGCTAACACCTAAATGTGGTGTGGATTTATAGCAAACAGCAAACAGGAAAGTGCATCCTATTGCCTCAGAATGTTACCCTGTGTCAGCTGGGATTAGCTCCTGCCACTCTGTGACTAAGTGGGTTAAACAATTTTGTTATGCAATCAGCATAACACAGATGTAAAATGTTAAGGGCCTGACACACACAAAACACATGTTTAATGAATATAAACCTGAATATCAGCAGTGAATGAAAAAGTTTTTAAAAAGGGCCAAGTTGCCATAGCTTTTGCACAATGATGAGAGCAAACATTAGCAGTAACAGTAAACCTTAAACAGAACCAATCATCAAAAAGTAGAGAGTCTGTCAGTTCAGCTGTACTTATCAGGCCTCTCTCGAGTAGGCCGGGTCATATGCTCCCTACATTGTCTCCTGGGAACGCTATTCATCTTTTATTACATAACATACTTTTCAATTATCCACCTCTGGTTCTGATCAAGCCTTTCTCTTTTGGCCTCTTTGCCTTTAAGGCAACATGCTTCATCTTGTCTGTGGCTCTGCATTCCTCTCTCTGTCCCTCTGTCTCTGTACTTTCTTTTCATCATCCTTCATCATTGGTATCATTGATTTAACCTCACTTTGTATAACTGGCCTTCAGTCCCTGCAGAGCCCGCTTTCAGAACAATACACATTTCAGCCTTTGCCTAAGATATTGCACCTCATTCCTAGATAGGAACAGGACAGCCTCTAGTGGTGCATCAGTGGTACTTCAACTTCATCTGACCTTTTCTTTACAAAGCTCAAAGACAGAGAGACACTGACACATTCAGATCCATAGACGCTCTTATCATTTACCTCAAGGTGTGGTAAAGAAACTGACACTATAAAAAAATGATATACAAATATGCTCTACAGATTGCTTTGATTCACAGTGTCCTGTAACTTATAGTATTTTGGATTAAATCACATGGAACAGAAGCATCATAACACATTAGGACCACATCTAAACGCTGAACCAAACCTGCAGAGGTAAACACGTTCGGCTAAATATAGACGTGTGGTGGAAACACTTCTGGGAGCAAACTTCTAAGCAAATAAGAGTGGACAAATGGCATCATATAACAGCAAAGTCCCACATGGAGATGAGTTTGATGTCCAACATCAGTCACTCTTTAACATGCTTGCTGTTTGCAGATTGCTGCAGAGCTATGTGCCTCTTTTCTGTTTCCTCCCTAATCTTAGAAATACTGTGTCCAGTCATAAATAATGACTAAATCAGCACTCCAGTTTTCTGACCCATAAAAGTGAAACGCAGCACAGCTCCTAAGCCCTGTGCTTGTGTGTTTGTGTGTGCGTTTGTGCAGAGCTTTGTGTATGTGTCAGAGAGATGGATAGGGCGGAAAGGAGTTCTGCTTGAAGCCCAGTGGAGAAACATTTTGTTGAATGCCTCCCTGTCTTTTTCCTCCTCCTCCTCCTCACCGTTGTGCCTGTCTCTCCCCACAGTGAAAATGCCTCGTGAAGAGGCCGGATATGAATTCATTTTACGCTGAGATGAAGTCAGTAATTTAGTAATGCCCACCATCTGTTATCGTCAGCTAGCTGCCAGACAAGCAGGGGCAACACAAAGAGAAATGCAGCACCAGCTGAAGAGTTGCAGACGTCAACAGTGAGAAACATGGTGCCACCTTGCTATTGATGAACAGCCCTTTTTAGAGTCATCTATACTCTGTTTACTGAGCGGCAGCTTCACTATTCCCCCCAAAATATAGCTTCGGACAGATATAACAAAAGCCGAACAGTGATAGGGAAGACAGCAGATTTTTTTCCCCTGGTTCAAGGATTGCTATTATTTTTGGGCAGCAGCTTAGCTTTCAAAAAGGACAAATTTGATTCTGACATTATTTTGCCCTTCAGTGAGTTGTACAGGATTATCTCATGTTGTTGCCCTTCCTCTGTGCATGTTTAATCTCTCTTAGAGGTTTAAAGAGAAAGCCGAGAGATTCAGCTTTTCTGCTTTTTCTTACATTTTACCTGTTAGCATAATTATTTGTGTGCTTTGCTATACATTATACATATGCACAAATGTATATACCAGTGTTTATGTATAGCAGTTCATAAAGGTTTACTTCCAATTTTAAGCTGCCCACCATGGTCGCTTATGCACAAGCCGTAACCTATAAGACTGAAAATTAAACTGCATTTCTTTCTAATGGGGATTCGAAAGGATCTAAGGAACATCGTCATTGCTTCAGTAGTGCTGCTAATCAAATGCACTTGATTAACTGATAAGGACCGAAAGCCTCTTCGCTCCGAAAAAAAAAAATATGGCAGCACGGCTTAGGTTTGGAAACTTGCATCAGAACAAACCACAAGACGTCTGGAACAATGGATTTTTTTTTGGACAGACAAGACCAAAATTGGGATCTTTGACTATAATGCACAGTGATAACCAAACACTGCATATCAGCGCAGACACCTCATATCAACTGTCAAGCACAATAATGGAGAGGTGATGATTTTGTGTGATTTTACAGCCACAGGACCTGCATTCAATCACTCAACCATGAACTTCTCTGTATATCAAAAGTATTCTAGTGTCAAACGTGAAGCCATCTGGCTTACGGTGAAAGCTTGGCTGAAAGTGGGTCATTTAACAGGACAATGATCCCTATAAGAGCAACAAATCTAAAACAGAATTACTGAAAAAGAAAAGAACCATGGCGTTGCAATGACCCAGGTCAAAGCCCAGACCTCATCCAGATGCATCATTAAGAAAGCTGTACAACAAATGTCTGACAACCTTTTATAATCTGCTGAAATAATGAGGTGCACTTACTTTTTCAACATGACTGCAAAGCTGTTGTGAATTTTATATCACTCACTAGTTTAAGTTATTTTGTTTGCGTTGTTAGGCAGGTGATAGGTGGATACTACATGGAGTATATACCCAGACTATCTACTAAGGATCACCAATTTTTAATGCAATTATTGGAAAATTAACAGCATTAAAAGCATATCCAAGTATCTACTGTAGTTTTCCAGTGAAGGTCTACAATTCTATCTGTATGTTAGCACAAATAACAAACTAGCTGTCTGTGTAATGCATACACAATATATGCATGACCATTACTAATCACTAAGCATGCTAATGTTAGCTGATAATTTAGCCTCCTCACTCTTGTCCATGACACACACACACACACACACACACACACACACACACACACACACACACACACACAATATTAAGGGTGACATCAGGGTGGCTAAGTCCATCTTTTATATACAGTCTATTATGTTTCCTGAAGAATGACAACAAATACACCCCCACAGCCACCACTGTAATGTGTACCTGATTGCTTATCAAGGGCTTCTGAACAATAAATAAGCCATACTACCATTTTCCAGTCTGCTGGCTGCATAATTTATCATTGGGGAAAATGGTGCACATGCTTCTGTCATGTTTTCTCAACAATAAGTGTTTGAGGACTTGCTGATGAAAAAGAAATTAGCTAGATGAGGAAACAGAGCTGGAGGTCAAATGGGCTTGTCACTGATATTTAGACTTGACAGTAATCAAGAAAAGCAATTGTTGACTGTAGACAAGCAGGAACAGTTAAATCTGCTTTTTTCTGACTGGACAAGGACTTGTGACAGGTGTTTCCTCATCTTTCATTCTATCGTTTGTCTTTGCGAGGATATACTGCAGAAATCTAAAAAGCACTCCGAAACGGTAAACATTCTCACTCAGTCGCATTACAAATGCACACACGCACAAAGATCTCCAGATGCCACCATGAATCGAGTGTGTAGACTGATGACTCTATCCTTCAAGTGCCATTATTGATCACTCACTGACTGTTAACTAATCAACACAAAAGAAGGCGAACTCTGCCAAACACTGTTTCTGTAATGAGACAGAATGAGGCGAGCTGTAGTTCATTATTCTAAACTAATTAAGACCAGTTCTCTGGGAATACAAGACAGTTGCTACCTTTATATGCATACATTTAAGAGGTTACTACTTGGCCATGGCTACTTTCATGTACTGTTCTCTTTATCAAATTAACCACAGTGCAGAGCATTGCCGTTTACTTCACGTTACAACTACAAACTGAAAATAAGTTATGTTCCAGAGAGGCTCCTACATTCTTGTAAGAGCCACCAGGTTGTGATCTTTGTGGTTGCAAAAAAGAGAATTAAGAAGCCTTGACAGGCTTGATCTTTATAATCACTTTCTTGAAATCACTCACGTGGGGTCTTACTAAATAACATATTAAATATGTTTTGTAAATATTGGTCATACTGGATACTTTTCCTTTCTAAATTTCAGAATGGAGGCTTATCCAGGGTATGCTCATTGGCTAATGGCTGGTGACTGACAAGCTACATCTGTCCTTTATGCTATATCTGATGTTCACTTTACCATTTTGCTCTGTAGGGGTACAATGCTAATCAAGTTTGACTCTCTCTATAGAGGCAGACGTTTTGGCAGTTTGCTGGTCTGGAACATTGAAATATGTGTTAACCACAATGCCAGTCTTCTCAGCAAGTTGCTCTTCAATTTCTTGCAGTTTCTGTGAGTTTGCACGATGAGATCTTAGGTTGAATTTGGGACAAGACCTCAGACTCTACAAACCTCAGTTAGCATGTTAAATGCTAAGGTTCATGACAGTACAAGATTGAACAAGTATGTCTTGTTTGGAAAGGTTGCCAGTAGAAAGCCTCTTCTTTTTAAAAAGGACATGAGAGCATGGCTAAGGTTTGCAAATTACATGGGGACAAACCACAAGAATCTTATAACAATGTCCTTTGGACAGACAAAACAGACATAATGCATCAAACCAAACAAAGAATATCAACTCAACACTTCATATCAACTTCCAAGCTCAGTGGTGGAGAGGTGATGATTTTGACTTATTCAGTTGTTTACACTGAATAAATGGCTTATATCAGCATGTGCTGACCACTCAGTGCATTTTATCAACAACTTTAATATTTTTTGGGAACGCAGGCATCTGTTTAAAGCAAATGGATTTAATTTTAACAAGTCAGGGGTGAAACTGTTCACCTCCAACTTGTTTTATTCCATACGTCATCCATCTGTGCTTGGTGCCAAGGCTGAGATAAACGAGGAGTTATCTCATAAAGAGGAACAAACAGTACTCCAAGAACAGACAAAGCCCAGCAGAAACCTTGAGGAGGAGCTCCATCTGCCCCCACCCGGGAAGAGCCTCAGAAAGGAGAGACATCTGAGGCAAGAAGAGGCAAGAAGAGGGGTCCCTATTTGCCTCCAACTCTCTCAACAACACCAACGACCAGGACCAGGATCTTCCCCAGTCCCCCAAACCCCTGACAGGCCATCACCCCCATCACCCTCCTCCCCCTCCCTTTCTCCCTCCTCCCCACACCTGAAATTCACTGAAGAGATGATGGAGCGGGTCAATGCTGGGCTCAGATCTACCCCCCGGCCCAATCCCTCTTTGTCCCCCATAAACCCCCCACCAAAGCAGCCAAAGGTTCGCCACCGAGCCCCACCCTCAACAGAGCAATCGAAGTCACATTGCCCAGCCTCGCCCCCCTTAGTTCCTCCTTACCACCTTCATGCTTTGTCTCCGCAGTCTGATGTGTGATGTGTGGAGGGTCCGGGCTGCGAGGATTATGGCAGTGGTGACTTTTCCCAGGAGAAGCTGGGACCCTGTTTATTAGAAGGTTTTAAAAGCTCTGTACTTTTAGGTGACAGAAGGAAACATGTGGCCTGGTCAAAACACAGAGAGCTGCACTCTAAAAGATCTTTAAATATAGTAAACATACCTTGTGTGCCACAGACTGCTCCCAAACACGAGGGGACAAGTAATACCTCTAAAACACTTAAGTTGGCTTTATTAAACATTAGATCTCTAGCTGGGAAAACATTTTTAATTAATGATTTAATCACTGAGCACAGCCTTGATTTTATGTTTTTAACTGAAACTTGGTTGGACCAAAGTAACAGTGGAGCTGTTCTCATCGAGACGACCCCTCCTAACTACAGTTTTATCAGTGAGGTCAGGGCGAGCAGGAGAGGAGGGGGGGTTGCTGTCTTATTTAATGAATCATTTCAATGTAAGCAGCTATCTCCTGGAAGTTTTCAGTCTTTTGAATATGTGGCTTTACAGCTGAAGGCCCCATCCAAAGTTGTGTTTCTTAATGTTTACAGGCCTCCCAAATACTGCACAGACTTTTTTAATGACCTCAGTGAACTGCTGTCTGTGATCTGTGTTGATTTTGACTGTGTAATTATTGTTGGGGATTTTAACATTCATGTGGACAACCCTCAGGACAAAGGGACTAAAGACCTGAGTAACACTCTGGGCAACTTTGGGCTGACTCAGCATGTAACAGAGGCCACACATAATAGAGGACACACTCTTGACCTACTGATCTCCAAGAGCCTGAGCATTTCAAACATTACTGTGTCTGATGTGGGCTTATCTGATCATTACTGTGTTTTCTTTGAAAGTAAAATCTCAGCCCACACAAAAATATCAACAACAGTGATCACAAAACGGTGTATAACTGAACACAGTAGTGAGATCTTTAACCAGGTCTTCCCATTAACACCTGACCTGTCCAGAGGTTCAGTCAATGAGCTCGTCAATAGCTTTAATGCAAAAATGTTAAATGTAATGGATACTATTGCCCCCATTAAGGTGAAGGTTATCTCTGGAAGGAAAAAGTCTCCATGGAGAAACTCCACACTGGTGAAAAATGAAAAAAGAGAGTGTAGGAAAGCTGAGCGCAGATGGAGAAAAACAAACCTCCAGGTTCATTATGACATCTATAAAGAGAAACTTCACAATTATAATTTACAACTGAGGAGTGCAAGAAGGTCCTACTTCTCTGACATCATCACTAAAAACAGCCATAATGCTCGGGTCTTATTTTCTACAGTTGACACGCTAACAAACCCTCCTGTGTCAGTGGCAGCTGAACTTCATTCAACCATGGCCTGCAATGACTTTGCCAAAGTCTTCACAGACAAAATCCAAAAGATTAGACAAGCAGTTGGTACATCAACAGCAGATCCAGGTTATGTACTGTGTCCACCGAAAAACTGTTTAAACACCATGAAACAGTTTCAACCTATTAACAGCAAAGACCTGGAGGACATCTTAGGTCAACTGAACTTCTCCTCCTGCTGTTTAGATGTCCTGCCAACAAGTTTTTTCAAAAAGGTCTCAAAGACTTTAGAGTCAGACCTGTTACAGATCGTCAACTTTTCTTTATTATCAGGTGTGTTTCCAGAATCACTAAAAACTGCTGTAATCAAACCTATACTGAAAAAGGACAATCTTGACAAGACACAAATGAACAACTACAGGCCGATCTCAAATCTCCCGTTTTTAAGTAAGATCATTGAAAAAGCAGTTTCTCAACAGCTCAATTACTTCTTAAAACAGAATAACTGCTACGATGCCTTCCAGTCAGGTTTTAGACAGAACCACAGCACTGAAACCGCTCTGACCAAAGTGTTTAATGACATATGTCTGAATACAGACAGTGGAAAAATGTCAGTCCTAGTTTTACTGGATCTCAGTGCAGCATTTGATACAGTTGACCACAACATATTACTCAAACGACTGGAGAACTGGACAGGTCTTTCAGGAACTGTACTAAACTGGTTCAAAACATACTTAGAAAACAGGAAATACTTTGTATCAATAGGTAACTTCACATCCGAGCAGACAAGTATCACATGTGGAGTTCCCCAAGGTTCCATCTTGGGACCCCTTCTGTTTAACATCTACATGCTCCCACTGGCACAGATTATAAAGAACAACAAAATAAACTACCACAGCTATGCAGATGACACACAAATATATATCACAATGTCACCAGGAGACCGAGGCCCTGTACAGGCTCTTGGTAAATGCATTGAGGAAATTAATGACTGGTTGTGCCACAATTTTCTCCAACTAAACAAAAACAAAACTGAGGTAATAGTCTTTGGCGCCAAAGAAAAACGATTACAGGTCACCAGAGAACTTCAATCTATACATCTAAAAACCACAAACCAGGCGAGAAATTTGGGTGTAGTGATGGATGCAGACCTAAACTTAGAAAAACACATTAAGACAATAACAAAGTCAGCTTACTATCACCTCAAGAATATTTCAAGGATAAAAGATCTGATGTCTCAACAGGACCTGGAAAAACTAGTCCATGCATTCATCTTTAGTAGGCTTGATTACTGTAACAGCATCTTTACAGGTCTACCTAAAAAATCAGTCAGACAACTACAGCTCATTCAGAACTCTGCTGCTCGAGTCCTCACTAAGACCAAAAAAGTGGACCACATCAGTCCAGCTCTGAGGTCTTTACACTGGCTGCCTGTCCGTCAGAGGATAGACTTTAAAGTTCTAATGCTGGCCTATAAAGCTCTGAATGGTTTAGGACCAAAATACATCAGTGACCTCCTGACCCAGTATGAACCTTCCAGATCCCTCAGGTCATCTGGATCCGGTGTTTTATCAGTTCCCAGAGTCAGAACCAGACACGGAGAAGCTGCATTCAGCTTTTATGCTCCTTATATCTGGAACAAACTCCCAGAAAGCCTCAGATCAGCTGAAACACTCAGTTTATTTAAATCCAGGTTGAAGACTCACCTATTCTCAGCTGCATTTGAATAAAGCACCAAATCCACACTTTTAAGCTTAAATTTCAAAACTTACACTAACTACTGATCTTATCTATTTCTGATTTTATCTGTTTTAATTTTATATACTGTTTTGTTTGTTTGTTTGTTAAGTGGGATTAGAGCTCTGGGTAGCTCCCCAGCTGGGTCTAGACTGGGTCTAGAGAGTACTTTAAATTCAGGGAATTTAAAATAGAAAGTAGCTCGTCCACAGAAGGACTGGTAGCTCCCCTTACGATACGGGTTCAGATCGCGCGAACAGGTGTGAAATGTGTGTGTTTAGTTAGTTTGTTTGTTTGCTTGTTTTAATCAATTTTAAATCATACTTTTTATTTGTCTTTGTTTCTAATGTCTCTGTAAAGACTCACCAGTGTGTGAATGTGAGAGTGAATGAATAATGGCATTGTAAAGCGCTTTGGGTGCCTTGAAAAGCGCTATATAAATCCAATCCATTATTATTATTAAAGCACTTTGAATCACCTTGTTGTTGAATTGTGCTATACAAATAAATTTGCCTTGCCTTATTTTGCAGCCACAGCACAAGAGTCATTAAATCGATCATGGATTTCTCTGTATACCAAAGCATGCTATAGTCAAATGTGAGGCCATATTTAAAACAGTTAAAAACTGGCCCAAATTAGATCATTAAACAAAGCTGTGACCCCAAGTACAGAATTTGTGGATAAGTGGTTAATCTGAAAACAGTGGTGCTCTGCACTTGCCAGGTACAGTACAATATCAAATAGATTATCAGTAACTGAGTACTGGTCCAAGTGAGCTTTATCAAATAAGCATTCATGCTGCTTCTATTAATATACCATGACCTACACGATGCCTTCCAGTCAGGTTTTAGACAGAACCACAGCACTGAAACTGCTCTGACCAAAGTGTTTAATGACATATGTCTGAATACAGACAGTGGAAAAATGTCAGTCCTAGTTTTACTGGATCTCAGTGCAGCATTTGATACAGTTGACCACAACATATTACTCAAACGACTGGAGAACTGGACAGGTCTTTCAGGAACTGTACTAAACTGGTTCAAAACATACTTAGAAAACAGGAAATACTTTGTATCAATAGGTAACTTCACATCTGAGCAGACAAGTATCACATGTGGAGTTCCCCAAGGTTCCATCTTGGGACCCCTTCTGTTTAACATCTACATGCTCCCACTGGCACAGATTATAAACAACAACAAAATAAACTATCACAGCTATGCAGATGACACACAAATATATATCACAATGTCACCAGGAGACCGAGGCCCTGTACAGGCTCTTGGTAAATGCATTGAGGAAATCAATGACTGGTTGTGCCACAATTTTCTCCAGCTAAACAAAAACAAAACTGAGGTAATAGTCTTTGGCGCCAAAGAAAAACGATTACAGGTCACCAGAGAACTTCAATCTATACATCTAAAAACCACAAACCAGGCGAGAAATTTGGGTGTAGTGATGGATGCAGACCTAAACTTAGAAAAACACATTAAGACAATAACAAAGTCAGCTTACTATCACCTCAAGAATATTTCAAGGATAAAAGATCTGATGTCTCAACAGGACCTGGAAAAACTAGTCCATGCATTCATCTTTAGTAGGCTTGATTACTGTAACAGCATCTTTACAGGTCTACCTAAAAAATCAGTCAGACAACTACAGCTCATTCAGAACTCTGCTGCTCGAGTCCTCACTAAGACCAAAAAAGTGGACCACATCAGTCCAGCTCTGAGGTCCTTACACTGGCTGCCTGTCCGTCAGAGGATAGACTTTAAAGTTCTGATGCTGGCCTATAAAGCTCTGAATGGTTTAGGACCAAAATACATCAATGACCTCCTGACCCAGTATGAACCTTCCAGATCCCTCAGGTCATCTGGATCCGGTCTTTTATCAGTTCCCAGAGTCAGAACCAGACACGGAGAAGCTGCATTCAGCTTTTATGCTCCTTATATCTGGAACAAACTCCCAGAAAGCCTCAGATCAGCTGAAACACTCAGTTTATTTAAATCCAGGTTGAAGACTCACCTGTTCTCAGCTGCATTTGAATAAAGCACCAAATCCACACTTTAAGCTTAAATTTCAAAACTTACATTTAACTACTGATTTTATCTACTGTTCTGATTTTATCTGTTTTGATTTTATATACTGTTTTGTTTGTTTGTTTGTTTGTTTGTTAATTAGTTAGTTAGTTTATTTGCTTGTTTTAATCAATTTTAAATCATGCTTTTTATTTGTTCTTGTTTCTAATGTCTCTGTAAAGCACTTTGAATCACCTTGTTGTTGAATTGTGCTATACAAATAAACTTGCCTTGCCTTGCCTTGCCTTACACAAATGTACCTTGTGAAATATATACCTAACCAAATCGGACACAGGGTTTTGTTTGTTCAAATTCATCATTTAATATACAGTAAACAGTATTGTCAGAGTATGAAGATAGTCAAAAATATGACATGCTGCAGGATTTAACATAGTAGCAAGGGATTTAGATAACATGAGAGAAGCCTAATCACAGTCATGAATATGCTGGATTCAAAGCAATATAGAAAAGATTACAATTATGAGAATGGTAGTGTAAAAAATAAACTGAATCTGTTTGCCCACTGTGGGGAAAAATGATTCCCATGACTTATTTAGAGAGCTATTATACTCCAAAGTAACCTGCGCATCTGCTGACACGGTGAAAAAAAAAAGATATAAAAAGCCCATTCTTTGATACAGAGTATATTTACTGCTTCATTTTTTTTACTGTTTTTCATCATTATTATTCGTGTTATCGTAAAAATGAAATCTGATATTGGCCAGCTTATTAAAAGGGCATTTCAGGGATCGGCTGTCTCATAATCCATACCCTGAAAAATATCCTCATTTTGTCCGCATGTGCGTGTGTGTGTTTTACAGAGAGATAAAGAAAGGGGGAGAGAACTGGTGTGTGTGTGTGTGTTAATGTGCAGTTGTGGATTTATCCCTTCTCCCCCCTCCTCATCCCTCTTAATGCAAAGTGCAGGCGCAAAGCCATTAGACGGCAGAACAAGTGAGATGAGTTAGGAGAGGGTAAAAAAAGTAGAACTGTGGGACTGTGTGCCTCCCAACACTCACACATATATCACACAAAAACGCCCGCATGTCTCGGTTTGCTAGAGGTCTGAATCTTCGCCAGATCTCTCTCGAGTCTCATTACGATTGTGCTGATTGTAGTGGACACGGGCAAACAAAGACGAGGTGTTTACTTGTGTAATGGGGCCTGCTGAGGAAAAAAACAAAATCACACCACAAGGATGAGACTTTGATAGGAAAACATAAAGATCCATTTCTACTTTTTGCAGGTTTAAATGCTATTGGAGGACATATCTAATTAATGAGGCTGAAATAGGATCAATTAGGAACCCAAAGGCTTTGCATGTAATCAGGCTTCCACTGGACTAACAGAGGGTGAAAGGCTACACAACACTGGAAGATTGAACTTTTCATATTTCTGCTTTTCCATAGTTGAGATCTGCTGAGTATTAGCAGATGACAGTTGAAGTTACTTCAACATTAAAACTGATCTCCCGTATATATCCTGAGGGCATATTGCAGATAGCATAGGCTTGCATAGAGAAAGCTTTGCGAGGAGAAAAAAACCCAAACATGTTTGATTAGATTGTAATGAGTTGTTCCACCAGCCTGCAATCGTTATCAGAGGGGATTTCAGACTAAGATCACTATCAAATATATTGACAGAGAAGAATTTAGACCACAGTAGAGAGTAAGTCAAGCTCATGCCAAACAAAAGCGATAATGAGTTGTTTAAATGCATTGTCTCTGTGAGGGAGACTAATTCCTATGTATGGAGTCCTCATAGTGAGAACAAACACTGATCAGCAACTTATTATACAACTAGGAGTATATATAAGCAATCTAATATGATAATATTGTGATTCAATAATTCTGTTGGTAATAATTAGTGGCTGTAGTACCACAACTATGAACTAATTCTGTGATAAATCTAGCGTGTCTCATTTATACAGTATCTGTCTATCTATAATCTATCATGCAGCATGTACGAGGGCTAAAACTATATCTTCTCACATTATAATACCATAGTAGGTAAAAATTCTCTCATCATAGTGGCGGAAGACAACAAAATATATTCGCTCTAAAACACTGCACTGGATATGGTGCTTGATTTATTGGATGCTACTTTTAAAGTGCCTTGTTTATTTCAATCCAGTGGATTTATCTGACATCCAATTCAGGATGAGCAGTGAGGTTGGAGCATAATCTGGCTGTCATAGTGTGAAACGTGGGGTACAGCACGGACAGGTTGCCAGTCTGTCTTTGGACTGTGGGAAGAAATGAAAGTACCCAGGAAAGAAGCCACACAAGCATGAGAAGAACATGCAAATTCCACAATGCAAGGCTTCCCTCGTAGGTACTGGGCTCAAATTTAAGCCAGTATAAAAAGAGTCACACAGAAAGTGCAGTGTAAGGGTGGAGCAGCAGAGGAGGAGAAAATGCTGGGTAAAGTTTTGAAGTGGCAGGGCTGAGCTGTGTGGTGGCGCTGTGGGGAGCCTGAGTCACTGGATGAGCTCTTCATCCCAGTGGGCTTTAGTTCTCATCCACACACAGCATGATGTAAATGTCACCTCCACCAGACTCACTTATTAAGGCCACGCAGCTGGAGAGACGCCAAAGCTTGGACTGACATTCAAAATGTGCTCTAGTCAGAAGCAATATAAGAGTACTGTTTAGATATGAGTTTAAATAGTAGGAGCACTTAAAAACTGAACCAGTGAAAACACTGTTTTTCCCCCCTGCCACGATCACTGAACAGGCCTGTATTCAGAATTCTTTCTTCTGCAGTATCACACAGCATGCTCTCAGGTGGATATATATGGACTATACATCACTGTTTATATTGATTTCAGATCATGTTCGAGTTCCCTGCACCAACAAACATAAAGACATGACCACCAGTCAATAAATCAACCTCATGTTATATTCATGCAAAGCTCAACCACCGTTTTACCTCCTGCACCTCTACAACATTAGAGTCTGCAGCAAGACAGTTAGCTGGATAAAATTGAAAAACAATAGAAACGCACCAAAAAAAAAAAGAAGCTTGATCCAGACCCCTGCATAAAGTGGAGCTGGAACCAGTGGCTCTATATTGTAGTGGGAAGGTTAGCTGGGCATTCTGAGTAATCACCTATAATAAATATTTCTGCCCTGAGTGAAGTGATCTTACCCAGGATGACAGTATCTCTCTCTATGCACAGGAAATAGGGGGTCACTAAATGACTTGATCAGCATGAACACGACATGGATCATATGCAGATTGATACCAACTTATTCGGCAACTTCAAAACACCGAATGAGTTTCTCTCTAGTACTTTCAGAGACTTTTAGAATCAGTGCTGAGGGGCAATGAAGCTGTTCTGGTGGCATGTCACAACCCAGCACCGTACTAACACAACTTATACTCTTTGTCACCAATCTGTACATGCGTATGTATAATTCCAATGTGAAAGTTCCAAAACTAAATATACCAAAACCTAACAGGCACTTAGTTGGTTTCATTGTTTAACAGACCAAATCTCTCCATCTTCAAAGTCAGCCATATCTCAAATACATGGGGATTAAAGGCATGCTTCTTTATTGTCACCTTAGAGTAAAAATAAATAAATAAATTTTACCACCTTGCATGTTTTACCACCTCAACATTGATTAAGCTAATTTCATTTCAAATACCAGGGTTGAGCGATGACTACACAGGCCAGACAGATTTGTTGAAAGAAAAGAAAACAGAAAAGTTCTGTTTTTTTAAATTATCTTATAGCACCACTAACTCTGATGCAGCCATATTCCAAATTGGGCTTATGATGGTGTATAGGTTGTATCCTGCAGTTGACATACAGTTAGACAGGGGGAATAACTAGAAATTTATCAGGCAAGAAAGTATCACTAAAAGAAAGTGAAAACATTTTTGCATTTTCAGTTTAACTAAAAATCAAAACAAAACAATGTTGTCAAGATTTCAGCCATTAAAGCAAACATAAGATTTAACTCCAAAATCTGGACTAACCTTGATTTCAAAGTCTGAAGATCTTCAAACCATTCACAACTCTAGACTAAAGTATGTCCTTCTTTGCCTTTTAATAGATTCACTTTTATTTTGGCAAATTGCTTTTTGACAAATTGTGGATTCTCCATTAACAGCTTTACTTTTGCCACCTGACCGCAGCTGCTTTATTTTAATTCTTATTCTAAAAGGGTATAAGATTTAGAAAATTAGCAATAAAGTACCATTTTTAACCACATCCTTTTGTGACAGTAGATAAGCTCCTTTATTAAATGGCAATATTTGTTTTATAAAACTTTATTTTTTTAAAATAAACTGACCCACTTGCAGTATATTTGTGCCCATGTTTGTTCATTTTATTTACTTGTTTCATGTGAAAAGAATTATATTTTTAAATCAAGAAAAATAATATCAAATGTTTCTTTATGTTTCTAAAATATGTGAATAATTTTCATACTATATGTTTTGTATCTGTTTAACGGTGATGTGGTCCACCTCAGTTCACGGTTAAATTTATAATTTTAAGTGCAAAGATTTTTTTTTTTAAATGTGTTTACGAGAATACAAAAATAGTGGTTTTTTTTGTTTGCTTGTATTTTAATAAATTTAAGACAAACAAACCTAAGTGGCCCCATTAAACCTGCTCTGTGGATTTATTCCCTCAGCACTGCGGAGAGCGGCAGCACCGAGTGGAAGATCAAGTTTCAGCACCATGGACAGCACCACTTTCATGTTTGGCATCACGTCAGGCTCAGACAGGCGCTTTAAACGGTCAAAAGTAGATTTTAAAGAGCCTGGACGACCTAAACGAGTCTGTAAAAACCACTCCCACAAATAAATAAGCTTAGGTAAACAAATGTAGTTTCAGAACTGAAGATTTTTAACGACAATAAAAAAAAATGCGAACATGTTTGGAGAAGGTTGGAAGAACGGCTAGGAGACACATAATGATTAGCGCAGATCCCAATAAAACCAATCAGCATGGAGGATTGGGGGGCGGGGGTGTTGTTGTAAGTCACGATTTAAACATTAGTTCTAATCTAATTGTAAGGCACACTTGGGTTACAGTAGCATCCCTAGACAAATAAGCAACACTCGACAACCTCTAACGGAGGTGTCAAAGCACTAAGAAGCCATTTGTAAGGTTTATAAAGTTACCAGAAGGCGCCAGAGAACGCACGTTGCTTTTCAAGAGACGTAAGTGATGCGTCATTTATTGACAGATAAGCCAACCATTGAGGGGATGACGTAAGTTTGACAAGTCTGCCTTTAAAAAGGGGAGAGCAAGCAGAAGGGCATTAAACAGACTGGGAGATTTACTAGCGCCAAAATTCCATATATTACGCCAATATCCAACTCGCTTAGTGTGTCTTAGAGGGCACTGTAACTATCTGAAAGTGGTCAGAAAATGCATTCGGACAAGTAAAGGTGACTACAGTTTAAGTTTCTTACATCCTCGTCCTCGCAGCGCCGGCCGTGCTGCTGAAACCGGGTTCGTTGGCTCTGCGCCGCACTCTCCCCTTCCACACTTTGCCCGAGGAGGTGGCTCGCCTCTGGAGGGTTGGGGAAGGATTTGTTCGTGTTGATCTTGCCGGTCAATCTCTGATACAGTGACGCCATGTCGACTGCTTGTCATAAAATAAAGAAGGGATAACTTGGCTCTGCTCTCAATCAATAAATGCGCGCGCGCGGACACACATATACAAAAAAGTTCGAGCAGGTCGAGCCGCTATGGCTGGAGTGATTCGATTACACGACGCTCTGGTTCAGTTGAAAGAAAGAAAAAAAAAATATCACTCTGTGTTCAGGATGCATGGCACGTACTTTCAGGCTCGCCGGTCGGGTCTCAACGATCCTGCAGCAACGCAGTTCCCACACTTTCCCAACTTGATCCCGAACTGATGCAAATACAAGGAGGCTGACTCGAGCACCAAAAAAAGGGGAGAAGCCAGCCTCGACTGGTTGATATCCCGCTTCTCTTTCCCTCCCTTGTGGTAGAAAAGAAGGTGACGGCTGATAAACGTCCAGGGAGTGATGGGGCTTTGCCTTACAAGTATTCGCAGACACCAGGTGGTGTGCAAAACAGCTGCGAACAACACAAAGCAACCTTAACACATTAAAGTGCAGGTTTTGCGGTGAAAACTTGCGGTGATTGACTTGGCACATAGATCAGGTTCTAGTAAATCTAATAGTTGGGGTTTTTTTTGTTGTTGTTTGTTTTGTTTTTAATCTTTGCCTCCATTTGGGTTACAGAGCCGCTTTGCAGAGAGCAAGAGTGCCCTCATGTGGACCACGGCGCAGAAGACCCAGACAGGCATGACATATTTTCAAGGAGACAGGTTTTCATAGAGCATAAAATGGGAAGATTGGTTTCTCTGATATCACTCAGTGAGATTTCCTGCGGTCCCAATCTTCCATATTAGTTTACACCCTCTGTGTTTCAGGTGACAGGTGACAGGTGACAAGAGACGCTTATTTGCTTTCCTATTAAACAACAAAAATACTGTTTTCTTGCAAAATGCAAGCTGCAAACACAGAGATGAGACGAGTCACCGCCTTTGAGACAGAATAAACTTGCATTTTAAGCCTGGAGCTCCATTAAATCACACATCAAGCTAATTATTTCTATTACTGACTCGTCTGCCTGTTGGTTTCCTGTTTTAACAGAATAATGATGTATAATTTCGAGGAGCCCAAAGGGACCACTTCAAATTGTCTGCTGTCATCTCAGCAGCCATCCAAATCCTAAGGACACTGACTGTCTTGTTTATTACTTTCTTATATCCTCACTCACATCTGAGATGCTGTACCTGATAAATGTTTGGCTTTTTTTCCCTTTTTTTTTCTTTTGTTCTACATAAGACGTGAATTAAATGATTGCTTAATTATCGGTGTATCTGTTTAAACAAAACAACTTTGAATGTTTTGAAATGAAGAAAAGAGCCACTTTTAAAGTAAACGATTACACACTTTAAATTTCAAGAAGGAAAACATCTAAAGGCAGTCAAAACAGTTTCTTTGCGATGCTGACTGGCCTCTAAGACACACTTCTTTTTTTGCTGTGCCAGCTCGAGGAGACTCATTTTATACAACAGACCCGGAATCTGTCATCTAATTTGATTTTGTGAGTAGTCACAGGATACAGAACACCTCCCTCTGTGTATTCAACAAGCTCAGCATGCTGGGATTTCTGCCAAACACAGACTAACTCATCCACTCACCACAGCCCAACTACCTCTCAAGTTCTCGAGTCCTCAAGGAGAAGCTTAACGCCACATGAATTGCAAACACCCCTCACATATAACAGCCCACATCTGTTTAAGTTTACCCTTTAATTAAGATGACTTCCTAAAAAAAGATTAGACAGGCACACACTGCCACAGCTTCCAACTTGCACAGTACAGACTCATGCCCACCCCCCCAAAAATGTGTTTCAACCCATCAAATCCATCTCAGACTGTGGCAGACAACCCAGAAATGGAATTCAATTTTTAGGTACTGTGATGCGATTAAGCAGAAGGAGAAGAAAAGAGAAAAAAGCCTGTGAAGCAAGATATGTCAAACAGCAGGAAATCCTGAGAGCACTGATGCAGCTAATGTTAAGGTGGGCTGAGTAACATCCTCAGCATAATTATTAATACAATTAAGAAAGGAAAGAAACTTTCCAGACTGGCATTGTGGTCTGACTTAGACTCGCTTCTATTTTCTCGTATCCAATTAACTTACTGACTAAAGTCATATATGGACAAAATTGGATTATTTCTGGGCCTCCCCATTGCTGGATGTAGAGCTAAATGCAGCAGTGCTGTGAGCAGATCAGCGCTAAATCTGGGCAGCAGAGGGCAGAGTTGCATGTTGTAATCCCAGTCAGAGTATTTTGTTTGTGGGCAAAGACTGGCTGACATTAGCTGAGCGGGACACTGAAGATTTTAAAAGGATGAGAGAAGCTAAAAAAAGTCAGTTATACTGAAAAATACACCTTTCCTAACGATATTGCCTGATAACCAAGCAGAACAGAGACAACTTAGCAGCTTCTGTTTCTTTTTAAATTAGACCTACAAACTGCAATCACAAATGCAACCTTCCCAGATGTGTAAGTGTTGGGGGGATTCTTTCTGTGCCAAGAATTCACTACTGTCTAGTGGCTAAGAGCAACTTCATTTCAAATATTCATTTCTATATTTTTTAAAGTAAATAAATGCCACTCAGCTACCCAAGGAAAGAAAAACATCAATATGACAATTTTGCTTTCATTCAAAAACTGCAAGCACACTCACAAGTTCATTTGCATCCCATTCTGTCAAGCAGCCATCATGATTTATGATGGATAGTTTCTCATTTCATGCTGCTGTGCAAGAGCCATACTTATCAGGCCACATGTCTCTCCCCGGACTGCAACTACTCTGGAGGGCTGCACTCTCTAAATCCTTTCCTCCATCATAAAAATGAAGGCAGTGCAGAAGCAGCTGCCACAGTAAAGGTGGCAGAGGGAGTTGTTGGGTCGCCGTCCACAGTATTTTCAAAAGCTGTGTCACTGCCAGCACATCTTCAGCTGCTGGACTGCCAGACAGCAATTAATGTGTGCCAAGGGAGGCGGTCGATCATTCTGACAAGCTTTAAGCAACATGAATTATACAAAAGATCAATTTTTTTATGCTAAGGGAATAAATGTCGAAGTTATTAAATGTTCATGTTTTAAAAGGTGAAGTTTAACCCTCAAATTTTTGCCCTAGGAACCCATAAGAATGACAATCCATTAGGGATAAGGGGGCCTTAGGGACACTTTCTTAGATAAGAATCCATTCTAAAAATTGAATCTCACAACTTGCACAAATTAGGATAAGATGAACTTAAAAAAGAATGAGAATGAATAGAGTCATACAGTGCTGCTCTCATTACATTCACACATATGGCACTGGAGCAATCAATCTAGCTGGAAACGTTGAAACAGAGAAGGCGAGGTCTTCCAAGTATGTATCAAATAAAAGACACGTTTGACCTTGTCAGAAGAAAAGAAAATCCCCCAGCTGATGGTGTGACGGGAGCAGGCATTCACAGCAGGAGCAAAAGTTCAGGTGCGGAAGAAAGAAAGAGCGAGAACTCATGAATTTATACGGTGGTGTCACATTTCATTGTTGCAGTCCATTTCTCACTGAGGATACTGTCATAAAGCTCCACCTCCAATCCTGAGCTTCACAGAGAGAGGATCAGTAGTCATTATCCGAGATATTCGGGTCTGTTGGACCTCTAGCTGACGATGAGGGAACCCAATTTGAAAATGCACCCCGGCATCTGTCCCTAAGTATCTCCAAGATGCAGCAGCTGCAGTTTAAAATGTGGTAGGTTAAAAGCCTGATTGATTTAAAGGCTTCTTCTTGGGTTCTTGGATTCTCACAGAAGTTTCAGCTTTAGATTAAAAACCTTTTTTGTGTTCTCCATGCTAGTTGGGGAATGTGTGTATACGTGTGTGTTTGTGACTGTTGGCTTGAGGCTTGTTTTGAATGACAGGGGGAGATTGAAGGTGGTGGAGCCTGACGCTGTTGGACTTAAAATTAAATGGCCAAATTAATAGGTGCTGTCACTTGCCGCTGTGAAACCACCTACTCGCCTCAACACCAATCCGAAGGCAACATCGCTCTTTGATCGACACTCCCCATCTGCCCCAGCGCCAGGGCGGCAATCTCTCATGACGAATCAGAGCACTGGGAAGGAGAAACAAATCTCGGAAATGACAAATAACACGAGGAGGGGGGGAAAGAAAAAAAAGTTTTGACAAATCATATTTTGCTCATGCGGCAGTTTTTATGATGTGTCTATATCAACTGTGGATTTGCCAGCAAAGTGACATGAAGCATGGCGAATTGAGTCGAAATCCTATTTGAAATGGGCAAGATAAAGTCCCCAGGAAATTTAGAGGGACAGCATGAGCAGGAAGGAGGTGCTGAAGTGGGGGGAAATAGAAAAAGAGCCAGGAGCTGTGAGCGGGTGTGAGCCGTAACGATGGGTAAAACATGAGTGCCTATCAAGTGTAAGAGGCACAAAGGTAATCTGCAAATGCAGGGCTGGAGAGGAAGAGGGGGGGAAAATGCATTTGTTATCTCAGGCTTCACTGTTGACTTGGATCCCATTTCCCAAATAGGACCAGCAGAATCATTTTACGTATGGTGGAGATGGTGGTCCAAGTAGAGAGTCTGTGTGCTGAGGGCTGATTTATCTTTCTGGCAGCTCAGCAATAACCAAACAAAGAAATCCAGTACCAGGCCTTGGTACTGGATTTATTGCTAGCTACTGTATGATCCATGACTCTTTTTGAAGAAGCATCATTCTAAACAATAACTATATTTAACTAAAACCTAAAAACTTTCCATCACCATTATAATAGTGTTTCTGTTTTGTGCTGCTTAAAGGGCTAGTAAGTACAATTTCAACATTCAAACTATTTTTTTTCTAAATATGTACTTAGATTTTCATGAATAGAAGGAACTGTAAGTGTAAACTGTAATTTTCTTTAAGTCCTTTACTCAAGCCACCCACAGAGCTAATATGTACATAAGCTTTAAAAGATTACAGTAACACTGAAAAGGTTTATAAAGGTGTTATTAGTAAGCTTCAATCATGGATAAGAGCATTGGGCTACTTTTCAACTGAAGTTGACTCTTAACATCTGAGTCAATTCATAACGCTAATTAACAATTATTATGTTATCTAACAGTACTTTCAGTACTGACTGAAATTAAACATGAATAAAACTTTTTTGTCTGGATCAGATTTTTCTCATTTCATCAGCTTCAGTGTTAGGCCTACAACTCCCAAGACACTTAGCATGTCTTTTGTTATCATTTCAATAGAGTAACCCATCCCAGAAAGAAAAATTACAAGGTGTCTGTTATAATTACAATTTTTTAGATGTTATCTAGATGCTAAAGCTATGTGATGTATAAAACTGAGTGTGTTATGTTAAGTCACAGTTTTAGTTGAGTTACTGGTTGCCATTGGGTTCAAGAATGAGCTATTTGCAGTACATAATTTGTTTCTCTGTGTTTATACACGACTCTGCATTTAATTATGAGTTATTATTAATCTCTGGCTCTCTTGCAAAGCATGTCTTCTGGCCTGGCCCTAACCTCCAACTGGTGGCAACAGATGGTTGCTCCTCCCTGAGCCTGGTTCTGCTGGAGGTTTCTTCCTGTTAAAAGGGAGTTTTCCTTTCCCACTGTCGCCAAAGTGCTGTCTCATAGGGGTTCATCTGATTGTTGGGGTTTCTCTGTATTATTGTGAGGTCTTTACTTTACAATATTAAGCGCTTTGAAGTGACTGTTGTTGTGATTTAAGGCTATATAAATAAAATTGAATTAAATTATTAAAAACATCAGTAACTGTAATTGTTTTCCAGATTTTTAGTTACAACTAAGTTCCTATAAAATTATGCAGTTTTCATTTCTGATGTGTCTATTACTGCTGCTATGTCAAAGCAGTCTGTGGTGGGGTGTGGTCTCGCCATGCTCCCGTCCTGGGTTTCGGCACCACTTTAACAGACGCACAACAAACCCGAGCACATTTCAACACTTTTCAGCATCGTTCTTTATTTCGGTTGTCGTTTCCAACTCAGCTGCACCTTCTCAGCTGTCAGCCCCATACAAACACCAACAACCTCACTCAGGACCCAGTCCATATCTAAATGTAGTGGAGGTGTGATGAGCTGATGCCGTTCAGGTGTGTCCGCCTCCCCTGCAGCAGCGCCACAGACCACGCCCTGCCAAACAGTCGTTGTCAGCATGCATGGTGTTTTGTGAAATGGGCATCCCTCTGAACTCATCCCATATGGACATGTGGTCTCAACTTCTTTGGATCCCATTTAAACAGACTGAGAAAACTGTCATTTTTCAGCATGCAGGGCTCCAAACAAAGGTAGAAACACTCAAATGAGACACAACAACTGGTCTCCTGACTGAGAAGATATGTTTTACACAGTAGACCACAGTTTCTTCATGGTGACAATGTGTGACAATATATGATAATATGTAAAAACGAAATAGTCATAAATTGTAACAACAGTAATTATGTCCAATTAGATACCATGATTTATTTTTCAATAAGATCTCAACAGCAGGGGGCAGTGGTTTGCCTGTGAATGCGTTGAACTGTTTAGAGATGTGTGCTTTTATCCACATTTCCTCAAAAAGCTTGTTTACTGTAAGTCTTCATTGTATATAGGGAACCGTTTTTACTAAACAGGTTTAATAAAGGTTGCATTAATTCACTGCACCATCACCATCAAACTGGTATTACACGAAAGTACAGCATAGCCCTAGTTCAGCTTCAGCTGATGTTTCTTCAACACTATACATAGATATTTTTAAGATAAAATCATAATCGCTAAAATCTATTTTTTAACAGTTATGTGCAATAAGTGGCTCCAAAATGTATTTTTGGGATGAATTTTATGTATGGCAAAAACACATTTTCATTCATTCGTCCAAATTCTGTCTGGCACATGCGTATTTTAAAACTTTGGTTATCTCCAGTACAGTTTTAATTCTGTTAACAATGCTCAGCTGTTCACCGTGTGGGCTGCAGCTTATTAATTTATTTTAATACTGTACCAGTTGCTTCCACAGAAGTGTTACCAGATGAACAGTATTAATCTACAGTAAGAAGTCAGGCGCCTAGCTACTCGACTTCCCTGTTTTCTTTGTTTTGCTGCAAGCACTGCTTATTGCAGCACAGCATACGCCCAAGCCCTCTGTTAATTTGTACCTCCAGATGTCCCTCAAATTATATCTGCATGAGGTGTACAGAAGCCAGGAACGTGTTTAGAAATGGGATAAAAATGGATGGTGCAAATAAGAAAGAAAGAAAGAAAGAAAGGTTTGATAAAAAAAAAGGGTCTGGAAGAATGAAAAGTTCTAATAAATATGTCCCAACTAGACTTTTGGCATTTGAACTTGCCGCACACGTACAGTATACACGCGCACACACACAAACCTCAAATCCATGATCGTGAAAAAGCTTTGTTATTACTACAACAACCTGCTGTCATTATCTGATGGCTTTTTAATTTGTTTTACTAGAGGATTTCAGTCACAATTTTGACTGGAGGCCAAGTGAACTGGCCAGAATGCATTAACCATGGCTTCAATTAGCAGAGAAAAATCAATACATTCAATTCCACATTAGTCATTTCTCCACTCAGCTTTTTTTTTTGTTTGGTATTCTGGCTCAGAAAGTGAAAAGGTTGTGTGAATGACTAAAAAAACATATAGAAAACCCGTGGATTTAAAGTAATTATTGATTTGTTTGAGGAGAAGTAAGGTTTAAATGCCACAGAGGAGCTGCGTCTGAGACAAATGTCCACAGAAAAAAATCGCTTATTCATATTTCAGCCTTTGCTGCGTTGCAGTCAATCATCTGTCATTTCCAAAAGAATCAATACTGAGTCTCGCTTTTTTTTCTAATATATCCCACGTTTTTACTGAACTAATCTGCCACATACCACAAAAAGTGTTTTCTAATAACATTTATACATTTCTACCAAAATGTCATTACAGCACACTCTGCTGCACACTCCCCCCTCCCCCTGCTTCTTACTTAGCAAGTGAAGCATTTCTGCCTTTTAAAGTGAGAAATTTCCATTTGGGATAATAGTTCATAGGAACCATTTTACTGGGAAAAAAAGTGATTGGAATTAGATGCATTAGCTGGCAAATGAGACATCTTCACATGAAGTAGTGATATGTGTTGTCTGCCTCGGGAGGTATGAAGGAGCTCTGTATTAAAATCTGGCACATCAAAACTCTCAGACAGGCCTGGCTGAGGCTCACGGGCTGTAAATCATCTGATCTGCATGTATCAAAGGGCTGGACCCCACCAGGCTCTGGGACATGGGGAAGGTGAGCACTGGATTCAGTATATTGATGTTAAAGTGTGCTAGTGATGACTAGTTGGTGAAACACATTGAGACCTGCGGATTCAGGTGTCTAAGAGGACAGAGAGAGGATGGGGAGGGAAACCTGTCAAGATATGAATCCGGATGCAGCCTGAAGGAAACGATTGATGGGTTTCTTTACATTTTTTCAAACTGAAAATAAAATACTTTTCCATGGCCAAAATGAGCAAAAATTCAGAAAAGCAGCTACTTTGCTGCTTTGGGCTGGCAAAATCTACCGTGTTGAATATAAACCAGCACCTACACCTATAGTTAACAGTGTGCGCGACACAAACTATCAATAATAATAATAATAATAATGATAATAATAGATCAATCTGAAAATTCTCAAAGTAACAATTCTATTAGTTTCAGAAATGAGCTAATTATATAAAAGGAGCAGTGGGAAATAAATGCATCTAACAAATTTGTTGTTTTTTGTGTTTGTTCTCTGTAACCATAATCTAAAAATCCTACTTTTGTAAATGCTTTTTTACCAATGGAGCCTGGAAGAGCTGTTTCTAGCTAGTAGCTATACATAGTTGTATATTTATTTGCTATTTATTTGCATTATTATGAGTCAGAGGAGACACTCCAGCTGTGATGCACCTCACACTCTGAGTCAGCCTGGTGATTCTGGTTTGCAGGATCCTTTTTAAAAATGGACTTTATTTGCTTTCCCAAAATGGTGTGGTCTATAAATCGCTGAATATGGGACTAAATATGGGATTTAAAAAAAAAAAAAAGGTGTTGTTGTAAATTGTAGGAATTTAACAAGTGACCCAGACCAATTGACGTTCTCTTACAAATGCTTTTTCTTTTTTTTATTGCACATCATCTTTCTTGACATGCACTTTAAATAAAGAGTGCATGTTGTAAGATTATTTAGTGAACACTACAATTGTCAGCTCTTGAAAACTAATATTTTATTCAAGCTAATTAAAGATTTGCAACTTGACCACAGTTGCTCACACACCACTCGAGGTGACTTTAGCTGTCTAAAAAATGCAAATACATCTAACCGTAGCCACATATTACTCTAGCTTCTCCTCAGTTTATTGGATTTTTGTGTCGCTCTGCAGTGCATGTAAGCATTTAGTGGCTACCGGTACTAAACTGTTGATTGTCAGAGTGTAGCAATCCACCTAAACCCATGAAAAAAATGTTGTTGCAGCCACTGAACCCAGGGTCACTTGACAAGTGTGACTATGAGACAGGCGGAGAGCCTGATTTAACTTCCACCTTAACCCAGGAGCCTTGAAATATGGTGAGTGAGTTATGAATGGGAGCCCTGGGGAGGGGGGGCCAGCACTAGCCATCAATGATGCAGTCATCCTGTCATTGTACCCAGACAATATAACACTCACAGTCCAGTGGTCTGACCCAGTGGGTTGCTCATGTCGACTGACACAACGGACCAGATTCATGCTTGAAATCCAGAGAATGATTAATATTTTCATTAAAATGAGAGCCCTGCCAGTGAGTATGCTTTTAAATGTGATCTTTCTTCTTTTTTTTTGTAAATGACAGAAAACTGGCAACAATTCAAAGCTAAAAAAATGACAAAAGAGCAGGAAGTCTGAAAGTCTGATTAGTGAAACAGCATCATGCAAACCACATGGGCTTAAATAGCAGTAATAAAGAAGCGGCATGGACTCAGAAATGCTAAGCTGCAGCCGCATTCAGTGATCCAGCTCAACAGTTCTTCAGTATGCACACTACAGCATGAGTGCAGCTTCAGCCTTACCATTTTGGAGGTGGTGGTATCGATCTGCTGGGTGATAATTAGCACTGACATGACTGAAGTGACACTGAAACCTCGTCCTGCGCTCTGCTCCTCTGCTCTCCTTTTCTCCAGTACAGAAAAAAGTCCTCTGGACAAGTGCCGAATGAGTGGGAGAATTCACCTAAAGTGGGAGGATTAGTGAAGCCCCCTTCCCCGAGCCTGAGACCCTTCTGTCAGCTGACTGGCACACTCCAGGCTCACTTCCACCTTAGCCAATCAATCACATAGCTGCATGGATGCTGTCTGATGCACTGTGATCCATTTGCCAGGATGGGTTCTTTTGGAAATGTGTGCTCCTCGGCTTCACTCGCTCCGGCTGTCGCGCTTACCCCCCTCCTCAAACACACATCACACACAAACACACTTCTCCCCTTTCTCCTCCACAGCACTCTGGCTATCCCTCTCTGACTTTTCTCCGCCTCTCGATCTTTCTCATTGACTCTGCTCCTTTATGGGGTTTATCAGTCTTTGTCTCTCCAAGACAAGTCGTCTTCTCGAACTCTCACTTGTAGTAGCTGCACACAGTCTGTGCGTTCGGCTACTCTCTCCCCTCCCCTGATTCATTCTCAGTCTTGTCCCTACCTTTCTCCCTCCCTACTAAGCTCTTCCCCACAAGAGGCTGGCTATTTTTTTTTCTTTTTTGGCGGGTTCAGCACCTGAACTAAATTGGAGGTTTTAACATAATCTTTTGGTCTGGCTATGAGAGAGAGACATCTGCCAGCCAACGCAGCCAAAGATCATTCTTTTACATCTTCATTGCTGCTTTAGTGAGGCAAAGGTGTGCGTGTGTGTGCGTTTATGTGTGTCTGAGTTGGCAGGTGGGTAAAGAGACAGAAAGAAAAGAAGGGAGGGTGAGGGGAAACACAAGAACAGACGGGAGGCAGAAAAAATGTCTTTGCTACTAAAATAAATACAGGGAATGCACCATAATGCACCAAGCAGAAGCTCATGCATGTATGAAAGTCGTCATCTGCTGTTTGAATGGCTAGAGTTATTGCATCATACCTGGCATCAAAGGAACTTTTGACTGAGTTTGTGTTTTCCCTCGATGAATGAGGTGTCTGCTGCTGTCCACCAATCTGCAGATCAATTTAATCAGTCCCTGTGATGGGTTGTAATAAAGTGGCGGTGATGTATTCGTGCCATGAATTGAACCTCATAAATTATCGCCACCTCTTTGGAAGATTGGTCTTGGGCACAACGCAATCTAAATTTATGTAGCGTTTATAGCTACAGCATGGTAAGCCAAAGTGGGAAAGTAGAACGACCGGTCGTACACATGCCCAACAGTAGCAAGGGCAAAAGGTACTAAATGAGAAGCAGTGAAAGAACACCAGAGTGGCACGGAGCCTGGATTGGAAAAGGCTGAATGTTCTACCCCAGGGCAGAACAAAGTTTTGTGATAAGAAACTTCTGGAAGTTTTCAATTGAGTTTAATTTGCTTACACGATATTGGCCAGACCCTGTTAACTTTCAAGGGCAACTTTATTCAGTCTACAAAAGTACAGGAACCAAGTATAATCCCTGCATAATAGGACAGGAGCAGAAGCGCTCAAAGATGCAATACTGAGAGTCAGTACAACCAGAGACACCTACCAGATCAAGCATATAGCTTAGACCGTGGTTGTTTCCACAGTGTAACTTAGTCTGTCACAGTTAACTGAAGCTGCCAATCAAGCAGGTCATGTATGTCATTACTTTGCAAGTGATCAGTCATAACAGTCATAACCGGAAGGTTGCCGGTTCGATCCCCCTGCTCTCTGTCTTGGTCGTTGTGTCTTTGGGCAAGACACTTCACCTACCACCTGCTGGTGTTGGCCAGAGGGGCCGATGGCGCGATATGGCAGCCTCGCTTCTGTCAGTCTGCCCCAGGGCAGCTGTGGCTACAACTGTAGCTTGCCTCCACCAGTGTGTGAATGTGAGAGTGAATGAATAGTGGAATTGTAAAGCGCTTTGGGTGCCTAGAAAAGCGCTATATAAATGCAATCCATTATTATTATTATGGTTCCTCCTGTGGTTCAGCACCCCCTCAGACTGACAGAAGTCAGGTTACCAACAGGTAACTTCAACAGCAGTTGCCCTGCAGTAGAGAAGCTGTTACTCCCCTGGTGTCTGTTTAGTTCTGCACACAGAGGAACACAAGAATCATCCTATATGAGAATATTAAAGCATAACACGACTTGCTTGTGAGTACATTTTGCACTTTTGACTTATGACACACACACTTCACACTTTTATTTCTACCTGAATTAATAATTACCAGAAGAGTTCAAAGACACACAAAAGAGAAGCTTTCACATTTTAGATGGTAAGTGTGACTAGATTCTCCATTCTGGGAAATAGCATAGTTTGTGGTTAAAAAGAATTTCAGGGTTTTTTTTGTTTGTTTTTTTCATGTTTTACTCATAATTTTCGATAATTTAATTTCTTTTCACCCCCCTCATTCTTTTGGACATGCCTCCCAGGAAATTGCAGATATAAAGCACATTTAACTGCTGAAAGGCTTTTTATATTCTGTGCAGAAAGTGTTTACAGGTTCACAATAACAAAAGCAGCCGAAGCAAAGTGGACTGTAAACAACAGGGAACAGGGGAGCCTCTAGGAAAAAATGCACACAACAAAAAAAAGGAACATTGTATACCAAGGCATCTAAATAAAGGAGCAGTTTTCTATTCAGCTGAGGTAAATAAATGCCCTGAGCCTCATTTCAGAATTTATGGGAAATAGTCTTGATATTCAGGAGTAAAACCAACTCTTCAACAATTTCAGAGATCTTTCAGAATGTCATGCTGTAAAAACATAAGAAGTTCCTCGTTCACCTATTTCACCGACCAATTTTTCATCTTGATGTCTGATGTTGATGTTTCAATGCACAGAAAAAGTCACCGTAGCTGCAAAGGGAAATAAATAAATAATAATAATAATAAAAATAAAACTCAGCATTTTCTCAGCATGCCACATTTGGATTTAGATTGCTAATATTTTATAGTTTACAGATTCAGCAGACCATGTGATTAGTTGCATTCCAATCGTGAAAGCTAAAGTAACAAAATTAACTTGTTCAATTGAGTTCCTGGTTGAATTATCATGTATCGAATTGATAAATAAACAAACTGCGTGAAGAAATGCCTTAAATGCATTCCACAAGCTGCCCAAACTCCTCCGTTGCCTTGTAAACAGACAAAAATCCAATCAGTACACAGATTTAAGCTCTTTTTATTTGTGTTAATGCTTAAATGGAGCTATAAACATCACATGTGCTTATTCAAAAGGTTAATCAGAAATATTCATTATTGTTTCACTAGTATAAGACGATTGTTACGGCCCTAGCAGGGCCTCCTCCTGAAGGTGCCTGTGTGGGCGTGTCACACTACCTCTTCTGCCTGAGGTGCCACCTTTCCCTTTTGTGCAGCTGACTCTCGTCAGTAATCAAGGAGATTTAAGCCCAGGGAAAGGTGAGCTCTGGGCCAGAGTGCCATTTGTGTGGTTTACAGCTAGTGAGCTGAGTGTTTTTGTGGTGTTTCCAGCTGGTGAGCTGTGTTTTGTGGTTGTCAGCTAGTGAGCTGCGTTTTCCTTTTGACTTTTTGCCTTACTGACCGACGCCTGAGTTTTGTTTGTTTCTTTTATGGTGATAACGGCTTGTCCGTCTCTTTTAGTTGAATCAAACTGTTTGTACCACTGTGTTTCCTGCGTGCAGACGCTCGTGTTTTATTAGTTTTATTTTATTAGCTCTGGGCCAGAGTGCCATTTGTGTGGTTTACAGCTAGTGAGCTGAGTGTTTTTGTGGTGTTTCCAGCTAGTGAGCTGAGTGTCTTGTGGTGTTTCCAGCTAGTGAGCTGAGTGTCTTGTGGTGTTTCCAGCTAGTGAGCTGAGTGTCTTGTGGTGTTTCCAGCTAGTGAGCTGAGTGTCTTGTGGTGTTTCCAGCTAGTGAGCTGAGTGTCTTGTGGTGTTTCCAGCTAGTGAGCTGAGTGTCTTGTGGTGTTTCCAGCTAGTGAGCTGCGCTTTCCTTTTGACTTTTTGCCTTACTGACCGACGCCTGAGTTTTGTTTGTTTCTTTTATGGTGATAACGGCTTGTCCGTCTCTTTTAGTTGAATTACTTCAATAAAACTGTTTTATTTAACTGTTTTGCCTCCCTGACTCCTTTTTCTGACCCGGTCACTTTTGTTACTTCCCCCTCCCCGCCTAGACCCCCCCCAGGGGAACGTAACAAGTGGGGGCTCGTCCGGGATCGTTGAAAAGGGAGTTTTGAGTTGGAATTGGTTTTTGATTATCTTGCTTTTTTTCACCTTTAGACATTCAACTTCCCAGTTAAGTTAGGTGAGTGTCCAGCTGAGCTTATTAAGTTCTTCCTTCAGGCACTATTTTGTTATTTTGCCTTTTTTATTTTCGGACTAATCCTGGGCGGGGATTAGTTCCCTGTTGGGGGTAGGCAATTCAGGGCCCCGGTCGCTGAAGTTCTGCCTTTCAAGTCGCCTCGAGCCCAGCACGCTCCAGAAGATAGGTAGGTAAAGGTTGTTGTGCTTAGGAACTGGGTAAGTTGTGTTTGTTTAGTGTATACTGCAAGAGGTAAGTTGATCAGTTAAAGTAAGTTGTGTAGTTTTCCATTAATCGGTTAATTTTTGGGTAGTCTGTGTGAGTTGGCAGACAGGTGTGGTAGTGTCCTAATTAGGGTGTTTTCTAACCCTTCTCCGGCCCCCAAAATGGCTGATGAAGCCATCAGTGCACAGGTGTCTAGAAGCTCGTTTGTAAGCAATAACATCCACCTGGTTCCCGTTTTCTGTGAATCCAGTGTTGAGAGCTTCTTCAGTGTGTTTGAAAGCATAGCAACTGCATTACAGTGGCCTGAAGATGTGTGGGGGGTGATGTTGCTGTGTAAATTCACAGGTAAGGCTCAGGAAGCTTGCTCTGGTCTGTCTAGGCAGGACAGCCTAGTTTATGAAAAGATTAAAAGTGCCGTCCTCCAAGCCTATGAACTTGTGCCTGAGGCCTATAGGCAGAACTTTCGAGGTTTGGAGTTGGCACAGGGTCAGTCCTACCTTGACTTTGCTCGGGAGAAGGCAAAGCTTTTTGGTAGGTGGTGCTCTGCAAGCCAGGTTAACAGTTTGGGGTCGTTACGTGAGCTCATGCTTGTGGAGGATTTTAAAAACTCTGTTCCTGAGTCTATTTCTTGTTATTTAAGTGAGCAAAGGGTTTCCACTCTACAGCAGGCTGCCATACTGGCGGATGGGTTTACCCTAACTCATAAAACAAACGCGGTGGAATGTGACATCCCTTCTCACGGTAACACATCTTGGAGAGCTAGGAGGGAGCCAGCTAACAAGGCTGAAAAAGTTGTGGTTTCGAGACCCAAAACAAAGCTTTGTTTCTTCTGCCACAACCCTGGACACCTCATTGCTGACTGTTCAAAATTGAAACTCAAACGGAAAGCCGACTCAAAGCAACAAGTGGCTGCTTTGAGAAAAGCTAGTCGTGGTTCTCAAACCGACAAGGTTGCCAGGCCTAGTAAAAGGCTACACTTGGAGCATAATTGCTCAATCGTGTCATGTAGTCAGTGTGAGAGGTAAACTAACCCTGAGCTGCTGCTGGTTGACAATGTCCCCGTTCCTCAACATGACCTGCAGGTGGACAGATCATGTATAACACCACCACTCAGACCTGCACCCCTGACTAACAAACATGCCTGTACCCGTGACCTGAGCAATCGTCTGAAAACTGTTGCAGTAAGGTCTTCTGACTGCCTGCTGTGTTCTCCACATGTGATGGCTCAAAAAAGCCCTAGCCACCACATGAGACATTGTTTTGAGGGTCTGCGGCCACCCTCAGTCAGTATTTTGAACCCGTTGAGATGGGGTTGGCAGCTTCCGCAGGCAATGCCTAACCGTTGCTATGGGGTTTGGTAGGTGGAAAGCCTGCGATTTGTTGATGCGATGGTTACGGACTTGATTAGTTGTTTTGGTTATCATAATCATTTGACAAACCACGGGTTTGTATTTATGGGAGGGGGTGTTACGGCCCTAGCAGGGCCTCCTCCTGAAGGTGCCTGTGTGGGCGTGTCACACTACCTCTTCTGCCTGAGGTGCCACCTTTCCCTTTTGTGCAGCTGACTCTCGTCAGTAATCAAGGAGATTTAAGCCCAGGGAAAGGTGAGCTCTGGGCCAGAGTGCCATTTGTGTGGTTTACAGCTAGTGAGCTGAGTGTTTTTGTGGTGTTTCCAGCTGGTGAGCTGTGTTTTGTGGTTGTCAGCTAGTGAGCTGCGTTTTCCTTTTGACTTTTTGCCTTACTGACCGACGCCTGAGTTTTGTTTGTTTCTTTTATGGTGATAACGGCTTGTCCGTCTCTTTTAGTTGAATTACTTCAATAAAACTGTTTTATTTAACTGTTTTGCCTCCCTGACTCCTTTTTCTGACCCGGTCACTTTTGTTACTTCCCCCTCCCCGCCTAGACCCCTCAGGGGAACGTAACAACGATTGTGACATGTGTCTGTGTGACAAAACCAGTTAAAGATCCATCAAAACTCGTTAAATATTATAACAAGCGGAGCCGATGGTTAACAGTATCATCCATACGCCTTGCCTGTTAACTAACACCTGGATAAGGGCACTGTCCTCCACCTGATCCCTTCAAACCCATTAATTCCATTATTGAGCCCTGAATTTTCAATCCCCTCAGATTACAAGAAAGGAGCGAGGAGACAAAATGAAAAAAGTCCCTGAGGTCTGAAGAAGCACTGAAGGCAATTCCAATATATTGTCTTGGAGAATGAGGCTGGATGGAGCCATAGTGAGCCAGGTAAGGCTACTTTGCTTAAGAGAAGAGTCAGACATAAAATGAAAACCATAATCAGTTAAAAAAAAATCACAAGAATTTTAAAAAATATGCACTCTAGGCTCTTGCAAAAGCTTTAAATGAGGAAAATGCCCAACTGGAAAATGTAATCTAAGCATGATTCTGAGAAAAAACAGGACGCAAACATATTGCTCGAAATCATGCAGATGAAAAATGACCGTGATGCAGTACAAATCCATTTCAAAATAGCTTTCCATTTTTTTGATTAGCAAGCAGCATTTTCCTAATTTAATCTGGCCTCTGAATTGAATTTGTATTACAGCCATAGTTAATAACTTGACATTCTGCATATGACTCTGTGCTATTTAGATAAGTGATGGGACTTCTTTAAACACCCACATGCCAAATTGCCCCATTGCTCATAATAAAACCGATGTCTGAATGATTCGCTGCTGTTATATTTTATTGGAATTGTTAATAATAGGACTATCAGAATATAATGCCAGGTCCATGTGTCGGGATACCACGGAGTAAAAAAGAAGAAGAATCTTCAGGGAGGATTTGAGAAGATGAAGACTGAAATGGCATTCATGCGGTGGCTTGTGAATAAAAGATGAAAGTTTTGACTTGGCTCCAAGTTTCTTGTCTCCCGTGGCTCATCTCAATTACTACAAAAGCGGTTTAGAGGAGAACAGAGTCAGTAAAGTACACACTAAAGAGGAGCTGATGTGGGAACGCTCAAGGAAATTTTTCATATTTAATACGTGGAGGACAATGACTGACACTTCAGAAAACAACAGAGTCCCCAAACACAAAGTAACATCACAATATGCTGAAGCTCAACCTACATTTCACGCTGTGCTGAGTTGAAAAAAAAAGCGCTCAAGTGTCATGGCGCACCTCAATCAATCACGCCTGGAGAGCAATGGCCTCTTTCAACACACAAAGCTCTCTGTGCGCGCTAGTGATGGGCAGATGAAGCCCCATGAAGCACTGAAGCTTTTCATCCAATTGGTTCACCCCAATGCGAAGCTTCATGAAGCTTCATTTGCTCTAGCAGGACACCTACTGGACGTAAAAAATAATAGCTGGCATGAATTTGAAGAGTGTGGCATTTTGCACACAGCCTGTAAATGTCAACAACAAAAGGAGTGTGTAAAACATGTATATTGTAGTGATGGCAGTATACTGTGTATATTTATAGTGGCAGTATGGAAAATGATTATTTGGAAATGCTTGAAATGGAAATGATCATTTACTGTGAGGTGAGGTGTGGTTGGGGTGTGGACAGTAGTTGTGCTTTTGTAACGTTGAGGTATGGACAGCTACACACTGAGGCTTTGAGCCTCAGTCCTGCCTGTTCACATTTTATTCTGTAAAAACTAAATTTTCACTGCTTTTATGGCCTTTTTAGTGGGGAGAACATAGCTGGGATTTAATGATTTAACAAATCTTTTAAATCCTTTGTCCTCCACAATGCTAAATAGCTGTGAGTCCTCAATCACCATGCTGACCAGGTCTTCATCTATTTGAGATTGTTCTCCTGAGGAAAGACAATAAAGATAAAGCACAAATATAAATATCACACACGTAACTTATAACAGTTGTATAATATTGTTATATCATTTAGTAACATTACAGCATGCTATATTATCATTGCATTTGATGGCTCACCTGGTCTTGCTCCACAATCGGTGTTCCCCTTATTCTCATGCAAAGCTCTGTAGTGCCTAAGCATGGATGAGGTGTTGTTGTTATATCCCAGCTCCCTGGCACATAGCAAACACTTCACCTTGTACAAAAGTACAGACAGCTTAACATAAATTGTATTGCACCATCAGTATTATGAAAATACATCTTCTGTAGAAATTTACATACCTTGTTGGGAGGAATAAGATCAAAATGTTCCCACACAGGGGAGGACATCCTCCTCTTCTTAGCTGGCTCCATTCTCTCCTGACTTTCTCTCCTCACTCTCATAAACCTCCAAACTGTCTCCAAACTCTCACTAACCGCAGCTCTCCATCAAACACCTACATTTTGATTGAAGTCTGAGGGGTTTATATCGCTGTCATATCTCGCGGCAAAGTTCGAACCACTTCATGAACCAGTCACGTGGTACAGCCGGGCAGCGAGGCTTCGGACGTCATCATTTTCAGCTCCTCCCATAAATGAAGCAAGCCTCGATACGCGCTTCGCGGAAACGCCCCCTCCATTACTCGACACACGCTCCGAAGCCTCGATACAGAACGTCCCATCACTAGTGCGCGCTGTTTTTAAAGGCAGAAAGACATGATTCAGTCTATTTTTTTTGACCACTCTTGTTTTACTGCAAGCAATAATTCATTTTCACCTTTGACTTATTTTCAGCAGAAAGTTTCGGATGGAGCAATATTGGTTAGACTTATATGTTTTCATTGATTTTTGTGTTCACACAAAGATGTTAAGCTTTGTGGTATGAGAAGACGCAGTTCATTGCAATTTAAGTAAATAGGACCGTGTCACCTCAAGACTGGCTGTGAAACTGCTTCTGCACACAGAATTATTGAACTGAATGCTATGAAATGTGGTACAGTAATGTGTAATAGATTAAGTACACGGCGAAAGCTCTCTCATGGTCTGGAGCTGTATTTCAGTCAGCGGTGTTGTGAATGCTGTCAGGAAAAAAATGGAATTATTAATGCAGAGGAGTACCTCCAGATTTTTAACCACCATGTAAAATCATCTGGAAAGTGTCTGATTGGAAAAAGTTTCATTTTTCACCATGATAAAGATCTTAAACATACTGCTAATGTAGTAACACCATGACTGAATCGGACACACGCACACAAGCACACACGCACAAACACAGTGAAACACTATCAGTCATGGATTGGCCCCTGTTACAAATGCACACATTATGATCCACAAGCTTAAATGAAGATTTACAAAGCTTGTGTGTAACTATTGAGCACTCACAAATGCATCATTCAATCCACACATAAATACATACAAGTTATTTCACTGCACGCAAAACTATTTTACAAATGAGTACATCCAAACCTGAAAAAATACTGATCATTTACGCACAATTTATTAAGTTCAACATCATAAATCGAATACTTTTCTCTTTCAAAAAGCTTTCTATGCATACAGATGTCTAAAACTACACCTAACATCCCTCACTTACAAAACCTTAAATGGATGTGAATCGCCTGATACGCACAGATCACATCACACGCACAACTGGGGTTTTGAGACAAATTTTATGCTACTAGTTTGGGACAGATCCATAAAACTAAGTTGCGTTCAAGGCCCAATGTAAGAAGAAGTGATATAATTTCACTCATTTTGAATACCAACAGATTTTCATCAGTGTTCCATTGCAGGGAGCAGCATCTTCTACTCCTGAAGAGTTTCTATTATAAGTGCTGTTGAAAGCCATGATAAACACTAATATTCTAACTCTGAAGAGCCTAAAGAACTCTCCGTTTCTTGGATTTCTCAAAGTAAACCCTCAGAGACAGATTGAGCTACTGTTAAGCAACAAAAGCCTCAGCGGTGCCCAAATATTAATTTAACGAGACGTCTGTGAAAACAGATTAATACACCTCCATACTGTTCGCAATAAAACAATCTGTCTTGGGCAGAACAGAAGCTCTTCGTGACTAATTGCCTTTTAAAGTGACTTGTGCCTGATGCAGAAGGGCAAAGTGATTCACTGACACCAACAAACAGCTCAACACCTCACTCAGATGAGATGAGAGGGTGTTTTAACCAAAATGCTGAGGCATTAATCCAAGGCACCGCCTCCATTAGCCTCAGCTTGTCAGAAGTGAAATTGGAGGGAGAAAAGCCCACTCTGCGGGCATATAGTTAATTTCATGCCATACTGAGGAGAGACAGGGATGGGTAGAGAGTAAGTGCTTTAGGTCGAAGGCTTTGCAGCCCTCATAAATACTCATCTGTTAGTTTTGAAGTTGAATTGCTCCTTCCATGGAGTTTGTTTTGAATGGGAGCGATGAGTCCAAGGTCAGAACGACTCTTCAGTCTGACCATTGATCTCAAAGCCAGGCCAATCCAGAAGCTTATGATTGATGACAAGCTGAGCCAATCGGGTAGCGCAGGCAAGAGAGGCCAATACGGTGACAGATGGAGGAGCATGTGCACCGTGTTTAATAATGTAAAGGCTCGTCATACTGCGACTCAAGGTAAATGACAGGAGGACCAGGAGGGGAATGTAATTTCCCTCAGCAATGTCAGACGCTACCTGCTGATGTGGTTTCCTGCATGTGCTCTGCTTCACCTTCTGAACGCTTGCACATCACATAAATGGATTTCATCCAAACTTAAAAGATTAAAAACAATGTTATGCCCACCAAAAATTTAGTTTCCACAGCAGGTTTAATGTCAAGAGTGTCAAGACAGACTGGAGTGACTACTCCTTACATGAAAAATGTTCTAATGGGCTTTATTCTTTTGCTGGACAAGCAAAAAGTTATGCTCTTTTGCTTGTTTCAGATTAATCATTTAAAAAAGGAATTAAAAAATACAGTTATAGCATGATAATGACTAAAACCATCACTGATGTAAAAGCAACATGAAACCATGAACGTTTGTATCACAATTTTGGCTCTATTATTAGTTGGTTTATGAATGCTACTCAATGAAGGTAACTATTGTCTGCTCTTTTCAAAAGACTGAAAGTGGACACAACTGAACTACATTTTAAAAAGGGTGAGGAAATTTCTCTGGAGATGTGTCACTGTGTCACGCTTGCAGCGTTAATTTCATTTAGCTTTTTTTGCCCGGTAACCATCGTCTTACATCATAAACCCTGAGAAGCTTTCACAGCTATCTTCTCTTCGGGCAGCAATCGCTATACATCGTAAATGAAGAGCAGTCAAGTCAAGTTCCTTCCTCGCATACTTCATGCACCATGAGCAATGATTGATTTCCTTTTGGTGTCTACAACACATCCAGCCCACTTCTGCTTAATTTGGTGATTTCCTGCTTGTGTTTAACAGGTGAAAACTCTGTGTGCAAAAGTAAGCAACAAGTAAACCAGGGAAAGTGCTACCATCAGCTGAAGCTACAATTAACACTTAATGATCATGCTAAAGAAAGCCCATCTAAGGTCACATTTATGCATACTGGCAAGGCTAAACAGAATCACTAGTACCTCACTATACCGCTGCATTTTTGTCCTTTACGCTGTTATCAGCTAGACTTCCACGCTCATCAAGTGTGTTTTAGAAAATTGCCTACAAGTTAAACAATGTCAGAACTTAAGAGTTGAGCCTTTGAGAACACAGAAAGTGTTGACGTAGCATATCAAATGCGGCTCCGCTCTGTGAGTTCAATCTTGGAGGGGGCCACTGGGGCGAAGGATAAAGAGATATTGTGTGAGCAGTGAGCGAAAAGCACCAGCGAACCTTGGAGATCTCAACCACTGCATCGCTGACAGGTACAAGTGGAAGTAAAGGGGGGAGGGGTGTTGGTGCACACAGAGGAGGGTTGGAGGGGCTGCCAGTCAACCATCCCCTTGTTGCCTTGTAGACAGATCCAGATGTCCCCCCACCTGCTCTGATTGCATTCTCCACACTTTTCCCCAGAGATTGGAAGATGGGTGCGAGAGGGTACACAAACGGGGATGTGCTGTGGTCGACAAAGAAATAGCAGTACCTTCTATCTCTTCGTGCCCTCCTCCTCCTCTGTGTGCACAGTGCCCTAAGCACCATGGGGATATTGAGACAGACATATCCCTCCTAGATGAAAGGGGCATTTCAGTCACACAGGCCCCCAAGGTAAACGTGGTCTGAGTAAGCAAGCAGGTCTTCGTTTATTGTGGAATGGGAGAGAGACTCAAAGGCACCATAATACCAGTGAAAGCAATAAAGGGCAACTGCTCTGTTCACACTTCTGACAAGCTATTTGCGACTGTACCAGGCCATGAAGACATATGCTTATTTGTTATTGTTTGTGAAGCTCTAACAAAGTTTGCAGAGGTAACTGCTGTCTCCCCCCATTTATTAACTGCCACAGCACCGCCGCAGTGGGCCTCGCCGATGCTCCCGCCTTATCACTTGTGATTTGTGCACAGGATTATGCATCAGATAAACCTGGTGATTTTGAATTTCTATCTTCCTTCCCTGGAGGTTTGCGTGCCACTGCGCAGATCTGCAGTATTTTGTTAATGGTTAATATCAAGCACAGTGTAAGCTGCCATAAACAAGGCGAATGTTTTGCAAAAGATTCCTCCTTCTGCATTCATTCAAGCCTCAATACACCTTCGCAAGCTTTTGATAACTGAATAAACACGCCGCTGAAATAATATTTCAGAGTTTTAACATGATCCCTCATTCTAGGTGTCAATATATCTCAGTAATAAATACACACAATAAACCGAAAGCGCACAGAACCTTCCCCTAATGATAACCGAGAGCTGGCATAGTAAGATGAACACCTTAGACACAACAGAACGAACGCCACCCTCACAGGGCCATCGTTCATTTGTATTCCTTTCTGTTTGAGAGAGACATGCAAAATGTCAGTGACAAATTTGTCTAGACGCCATTATCTCGGCGTGGATTCCACAACAGAGCCGTAGAGAGACTGCGCACAGACGCCTGTGGCTACATAGTCATTTTAGCAGGAGCACCACAGAAATGTTGATATATTTCCCCGGGGACAGTGTGGCTTTCTCTACTGCAAAAATCCTTTCAGAGAACACATTTTGCTCAATTTAGCGATGAAGCAACACAGTCCCAATATTGCCTTTCCACACTGTGAATTTCAATGAGCGCCTTAGTTACAGTGGTATCTACATGGAAATAAGAGCTAATTCTGCAATCACGCTGCAGTCTAAATAGGGATGCAATTAGTGCACTATACACTAAAGTGGAGATTTAGCTGCAAAGGATTCACTTCTTACAATGACAGATGTTTAAAGGACCGTGTGTTGAGCAGGTCCATAGTTTCAGGAAACATGTACAACAGACTTCTAATTAACAACTTAGCTAAGTTTGGATGCTTTCCTTTTTTTGCCCCATTTGACAGCAGAGTATGCGTGGAGTAAATCAAGGGAAATAAAACTTTGAAATTTAATCTTGAGTGCTGAGCTATTTAGCACATAAAAACCCATCAAACGCTGACAGACACTGACAGAGAACTCCCATTTACATATTCTAATTATAAAATTCATCAAAGATAAGTTCATTACACTGAAATATTACATAGACTTTGTGTTTATTGAGTAAAACTTTTTTCCAAAGCGAAAAAGGAAACTTTTTTTGCCCCGCGTTTGCTATCGTATGTCTCCTGAAATGTCAGCAACTTTGAGGGAAGTTGTTCTGTTGCAGAAAGAGGTGTTTTCCAATAAATGCAGTGCAGCTGATTGGCATGGGGCTCCCACAGCAGAGGCTAAACTCAGCTCACACACCAGCATGGGGACTGGTTGTGTACACGTTTAATGAGAAAAGGAAAAAAAGAAAGATTTATATGCGTGCAAATGTCCATCAAACCGCAAATAATTGATTTTTATTAATATTGGGATTTATTAAAGTTCTACAGTAAATGCATATGTTGCCCTTTTTTTTAAAATTAATTTTGTTTACTTAGCTCCTTGCATTATCTCAGTTGTTGCCCGGGCTTCTACAATTGGCTGCACAATTAGCAACAGTAATACAATAACTCTATTTTTTGAGCCATATTGAGATTTTGAGATTTACAAACCACAGTGTTGGGTTCTTCTTAACCTTTGCTTATCTATGAGGAGCCAGCTGTGCATGCCGGCTTCTTTCTGAGCAGCGTCCTGCTTCGTGGGTGGGGCACATCTACTGTTATCCCCCATTTTGCTTTATTTTTATGTTTTGGGAGAAAATGACGTACTGAACAAAAAGGGTGTTACAGGACAGATTTTCTCTAATTAGAATCGGGGCCAGTCCAACCCGAGTACAACAGGGGAATCCACACACTTCTGGGCAAAGAGTGGATATTGGAGAGTTGCACATCCATTTAAATGTGACCACTGCAGTTTGCAGCTATACGATTACACGTGATAAATTGTCCTGACACTTTAAGCAGCATTTGCAAAGTGGAAAACATGGAATAGGCGGGCAGAAATCGAGGGAGAAACGAGGCGTAAAAGGCCCTCCTTACAAAGTTGAACTTGGATGTGGGGGGATGTGGTCAAGACGAGGACATGAGACAGACAGACGACAGGGAGAGAGAGAGAGAGAGAGAGAGAGAGAGAGAGAGACTAGAAAACTTGGCACTGACTTGTTTGACTGCAGCCAGAGTGCCAGCTGAGAAATATGGCTGCTGTCCCTGGCACTAGTCACTTTGACTTTGACTCAAAGAAACACACACAAACACATATAAGTTATGCTGACATTATAATATTTCACAAGTTTGAAACAAATCTCGTGTTTCTGCAAAAACACAAGATTTGCGTGTTTTTATCAGCTACCTTCATGGGAATAAGAGGCTGGGACATTACTGTGTAATTATTCAAGTAGCATCTCTATTTAAAAGGACAAATCAGATCATTGAAGAAAGCAACGCAAAAGCACACCCTCAATACCCGCAATATCTTTAGTCTTTACTTTCTGGGGATATACTAGTGTCTTGCTGAGAAGTTGTTAATGTGTTCCGTTTAGTTTCATTTTTCCTTAATATTTTTTTTAATGTATCTCCCAAAAAGACAAATGCCAACCTCTACGCCAAAAACACTGTCTTCTGTGGACATATAGCTGCAGGTAAAACTCGAAACATTTCCCTCAACTTTTCAAAGAGCCGGAAAGTAAATAAACGGCAGATGGAAATGAGGCAGGTCAACTGTCTTACGTTTCACGCATGCGCAGTGCAGGAACGCAGTGTTTTCAGTGTGGATGAAAACAATGGAAAAGGATAGTCTGGACGCCGAGCGCTTTTAGACAAAAACGCTGTTTTCTAATTTATCTGGATTAGTGTAGACGTAACCTGGAGGTGTGGTTGTGGAGGATGGCTGGAATACTCTGCTTAGTTTGCTGCAACTGCAATCTGACTTCAAATAAGTGGAAGATGATAGGTGGATGCAATTGTTCCCAAACAGTGGCATGAGTCTGCAAATGTACTGCGGGTGGACCGCAGTAAACAGAAATTCAGTTTGAAATTACTCAGAAGTATGTACAATTATAGATTTATATACATTTATCTTTATTAATCTGACCTGAATTTACTAATATCACCTACAGGTTTGCAAAGTTCTGTTTTGAAGCCTTGAATTTAGCATTTAGGCTGTGGACATTTTGAGTTTTTAAGAGTGAACTGATCATATTTGGAGGAGGGGTGGAGTGAGAAGTTGCCAGCTAATGCTGTAGGATTTTTGGTTAGCACAAATAAAAGGTCACAAAATACTACAATTCGATTTTTTAACTGAAGCAGAGGCCTCTTGAACAATACGCCAGTGCAAGTAGTCACTCAGGAAGTTATTATTTGTTCAAAAATTGTATTAAAAAATCCACAAACACTATGAATATAATTTAAAGGTATTGAGCTGGAATCAGGACTTGAGTATTGACATCCTTGTTTTCTGACAAAGCAGCCACACGCCCAAAGTTATAATGAAGTGGTAAATCAGCTATAGAGTCTACAGGCTTTAACTCGCTTTTGAAGCTAGCTCGAAGTAGTCATTCACTTGTAATGAAAGTGACCCAAGTATTAAACACCAGTCTTTCACTCCAGCTATATATCCATTGTCATCAGCGCGGCTAATATTCTACACATCTGTGAATTTTTAACTTTTCCTTCTAATTACTTTCTGGTAAACTTTTTGTGAGGCAATCATCTTCTTCTTTCCACCTCACACATATACACACACTCTCTCTCACGTACACACACACACACACACACACACACGCACACTATTTAAATTCCAGAGGCAAGCTTTGATCACCACTACATTAGCTTTACATTAGAAACAATCATTAGGGGGACATCATCCCCACGACCAATTTGCCTTCGGAAAATAGTGGTGCTTGAATGTGCTGCAGCCCACAGAGGACCAATGAGCCACACCAAACTTGATTAGGCCTCATAGTAATGTATCACTCCTCCTGGCCAAGGCTTTGTAGATGAACGACTTGTCTTCATTTTAAGTACTCTATCTGGGAAGGGCTAGAAACTGGAGTGGACTCATTTTCAAAAATCTCTTTGAGGAGGTTCACTCTGCCAGAGAAGAATGTGTCAAAAAAAATAAATGAGTAATGAGTTCCACATGTTCATTCAAGGTGGTTGAGATATTTCCAAGACAAGATTTTCAGGTTTGATTCTCAAAAAAAACCCCACTTCTGAGGCTACAGCTATTTAGTTTAAGACAGCACATCGTGTTCTTACAAGTAACATTTTTTTAATCTCCGGCACTCTGAAAATGCTTTTTGAAAAAGTAGGAACATAGTTTGGTGCTGAGTTGAAGAAAAGAAGAAGACCAAATGAAGAAAAAACACCGATCACAGGAATTTCCTCTCAAGGTTTCAGAGTAAAGTGATGAGCTGTAGATATCATATTCACATTTCACACTGTTGCATTAAAATCATCTTTAATGTGCAATGACAATCTTAGAAATAAAGCATACCTTGTGAAGGTCAATAAAAGAAAAACCTGTTTGAGGATGAATACTTCGACACGCACTATCCAGTGTAGCTGAGATAGGCTCGTTTTCAGAACATAAAGCCTCTTCATCACCCGGCTCCACCATAAGCGGCTATCAAATCTACCTCACGACAGCTTTATGAGAGCATAACTGCCGCCATTTTGTGGCTCGGGGTAAGTTTAAGGGAGCAGATGGGAGTGAACTTTAAACTCAGCAGGGAGAGAGCACCAACGTCCAGCTGACAGTGGGGCTGGCCTGCCTGATGTTTGATTAAGAGACACATTGACCTTTCCGAGGCTCCAGGGGGCGCTGAGATACACCCTCACCTGACAGCCCACGAGTCAGAGCCTTCTCATTATGTCCCAAATCTATCAGTCTAGAGGGGAGCTTTTTTTCTCCTTGTTCTCTGGGAAAAATTAAATGCCAGTGGGTTTGTAGAAGAGAAGTACACCAAGAGGAAGATGTCACGGAAAGGGAAGTGTCACAAGCTAAACACGGAATAACAGAGGGTGTGTTTTGGGGTTAAGAGAGGAAGAAAAAGGATGGAAAAGAAGAGGATGGTACACTTTAGATGTGGTGCATTTCTCGGTGCAATTGCTGTAAATCAGAACAGAGAGAAGAAGCTCTAAATACAGATCAGTCTATAACTACAAGCCCAAACGACTCCTATAGCTTCTAAGGATTCTTCTAAGCACTGCGCTGATGCCTTTACCAAAGATTATAATTGATGGCCAGGAAGAAGCTGAGGCAAGTCAATACAGTGTGATGAATTAGGCCTGTATAGTGGCATTGGGTGTGCGCCTCTACTGTTCATGACAAATTGGCCATGTCAGACTCTAGGTATTTCCCTTACAATCAATACGTGATGACAAAATGGCTGCTGAGGCCAGCTTTGGTTTACAATTGCCCAGACAAGACAGACGGAGATGCAAAGAAAAACCACAGACACCTTTTAGTCTGAGGCATTTCAGCAAGTTATTTATAACAAAAGTGATTAAAATCACTCTACAATCATAGTAGCACGGGCGACTTCTATACAGCTTCGTAATAGTGAAGCATCAAGTGAAATGTGCAACTTGTTACAAAGAGCATTTGTTTTTAGCTTTAAAGATTTTGGTTTTCTAGCTCATAACACTCCATGTAAACTAAGCTGTACCACTTTCCCAGTGTCATTTAAGGACACAAAAGCAGCTACTTTCAGCAATTGTACTCTAACATCCCAATGTGTGCTAGTTTTCCAAGAGGAGCTGTTATGGATGTCAAAACCAGGATTGTAATGGATGGATGAATATCACGCTTAAAACCAAAAGTGAGCAAATGCTAGTATTTTAGCAGCAATCGCCAGTTAAACTTCTCTAATTTACCTTTCTAGCAACGACTATGGCTGAAAAATGACACGTTAAAAGATGCAGTTCCACCTACTGCCCATTGAGATGTCATGCCATTTGCAGTATATTTTTACAGTTTGATACAGATAATGTTTTTTTTCTTCTAAAGCTAAAAAAACAAAAAACTTAATAGTGATGGACTGCCAATGTGTTCATGGAGTACCATCCCTCTACTTCCTTCTTTGCCCGTGTCAGCTGGGATGAGCTGACAGATACATAATACACCCCCACCTTGACCCTAAGTTGAATACGCGGTAAAGAAAATGGATGGATGGACTTCACTTTGGATGATAACTTCTAAATACGGCCAAGTAATACATTTGACTGCAAAGCAAAATGGGGTGAGTCAAGAAACAAATAATAACCCACTCTTCATAAGTAAAGCACATATTGCCCAAGCCAAATGGTTTGATGAGAGATCCTGGACATTAGCACAGACATTTTGGTGGTGTGCCCAGCTTTAACCTAGCCACTGTAAATCTTCATTCTTGTTCTATAACACCCGCTTTAATAGACCTTTGGTGCATCTTTACACAAACTCATACAGACACACCATGTGCCGCAAGGCCCATTCTGTACTGCTGGTGTGGATACCTGCCAGTGAGCATCTGCCCAATCAGTAGGGTCTGGCAAATGAGCCCAGGATACTACTGTAATCAATTAAGTCAGCTTCACTGAGCTTTCCATACAGTGTGAGGCACTACAGCACTGTACTCTACCTCACACATACTGCAGACTTTAAGCAGAACTGTAATAACTTAACTGCTTTTGACACCTGCATACAGGTATTGATTGCTGAGCCTCATTACCAAATTTAATTAGTTAAATCTTATTATGTTTTTCTTTTCCTGCGAACTGTAAATCTTCCCGAATCACAGTACATCAAACTATGCAAACCTATTTTTCACAGATTCACTGTGCCTCTTGCATGTGCACAGTTTAGATAACCTCAATCTCAACCCTGCACAGTTACACACTCTGGCAGCAGTATAATAATAAATAACACCTTGAAACAAATGTACCTGCCTACGTCGAGAAGGCATTTCACCTCATCTTGACTCCATGTTCTCCCTTGCTTTGTTTCATTACTCCAGCTTTCACCAGCTTGGGTAACTGCCGGCTATCGGATGCAAAATGTTCGTCTTGCTTATGCCGTTTGAACACATTAAAGGTCCCTTTTTGCTGTTGTTGTGGGTTTGAGATTTTACTTGTAATGAATCAGACAGCTGAGTCGCAGACATCGTGTTATGATGTCTTTGAAGAAATCAAACAAAAAAATCTCTGGAGCTGTGAAACAAAACAGTTTGAGTGTGCATGTTACATCCATGAGGCATTCAGGGTGCCTCCAATTAATTGAAATAAATCCCTAACAACCATATCATAATTAATAATATATCAGCTGCACAAGGCATGCCTGCACAAAAGTTAATTTAGCAATTCTCCTAGCATTCTTGAGCGTCCTCCCAATGCACCGTGAGGTAATATTATGCTAATGTTTAGGGAATACACAACATTCCCCTTTACAACAGGTGCTTTTTCATTTTCTGTCTGGCTAGCTTTAATGATCTCATTAGACAGCCACTCTAACCGGGAAACCGCCTATGGCACTTCCGCCACACGACAGGGAGTGCAACAACAGTGCTGAACAGGGAGGCCGGGCATCTGTCTGATGTCACAGTTGTAACAGAAGCTGCTTACTTACAAGATGGACACGACTCTGAGAGCGTACCACGGGAAAAAAAAGAAAGAAGAAAAAAGGCTAATTGAATTCCTCGTGTACGTGCGTGCACAAAGCCCTCCCTGCTACACTGAGGCTGGAGAGGCAAGCTAAGAACCCTGTTAGACTGAGTTGTACATCATTACCCAGAATTCTAGCAGGCAGTTTCCCCAACTTCTACTGCCAAGAATCAAATGGCACAAATTAATCACAGCTTTCCTGATGGCAATGGAGGAGGAAGGAAAATGGTTCTACAGGCTGTTCATAAAGCTTCTACAAAAGACTTCTAAAGCACCAACGAACACAACTGCCCCTCATGAACAACTTACTGTGAATTTAAAGAGGTGTTTGAATCTAACACGTTTTCAGATGCATTCGATTCTCTCACAAACAAATTTAAAAAAGAGGTGCTGGAGTGTTTTATAATTTCATTACAAATTGAAGCTCAAAAGTAAACGATTTACCTTTGTTCGTCAGCAATTAAGAAATGATCAATTATGTCAAACATTTTCTGGTTTTGCTTCCGAAACAGGACGTTGTGCAACTTTACTTGATATTGTTGCAATTTGAGAAGCCTGGGGATATTAATCCGATGACAGCAACAACAAAAACACACCTAAAGATTTACTTGGCCTTTTTGAAGTTCTCATTGGCATTTTTCTTCATGTTTCACTCCTGACATTTCAAATAACACATAAACAAGGCAGATTTATCAATAGTGTAAATAATGAATAACCACAGTACTGAAATGACATAGCACAGCTGCAGCAATACAAACGTAAAAGTAACTAAATTGAATGTCATTTGAAGGTTAATGTCAAATTAATATCCCAAACACCAACCAGCTGAAAGAGTCCAATGTGCAAATTCATGACAGAATGATTTTTCAACTTTGCTTTGCATATGACTTCAATACTCCTATCTTGGCTAATTCTGCTGCCTTTTACTTGATCCCAGTCAGTCTGAGTGAGAACGACGCTCTTGTGCCCAGTTTGATGGAATGTGGCAAATCTTGGCAGATTTTTTTGTTTTTTTCTCATTTTTGCAGAGCTTAGTTTTTAATAGGTCTCCAAACTCCCTCATCATTCTCGGCTGTGTGGTCCAATTTGAAAGTCAAAAACTTGGCATTGTACTTTTTCTTTCCCTCTCCATCTGCCCCTCGATCTGTCAGCCAGCCTTACTTGCACTGTCTCTGCCATTAACCTTAATCCTCTTCATGTTTATTACCTTGTTTCACACACTAAAAAAAATACACTGTTTATATCTTGTTTACCAACCTTACCTTTGACATAAATATAGAAAACACATGCATTATATACCCACACATAGAAGATAGCAGGAAAACACTGTAGTGATGCAGGGAGACAGTGATTTCAGATAAATTGAGCTGTCGGGTCGTCCACTTACTCATTCTGTGCATCCAGTCTGCCCGTGAAATGCAATTACACTCAATGCCATGAGTAAGTGGTGGAAACCAGCTTATCATGTCAGAGCCTTAACGAGTGTTACTGAGGGAAATCATGATTAACGCCAAGCACAAAGATAAAGTCGCTCTGTGAGAGAAAGGAAACAGGCCTTCATGAGACAAACCAAAAGACTCATCTTCGTATTCATATCCATAAAAGCCCTTCTTCTCATTGGCTGGAATAATCATAGTAAGAGAAACAGCAGGCATTATGACGTGCAATATATACATACAGGTCTGCTTCTGGCACCATACAGCAGACTGCCAAATTAGCCTGTAGTTACAGCAGTGTGCTTTTAGAATGATACCTCTGCTCTTCCGGATCCCATGAGAATACTACCTCTTTAAAAACAAAGGGGGGGGGATCACTACATCAGCCTTAAAGTGTAAAACAGCTACTAAAAACCTTCCCTTTTTCAGAATTTGGTTGGTTTACCTCTTTCATACACAGTATTGGTGTCCACTTTCTGAAGTTTACCACATACTTTTAGATTAATTTTCTTTCTCGAGGGGTGTTTATATTAATTTCACTACACTTTATGAAAATTAACTTGAAAGCACCTGCTTGTCTGAGATGGGTAATCCATCACGCTCATTGTTCTTTACTTTTATTCTTTTTCAAGGCTATTTTGTAATGCAACTCTAAAGAACAAACCTGTGGGGAAAAGTCGGGGAAAACAACACTTTTAAACCTGACAAAGCTTTTCCTTTTTGCTTTTTAAAATCGTGTGTTTTATTTTGAAATCTCTGCCAACATCTTTGAATGTGCCTATACAGTGCCATGAAAAATTATTGATTTTATGAAAAATCGATTATAGCAATGTCTAGGTTCTGAAGCAGCAAAGCAGCCAAAGACCATTACACATCCACCATCATGTTTGACTGTTCGTATGATGATTTGCTTTTGTTTTTATGTAATGATGTGTGACCTCATGGACACTTTGGTGAAGCAAATACATCTTCACTGCATTGTAAATGCTGTATTGGTAAATTAATTTGTTGGTTTATTTTGGTCCATGGACAATAGACAAGTCATTGTCAATGGAACACACCTTGCAAACTTGTCTGCAAACAGTCACAAATAACTAGCGAGTTGTAGTCAAACTGAGAAAAGTGTGATGCAAACCAAAAATAGAGGAGGCAATTCACCTTTAAAGCAAAAGTTGCACCTTTTAAAATGTGCTGGCTGCAGCAGCATACAGGCATGACTCCCATGCAAATTATGTCTAACAACTGCAATCTGCTAGTGACCAAAATCACAATAAGATTTATAGAGCAGAAGCCTCTTTGCAACAATTTTTACTTGGTGACACCCAAAAAGCTCCAGCAACCACTTGAATAAACAGTTCAAGTGGTCGGGAGTACACATTTATCCCCTCACAATCAGAGATCGCCAGGGGGTTGCCAACTGGTCTTAAAGCCCTTTGTGTCTGAGGCATAAGAAATCAGAAAGGGTTTTATTGCCAAATGTTGAGCGGGTTTACAACATTAGGAAATTGCTGCGGTGCTTCAGTGCAAACATACTGTTATAAATACTGTTATAAATTAAGCTTAAATAGACATGAAAATAAAAATGAGAATAAGAATTAAAAGTGTTAAGTAGATAGATAGATAGATATATACATGATATATACATGAGTGCAGGTGGTGAGGTTAAGGAGGTTAACATTGCTCCTGCAATATCAACATTGCCATTTTGAGTTCATATGCTGATATTAAAAATGAGCTAAAAACACCTACAAGCTCAGCCTCCCGAGTTTCTATTAAGAAAAAGTAAAGTTTCTTGTTACCATTACCAATACTGTAAATGCTGCACAATCACAAAAAAAAAAAAAGAATCTTGACACATGGTGTCACTCATCTAATTAGGACAACTACTTGGATTTCTTTCACCTTGGGAGATCTACCCATCAGTGGTGGCCTTGTCAGGTATCAAAGAAGGAGATGGAATTGTGCAAATGCATTGAGAGGTTATTTCTTTTAATACCACTAGAAAAACTGACTGGAAACGAGTGTCTGCCAATACAAGTCTGCGGACAGTGGTTGTATAAAGTGTACATAGAAGAGTAGAGTTTATTAATATATTTCTGTAATCTTTATGATCTTTACATCACCATCTTCTCCTTTGAGACAAAGTATTATATAAATCAGTATGGGATAATGACCTGGATTCACCTCCTCAATGTACTTCATGAAAGGAGTATGTGTCCCTCACTTACTTTATGGGTGTTCACTAAAGAGACGAGGATTATTTCGATTTCATTATGATGAATAGCTACTCATAAAAACAGAGAAGAAAGAAATCAACACGGCTACTTGAGCGAGCCCAATTATGGCATCTCCTCATAAAAGAAGAACATCACTGCAATCACACTTTAAATAGCACGGGTCCTCAATCTCAAGATGCAAATAATGTAGGGATGGATAGGGCGGGCTCTATGAAATATTCACCTACTGTATGCTCATTATTTCGATGAGGCACTCGGCATGGTGCAGTCTGGCTAAGTGATGATTGATTGCTCAAGGCCAGGAGAGGGTGCAACAGACAGAGACGACACATACTGCACAAAACGCTTGTGAATATCTCAAGGATTTTATGTGGGACATTTCCATGCATGAGGCAGTAAAAACAAGACAGCCCACAGTGTGATGCCACTGCAGCGGATTTAAGAAATCCAATTAAATCATTGGTGTGAATAAGAGAAAAGGGCCAACAATTCAAATGGGTTTCTACCAATATGGATTTTTATTGGCAGTAAGATGTTGAATAGATCTTCAATGTTTTCGATTCTCTGTATTTTTCAAGCCAAAATAATACCACTGTTCATTGTTTGCCCTGTCATCTTACCATTGGCAGGGCGTTTAAGCACCCGAAACAAACTGACACGCCAATTCAAAAATGGATTTATTATTAGCTGCTATTCAAAACAAGATGAATCACTTGGGATGTATTGCTGCCTTTTATTGGTGAATAAATGTTCACACAAAACACAAATGTGGAAATTAAGCACTATTTCAGTGCAGTCTGTCTTAGTTACAGAGATTCCTCCAGGACCCATACCTTCTATTGCAATTGCTGGCGACTGTTAATAACTGATACTGATAATTTATTTATCCATCCATCCATCCATCTTTATCCGGGGCTGGGTCGCGGGGGCAGCAGCCTAAGCAAAGAGGCCCAGACCTCCCTCTCCCCAGCCACCTCCTCCAGCTTATCCGGGGGAACACCAAGGCGTTCAAAGGCCAGCCGAGAGATATAATCTCTCCAGCGTGTCCTGGGTCTGCCCCGGGGCCTCCTCCCGGTGGGACATGCCTGGAACACCTCACCCAGGAGGCGCCCAGGGGGCATCCTTGTCATATGGCCGAACCACCTCAGCTGGCTCCTTTCGATTTGGAGCAGCAGCGGCTCTACTCTGAGCCCCTCCCGAATGGCTGAACTCACCCTATCTCTAAGGGAGAGGCCAGCCACCCTTCGGAGGAAGCTCATTTCTGCCGCTTGTATCCGCGATCTCGTTCTTTCGGTCACTACCCACAGCTCGTGGCCATAGGTGAGGGTAGGGACGTAGATCGACCGGTAAATTGAGAGCTTCGCTTTTACACTCAGCTCCCTCTTCAACACGACGGACCGGTGCAGCGTCTGAATTACTGCAGCTGCAGCCCCAATCCGTCTGTCGATCTCCGGCTCCCTTCTCCCATCACTCGCGAACAAGACCCCGAGATACTTGAACTCCTCCACTTGGGGCAGGAACTCATCCCCAACCCGGAGTGGGCACTCCACCCTTTTCCGGCTGAGAACCATGGCCTCAGATTTGGAGGTGCTGATCCTCATTCCCGCTGCTTCACACTCGGCTGCGAACCGTTCCAGTGCGAGCTGGAGTTAATTAATTAATTAATTTAATTATTTAAATGTTCCCTGCTAATAGTACAGTTTATCAGATGATGATTTGCTGATTGATTTTCTTTGGCATATTATTCCATCCTATAATGTGTTAACCCTACTTTAGGCTGGTGACCTAACCAGGGCGTACCCTACCTCTCACCCTATGGTAGCTGGGATAAGTTCCAGCCCTCCTGTGACCTTGACAAGGATAAGCAAAAAAGAATGAATGGAAGGATATGAATGATAATAATGATGGTGATGATGATGAAAGCTGTAAAATAAGGCTTTGGCCTAGGATACACTCTCTTGGTGCCCTTCTAGTACACCTACAGGGAGTGCAGAATTATTAGGCAAGTTGTATTTTTGAGGAATAATTTTATTATTGAACAACAACCATGTTCTCAATGAACCCAAAAAACTCATTAATATCAAAGCTGAATGTTTTTGGAAGTAGTTTTTAGTTTGTTTTTAGTTTTAGCTATTTTAAGGGGATATCTGTGTGTGCAGGTGACTATTACTGTGCATAATTATTAGGCAACTTAACAAAAAACAAATATATACCCATTTCAATTATTTATTTTTACCAGTGAAACCAATATAACATCTCCACATTCACAAATATACATTTCTGACATTCAAAAACAAAACAAAAACAAATCAGCGACCAATATAGCCACCTTTCTTTGCAAGGACACTCAAAAGCCTGCCATCCATGGATTCTGTCAGTGTTTTGATCTGTTCACCATCAACATTGCGTGCAGCAGCAACCACAGCCTCCCAGACACTGTTCAGAGAGGTGTACTGTTTTCTCTCCTTGTAAATCTCACATTTGATGATGGACCACAGGTTCTCAATGGGGTTCAGATCAGGTGAACAAGGAGGCCATGTCATTAGTTTTTCTTCTTTTATACGCTTTCTTGCCAGCCACGCTGTGGAGTACTTGGATGCGTGTGATGGAGCATTGTCCTGCATGAAAATCATGTTTTTCTTGAAGGATGCAGACTTCTTCCTGTACCACTGCTTGAAGAAGGTGTCTTCCAGAAACTGGCAGTAGGACTGGGAGTTGAGCTTGACTCCATCCTCAACCCGAAAAGGCCCCACAAGCTCATCTTTGATGATACCAGCCCAAACCAGTACTCCACCTCCACCTTGCTGGCGTCTGAGTCGGACTGGAGCTCTCTGCCCTTTACCAATCCAGCCACGGGCCCATCCATCTGGCCCATCAAGACTCACTCTCATTTCATCAGTCCATAAAACCTTAGAAAAACCAATCTTGAGATATTTCTTGGCCCAGTCTTGATGTTTCAGCTTGTGTGTCTTGTTCAGTGGTGGTCGTCTTTCAGCCTTTCTTACCATGGCCATGTCTCTGAGTATTGCACACCTTGTGCTTTTGGGCACTCCAGTGATGTTGCAGCTCTGAAATATGGCCAAACTGGTGGCAAGTGGCATCTTGGCAGCTGCACGCTTGACTTTTCTCAGTTCATGGGCAGTTATTTTACACCTTGGTTTTTCCACACGCTTCTTGCCACCCTGTTGACTATTTTGAATGAAACGCTTGATTGTTCGATGATCACGCATCAGAAGCTTTGCAGTTTTGAGACTGCTGCATCCCTCTGCAAGATATCTCACTATTTTTGACTTTTCTGAGCCTGTCAAGTCCTTCTTTTGACCCATCTTGCCAAAGGAAAGGAAGTTGCCTAATAATTATGCACACCTGATATAGGGTGTTGATGTCATTAGACCACACCCCTTCTCATTACAGAGATGCACATCACCTAATATGCTTAATTGGTAGTAGGCTTTCGAGCCTATACAGCTTGGAGTAGGACAACATGCATGAAGAGGATGATGTGGACAAAATACTCATTTGCCTAATAATTCTGCACTCCCTGTAATAGTTTGGGGGTTTTGGACAGCTCATCAGACAAAAAAACAAAATTTAAAGGCAATGCCTCAGACTTCAGAACATCACGGTCATTTTGTAACTCTTTAAAACCTAATATCTGAGAAAATAATCAGAAGCTGCATTGAAAAGATTTCTGTGTTCAATTTCCTAAAGAAGAGTTCACACAAGCTACATTAGGAAACACAACAGCTTGGAAAATGGACTAAAGATATCACAAGAAGCTATTGATCCACCTTTGTGAACTCAATTGAGCAAACAGACTATGATACTTTTTTTCCCCAAATCCACAGCTTAAAAGGTTGAGTTCAACATTTTGAGAAATTAACTGTGTTACAGCTTACATAGAAAGTGTTTCAGTTGTATTTTTCAGTCCTCCATCTCAATTCTATTTTAATCAGCGCTGCTGTCTACTGGCCACATAGCGGCTTGCACTATAAGCTCATGAATGCGATCTAAAGCGTAGATGGTATTGTTTTCACCTTGTGAGTGTGTGTCATCATGGCAAAATGTGATCCTGAAAACAGCAATAGAACCAGTAAACGCAATAAAAGGAATGTTTAAGTACTGTAAGTGCTATTTTGTCAATATTGCAGTGTCACAGTTGTCTTGTTAGAATCAAATCAAGCCCATTTTAAATATAGCTTTGAGTGTCAACTCCTAGTTGCATAAGTAGCTACAATAATTGTGTGTCAAGCTCCGAGGACTGCCAAAACATGAATGACCAACACACAGCGTCACTTTATATCTGAACATCACCTGTGTAGACACAGATGGAGGACAGGAGCTCCTGCAGCTCTACTAACACACTGCTCATGCAACAGCTCCTGTGTAGACACAGTGTCAAATGGGAAACTCACCCACTCTTATGTGAGATATCACATCTTAGAGGTGCTAGGAGCAAGATTTATAGTACAAGTCTTTAGAGTGAGCTTAGCTAACTGCTTGTAGCTTCACATAGCTTTAAGTTGAGGGGCATTGTGGCCAGTGCGATCCCACCATGAAATGTCCTGTAGTAACACTTAGCAGCCTGCAGTGATTCTGAGTTGAGCTCAGAGAGTTAGCAGAACCTGAATGGCCTTCAAATACTGCTCTGCCAGAATGCCTCCTGTGTAGACACAGATGGAGGACTGAAGCTCCTACAGCTCTGCTAACATGCTGGTCATGCTAAAATTCCTGTGTAGACTCAGTGTGTGAGAAGCTCAAGCTCTATCGTGAATCTAACACAGCTGAAATCTAGTTAGCTTGACAATGAATATAATGGCAAGAGGTAGCTGATCTGGCAAAAACAAATATATTTACACTTTGAGTTTTGAAACAAGTCAAAAAAAAATAACAGACTAATAAGTTAAATAATCTGTGAGTTTTATGTTTTCTGTAGGGCCTCAGTCACACAGGCCCAGAGGCAACCACAGGTCGCTAGGGAAGAATATGACCACGTGGTGGATGATCACTGGAAGAGCGTGGTGAAAACAGCTGCCAAGAAGGTCAAGCACCAAGAAACTCCTTGTGATTGCTTTGGTCAGCAGCAGGTTGTAGTGGTTGGCAACTTGTCTGCAAACACTCACAACTTTCATTTTAAAGGCATATGCTCTATTCCCAGTTTACATCACAACTTTTATACTTTCACTACAGCTTAGCAAGTAGATTGTGAGTGTGTTCAGACATGTTGGCATGTTCCAAATATCATCCCAACTAGGGGTGAATAGGGGAATTTGCTAGTGATCAAAGCATGCAAGGTTTCATTGCAGCACCATATACCTCTTTGTAACCAATATCACCTTACCAACTTACCAACTGGTTGAGGAATACACATTTTTCCTAGCAACTGATGGTTGCCAGTCCATCACTTACTACTCTCTAGGCCCGAGGCCTAGTACTTAAGCCTAACTGACTCAAATAAATGCCAATGCAGATAAAACGCTGTAGAATAGGCAGATGCATCTACGTTGGCGGCATGGTAGACAGTGGTAAAATGAAGTCTTCACTAGTAATTTTCGTCTGACAACTAAACAGTTTCAAACCAAATACATTTTTCGTTGAATACTGTTACGGAACACTGCAGTAGCAAAGCCACTGTTTGCTGAGCAGAATTGGTCACAAGAAAGATGGCTGTTTTTTGTTGCAAAACTGGTTAGGGGTGATCGTGGCTCAAGAGTTGGCAGTTCGTCTTGTAACCAGAAGGTTGCCGGTTCAAGCCCCGGCTCAGACAGTCTCGGTTGTTGTGTCCTTGGGCAAGACACTTCACCTACCACCTACTGGTGTTGGCCAGAGGGGCCAATGGCGCAATATGGCAACCTCGCTTCTGTCAGTCTGCCCCAGGGCAGCTGTGGCTACAACTGTAGCTGCCTCCACCAGTGTGTGAATGAATAGTGGAATTGTAAAGTGCTTTGGGTGCCTTGAAAAGCGCTATATAAATGCAATCCATTATTATAGGCACGAAAGTGAATTTTTCAAGATAGAATTTTTAGGGCTGATCACTGGTATTGGTAATTTTGACTTCCATCAAAGTCAAATTACCATTATTTTTCAGCTTATTTAACTTTTCTCTCCAAAGAGCAGCTCGAAACGATGAAGACACCACTAAATAAGAGAAAACAAAAACACTGAAGGCAAGAAGACTTCACAAGAGACAAAATAAAACTAACTACCCTTGTCATAGGATTTCATCTGCTATGCTGGAAAAGATGATAACTCCAGCCATCTGCCAGCTTCGCTTGATTGCTTGACAAACAAATGTAGCCGAGGGGGAAAACACTCAGCATGACGGATTCCAGTATGCTTAATGAAATGCTGCTGTTGTGCACCGCCACCGCTGACAAACTGCGGCCTGCGTAAAGGTCACTATAAATCAAGTCCCTCACTCCCAGACTGTTGCGTTTCTGACCCCTATCAAGTACATAAATATGTCCACAAGCATGCACATACAGCATAAAATGACTTTCATTTTGCAAGTTTGCTTTCTGACAGCAATTTATGATGGGATTTTGCTTTTACGTTGTTGAATGTATTTATGATTAGATGTTTTATGACATTATAAATCGGCCTTCCCACTGTAGATTAGGCACAATGAGTAATTTACACTCATCACTGGTGGGATTTACAAGCTGGTGATGGACAATTTACAGATTACACAACGGTTAATTAATCGTAACAATCATAATAATTATTTGATAATTAAATCAGTCATTAATTACAGTTAAAGACAGCCTCACCATACTATAATATCTAACACCTTTTTTCTCCCCAAATCCTGCTTGATATTTTTAAAAGCCTCGGAGTTGGGATAGAAATGCTGACTCACTCACTACATGACACTGGGTAACAGGTGCACAGATACCAGATGTCTGGAAAATCACGGTGCAGGGTGCAGCAGGCATTGCACAGCAATCAATAAAGCAGCATACATGCGGAGGTGGTCAAACAACGCTGTGATTTCAATTCTTCTTCATGTGGTTTGAAACAACCGGGCATGAAAGCAAGTGAAGTGAGCTATTGACATAACACCTACAAGTTATCCTCCGGCAATAAAGTTCGGATTGAAAAGGCATTAACTGTGTAGTGGAGCAGCAAATCATGCGCACTGGCCCCTCAATCAAAATGCACCCATCAGCCTGAAGGCGCACGAGCAGCTGGAATACGCCAAACAGGCAGTTTGAGGTACAAGTAAACAGCTGCTTTCAGTCTGTGCTCTGGGAAAACATAACGGGAAGCAAATTAGGCTGATCTTCAATAACGGGCACAGTTTGTACATTGAGCTTATTGCCATTGTCTGATGGAATAAGCTTATCTTTAAATGTCAGATGTTCTCCAAGAGTCAGGCTTTGCTGGAGCTTTTATAGATATTGATTTGGAAGTTTTTAAAGGGTTTCTTGACAATAATTCAGTAATACATTGCTGAATTGTGTCAATATGATAATAAAGTGATATTGAATTCGAAAAAATATGCATTTACAGTTCAACAAAGTTGAAAATAAAAAAGAAAGAAAAGAAAAAAATCAATTAACTAAAGGAATGTATCTTGCATTTCTACATAGGTTTGGAGTTTTGTATCGATTTAAATATTGATTTTTCAAAAAAAAACAAAACAACTTTATATATCAAAATCTTCCACCTAATCATGACACATTGGAAGGTATTGCATGTCTATTTATTTAAAAATCAGGTACATAAAAGTTGCAACAAAACTTCCTGAAGTCCAGACTGCAACTCTAGTGCAGACATTACAGGCTGTTAGTTTTCAGTTAAACCCAGGTGCCTCCAAAGTGTAGTAGTTCATGCATTTGCCAAAACATAAGAACGATTCCTTGTTTGAGACCAGGAGGAGGCACAAACCCTGCAAGGGCTGCATCAGGAAGGGCATCTGGTGTAAAACTCTGCCAAATCAAACATGCAGTTCCATCTGCTGTGGTGACCCCTCATGAATAAGCGGGCAGCTGAAAGAATCCAGGTTTTCCGGTACAACCCAGAGAGCTGAAAAATGTAATTGTGTAGTAGCTCAGTGGAAAATATGCAATGGGTACTGAGATTTCCTTGTTTTCATGGCGCTACCAATCCGTGAATCCTCACTGATCAATCCAGCAGTTTCATTTATTAGCTGGTATTTTTTGAAGTACATGAAGAAGCTCAACACAGTCAAACAGAATTTTGGAGGCGTAAATGCAAAGTATCACAGACCTGAGACATGTATGAGCTGGATTGTTATTTAAAAAAAACAAAAAAACAAAACAAAAGTTCCCAAAAAAATATTTGTGTATGCCACTATAGTCCAAAGCTGTTTACATGTGCAATAATCTATAGTTTCAATATCCCTATAAATGAAAAACAAAAAACAAAAAAACAAAAACAATGAAATAATTAGCTACTTGGACAAATAGACAGCTAGGCAGAGGGGGGAAGTAACAAAGAACATTACTTAAATACCTTTAAATAAAATTTTCAGGTCTGTATTTTACTATTTAATTATATAACAACTTTTAACTTTTACTTCTTACATTTCCACACAAATATTATTATAATTATTATTATATTTTCCTCATTTTACTCTACATTTTTATAACGGGCCCGTTAGTTTAGCTTGTAGATATTTGGGGGAATTAATTTCACATCATTGCATCACTGCACGCCTTCCGGACATGGACCCAATTTGACCCTAAATGTAGGAAACAGTAACACATAAAAGACAATCCTATTGGTGTATCCATCACCGAGCTAACAACATGGTACTTCAGCATCTTACTAGAAGAGAAACGCACACGGGGGGTTTCATGTTTTTTAAGTTGCAGTTCAATTTAAATGCAACTTTGTATCAGCTCAAATATCACAATTGTTTGTATGCAGTTGTGATCACCAAACATGTGTCAGCTAGCTGAAAGATACAGCTGCTGTGTCTTCCAGGGGGAGAAAAGAATGAGAAATAACTTCACCCAGAAAATGGGAAAGATGTAGGAAAGAGAGGACAGGGGAGGAAGAAGAGAGATTACGATTAAAGATAAGGACTGCTCAGTGACATTTGATAAACTGGAAATATAAGGAATTCATTATTCAGATCTATTCAGTAGTGTTAAAGTGGTTAGTTTGCAACACTGCACTATGTTTGGTGCAGAGAAGCTATAGTCAGTGTTAGGTTTCATCAGGAGCAGACTCTAATTTTAATCTAAGCTGATGATGCTGATTAGATTCACTCACTGACTTCCACCGTTATACCAGCTTTATACCTTGTAGCATTTAGGAAATCAGCCGCGATAGCTCATGTAACATCTGCGTAGATCATGTTGAATTCATCCGGGTAAATCCACTAAGAGCAGTGAATCTTAGAGCGCCAGCAACACGGGTCAGAGCTGAACACAGCCTGCACACAATATCTACTTGCGCCGCTCACAACAGAAATTAATGCGACTCATTTCTTAGCAATTCTCTTCCCCGCGCTGCAGCACTACAGCTGATCGTAGGGTTCCTACATCTCTCAAATCCCATTTTAACCTCATTTTTCTGTTTAGGTGTGGAGGCAAAGTAACCCATCTACACTGTGGGCAACAGCCAACAGAGCTAGTTGGGGGTTTTTTCTGTTTTTTAAATTCCCTTTCTCTGCTTGTGTTCTACAGATGTTCAAGCTGAGCACATTTATTAGAAGTAGAATTTAGGCTGAAATAATATTTGTTTTCCTTTGAATTAATATTGTTTTGCTATTGTATTAAGATAATATAAGGTTCAGTTTCTTTTGCAAAAAATAAATTCAAATTGCTCATGGGAAAGTTACTTTTTACTTTTATACTTTTTACAACATTTTACAGAGGTTTCACCAGTACTTCAACTTTCACCAGAGGAGTTTTTAACAAAAGCATCATTACTTATTCTAAGAGGAATAAAGAGAGATATTATATTTCCGCCACACTGGCTTCTCTTCATTGGCTCCCTGTTAAATTGAGAATCCAATTTTAAAGTCCTTCTCCTCACATACAAGGTCTTGAATAATCAGCTCCCATATCTTATCTTAAAGACCTCATAGTGCCGTATCATCCCAGCAGAGATCTTTGCTCTCAGACTTCAGGCTTACTCGTGGTTCCTAGAGTATTTAAAAGTAGAATGGGAGGCAGAGCCTTCAGCTTTCAGGCCCCTCTTCTGTAGAACTAGCTTCCAGTTTGGATTTGTGAGATAGACACCCTCTTGACTTTTAAGATTAGGCTTAAAACTTTTTGATAAAGCATATTGTTAGTGCTGGATAAGTTGACCTCGAATCCTCCCATAATTATGGGAATAAATAAGTCAAAGTCTAGGCTGCTGGGGGCTAGACAAAAGGGAGTGTTTCTTCTTCACTCACCTTTTTCACTCACTGTGTTTAAACACCACTCTGCATTTAATCATTAGTTATTATTAATCTCTTCCAGATGGATGGCTGCCCCCCTGAGCCTGGTTCAGCTGGAGGTTTCTTCCTGTTAGAGAGTTTATTCCTCTATTCCCAACTGCTTGACCATAGGGGGTCATCTGATTGTTCAGCTTTTCGCTGTATTATTATAGGGTGTTTACCTAACAAGATAAAGCACCTTGAGGAAACTGTTGTAATTTGAATTGAATTGAATTGAACTGAATTAAGTCTGTACATGTGCCACCTCTGCAGCCAGGGCTAGGTTTAGTCACCTTGAACCATGTCTCTCAGCCCAAACTTTGTCCACCAGAGAACAAGAATCTTACTGTACATTATATGTGGCTATAATTCTACAATTTGCATCATAGTTCTGAGTCAACCTCAGTCCTTATATGACTTGCAGAGTTATGTTGACTAAATTCAGGATGATGTACGGCAGCTAAATAAGGGAAATTTACTTTAGCAGGTGCTTTCAAAAGAAAATATTTTAGATATATTAAACCAAACCCCCCAGCAGTAACCTTAAAATACACGTAAAGTCAAGGTGAACTGAAGTGAATCTTTGCATCACGCAGCCACGCTCTTTGAAGTTAATGAGACAACAGAAGCACTCACTGGAGGAGCGCCAATGTTTACTTAAACTGAGAACTCAAAACAGTCTAAGGTATTACCATGACAACAGGGACTCTTTCTGGTTAGTCTTTTGAATGCCTCTCCTCTGCTAGAGAAAAATCTCTCAGTCCATTATTCCTTTTTCTCCCCCCCCCCCCCCCCAATTTCAGCCGAGGGAAACAAATCATTAGTTGTTCAACAACAGAGCCGTCTGTGCCCTTGAAGGAGGATGTTTGCCATGCCAGAGAACAATTAGACATAAACAGAGTGAAAGCTGGAGAACAAGTGTCTGAGCTGTTTCTGAACAGTGTCACATTTAGGCCAGAAGCTCATACATTTGCTGACATCAAGCATACTGAGCTCCGCACATGCTGTACTGCAAGCGAACGGGTGCGATAATAGCCGATGTATCCCATGGTAACGTCTTCACTGTCATTACCCCTTTAGGCATCTGGATGCAGACTTGATGAGCTACAATTTCCTGTGCAGGCACAACACCTTGGGGGTTCTCGCCACCCATTTAAAGTACTATGTGCTTCGCTTGCACACAGAATCCCAAACGGCCAACAACAACTATCCAACTATTATGCTTTGTGGTCAGAAATCACGCTGTGCAGTTTTCTCCCAGTTACTGAGAAGACTTCCCACTGAGGCACTACAGTTAGTCTCAGTCTCATGAGTATGTGCTTACTGTGCAAGAAGCAATCACTTGGGATAATAAACCTGTCAAGTAAAAGTACATTATCTGCTTTGTTGCCATTAGGACTGTGAGAAATGGGTAAAAAACTTCAGAAAATGCTTCAGAAAAACAGCAATGCATGATGCGATACAGTGTGATGCTCAGTTTATTTCCAGCCTGTCTGTTTATGGTGCTAGAGTAGCTTTGCATGATTCACAGATCAAAATAATCCTTATTTATCTCACACTGCACCTTGTCACAGGCACTCAGTTTGTCCTGTGTTCCCTTTAGGCAAAACTTTCTGAAACAGACTAAATGTTCGAATGACAGGAGGGAGGGGTCTCTGTCCTCCAGACAAAACTGTGTGCCTGAAATGACTGCAAAAAAGAGTTTTGGAGCAGTCTGAATCCTGAGCTTTCCAAGTACTGCACAGGGATTACTTGTACATACACTGACCTCATTATTTTCATGATTCACAGTTTAAAGTAATCATTATTTATCTTACACTGAGCCTTGCTGCAGACCCTCAGTTTGTCCTGTGTCTGAAAAATAAATTATCACTTCTCCCTTTAAACTAACTTGTGCCAAACCTACCACCTCATGTAGAAAAAAAATAGTGGAATCTAAATGTTTAGAGTACTCTGAAGTCTGAGTTTTTGGCTCAAGCTTATTACCATAGCTCTGTACTTTAATTTAAAAAGTTTTTTGTAGCTGAATAAAAGTACAAAACCAGCATAATACAGGAACTGTGGCAGTAGTTTGCCAGCAGATCCATCCCATTTAAAATGATGGCTTAATTGTGTTTTGTTGTGTGAAGTGAGGGACTCTCCACTTGTGTGTGAAAATGCCTCCGCCATTGTGAAGTGGAGCCAGCAGCAGTGATTAAGTTATTGAAATCTGCCATAAAGTGTCTAGATAGGGCCCAGCATTCAGTGTAACAGTGATCCAAATGTTGTCTATCACTGGCCCATAAAAAAGACAATGCTGTCTCTCGGCCTTCAATCGTCAATGTAGAGTTGGTGCTCACAGTAAAGGCTAGTTAGTAGTTAGGACTCAGGCAAGAAAAAAGAAACTTAGTGTAGCCCTCTCTTACATATGGGTGTGTATGTGTTCTCTGTTTTTAAAGTTAAATTAAGGTCAATTTAAAACCATTGAAATATTAAGCATTTGCTTAAATGTAAATCCGTCCAATAACGACCTGCTTGCAGGTTTCAGATATCACAGGAGATGTTTAAATTCACTTACAAGGGTCATGCTGATGGAAAACCTGAAATATTTTTCCACTTTCAGAAGAATAAATGATCCATGTAGGGGTACTGTAGCATGCTCGAGTTGTAGCTGAAAACAATAGTCTGCCTTTCTGGGATATGCACTTTCCTTTAAATAAGCTAGGTTTAAAAAATAACCCATAGGGAATACCTACTGAATAACAGCCTTCTGCCTTACACTGTGTGAAATTCTGAACTTTAACAAGCTTTTCTTCCAAACAAAAATGTTTACAAGGTTGTCATTATGGGTTGTCTTCTTGCATTTTTCTAGCTCACTGCAGCACTCCTTGTCATTTTAGTGCCACTTGTAGATCAGACAGGCATACAGCCATTGACAGGACTCTTTATTGTGTCATTTAGTGAAAGACTAACTCTAAAACCACTAGTTGTCAGGGGGGTAATATATGAGCCAAGTCTTGCACTCATTCCCAAGTAAAATTCAACTTCTTGTTTTTGCCCCAAAGTTAAGTGTTAATTAGTGGGCTTTAGAGATGCTGATAGGCAGTTTTTCTTTTCTCTTTAGACGTGCAACTACAATTAAAATCACTTTCACTTTACATCTCATTCAGTGCAAGCGCATTTCTGATTTGGAAGTTGACCAAAATCCTCATGATAAACACCCATGTTTAGTTTTCATTACGCAGGGATCAAAGAGATAAACACACTCAGCACATCCCCTCACAACTTAAGGCCACGGGCAGAAAAAGACGATCTTCAGCCAAGGAACCATTTGGAAAAGCCTGACTCCACACAGCTGTGACCCACATCTTCCAAAATGGCCTTGAGTGTTTGCAGAGCTCGGCTTATTCAGCTATAAATGAAGAAATCATGGGGAGGAATCTTTTTTTTTTCTTTACCTTGGTTGGTTGGATAAGAATTTCAGCAAGCGCTCAAGCAACATCAGCAAAGGATCTTAAGGCATGAAATAATATGATAATGCAGAATGAACTATAATATTCTCAAAATCAAAAATTTAAAGGCTCAAAAGCCTTAAATAGGCAAGATAGTGGCCTTTAATATCCGAAAGAGCCCCCAAAGGACACTTAGTATTCACTCTCCTCATACAATCATATAGCTGCCTTCAGCTCCCTGCACAAGGACAGCCAGAGTCATATATCCTGCACCTCACAGCTTTAGATGCAATAAAATATTAATGGGACCCTCCTTGGGCAAAAGGTTACCTCTGCCCTCAGAAGCATCACGAGGCAAAAGAGACAAAGCCAAAACTCAGCAGTCATTATGAATGGCCCCATAAAAGCAGGACAAAACTTTCAAACTCCTTTAACTATGATTCATGTCCCTCTTGGCTCCATTAGATCGGCTGCACTTGCAAGCAGGGAAGGATACGTGAAATTAAAAAAAAGGGCGTGAACTATTAGAAATCACCTCACATGGTTATAACGGGCGCAAAAAAGGTAGACATTAATTATATGCATTTCCAAAACATCCGACGCGCGTCAAAGCGCATAGGCTATGGAAAACGGGAACTAACAGATGGGGGAAAGGAACGAAATCGGCGTCATACACTACGTACGAGTCAAAAAGCCGCCTTACCAGTACGTTGCCCTGCATTTTTGCAGTCTCAATCAGACTCTTTTCCTTCATTTTTCCTCCCGTCGACCTTCCGAGCCTGCTTCTAAAAGGCTGGATATGTGGACTTTTGGACAGCTTCTTTCAGCTCTCCTTCCCCGCCGCTTCCCATCCAGACCCTTACATAGTGAGACAGTTAATAAGTGGGTGGGCTTACAACCTAACGGGAACGAAGGAAAACAACGTGGGCTCTTCGGTGTACTGCTCAATATTTGTATTGACCAAGCTGTCCTTCCTCGCACACACGAACAGCAAACCATACGGTGAAAAATAAATATAAGTTTGAGTGAGATCACTGATTTTTTTCTTTTTTTGATTTTTTTTCTCTTTGGAAGAGGCGCGAGAAGAGAGAGAGGCAACAGAAAATCCAATTTCCTGTGGAACAGGGAAACTGACACCGTGTTGTTTTGTTTCTTTCAGAAGCTGTACAGATTTAATGGGATGGCCAGATGCAGGTGATCGTCGCTGTCAGATATATCCTTCAGAGTAAACTGACACCAGGTCAGCTGTAATCAACTGTACGGTTGACACATATTACGATCGCCGACATGCACTTATTTGCCACGTCTATCTGTCACAAATACATTAAATTCCGCAAAAATTGAAATCCTTAAAGGTCATGGCTGAGGCAAAATGATGCCTGTGAGAATTTATGATGAACTTCCTGTGCTTTTGTCATATGGTGCACATTTTTGCCCCTTTTACTATAGTAACCCTTACCTAAAGCCAGACTTCCTATTGCTTCTTACAGTCACTTGTAATGACCAGAATTACAAGGAGGGGGGAGGTGTGTGTGCGTGTGCGCGTGTGTGTGTGTTGAGAGAGCAGGTCATGGTACTAAAATGTCATACACGTAGTCTGACAATATCATGACTCCTGTTGTATCTGTACATACATGGTTCCCACCCTGAGGGAATAATAAATTTAAAGGGCACTTATCAACAGGATAGGAAAGAAATGGGAGGTAAAAATATAAAATTTTCATAAGCTTTTAAACTTATATGCATTCACGTTATTGGACTGGAAGGAAAAGCTTTTTGTACAGTATACTTGGTATAACATGCATAGAAATCTACATGCGACCCAAGCGTTAAATTATAAAATATGAATACCTTAATTAACTCATTACATTTTAATAACTAATTTGGGTTATTCTGAGAGAAAGGAAACCTGCTTGCCATAATTGCTGTGAGAATTAGTTCTAAGATAGAGGTTCCCTGTTTAATATTGATATATGATAATCATAATAATAATATTTAGGTTTTTTTTTTTGTTTGTTCGTTTTTTGGACTCCACAATTGACTCATTGTGCTGGCAAGTCTGTTAAAAAATTTTCAGAACGCTAGCACAGATCGCCCAGTACCTTTTACATGAATGTATGTACCCATGTTGACAGAATGCAATGGTTTTATTTAATGTTTATTCAAATACATTCTGATTTCAGCCTCTACAGACTGTATTTCCATTGCAGTGGCTTTGGACAGTGGAGATAATTGTGGATCCTTGTGTGATAATTACCTGTTAGTCACTTGCTTAAAAAGGTATTCAAAAATAAAAGACAAACAGTTTTCAGAAAGTTTCAGGAAGCCCAAAAGAAAAAAACAAAAGCTTTAGATCGCTCTAATGCCTCTATTAAAACCATAAAGGTAGCACAATTTGCAACACATGGTGCGTGTAGCTCTGTATTTAAACTCAATAGCCACTTAATTACCACTCAGACTATTGACTTCTTCTCTGCACAGAAGCTTCAATGTCATGTGATGAGAAAACAGGAACATGAAAAAGCTTAAAGAGAAGAGCACATACACCATTCTTTCACTGGCAGTTTAAACAACATTACAATGTCTTCTTGAAATGGAGCAAAGCCATTTGTTTCGTATTGATTTCTTTTACTGGAATCAGCAAATATCACGCAAGAGATTAAAACGTGAATGAAGAGAAGGAGATGAAGAGGGCTGGTGTGACAGGAAGAATACTAGAGCCAGGGTGAGATGTGGCAGACCCAGCAGCTGAAAAAAAAAGAAGAAGCAGATGACCAAGAGAAAAAGAAACTGAATAACGTAGCTCATGGATTACTCTGAACACCATTTGTCAGTTACATACAATATATAAACCATTTCAGTTATGTGTATTGTCAGCTTTCAAGATGGAGGCAGCTTTAGTTCTCCAGCTCATGATCTTAATAAATCAATATCAGCCTGAAATCCTCTGAATCTTGACTCAGAGTGTTTACTATACTGAATTAAATACTGTATACTGATGATCCACCGGGAAGCTGTGAGTTCTAAAGCAGCAGTTCACCAAGAGCAGGTTCCCTCAACTGGGAAGTGCAAACAGCATGTCTCACGTAAATCTCATTTAAAAGTGCCTGGTATTAATTACTGTGGATAAGGCTGTCAAAACAACCTAATGGGGGCTTTGGGCTCCCTCGCCAGCAGCTGGACTGCTGACAGAGGGAGAACGCAGAGATAGGTTGCAGGCTGTGCTGCTTCATTACTGTGTCTGCATTTTTTACTGATTTCCTTCATAACAGCTCCATGGAGTTCTGTCAAATGCATGCTTAAAGGATAACCTTCATAACTTACAATTTATAACTCCTGGCACCAAGCGCGTATAAATTGGTGCTTTATGGCTTGTTGATAGGTTCACATTTAATCAGGGAGTATGTATCAAACATGACACGTGAACCCCCCCCCCCCCCCAAAAAAAAAAAGCTGGCTGCAGCACACATGCAAGATTGAATTCACCATGTTGTTTATTTCTGTGCTAAACATAGCGGGCCAAGCCAGAGTACATCACATACAGGTGTGTCGGCCAAGGACATCTGTAACAACAATGTTGGCTGTGCAGAAGCAGACAGCAGCTGCCTGATGTTAAGACTATCAGAGAAAATGGCTGGCCAGGGATGGCTAAGTGCTACTACTATACTGTAAAGCTTGACAAAAAAAGGCAGTTGAATGCCACGAACCAGACAGCTGCCAAAGCTAGCGAGCTGTATGGAAACTCTGCTGGTGAGAGAAAATCTGCTGGAGTGTTGATTGCTGCTTTCTGACTCCAGTGTAGAGAGAGACAGTGCATGACTGGCAGGATCAAAGTGCTGGCAACATGCACAGTGCACAAAAAACTGTTGTGTTATCAGAAAGTAAAAAAAAAAAGATTCCACATAATCAGTTACATTAAACAATAAGATATCCACAAATAGTAACTACAGTCTGGTAAAAGTGAAGGTTTCATGGTTATAGAAAACTAACGCCGGTTCATCTATGATTAGGGTTAGGCAGGAAAAACCCCAGTGACTCAGTGTCCACATCCTAGCTCTGACAAAAAACAAAAACAAAAGACAAAGAAGCAAATGAACAAAACAAGGGACACAATTCTAACAAGTGAAAGATCCCTGGTTCAGTCGAAGAAGAAACCACAAATACCTTTTGGTAAACCTTCTGGCATAAAGTCTGCAACAAGCTACCTACTGTGGTGACCCCTAGTCGGTAAGGGTGCAGCTGAAAATAGCTTTGTAACTTTATAGCAAGGCCAAGACCATAGAAGAACCACCTCAACAGAGAAAAGACTTGGCTATGCATCTGCACTTCCAATATTCCCAAATTGGACCGAGAAGAGAGATGGGTTGAAAGAGGAGTCAAAGACGGCGTTTATGTCCACTGTGAATGGCCATGATTGAATAGAGATGGTAACACCAGCTATCAGTCACCTACAATACAGTCTTCGGATCCCTTACTGACATCTTGCCACAATAGGAGACCTCAGTACGTGTCATGATGGAGATACATTTTCTCACACCTTGGCTCATGTGATGACCACACGATCAATAGTGGGCCAACAGCCCTCAGGATCACCTCCAAAGGTGACAAACCACACTAGGGGTTACAAACCTGGGAACTGAAGAACACTATAAAATGCCTTCACAAACCAAAAGAAGTTCAGCTGCCTTCTTTATTCAATCTCTGAAGACTACCATAGCCTGGATAAATGAAAGCTTACACAAACAATCTAGGTGTCCAAGGTGACATTAGGATTTAGGAACCTTTTTAACCCCACCCACGGGTGGATAAATAGCCTCCCACCTGAGGTTTTTGAGAACATCGTCATTTGTGAATTCGGTGAACTCAGTCTTTAAATAATGAAACAACACAGCTTACCACGGTACATTTGAATCGGTAAAAGGTCACTTTCATGAAACCCGCAGCAAACAAACACTCCAAATAATACATTTTGTTTGTGTGTCATCACAATTTTATGTAACATTATGCAGATTGCGAGCTTTCCACATTGCAGTATTACCTGTTGCCATATTTCTGCATAATTATAATTTGATAAAAATAATTCAATAGCTAAGTGCAAATACCAGCTTTGAACTTTAGAAGAAAACGAACAAAACCAAAAAACAAAACATGGAGTTAATTCTGTGCTGAGTTTATTTTCTGGTGAATGGCACTGTAGTAGCATGTCAATTATGTAAGTGTGCCCTAATTTCCAGGGAACTGTGTCTGTGCAATGAACGCATTCTATAGAAGTGTGTTCCTAGTACTAGCTGATAACCAACATCTTATCCAAATACGGTTATGCCAGGCAACCGCAAGCCAAGAGGGTGAAAGCCAGAAATGTGGCTACTACTACTATCATTTATAACTTTACACTAGTTTGCACAGCAGCTACAGGATCGGTCTTTGATCGATAAACAACAGTAATCCCTTAAAACTCTGGTCCAATAGTTAGAAAATACTTCTGTAGCAAAGAGGGCTTTTGTTTATGCCTTTGTGCCCAACCATAGAAGGATTACATCCAGTACAAGGTTTCAGAGGCCAAAAATGGAAGCACAGTTCCTCGAAAGATTCTTGGTTTCCTGCAGTGAAACAACAAACAGGTATTTATATACACAAATTTGCACACACTTAATATTTTCTGTATTCATTTTGCACAAAGAGGACTCTGCATGGCGTTCTTGGCTACATCCTGAAAAGTCCCAAACGTTTAAGACTAGACAAGACATTCTTCTTAATAACCTCTGCATTATATCATGCAGGAACTACAGTGTAACTCCACATGTCTTTGTCAGTATTTATAGCTCTGTTTTTGGGACTGGGTGCATTCCAAGTCAAGCCTCCGAGAAGAGCCAGAAAACCCTTTTAGACCAAAAAATGATTAGAATGTGCTCAAATCCTGGATTGATTGGCCTGGATCCCCAGTGGAGTGAGTCCAGAAAACAAAGCTTCATTCTGATGATGGCAGTCATCCAGCACAATAAACTTAACCGAGATCTTCACAGGACAAATCGATGGTTTCATTATCAACTTAATTACTTGATACCATGGTATCTTCTAAACTGTTGTCACTGTGGTTTTTTGCTGTTGTAATGGCAGCCTGAGAGATACTGAACTTGCCTCAAAGAAGACTAGAATTAGCAATACCAGCCTCAAACTAAATTAAGTCTACGTAAATCGTAAACGAGATGACCACTGAAACCTTTACTGAAACAATAAGCTTGTCTTCAACTGATGTTTATCATTATGTGAAACTCAAAGGGGGTAGGGTGGAGAGGTTCTGGGTAAAGGTAGGTTTGCTTTCAAATGTGGCTCATTTTAGCTACAGGTTAAGAGTGAAAAGTGAACTAGAGATAGCTGCATTTGAAGGCCATTACTGAGCAGCAGGAAGCAACTATCCCAGTCCACACACTATCAAGTGATTTGCATCTCAAACACCTTTCTCTCTAAAAAAAAAAAAAAAGAGAGAAAGAAAAATGCCTCACCTCTCCGCTGGTGGGGAGCTTCATAATCTAGATAAGAGCTTTGTGATGACCTTCCCTGCCCCGGACTGTCAAGGCAACAGATCGTTACCATCGCTAATGAACTCAAAGGCCAGAAAAATGGTGCATAAATACAGAGCAAGAAATATGGTGCAATAATGTGGTGTTAGGCTTGAAAAAGGTAACATAAAGGTTTTAATATTTCTGTAGTTCAAATACTACTAACGTAATATACAGATGCCCAAAGTCACTTCTACCAGTTAACAACAGAAAATGTAAAAGTTCTGATGATTATCTTCCAACTTAAGGAGACTTGTGCCTCCCTCCACAACATGATGGAGCCAGTAAGCACATCTGAATATTAATGAAACAGTTGCCTTGAACAGCAGGCGTTTGTCAGGAACTTGGATCAGATTCATCACTTTAACCTGCTCAGGGATGGATGAGGAGTTCCCGCAGCACAGCAGCTGGCTTCGGATTCACTACCCACACTTGAACAGTTCAACAGGATGGAGCGTTGGGTAAAAGTACAAGAAAGGAAAAAAAATCAATGTCAGCATGTATTATTTTTAAATAATATTGCATAATTTCTCCATGTTTTCTCCTCTCTGATTTATATAACTCATCAGGTTCTCAACACGAAGGTGCATTTGCATTTTTACAGGCATCAGTGTGGACATTACCTAACCTTGATTGTAATTTTAATAAAAACCAGTAGGTTTGACCGAATACCCAGAGTTATTTCAGAAATGAATTGGAGCAAAAAGCAGCAATTAAGTAACAATCATCGTTAGTACCTTCTTAATTACTGCTGCTGCTGTTAAACCATTCAAATGTTCCACTATGATGTTGAATAAGTTCACAGGAAAGAGAGTGGAGTTTGCATTTTCTCCCAGTGACTGTGTGGGTTCTTACCAGCTACTCAGGCTTTCTCCTTTAGTCCAGCAAAACTCCCAGATTTATAGGACTTGACAGCAAGATCTTGATGAACCTGCTTATTAGATTAACTTGTGATTTTAAATTGTGTGTGAACACAAATTATAGGCTGGTCATCTGTCCAGGATGTACCCTGATTTCAGGCCTATAACCTCCAACACTACTTATCCTGAATTGGATCAGATGAAGAATTTGATGACTAGATCTTATTTGTTTTGTGATTTTGGTGGGTAAAATGTTAAGAAGCCATCCAGTTAGCTAATTAGCCTAGCGTTAGAATGTGTTTTGTGCACATTTCAGTATTTAACTTGTGACAAAAACAATAATTTCAAAGTCTATATTAATACTTTTATGATTTGCCCAATTTACTGTCTGTTAGAGAATAGGCCTGTTTGTATTATCATGTGGCCCTGGGCTGGTTAGAAGCTCCTCCAATTTGTCTTTGCTAATGTTTTGCTCTCAAGTGGAGGTGGGCAGGTCCTACCCTAGGTTCTGCCTGCTGGTATCCCGTTCTGCCTGCTGGTATCATGGGTGATCGTGGCTCAAGAGTTGGCAGTTCGTCTTGTAATCGGAAGGTTGCCGGTTCAAGCCCCGGCTCTGACCGTCTTGGTCGTTGTGTCCTTGGGCAAGACACTTCACCCGTTGCCTACCCGTTGGTGGTCAGAGGGCCCGGTGGTGCCAGTATCCGGCAGCCTTGCCTATGTCAGTGCGCCCCAGGGTAGCTGTGGCTACAATGTAGCTAACCATCACCAGTGTGTGAATGGGTGGATGACTGAATGTAGTGTAAAGCGCTTTGGGGTCCATAGGGACTAAGTAAAGCGCTATAAAATACAGGCCATTTACCGTCCTTTAATAGCCAAATTATCTTCTAGGAAGAAGTTCTATGGAATAAGTCGTTTAGCCAATGTGGGAGAATTTCTGAGAGACAGAGAAACAAGGACGTAGCCAATGGCCAAATCCTAAGTAAGGTGATGAGTGGAAGGTTGAACTTGTCCTTAAACTAGTAGGTCACTGATGGTCTGATGAGAAACAGTGCTGAAGGGCTCATTTCCCTTGGGTAAGACTCACCTATTTTCTCAAAGCTGGTGCGCATTCTCTGGAAATGAATGCGCACCAGTGAGACTCACCTGTCTGTCTACCCTCCTCAATCTCCTGCTACCTGAGGAACTCCAGCCAGTTGCTCCTTCTGTGGCCTTTTTTTTCTGGATGATCCAAATATGAAACCAATTTGATCTGAATATGAACGTTTCCTCTCCTCAGACCACTCAGACTAGCACTTTTTTGTTTTTTTCGTAGAATTGGCCTCCTGTGTTGTGCCCCCAAGACCCCTGTTTGCAAGGCCCTGTATTAACAAAAATTACACGTCAATAAATCGTTCAAACTGTATATTATTACTGTATATTATTTGGCTATGATACTCTGGTTTTGCCCCAGTTTGTGCCAGCAAATAACCCGAATCTCCGTACACTAATATAGTCAGTTTATTTAATGCTTTTGGCCTCAACAATTCTATAATCATTGGTAGTGAAAGTTAGCAAATGTTAGTAAATATGGCTATCTTCTGTCATGCCCACCTGCAGTTGCTAAAGTATGACTGGATAATCACACTTTAGAAAGAAGATTGAGCAAATTATTGCTTTTTATGGTTCATCCGCTTCTCCAAGGTAGACTCCGTGAGTTGACTGGAAAATAACACACCTGTCACTTCCCACACAAAATGAAAACATATTCTCCTTTTTTATAAGATCCTCGGCAGCTCCATCAGTATTTACACGTTGGTCCTTTTTAACTGTCATCAGACTGCTAAATGATTAGAACTGGTTACTCTGCAATGCTAGCAACCATTAAGGCTGGCCTGTGTGGTTCATTTATCTATCAGACAGATACAGCCCACTGAATTTTACAGCGTATTTCCCCCCTTTCTTTGATTAATTTCATAAAGTATACCTTCAGATGTAGTGCTAATAGCTGCCCTGCATGTTTCAAATAAGCGAATCTAGCACACATCTAAGTGCAAAATATATTTGATCTCTACAGCACAGAGATAAAAGTACACAAATGCACCAGTGCATTTTGTAGTTACCGTTACCTAGAGGTTGGGTGCAGATAATTGCTCCTGTAGGTTTAACAATCATTTTGGGTCATAAGGCCCCAAAATCAGCAGTCCAGTCAAGTTTATTTTTAAGGAAAGGCACATTTAAAGTACAAGTGCAATTCAAAGTACACAGCAAATTCAAAAGTGTTAAATGTTTTGGCGTTAATAGTCTTCTTGCAAAAGTAGAGTTAATTTTACTCTAAGCAGAGTCACATTCTTTTAATGTAACTCTGAGGTGTAAAATGATAGTTCGAGTGTTAAAAATTAGTGTTTCTCTGTCAAATCTGGAGGTGTTACAATGGAAACATTAACTCTTGACCTCTTAACTCTGAACTCCTACAGGGGCTATGACACCAATAGAGTAAATTCACAGACTCCGCCCCCAGCACGGCTCCAATCGAAGCTGAAGTGAAGCCGTTTCAGAACATTTTGCACTACATATTTGAGTTGTTTGCCATGCTTGGTAAGTCATTTTTTCAAAGATTGTTTCAATTATTATTATGAGCTTTTACTTCTGTGGCTCTTTGGAGTTGAGACAAAGCTGTGTGAAAGGCATTAGCCATGTTGCTCGGTGATAGCATAATATTCTGTTTTAGCTAGCTGAAAGGTATTGTTTGCGGGCAAATACCACAGCCTTGAAAAAAGCTTGCATGTGCATTTTCAGTCAAACTTTTGGTCAAATACACCTAAAACAATGTCTAGAACAGTGGTTCTTAACCTGGGTTCAATCGAACCCTAGGGGTTCGATGAGTTGGTCTCAGGGGTTCGGCAGAGCCTCCGCCATGACATGCACAGCTCATTTTGTGCACCAGTAAAAAACATATCTATGTCTTGAATTTGAAAAAAAGAAAAATATTTTTTCACTAAAGAGGGGTTCAGTGAATGCACATATGAAACTGGTGGGGTTCGGTACCTCCAACAAGGTTAAGAACCACTGGTCTAGAATGTGAAATGTTGGTATAATGGTGCTGAAGCCTGAAAATGATCGCCCATAAAAAAAAACAACGAGCAAACAGCAGTAGCTGAGGTCCTGACTGGATTCTACGTTAGCATAGATCCCTCCAGAGTTTTGTGCACACGGTTTAGGTAAAAAAAAAAAAAAAGGTTGAGGTTTTACATTTAGTTCAGTATTACCTGTTGTCTGTGTCCTTGTCTTTTGGGAAAATACTTTACACAAGTAATGGCTCAAAGAGGATTCCTTTTTTTTTTTTTTTTACTGTGCTGCAATTGTTTGCTGGATTATTTATGCCATTAATTAATGTCAACTAATTTTTATTCAATCTTCGCACAGGATATGCTTGTGAAGATGGAATATGGGGGAGAGCAGAAGTGCGTTGAAGTTCCACAAAGGGATGAAGGACATGCATATTGTATTGAAGAAATAAGTGATGAGAATGCTGTTATTTGCATTTACCATGTCAGACCTTTTGATAAATACAATTCTAATGAAAGTGAGAACATGTATACTGTTACATCTTTCAGAAAATGTTTTGAAATTGTGGTGCACAGTTCAGAATAAATGTTTTTCAAAAACCATTGCATCTTTTTAGTAAATGTTTATTTCCAAAAGAAATTTCTAGAAGTTCAGAACAGTAAAATTCCCGCTTTTTAGAATGAATTAGAAGATAACTCTTACGTAGTTAAACTAAAATACTCTTTGAGAGTTAATATATAAACTCTTAACACCAAGTGTTAAATTATCAACTCCAGACAGATTTGGTGTTTAACACTAAATCAGAGTTAGCGTACCAACTCTCCAAAAAGAGTTAAATTAACACTCTCTGGTGTGGACCCATATAGACACTTTTAATAGTGTTGAAATCAAATCCGACAGTGTTAATTTGGACATGCTGGATTTGCTGTGTACTTTCTATATAACATGAAATGCATAAAAATTAGTATCAATCAAAAAGAGATACAAAAAGCCTCGATTTAAGCCTGAAATTTGCTAAACGAGCTGGATTTAAAAAAGGTATGGATTGGCCTGAAGTCAGGTCTATATATGAGGGCTTTCAAGTTTTATCACAGCAAATAGGGTTTCTCTGTAGACCTGGGTATGATGCATAGGGGCTGATAATTGGACAGCAGTGTGTTGGCAGGTTTGACTGTAGAGGGATAAACCATTGGTTCTTTTATGCAGCCATACACCATCTTGAGCCATCAGACACAGTGATTTATCAAAAGAGCTTATTCACTTTAACAAAGCGCCGCTCTCTGCCATCATACAGCTGCACTAAAATCTTGTAGTTTCTTCACTTTATCATTGAATAATGAAACTTTCTTTCTTTGTAATTTTTGCTGCTTTGAAATGAACTGCATTCATACATTACCCCTGGAAATGGCCGTCTTTCATTCCCAGTCAAGGCCCATGGATGCCAGATATTTTCTGTGAGCGCCCATTTGGGAAGATTAACTACAGGAATATGCTTTAATGTCTGATAACAGGAGAGTCATATCACATACCCAAGGTGGTTTCTGGGGCAACAGCGTGGCCATCAATCAGCAGGATGTAATCTTACTGGAAATCGTTGTCAGCATGCAAATTAGTGTCACATTTCACACACAGCCTGTGTGTACATGCCAGAAAAACTAGAAAACATCTGGTAAATAACAGTGGAAAGCTGCATCTAAGTGCAATGTGCGTTTGTGTGTGTGCGTGTGTGCTTTCCACGAAGACAATGCATCACACGGGAACTTTTATTAAGCAGAAAGTGAAAGCACATTACAGAGAAAGAGAATACATCACCAGACAAATACAACAGTTGCATCAACATGGTCTGTCAGCACACAGTGGTGTATAATAATAAAAGTCTAAAAGTTCTTATCGAATGGAAACCACAGTATTTATTCCCATTTTAAAATTCACCTCATAATGTGAAAATTATAGATGATTTGGATGTGGGTTGCCTTTTTTTCCTATTTGTGCTGCAGTGCATCAAAAGAAGCTGAATGCAACCATCCCTGAAATAAGCCAATATGTTCCCTTTTGACAAGTGTTGATCACTTTTACCTGCAGTTTGCAGGCATTTATGCAGCAAACTTCTATGTCAGTATGAGTGGATCCAAGGCCTGCTATTTTTAAACCTAATGGGATGCATCTACTCTGCAGACATTAGGAACTGTGCTAGACCAAAGAAATAGTCCCGGGAAAAACACATTCACAATTTTTCATACAGATAATATAAAAAAAAGATAAAACGTGTAATGTGTGACAGTAAGAGATGCTGGTGGGTAGACTTTTATTACCTTTGGACAAAGCTTGGCTAATTCCTCCTCTTTATCTTTGGTAGTGAGCTACTCCGTCTGATGGGTTTAGTATCAGTCTGCCAAATGTTCATGTAGGCAAGGCAAGGCAAGTTTATTTGTATAGCACAATTCAACAACAAGGTGATTCAAAGTGCTTTACAGAGACATTAGAAACAAGAACAAATAAAAAGCATGATTTAAAATTGATTAAAACAAGCAAATAAACTAACTAACTAATTAACAAACAAACAAACAACAAACAACAGTATATAAAATCAAAACAGATAAAATCAGAACAGTAGATAAAATCAGTAGTTAAATGTAAGTTTTGAAATTTAAGCTTAAAGTGTGGATTTGGTGCTTTATTCAAATGCAGCTGAGAACAGGTGAGTCTTCAACCTGGATTTAAATAAACTGAGTGTTTCAGCTGATCTGAGGCTTTCTGGGAGTTTGTTCCAGATATAAGGAGCATAAAAGCTGAATGCAGCTTCTCCGTGTCTGGTTCTGACTCTGGGAACTGATAAAAGACCGGATCCAGATGACCTGAGGGATCTGGAAGGTGCATACTGGGTCAGGAGGTCATTGATGTATTTTGGTCCTAAACCATTCAGAGCTTTATAGGCCAGCATCAGAACTTTAAAGTCTATCCTCTGACGGACAGGCAGCCAGTGTAAAGACCTCAGAGCTGGACTGATGTGGTCCACTTTTTTGGTCTTAGTGAGGACTCGAGCAGCAGAGTTCTGAATGAGCTGTAGTTGTCTGACTGATTTTTTAGGTAGACCTGTAAAGATGCTGTTACAGTAATCAAGCCTACTAAAGATGAATGCATGGACTAGTTTTTCCAGGTCCTGTTGAGACATCAGATCTTTTATCCTTGATATATTCTTGAGGTGATAGTAAGCTGACTTTGTTATTGTCTTAATGTGTTTTTCTAAGTTTAGGTCTGCATCCATCACTACACCCAAATTTGTAGTATATCAACGTAGTATTCTTCTGGTCTTCGACAATCTACATGTAACCATTTTTAAAGGATCTATAAAGGTAGGTAACGTCGGATCATTTAGTGACACAGTCATTTTAATTGCAAAAATTTCCTCTTATATTATTTTAATGTGGCACCATCGGTTTATTCTATACTCCTAGCTACGAATGTACAAATCAAAAATGAGAGTGCTATCACCCAATCTAAATTACAGTAAAAATATGAAAGAAGTTTTCTTTGTGTTGTGCAACATATCAAAACTTGGCACATCAAAAATGTTCTAATAAGAGAGACTAGCATTACTATTAGCAGCAAGGTAATGCATCAGCTTTTTCTTCTACATAGAACAAACTTCTACAGTATTTGAAATATGTCATACTTACATGTTTCAGATCACGAAACTAATAAAAAAGCAAACACACCATCAAATCATGACATTTGGCATGACCTTAAAGATGCCACTCATGCTCGAAAACCATCCATTGTTGCTGAATTAAAACAATTGTCTAAAGAGGAGTGAGTCAAATTTCCTCCACAGCAAAATAATGTGAAATTTAGGGGGCAATTACTTTTTCACACAGGCCCATGTAGGTTTAGATAGTTTTTTTGCCCTCAATAAAAGAAATCATCACTGAAAACTGCATTTGTTTTTATCTTTGTAATCTTTGTCTAATATTAGAATTTTTTTGATGACATGAAACATGTAAATATGACAAATATGTAAAAAAAAGAGAAATCAGGAAGGAGAAAATACTTTTTTCATACGACTATGGATGTCCCAGTTTCACCTTCTGCATCACTACCACCATCTGCAAGCACTGCAGTTTCTAAGGATGAAAAAACCTATGTTAAAATGCCAATTACAGACCACAAACATAGCGCATGCTAAAAAAAAATGCTCACAATTATTATCACTGATGTTATTTGACATACTCAAAGTCTTTATGAGTAGGCTATAGGTTTAAGCTCCAGAGTAATTGTCCCACCCTGCAGTCATTAAGACATACATTAACTTTATCATTAAGAGAAGAGATAATGAGGCACAAAGATTTATCCCTGAGGCTCTGCCATGCAACAGACTGCACACTTGTAAGCACTACATCTATAGGCTAAACCAGGCTACTATAACAGGCAGGGCTGAGTAGGAGTTTTTTTTTTTTTTTCCCCACATTGCACCTGTATATCTGTCCCACTTTCTGCTGTTGTGTACAGCTTGCTGCTCCTTTTAGATTTTACCATCTCTGGAGGCACAAAACCCATTAAGTGAAACTAATATAAACAGGCAGCAAGGGTGAGGTTCAGCAGTTGCAGAATATCAGAAAGTATTATGCTTTTGTTACACTTTAATGATGGCTCAAGTTTAGAAGTGAGCTGAAACGATAGTTGATGGCTTCACCGATCCCTTCATCTTTCAGAATCCCTGCTATTTTGCCACAGAAGCACTCATTATTATTGGCTGACAGTACACGGCATTGGCCCCGTGCTCTTCATCCATCTGTATTGATGTGCCAGTGTGTCCATAGATGTTTTGGCAACACATAGTGGATCTGTGTTTGCATGCCTCCTGAGGATGATTTACAAAGCATTGATTTGGAAGCTCGCAGACTGGAGCACAATAAAACTGTTGTTTATGTTCAGGCAGTGAGTGTTCATTGTCAAGGGGAACAGCATCTTGTTTTAGGGCAATGTAGAGCACCATGGGAGTTAACACAACAAATCATTCCTTTTTAACTGCCAGGGATGCGGGTGACAGATGAGGCTTGTGCGATGCGCAATACACCAGCTTTTTCGCAATAAGTCAATAAAATTGCCTCTACCAGTTATATGAAAATGGGCCGCTGCAGGGCCATGATATACATTTCAATAAAGGCGGCAGATTGGAAGTGCAGCGAGACAAGGACAGAGCTCGAGAAAACAATATGTAAAGTCACGGCCAAGCCAGCAGTGTGCCAGGCAATCAGGCCAAATAGGGCCAAATGACTGTCTTGGTTCAAATGATTATGTGAGAGTTTAAATTCCCTTTTAAAGGTGGTAATGAAAATCCCTGCACTATTTAAGTGGCAATTTAAATGCCTGTGGTGATGCAAAATGTGCTCCAAACACAATGTACATTGACAGTTTAACTTACAGGGTAACAAAAATATGTATCAAGATTTACAAAAGAAAACACAAAAAAGAGCAACCAATAGCCTAAAAACAGGAAACTTTTGAGTTTTCAAACCACAGAAAGCAACTATAACTTTGCCAGAAACTAAAACTGCTGCTGTAAAACTATTTGATCACATTCAAAGCAGGTACACAGCTAATATACTTTCACCTGTTATCAAGTAAAGTGATTCTAATTAATGGATCTGACCGGGAGGTCTCTGTGTTGCTCAGTGTCAGCATGCAGAAACACACATGGGCAGCCAGGAGCGAATATAAGATCCTCAAGAGTGCACTGCTGAAAGGCAGCTAAGGAGATGGATATAAAAAGGGATTTCACAGACTGAGCTATTCCCTGGAACACACTTACTATAATGAAAAGAAGCTGAATTATGGAACCACTGGTTTCATACAACAGGCCGTTGTGAAAAGGGTTTTGCACCTTCATAAAGTGCCCTTGTGGCTCCTTTCGAAGACGCACTGGGCTTCTCAGAAACAGACCTGAACTTGAGTTGGAAGTGTAAAATAATAGCTGCACTGGAAAGAAATTGGCTCCATTTCTTTTGACTCGACCACAACAACATCAGAAGCTTGTAAAAGTCAGCACTTGCATCCTAAAAAGATTTAAAGGCTAAATTTTCTCTGATCAAATCAGAAAATAAAAATATGAAACAACACAGACTCATCAAACAATGTGGGCTTCATAGATAATTGGCAAACCTTCTGGAGGAAACCTGGTCTTGTTAGGAGAGACGGCATCCATCCCACTTTGGATGGAGCAGCTCTCATTTCTAGAAATATGGACAAATTTATTAAACCCTCTGTGGTGGGGCGTGGTCTGTGATGCCGTGCAGGGAGGGCGGACGCACCTGCACGGCATACTTAATCACGCCCGCCTCGTTAAAAACACGGGGACTCAGGGGTTTGGGTGTTGTTGTGGTGAGATGTAAATAAAGATGGCTCTGAATGATACTCCGTGGTCCCACCGTGCCTTATTCTCACCACACCCCCCAAAATATGACTATCCAGAGTTGGGACCAGGAAGCAGAGTTGCAGTCTTACACGCCTCTCTGCAGCTTCTCTCCTCCTGCTACTCCCCCAAAAACCCATCTCCATAGAGACTGTGTCAGCTCCAAAAAAGAAAAAAACAAACAAACTAAAAACCAGCAATAAACATCTTAAACATAAAAAATCACAAAGAAAGAACAATACAGTATCCACATCTGAACCAAAGAGTAAAACAGTGAAATGTGGATTATTAAATATTAGGTCTGTCTCCTCCAAGTCTCTGTTAGTACATGACTTAATAATTGATCAACAAATCGATTTATTCTGCCTTACAGAAACCTGGTTGCAGCAGGATGATTATGTTAAAATTTGAATTTTAACATTTAAAATTTGAATTTGAATTTAGTTTAAATGAATCAATACCCCCGAGTCATTCTGGTGGGCGATATAAACGATATACGATAGAAACAATATAAATAAACGATAGAGATATTGACTATATCGCTCTATCACGATAGCGCATGTTGATGATGTCATCAAGCTGCGCCTGTTTTGGTCGAAAGCATTGCAGCGGCTACAACCATTATCGTCTGTAAATTATGGCGGGCGACAGTCATAGCAAAGAGATTAAGCACTTTTGAAATATGGGGAAAGCCAAAAACTGCGCTTGCTTCACTTCCATAACATTGATTCATTAATGTTGAATTCTCTCGCAGCTGTTCTATTCCCATGTTGTTGCAGTATATTAATAACTAACCTCTTATTGTGGATGAATAATCTCAGTTGTTGTCCTGACTGAAGTTTGGTCCGTTTACAGCATCTTGCTATGCGATTGCATTTGTCCCTGACCACCAGAATCCCTCACGTTAACTTTTATCGAGTGGAAAAAAAGTTGGCGTTCATCCTCCAGCTTCACTGTGCTAATGTTATGCTAACATAGCTGTGTCGCTAGCAATCACGTAGCACAAGATTATATACCAGGTAGTCCAACTTCAGTAACCCTGCAAATGCCACTGCTGTTTAGTTTTCTGACTTCATTTATGTTGGAAGTGGTAGCAGAGCTGTACGTTTTAATAAGTTTCAAAAATTTCTCAGTCAGAACATGGTATGAAATGTTTAGGTGGAAACTAGCGAGCTAACTTCCGGTTAACTTCTAACTCCGTTAAATTTAATAAATTCTGTTTTCATGGATGCCTGGATGTAAAACTTAATTGTTACACCCCATAAAGCAGCAACGCTGATGATTTAATTAAAGATGAAAAAATTTAGACCGTTTTTAACTCTTAGTGTTCGTTTGACTTTGGGACCTGAAGAGGACGGAGTTTTGGACACAGATTACTCCGCGAATCTTTTCACTACGGCAGCCGTAATGCTCTGACAATCCATCAAGCAAGCAGTGCAGCTTACCAAAGTTGTACTAAAACATTTTTTTTAACAGATTTTTGCACGCAGAAATCGGTTTGAGGTCAATAAGCACAACCAGAATTCTTACATAAGGCACAATCTCAATTTTTGAGAAAATTAAAGGATTTTTCACATTTCACATGAGATTTCTTGATTATCTGATGATATGACATACTTGTGGTTACTAAACAAAAAGTCCAGAACTTCAGCCATTCTAACCCAAGTATTAAAACAAGAAATTCACCCTCTAAAAACAAATTCACTTTAATCTAATATCTACAGCTGGAGAATTTTGGAATTCTACGACAAACGTTTTCCAAGTGGTTCACAAACAATAAATTAGACATTGATTTGGTGAGATAAAGAGTTATATTTCATGAGTCAGCAAGTGCCAGTTCTGGACAACAAAAGCATTCTCTAATATACTTCAAACAACAGTCATTTCAACAGTTATTTTATCATTTCAAAATGTTAGTACAATAACACCACAACCAATGTCCAGTGTGACTTCCAACAGTTCAAAGTAATGGGCTTCCATTGTACTGGTGCTAAATATAACTGAAAGCATTGAAAAATATGGAAAAACATTGAGCAGAAACAGACTGATAAGTGAATCCTGCTACAGATTGACAAGGAGGTTTTTGCTGCAGCACCCTCTTTTGCTAGACTGACCTAACAAAAGCCAGCACCCACTTAAAAGCTGGTAATGGAATACACATTTTTCCCTAGCAGTGGTTGCTGACTGTTATCTAGGCCTGTGTGCCTGAGGCTTAATGAGAAATTTATTAAGTGGATACACTCAAAAAAGTAAACTAAGGCATTTGTTTGATTAATTCAATAAACATTTGTCTATTTAACATGAACATATTGAATTTTTGTTTTTAAATCATTAGCACTTGTTGGTTTAACATAAAATAACAAAACGTTTAATGAACTAGATTTGCATTCTTCAGTTCAATGAAATGTAACTATTTTAAATCAACAACTCTAAAACTGATGCCTAGTGCGCATGCTCAAACTTCCCAGAAGTGAAGAGGCGGGAACGTGGACAAAGTTATGTGAACTGCCGTTTCCCTCTGCGGAATCTTCCACACTACAGGTAAGTAATAAATAACTGAAAGTATCTTAGTCAAACTAAGTTATTCCATCGGTTAATTGTTCAATAACGTTTTTAACTCCGAATGTGTAACTTGTCATTTTTCCAATGCAAGTCTGCATTGGAAATGAGACAGCGGGAGCAGAGCAAATACAGTGAAAATCGGGTACCGTCTAATACCAGATTTCTAATCCGCTCTGGCTATATTTATATCATTGTTAGCATTTCCACTTATTCCTTTTCATTTTTTCTTGTTACCCGTTTCTGTAGCTAGTCTTATAGTGTTTTGAGCGGTCATTGATATGTTTAATACAATATTTAACACGTTTGTAATTCCCTTTCATGGTAAATGAAGTTAGCTAAAGCTAATATGGCTGTCTTATAGAACTTTTACCTTGCTCTGTTAGCAGTAACTTTGCTTTTAAATTACGGTTATTGCAAGACATGGTCTTTCTTCCTTTTTTCATTTGTATTTCTTCTTTCTTTCTCTCTTTTTTTTTTTAAGCGTTTGGCCTCTCGCATTGATGTAAGTTAAACTGTAGCGTGCGCGAGTTGCTAAATATTAGCTGTGTCCAAATTCAGGGGCTGCATCCTTCGAATTGACTTGAACGCTAGTGCATGGGAAAAAGAGCATGAACACGAGGTCAGAGGAAAAGGCAATGGCGGATAGTTATGAAGATCGCCTGTAGGACCTTTACCGTAACTACCAGCATCTTTATTGCATGGTGTGAAACACTGCTGTTACATTTTGCAACCGATTGGATATTTATCCGTGAATTTTATATTGCAAGAAGTATTTATATGTTTTTGTATTTTTTTAAATACATTTGCAACAAAGTAAAAAAAAATCCACTGTGAAATTTTTATAAAATATTTTATCTGTTTTCTTTACCATAGTAACACCTCAAAGAAAGCTGCCCCCTTTTTCTGATTGTTTGTGCCTCCTCTTTAATACGTGGTAAGTTTTTGCCATCATACATTTTTATGATAGTTTTATGATTTAATCAAAAAGAAAAAAAGGGTGCCAATAAAACCATCCTTAAAAACTGCTTCTCTTTTTTTCTTTCAGTGACTTGTATGTGGCAGTGCAAGCGTTGTTCCATCAGGGAGAGTAGTGGGTACAAATTATTGAAACACTGTAGATTACATCACCATTATGGACCCAACCAGTGTTATCTTTGTATATATGTAAATTGTCCATGCACATTTAAGACTTGGTGTGGACTACAAACACATGTTTACAGATGTCATTCTTCTCATTTTAAACAGACAGCTGTCAGTTCAGTCACTTTTAGGTGTAAGTTATGTGACTGCAGTGACCTTACCACAGAGAGAGATTATTTTGGACATATTGGATCACATTTATGAAATAGTGAGTATTACAGGCTGCTCTTTCAAGACAAATATCTTTGGTACATTTCACACAAAAAGAGGAAGCATCATTTAAATTCACTCAAAGATTTCAAGGTAGGTTTAGTGGTGTGTGTTGACCCAGCACAAAATTCTGATGACCCTGAAGTAGGGGTGGGCGATATAAACAATATACGATAGAAACAATATAAATTTGGCCAACGGTAGAGATTTTGACTATCTGGGGATGGGCGTCCAGGTACACACCGGCTCACTCCTTGGCGGCCGCTTATCGGGGCCTGGAGCCTGGGGCTCGCTCGGGCCACTTCGGAGGTGGGGTGCCCTCAGCCTCTCGGCCTGGGGCTCGGTCACTCAGGCACAGCTGGCTGCCGGCGGAGCTCACGGGCGCGTCACTGCAACTCCCCCTGGCTTCTGCTCCGCGGCTGCTGAGTGAGCCCTCATCTGGGACTCTCCTCAGCTCTTTCTGGGACAGTGGCGCGGCTGCCCCTCTGTTAGTCTTCCTTGGTCTCTTGTGTTCTGGGGGCCTCTGGATGTCTGGAGTTTTGATCTCCTCCATACCTGCTTCATGCCCCGGAGGACGGGGCTGTGGCCCCCCCCACACCCTCTAGCAGATCATTACATGAAGGAACCTTTTAAAAAACAAAAAAACAAGCGCGTCCATGCTCACAGGTGTACACACGGGTGATCACACCCACAAACTACACCCTTTTTGGCTCCTACCTCAAAGCACACTGTGTTCTGTTGATCTTATGTGCTGCACAATAATGTTTAATATTTAGTATTTACTGTCATATTCCCATATATCATTGTGATGTTGTTTATTCTATTACTCTTGTTCTCTTCTGCTTGTTTTCTTTTTTCTTTCTCAACAGGTGATCCAGGTGATTGATATATGCATTTTTTTTTCTTTTCTTTCTTTTTTTTTCCCCTGCCCATTCTGTTGGTTTTTGTTTTTTGCCCTTCTCCCCCGTCCCTCTTCTCAGCTGTTTCTCTTTCCCTCTTTCTTTCTCCCCTTCTTTCCTCCAGTCAAGTCTGTCCCGTATTCAGCAAGTGAAAATAAAATAAACAATAAAAGGTGAATCAAATGGACCATTATGGCAAGGCTGGGATGGTCAATTTGGTAAAGTAAATCCGTTGGGCATCTTTCTTTGCCTTTAGACAACAATTCTGATGGCAAAAGAGCCAAACGGGACAGGCAAAAAAAAAAAAAAAGAGAGATTTTGACTATACCGCTCTATTGCGATAGCGCATGTTGATGATGTCATCAAGCTGCGCCTGTTTTGGTCGAAAGCATCGCAGCGGCTACAACCATTATCATCTGCAAATTATGCCAGGCGACAGTCATAGCAAAGAGATGAAGCACTTTTGAAATATGGGGAAAGCCAAAAACTGCGCTTCCTCCACTTCCGTAACATTGATTCGTTAATGTTGAATTCTCTCGCAGCTGTTCTATTCCCATGTTGTTGCAGTATATTAATAACTAACCTCTTATTGTGGATGAATGATCTCAGTTGTTCTCCTGACTGAAGTTTGGCCCGTGTATAGCATCCTGCTATGCGATTGCATTTGTCCCTGACCACCAGAATCCCTCACGTTAACTTTTATCGAGTGGAAAAAAAGTTGGCGTTCATCCTCCAGGTTCACTGTGCTAATGTTATGCTAACATAGCTGTGTCGCTAGCAATCACGTAGCACAACATTATATACCAGGTAGTCCAACTTCAGTAACCCTGCAAACGTCACTGCTGTTTCGTTTTCTGTCTTCATTTATGTTGGAAGTGGTAGCAGAGCTGTACGTTTTAATAAGTTTCAAAAATCTCTCAGTCAGAACATGGTATGTCATGTTTAGGTGGAAACTAGCGAGCTGACTTCCTGTTAACTTCTAACTCCGTTAAATTTAATAAATTCTGTTTTCATGGATGACTGGATGTTAAACTTAATTGTTACACCTGGTAAAGCAGCAACGCTGATGATTTTACTAAAGATGAAAGAATTTAGACGGTTTTTAACTCTTAGTGTTCGTTTGAATGGAAGAGGACGGAGTTTTGGACCCAGATTACTCCGCGAAGCTCCTCACTATGGCAGCGGTAATGCTCTGACAATCCATCAAGCAGTTCGGCTTACCAAAGTTGTACTAAAACATTTTTTAACAGATTTCTGCATGCCAAAATCGATTCAAGGTCAGTAAGCACAACCAGAATTCATACATAAGGCACACTCTAGATTTTTGAGAAAATTAAAGGATTTTAAGTGTGCCTTATAGTGTGGAAATTACGTTATACAGAAGAAAAGAATATATCGCGATATATATCGCTACCGCACATGCTTCAAATTATATCGCGATATAAATTTTAGGCCATATCGCCCAGCCGTATCCTGAAGGTGTAGGTGCTAGTTGCTGTTGGAACTGAGTTGGTGTCAGGAAGTAATCATTCCACTGAAAATTTGGCAGAGCTTGTTGAACAGAACATAGCTGGGATATTGTTAAAATTGGAATACATATTTTAAATACCAGCCACAGCAGTAGATGGCTTGGTGGAGGAGTTGAGTTTTTTGTTAAGTTCTGCTTGTACTTCAGTCACAAAACGAACTGTTGAAGAGGTATTCAAGAGCCATAACCTTCATATCGGTCAGGCTGTTGTTGAGGAGCTTGCCAATAATGTGTGCATTTCTAACCCTGTATCAAAAAAGTGTGGCCCTCTAGGAACTTCATTTAAATGAAAACAATACTATAAGGTTAACTTTAGGGTCGTAGAGCCTGTTGAGTACATTTTATCTGTTGATCAACAAAAGTCATGTCAGTACATTCCTTTATTAAAGTTATTGCAAGAATTATTGAGTCAAAATCACTTACTTGATAGAGTGATTGAGCAACAAGAAAGGACAAGAAAAAAGTGAGGATTTGGCTGATGGTCTGAGTGTTTACAGGTCTTTCCGAGATGGCAAACACTTTAGAACCAATAGCCTTTTAGCTGTTGACGTGCTGAGAATCTCCGTTACACTTTACATTGATGATTTTGAGGTTTGCAATCCTCTTGGAACCTCACGCAAAAAACACAAGCTTTGTGGTATTTGTTAGGTCTTGGATAATTTGCCTCCAGGCTCTCATTCAGCACTAACATTTACCTAGCTGTTCTTTGGAAAAGTGATGATTTAAAGACATTTGGGTTTGAAAAGGTGTTGGAACCCCTGTTAAAAGATCTTGTGATCTTGGAAGAAGATGGTGTGTTTATTGCTCAGATGAATGAGTTTGTTAAAGGCACCGTAAATTGCGTAATAGCTGATAACCTAGCTGCTCACGGGCTTGCAGGTTTTGTTAAAAAAAATTTCTGGGAAACACGTATGTAGATTCTGTGTCGCTAAGAAAAATGAAATTCAGTTTTTGACTGCAGATGTTTTTGAGTGTAGAACACGTGAACTCCATCAGGCTCACTTACAATCTGCATTGGAAACCTCAAGCCTGTGTTGTGGGGTTAAATGTGACTGTGTTTTGACTAAAAAAGTCTCTCTCATTTTGATGTTATTGCAGGCTTTACCCTGGATATAGTACACGATTTATTTGAGGGCATTATACCTGTAGAACTAGCAGAATGCTTGGCTGATTTGATCTCCATAAAGTATTTCACCTTAGAAAAACTTAACAGTTCAATCCAAAGTTTTGAATACAAATGGGAAGATAAGACAAATTTTCCTCACCTCATACCACATACCTAGAGTCATTGTGACAGCATGTTGACTGTAACATTCTCATACAAATTGTGATGTTGCCTCAAATGCAAATCGTTAAAATTTTGAGATTAGCAACGAGACACCTGGCATTGAGGAAAGGATGTCTTGAATACCAAACAGTATTAAGCGTTGCAATAAAGAATTTCTGGAATTTGGTATTGGAAGGAAATGGTCATCAGTATTTGTAAATAGAAATGTCTATGAACTTTGAGCTGTTTAGTACTAACACTTCTATACCTTTTTTATTTTACCAGCTGAATTAGCCTTTTGTCGAGTCCGGTCCCCCTAAGTTACTCTTGCTACGTCTGACAAACATGACCAGTGCAACAGATGTGCGAGCAGGCATGCTTCATAATGTTTGGTGCATTTATCTGGGAGTGGGGCCTTCCACACTGTTTAATCCATTCACGTTGTTTTTGGCTTTGTGACTGGAAAGAACACAACTCCTCTAGACACAATCTCTCGGGGTATCGGTGGGCGCACCACTTCACCATCTTGCTTGAAGTCAATGTTTGTCAGACATAGTAACGGTTGCTATGATGTGTAATTGGACAATGGCTCTTTCAGGGGAGGGGCCGGTGAGAGGTCAATTACGCCACCTCTTTTGTTTTATGTTTTTCCTTTACTATCTATGGAATACTAAGATTCTACTGACATGAGATGTTTATTTTATAATTTGTGTATTGGAGTAATTACTAACAACTACTTTCGTGGTGTAATTTCCTGTTTATTACTTTGACTACTTAGATTTTATGAACAGCATAGAAACAGTTTTACTTGTTTTATTTTACTTTTGCAAATTTAACTTTGTCATCTTATATTTTTTCATGTAGGATACGGACAGTGAGGCAAAAAGCTACATGGAGCAAACTGTAATAGGCGTGTACGTCATCCAAAAGGAGGGTGCTGAACCTGAAGATGACCCAGAGGACATTGGTGTCCTGATTGAGGGTGTGGAGGCTCTCACTGATTTGGGTAACATTGCACAAGCATGTGCTCTGTTGTTTGGACTCATATACTGTTCGAACCTGAGCTACCCACCAGAACTTAAATGCACCTTTGAAGTCCTCCAGAAGATACTTTTAAATCTTGATGGACAAAAGCTCAGTTTCTGAAAAACGAGCTTAAGGGGTGAGAGCACTTGAAAATGACTGATAGAAGGTCTTGAATGGTTTATTGGTGCAATGGTGATTTCCAGTATATAATGTTAATATTTGAGTTGTTTATATTATATTTTTTTCTCTCATTTAAAAAGAAATAATTTTTTGTTAAGTTTTTGGATTCTCTCTGTTGGGCAAATCACCTTTTATACAGCACTGCAGATGATTTTTGTTTGTCCTTATATGGATAAGGATATGGATCGTTTTACTTCCTAAAATGTTGTTGTTGTTTTGTTTTGTTTTTTTAAATCCCTGTATTTTTTTCCCTATGGATTTTGTTGTTGTTGTATTGCACCCAAATTATTTCTATACTTTTTTTTTTTTCCATATTCACACAATAGTAATTCTATTTTGTCAAATGTTTTAACTTGCCACGTGGGAAATGTATTTTTATCTTTTAGTTTAATTTTTTAAAATACAGTTGACATATTAGTTTATAGAGCAAATTTTGCATTCGTTTTTAGTTGTGGAAGCTTTGGTTCCAACATAGTTCAGATGTCATTACCTGTTTAAATAAGTATTCTAATGTTTTACCTTTTAAAGTGGCATAATGCTTGCAGGTGTACAAAAATGGTAAGCTTTTAGGCTATGTTCACACTTCAGGCGAAAGCACATCAAATCCGATTTGTTTTTTTTTTATCCTATGCGACCCATATCTGATCATGGTATGACAGTGTGAACGGCGCAAATCTGATATTTTCAAATCCGATCTGGGTCACTTTCGTATGTGGTATTGAATCCGATACATAGCCGATGTTTTAGAAAGCGACTGCTGTTTGAATGGTGAGGTCGCATTAAATCTGTCTTTTACGTCACTGACACAAGACAGACGCCAATTATCAGCGCCTGAGAAGACATCGCGAACGCTTCCTGGCCATCCAGTGTAGATGTTAGTGAAACTGTTGGGAAGACAACGTGAACATTTTATTTGTATAATCTGCAGATTCTGACAGAAATCTGCAACTATCCTTTGAAGCACCGCTCCTCTCTAAAACAGCAATAAGGATAATTATTTATTTATTTACATTACTATGTAAATAAAAATATAACTTAAAGCAAAAATTGGGAAACGTAAAGTCCAAAGTCTTTATATTAAGGGCCATCAGTCAAACAATATTGTTTGCTCTGGGTCTAAACAGAGCGCGTTGTGTGTGATGTCTTCTTTTGCGCATGCGGGCCGGTTTGAGGGTTCACACTAGAGCGCGTTTGCTGTCGCATTTTATTTGTAGTGTGAACAAGCAGACAAAAAAATCGGATTTGATCAAATCGGAATTGAGCATTAAGACCTGCAGTGTGAACGTAGCCTTATATTGTCCAGTAAATCCAGTTAATAAAGTTAATGTTATCATAATCTGAATGTGACTTTTTATTATTGTAAAGTAGTGGGTTTCTAAATGTGTAACAAATGAAAACAAATCTAATTGAAATAATTAGATTGAAATGAGTGAAATCATCAACCCCCATATTGGTTCATTAAGCAAGACTAGCAGTAATTGCCTTGATTAACAAAGTAGTTGTTCAAACAACAAGATTTTGTGTTTTCCTAAAGTTTTTAACTTGTGTAGGATGAATTAAAACAAATTTCACTCTACATACTTAAATAAATCACTTCAAATCAATGTAAGTATACTACGTTGATCCAACGTAATTAGATTTCATTAAACCATCAAATGTCAAATGTGTTGGTTTGACATGATCAAAAATGGTTTATTGTACTTGGTTAAATTGCGTGGAAAAAGGTGCCACGATTAAATTGTGTTCATCCAACAACAGATTTTTTTGAGTGTAGATTGTAGCATCATTTGATCAAGTTCAACGTGTAACACAAAATGTAGTTGTCAAGTAAACTTTAAAGAACGTTAAGCAAGTTGGGAATTGCAGAGTTCATGTCAGTGAACGTGTTTATCATATTCTTCCCATAAATTTCCCAATAAACAGACCACTGGGTGCACCGAAGAGCCTGAGAGATGTGATTATAACAGTTTTTGGATGATAATGAAGCTGTATGGCACAGAGAACTTGCAAGTTAGAGTTGGGATACTTGATAAAATTGTTGATTTTGGGTCTTTCTTTAGGATCAACTGACTGTAGGAAAACTCCTTTAAAACAAATTCTTGCCTTAAAGTATCGAAAATAATTACTCCATAAAACTGCAAGAAAATATTATCCAATCTAAACTCATTTATTCTTAAAGTTTTTGATCACAAATCAAATCTTCAAATCCCTAAAACATTTTCTGGTTTTAAGATATCCTACTGCTTAGGCTGGGCATGAGAAGAAATAACAGCTCAAAAAGGGTGGAACAAAGCCAGTTTTGGGGAAAGCGGGGTCTGTTTTCACATTAGGAAACATGTCACCAGCCACAAATACACCACTTAATTGTTTAATCACATTCACTGATAATAAGTACCTGAGCAACAGCAAATGAAGGGGTAGGAAAAGTGGGAAACAGAGCAAAGTTTAAAAACAGTGATTGTGTTTCACAAACTACTAATGAATTTTTTTTTAAAGAAAACCCTGCACTGCGCTTCACTGTGATCAAGAAGGTATTTAACAGACACTTCAAACTGATAAAAAACTAAAACTGCTGCTCAATGTCCTGTGATAACATGGTCACAACTCATCACTGACAACCTTCTTTGCATTAATGCCACTGAGCATTAATTTCAAATCTGTCCATACACTGGATGAACGCTCATAATAAAAAGATTATGACCAAAGTTTAGACATTAAGCTCAATTAGAGTAGACTGCTCTAAACACTTGGTTTTATATTTCTTTCCCTAGAAGCCCCACCCACCTTAAACTTTGTGTTTGCATGAAGCAGCCAATCAGAACAAAGCTGGCTTAAAGGGAAGGGAGCTTGTTTCAGAGAGGATGAACCCCTCATCCTTGGCTGCACAGGCCAAGTGTAAAGCCAAATGTTTGAGTGTTTCTTTCTGATATGAAATAAATATGGCCAGCACACTTTAATTTTTAAGTATGCAGACATTCACAAAGCATTTCATAAATGCTGATGGCTTCTTCTATTCCTGCTGAGAAAATATCTGCAGCATAGAGAGAGCACAGGTAGAGCAAACCCATGAAAAACTATTTGCTATTTATATGAACATCTCTCTGGATTTCTGACCACGGCCATTAAATGCATAGATTTGCCCTGGGTCCTGTTGTGTGGGTTTATGATATATAAGAATAAACAGTGACTGGAGCAGAAAGTGACCTCTCTTTTTCTTCTCCATTTTCAGCACAAGAACCGAAGTTACAACTCGAGGATCAAACACACCAGCAACGCATAAAGCTTTTTTTAGTCTTCACTTCTTTCATAAAAAATCAATATGAATAAAATGATGGCTTATTTAGAGTAACTGATATCCCACTGTTTTACATGATGGGATGAAAAGTCCCACTGCCTTTCTATTAAACAGCAGCATGATGCTAGACTCTCTTCACAAAGCATACTGCAGTTTCTAGACTATTCTAATAATTTTTCGCTATCAGCATTTGTGCAATTGGAAACCAAACTCTATATAATGCAAACCACTCCATTTAAGTCTCACCATTAAGAAACCATTAATTTAATGATTTCATCATTTCAGAAGCCTCATTATACACAAACTCCACTTTGGGGGGGTGAAATATGGGACTTTCTACGCTCAAGCTCATGGACTCTCTCATCCAGCAGAGGGCAAACTTAAGCCTGATGTGCAGGCGTCAGCACATTGAAATTGTTTGGTACTTCTCTTTTTGCAGACTCATTTGCATTAGATGGCTGTAAAAGTGGGGAAACTGACGGTACAGTCCACTGGGACAGGCTCTGGCAGGATGAAACATGCTGGATGCAGTAACTCCAACCGGTTTTGATGGGTAGTGAGGCCTCTGGAGCCACACAATGGATGTGTTTGTGATTTTAGATATGGCTTAAGTGTCTGTCTTCCAAACAACAGCTGCTGTTTAGTGCTGTGGAGCCATTTGTCTCGTCGGGTCTTGTTGACTGCTTGTGAAACGCCACCAGATGGGTTGTCATGACCCAAGCATTTCGCCAAGCAGCCACTCACTCAAAAGGCCAGGGAGGTCTCAGGGATTCATGCAATTACAGTCCCTGCGGTGTCAGTCATCCCCTGGAAAACACACTTGCTGCAACCGAGTGACACCAACACTGCGGTGACTTTGAATTCCATGTAAGCATCACATTGAGTTAGCTTTTTTTTCCCCCTCCCCCAGGCTGACATACTGTAATAAAGCTCCTGTTTCCTCAAGGATTTCCTGTGTGTAGTATGAGCTCAGGCAGGGGAGCACTGCTGCAGCACCTGATGATTAAGTGCACACACCAGTGGGTTGTTACAAACAGCAATGCCACTGCAGCAGAATTAGCAATCTGCAATGCATTTAAGAAAAAAAATACAAATAACCCCAAAGAACAAAAAATGTCACCTGGTGGTTTTAAAAGTGAGAAAATCTATTCTGTGTGTGTGTGTGTGTGTGTGTGTGTGTGTGTGTGTGTGTGTGTGTGTGTGTTGCATTATTCATTTCACAGAGGCAGAGCTCTAAGAAGCGGATCCAAATCCCATTTCTTTGTGTACACTGTAAACAAGTTTCCATACAAATACAGAGGCACAAGGTGCATTTTTTTTTTTTTGCAGACACTGTGAAGACAGACTTGATCAAATTGCCACCAGGTAGCAGCTTTTATATGTGTGAGAATTGCATGAAGGAGCATCTTCAAAAGCAGAGACTGCAAAGGTTGTGCTATAAACGCGAATGAGCTCAGTTTGACCGAGGACGTCGCTCCTTTTCCCCCAGAGTCAGCAGAATGAGAAAAAGATTACTGGTGCTAATGAGCGAGAGAGGGTCTTGAGTACAGGAATTCAAAGTGCAAACATGATTGAGATAGGCCTTCTGATGCTAGTTTACTAGGCAGGGAGGTGGGGGGAGGAAGTGTGAAGAAAATCAATCATGATTTCCATAGACTCCAGTGAGGGAGTCAGAGTGATAACTGTGCATTACAATGGACCCCATGCATAATGAGAGCAGGGATCAATACTTGGCGCATTCATGCTGGTGTTTGCCCTGCTGTTGGCCAAAAAAGCTGCGGTAATTAAGGAGTCTCCCCTCAATCCAAATACCTTTCAGCTTAGCTCCTGAGCACCGCAAAGATCCGTTTGCTGTGTTTCCTCTGATGCAAGTTCAATATTTGTAGAAACAAATGACTTTTAGTTTAAAAACACCCCAAACAATCCATGCAGTAATAAGACGCACAAATAAGCCTCGGGGGAATTTAAATTATATGCCAAGACAAAAGTCCAATATTTCTTAATAGCAGATTTAGTCAAGTGATCAGTTTCCATTTGGGCAGCAGCAGTTAATGCATATTCATTGCACGAGACAATCAGTTTAGTTTCGTTAAACTTTCACAGCCTTGTTATGAATTTGTAATCAGAAGAATTTGGGGGGGGGGGGGGGGGGGGGGGGGTTCTGGGCATTGCTGATGCAGAGATTAGCAAAAGTTGCAAATGGGTTGAAACTCAGGGAGTTAATTGGGATTTAGTGTGCGCGCAGGGCCGCGGGGCTGTCAAGGGCCAAGATAATCGAGCTAGCCTGCTGTGACCAAGGGGATGGAGAAGAAAGGAGCAGCGTGACACATAGAGGCAAAAAGTTAAGCTCTGAATTGATATCAGAGCAGTGGGAAACTTACAAGCAGCGAAAAGGAAAAAAAATCCTAGATTTATTAAATATGCGAGTCAAATCTTGAACAAAATCGCACAGTGTAGCTGGAATCATAGAAAATGTTAACTAAAGAGGAGCTCTTTGACTATGTGATAAATCATGTAATCAAAAAGCTTCCAGCAAGAAAAGATCTTCCACTTATCAAGCACTGCCTACCTCATGCAATCCAATTAAAAAGCTCTGCTGTAATAATTATCAGTCCATCCAGTTAACATGCATGGCGGGGAGGGAGTTTTTGAGTTTTAGGAGCATAACTGTAGCATATATGGCAAAGCTGCTCTATTACTTTGCATTCAACTGCATGATGTGAACACTTTATTCCCAACAAAGTGTCTAATCAGTGTATATCCCACCAAGCCAATGCAAGACCCCCTAAGAGTTCATACATTGTAGTACAACACTGCCCTCTAGTGACCATTTGACCATTTTCATAATGTATTTGCTGCAAATTCCCACATAACATGCTTGTTTTTGCACCAATATGTGGTATATTAATCCTACAAGATGACATCAAAAATAGCCATCAACTATAGCTTCTATTTCTACTTATACACCAAGGTGGCATGCTCTAAATATGGCTATGAAACACAGTATGCTCAGTGTAACCACAGATAGGTTAAACAGTCCAGCTAAACAACATTAAAATTACCTGACCCACACTAGAGGGGGCAACATAATGTCTTAAGGTGACATTTACAAATTTATAAACTTAATAACAGAATAATTGAAATAATAAATAATAGAAAATTAGATTATTGGTGCTGCAACTAACAGTTATTTCCACTAAAATGTTATTTGATTAATATTATTATAATACAATATTCTAATAATACCATACTATATTATTAGATCTGCAACATATCCAACACACTTTGAAGACTCCAAAATTCTCAAATTAAATTCTACACACCACAAAAACAGACTGAGAAAAGGGAAGCATGAGGGTTGAATGAGCCATCCCTACACATAATGTCCTACATTTCCCAGAATGCTTTTAGATAAACACATTAAAGGGACTTCCTCTTTTTTGCTGCACCCCTGCAGGAGGATCATGTGGAAACAGAGCACAATCGTAACATCAGTACGGGTTATAATAAAGAAAGACAGCTAGAAGAAGCAGCTTTCTCTGCCCCCACGAATTCCCCCAGATGTTCTTGCACATTATGATGGTTTAGAGATTTCTAACAGCACCCCCGAGCTTCAGCCCACCCCCGAGCTTCTGATCTGTGATAAGGAAGATGAGAGGTACTGTTGGTGTTACAGATAACACAATCAAAGTACTATAAAGCCATTTGTGATATCCCATCACCTCCATTTAGCTGTGGGAATAGCAGAAATCCAACAATGACATCGGTGTAGGAAACATCTTCAGTACAGGATTATTTTCCCTACTGGTTTCAATGGAATACCAAAGTATCCTAAAATAGTCGCAGCACACCTGCTGTCCATTCATTTCAGGTGTTTATAAACATGTCACATCTTGGCTCGAACTGATAAGCATGACCATGTGACCATGTGCTTTATACCATTGGGACGCCTGCAGAACCATGCAAACCTAATCGCTGTGTCATTAATCTATGAGGAAAAGTCTCATGGGATGGCTGTCAACAAGACTATAAATAGAAACTCCACAGAAAGAGAGAGGCGACTCATCAAAGAGAACTTTTCTGCAGCGTTAAGGATTTGCACAGAACCAAAAAAACAACAAAAAACAAAACAAGCAAGCAAAAAAACAAAACAAAAAAAACCCCCAAAAACAAAATGGTTTGAAATCGCAGCACGTCCTGCTGGTGGGCTAAAAGTGGCCACGGGACAGATAATGAAACGGACACTGGTGTCTGAAGAGCCGTTTAGTCTGATTCTATTTTCTCTCACAAAGTTGACGGGTAAGAGGAGATGAAAGATCCCAGAATTAGAATAAGCAGTGAGTGAAAGGACATCATAAATATTTTATGCACAATAATATCAGCGTGCTGGAAAAAAACAAAACAGAACACAGACAAACCCACGGCAGAAATGAGGACAAAATGTTTAAACACAAGTCAACGATAAATAAACGACTCATATGACAGACAGAGAGACTACTGTGGCAGAGCATCCCAACCTGTTGGATGAACACAGCCACCTTCCATCTACACCAGTTAATTTAGCCAATTTTGCCATAATAAAAGAGCCACAATAAAAAAGTTTATAAAAAGATCAAATTGATATTTACTAGAACTGAGTTCACGTTATTGGTGCGACCCTCTGACACAGCCCCAGTTTCTCATGTAATCCCTTTGGAAAATGAATTGCCCGCTCCTGATCTACACTATCTGTTATGGTTCACATGTTCAGTTTAAATGATCTGGATGCTATCTAACACTGTTAACATAAAATAGTTCAATTAAGTTCAATTTTATTTATATAGCACCAAAATCATGAAAACAGTCACCTCGATGTGTTTTATAAAGACCGTACAGTAACACAGAGAAAACCCAATAATCAAAAGACCCCATGAGGAAGGAATTGGTGACAGGAGGAAGGAAAAACTCCCTTTTAACAGGAAGAAACTTTCAGCAGAACCAGGCTCAGGGAGCTGTGACCAGTTGGCAGTGATGGGAGGAAGACGGGACATAGCAGTGTCTTTTTATACAGCTTAACAGACATGTTTAGAAGTTAGCATTTATGCTCTAGACACAAAGTACATGAATCCCGGTCATTTCGACTTCTTCTTCCAGCTGCTCCCTTTAGGGGTCACCACAGCGAATCATCTCCCTCCATCTCACACTGTCCTTAGCATCCTCTTCCATCACATCAACCCTCTACATGTCCTCCTTCGCTGCATCCATGAATCTCCTCTGTGATTTTCCTATTTTCCTCCTGTTGGCAGTTTCATATTCGACATCCTTTGCTCAATATATCCACTATCTGTCCTCTGCACATGTCCAAACCATCTGAGCGTTGCAAACTTCAACTCTGCCACCTGTTGTTATGTCAGTGCAAGTGTCTCCAAACCGTACCTCATAACTGGTCTCACTACCATCATGTAAACCTTCATTTTCACTCTTGCTGCTATCCGTCTGTCTCAAATCACCCTCGACACTCGTCTCCACCCCCTCCACCCTGACATCACTCTCTTTTTCACTTCTGTTGTACATTGCCAATTGATTTGAATGATTGACTCTAGATATTTAAACCAGTAAGCCATTTGAGTTCATAATTTTATCCATGTATTTGCTGCATCTGCCTACTGTGTTGTATATAATATAATCCTGTTTTCAGAAAAGTTCAAAATAAAGTCAAAATAAAACTAAATCCTATTATCTGCAAATCATCCTCATCATAAATTATGTTGCAAAGGAAACCTATATAATGCTGACACTGAAGAATTAAGGATTTTTTAAACAAATAAGCTCATTTTAAATTTGAAGTGAGCAGCATGTTTCAAAACAGCTAGGACAGGACCATGTTTACCTTGTGTTGCATCACCTGCTCTGTAAGCGTTTCTGAAGAAGGAGACTATTCTCCCATTTTTGTTTAATAGAGGATTTTACCTTTTCAACCCTGATTCTTTTACTGATGTAATATGGGCTGAATGTCGTTTGGCATTGTCTTGCTAAAATAAGCAAGACCTTTCCCAAGAAACTCCTCATCTACTGTTGCTTTGGTGTTGATGCTGCTCTAAAACTAGTATACATCTTCTGTGTTAGTGGTACTTTTGCACATGTGCAAGTTCTCCATACAGTGGTATCTGTAACGTTACAGATACCATCCGGGATGCTTTAATTAGTCAAAATAAAGGGAGGTTTTCTACTTTCCTCTCAGTTACATAAACTTTGAACCAGAGCCGGGAGCTGCATTTCTGAATCATGCTTGTATGCTTTTTTTCTTCATCTTTGTTGGTTAAATTTTAACTTTGGTTTAGGAATCAAAGACTAACTGTTACTGACAATGTTCCTAAGTACATGCAGAGATTTTAACCACCATGTCTGTTATGAATGGAGTGGGTTCAGAGATTATAGCTGAGGGCTATAAATGGTTATTTTTCCATCATTTGGCCTTTGCTTCTATATTAAAAATGTATGGAATTTGCAGGCTCGCGGCATGCGTTCGACTCATGTGTTTCATTCTGAAGTCCCCTGATTCCCAGTGTGAGTGGGCCTGCACCTTCACGCTGAGAGGAAAACAAACCAGCCTCTCTCAATTAAACTGAGAGTGATAACAAACACAAAGCATTCGTGTGTAATAATATGTGTCCACACCCATCGAAACTCATTTACAAGATCTTTCTCGACACTTCTGTGAGTGGACAGGGACATCTCTAATCAGTATGCATCAATCCATAAACCCAAATATTTGTATCTAATGAGCAATATTTGTAAACACTTAGAAGTCTGCATGTGTTACTCCTGCTGGTGATGAATAAGGTTTCATCCTTCAATGCGCGTACACACACACACACACACACACCAGAGCCTGGAAAGCCCTCTATTCCTGCTCCCCCTCACTCCTTTCCATCTCTTTCCTCCCACATCCTCCAGCTTTTCTGCTTCCTCCTTGTTTAATCCAACCCCACACTCTGTCATCCACAGACCCTCTCTTCCCTGTCTTTCTCCTAGTTGACTGCATCCACACAGCAGTAGAAGCAGCCTTGTTATGTGGGTCACAAGCTTGGTAAAACAGCTGTGGTACAGTATGTCATCATCTTGGATATGAGACAGCAGGTGCCTGTCAAGTTATTGAAGAAGAGATTTGAGGAGGAAATCCCATCAGTGTGGAAAAAAACTGCAAGTGAGCATCATAGTCATCATTTGCTTCTTTTTTTTTTCTTTAGCATTTTTGCAGTGTACACAAACCAGCCTCGCTTTTCTTCTTTCCAAAACCTTTAACATAAACTGCTCACCAACACCCTTCCCTTCATTGAAACTGATTTCATTTTGTCTCCACAAGAAATTCTATCCGCGCTCATCTTTCAACATCTCCAAAGCGCACAGACGCGCAATAACCCAGCATGATGAAAACTGCGTCTACAGCTTTTTGTAAGCTTGCAAACAAACATCCAGTATCACTGGTATGCTCCTTCCAGCGCTGCGCCATAAATGGACGCTGGAAAGAGACTGTTAAATCTTAACTTCTTCATACGCAAGTCTTTCTTACCTTTCCTCCCTTGGAGCATCTGCGATACGCATTTGTGGCTCCCGCTGTTTGATTCATGGCGAAAACCTCTGCAAAAGTAAAGAACAAGCTGAAAGTTGGAGTCAATTTTAAGCAGGCGGGCACGGAAATCTGTGTGTGTGGGGTTGTTTTTTTTAATACCTAGTGCGCTGGATTGCCCTGGCTGTCGGTCCTCGTTGAAAAAGAACCGCGCTTGGTGTTCAGACTTACACTAAATTTTCTAAATATTTCCCCCGATGTAGTCCAGAGAATTTAATGAGCTCTCCTGCTTGCTGTTCCAGGACAAAGTGATGCTGATTATCACGCAGTCGAATATAAATCCGCTGGGAAGTTTCACACCAAATCAACCTGTAAAGCTGGCTGCTTTAAATCTACTTACATTTTTTTGTAATATAAGTTGGTCTCTATATTCGAGCTCTCAGGATGATTTTGAATCAGACCTGCACAAACTGACGGAAACGCGCCTCTGTGTGTGTGCGTGTGTGTGTTCGCCCAGCAATTGCGCAAGCGCATCTCCACTGACAGCTTGACTACATGGAGTTGAAGAAGGAGCCTGTCAACACTGCTCGCCCACTCTAGAGCAGCAGGCAGTAGGGACTGCAGGGTACACTGTAATTATGTATCATGAGGAACCGTATATGATACCATACTATGACAATGTGTTTGCTAAAACCAACAAAAACTCCTGATACTGCGCGTCGTATACGAGTTTTCCCTGTATTTGAGCTCCTTTCTGAAAAACAACAACAACAAAACAAAAACATCCTTGGAGGTTGATTTGTGTTATTCTCTTCAAAGCAGGCGAAAGTCAACTCTGAGTGACCTCTGTCAAATTTAAATTAGATGAGTGACACCAACGAACAAAAGTGAGAAATTGTCTCTGACGATTTCAATCATTATCTCTGCTTGAGGAAGTGGATTTGTTTAGTTTCAATTATAGCATAATAAATGAATGTTAAGAGGGCAAGCTTACACTGAAGTGTGGCAATTAGCTGGACAGGTTGGTGCTCAGCTGTGACAAAGTTGCTGTCACTCACTTTCACAAGGCTTTGCAGGATGGAAAGGAATTAACAGAAATACATGGCTTGTTGGCTTCACTTACCGAAATACACTTAATACTGATGGGTTTCCCACTAAAAGAAAAGTCTGCTTTAAAAGAAAACTGAAGTTATCCTTAAAATATATGTTGATGTTTCTTTTAGAAAAAGCACAGTGGTTGCTGATTTTCTGATTGTTGGTTATAAGTGAGTGACATCAATAATGTGATATCAAGCTGTGTAATTCTGGTGGAATTGCTTCAGCATTCCTCTTTCTCTAACTGATATCCAACCTGTGGGGTGTATGCACCAACAACTTGCAGCACCAAACCTTTCATTTCCAGCTTCAAACTCATGATCCTGCCTACACTGAATTTTTTTCACCTCCTAAGGTAGAACATTTTGATTCCACCTGAGCAGCTTCTGGTCTGGCTTCCTTCATTCTCTCCATCATATCAACAATTTTTCTCCCTTCATCAGTCATAGTCCCATAAAAGTCTTGACATTCACCACCAAACTCATGCCTTCCCTCCTCTCTCACTGCCTCTGAATGCACCTTCCCTGTTTCCACATCTTTTGTGTTCAGCTGACAATAGCACAGTTTTCCACCAGCACTGTGTTGGCCAACAGCACTGGATGTGGTCATTGTTTGGCAAGGCCCCCAACCAATCCGGCATGGAAATCTTTTCTTAATGATCAGAATGTTTGATTTGGCAGATATTTTACCCCGGATGCTCTTCTGACTCATTTATTAATTTATTCAGGCTTGGGACTGGCACAAGAAGTACACTGCAGTGCCCCCCCTCCCCACCTGTGGCCGGTTTATCTTACCCTGAAATATGAATTGTTAATAAATGATCAAACATCTTGTTTTATGCAACTCAGGGAAAATGACACATAAATGATGACGGAAATGCTGTGAAGAAGCAATGCTTGCATCAGTATAGCAAACCCGAGGCTCCCTTCAACAGAACAATGACAGTCTGGGTTTCTAAATACAGTCTGATGATGCACCATCAATCCAGTTTAGTCAGATGAATGGATTTCTTTCACCAGTTGCATGAAGATATACAGTCTTATTGTTGGATTGTTGTAGCATACGTTACATCATTCAAATGTGGAAATGGATCTTTTGAAATTTAATGATAAAGACAATTAAGTGAGGCAAGGGTGGATTAGTAACTTATATCCCTAAGGCCTTTAGGGATCAAGTGGATTTCACCAGTCCCTGTAAAGAGAATGAAGACTGGTTCCGAGAAGGCAGAACTGGGTGACATGTTGGAAAACCAAACACTAAAGAGAACAAATCTGGGGTAATTTCTATAAGAAAGAAAATCACAGAGGACAGAATTCACAAGCAGCATCTGTGACATCAGTGTATTTGAAGTTGTAGTCCCTTAAGAAAGCCACTAACTTCAGTGGTTCTACCTGTAGCACCTGTACCAGTATTTTTTTCAGTGGAAATTGTTCTTCTCATCCTTTTTTATACAATCAATGCTTCAGTGGAAAAGAGTTACAGTAAATTAGTGCTCCTGGAGCTCAAATCGAAGCCAACAGAAAGGTTCTGATACCAGAAATGGCTGTTATGACAAAATCAAACCAAGATTAGTTTCCTCCAGTTTCTGTTACAGTAGTTGTATCATCCATAAACTTCCTTTCCTTCCAAATACAGCAAGATGATGGAATTATTTTCTTCATTTCAAAAGAATACATGAGCCAGTTATGTTAAGGGATAATAAGGCACACTGATGGTATTGTGTTTTGTTTAAGGTCCTTTTTGTGGTTCCAAATAAGACTCGCCAATCTTCCGACAGAAACATGCAGAACAGTTCAAACACAGCTAAAAGGGGACCAATTCTGACCTGATACAATCAACAATTTTGAGCCAGTTAGTACTTGGTGAGCCAATTACTTGAAAGACTGTTTACAAAATTTCACTCCTTTTCAAAATCAATCAAAATCACCAGCCTTGTAGAAACATTTCCCCTATAACCAGTGAGTCTTTCTGCAGAATTGGCACAGGCTGGCCATGGTTAACAAATTGTTATTTGCAAATACTCAGGTTGTTGATGTGCAGATGGTGTGGCACAAAGAGAAATGAGCTGACAGCTAGAAGGCTGGGGAGGCACACAGATAAGCAGGAATGCAGGTGAGGGGGTTGCAGGAGTGAGTGTGGCGTGGTGAGCTGACTGCTTGGTGACAGAGAACAGGTGGCAGGTGAAGCAGGAGAGTGCGGCATGTAAGTATAGCAAGTTAGAGATAGGAGTTTGGAAGAGTGGAAGCATTGAGCAGAGCATGGCAGGCAGCAGACAAGGAGCAGATCTAAGTTTACCACACACCAAAAACACAAGCAGCAAGCTAACTTATATGCACACAGCTTGTGGCTGTGACACAAAAGAACACCTTGGGCATACTACTGTTATGATGATTATTGTGCACAAGGTGCCTTTTTTCCCCCAGCATTGGACCCTTACAGTAACAGTCAATCAACTAGACTGATTGGCACGATTTCCCCTTTCTCTAACTTCCTGCTAAGTGTGTCTGTTCCCAGATTTCAAACTAAAACCAACATGGTGACTTATTAGCAAACATTTTCTATATTATGGAAACAGTCCAGGTAAAGTCCAGTCACCTTAAGTCTTGACTTTGGAAAACCAGCAGTGCTACACCACAGGATATAAGTTTGTAAACTAGCTTTTATCGGGTCATCATATCGGCTATGTAGCTTGGGGCCAGACATATTTTAAAAGTTACAAGTAAAATCTTAAACCTAAGAAAGCCAGTACTGGTGTGATATGGTGCTGTTTACTAAAACCAGGCAGAAGCTCAGGTTCTGAAGCAGCTGGAGGCGAGAGTCACTTTTAGTTTATACCAGATAGGAAGGAGTTGAAGTAGTCAAGCTTTGAGAAATGTTAATGTTTATTTGTTTGTTTTTTAGATTTTGCCATTATTGGAAAGTCGCATGTGTATCATCTGTCAAGCAATGAAAAACATGATGGATAATTTGGTTAGGTAGAAGCATGTGAGGAGCAGCTATGGCTTGGAAGGTTGATGGTTTGATATCCTTGGGAACAATACTGATCCTCACTTGTCATCGAATGCCCTCAATTAAAAGCACTTTGTAATGGACTGTCCATTTACCATATAAATAGAGAATACATTAATTCGAACCTTGTGGTTTACCAGAGCTAAAGTGAGATCCAGACAATTTTCTGAAAGCTAAGAATAAATCATTCAAGTGAGCATCATTGATGCAATGTCCAAAAGAGGTGAAACTGCTCTTGCAACCCTGTCAACTGCTAAAAGGAGGTCACCAGTTACCTCAAGGAGGGCACTTTCTGTCACGGTCCGGGGCAGCGGCCGTGTGGAGAGCGGAAGGAGGACTCAAAACGCAGCACTTATTCAGGTGTGAGGGTGATTTATTGATAATATCCAATATAAAGTGGGGATGGTAAAACAGAACTAAGGATGAACTAACTGGGAGAAACTACACAAAGAAATAGCAAACCTGAGCATGAAGGGAGAACAACAGGGAGAGCACGCAGGGGATTACACCAGGTATGAACACAGACGACGCGACGAGGAGCAGAGGAAAACACACACTATAAGTACACAAAGAGACACTGGGAAATCAGAATCAGAATCAGAATCAGAATACTTTATTGATCCCTGGGGGAAATTATTTTTTGTTACAGTGCTCCATTTTAAACCAACATTAAGACAAGACAGACAATACGCTAACTAAGAATAGTACAATATATACATATATATACATACATACATACATAAGTCACTTATAAATAAATATTTGGAAAAGAAACATGTGTAGCTGATCACACACAGGTGGGGGAAACAGCTGGACCTGATTAACCTGACGAGACAGGGGAACACTAACACCAGGGACCAATAGAGGGAGCACAAACCCAGAACCCAGTGTCTAAAATCCCAAACACAAACCATCCCAAAACAGCCCAAGAATAATAATGAAAGTAATAACAATAAAGAACATAAACACAAAGTCACTGAGTCATGGCCGCAGGACCATGACACTTTCTGTGTTGTGCGAAGCTCTAAAACTGAAATTTGACTGGCATTTATCAAAGATGTCCTCATGAAAGGCTAAAGGTTGGGGGAAAAAATCTACAACTTTAGATAAAAAGTTTAGAAATTGGTCTAAAACCTTTGAAAATATGGAAGTAAGGTGTAAGGTTTCTATAAGGGACCACAGGGTGTTAAAAGAAAATAGCTGTTAACCATATACTGGGCCAAGCTTTTTGTACTTTAGAATAAAATCAAGGCTACATGCAGTTGATTTATTTATATGCCACATAACACTGGTGAGCTGAGTCTTTCATGCATGCATGTGGTTTTATTTTGATTATCCCACATGCTGTCTAAGATTATAGCTGAGCTGAAATAATATGACACCAGGTTATTGGATGGGTTTCAAGTACACTTCAGTCACCTTTTAATAGGTGACTGCAAGCTTCTCAGACTTATATTCTTCTGATTACAGCACACTTCTCTCCCTTGTTTAAATCACCCTGTTGACAGAATCTATCAGCAGACCATCAGTCAGTACTGAAGTCTGGCTGTCGGTATGTCGACACTGCTAGCGCACTCTAACAAGTAAGAACACACTTAGGTTAACTCCGTGCTTGAGTTGTGCTTTCATTTCCAAGGTAATCTCTGACCTTTAGCTCATCTTTGAGGGAGACCTCAACTTTACAGCCCTTTGTTTCAGCTCCAACCTCTCCTACAGGGGCTCAGACTGAGAGATGCAAACTATAACATTTACTAAATGGAGTGTGAATTAATAGAGTTTTGTCGTGGCTCAACTTCAAGCTGCACTTTTTTTGTGTTTAACTGTGTGCTTGTGCTCCATTTGGCACAAGTGCTGACTTAGAATAGTTTGCCTGCCTGGTATTCCCGTTCGCTGCAGTGAGTGGGATGTTTATTGATTGGAGAGCTCATGATATTTTCCTATATGTGGATTTAAGAGCAAAATTAGCAGTTGCTGCTTGAAGTCAGCGCATTTAATTAAAGGCCAGTCTGTTCACGGACACTTCCCTACCTTGCAGTGTAGTTCTATCACAGACGCTTTGAAGACACTTTGGAATCAAATGGACTCATTAAAGAGACTGATTGTGCATGACTTGATGTATGTAAGAAAGGCCAGTGAATCTAGACAGTCAAAAAATGTTCTATATTCAAAAGGTTAGTCATAATCATGAATAATAGTAGTGCTTGCAACGAAATGAGGACTTAAAATATTCAATCTTCAGGCACTCAGGAACAATGCAAAGAATAAAAAACATTCACAAGCTGGTCTAGGGGTTGAATTTAATAACCAGTTTGGGGCAGACTGTTGATGTTTAAACGTGGGGAACAGAAATCTCAATTCTATCAAAATTGTAGGACTGCGTCATGAAAGTGCAAGTAGCACAGAAAATAAGAAAGAAAAAGAAGAGGGCATCTTTTCTGATGCATAATTTCAGTCTGAGCTGTCACACAAAAAGTTGCATTTTGCAGAACAGGTTTACAACTTTTTTGAAGTCTGTCTTCAAGCCACTCTCAAAGGTCTTAATCTGGAAACTTTCCAGCAGTCTTGAACAAACTCAACCGGTCAGGAATAACATTATGTCCACCTGCCTAATGTCGTGTTGGCCAAAACAGCCCTTACACATCAAGGCCACTAGAGCTCTGATGGTGTGGCGCAGTATCTCGCACCAAGATGTTAGCAACAGCTTTCTTTAAGTCCTGTAAATTGCCAGGTGGATTGGACTTGTTTGTCCAGCTCATCCCATGGATGCTCAGTTGGACTGGCTTTGTGGCACAGCCTGCTGAAACAGACCATATAAATCAGGGAATACAGTTTCCATGAAAGGGTGTACATGGTCAGCAACAATGTTTAGGATGTTGGATGTTGAAATAACATCCACATGGATGGCAGGACCAGCAGAACATTGCCCAAAAGCATCACACTGACTCTGCTGGTTTGCCTTCTTCCCATAATGCATCTTGGTGCCAGGTGTGACCCAGGTACATGATATGTGAGAGAAAACATGTTCAGACCACATGGATCAGCTTTCAGTCCCCACAGGTATCAATAAGCTTTCACAGCCCACGCCCATTGTCTTGGTTTCTGAAAAAATTCTAACATTGTCCCCAGTAAAGCCTCTCCACACCATCACAGCTCTTGTTTCATGTATCACAACTACCATATGTTCACCTTTTCTGTGTCTCACAAAGACCACCAAAAGTCTTAAAGCCTGAAAGTCCTCTTTTCCAAATAGGTCACTGACCAAGACAGCTTTGTCTCCGTCTCCCTCAGTTGTGCTCTCCTTGTAGAAAATCCACTATGTTAGGATTGGTTTTTAAATCCGATCAAATGTAGTGGGTACTACAGGAGTATATTATACATTATATGGTAAATGGCCTGTGTTTATATAGCGCTTTACTAGTCCCTAAGGACCCCAAAGCGCTTTACATATCCAGTCATCCACCCATTCACACACACATTCACACACTGGTGATTATAACAGAGGTAGTGGTGGAGTTCAAGTACCTCAGGATCTTATTTATGAGTTATGGCAGGAGGGAGTGTGAGACTGACTCACAGGTTCTCCAGACACTGTACTGATTTGTTGTGTGGAAGAGAGAGCTGAGCATGAAAGGGATGTTGTAGATTTACCACACAATATCTAGTCCTACCTTCACCTATGGCCATGAACTCTGCTTGTATCCATGACTTTTTAGTCTTTTGGTCAGTACCCAAAGAGAGTCTGGGGTTAACTTTGAAAATAGGGTGAGGTGCTTGGTCATTCAGGAGGGCCTCAGAGCAGAGCCATTTTTTTTGTATAGACAGAGAAGTTATAGTCTAAAGCTACATTAAATGTGTTTTTAAAAATATCACAAAGCTCCCTTGATTGACTGGAGAGACTGATGTATTCACCTTGATGTATTCTGTGCAGAAAACCATTCAGATCCAGCAAACAACGTATTGCAGCACAGGAAAGCTCTTGAGTAGTAAATATTACCTTTCAGGAAAGTCTTAAATGTCAAGAGTTAGAATTCATTGCCAGGCTTAAATACATGAATCTTATTTTTCTCCTGAGCCCCTTCTTCAGTATAGTACAGATTACCTTGATTTGCTAACCTTTTGTTATTCAGGTCCTCAAAAGATTTATGTCTGTGCTTCTCATTCCTACTGTATTTGGTGAATGTTAATGTGCAGCACTGCTTTCTGTGTGCCTGTAACAAGATAATGGACTTATGCATAATAATGTTTGGGTGGGGATAATCTCATTCTAGAGGCTGCTTCTCTTTTTTTCCCCCTGATAGCATCCCAATATTGTTAAAGACACTTTTTTGGGGTTTAGGTCTCCAAACTGTGCAATAGCTGCTTTGCAGATGCTTCACAGAGGAATGTTACATATATTTGATTTGAATGTGATAGAGTGCAGTAGGGACATTAATGCATAATTTCTTTTCTTTTTTAAAATTTTCAATTTATTCATTTCTTTTCGTCTTTATTTTGGGACTTAAGTAAGCCATAATTTAAGTCTCAACTTCAAAGTTTTACATTCCTGAGGAAGTTTTACAATCGCTATCTTCTTTCGACAAATCTGAGTGAATGTGGGTTCTTATTCCTTTTTAAATGTTACACATTTTTTCCCACCATCCACCCCCTAATTTCAATAGTAGCACATTGAAGCAGCTATATAAAAAAGCAAAAAGCAAAAAAACTTGCTTCACTCACTCTGCATTCTAAAATATAAGCTGACAGAACCATAAAGTCAAGGTGTGCTTAATATTTAGCCAGAAGCAATGATAGAGTGACTGCAGATAAAACAGGGAATCCAAAGTGGGTTCCTGTAGACACACAGAGACACATGAAAACACACGAAATAATTAAATATATCTAAAATAGCAATGTTGTTGCTGCACAATGTGTTAAATCTGAACCTAACACAGACAGTGACTTAGAAATTCAAAACACCTCAGTTGGCCCACATTTCTTCTTTTTTTGGCTAAGTGTGCATCACTGTCTCCCAAAACAGGAGGTTTTGTTCTTTGCAGAGAGTCTTCTGAGTGTAAGCAGATGGTAGGTGACCCATTCAACCTGGAAATCGAGGCACGAGGGCGTAAGATGTAATTACCTCATTCAAGATCAAAACAAATCAGTCACAATCCACCTTGTCTTTGCTTTCAGCTCCATCAGATATTTGAATTAGAATGAAAACTTGAGATCTGACAAGATTTCCCCTCAGTGTTAAGAGGTTGTTTTCTTTTTTCTTTTAGCTTCTTTACCCTAAGGGTATAGAAGTCCACAGAATGAAGGCTGATTGGCTCAGAGAAGGTGGACAAGAAAATGATTGGAGCAATAATGTCACATTGATCTGAGAATGTGCAAGAGTGGAAGTGAGGTCAAGAACAGGCTAGCAGCCAAACTTTGTTACATGTTTTGACATTTTATGTCCCAAGGATGGTGTTCTTGGTCACAGAAATTGACAATGAGCAGCATGTAAAAACCAGGTTAATGCCCCAAATTTTCATTGTATTCGTTTTTTAATGTTACCTACATTTTCAGAACTTCTGGATTAACGTAAAAAAGAAGAAAAAAAAGCAGATTATCTTTTCATGTATCAAGGAGGAACACAATTAACATCTTTTATTTTAAAAAAAATTAATAATATAGGGTCCAATATGAATTCTTGGTGGTGAGAGAGGGAAAGAGAACCAGAGAGCTTGTAAACTGAGGAGGTGTTCTGTGTCTGTCAACAGGGGGAAAAACATAGAACTTCCAGACACAAATGAAATCCATACCCACACATAAACTAGGAGACAACTGCAGTGAGAGTTACATGTAACACCCTGCCCCTTAAGATTAATAGCCATACCAGTGTCATCCTAAGCCATATGTGAAAGGGCATCGGCCACAGTACTGTCGTGACCCTCTTTGCAATAGATTTCTATATTGTTTAGGGTATGAGAGCCCTGCACAATAGTCATTTATTGGAGTTATACTGATCTGATATATAAGGGGTTGTGATCTATCTACTGTCACTGGCTGTGGAATTGAACTTACATAAGCCTCAAAATGCTGAAGGACCGAGAGCATGATGAGGACCTCCTTTTTCATTGTGGGTGCTCAATGCCAGAGGAATCTTCCTGTTGCAAAACAGCACCGACTCCAGTACCACAAGCATCAACATCCAACTTGAATTGTGTGGGAAACACTGTAACTAGCACTGGGGAATTACAAAGGAGAACTTTTATAGTTTGAACAGCCTGCTTGGACTCTTGGACGTCTTTTTGGTTTACCCAGTGGTTCTGGGCTTCTGGACTTTATAATGGTTGAATACTCAATTCTTTTCTTGGTTTCATTTACATTAAGTAAGTTTAGGTTAGAGGATTTTGTAGTGTCTAGTTTTCAGTGTTATCTATGTCAGTAGATGCCATGTGATGTCAGTCTTGTCTCCATGCTTATTTGCCTTTCTGTTCTCCTTGCTCTCACCCTTGTTCTCTGTATTTAGTCAGTCTGAGACTCAGTGTGTGTTTCCCGTATTTCCTGTTTTATTCTGACAGTCTCTCATCCTGTGTGCATCATGTTCAATTTTGCTTCCCCCCTGTCAGTTAGATTATGTCCAGCCATGTTCCCCAGGTGTTTCCTCTCTGCCCTGATTCCCTCTTGTGCATATAATGTCTGCATCTCCTGTCCAGTATTACAATCTCACTGTGTTGTTTTCCAGCTGTGTGTCGTGTCTGTTTAGAAATTCCCTGCATCATTCTGCAGTCCGCTTCAATTTCTAGGTTTCTGCTTAGTTCATAGTTCATGCTCAGTTAACTTGTTTTCTGCAAGCTTAGCAATAAAACTGTTTCGAGTGCAGTACTGCCTGTGAGTCTACATATTGGGTTCGCAACTCTACCTGCCACATACAGCTCAGCATGACACTTTTCAGGTGTGACTGAAAATTCTATAATAGCCTTTCAGACAACGAGAACAAGATATTTCATGTTTGGTACAGTTGCAGGAATAGGGAACTCTACAGTAGCAGTTATCTTAACTGGATGTACTTTACCCTGACCAACGTATTTGCCTAAGTAAGTCAAGATAGCTTTGGCAAACTCACATTTTGCAGGGTTTAGGTTAATATGAGTCTATTGCAAACATTAAAACACTTATTTTAATAGCATCTTTACCAAAGTAAGCTTTTATTTTAGATTGAGAAACCATTAATACATCTTTGGCTACCTTGCAGGCATGATTAAGACTATCTAAAAGAACTAACACAGCCCAGGACATTTTAACAACAGTTCATGCATCTGTTCATAGATCAGAAGCTGTTCAAATATTTTAAAACATACTTGCAAATAGTTAAACTGGGATACCAAATACTGGAAAGCCTGGTTTTTCTGAAATAGATCATGGGTTGGGTTGGTTGCAGGAATCAATGTTTATGTAGCAAATGGATGTTCTTTACATGATGGGGGTGATAACTCTATGCCCACCTCCAGCTTGGAGGACTAGGTTAGGGCCATCTGCCTGGCTTTTTCTATTCAACTTTTGCGAAACTGGATATAAAGTTAATTTATTTACATTTTTATTATTTTTAAACAGGTATCACAACCTACAGCATAGGCTGGACTATTCCTCTTTGTAGAGACACTAACATAAAATGCAGGTTACATCCTTAGTGTTTTTTAATTAAATGCTGTATTGGGTGAATTTTAGTTTAAACAGGTCAACTAAAGTAAAAAAAAAAAAAAAAAACCTTCTGGAAATATGCATGTTTGATTTTGACTTTGAAATGATTGCAGAGGAAAGAAAGGTCACCCCATAAATTCAGGGATTAGAGCAGCTGCTGCCTGAGTGAATCCCAGTCCACATCTGCTGCCTGCACTAGTGCCTGCTAACACACCTACAGCTGCTTAGCAACATGCTGGATGCCAATTAATTCTAGGCCACTTTCTTTACAGCAGGTTTTCCACTCCCTCATGACTGTAAATTAACAGTGTAGGTTTTCCTGTCAGGAGGAATGTTCACAGACTGGATACTAACCAAATTTTAGTGACTAACTTGTGTCTAAATGAGGCATTGACTTTAGAATTTTATGCAAATACATTGTTGAAATTCAAATACATTCTGTTTTCAGCCAATTAGGAATTTCTGCATTGAGTTACCTGCTGTGTGTAGAGAATGGTGATTGCATTTTCATGACCTGCAGTATTGTATAATCAGCCATTGTGTGCAACAACTATATGCTGCATTATGAACACCAACGGTGTGTAATTGCTATGTATGTGTCTTGTAAACAGGAATAGCACAAATTAAAAATTTTAGTGCAGGCATGTTGTTCAGGTTTTTCTCATTCTCTTCTTATCCTCAGTCTCTGAAACAACATTTGCAAAATAAATAACTCATAAGGATTACGGTAATGTCTGAGCCAGAAATTCAGATATTTCAGTAGTTGCACGTTCTGCAGCTACATTGTATTAAGTGAGTATACACAGCTGTGTGTGTGGAGTAAAGCCCATCTACCATAACATGTGAAAATGAGTAGTGTGATCTTATTTTGATTATGGCCCCAGTATGCAGGAGCAGATGATTCCGTTCTCTCAGGTGGAAAAATAATTTTTACTGCCGTTTCCTATAAGCGAGTGGTGGGTTTGTGGCAAGAGTGAGCCCAAAATAATCAAGTTTGTTGAGTATTTCTAGTCATTATACCTACAGCCCAGACTCCTAGTAATGGGTGTTTGGAAGGAACAAGGAGTTCATTCCCTGTAATTCCATTTACTATTCAAGCTTCCAATGAAAGATCATCAAGTTTAGGTTGAGCTGACTCTCATTCTACATATATAAACTTGTTACAGTTGGAAAACACAATTAAAATGTGACCTGTCAGCCTTTTTACCAATCCAAGAAGTCCAGTTTTCTCACTCTTGATTCCTCAAATAGTAGTGTGGTTATGTTTTAAATATTTCATATATACTGCACACATAACCCCATGAACCATAATATAGATACTCAATATCCAAAGAGCCCTGTTGGCATACATTTATATTATGAATGTGGTATTTTTTTCTTATTTTTTTTGTGAGACATCTAGCACCATACCCCGCTGTTGTGGTTTGCAACTGAAAAGATGAAAGATTTATTTAATTAATTTTTTTTGGCAGGGAAGGGGACATTTCTGGGATCGTGCTGTTCGGATAAACTGCAGATCCAATTTTACTCTCTGAGCTGTTCCTCCATTAGTGAAACTGCCACTGCTTATAGACAAGCTGTGGCACAGAGTTAAATTAATGCAGAATATTCCACACATCCAACACTTATTCCATTAGCATGGAAGTGAAGCTGTTAAAGTGTGAAGGTGGCATTGCTAACCAGAATTGTAACAGCCATCTCGTTTCAGACTGGGTTCCCACTGTCATCATCATACGACACTCACATCAGGTGCAGATTCACCAATTTCCCACAATATGCTGAGAGTCATAATTTGCTTTTCCACTCCATGACACACTGATATCGGCACCATCAATCTGTGAAAGGTTAGTTATTACTCGAGATCAGTCATCCTTTTCATTTCCATTGATGGGACATCTCGTGAATTGTCAACACACAAAGGCACATTATTGGTGATAACCACCTTCACACTGAAGTGGCTGACAGAGCGGAATGACATTAGGATGGATGGGCTGCAAAATTTACAATTTCACCCTGAGATTTTGTAACATAGCTGCAAATTAAAGTTTCCTTGTGTCCCTCCTCTTAATATCACGCAGAAACTGATGCTGTCGGCCAATCATAGTTGCAAATTATTGAAACACTCGACGACATACCTGCAAACAAAGTTAAAATTATGATCAAGTAGTGCAATTTCTGCTTAAGAATAAATGAAGCATAGCATCTTGTTAAGGCTGCTGCTTTCAAATTTGACCATGAAGAGCAGCAGCAATATTTTATACAGCTGTGGAATTATATTGTTTTAAGGGAGTTATTAATTAGTATGCCGTGGTCCCGGCAGGCCTGCTCCTTTTCTTCTTCTTTGTGCTCTCCCTGTTCTCTTGCTTTCTCTGTTGCTCTCAGATGGAGAAGGTGCAAGCTTTGGTGCTTAATCCCACCCTGGGGTGGGGAGTTCCTGCCCTCAGGCCAGCCAGCACACGTCTCTCATCCGCTTATTATCTTCTGTGGATAAAAGACCAGCTGAGCGCTTCATTCTTTGCCAGGTTTTTGCTTGTTGTCATTGCAGTGGTAACCTGGCTCTCAACTCATGAGTGAGGTTTACTTGGACATTCTGTTACTTCCCTCCATTTTGTTGTCTCTGCTCCTAGTTCTCTCTTTGGCTGGACTCCATTTGCTCTCAAGGATCTCTCGCTGTTAACCTATTAAGATACGACTTTCCCAGAAGCCAAGGTGATCTCCTCTTCTCATTCAAACTCTCCTGGAACGCTCAAATGCCTGCCCCACTCTCCACCAGCATTGCTTTCTGGAACCTTTGACTGCTTCCCCCACATGACAATCACAAGTAAAACATTACTAAAGTTTGAAGTCAAGCCTAACAATTCTAACTCAGCTCTCAGCTGCCAATTCCTCCAGTCCTCTCCTCTCTGGCAGCTCTCTGGTGGCCTCCTGCTCGGTCCTGGTGCTGAAAAAAAGAAACACCTTACCTGCCTTTAACTTAACAGTTTCTCTGCTTATGAATCCTGTTAAAAATAAAAGCTCTTAAAAAGTGCATCTGCATCTGAGTTCTGCTTGTAAATCAGTTTCCTCCAGCAATTATAACACTGTGATTGCAAATTTGCATGTGATTAAATGGGGAAATACTGTTCGAACTAATGTGGAATTGTACCACAAATGTGTTATAGGAGAAATAAAAATAAAATGAATGTGCTGTGTGTGGGAGGGGTCTCTAAATATATCTACAGTAAAAATATAATATTAATATATGGTATGAAGGAATGAAATCCTTTATGTTGGAATATTTTTTTTAAAGGAAAAAAGAGAGGACTTTAACACACTGAATCCAAGTATTTATGGCATTTGATATTTTAATATTTTTATTCTCTTGTAGATGTTTTTTTTCCTCATTTATCCCTGCTCAAACATCAAATTTGAATGCATGATTAACTCTTATAACCCCTTTTCTGTGTCCAATCTTGTTATTAAATGTGCAGGTGGCATCTGTTTAGTGTCAGTGATGAACAAATTTCCCATAAATTATAAACTTCTGGACTTTAATAACTCACAAGAGTTTCTTTAAGATGTTAGCTTACGCTGTAAACACTGTACATGTTAACAAAAATATCCAATCAGTCAATCAAAGTGCAAAACAACTAGCAATATAGTAAAGTAACGTATTGCACATTACTCATTACTTTTCTTAAAAGTAATACATTATGTAACTTAATTACTCACTGGAGAAACTAATTTCTTACAGTACATTGTCACTACTTCTTAAAATGACCTGTAATGCATTGTCACATAATTGCAGTGGAAGTGCGCAGGAAGAAAAAAGCATTCTTGTTTGATATCGTTCTTCATTCGATCCACTCAGCGTGCAGATAACTGAAAAACCGTTACAATCCAAGTAGTAACACAATTCCAACTGTAATGTAATTACATGCTGTAACATATTACTGTACTAAATTCAGTAACACTGTAACATTGACACTGTTGATCTACTGGGATTTTACATTGCAACCATCTCTAGGGTTCATAGAGAACGGCCCAAAAAAAGATTCAGAAAGAAACATTCAGTAAGCTGAAATTCTCAGGGTGAAAATGACTTGCAGAAATCAGAGGTCAAAGGAGAATAGCTAGGGTGCTTTGAACCAATAAGAAGGCAAGGGAAACTGAAATAATCAGTTGTTACAACTGAGGTATGCAGAAGACCATGCCTTGAAGCAGACAGGGATCACAGGTTCACAGGATCAGAAGGGGTATCCCATAATATGTCCACTGAGTGTACATTTTGTATTATTCAAGCAGTTATCTTAAAATAAATGGCTTTGAGATGTTTTTGAAAAACTTTTACTCAACCAGCACCAGAAGAGAGGAGGAGATGCTCTGCAGCGTCTAACTGGGATCAGAACACCACCACTGTAGGTTAGTGGTCCGATTAACCATTTAATCAAACCGCTAAGCTCTATGCAGGAATACCAACATGAAATGATCTAATTAGTCCTCAAAGTCAACTGATGTCTGGCTGTTTTTACAAAATATATTCACAGGGAAGATACATTTTGCTGCCCTGAAGTAGAAGACGGCCTGGAAGCTTTCAAACAGTGTATTGACTGACTTGAGTGGGGAAAGTGAATAACAACCCAACCCAAAAGAAGATAAAATAGTTTTTAACGGAGTAGGAGAGGCTGGTATAGATTTCATTTAGCGGTCTATTGGCTTATTGTGCACAAGTTACAGCAGGCAAGGGTCTTTAAATATTTACAGCTGCCCTCACTTTGCACCGCTAGCATAAGTTCTGAAATCCGTTTTCTAAATGATTTTAATAGGAACAACAAACCTAATTTGTGCTGCACCTGAGTGAAAATACAAAATTGTTCAATGAGAAAAAGATGCTTCCAAGAGAATAAAATGAATGGTTAGTTTTTGTGGGTCTTTCTAAGTAAAAACAACAAAGGGTGCTGCTGAAAGATGTGTTTATGTGTTCTATATGGGTACAGCATGTGCATACAGAAGCAGACATGCTCAGATTTCACTGAGAGCTAATCCAATTTCATTACAGCCATTCGCATAAAAATTGTCAACATTTTCTTTTGAGATCACATTTATTTTTCAGCCCCATTCCCCAGAAATTGCGCATATGTGATACAACATTGCATTGGCAAAAGCCTCAGTTAGTTGTGCACAGATAAATCCCTGGTATTGTTGTGGAAGTTTTCCATTTAAATAAAGCCTGCAGACGAGCGGTGAGTAGTAGCTAACATTCTTTAATCAAAACACACAAAGAACAGACAACCAAGCTTGTGGAGAGCCTACATGACCGCAGGGCAGACGGTCAGCAGAGTCTCACTGAGCCTAGCATTGCTCTCAGTTAAATACCTTCTCCAGGAACAAAAGGCAGTACACAGCTGTTTCACACCTTAAGGTTCACACTCCCTTGCTACCTCCCAGAGTCCTCGAAGAGACAAAAGACTCTTCCTGTGGAGTTGTCTGCTTCCCCCAACTTCCTTACTAGACCCCCACCATTTGTCTTATAGTATGAGTGTGGAACATGTTTAAATCCAGTGGCACCAAGGCATTATACAATAAAATAAAGTGATTAATACATAAATAAAAAAAATTCCTATACATTATTGAGGTAAAGTCAGAATAAATATGATGTAAATAAATAGTAAATAGTAGCTTGTATTTGTTATCAATGCATTGACACATGCAATGTGTCATAAGACAGTGTGTCATTATTTGTTATGTGTGTTGTTTTGCAACTACATGGTGTGAATATTTCCCCGTTATGTTTTTAGGATTCCTCAGCTGATTTTTGACAGGTTAACTTGTTTTCTGATATCAAAGCACAAGATTTGATGAGTGATTTCAAGAAAACTCTTGGTAGTCAAATCCTCTGTTCTGTAGAGGGGAGAACCTGTGGAGCCAGCATGACATTTCATGTGTTGTTGAGTTATTCACAACAACATGTCAAACCAGAGAAGTTTTCATGATGCCCCAGCAGTGTCAGCAGCAGGAGCACTCATAATATCTGTTTTTTTAAGTTTACTTCGCACTTGTCTTGCACTTTAACTAAGAAACTGCTACCAGCTGAGCTGTCAGGCCTCCTCCTCCTCCTCCTCTGCTTCATCAGTAACATTTCCAGCTGGCAGGCCCAAATAAAAGAAGGAAAAAATCGAAACAAATTGCATTCTTATGCAGATCGTTATTAAACTAAAGTCAGTGCATTGGTAGTGTTACAGTTATCTTACTTTATAGTTACCATTTTGTTGTCAAAAAGCACAAAACATGACATACAGTAGAAGTCAGTTTTTGGGTGATATTTATTATTTAAGATAGTGTTAGAAGGAGTTTTATGTTAGAACTTCCTTTTGAATGTCCTGAGGTGTCAAGTCTAGAACCCCTACTGTGTGAAGTGATGAATGGACTCTGCTGGTGGCCTCAGAACCTATTCTGTGAAGCTGCCTATCTAGTGTCTACTTTGCATGCAGAAACATGAAGGTCAGAAGGAAGAGCTGTTGATAAAGAGTAGAAATAACCTTATCTCAAGGAAGACAGCGTAGGATCGAGGAAAGCTAGTTAGCTCAGAAGTTGTTATAAATGGAGACTTTGCCAGCGGTGCTTTGTTCCTAAGACAGTTTTCTACAACACACCTTATATGTGCTGACCATCTGCATAATTCTCTGTGGACAATCTCTACCTTAATACAAGAATTTGATGAAAGAATGGTCTTCTGCACTGAAGTCAGACATTCATTTTAGATCATATTAAGTAAGCGACTGAGTCATTGTTGTAACAGAAGCACTCAGAGAGTGGAACGCCCACCGAAGGGTACGGCCTTTCCTAAAACTTTGATGTTTTATGTTGTTTTTATTGCAACACGCTGAGGTCGGCCTGCTTTTATAACCTTTTATGTCAGACCTTTTGCCTATGACCGTGTATGTATTAAATATTAGTGATGTATTTTATTATTTTTACCCAAATGGTTGGAGGATTGGCTTCTATAAACTGTAAAAACTTGACAACTTGACTTGTATGTAATGTGTGATTTTATGAAACTTTATGACGCTGTAGGGTGTCGTATTGGAAAAATTAAAATTTTGTTGTACAGCTCTCTCCATGCCCTTACATATGATATATGACTTGATACTAGAAAGTTTTTTTCAAGGTCAACTTTGACCTTCGGCACCAACAATATAGGTCAAGGTCAAATCATTAGCCAACCGAGGTACTCATGTCCTAGTAGGGTTAGTATGTTGTTGTGAAGTTTCATGATGATCCATAAAAACAGTTGTGGGAGCTATAAAGTTTTTACAGATTTTCACTTTTGGTGTGACTTTTAGCAAAATAAATCAGCTCAAGCTGTTATTGGGATCTGCCATCACACATTATTTTAACATGATATCTTGAAAGCTGAACGCAAGACTGCTAACAAACAGACGTACAGACAGATAGGTAAACAGAACTGATTACATATTCTTCACCCAAACAAGGGACTAAGTGTCAGACAAAAAGATTTTGTAATAATATGCTTATTGGGTAACATCTCGCATTTGACAAGGATGTAGCACACAGTCAAATCCAACCTTTCCTTGTCACATCCAGTTTCAGAACATCAGTGCAAAGGCCCACAGGCTTTGTCTGTAGGGTAACCACCCTGTAGAAGGACAGGCCTTAGAACAAAGATAATGTTGCATGCTGTAACGCTGTAACTGCTGTTACTAATACCAATTTTTTGTTTAACTAAAAGTGTAGACGGTAAAAGTCGTGCACTGTGAATCTATAAATGTACCTTGTGGAAAACTATAAAACTATATTTTCAAATGTAACTTCTAACTTCTAACCGGTACACTGATAAGAAACTTCATTATTATAGTTGATTATGCTGTTACGGGCCCCAGGAATGGTGCCACAATAACAAAGAAGAAATCCCTGCAAATACAGGTAAAGTTCAAGAGCAATGAAGACAGTGCACTCGGTTTGCCTCTCAGATTGCATCTCTTATTCAAGTTTCAATAAACATGAACAGCATTAACAATATCCATGTGTGCATGACTCTTTCAGTCCCAGTGTCCATATCTGTCCATTTTTCCAAAGTCACAAGTAGAAAAATAAATGGATTCACACTCTACACTTTCCACTATTTTACATGTGCTTCATGTGATCGCTGAGTCAAAGCAAAACAAAAGTACACACATGCTCTTGCTTAAGCAATTGAAAGCCACTGTAATCTACAATGAATTTACAGCAATATACAACTGTATTTAAAGCAAATCACACTCTTATCTGGTTGAAATTAAAGTGAACAACTGTACCGGTTCTGAATACTGAAATTGAGCAAAAATAAACACACATCATTTACAGCACACTGAAGATGAAACTCACTTTTGCATAACATGGGCAACTTCTTTCTATTTCACATGTCATTAACACTCACATATTAAACAGCTTTATACTTTTCAAACCTCAATGACACTTTAACAATAAAACATCTTTGTATCATAAACTTTATGTAAAATTGTAAAGTGTGCAGGAGTACCAACCTTCATAATGAAAAGAAAATAAATCTATATGAATGACCTTCCTACAAAACAATGCTCTGGGCGCTACGACCCACAATAACAAAATATTACCGCGACGTTTCTGCTAGCGGCCTGCGCAGCCTGACCCCGCTGTCTCAGACTGATGCGGGTCAAATGTGCGGCTGTGCCCATAAGTGTTACAGGTACTGTCTTACTTCTTTACAACTTAGCATGGAGATAAAACATTGCTTTGTAACAAATAGTGGTAGTATTTTTTTTTTTACCAGGTACTAACCTGCAAATACAGGTAAAGTTCAGGAGCAATGAAAACAGTGCACTCGGTTTGCCTCTCAGATGCATCTGCATAGTGGGCGGAAGTCCATCCCCCTAAAGCAACTGGGTTGCACCTGCCTTGAAATAATAGTTCCACCTGAGGTCTTGCTCCATTTTTTTGTACCTTCTATACAGTTCATGTGACAAAATAATATACTGGTTAAATTGGTCATGTTACCAAAGTCATTTTGAATATTAATAGCCACGGAAAATAACTGATAAACAAATTAAATCAATTAAATGAAATGATTAACACAAAAGTGGCCATGCATTTTGGGTGTGCCACAATGCTATTGCAAATCATACACAGTATTCTGACTTAAAATTCAGCAGCATGTAACACTGAGTTCACAGAACTTAGAAATACTGGAGTAAATATCACATTCCTCAAATTGAAACTGTTGAGAGGTCTTTGTGTATCGCCTAGCTATGTGAGCCCACTTCTGGTGTATGCGGCCCTGCAGGGTTTTGATGATGAATCTGCATGCACACAAAGGCACATATTTAACAAAACACATTTCATCATCTATCGTTGACAGCCATGTCTGTGTGGAGGAAGCCCTGATCTGTTTTTGCTGAGAAGTAACTGGATTTTGTGAGTGGGTATTATGTGATTTAGAGGTATGTGTTGTATGTTCTGTAGGAGGGAAATCAAAGGGGAAGAGAGAGTGTGTTTGGCTTCCAGGTTGTTACTTTAACACCTCTCCCTTGAAAAGCAAAGGTTTGAAGCAGCATGTGATTAAAGTGGGAAAAAAAGAGCAACATAACTTACAAGCAACAAACCCTGAATTTCTTGAAAAATTTTCCTTGTTCTGAAAAAGCTGCCCACATATAGGCAAATATGTAGGACATGCCAACTGCAATGGCAGTGTTTCTGAAACCGAGCCTCTTAAAAACTAAACTGTCCAAAAATCCATAAATAAATAAATAGAAATCACATAGTCTAATATCACAACATTTATTTCCATCCAATATTGGATTCATTTTCACCTGGGTATTGATGATGGGAGAGTCGGTCCACTGCGTAAAGTCTTCCTCAGCACATCCCAAAGATTCTCAGCGGAGTTCAAGAACTCTGGGCTGGCAAGTTCATGAGTGAAAACAGTGTCTCCATGAACCCCACTTCAAAATTTGACCCAGTGACTCCTGGGAGTCATCTGACCTCATTATTTAGGTGTATAACATTACTAAACCTAGATCAAACTAACTGAAGCAATCTAGATCATAACACTATTCCCACATTTGATAGGATTAGATACTGCAATATGTATGTTAGGCTCTAAGCTTGACGGGGGCATTACTTCTTCTGTCCCTCTTACCCTGATGCACCCCTCACTCTGGACTTGGGCAAATCTAGACTGAGACCACTTAAGTATAAAATCCAATCTATATACTCAGTACTAGCAAACTGTAGCCTTTTTATCTGATTAGCCAGATATTTAGACCCAGTCTTTTGTGTTCTATTTGAATTTTACATGTGGGAGTCCTCTTAATTTTCCAATTAAACATACAATTCTAATGTTGATTAGAATTAGATCAACAAGATTAACAAGTTAATCTCTGAAAAGTGTTTCCATGAGCTGAAGGATACCGTGGTTTCTGGCTTGTAGCTTCAAAGCTATCAGCTAAACCTGCTAGCATGTCTGGAACATGCTGAGTTCTTGACACATTTACAGCAGTTCATCAATACTTTAGCTTTCCAGCTCACTGATGCATTGTTATTTTCCCAAATTAATCTAATATTGCAGTCCTGAAAACAAAAGGCAATAATAAATGCCAAACTGATTTTTTCTGTAGCCGAAAATGGTTGAGGAATAATGAGAACGTGAAGTGCACATGGTAAAATCTAGGTGGAGGTGATTTTTCTGTCAATGTTGAGACAGCACTATCTATCAACTATCAAGCACTAAAGCTTGTGTTCTCTTCTTCTGTCTAAAACCATGATTTACAGTCATTTAAAGCACACTTGGGCCAGTCAGTGGGCCAGTCAGTGGGCCAATGGTAAAAAATAAAATAAAACACTTAAAGCCTTAATGCTTCAATTCACTTTTTTTTTTTTAATCACACATGCATTGTCCGTAGAGTATAAACCTTTTAACCAGTCTTGGATCTTTATTGTTATGTTAATAGGTGACATGCTTAGATAGTTATTAAAGAAATAAATTGAAATTCAAAATGAGCTACAACCCTTTTCATCCAGTAATACAGTAATACAGAATATTGCAATGACTATGTGTCTTGCTTTTGAATCAGTTTTTACACCCACCCCTCAAGATAAGTAAGTCTTGGATCAGAAATTTGTTTTAGAAACAATTGTATTAGAAATGTTTCAATAAATAGTTCAACTGTAACCTCATAATGGCAAACACATGATCATGTGAATTTAACCTGGATAACAGCACATACAGCACTTGACTCCTCGAATGTGGTACGTGTGTGATGTGCTGCTGTGGGAGCAGTTATAAGCTTTTCCCCTGTGGTTTATATTAGCAGAGATGAGACAGAAGGACTTTTGATAACAGCTTTAAAGATGTTGAGAGACGGAGAGGAGACAGGGGAGACTGAAGAGTGCCTGCTTTATTCCACATTTCTTAAGGAAGGAAAAAAGCTTTTCTTAGTCCGTGGTCTGAAAGAAAGCACAAAAGACTCCCTTATAATAAAAGTTTACACAAGACAAACAAATGTGATCTGACCACACAGACAGAAAGGATTTGTTTTCTATCAAATTGACAGAATTGAAAACAAAACGTTAATTAGACTACTACTAATTCTTCTTAGAAGAATTGCACCAAGTTAAAAAATCCAGCTAGCTTTTTATCAGAGCCTTATATAGAAGATAAAGACAGCACTTCCTCCTTCTTCATCCCTCCACCCCTCCAGCTGTGGTATGTCTTATCATTGCATTGTAATGGCTCAGCAGTTCTCATGTACTATATTGATCAAAGATGGGACGTTAACAAGCACAAATAGTGCGCTGTAACTGTGTTACTGCACAGTACTTCATGTATCTGTACTTGGTACTTATTTTTTTGATAACTTTTACTCTCTACATTATTACACACATATCTTTTTCTAATCCTCACATTTTCAAAAAAAGGCTTGCTACCTCAGGTTTAAGATTTTTGACGTGATTTATTATTTACCATTACTTAGTGACTTCCGATTTGAACCTAAATGGAGGGAATTATAACAGATAAAAGATAATCCTATTGGAGTATCCATCACTGGAGCTTATCATACACAATGAAAGAATAAAGGCAAAAACAGATAATCTATGCCTCATTTATTGTACCATACTCAGAGATTAAAGTTGGCCATGACATCTGGAATTGTGTTTTTGGTGGAGATGTTCATGAATCATGATCCTGATATATCCTGATCTGCATATTGCTAGTGGTTCAAGAGAGAAGCAAGCACGTTAAGTGTCACGTAATGTAAGATTTCCAACGGGCCAACAAATATCAGCAAACACACAAACTCTTTCTCTTACAATGGACAGTTGTTGTATTTCCCAGGAGACAACACCACTCGGCGATGGAGAAACATGTAAGAAAGACAGGACAGAAGAAGAGAAAAGAGATTATGTGTAAAGGTAAGGGCAGCTTAGTGAAATGTATTCAAAGGTTGCATGAAAATACTTAGTTAAGTGCAGTTGAGAGTAGTTTGCAGGGTTGTGATGAAGCTTACAGTAATGCGTTATGTTGGACTGGTGAAGCACAGCTGTAAAGTTCATGGTCAGTGTAACAGGGAAATATACATTAATTCAAATGAAAGCACATGAGGATGATTCATTCACTGAATTCAACCTTTATACTTAATCTGTACTGTGGAGGGGTGGGAAATAAGCCATGATAGTTCATGTAGCGTCTGCTTGTATGTTGTTCTACTCAGCTGGCTAAATCTAGAAAGAAGCACAGGTGAGCCGATCACAGTTGCATACTAAATCTACTTGTGCTCACAATTGAAATTATTGTGACTTATTTATAATTGATTTTCTTTCTTTTTGATTTGCTCCACCACTTCAGCTGACCTTAGGGTTACCTCACCCGCCAAATCCCACTTTAATCCCTGACTGTACTGATTTTTCTGTTTAGGTGTGGAGGCAAAGTCGCCCTTCCACTCTGTAGGCAACAATATATAGACCCAGTTTTTTTTCTATTCCCTTTGTTTTTTCTCTCATTGTAAAAAAATAAAAGATGTTCAAGCTGAGTACATTTATCAGAAGTAGAATTTGTTATGACCCAGGTCATAATTTTGTGTAGTGTTTTCCTCCACTCCTGAGGGTGGGATTGTTAATTTTCTCTGATTTTTGTGCTTATGTAAGTTCCAAGTGGAGACTGACTATTGGTTGAAGCGTGAATGCAGCTGGTTATAAAATTGGACTGTCGTGGCCCGGCCTACTTCCTGCTTCCAACCAGGCTGTGTTTTTAGTAATAATGAGGTTCAGTTAACTTTGTTCTTTGGAGGAACATTTCTACCAGTTATCTTGCACAATTTTTTTTTAACTTTTATACTTTCAGTACATTTCACATTATTCCCTTAAGGGGATTTTTTTTTTACTTTGGTAAAAGTTGAATTACTGATTCAACTTCTTCACTAGAGTATTTTTTTGATTGTGTAGTTCTGCTAAAGTGATGGATGTGTGTGCTTTTGCTACCTCTGATATTGATGAAAAATCCCATCACAGTGTTGTGTGCAGTGTAATAGTGATGAATTCTGTTTGGTAAGCTCTCTACTAAACAGTGGATTAAATTAAATAACTTTTCCAGTAAGATGAATTGCTACGTGCGCCAATTTAGTCGTTACCATGGTGACCACTTTATTACCAAACCACAATGATGAACTTGATTACACATCTCTTATACGAAGACAACACACAAGAGACAATCCTTAAAAAACATTCATAAAATGTGTTGAAATAGAGAAAATGAAATGTCAGAGACTGGCAATCAGATGTATTTGTCTCTATAATGATTGGAGGATGTTTCCCAAAAAGATTTCCTGTTGAAGACTGGCAATACATCCAGTACAGAAGATTTCAAGAGGATGATAATGCCTTTCTTCAGCTGTTTTCTATCTGTGCAGTGAAGCGAAATTATGCCAAATGATGCCATCAATCCCAGAGTTTGTTCTGTCAGCAGATTATGACTGTGAGCGTAGAAAAGTTGCTTTATTGCCTTCCTGGGAACTTCTCATGACCCACTTGACAATTCATCTCATTTTGGAATTTTAGTCCCTGCCTTTACAGTAATGGTAGATATAATGAGCCCAGCAAATTCACCTTAATTGTTGTCAGTGATTCCTGATGTGTTTGAGTTAGCTATGTTTAAATCAACATGTAGTTTAACAACATTTTGCAGAAGCTACTAAAGTCATGTCAATTTATATCTGCGAAGTGATCCAAGTAGCTCAGTCACTTTTTCCCCATCTTTATGCAGTTACATTTTCAGACTGGGTGATAAAAGTAAAATAATGATTTTATGTTTAATTGCTTCTTCTGAAAGTTAACACAACTTGAGGTGGACTCCAAAAACATGGCATTGCCCACAGACACTCAGGAGCTTGGAACAAAACCATTTGGGGTGTAGCCCAATTTGATTGACACGTGAATGCAGATATAGCCATTCCCCAGCCCTTCATGTCTTTCTCTCTCGTGTTCCCTCGCTCTCTTTTCTGCCTTTCCTCGTGTGTCAAGCTCGTGTGTCAGTCTAAGTCTCTGTGTTTCCTGTTTTATTTTGATAGTCTCATGGTCCACGTTCAGTGTTTAGTTTGGTTTCCCTGTGGACTCACATTTATTTCTCTGTAGCTGTGTTCCCCATGTGTTTCCACTCCCCTCGCTCCCTCTCTGTGTATTTAATGTGTGAGTTTTCTGTCATTTGTTGTTAGGTCGTCTGGTCATCTACCCATGTCTGTCATCTCCCATGTGTTCCCGGTCCCTAGTTTTTCTATGGTCCACATGCTTCACTGTTTAGTTTAGTTCTTTCCCAGTTTAGGTTTAGTCCTTTGTTTTTGTTTCACCATTTTTGTACCTTCATTTCTTCAGCCTGAATAAACGGCTCGCCCTTGGTTTAACCAAGTTTGTGTGGCCTCGCGTTGTCTGCTTTTGGATCCATTTAAATAATATAAGGTCTCTGCAGCCCTTTGAGAATTTTTGAGTAATACAGAAATGTAAGTGGTTTCTGCACTAAATTCAGGAATTAAATTACAGTTACAGTTGTGTCGTTATTTATATTTCAAAGGTTCTTCAGTTAAAATTGTTAACCATTTGAGACAAATCATTCATAACCATCTTACAGACATATCATTATGTACAGCTACTTTCAATACTACTCATAATTATTTAGACTCTTTCTCTCCAATTAATTTTTCTGAGTTAACTTCTGTACCGCCTCCAAACCATCAATGTGTCTATTACATCCCATTCCTACAATAGTGCTCAAAAAAGGTCTACGGTTAATTAATGCTTCAATGCTGACCCCAGCCCAGCAGCTAGAGCCTGATCTTCAACAGGTAACAAAAGCAACCAGACTTGTAACCTCTATTTCTATCATTTCATGTTTTTAAAGTAGAATAGTAGGATTTGCTCTGTAGATGCATAAATGAATATAACATTAATCATAAATTGAATCTTTAATCCTATAGTTTAATATCACAAACAATCAACACTTGCAACACGTGTTCACTGGTTCAAAAGGGTTCACTGTCAACTTTTAAAAATCTCTTCATGCTGGAAAAGAGAAAAAAAAACCTCCCAGTACGTGTGTTTCTCTCTCACTTGTGCACTGTTTCTTTTTTCATTTTCTTCTTTGATGCAAGACAGTGCAACTGTAATTGCTATTTTCCTAACATTGCTATGTTAACCTCACCGTGGCAATGATGCCATAGGGGTGCAAACACACGAGCATGGAGCAAATCGCCCAGTCCTAATATGGACACAGTTAGCTAAACAAACTAGGTAGCATAAGATGTACTCTAGGAAAAGGACAAGCTTAAGGAAACTTTAGAAATGTTCATGAAAACACATGAGGTCATCTTTATTTTGAAAAGCTGAGAATGGGGTATGTGGGATTGATCAGGTGTATGTGCAGTTGTAAACGGAAAGCTTTGACTGTTATTAAGTTGTAAAGTTGTATGTATTCTATGCTAGGACTAGGAGGAGGAGTTGGCCGTCCGACTGCGGTCTGGAGTGTGGAGCCTTCCTGCTGCTGCGGAGTCGGGGCGGTCTGCCTCTCCCCACCGCAGGGAAAAGGGAAACACCACCTGGGTCTGGGTGCAGTTCCCCCCTCCAGGGGCGGGGGCACCTAGACCCGGTTTGTAGAGTACGCTTGGGGAGTGTGATCGTGTGTACAACGTCTCTTTATGTCTGTCTCCACGTTGGTTGAGTGTGGAGTAAGTGCATATGAGAGCATGAGGGTGGGAATGGATGTTTGTATCTGTGTGTGCCTGTATGTCTGTGTCTATATGTCAGGTTGGGTGTCAGGCGCCACCTCTCTGGGGACATCTCAGGCCCTCCAAGGTTTGGAGGCCTATCTCCCCCTACCACCACTTCCCCTGCCAGTGGCGGACCCCCTCAGACATCGGTGCGTTGGTGGTTCTTTGTGTCCGGGGATGGGCGTCCAGGTACACACCGGCTCACTCCTTGGCGGCCGCTTATCGGGGCCTGGAGCCTGGGGCTCGCTCGGGCCACTTCGGAGGTGGGGTGCCCCCGGCCTCTCGGCCTGGGGCTCGGTCACTCAGGCGCAGCTGGCTGCCGGCGGAGCTCACGGGCGCGTCACTGCAACTCCCCCTGGCTTCTGCTCCGCGGCTGCTGAGTGAGCCCTCATCTGGGACTCTCCTCAGCTCTTTCCGGGACAGTGGCGCAGCTGCCCCTCTGTTGGTCTTCCTTGGTCTCTTGTGTTCTGGGGGCCTCTGGATGTCTGGAGTTTTGATCTCCTCCATACCTGCTTCATGCCCTGGAGGACGGGGCTGTGGCCCCCCCACACCCTCTAGCAGATTATTACATGAAGGAACCTTTTAAAAAACAAAAAACAAGCGCGTCCATGCTCACAGGTGTACACACGGGTGATCACACCCACAAACTACACCCTTTTTGGCTCCTACCTCAAAGCACACTGTGTTCTGTTGATCTTATGTGCTGCACAATAATGTTTAACATTTAGTATTTACTGTCATATTCCCATATATCATTGTGATGTTGTTTATTCTATTACTCTTGTTCTCTTCTGCTTGCTTTCTTTTTTCTTTCTCAGCAGGTGATCCAGGTGATTGATATATGCATTTTTTTTTCTCTGCCCGTTCTGTTGGTTTTTGTCTTTTGCCCTTCTCCCCCGTCCCTCTTCTCAGCTGTTTCTCTTTCCCTCTTTCTTTCTCCCCTTCTTTCCCCCAGTCAAGTCTGTCCCGTATTCAGTAAGTGAAAATAAAATAAACAATAAAAGGTGAATCAAATGGACCATTACGGCAAGGCTGGGATGGTCAGTTTGGTAAAGTAAATCCGTTGGGCATCTTTCTTTGCCTTTAGACAACAATTCTGATGGCAAAAGAGCCAAACGGGACAGGCAAAAAAAAAAAAAAAAAAAAAAAAGTTGTAAAGTTGTAGCATGCCATTTTAGAAGTTACCTGGCTAACTTGCAACTAAAATAGACAAGGTAAACATGCATAAAAATGTTTAGGTCTGTATAGTTAACCTGCCATTAAAAGGTTGTGCAAGGTACAGTAAGCTTTATCATGCTAGTTAACTGTCTAATAGTGGAAAAAACTACTTAGAGTTTTGTTACTGTAAAGCAAATGTACAAAATTATTTTTGTTTCCTATTCCCCCCAAAATGTGATTGCCTTGAAGTCATCAGTGCGTAAAGAAAATTGGATGTGCTGATGCCAGTTTGTCTCAGTACCACCCCATTGAGCACCAGAAAGAGACTTCTGGGAACGTTACACACTTCAAGGTTCACTGGTTACGAAAGTTATTTAACTTTCAATTTCACTGTAGAAACCCAGTGAAATGGCTGTTGAAGCTTTTTTTTTTTTTTTTGCAGAACAAAAAGTTTTTGACAAAACTGTATAAGAAAATTCTTTAATTAACACACCACAGATTAGAGATAAATAAAAAAAAAAAACAGGAGACCTGACTATTTGAGCACAACTTGTGTTTGCACCTTTAATAAACATCAACACAGTACACACTGAAAAAACGAAATAATGGATGTGACGCATCTTTTTGTTATTATATAGTACAAATTCACAGGGAGACCAGCTGAGGATCTTTTATTCAACATACACCTTGTTGTTCTTGCTTGTTTGCTCATTTCCTTTGTTGATTTAGCAAAACAAACTTATGCCATGTTTTTCATGTAATTTTGCAAAGGTCCTGTTCTCTTTGTGAGTAGAGTCTGTTTGAGGTCACTTCTCTGAATATTTTACAACACTGAAGGTATAGTCTATTCATAACACTGTGTGACTGAGTGCACCCAAACAGAATGTGATATTTCAGTCTCTCAGGTATTTTTGTAGAGCTGCAGGCATTTTAAACCAAATCTCATATCAGAGGATGGCTTTAACAAGATTGTGAAGTTTACATGAATTGGAAAAAAGGCAGGTTATTTGGTTAAGAAGAAACTCTACACACATTTGAAAATAATACCTCATTATCTGTTATATTTGTAAAGGTACAGCCTTAAGCTTTGTATTACCCACATATAAAGTTTTAATAGGAATGAGGTCCTGGAGGATGCATGGGTCAACAAACCACAGACCAAGGTTTGTTTCCAGTTTTATGCTTTTACCCATATCCTTAACTACACTGTTTATTTAAACTATTTATACCAGAGACATAAGGAAGAGAGTCAGCATTCAGAACATCTTTAATAGAATTCGAAAGGAGAACTGTTAAAGATTAAAAATCCATTTATCTTGTCCCTAACAATTAAGTGGAAATTCACTGGTATTTATGAAGCACTTTTCTTGAGCCCAGGGCTTTGAGTTTTGTAGCATCAGTTCTTTGTTTTTGGTGTGATTCATCTCTGAGTTGTTTTCCTGTTATTTTTAAATAAAAAATCTAGTCAGTGTTTGCAATTGTCATCTAGTACTTTTACTCTCCTCTACATCCACTGTTTATGTGTATTGAGTTTTATAGTATAGTTTATCTTTTGGCATGCCTGTTTGAATGTCTGTCTTTATGCATGTCTGTGTTGAAAAATGTCTGAACCATTTTTTGTTGACTGCAACAACCAGTAACCAGTTCTCTATAAGAACAGGTGGTTCCCAGTAGTATAGGAAGAAGCTCTGCATCCATATGATTCTGTTTAATGTTCAAGTAAGGGGCAGAGGGCCAGGACAGAAACAACTGCATTATACTGCCAACAGAACCTATTTTGGATATCTGTTATCATCCTATTTTTCTTTTTTTTATTTGGGTCTAGCCTCAACGCTCTCCATAGTTTGACATTTATAGCCTTTCTAGCAATCACACCACTTTATACTACAACATATGGTCCTTTATTCTATGCATTCTAAGCACTTTATTTGCTCATTTCCATGACCAAATTAATTAAATTGACTAATCAACCTGTCATGCACGTCTGAGAACATAATGACTGCACAGAAAGACAAAGCTGACCAGCAGATTCGACCAATGGCAGCTTGTTTCAATCAGATGACACTGTCAGCCAATGTACTACAGTGCTATAGCCTATGCCAAACCTTTGTCTAGTTTTATATCTTTTTGATTTTACAAAACAAAGTCTCTTTAGACTCTTATGGTCTCCTTTAGCCAAGTTGCCTAACCTAAATGGTTCGAGAAGTGACCACATCTGCCATGTCGTTTCTTTCTTCTTTAAAGGACAAAATATTGTGAATTAACTACTTTCTGTAAATAAATCATCAACTGTTATTTTAAACTAAATAACCTTGTTTCACATTGCTCCCTACATATACAAGCACATCAGCACCAAAATCAACGTACAGTCGAATCAACACCTCCGTAAAGCATTCTGAAATAAACCCACCATTTCTGCACGTGTCTGTCTTAAATTATGTTATGCAAGCACTACGAGTTTTATTTTGTTTTATGTTTTATGGGAAAAAAAAGAAGAAAAAGGGCTTTTAGGCAGATTAGATTATTAAAATCTCTTAAACCACATTAATTGGTTGCTTGGAAAATCAGTTAAGACGATTACGCACAGGGCACGAAAAACAGCAAACAATTTAAATTTTCACAAGTCTTTATTCTAATTAGCCGAGTGTGAAAGAGAAATATATACATAACATTTAGGAGAAATAGAAAAATGGGAATATAAAGTTCCATCCCTGATGAGTTTCTGGTCAGTACTGTAACAGTGACTGTCCCTCTGAGGTACTGTCGACAGCTTCTGTGTTCATATGGCCTTAATCACCATGAAAACATCCTTTGTCACAGTCACTTTGATAGGATTAGCGTACAGCTGTGGGCAGGGAATGTGGAAAACTCCATTTTAGATATTGTACTCTTGTGTGAGGGATGTGTCTTCACTGACATGTAGGAGCTTAAATTAAATGTTTACACAAATACCTCATACACCTCCTCACGGACACGTGATGCAAGGCAATGCCTTCTTCCTGTGCGAGCTCACTATATGCACAAACAACAGTGACAATACGGACAAATATGTATTGAGCTGCCACTGGCTTGATAACTAACAGTAACTGCTGTCACAGCCGCCAGCTTAGTCACAAAATGATAAAACTGTGCCCTACTTTCACTTTTTTTCAATAAAAACTACTTATGAAAAGTACTCTTTGATAATGCTGTGGCCTTCCTCAGCAATTTTTATCCTACCCTCCCTTTCCATGCAGCCCTGTGTTTTCCCCCCAAATAAATTTATTTTTGTGTCCTTGTAATATATTCATAGCAGAGGAAAACAGGCAGAGGATCAAGATCAAGCAGCCCAGAGAATATCAAATGGAATATATTCATTGGGCTCTGTGGGTTCTCACTGTGCTGGCCATGTTTTATATATAGGATACAAACTAACACTGTTTGGAGGCTATCATTGTAATACTCTTAAAGCAAACAGCCAGCATATTTAACCATGTCGTCACCTGCAGCCTCGACTGAAAGGGAGTAGGTGGAGTCTGACTCAACGTTGTTATATTTAGTGCATATTTTATAATCACTTTAATATGATACATATACACGTAAACAAAACTGTCTAAACTGCATTGCCATGGAAAACACTGTGTTTGGCTTGTTGGCGCATTGATATAAAATCCAAAAGTCTTGTTGTAAATGTTAATACTTCACACATCTATTCTCTGAATAAGAAATGACGGCAGTGGTTTGCAGTTGTGTTGCTAGCAAACAAGTACAGGGAGTGCAGAATTATTAGGCAAATGAGTATTTTGTCCACATCATCCTCTTCATGCATGTTGTCTTACTCCAAGCTGTATAGGCTGGAAAGCCTACTACCAATTAAGCATATTAGGTGATGTGCATCTCTGTAATGAGAAGGGGTGTGGTCTAATGACATCAACACCCTATATCAGGTGTGCATAATTATTAGGCAACGTCCTTTCCTTTGGCAAAATGGGTCAAAAGAAGGACTTGACAGGCTCAGAAAAGTCAAAAATAGTGAGATATCTTGCAGAGGGATGCAGCAGTCTCAAAATTGCAAAGCTTCTGAAGCGTGATCATCGAACAATCAAGCGTTTCATTCAAAATAGTCAACAGGGTCGCAAGAAGCGTGTGGAAAAACCAAGGCGCCAAATAACTGCCCATGAACTGAGAAAAGTCAAGCGTGCAGCTGCCAAGATGCCACTTGCCACCAGTTTGGCCATATTTCAGAGCTGCAACATCACTGGAGTGCCCAAAAGCACAAGGTGTGCAATACTCAGAGACATGGCCAAGGTAAGAAAGGCTGAAAGACGACCACCACTGAACAAGACACACAAGCTGAAACGTCAAGACTGGGCCAAGAAATATCTCAAGACTGGTTTTTCTAAGGTTTTATGGACTGATGAAATGAGAGTGAGTCTTGATGGGCCAGATGGATGGGCCCGTGGCTGGATTGGTAAAGGGCAGAGAGCTCCAGTCCGACTCAGACGCCAGCAAGGTGGAGGTGGAGTACTGGTTTGGGCTGGTATCATCAAAGATGAGCTTGTGGGGCCTTTTCGGGTTGAGGATGGAGTCAAGCTCAACTCCCAGTCCTACTGCCAGTTTCTGGAAGACGCCTTCTTCAAGCAGTGGTACAGGAAGAAGTCTGCATCCTTCAAGAAAAACATGATTTTCATGCAGGACAATGCTCCATCACACGCGTCCAAGTACTCCACAGCGTGGCTGGCAAGAAAGGGTATAAAAGAAGAAAAACTAATGACATGGCCTCCTTGTTCACCTGATCTGAACCCCATTGAGAACCTGTGGTCCATCATCAAATGTGAGATTTACAAGGAGGGAAAACAGTACACCTCTCTGAACAGTGTCTGGGAGGCTGTGGCTGCTGCTGCACGCAATGTTGATGGTGAACAGATCAAAACACTGACAGAAAGGTGGCTATATTGGTCGCTGATTTGTTTTTGTTTTGTTTTTGAATGTCAGAAATGTATATTTGTGAATGTGGAGATGTTATATTGGTTTCACTGGTAAAAATAAATAATTGAAATGGGTATGTATTTGTTTTTTGTTAAGTTGCCTAATAATTATGCACAGTAATAGTCACCTGCACACACAGATATCCCCCTAAAATAGCTAAAACTAAAAACAAACTAAAAACTACTTCCAAAAACATTCAGCTTTGATATTAATGAGTTTTTTGGGTTCATTGAGAACATGGTTGTTGTTCAATAATAAAATTATTCCTCAAAAATACAACTTGCCTAATAATTCTGCCCTCCCTGTATACTAATGCGGTTTAAAGTCCTTTTAGTCAAGAAGGAAAATGAGCAAAGAAATTAGATGTTCATCACTAACTCTAAAACTAAAACATGGAGGCGTTTTCCAAAATTACAAATCTCAAAGGAATCGACACAAGCTATAATAAGGTGTTATCAGTATCTGTAGTTTTGTTTATAGGGCTTGATTTAGGATACTGAGCTATGTGGGATACACCTGTAACAATCCAGTTTACTCTAAAATTAGCTGCTTTATATGACCATTGAAAAGAAGATGACTGCTTTCACTATTGCCACTGGTATTGCCATGAGCTAAGGGCTTTACTATGAAGCCATATTAATGGCTTAAAGTCACCTGGGGTGGCTGTAGCTCTGGAGATAGAGCAGGCCATCTCCTCCTGGGAAGGTTGGTGGTTTGATCCCTGGCTCCTGCAGTCTGCATGCCAAGTATCCTTGGGCAAGATACTAACCCCAAGTTGCTCTCCAGTGCATCCATTGGCGTGTGAATGTTAGCTAGGAAGCACTGAAAAGTACAGAAGAAAGTGTGTGTGTAAATGTGGCATGTTGTATAAAGTGCTTTGAGTGCTCCAAGAGAGTAGAAAAGCACTATATAAGAATCTGTCCATTTACCTTTTCTGTGGCTCTCTTTTTATCATGCTAAATCCCTGTGGTAACTTAAGCTGGATACATAACCTGGTTAGGAACAGGTTATGTTCTGAGTTTTAGTTTAAATTCATAAAATTTCTTTCACTTACAGCATGTTTGAAGTGCAGTATCAATTCTCTGCTGGGCAAATACATATGCATGAAACATGGATGTTAAATTATCCAATTCTTTATATGCCCTTTATTGATGGAATCCATCTGTGGTTACTGCACAGTACTGCATCTAACATAAATGTATATTTTGAACAGGAAAGTAAATTAATTGATATACCGAACTGTGCAAAGGTCCAGTCCTTGAACAAAAGGCAGCCAGCATCCAAAGGAGGGCTTCAAAAAGCCTGAAAAACTAGTCTTACTTATTCTTATACCTCAGAAAGAAAGCTTGTCTAAGTGACTTCAGGCTCTGTTGAATAAAGAAAAAAAATGGTCATTTCAAGTATCAAATTTGTTTGCATGTTTCAATAAATCACTGCAGCTGTTTCCCATTTTCCTAGCAAGCTATGAAGAAATCAAGTGACTTTTACATATACATACACAATGATACAGTTGCACTGTAAGTGGTGGGCTGACAGGGTAAAAATCTATACTTGTGTACTAGAAGTAGTCACGGGCCTGTGTGTGGTTTTATCCTATTCTGCAATGATTCTTAAATAAATTTGGCATCTGTTGCAGTAAATATGTGAAGAAAGGGAGCTCTTAATTAGTTCATCTGGGAAACAATTGATCAGTTCATCAGAGGCTAATGTGGACTCTTTGTCAATAACATAGATCACAGAGGAAACAATGCCAATACATCTGGATGTCAGTTAACAAGCTTTTGTCTCCTCAGGTTTGGGCTGACTTGTCTTGAATATAAAACAAAACATGGGCCGTTTTCATTACCTACATTAATTACTTATTTTTTTCTTTCTTTATTTATCCATTTAGTCATCTCTTCATCTGTCATTAGGGATCCTATTTGTGGATACTCTGAGCTGCCCTACCCTTGTTCTAAATGAACTATGTTTCTGCAGCAATTCAGCTTGATTTCATTTGATTTGGTTTAAATTTGCACAAAAATACACCTTACTCTGTTTAACAGTGGCAGGCTCAGTCTAAATAAAGGAATACCAGCTATAGCATAGTAAAGTTGGGTTTCCACAAAAATACAGCTTTCAGTGGGGGGAAAGAAAAACATTCATAACACTGCCTTTGAACTTTATGGATCCTTTTCAAGTCTTACTTAAACTGTGGACATCAGTACTTGTGGTCTTTGATGTTGTGTCTCTCTGATTAAAAGGAGGCGAGAGTGTGAATCTCAGAGCAATCTGATTTGTTTACTGTGGGCAACTTTAGAAACAAGGACTGATATTCTACTTTCTGAAAAGAATAAAATTAACCAGGTGAGATGTGGACATCAAAAGACATTAGTGTTCTTTTCGAATGCTGATCTTCAGGTTTAACATTGAGGCTTGTTTGCTGTCATGGGTAATGTGATTTAGAGGTATGTTTGGCACGGATGGCAAAAATCCCACCTAATCGCCTTTCATAAATGTCAGGAAAATTTGCAATACTGTGCTTGTGTGACCGAAGGACTGCAGAGGAAAAGGCTCAGCGGGGACTCGGAGAGAACACAGAGTACGCACAGCATAAAGGTTACACATTTTTACAGGGATTGTTGCTTTTTCCAATTTGACATTTCGTTCTGATGATGATGACTTTAATGTGACTGATGTGATAATGTCAAGGGTCTTCTGCTCTGCGGACGATGGAGGCTTGGCATTACGAGAGCCTTGCTTCAGATCTATTCAGTATCAAAGAGTCACCTCCCACACAGACACACAGATAAATGAAAACACCAAGCGCTATAGATAGCAGATGAACACCATCGTTTGATTAAAAAAAGAATGACCTCCTGAATTTGGACTGCACCTTATTCCAAAATAAAACTTTGAGATCCCCCTTCCTTTAGTTCTCATTTTCCTATCACCTCTCCTGATACTCACTTGGTGCCTCCGTACATGGATGAAAGCTTTTGCGTAAATTCTCAAGGGTGCTCCCCTGACAAAATAAATAAATAAATAAAATCTACCCAAAGCCAACCTTTTGTACTTACTACTAGAGAATTATTTTATATTTTATAGCAAGAAACATGACTCCTCCATGCCCAATTTGTCCTGGGGTGTGTTACTGAAAGAACCTGCTGAAGGCTACTGAACACTAGACAGGGATCTGGTGGGTCTAATCTCTGCACTATTGTAGCTCTGTCCAATAAAGTAACAAGTACTACCTTTGGTGTTACATAGAGAAAAGACCTGGAGGCTTACAGACCTCCAAAACTACATGAATAAGCTATATGCGAGTAAAACATAGTATTGATCATTGATCATTAAAATATTGATCATTTTGAGAATAAATTTGAAATTTTGAATGACTTTAAAGTCAAAAAAGCATTTTAGGAATAAAATCTAAATACAATTTTGACAAAAAGTTGAAATACGATTTTGAGAAAAAAGTCTAAGAAAGAAAACAAAAACTTGGAAGAGTTGGATTTGTACAAAGTGAAATCACTGGCAATGGACAGATGGAAGGATACCAATGTTTATACCCTAGGGCCTAGTGCAAGAAAGACGATGTATGTTTTATCACAAGACACAATAAGACAGATCATCACTTTGTTTCAATAAGTCAAGTCATTTTGTAGTGAGTATAAGAGCCATGGTAGTTGTTTGACTTGAAGCAACAACTGTAATCTCAACATTTTGACATTTTTAATCAAAATACTATTTAGAGTTTCATCTTGAAATTTCTATTTTAATCTCAAAATGACTGGGAGTTAAGGATATGCTCTACCCATGCTAGCTGGGAGCTCCAGGTGGATAGATTCATGGACACCATGCACCCAAGAGAGGCCTACAGCTCCTGGATTGTCCTCTCCGCCTGGCCGTTAGTCTGTGCAACCCAGAACAAGGACTAACCTGGGCTGCCAGCGGGGAGCAAAACTCTTTCCAAACTGAGGGCCACATGATTGGTCATCCATTGCAGAGCACTGAAGCGAAGCACATAGCTGGGTTAATGTGTCCTGTTTTGTTGATACATCGAGCAGCAGAGCTTCATGTCTCACCATCAAGGAAAACAGAGTTGAGTCAGATGAGTTCATTTATGGCTCAGAGAGCATGAAGGACTAAAAACTCAGAGTAGAATGCAGTTTTGTGAATTTATTTGCAGTGATGTGAATGTCAGACTGAAGGAAAGTCCTCAGTATTTGAAGGGAGTTGACTGATCACAAGATGAGGAGCAGGTGAGTTGATAACCGCAGGTGTGCCAGGCTGGAGGGTGGCCACCAACAGGTTCCCACCTCTGAAGGGTATGGTGCAGTTATCACACACCCCCCCACACAAGACACAGAGAGAGAGGAATTAGAGAGCCAAGGTGGAGAGTAAGAAAAACTGGGTCGAAACCGATCCCAACAACACAAAGGTCATACTTTTATAATTTAGGGAAATGCTATTTTTTTTTGTTTTGGTTTGTTTAAATAGAGATTTCTGACAAAGTTAAAAAGCCTTGATGCAATAAACAAATTTAAAAGACACTTTTATGCTTTTAAAACCTAAAAACAAGTCAAACTCAACACAAGAGGAAGGTTAATGTGTCCCTAATATTTCATCATAGTGTGAAACCAGCTTGTCAAGGCAAGCAAATCACATTTTAAATTCAAATTTCTATAGTAGCTTGGCTACTCAGGATGGCATTGTTTACATTTGAAACAAGCTTATGTGCAGTCTCCTTGTAATGGTCAGTCTTATCTCTCTTTGCACTTTGCTCATTAGTTTGGTTGACATGTAGTGGGTTATTGCTGGGGACTTGTTCTGTGGCTTGTACTGCATATAAAATTCAAAAAGGTTATCAGGCTGGACAGTACCCAGGAGAGGTTTTGATTCATGGTGACCAATTACGTCACAAGTCGCACAATGTAGAGTACAAGCAAATTGAATCACTTTGATCAATACTTTGGCAATAAATATCAAGTAATAAATGTTATGGTTTATGATTTGTTACTTGCTGGGAACACACGTGTTCTGTGTGCTTAAGACGATCCATTTAAAACAGTTTAAAAAGTCAGGCAAAAACATGATTTGAAACAAAAGCCAAAAGATGAGGCCAAATAAAAAGTTAAGGTGATGTAAAGATTATAAGAGAGAGAGAAAAATAGATAGATAGATAGATAGATAGATAGATAGATAGATAGATAGATAGATATTGTTATTTAATTTCTCGACATACTTTTAGACTATTGCAATGTATTTTAATTTGATACAAATGTATTGCTCCATTGGCAGCAACCACCCACAGTTAACTTACAGTAAAGCTACCAAACTATTCCAAGTTTAACTTTTTTGTAGAGTTTGACACACATTCATATTTGCTGAATTAATATCTAAAAATGAGTTTTACAGTGCATTTAAGGGGCAGTCACAGTGGTTCTTATTCTAATTAAACAGCCAATTTGGGATTTAGACTGCTAAACTTCTCTTCACAAGCACTTTTGCTTCACATTTCTAGGCTACTGTCACCAGTGAACTGAACTAACTGCTTAGAGCATGAATAATGCTCAAAAAGCCTTAGTAGCACAAGAATATGTCTAGTTGAGAAAAGGAAAACAGGGATTTTAGGAGGATGTGCTTTTTCTTTTTTACCCTTTAAGTTGAAGCTCATTTCCATTAATAGTCTCAAATAGGCAAACATTTCGTCCCTGTTACCCAGCTATTTGAATTACACTGAGACAACTGAACCTGTGTCAGTGTAATTGATGGTCTTCACTTACTGCTGCACAAGGTGAGTAATGGCAGTCTTTCCCTCTGTTGCTGTTTCTCCCTGCATCCAGTAATGGCTCCTCTGAGAACAATAATGGCATCCAAGATGGGCAGTCAACTGCTAATACTATCATCTCTCTGTTACTTATATAAGCTGGACTGACATTTCAGGCACTGCAAAGAGTTCTGTCTGAATAGGATTCCTGTAGAAATAATATCTCACCTGTAAGGCATGGTTGAGATAATGTGGATAATCTCAACTTTTCCTTGAGTGAGCAGCTAAATGTGTTTGGTTAGATTACAGTAACTAAAAGGCCTGCCAGCTGCTGTAATTACCTTTTCTAAGTACCATGTGAATACCAACCTTAGATAGGCTATTTGGCAGAACAGGCATCTAGAGAGAGGAATGATGATCCGAACAGATCTGCCTTATTTTCCTTAAGGGTCTAGCAGGTGCTCAGAAGACCTACCCCCACCAGGAATAACGGCTGTTGGAAAATAGATGTGTTTGAAGTGCAAATATCCCACAGGTCAAAGACTGCAACAGAGAACTCAGATAACAGTATATTTTTACCCATGCAAAAAAAAAAAGAGACTTTGATCCATTTCACACACTTTATTCTTCCCAGACTGCAGACAATGGATCTCCCAGCAGTGCTTATGAGTAAAGTTTGAAGCTATATTAGGAGCAGTCTGGGCTGAGTTTGTCTAGGAAATGCAAGCCAGAATGAAGGTGTGGAAGTTGCAGATGCTGTCATGTAAATAAAACCTCACTGACTCATGACAAAAAAAACCTTCTTGTTTCTATCATTAGCACCCAAATGTTTTGTGAATGTTTTCTTTTAAAGATTTTAAAGTGACTTTTACACTTTTACAGTGAGTGCAAAAGCTGGATGTGCTGGAAAACACTTTAATTATTGCTTTTGAATTCACAACAGGCAAGAATTTGCATCTTTTCATGTATTACAAAAGTTGATGGAGGAGGTCAGGTCAGGCTAATACAGAGGATGGGTCAACAGGTCAGCAAGCAAACAAGGTATCATACTAGGAGGCCTAAATTACTCTAACACACTTAACAGTTTAACAGTCCTGCAAGGAATTGACAGGCGAACCCGGGTTATATACTGGTAGATGAGTCAAGCAGAGTTAATACCACAACTGCAGACAAAAAAGAAAGAACAGAGAGAAGGCAGGTCCGAACTAAGAGGATGGAAGGACCGTGACATATCGTGATGGAAATCACTCATGCCCTACGCTGAACTTAGTTATCTTTGGAGAAAATAATAATGAGTTGTAATATTATTTTTCTTGTTTAATATGCTTGCACAATCTTCATCTTATGACATGAAAACAGGAAACGTGTATGTACTCCTAGGTAGTCTTATACTTGAATCTTCCACCTCTACAAGCTGCTGATTTATATGTAACCTTGAATTAATAAGCAAATGGAGAACAGCGACCTTTCCTTAACCCCAACAAAGTGCCTGAATACACCAATAAACATGTCAGTTACACTGTAAGAATGGAAATTTAAACAAAAGGGTAATACACAGTAACACATTTCAATACTATGTTCTCAGGTTTTGACTTGCTGATTAACAGTGTCACTATTTAATATATTATTTATTGCAAAAACTCCTCAAGGAGACGGGGTTAATTATGCACTATTAGAGTATACACAATCTAACTGGATAATTAATTTATCATCAACTTCTTGTTAGTTAATAATACATTTTACAATGGATAATATAGCCTTGTCTTATTGGAGTGTTTGTGTTGCTGTGTTGTGGACGTTTTTTAATTACTTTTAGTAATTTTCTCCATGGGTGCCTGGAGGTAAATAAAACCCTCTTGTTAGGAAACATAGCCACATGTACAGGTAAAAAAATAAAGAAACCATTTTAGGCTGAAGATGCAGGGAAAACACATAGAAAAGGATTTATCATTTGTTTAGATACCTTTCAAGATGGTTACAATACGAAATACACTGTGTGCTCTAAGTTAATTGTCACTCGAGGCCGTAGTTTATGTCCCACCTTACATCATCAGCATTTGCCATATGTTTTTTCAGCGTTTTCCTTGTTAGTTAACCCCTTAGATAAACACTGGAGACAACACCCCAAAGAAAATGCAGTAGAAAGTGTGACCTAGATTAAGAAGACAGTGAGTGAACCATCCAAATCAAATCAAATCAAATCAAATCAAATCAAATCACTTTTATTGTCACATCACATGTGCAGGCACACTGGCACAGCACATGCGAGTGAAATTCTTGTGTGCGAGCCAACCTGAAACTAATAAATATATGTACAATATATAATAGTGTATGCATTTCTGGATGTGTATACTAAATATTTTCCTACGTGTGTGTGTGTGTGTGTGTGTGTGTGTGTGTGTGTGTGTGTGTGTGTGTGTATATACACATTTTTACAAATTAAATAGTAAAAAATAAATAAATAAATAATAATAATAATAATAATAATAAAATATATAAAATATACAGAGTTGAATATGTGCAAAACAAGTGGCATTTATATACAGTGTGGAGTGCATAATGTTGAAGTTCCAGTAGTGAAGCTGAGGTGTCTATGACGTGTTCAGCAGTCTGATGGCCTGATGGAAGAAGCTGTCTCTCAGTCTGCTGGTACGGGACCGGATGCTGCAGAACCTCCTTCCTGATGGAAGCAGTCTGAACAGTTTATGGCTGGGGTGACTGGAGTCCTTGATGATCCTCCCCGCTTTCCTCAGGCAGCGCTTCCTGTAGATGTCTTGGAGGGAGGGAAGCTCACCTCCAATTATCCGTTCAGAGCACCGCACTACTCGCTGGAGAGCTTTGCGGTTGTAGGCGGTGCTGTTGCCATACCAGGTGGTGATGCATCCAGTGAGGATGCTCTCAATGGCACAGTGATAGAAGGTCCTGAGGATGCGGGGGCTCATGCCGAATCTTTTCAGTCTCCTGAGAAAGAAGAGGCGCTGCTGTGCCTTCTTCACTGTTTTGTTTGTGTGTACTGACCACGTAAGATCCTCAGCCAGATGTACGCCAAGGAACCGGAAGCTGCTCACTCTCTCCACAGCAGCGCCGTTGATGGTGATGGGGGTGTGTACTTCTCTGCACCTCCGGAAGTCCACTATCAACTCCTTTGTCTTTGCGACGTTGAGGGTGAGATGGTTGTCTTGACACCAGTGGGTCAGGGCGCTGACCTCCTCCCTGTAAGCCGTCTCATCACCGTTGGTGATAAGACCCACCACTGTAGTGTCGTCCGCAAACTTCACAATGATGTTGGAGCTGTTAGTGGCTGTGCAGTCGTAGGTGTAGAGTGAGTACAGGAGAGGGCTCAGTACACACCCCTGTGGAGCACCAGTGTTCAGTGTGATGGGGGATGAGGTGATGCTGCCCAGTCTGACCACCTGGCGTCTGTCAGACAGGAAGCTAAGGATCCAGCTGCAGAGGGAGCTGCTCAGTCCTAGATCCTGCAGTTTCCTGTCCAGCTTCGAGGGAACGATGGTATTGAATGCTGAGCTGTAATCTACAAACAGCATCCTCACATACGTGTCTCTCTTCTCCAGGTGTGACAGGGCAGTGTGTAGTGTCAGGGCTATGGCATCATCAGTGGACCTGTTGTGGCGGTATGCAAACTGTAGAGGGTCCAGTGAGTCGGGTAGTGCAGAGCAGATGAAGTCCCTGACCAGCTTCTCGAAGCATTTGCTTACGATGGGGGTCAGGGCTACAGGTCGCCAGTCGTTCAATGAGGAGATGGTGGAGGATTTGGGTACAGGGACGATGGTGGCCATTTTGAAGCAGGCTGGGACTACAGACAGAGAGAGGGAAAGGTTGAAGATGTGCGTGAACACTCCAGCCAGCTGAGCCGCGCATGACCTGAGGACGCGGCCGGGAATCCCGTCCGGACCAGTAGCTTTGCGTGCGTTCACCTTCCTGAAGCACTTCCGCACATCCTCCTCAGACACAGTGTGCGCACTGACGTCATCCGCGGTGCGCACACTGTCCGGTCTCATGGTGTTCCATTCGTCTGGATTGTGCAGTTTCCCCATCACACCTCCAAAGAACATAAAGCATCAAATCATGGATTTTGCCTATCCCTTTACATTTAACGTATAAAATGCCAGCAATGCTAGAATGGGCGAATTGAAATGTAGTACCCATAGAATAAGACATGTACAAAACTCTCAATTGTAGCAAAAGGTTATTCAAAGTTAAGCAACTTACCGTTGGAATGAATTCCAACAGCCGGGCCACGGTTTCCACCAGCAATCTGGTGAGAAAACTACAGGTTACTAGTAAAGCAACTTTCAAGTACTGAAGCTGCCTTCTTGTCACGGGGGTTGCCACAGCATGGGCATCTTCCTCATAGTGAATATCTTAATATGATGGGAAAGATGGTTTGATGTGTAATTTGTGAGAAAGCTAAAGAAGGTCCAAGTAGTTCCACACTTGGAGAGAGTGGGCAGGTAAGTGAGTGGAACTGGTGGGCTGAATTGTCAATTTGTAGTTGAAGCAGAGAGCCAAGGATGAAAGTTAAGATGTGATGAGAGTCATTCCAGGTAAGTGTTTCCTTCAGTTTAAGTTGAGGTTTTTTTTTGTTTTTTTGTACTAACGGTTTACCATTTCACCAGCTGGAGTAGGAGCACACCAGTGTTAACAACCGGCCTGTGTATGGAGGTGACAGTGCACAGCAGTAATGATGAACAGGAGTGATGGCTGAATCAGCAGGAAAAACACTGTTTCCAGGCAAGGGGCAGGTCACTTCTGAATCAACTTCAGCTGTATATGAGGAAAGAAAGAGACACACAGAGATCAGGACAGAGGGAAACGAAATACGCAGGAAAAAAAGAGACAAGAAAGCTGGGGCCTGCCCACTATGGCAGGTGGCTGTAGCTCAGGTGGCAGAGCAGGTCAGCCACTAATCAGAAGGTTGGTGGTTCGATCCCAGGCTGCATGTCAAATATCCTTGGGCAAGATACTAACCCCATGTTTGCCTACTGGTGTTGGTTAGAGGGCCCGGTGGCGCCTGTGTCCGGCAGCCTCGCCTCTGTCAGTGCGCCCCAGGGCAGCTGTGGCTACAATGTAGCTTGCCATCGCCAATGTGTGTGTGAATGGGTGAATGACTGAATGTAGTGTAAAGCGCTTTGGGGTCCTATGGACCAGAAAAGTGCTATACAAATGCAGGCCATTTACCATTTACCATGGCAGTTTTCTACCAGCTGGTTCTGCATCTTTGTTGGTGTATGAACCATGGACTTAATCTTTTTATTCCCTCTTAACACATAAGCATACTACATACTATAAACTGATAACACGTGACTTGTGGATCGACCATTTACCCCTAGTACAGGAAGTCTGCCCCGGCTCTCTGTTTAAAGGGGCCAAGTACTGGATTCAAAGGGGTGTGCCTGGAACACACTGCCTGACACTCACACTTTCCTACTCTTAATATATACAGTACTTTTCTGGGTCTCACAATCAATCTGAACAGTGCTCTACTGCACTTCCTCTTTCCTCAACACATACAAAACCTGGCAAATTTCAAGCATTACAATTACTTCATTCAGGGGCAGATCTACTGTGGTAGCATGGGGTGGTATGTACCACCATAAAAAAAAATTCTCTTAGTGCCACCCTAGTCTTACATATTGTTTTTTTTAATTAAAAATCAGCTACCATTAATATTTTGAGCTAGTCTAGCTACCACTAATACAGAATATGAATAAAATATATTGCCCCCACCAAAATAGCTTTTTTCTATGTTGTCACTAACAACCGACACACCAGCCTATGACCATGCTGCAATTATACATATTAGAGAATGTAACACCATCATAAAAAGGATGGATGTTAAACCGTTTGTTCTGCTCTGGGATGCAGATGAGCCAGGGGATCTTAATCTCCTTGACGGGCTATAAAGTAAATCTTTTGTCAACATGTTAACCTCTAATCTTTAGACAACTGTGTATTGTACTGTAGCATCCAAATCTAAAGCTTAGCTGAGGGAGCAAATTTTCAGCCACTTCACTAAAGTTCTACAATTAAGTTGTGAACAATACTGCAACAAATAAAATCTTAGTTTAACTTTACACCAATTGGCTTTTAGTGGGCAATTTTCTAATTAGAAAAAAATGTGCTGCACTAAAGTGGAAAAAGCTTAGTGGAGCATGACATAGTCTGGGACAAAAAATCCCCTCATGGCTACAAAATAAGAAATGGTGTTTTAACAAGGCAGTCACATCATTTTAACTCAGAAAAGATGTCATGCTGGCTCTGCTTTTACCCCACTCGGTGTTTTTGCAACTGCAACTCCAGGCTTCTTGTAAGCTTTTTCTTGTGTTAAAGACCTGGTTGACCTCAAATTTTCTGCTTCTAAATTCAGATAAAACTGAGGTTATTGTGCTCTGCCCTAAAAGTCTTAGAAATGCGGTATCTAGCCAGATACTTTGGATGGCACTACATTAGCCTCCAGTAACACTGTGAGGAATCTTGGAGTCATTTTTGACCAGGATATGTCCTTCAATGCACATACTAAACAAATATGTAGGACTGCTTTCTTCCATTTGTGCAATATCTCTAAAATTAGAAATATTCTGTGTCAGAGTGACGCTGAAAAAACTAATTCATGCATTTATTACTTCTAGGCTAGACTACTGCATTTCATTTTAATATCAGGATGTCCTAAAAACTCCCTGAAAATCTATTGGTTGATCCAAAATGCTGCAGCAATAGTAGTGACTGAGCACATTTCTCCTAAACTTGCTTCCCTTCATTGGGCCCCTGTCAAATCCAGAATTAAATTTAAAATCCTGCTTCTCACATACAAATTCTTGAATAATCACGACCCATCTTATCTTTCTCTGTAGTTTTTGTAGGGTATCTTACAATTAAAAGCACCTTGAGGCAACTGTTCTTTTGATTTCGTGCTATATAAATAAAATTGAATTAAAAAAAAAAATTGAGTTGTAAATCTTTAAGGGCAAATGTTTTCATTCTGCCATAGCTTTAACAGCTGCCTTCTTTTATGTAGTGTAATCAAATAAGCCCACAAATCATATTCAAAAATTCTGAGACCTTGTAATATAGATACAATGCTGATCAACAAAGGACTAAGGAATTGTGAACACTATCCAATGAAGTAAACAACATTCATGCAGGAAAGGGATTGCTATATATTAGACTGTAAGTGAATAGTCATTTCTCCATGTCAGTAATTTGAAAGTGGGAGAAATGGACAGGCATAAAAACCTGAGCAACTCTGACAAGGGCTAAATTGTTAAGACCAGTGAACTGTGTCAGATTGAGGCTGAATAGCAACCAATGCTGAACCAAGAAATCATCATCATGGACTGGCACTAGAACAGCCCATGTTTCTGTGGGTTGGTGCCATTTGATATTATGCAGCAGCAGTCATGATGTTTCAGAGTAGGAGATGTAGATGCAGTTATTATAAATTGTAGGTTTCTTAACTCTGCGTCATCATATTTCTCGGTACTTGTACGTCGAACTAGGGGTTCTAGTCCAGAAGAGAGGTAGATCCATTGGTCCATCACAACATGGTAGTAATGTAAATGATAAATGGACTTCGTGTAGAGTATACAGCACTTTTCTATTAGGTTTTTACAGTATACATAAAGCATTTTTTCTAGCACCTTTAACTCAATGAAAAATCAGCGTGAGTTTTTTAGGTTTCCCAGCACCAAAACACAATGTGGATCTTAATTAGTTAGCTTGTTATTATTGGGCAACTATTTACTACACTGTTAGCCCCCACTCCATGAACAGTATTGTAATATCTTTCATAAATATTTCTTTAGTGATCCACTTGGTGCTGTTGGGTTGTTTGAGACTCCCAGGCTGTAGTTAGAAGCAAAAATCTAAACAGCAGGACAGCAGGAAACAGAAGCTTATGCAAATCAAATTTGTCCAACAGTGAAGTTTCTTTGGTCTCGAAAAACAGATACAGCAAGAAAATCAAGGATGTTTTTTTTTGAAACAATATAAAAGAACAATAATCTTATGGTAAGAGCACTCTCAGCATGGCACTGAACGAATTAACGGATAACAGTCGTACTTCACAGAGCAGCAGCAGTTTGGGGTTTCGTCAGTGCAGCTTGAAGAGAGATGAATTTACATGAAGAGAAAACATTTGAAATGTTCAGGAAGGTTTAAATTTATCTACAAGCCTTGACTAAAATTCCAGAAACTGATACCGATCTTAGGTGACAAGAAAACAATAAATAAAAGAGTGAATACTGTTTCCTGGATGGATGAAGCAATTTCACAGTTCTCTGTGCTGAAATATTGTTTATGGCATTAACATATCATAATCTGTTGTCAACAGAGAGCTCTTTTACGATACGATACAAAAAAACAAAACAAAACTAAATGACATCCAAATATGTGTTCTGCAGGGATTATCACATTGGTTGATCAATGCAAGCTTGTTTTACCCATCGTTTCAACGTTGGGGGTGTTTATTGTTCAGCAATTCCTTCAGATTATCAGTAAAACACTGTGGAGATATGACAAATGGAAAAGCCATGCTGTTTAGTGTTTTCAGCGCAACAGACACAATCTAATTTAAGAGAGCATCTTCAGCTCTACACCAAAGTTTTTGTAGCCAAACAAATACGCCTGGATTAATAATTGTAGGTGATACATACTCTTTAATGGCATACTGAACGTTCTAAAAAATGGGTTATTCATTTCATAAATTAATGTTTATTTAAAGAGTAAGTGTACACCTCAGTCTCTACCAAGCAATATTGTAAAAGAGAAATGTTAGGCAGTACTAAAGCTGCTTTTTAGGATTCATAAATAACTTTTGGAAAGATATAAACTCTTCCCAAAAGTGTTTTTATATTTTTCCTTAGAGTGACTTGCAAATCATCTCAATCATCATCAATACATTTAAAAAAAACACACAAAAAAAAAACATTTCCACAACTGACTGCCAGCGAATGCAGCCGGAGAGCAAAAAGATACACATTTATCATAGGATCTACAGATCATTCCTGCATTTATATTAGAAAATGCATGCATCTAGAATCAGATCAACAAATATGATTTGCAGAGGTCTGCCAGAAATGCTCGTGGACTCTCAGTGCTGGTTACAAGCCCAGTTAAATGGAAAGGTTTGCAAAATCAAATGTGCAGATCATCAGGAATGAGATTTCCATATTGGAAAGAGGTTTCAGAAGTACCGTATACCAAGTGTAATGTACGGTGGTGGAAACTTTATAGTTTTGCTGCATAAGGGACTGGGTAGCTTGCCAGATATCTGTTAAACAGTTGAAGTTAAACTGGAAGCTGAAGAAGGAGTGCCTCAAAAAGAACAAATGGATAACTGGGGAACAGGCTTCTCAGTGCTTTGATTTGAATGGCTTTAAAATCGTGCATCAGGATGTCAACTAATAAAGAGACTGGTGGAGAGTATATGCACAGATTATACATTTTCCATAAAATAACAGTGTGTTTAATTAGAGCTGCAGGATAAATTATTACAGGTCAATCAACAGATCATTGCATTCACATTTAAACTGTTCTTGCTTTGAATTAAAACAGTTTACAGAAAAATGTTGATACACCTGAGTGCATTTCCTCAAAGCTATATATAAATTGAGTCACTTCATTAATTGTACCTGCACATTGGATGTGAAGACAACTTTTAGCAAACTAATCAGCAGCTGTTAAATCCCCTGAAATGGTTTCCATACAGCACTTTTTTTCCACTTTGGAAAAATAATTGCACAAGAGGATATCATACCTTTTGTCCATTTATTTAGCCGTTTTCCAAACAATGTTCTTATTCACAGTGGAATGTGATTGTGTGAATGATTTCAGAGTCAGAGTGAGAATACTGTAATCCCAGAGGAAATCATATGGTCACAGTTGCTCTAAGAGCAGGGCTCATATTCTTGAGGGTTGGCCTTCATGCATTAGTTATACTGCAGTTTGTGGTGTGTTTTCAGGTGGTTGAATAAGCTAGCTGCCTTGCTTTGTGGCTGGATATACAAATATAGAGCACTGTCTGATTTTCTTGGTTGACATTACATCTGTTGTAGTAGTCCAAAAAAACTTAAAGCTGCACTGTTAAGGGAAAAAGCAGTGATTGGTAGAGGCAGGCATGTAGTTACGTGGTGATTTAGGGAGCATGATTTGCTTTTGTTTTATGTTCTGTTGGTGCATTTTTCACTCTTTTGTGTTTTCTTAGTAAGAAGCCAAAATTTTATGATCAAGGTTAAACTTTGACTAATTGTGGAACCCTATATTTCATTATATTTAGGTAACTTAGTAATTTCCCACCTATCACTAATCTTATCTTTTGGTCCTATCGAAGAGGATTCAATGTTTGTGCGTCCAGATATGTGCCATGTAACAATCATGCCATTTTTTTTAAACACCAGTAGTCTGCATGCCAGATTTTTCTAACTAACTACATAAAATTCAAAACCAAATACAGGCTGATGAAAATGTCATTTGTTCTTCTGGAATTCAGTCATGAAGCAAAGTATTGAACACATTAAAACGTTCACCTGATGATGCCGATTACAAATCATCCAGAGTGAATGTCAGTATCAAATGTGAAGGCAATCCATCCAAGAGACAACTTTTATTTAAAGGCATAAAGGTGAGCTTGATTGTAGCACTTGAGAAAGAGTCAGGGGTCTTCCATGTCAATTTCAGCTTGTGCTAGTTGGTGCGCTCACTAAGAAGAGCAGAGTTCAAGTTGTACAGACACACAACTTCCAAGTTTTTATTATAAAATACATTTCCTTACTGTAAGTTCACTACAAGAGACAAGAAAAATCTCTACATAAAGTTCAACTGTAACTAACCTGCTCTTAATGCTGCTGCTGCTGTGCACGGAGCCCAAGGCGGCAGCCTTTATTTAAAACAAAGGAGGAAACATATAGAAGCCAAAGATAATTGTGGTCTCAGTAATTAAATAGCTTTGGCTTGATGTATTGGAAAATGCTGAGCTTTTAAGCCACCGGGCCCTGCTCATTTACTAATCCATACTGCAGGAAATGCAAATGTCGTCTCCTGTCTCACTGCTGTGGGGGAGAATTGAACACTGCGATAGACATCGTAGCCCGGAGAGGAGCAATTACATTACTTACATTATTGTAAACTGATCATGTGTGAAAAAAAATAATGCAAGACGGGAGTTCAGCAGGAGAGCTGACCGAAGTTCCCGAGTTCAGTTCAATACGTTTCATTTTCTCTTCCATGACTCTGGCTGCTGGATCTATTTCACTCCAACTGCTTTTCTATAAGAGGCCTGACCGCTTTATGATACCAGAGACGACTTCATTGGCACATTCGTCTTCATAAAGCCATTAAAGGGAAACTCCAAAGCTATTTATAATGTATTTTCAATTGGAACATTGCATTTTGTGCTCAGAACTTTTCTGAAACTGCTTTAAAAAGCATCTCAAGAACCTGCAAAACTAAATTTCCCTTGGTGTTTTTTTTTTGGTGCATGTGGCAGACCTTAATGTAAAACACAGCTGTAAAACCTTTTTCTTGACAAGATGCTTTGTGTTTGTATGGGTTTTTAGGCACATAAATGCTATGGCTCCATCTATGACCACTTTGGCACATACTGAAGTAAAATTCCCATGAAATTGGTTGTAGATACTTCTCTACAACTAGTGCGAATCTTCACATAACGCTTTTCCTTTTGCAATAGTGCATCAACCAAAGTACCTCTTTCTTCAGTGAAATATGGTGGTGTGGTACACAGGGTACACACTGACAGGTTACCAGTCCATCACAGGGCTAATACAGACCAATTGTGTAATCAACATGTAAATTGATAGGTTCATAGCATAAACCTATTCACTGGAACGTTCAAGACAATTTACTACACAGCAAAAGCAAGACACAAGTAGGCAAAGTTCTTTGTGTTACTCATGCATGAGGGAGACCTGCCTGGAGCCAAGTGTCGTTCCACCCACTTGACCTCCGTCAGACTCTCAGCCAGGTTCCCCATAGCATTCCTTTTATTGTGGTTACATGAATATGCATAGGTTCATTAACATATGACGTTTCATATAGGTATACATGTGGGATCAAGATGTGACCCCGTGAACACTCCCCAAAGCTGGTGCCAGGAGTCTAGCAGTCCATCTAAACAAAAGGCTCTTATACTTAACCAGATACAGAGTAGGTGTCCTTCTATACCATAAATCAGTAAGAGCAGATATAACCTCTCTCCTGACCTTAAGTTGTGTGTGCATGCCAGAGTGCTCTGGGAGGCACACAGTCTCCACAGACTACTAGGGATCAAACCTCTACTAACATGACATTGGTTATAAAACACTAAGCATATATGAGTAGATATTTCTAAGCATAAATGACAATAAACAATACAAATCTAACACAAATCTTAGTAACACTTACACCATAACAGGCGATGTCGTTGTTTGCATTTAATTTGCATGCACTATGAGTTCAACATACCCATGGTATCTTTCAATCACCAATCACAATTATAGATAAATCTCTTGGCAACAGAGGGGCTTAGAGGGGTTTTATATAGCGCCAAATCACAACAACAGTTGCCTCAAGGCACTTTAAGCTAATAATAGTTCGCTAGTAGCTAATAAATCTTGAAAAAATAGTGCAGCGCCGCTGCTGCAGATAATTCAGTGGAAATAGAAATAAGAGTGTGTGTGCATGTGTGTGGGAGGGAAAGTGCTGTAGAGCGGTCATATCGTATTAAAAGTGTGTTCTTTAAGCCATTTGGTCAAAAAGACCTAAACAGAGCTGTTCTTTTAATAAAGTTTATCCTATTTAAAGAAAGAAGGACTGACAAATATCAGGAGAATCTAATAGATTATGATGATTTTCATTAAATTAATCTTTAAGAGACAGTTTTAGGTGCTGCTCTCAGCTGCAGGATCAGTGGTGCTTTTCAATCGGAGAGTAAAGAAAAATAAGACCATTCAAATACAGTCTATGTGTAAACTGGATATAAGGTCAGCAAATAGGTACTGTGTACAAATTGATCTACTTTTGTACTACTGAAAACTCAGGCTTAACTCTGATCCCATTTCATAGTACAGGTCTCTGATGTGTTTGTGTTGCTCTACCACCAAAAATAAAGCTGAAGTGATCATGTTGTATTTGTAGCTAATAAATCTAGAACAAAAAATGTGACAAAGGAATACCACACAGTCTGAGGATTTTAATCAAATAATGTAAAGAAACAAATCAATAACATGTACAACTGTCTGCAAGTCAGTAGGTATGCAGTGTGTGAGTGCATGGTAAGTGTATGTGAGCGTGTGTACACAGAAAGAAAATAGAAAAATAAGCCCCATCTGTCAGTCAGCGAGCTTGAGGGAGGAGAGAAGCAGAGAAGAGTGCCTGAGAGGTCTGGTAGAGATATTTTATAGTGCCCAAAGCAAGGCTATTATAGCAAACTAAAACTAATCAAAAAGTTAAAACTGGGTGTGAAAAAACCCCCAATTTAATTAACTCAAATAAAATGAAGAAATCTTTGGAACAAGATCAAAATTGAAAACTTGAAAAACTAAAAGAAAATAAAAACACTGAGGAAATATCAGCAATATCAAATTTTATTAAACTTTGCCTGATGAGGCATTGATTGTTGTGTTTATTTAGACTTTGAAGGGCTAGTCAACTGCTTTTTTTTTTAAACAAACAATCAGAATCAGAATCAGAAACTCCCAGAGGGAGTGCTCGTCCAGGGCACCAAACAGGCTAGGACCGGCACTGGCTATCATATTACTGCATATTACTGACATGTAGGAGATAGATAGCCTAAGAACTGTGCATGTGTCCTGTTCCCACTTCACTATATTGAGTGTATCTGTCAAGGTCTGGCTGGCAGACAGTGGGGATGTGGGGAAAGGAGGACCCAAAACGCAGACTCTGCGATGCAAACAGTGCTCTTTATTTACAGTGAAAAGCTGTAAACACAATAACTCCCCGTTGCTCCCTTGAACCCCGTGTGCGTGCTTCCCTCCGACGTCTGTGCTCGTGCTCGTGCTCCCCCGCTGTTGTGTTTCCGCACTCCAACACTCTCCTGAGTAGCTCCCCCGATGAGCCCTGATCACCAACAGGCAGGAACTTCAGGTGTGGCCAGTCCTCTCGCAGGGCCACACCCACCAGGCCTGCAGGTGGCTGTGCTCCATCCTCCAGCCACACCCGCAGACATACACACATACACACCCACACCCTGCCTATACATACGAGTGGAACACAGACTAACACAGCATTGTGCAGAAAAACACACACACATCACCCAACAACAACAACAACAACAACAACCAAAACTGCTCACGGACCCCCGAGTCCTCCAGAGCCGGGTCCGTGACAGTATCACGCTCATGCTTTCTATAAATCCCAACACCAAAATGGACCAAAAGTCAGTGAAGGTCCAGCGATTTGAACGCACTTCACATTTTACTTCATTAATACTAAAAATGACACAGAAGGCTGGCCAGAAAAGCTAAGTAGCACTCATTATTTGTGTCACAAACATTATAGAGTAACATCAATAAAAATACAGAAGTTATAGCATTTTAACTGTAATAGCTGCTGAGTTTCTAGTTAACCATTCACAATAAACATTCCACATGAATTAAACATTAAATGCCATGACTGCCTTTCAAAAGACCATTATCATATTTTTTTTTTTAGGAAGCTATTATGGAAATTTCTTTCTAATATTTTTAACCCGTTTATCATTCAGCGTGAGTCAAACAACTTTCATTGGTCAAATATTGGTTCAAACTGTGGTCTGTTGTTTACCGTTAGACTCCAGTGAATCACTTCGGAGCCCAGCTCTGTTTTTTTACACAGATAATGAGGCTTGTGATTACCATCTTAATAGGCATTAATAAGAAATGAGTGATGGCACAAGGCACATTTGCAAACAGTACATAGAGAACGGGGTATCACTGAGTTAAACACACTTGGGAAGGGAGCTGTAATCTCATGAAAATTCAATTAGCCCGCTTTAGAAATGGATTATGCACAAAAAATAAAATTAGCAAGACCGGCTGGAAAACAAGAACATATCATGCAGTTGCCAATGACATTCAGTCAGTGGTTTTGTATTGTGAAACGGCGTGTTGAATACTGCAGCAGTTTAAAGAAGCAAACCTGTGCACTGGCAGTTTGTCTTTTTGAAACTGTAAGCTTGTATATACATTATAATTAACATCACACAGCAGCTCATTCAATTGTTCCACGTAGATGTGTTTCCCCAGATACAAAGTTGAATATAAAAATTGCCTTTTAAGATGATGGGAACTCTTAGCCTTGATCCGGGTGTGAATCCTGCACAGCTGAGACTTGAACATTGAAAGATTTATAGGACAGTTCAGTGTTAAAGGTTCCTAGCGAATAAAGCTGTCCAACTTTGGTGTTCACATTTAATTTGCATTTACAGGAAACAGGCTGTCATTAAATAAACACAACCTGACACAACTGGAGAAAGGTTGCAGAGTGTGAGTCATTCAGTGAAGAGACCACCTGCTAAGCATTTTTAAAATAAATGCAGCTTCTTTGTGCCCATTTTTGCTGTTGCATTTCTATCTGTGGACCCCCCCAACACTCTAGTTGGTGATGCATAATGCATTTAAAAATTCTCAAGTCTGTCTTATCCATATAGCCCAAGGTAAGTGCAGTTGTGAACGCATCACTGACTGAAGTTAAACACATCTCCAAATTGAATAAGGAGCCTTTAATCTTTCATAAACTGAAACCACTACCATTATTTTTTATGGATTTGTTAGAATGCCCTCACAAGACAGTAGCTTTTACAGTTGGTAGTGGGTTTCACCAGTCCCATAATTAAAACTGTTTTAATGGAAAGTCAAAGGAAAGCGGTTCGACAATATAATTATGCAAATTGTTTATGTTGTTTATATGTACTTGCAAAACTAATGACAACATTTTAACTGATGATATCTAAGTACAACAGAGGAAAATGACTAACATTTTAAACTGAGATTAAATCATGATCAATTTTACACTTTATTTAAATCCACCTTTTGTGGCCTGAATGTGGAATACTTGCTAGTACCAGATGGATTGGTTTGATTTATTCAGAAACTGCTGATCTACTGGATTTTCCAAAACAACCATGTTTAGGTTTTAGAGGTGATAGGAAGTTTACAGCGATAACTGCTTGTTACAACCAAGGACAAGATTATGAATTATGTCAAACCTAGGGTTTAATGGTCTACAGCAGCAGAAGACCATACTGGGTGCCAATCCTCTCAGCTAAGAACAGAAAACTGAAGCTGCACTTTTCACAGGGTCACCAAAGTTGGACAGCAGTAAGACTGGAAAAACATTGGGCTGATGTATCTCAATATCTGCTGCGCCGTTTGGATGGTAGGGTAAGAATTCGGTACAAACAACATGAAAGCTGTTCAAAGTATGATAGAGCAGTTCAGGCTTGTTTTGGTGGTGTGATGATGTTGAGGATATTTTCTTTGTATACTTTGGGGCTCTTAGTACCAAATGAGGATCATTTAAACATGGCTGATAATAACGAGAGTGTACCCTTCTTCTGAACGCTGCTTTCAGAGAGATAGCATGCCATGTTATAAAGCTATCAAATCTATCATCATCAAATGTTATAGTGTCAATATGGAGCAAAATCTCTCAGGAATCCATGAGACGGCTCTGAAAGTAAAATGGGTCCAATCTGCTATAAGCAAGGTGTACCTAATGACATGACTATCTGAGTAAATGTAATCTTTTAATGTTTTTGATAAACCCCACTGTCTTTATGAGTCATGTTAATAATAAGTAATAAATTTAGATCTGAGAGGAGGATGGTGTAAGAGTACAAGACTTGCTGTATATCTCACAAGTGGACACGTATGGACTTACTGAATAGTGCTATAAATAGAACAAATGGTATATCACTGTCGTGATAGAAAACATAGTTGTCAAGGAAATGCGAAAGCCCTTGAACCCAGTAGTTAACAGCAGAATCAAAATGTTAACTTTCTGATTGTATCAGATAAAAAGAGAGGGGATAAAAAGTTCAAAAGATTTATCCTCTGGGGATAATGAACATCCATTATAGCAGTCCATTAAGTCAGTGTGTGGGTACTTCTGTAAGAAAATGCAAACTTCAGCTTAAGGACATCACTGAGGAAGAAATACTTCTTTGTTATCCACTTTCTTTCTCAGTTCATTCATCCATAAAGAAAGGATATGTAGAGAGTTGTTTTCTGCAGCTTTGTGGAGAAATGTTGACTTCGACAGGGAGTATCACTGAACAGCCTCAGACAATGCAGTTAGCATGTCCCTTTAAAGCTTTTACTTTGTTCTTATTCAAAGGATTTTGGTAATTGTTTGTCACAAACAGCAAAGGAAATATATTTTAACACACGTGTGGATTTTAATTGAACTAACATAATATGATGACAGAATGAAATTACAGGAAAATGTCTTTTAAGTCAGCTGCTGCCTTTATGTTAAGCAATCAAACCGCTTCTGTTGAGGCTCTATTGATGTAAAGTAAGTGACACGGGGAGCAGTGAAGCCAGAAATGCCCCATCGTGTTGGTACTTCATCATTTAAACAATCACAGTGTTTTTAGAGGGTTTGATGACCTTTCTGTTATAGCCCCTCAGAAACTGAACAGCAGACAAAATAAATTGGACAGACAGATTCAATTTTTGAGGAGCTTCTTGCCAAACGTAGAATTGTTGACTGGATGCTCCAAATCACAGCGAGCTGATAATTAGGCCACTCGTGGGTCAACCTTTTCAACTGACAGGCTGAAAGGAAAAAAAATAAAAAGTCAAGAGTGAAATTAAAAACAGACTTCAGACATCAAAGTAAGTAGTCCAGATTCGTGGGATGATGACATGACTGGGCACTTTAACAAATTAAAGCTGTGTATTACTCAGTAGGGAGAAAAAACCCCACCTAACATCCAAAGCTGAGGCCCAGACTAAAAGGCATGAGGGCTTATTACAGATTTTGAACTGCTTGTTTGTTCTTTATGCTGTCAGTTCTCCATTCCTTTTCATTTAATCTTTTGTCTGTTTTTTTTTTGTGTTATATCATCTCTTAGATTATCTTTGTTTCTTCATGACACTGGAATCTTCAAGAGATATTAAACATACAATTAGTAATCATGTCACTATAAAATCACTACTCCCAAAATGTAATTATTTATTTTTAAGAGGTGTTAATTGTGTGGATTCATCAAGTTTTCAACACAGTGTGCCAGATTTATCAAAGCTGGTGGCATCTTAAAGATATTCACAAGGTTTCCTTTGGGACTCATGACCTAATGGACCAGCCAGAGCAACAATGGATGCCAAGTGATAACAAAGAAAGTCAGCATTAGCAGGTTGTTGTGGTGGCGATGTAGTACATCACAGACGTTTTTTAAACGTTTTCTGAGATGAGGCATGACTAAAGTAAAAAACAAAGAAAAAATTTTCAGGAGAAAGTGCAACCTAAACCATATGTGAAACAAAAGCAAACAAAATACCAGTGCTATCCCTAACTCCCTACCTCAACAAAACACAAGACAAAAATGTACAAAAATAAATAGGAAATTCGCCCCTCCTGCTTCAGAGATATTTACACAGTGGGTGGATTGTGCTATTTATAACACTTTATAAAATCGAGGTTACGCTGAGGAAAGCACACATAAAGAACTAGTAAAAGTTTGGAGACTGAGGACAGGATCTACAAATGCTGCTGCTGTCAGTTGCTCACTTGGTAGCAACTGCTGAAGCCAGGGCTTTTGAAATGACTAGATGATGATGAGGACCAATCAGTAGCTGTAATGTCAAGGCCACCCCATATGGCTCAACCAGTCAAGAGAGGAACCTGCAGAAACTTTCGAATCCTTAAAGGGCAAGAACACTTCATCTCACATTTCCCTCTTCAAACACAGGTTATCCAATCAAATATAACAGTACAGTTTAAATCCCTCCCCCATGTTCTCTGTTAGATGAGCTGTGCCATGTAACTTTATTATTAATTAATGTCAATTTCCAACAGAGCAAAATCCAGTCAATAAAACCCAATAAATATTTAGTGAATGATGGTCAAATTATGGCTAATCTCCTCTCTATCGGCTCATTATAGCAGCTCCACCATATGCCAAAGCCAACTATGTGCATAAATGCCTTTAGAGATGCCCTTCATAACAACAGAATGTCTTAGACAGCAGCCCTGGTGCATAGCTGCAAATTGACAAGTTGAAAGAAGAAACTGCACAACCTTTTTCAACTAAGAAATATCTCTAAACTGCGAACTTTGTTGTCTAAATGTGAGTTAGAAATGATTATTCATGCTTTTATTTCTTCCCGTTTAGATTAACAGTTTTTTTCTTTGTTTGAGCAAAAAGAATCTTGATTGTCTCCAGTCAGTCCAGAATGCTTTTAACAAAGACACGAAAAAGAGAGCACATTACACCAATTTTACACTCATTACACTGGCTTCCAGTACATTTTAGAATTCATTTTAAAATCTTAGTACTGACTTTTAAATCTTTGAATCGTGACGCTCCTGTCTATATTTCTGATTTTTTAGAACCTCACACTCCCTCTCGCAGCCTGAGCACACGTTTTAAAACCAGAGGTGATAGATCTTTTAGAGCGGTGGCTGCCAGAATTCTCTCCCTCCATCTTTACATTGCCTGGACTGTTTTTATTCTTTTAAACATCATCTTAAGACTTTTTTCTTTAGACTAGCTTTTAACTAGATTTGTGTTGTATATTTGATTGTCCTGTATTGTGTTATCTGTTTTATGTGAAACACTTTGTGGTTTTTATCCTGTCTATATAAATCAATAAAGTAATGTAAAGTAAAGTCATCTTTGTGGTGAATTTCGTTGTCAGATAAGTGTATGCTTTAAATTAGGTTCTTTTATTTAGTTAATGGTAGTTTTCACTGTAATAATATAATAATAATTTAGCAGAGGCAGGGACAAATAATAGATACTCTGGCAAATAGCTAAACTAAAAAGTAACTTGTTATCTTATGTTGCTTAAGCCTAAAGCACGCATTGGGAACGTGGTAATGCCACAATTTGACTTGGTTATAAACAGGCTGGCAGACTGCTCTGCATTTTGTGCTGTTTGTGTTTATTTTGTGCTTTCTTTCAGTTCTCTCTCATTTTTTACTTTTCTGTCAGCATGTTAATGAAGTTGAGTTGTTTAGCCCGGGGAGACATGAAGTTTCAACTAAAGTAGAAACATTAACTTCGTTTCTACCCATGCTGGCTTGCCTCTCCATTTACTTTGCAGGGAGCTGCGTCACCCCTAAAATTATTGAAGTCTGCTGTTTCCACTTTTAACACTAAAAATCTACATAACTCTGCGGGGAGGCGTACAGAAAAATATTGCTCTATGCTCTGAGATTTATTTTATAGGTCAACTCATTCAGCTTGGCTGAAGTTTTGTTTGAGTAAAGATTTTTTCAGTTTCATCTTACTATTGAGTGTATGATTCAAAAGTCCACACGTTCCACACATTCACTGTCTCACTTAACTTTATAGGTTTGGCTTTTTCTGTGTTATTTCTGTTCAAATTGAAGCCACTGGAGCAAGAGAAGCCATAATTATTTAGATGTCTATTCCTGTTCTATACAATCATATGCCACAGTTACTGGTTTCTTGGTATTTGAAATGTTGCTTAGCGATGACTATAATCTACCTGTTATTTAGTGTGCCATCAGTCATGTTGGCTTTCACTCATCCCATATGTTCGTTTTTCTGCCTGTCAAAACCAAGGCAATCACTGTATGCTGGTGTGGTTTGCTAGTCCTTATAGGTTTAAATCTTCAGGTGTCTATTTTCACTGAAACCCCTACGCACTCCACTTCTAACTTATGTTTACTGCCCGTGGTGACCTGCCTTACTTTCCACCAGCCAGTGCTGAGGCTCCTCAATCTTAAAAATCAATCACCATAGTAAAATGCAGTGTGTTCAGAACTCTAATATGGAAACTAAAAGTGGTACAAAGACTAACATGTTTCTGAACTGGGGGGAAAATGCTGAACTGAACAGTCTGGGTCAATATTGTGTCTTTTCATAACCCGTTCATTTCCTTTTTAAGATCTCAAGGTTATCAACTTTACAGCCAGACAGTACCCATTAAGTATGCTTCAACTTTCTGATGATAGCTTAATAGATTCAAAGGTTTTCAGCTGAAAAGAAAAAAAAATACAACAAGCAAGGGGGGTGGGGTGTTTGTCTCCAGTCATGCATCAAGAGTCTGACAGATCAAGTAGATGGAAACTTAAATATGTATGGGCTGGCCTTTGGTCTGACACCTATAGAAAGACCATAAATAATGGATGAGGAATAGCTCCTATAGATTTATCTGTTTGTGGGATTTCTATTGCAACAAGCATTTGTATGAACTTGACACCATGAATGAAAGGGGAAAGTCAGCCTATTCCTGGTCTTTAGAGCATATGCCAGCAATTATGCTAACATTGCCTTAGGTACATTTTCAAAACTGCTGCAATTTTAAGCATAGTCTTGATATGAATTTAACAGTCAGTCACTTGAAGACTATTAAAAGTTATATACTTACTAGTTGATTTACTATGAAATTGAATTGCCACAGTATCAGGTCTCGGGGATATTAATAGCCAACTCCAATCTTGTAAGTCATCATCAATCTTCCTATGAGTTCAACTGACAGTGTTTCCCCCTAATTTGCATATGATTACGCAGCTCTGCAAAAGGCGAAGATTAACTGCCAATCAAAGAGATACCTTAAGAGGACCTTTACCTACAGCGTGGCTAAACCATAAGAAGAATGGTCACCATTTCAAATCATGTGATGCTATTCTCTATGAGGAATTGCAATGGCCTTTTTAAACAGACAACATTAACACATTGGCTTCCATTTTATTATATTAAAGAGGCCAGCAGGAAGTCACCTTCGGCATCTTTTTACCCCCTGCATTTCAAAGTGGCTTCGCTGAAAAAAGCAAGTCAACTGTGATGTTTGTACACAATAGAAAGGAAAATAAAGACAACATGTACTTTCATGTTAATGAGCTAACTGTAGTACTTTTTTGAATGAGTGCATGGATAAGGCACCGCCCAGTGTGCAATTGATATAATATGCTTGTGGATGGATAAGTTCATAGCCTATGGCTACAGTGTGTCATGTACCACATCCAGCCTCCCAAGCTAAGTACCCATCAGTAATCATCTGATGCCATGTCCAATGTTTTTGGGGCTTCTAGTATAGCTGGTAGACTTTTTGATAATGTGTAAATACATATTCCAACCAAAGCATGCCATTCCATTTGCCAACTGTAATTGCAGACACATTTTGAAAAGCTAATTAAAAAGCTGTTCATTGTTAGACAATAGCCAATGTTTTGACACTAACATACAGGTAAAACTTTGTGTTGTTTTAACCAAAGTCTGCTAAAATTTAACTAGTTAGTACTACTTGAACTAACAATGGGGAGCAAAAGAACTTCTAGAAGAAGTTCCAGAACTCTTTTCCCTTTAGTACAGCTTCATATCAGTTTATAAAGATGATCAGTCTCCTAATGTTCATTTTCTCAAAATCCCATGTGTCATTTGCATAACACAGCATCATCAACATTAATAAAGGTGATAAAATATTTTTAAAAAGAGTGGGAGGGCACTATTAACTATAAGAGTGATAACTACTAATAACTGAGCTAATGAGGTGTTAACAATTGAAACAATTGAAACAGGTGTACCAGCAACCTAAAAGAGAAATTAAAATGCAAAATCACAGTGTGTAAGTGACAAGCTATGCCTTTACAAGAGGGTTACGTGCTGTCTGGGTTATTAATTGCAGAGATCATGGCTTCGATTAAAGAGAATTCAATACTGGGGTACACAGTGGTGCCTTATTTATTTGAATGAAAGCCTCCCAGTTATGCATACACCAAAAAAACCAAAAACACCAAAAGCAAAAAACAACAACAACAACAATTCCAAAGGTCCTCCGCCAGATTTAAAAGCTTCTGCATTAGAATCCTTCTCAATTAAAGCAAGTAGAACAAAAATAAATGAATAAATAAATTAAATAAATAAATAGCATAAAAGGCGGTGAGATAAGATGCTGTCAAACAATTATTCATAAAACGTCTTCACTAAATTTTGGATGATTTTAATAATTCAACCTCCACCTTTGCTTTGTTGTATTGTCTTGTGTTTTGTCAGGTTTCACAACACATATGGAATTTAAAACTGAACTCTTCTTTTATCTCTCACTGACCTCTTTCACATCTGTCCTATCAGTCCTGCGGCTGTCACCTGCAGCCTCCCTCAGGGACTGAGGATACTTGATTCTCAGGATTCTCTGCATTTCACACAAGGTCTTACTCAAACCTTCTCATTCTTTCAGCGGTTTATTCAGTACAAAAGGAGAAAGAAATAGATATGCAAAGAGATAATGATAAAAGCTGAAAGAGATGGATGGATTGACAGTAGAAATGGGACGGATTCAAAAGAAAACAAACAAACAAAAGAAGATCCCCCTTGTGTCTAGAAACGTACAAAATAAGCCATTTGAAAGAGTAGGAACGAAAAAAAATTCCATGCTGCCATGAAAATACTTCCATAGCAGTAATACCTTCATAAACAACATTTTCAGGGGCAAACTGGGGCTAAGCATTCAACATATTTCTTCACCTTAGGATTTTATGAGTACTCAAGTTTAATAATACTTATTAAGAGAGGAAAGCAGTCAGTACAGTTTATTTCTTCTTCCTTTTCAAATACTCAAAATTAAAAGAAAACATGTCTGAACAATTAAGTACCCCTACAGACTGATAACTAATTGGTACCTTTAATGTCCAAAATTAAAGGGGTGTATTATAACGAGTTAACTAAACATAATCTAGTTAACTAAATTAATTTGATCAGCCAGGAAAAGTTTAAACCCTTTTAAAGCACAGCCAATAATTTAAGGCCGTGTAATCTGTAGGAGCTGGTCTGCTCCTAGCTTTGCTAATTCAGTTGCACTGACTCCCCACAAATCATGCTCGAAATTATAGTCTTATTGCCTTTAAAACGGTTGCTTTGAAGATCAGGTGTTTGACCACTTGCAGTCAGTTTCCATCTTCAAACTGACTTTCATGCATCAGGCCAGTAATAAAACAGCAACAAGACAGTCAGCTGCTGAATGTAGTCAGCTATATCAAAAACAGATTGCATGTAGTTGGTAACAAGGCCCCATTCAGTCTCAAACTGATAGCAAGCTATCTATAAAAACAAGAAAAGAGATAAAAAGTGCAAATCTGCCAACATCTACGTACACAGATGTTCACATTTACAAAGTTCAGAACCAGAACTTTATAAAAGCAAAAAGTTGTCATTGTTGCTGCAGGATTAAGCTTTTACTGCTGACTACCTCTCGTCTGTAAAAGTAAGTCACATCTGCTCAGACTGTTAAGATTTGTTCCTGTCACCAGCTCCCAGTGCATCTTTTAACACTCATCTCCCTCTGTTCCAGAGCTCCGTGTATCACATGCTTCCCCTTCCCCTGTGCATCTGACAATTCCCTGTGGCTTTCTATTAGTTGTAAATACTTCAGTGATTCCACCAATAAAATTTTGTTGGTTTTGAAGTTTGACTGTCTGTGTCTGGTTCTGCGTTTGGGTCCACATCTTGTACCGGCCTGCGGGCCCCGTTGAGACTTTCAGGTATAATGAAGAGAAAACAGAGGTCCTTGTTTGTGCCCCTGACAGACTGGTGCCTAAGGTGATGGAAACTCTTGGTCCCCTTTCAACATATGCTAAAATCTTCTATCAGGAATGTCGGGGTAACTTCTGCCTCAGACTTAAGATGATCTTGTTAAAATTTTGATTCACTCTTCTCCTAGTAATACACTCTGAATTAGAAATAGTTGTTGTTACATCGATTTCCTCTTGTCTGGATTTTTAATATTCTTTTTTCACTTATCTTAACAAAATCTCCTTGGGATGTCTTCAAGTTGTTAAGAATGCAATGGGGAGGATTCTAATTAAGTACTCTTATGTCACAGCTTCCCTAATTCAGTTGCACTGACTCCCCATCAACTTCAGAGCCCACTTTAAAATTCTAGCTTTGACTTTTAGAGCTTTGCATGGGCAAGCACTGGTGTACAACAGTGAACTTTTACATCCATACATCCCCATCAGGTTCCTGAGGTCTTGTGATTAGGGACTTCTGGCCATGCAACATATAAGGCTGAGAACTAAAGGAGACAGAGCTTTTGCCACAGTGGCCCCCAGACTCTCTCCCCCCAAGGCTGACATCTGTTACGTTTGAAAAAGCAGCCAACAAGAGATTTTTAAAACATGATTTTTTTCGCTTTATTTTTTTTAACTTCGTGTTCTGTTGTGATGCACTCTACGGTATTCATTTTAAAAAAGATGCTATATAGATAAAATTTTACTTACTTAAGACACACATACTTTATACAATAATAATAATAATAATGGATTGGATTTATATAGCGCTTTTCAAGGCACCCAAAGCGCTTTACAATACCACTATTCATTCACTCTCACATTCACACACTGGTGGAGGCAAGCTACGGTTGTAGCCACAGCTGCCCTGGGGCAGACTGACAGAAGCGAGGCTGCCATATCGCGCCATCAGCCCCTCTGGCCAACACCAGTAGGGTAAAGTGTCTTGCCCAAGGACACAATGACCAGGACAGAGAGCCCAGGGATCGAACCGGCGACCTTCCGGTTACAGATGCGATTCCCAACCCCCTGAGCCACGGTCACCCTGTATACAACTATATATAACGCAAACCTCTTCACTAAGCAACTAATGCAGACTGAATTCCTCTTCAAATTTTACGCCGAGTGCTCATCCAGGAGCTGAATCCATTAATAGTCATGTATTATACAAGAGCCACAATCGCAAACACAGCTCTTTGGGGGAAAGTTTTCATATCTAACCTCCAGGACATATTGAATGAACGCACTGAAGAAACTATAGATTATGTAGCTGTTTGTGCATACAAAATTAAATTACAGCCAGTGGCAAGGTCTATATGATTAGTACACACTGGCTTCATTAAACTGTAATTAACCTGAATTATCTCTTTGAAAATAGGATATATTTGTCCTTCACTTCAAAGATCCTCATATTTCTTTCTCAAAAATGCCAAACAGACAGAGGGGAAGGTGATGGGTCCCCATTCCCAGAAGAAAAACTGACAAAGTGCCTAGATAAGGGGTTGGGCCACCATGCTTCACTGCAGCTTCACTGCTGCTTGGAACTAGTTCTGGTCTCTGCAAGTTCAGTGAAAGGATTGAACAACATCCTTGTAACGTTTACTCCCTCATTTGAAATTTTGTTTATGGTGGTATAGCATGCTGCATAACAAAAAACAAAATCTCTTAGACATTCTCTTATCACAGATCTCTTTGCTTTAAAGGCCATTTTATGTGACTCACATCATTTTCTAACTTCTTTAATGAATCACTGACACCTCTTTCCAGCTTATCAGGATTGAAATGTTTCATCATAGGATAAAGTTGTCCTATATAATTTAATGAGATGGTGAGAAAGACAGAGTTGGTTGTTGCTGTTGGCAAACTGCTATAACTTATACCCACTAACCAATCACTAGGAATGCAGCTTTGTACAGTTTACAAATGTAATGTCTTACTCAGGTTTTTTAGATCTATGTTGGCCAGTGTGGCTTGCGATGAAATTATTAGTGTTAAAAAACACAAAGTGTATATATGCCTTTACAAATTTTTTATCAAACTGGAGGACAGAGTCACTTAATGTGGGACACTAAAAACCAGGGTAAAAATTAAGCCAGCTTAAAATATGAACCAGGTAGGGAAAATAATTTACAGATGCTATCCCTTTGGTAAATATTTCTTCTTATTAATATAAAACTGTGAAATGATTTTCTCTTTCTGACAAAAAGTCCACACAGCATATAACATTGACAAATGAAGAAGAAAGAAAAATTATATATATATATTTATTAGGGGTGCAACGATACTCGTATCGATATTGAACCGTTCGATACAGTGCTTTCGGTTCGGTACGCATATGTATCGAACAATCCAAATTTTTTTATTTATTTTATCAACTTTTCTTCTGATATATATATATATATATATATATACACATATATATATACACACATACACACACACATATATATATATATATATATATATATATATACACACATATATATATATATATACATATATATATATATATATATATATATATATATGTATATATATATATATATATATATATATATATATACATATATATACATATATATATATATATGTATATATATATATATATATATATATATATATACATATATATACATATATATATATATATATATATATATATATATATATATATATATATATATATATATATATATATATATATATATATATATATATATATATATATATATATATATATATATATATATATATATATATATATATATATATATATATATATATATATATATATATATATATATATATATATATATATATATATATATATATATATATATATATATATATATATATATACACATACATACACACACATATACACATATATATACATACATATATACATATATATACACATATATACACATATACATACACACATATATATATATATATACACACATATATACACATATATATACACATATATACACATATACATACACATATACATATATACATATATATACATATATACACATATATATACACATACACACATATACATATATATACATATATACACATATATATACACACATATACATATATATACACATATATATATATATATATATATATATATATATATATATATATATATATATATTAGGGCTGGGCGATATATCGAGTTTTTTAAAAATATCGATATATTTTCATACGAGATATAAGATGTGACAATATCGTTTATATCGATATAGTCAATGTTACGTTGTGGAGCCGCAGGTTTGCCTCTCTTTCGTCCACTTTTGTCTCTACGAAACGTTACTCGGCCTCGCCTCTCCTTCACTGAACACAACTCCGCCTCCCCCATAGCTTCACCTGCAGGCAATGACAAGATGAAAGCGGAAAATCTCCGTTAGCGAGTTACCGCGGATCGCCCCGTGCGTGGGGCTGGACGGCGTCAACGTGTTAGCGAGCTAACCGCGCTAACGACATGCAGCCCGAAGGGGCTGCACGGCCTAAAATCCTTTCATTTTCTCAAAACTCGACAGTGCGCCTTATGTATGAATTCTGGTTGTGCTTACTGACCGCGAACCGATTTTATGTGGTGCACAGCGCTCAGCAATCTGTCAAAAAATGTTTTAATATGACTTTGCTAAGCTAAGGAGCTGCACCGCTTGATGGAGCCGCCTCGCGGAGTGATACGTACTGTGCTTCAACGTAATATTACCGTACTGTGTGTGTATAAGGACCACAAATGGCACCTGTTCAGAGACGTGGTGCAGCTGTGAAATCTGTCTCTTTGTTATTATGCTCAGCTTCTATTAGTTTACATTTTGACTGCACAATTGTGAGCTTTTTGTTATGCACAAAAACAACATTGTTTTCTTTTATTTATGGACCATGATTATTTAATAAATGCTGATAATTTATTTATGAGTAATTTCTTCATGTACATCTACGCTGTATGTAAAGAAAATGCCCGTGTGACATCTGGGACACAGTGTGACTAAGAACTCTCTTTTTGTTCTTAACTTATGGCTTTTTAAAAAAAAATATTGAGATATATATCTTATATCGCCATGCAGCTAAAAAATATCGAGATATGAATTTTGGGTCATATCGCCCAGCCCTAATATATTAATTTATATTTATATATATATATATATATATATATATATATATATATATACACACACACACACACACACATACACACATACACACATATACATACATATATATATTTTTTTTTATGCTGTAAAGTTGTAAAGTTGGGTATTTTAATATGGAAGTGTATGGGGATTGACTACCATTTGGAGCATTGCCTCAAGGGGCACTTAGAGAAACTTATGTTGGCTTTATTGTTCAGCTTTAGAGATGATCCTTTGGTTTTGCTACATGTGAAGATGAACTTCATAGGACTAGTGGACTGTGAAGGATTACGGAAACCAGTTTGGTCTGAGCATCGGAAGGGACACAATAACCCGCCTACCAATGAGGACTTCAAAATGTTCAATGGAAGACTAAGCAATAGGAAAAAACGTCAAAGTCAACTGGTTTATTAAAATGTAAGATCTGTATTTCAATTGTTTTTTTTAATTTGAATCACATATTTAAAAATGAGGTCACATTTTTTATGCCAGTTTTAAACATTCAATAAATGGGATACAGAGAGATAATATGGCGTTATTTTAGTGCTTCTATTCTGAGCACTAAAATAATGCCATAAGATACAGGTATCTCTTACTCTGATGCAGCATGTTCCTGATCTGCTGTGACAGTCCTGACAAATTGCAGTGCACATTGCTTATAGTTTGTGGTCTCTTCATGTCTCTCTTTTTTTACCCCAGCTGCTCAAAGCAGATGGCTGCCTTCCCTGAACCTGGTTTTGCTCGAGGTTCCTTCCTGTGTTTTTCTGGTTCTGTGAATCAGTGCTGTATAAAAAAAAGTTTTAATTTATTGAAAAAAAAAATAGATGGGATTATGAAATAAACATTGCATTTATGAAGTTTCATTAAATTCAGTCTTGCACAAAACTTTGTATTATCAAAAAAATACATAATACTCCAACCACTAGAGCAAACTGTGCAAAGAAGTTAGAATATATTGAAGCACACCCAGCTAATGGGCTTTACGGTGATGTGTGGGCTAACATGGTGCCTCCTAGAATGAAAAACATGGGTAGACAAATCCACATCCTCAGTTTAAATGTCAACAAATGCAAACATGTAAAACTACAAATGAAAACAGTTGAATGAACTTGGCAAACCTTCCTCAGTTAGTTTTTAGTGTGTGAGGTAGATATTATTTGAGGACACAGCTAGTATACTATTGTACTTCGAATGAAAAGGACACCTTTGGTGAAGGATTCAGAGAACAAAGATGGAGAGACCTTTTGAACGTGCTTTTAAATATTTCAGATAGCACTGATCGGATTAGAAATGAAAGCCCATCTGGATCATATAGAACCCTGTTTGTAACCTCACACCAAATCAAACATGAGACAGACTTTGAACTTATAGAGCCATTCAAATGACCTTGGGATCACATTTGAAATGCTCCATTGTTATTGAACATGCAGCAGAGACGGCACAGACAGTGACTGTAGTCTAATCAATGGCAGGCCTTTTACCGCTTTCTCCTTTCTTTGTCATAGAGCACAATATTTCATTACTGTGGATTAAAAAGATGGAGCAGACAGCAATGTTTGGCAAATCTCACAGGGGATTTGAGGCTACAAATAAAAGGGGTGTGTGATGTGTTGTGAGGAAAAGGGGAAATAGGTGAGTGCGTATTTTGCAGAGCTGAGAACTGAATAGAAGCTGGTTTGAAATTAAGCATTTATTAACTAATTAACTGGAACGGTGAACATGATGATAATATTCAAAGAGGTTTTGTACTGACCTTCAAACACAATCATTGGACAACTTCTTTGCTTTTTGTGTGGCCAGTGCACCTCATTCCCAGCCTATTCAGTACCAAGCATAAGAGGCTGATGCAATTGCACAGTTCTTAAAATTTGTTTATTTCGTTATTATGTTGCAAGCATCAGGATCCGAAAGAAGAATGCAAGTTGTTATTCAAATATAACCAAATATGTCTGGTGTCTATTGTAATGCAAGTTTTAATTTGGGATTATTGTTGTATTTTGATTTCAAAATACAGGAAAACATTTGTTTTTCTTGAAGACGCAACTTGTTTATCTTATTGCTATTGGCAAAACAGAGGATTTACTATAAAGAAAGATGTATTTTTGAAATAAGGGTTTTTAGTTTCACAAAGGTTTCGCTCTATTTGCCTGGATCAGCATAGTCATTTATGCCTGAAGACATAACTGCTGATTATATTCAGAGCTTCAGTTGAAAATTGGCTGTAAGCAGCATATTTGAAAGAATTGCCCCTAAAGGAATACATTTTATACATGCAACCCCTTGAGCCATATGTTACAGCATTGTAAATTGTGCGACTCATTGCTATGAATATTTGCACAAATTTAGATAGTGATACAAAAAAAAAAAAAAAAAAAAATGTAGAAATATGTTTTATGCCTGGTCCTAGTTACCAAGTATAGTTTACACAGGGATTAAGGCTAATCAGAAAACAGATTGAAATTGATCAGTCTCTTTGCAGTTTATTATTCAAAAAAAAATTAATTAGTTTCACTTTGACTTAGCCAAAAACTAAAATGATCTCCATAGCTCTGTCATGAGGCTATGGATGGTGTAGTGGCGGAGCTGAATGAAATAAATACCATAGAAATCTGAAAGTCATGCCGCCATTAAACAGTGGCACCGACTATGGCTTCACAGGATAACGGTTTACATGATTTGCGTTGAATTTAAAGTCACTGGTATGACTAGAGACACCAGTCCTGTTAAGGGTTGCATCAGGATGTAAAACTCCCCCACATCAAACATATAGAGCTACCTGTTGTGGTGTCAAGGAAGCCATAATTGTCATGAATCGCTGTGCGGCAGGCAGGAGTTGGACCCAAAATGCAGGCACTCAGGCATGAGGTTTAAACACAAAGAACTCAGCTTTATTTGCTGGCAGGAGAGAGAGTCATACGCAAACCAAACCAAACTGGAAACTCATAAACTAAACTCACAGTGAGCCACAGGGCGATCCACACAGCATGAGGGACAACACAACACTGACTCAGAGAAACACAGGGTTTAAATACACTGCGAAGTAACGAGGGGAATGAGACACAGAATGAGGGCACAGCTGGGAGAAATCAGGACTGACGAGACAAGCAAAGCAGGACGCATCCACATAAGACACGAACCATCAAAGTAAAACAGGAAGTATTACACAGACGCGAACTTGACACGGTGGAGACAGCAACTAGGAAACACAGAGACATAAACCATAAGGCAGAGGACTCTAAGAACCAAAAGACACAGAGGGAAACTCAAACATGCAGAACAGAGGGGACACAAAGAAACATGAAGGGCAAGGGATCGAAACTAGAAACCATAGAATAACTCACACAAGTACAATAATACAAAAATCACAAAGAACTAAACATGCTGGGTCAGGAGACCCAGGACCCTGACAGTAATGATTTTCGTCAGTCATTATTGTCTTTTTCCATTTTACTTGTTATATAATGGAAACAACAAATAAAATGAAGAACAAACACTCAAGTGGAAGGCTGGTGTAATCTGATTTGAGTTGGGTTTTAGGTTTTCTCAAACCAGCTAACATAAAAAAAGCCTGGTTATTTTGAAGTTGCTGAAATACATACAGTGAAACAATGCACATGTGACTGTAGTAAAGCTACACCCAGACCTAAGGAGATCTTTATCAACGCTTCAAACTCATACAAAAAAGCAAATACAACCTGTTTTACTTTGAAGGTTCATGTTCATGTGTGATGTCAGCATGTTCAGTTTTACTTCTCCCCTGTATCGTTAGCCCTTATCTCTCCCAGCTGTGTCTCCCTCCTGTTTTCCATTCCCTGACTACTCCCCTGTGTATATAAGCACGATCTGATAATGTTGTGTTGGTGTTCCCAGATCAACATAGTAAATGTTGTTCCAGGATCAGCATTGCAAGTGAGCAGTAGTGATGGGCAGATGAAGCCCCATGAAGCACTGAAGCTTTTCATCCAATTGGTTCACCCCAACGCGAAGCTTCATGAAGCTTCATGTGCTCTAGTAGGACACCTACTGGACGTAAAAATAATAGCTGGCATGAATTTGAAGAGTGTGGCATTTTGCACACAGCCTGTAAATGTCAACAACAAAAGGAGTGTGTAAAACATGTATATTGTAGTGATGGCAGTATACTGTGTATATTTATACTGGCAGTATGGGAAATGATTATTTGGAAATGCTTGAAATGGAAATGATCATTTACTGTGAGGTGAGGTGTGGTTGGGGTGTGGACAGTGGTTGTGCTTTTGTAACGTTGAGGTATGGACAGCTACACACTGAGGCTTTGAGCCTCAGTCCTGCCTGTTCACATTTTATTCTGTAAAAACTAAATTTTCACTGCTTTTACGACCTTTTTAGTGGGGAGAACATAGCTAGGATTTAATGATTTAACAAATCTTTTAAATCCTTTGTCCTCCACAATGCTAAATGGCTGTGAGTCCTCAATCACCATGCTGACCAGGTCTTCATCTATTTGAGATTGTTCTCCTGAGGAAAGACAAAGCACAGATATAAATATCACACACGTAACTTATAACAGTTGTATAATATTGTTATATCATTTAGTAACATTACTGCATCCTATATTATCATTGCATTTGATGGCTCACCTGGTCTTGCTCCACAATCGCTGTTCCCCTTATTCTCATGCAAAGCTCTGTAGTGCCTAAGCATGGATGAGGTGTTGCTGTTATATCCCAGCTCCCTGGCACATAGCAAACACTTCACCTTGTACAAAAGTCAAGACAGCTCAACATAAATTGTATTGCACCATCAGTATTATGAAAATACATCTTCTGTAGAAATTTACATACCTTGTTGGGAGGAATAAGATCAAAATGTTCCCACACAGGGGAGGACATCCTCCTCTTCTTAGCTGGCTCCATTCTCTCCTGACTTTCTCTCCTCACTCTCATAAACCTCCAAACTGTCTCCAAACTGTCTCCAAACTCTCACTAACCGCAACTCTCCATCAAACACCCACGTTTTTGAATGAAGTCTGAGGGGTTTATATCGCTGTCATATCTCGCGGCAAAGTTCGAACCACTTCATGAACCAGTCACGTGGTACAGCCGGGCAGCGAGGCTTCGGACGTCATCATTTTCAGCTCCTCCCATAAATGAAGCAAGCCTCGATACGCGCTTCGCGGAAACGCCCCCTCCATTACTCGACACACGCTCCGAAGCCTCGATACAGAACGTCACATCACTAGTGAGCAGTCACATTGTTCTGACGTTATTCTTTGGCGCGCCAAGCCATTCGTGCATTTATGAAATTCCAATGTTGCAAGGACAATATCAATTCTGCTTAGCGTTTATTAAAGGGTTAGGGTCAGGGTCCGTTGATCGGCAGACAGAGGCAGTTTCTCGCAGCTTAAGTACAGCTTAAGTACAGTAAAACAAAAAACTGCTTCACTTCCACCTCGAGCCTCATCTCAGTTAGCTGCCCCACAGCCATTAGCTCAGTCTTCCACTCCACAACCTGCTTTACAGCCATCATTATTGCCTTCAGCTAGGCCTATAGCCCAGTTAGCCACCAGGCCTGTAGCTCAGTCACCTACTCTACCACCATTTTCACCTCAACTTCAGTCACCCTCTGTTCAGCCTTCTGTGTCACCGCTAGCTCAGTCCCCTGTTCAGTTGCCGCTAGCTCAGTCTATACCTCCTCCACAATCACTACAACCTTTATTGCAGTCCATAGCTCAGTCAGTAGCACAGTCATTAGCTTTGTCACCAATTGAGGCTCCAGTGTTGTCACTCATCCAGTCAGCCACTCATCTACACCCTCAGCCAGGGGCCTCAATGCCTTCTGGCCATGCATCAGCAGCTCCGGTTGGAAGCTCATGTGAGCCAATCCAGCTCTTCACGGCTCCTTCGTCGCTGTCAGTCTCCGCTGGCAGTTCAGGAGAACTGTTTCAGCCGTCCCCCTCTCCTGGAGGGTCTGGGGGGCCCGTCCAGTCATCTTCTGTTTCAGCCGGGGGTTCAGGAGAACCCGTCCAGCATCACGTCCTGTCAGCTGGTGGGTCTGAGGAGCCCATCCAGCATCACGCCTCGTTAGCTGGGGGTCCTGGAGGACCCAGCCAGCACATCCTTGTGTCCGCTGACGGCTCTAGGGAGCCTGTTCAGCCACCGCCTGCAGCAGCACCACCTGCAACTCCCACACGGTCTCCTGCAGCAGCACCACCTGCAGCTTCCACACGGTCGCATTGTCTGGTCCCGCAGTTGCTACACCGCCGTTAGATCCAGCTCGGCTTGTACCACCTCGCCTTCACCGGCCGCTCTCCAGGCCCCTAGCTGGACATCATTATCGTCGAGGGCAGCCTCCTGAACGGGTTCATTGCCGCCGCTAGCTTCGCAGTCGGCCTCGGACATGCTCTGTCGCCGCCTTCCGCGTGGCCGGCCTCCTGATTTGCTTCACCTGCGTGGCCGCTGCTGTCCACACGGCCAGCCCCCTGAACTGTTTTGGACTTGGTTCATGTGCTGTCGACCTCCTGGTCGGCCCCTGGTCTAGTTTTGTTTTGAACTGTTTTCTTGGGTTTCTGGTATATGCTCCTTGTCTTGCGTTTTGTTTCAGTGTCGCGTTGTACCCTCAGTTTGTGCCTGTGTGTTTTGGTTCTCGTGTCGGTATTGTTTCGGTTCAGTTCATGTTTTGTTTCTTCGCCAGCAATAAAGCTGAGGTTTTGAATTGTATTCAGTCTGTGAGTCCTGCATTTGGATCCTCATCTCCGCCTGCCTGCACACACACCCTTGATAGACACTGCTTTGTCAATGTGTTACACAAAACTAGCAAGTTCTTTCCCTTCGCCTGCAAGATAATCAGTGACATCTGCCAGAAGCAGGTCAGGTGATTGTTCATCTTTCGATTATAATTGTGCCTTCATGGTCTTTTCGGACATCATCCATAATTCTTTCGAGATATGTTGAAGAGGAAGGTTTAGAGTAGACATTAGTAGACACTTTTGAAACCTGCTACCAACATCCATCAGCTCCAGGCTTTTTTTTTTTTTTTTTTTTAGTCTGAATTAAGGAACCTGGAAGAGACTAAATCTACTGCTATCAGTGTTTGGTGTTAGGAAAAAAAAACAAAAAAAAACAACAATTAACTGTAGCTTTAAGCCTGATAATGTTTGGAGTAAAACTCAAATGTAAATGTGTTCAAGGTAAGTTGCAATAATACCAAACAATAAATTTATCTTTGAGGAATGATTCAAGAGGAGAGATGCTGCTGATATTGTGTGATACAAAGTGTGGAAATAACCAATGCTGCAATAGCTACTTTTTGGAAGAAGTCTGCTCATCAACATGATAAATACAGGTTTGGGTATTTATGTTAAAATTAAAAAAAATAATTTGGATGACTGACTCTCTTCTCAAATAATTTTGAGGTAAGATATCAAAATTAAACAAAACTAGTTGCATTAACAGGCTCAAAGACAGATAATAGGCTCTAGTGAACCCCTTGATAACAAAACAACTACAATGTAATGTCATAATCAGCCAGTGATGAGATAATTACTGTTAATGAACACTTTGATGACCTAATTTACCATCCTGAGTATTACATCCAGATAATCTCTCCAGCAGTGTTCTTTTTTTTTTGTTCATGATCAGATTATAAGTCTTGATATGTTTCTTGTTGTGTGACTGATGAATCTTTTATCATAAAGCATGTGTGTCCCTATATTATCATCTTGCATCAAGAGTATTTTTTTTGGCCCAGGGAAATCAAGATTGAAGTGATTGCATAACAAGTGTGGCAGCCCAAAAGGAAAAAGGTTGCAGAGTGCGAGGGAGCACTAAAGGAAGGTCCAGGATAGAATCTGGCAGTTTGCTGACGTTGGTCATCTTCTACAGACAAGCCGAAACATGAACAGACATTAATGGATTGCCTCCTTGCAGTATCACTCACCTCTGCCTATGTGTACTCTCCTTTTTTCTAGCTTAGAAAAAGACATCCAGTTCTGACATCCCTGAAAGCCAAACGTCTTAGCTCTAATAAGGCCCCTGCAGGGTAAATCAGCACCCTTAGAGGGCTCCTGTAACTCTGGATCAGCGTACTAGACCCTTCTGTAAAAAGAGTACAAAGAACATAGACTGCATGTACAGAGTGTTTTACAAGGTGGTCAGCAAGATGCAAGTGTAGCAACATCAAATATGATAGCAAAAAAGGACAGGGAGAAGTTTCTGAATAACTCAAACAAATTGAGTTCCTTCCTGTTTTTTTGTAGAAAGAAGGAGCTTGTTGGGAAGAGAACTACAAGAAATAAAAGTACTAATATGCTCCACCTTGGGATTTTTACTCAAAACTTCTTAATGTCAACACCACAACTTATCCTACTAACCTAACCAATAAAAACATTGTCAAAGAATATATTGTATATGATAACTGTTGTACATGTTCATGTAAATGAGTGAATAAACCTTAAGTTTAAAAACTCTTTGGTTCATAAAAATCAAACAAGTAATGAGGTAGCGCTGAGTGTAAGAAAAGGTCTAAATTATTTTATCGCCAATAAAATTATCTTTGTTCCTGTTCTGACTTGAAAGCGAAGAAGAGAGAAGTTGGTTTATCATCTTAAGATGGAAAGGTAATTCTAATTTCAACTATTTTAATTGTATAGCACACTTAAAACAACTGTAGTTGAGCAAATTGTTTTACAGATTCAGCCATTGCAAACAAAAGGGACAATAGATAAAAGGACAACAGGAAAATAAAGTATACTAAAATAATAATAGGACTACACTGAGATGTCTGTCCCAATGGCACAAAAACAAATATTATTTTGGTCACAGTCCTGATCTGTCAAGATGTGGACTCCATACAACCCTTAAGGTATGTCTTGGTATCTGACACCAAGATGGTAGCAATAGATCCTTTATGTGCTCCAAGTTACAAGTTAGGACCTCCATAAATCTGATGTGTTTGTCCAGCACATCCCAGAGTTGCTCAATTGGATTGATATCTGGGGAATCTGGAGGACAAATCAGTACCTCATGCTCTTTTTACTCCTCAAACCACTTTTGAACCATTTTTGCTTTGTGGCAGGTTGCATTTTCCTGCTGACAGAGGCCACAGGATGTATGTGGTCTGAAACAATGTGTGGTCTGAAGGAAGCTGGTACAAGTCAAAGTATCATCCACATGGGAACAAGACCCAATGTTTCCCAGCAGAACATTGCCCAAAGCATCACACTGCCTCTGTTGGCTTACCTTTTTCTCATAGTGCATCGTGGTGCCAAGTGTTCCCCAGGTAAGCGATGTGCAAACACCTAGCCAGCCAGGTAATATAAAAGAAAACATGATTCATCAAATCAGACCACAATCTTCCATTTCAAATTCAAATCAAATTCAAATTTTATTTGTCACACACACACACACAACCATACACAGTATGACATGGGGGTGAAATGCTTGTAGCTGTACAATGCCCGACCATTAAATGACAGGAGAAAGTTTTACAATATTTACAATTTACAGTTTACTACAGAATTTACAAATTAACTTAGGAATTTACAGTAAAGAATGTGCAAATAGCAGAAGAGATTATAAAGATAAGGATTATAAATTATAGGAATTATAGGATTATAGGAAATGTGTGGTGGTGCGTGTAGTGACGTGTGTGGGAGAGTCCAGTCTTATAGTGACGTGTGTGGGAGAGTCCAGTCTTATAGTGACGTGTGTGGGAGAGTCCAGTCCTACACCTGGTTCAGGGCCCGAATAGCCTGGGGGAAGAAGCTCCTCCTCATTCTCTCTGTTTTGGCCTTAAGGGAGCAGAAGCGCTTCCCAGACCTCAACAGTGAGAAGAGTCCATTGTTGGGATGGAAGAGGTCTATCATAATCTTCCTAGCTTTGGTTGCACCGCTTGGTGTAGATGGACAGCAGGTCAGGGAGCTCTGATTGAATGATGCGTTCTGCCGAGCGCACCACCCTTTCTCCTGGTTACAATTTTGTTGGTCATGTGTCCTTGTATTGGTGCTTTTGGGAGTAGCCAGGGTTCAACATGGGCACCCTGGCTGCTCTGCAGCCCGATATGCAACAAACTGATATGCTGTTTACTCTGACAGTTTTCTATCAGAACTATCAATAGCAATTTGAGATAAATTAGCTCTGAGATACATAAGATGATAAACTCTAATGTATCTAAATATGATAAACTCTTTGAACAGTTTTTGTGAGATACTGACCAATGCAGACTGGGAACATCCCACAAGAACTGCATATTTGCAGATACTCTGAACCAGTCATCCTTCACAATTTGGCGCTTGTCAAACTTGCTTAAATCCTTACACTTATCCATTTTCTTGCTTCTAACACATGAACCTTGAGGACAAAAAGTTCTCCCTAATATAGCCCACCCACTTACAAGTGCCATGATGAAGAGATAATTAATATTATTCACTTTAGCTGTCAGTGCACATAATGTTATGCCTGAAAATTGTCAGTGGATACTGGACTTTGGTGACATCACACCTGGCATATGGAGCACTCACAAACTAAAACATAAAAGACAAAGACATATAAAATTGCTTTTGTCATTGCAACACTATGGTTAATGTTTGTTATTTGTATTGGATATAAAATGCAGTTTGCTGTGGCCATGAGCTAACTAAGTACTCTGGCCCTGCATGTTCCGTGTATGAAGGTTCCTGGTAGGCAAAGAGAAAACACACACACAGTTTGAGAGCCAGCCCAACAATTACTAATTTGCTTATTTTTTCTTTTGAAAAACAAAATCAAATATTTTTTTACAATCTATCCAGTAACTTCAGACTTATTGAATTCAGTCATAATTTACATTTGAAGTGCCAGAATTTGTGTGCATTGTGTTTTCACTTTTGAATAATAATAATAATAATAATAATAATAATAAAAGGACAATAATAAAACCTAAACGAATTCCCTTTTGAACCTCATTGGGGGATCCATTCTTGTTAGCAGGCATAACCGCTCATTCAATTCCTCTCATGCCTGTTGGCTGTAATATACCTGTGTTAGTTACTGGCTACAGCCAAGATCAAACACATTCAGCATTATTATACCCCACTGATCACACTGTTGGCATTTATCTGGCAGCTATCCACATGTGGCTCGTGTGACATGACTGTTAGCCTAGTCTGATAACAAAATATCAAATGGTCACAAAAATACAATTTATTAGGGCCATGTTTTCATGTACAGACAGTGCGGCTTAGAAAAAAAATGCACTTCAAAAGAATGTCTTGCCACTGCAAAAGACTAATAAGAGGATGGCTCAACATGACAATCCAGAAAACACAGCTTTGAATTAAAAATGGTGACAACTATTGTATTTGAACTCAAATCATATTTTCCCCAACTGTAACTGAATAGTTCCTCCCCTTTTCTTCGCCAAAACGTCAAATGTGGCATTTATGCTTTTTAAATCTGGAACACATAAAAGAGGACGAAAGCTGTGCCCTGGAACACAAATTAATATATTAAATTGTGATTCCAAACTGCTGCGAGACTGTGTTCAAATGAAAGGATGTGAGGGTCAAAGATAATTTGTGTGGCCTCGGGCCAATAATATGCAGTAAATAACAGTGTCCTCTGCATAAAAGAGCACTCATTAAAGCCACCTCGTTGTCACAAAGAGCTTGATTTTTTTTTTCCTAAAGCCAGAGCCATGACTTCTCTGCACATCACCGGCTCTCTTCCAATGCAACATCCTGCTGATGTTGCAAGAGCTGCTCCAGGGAACAAAATATCAAGACTTTCTATTACTGTAGAGGCTGTATTATGACAGCTTCACTTCGGCACCTAGGAAACTACAGTAATTTACCACTAGAGTTAATGAAATGGAATATTTGAATCAGCTCCGGGCTGAAGAGGAATTGGTCTTAATCAATAGAACGCCAGCCAATTTTATATTCATTACCGTTTCTGACATTGATTAAAAGTTTCTTGCAGACTGTCAGGTGTGGATTTTATAGGGGCAACACTGACCTGAAATGATGACCTTTTTCTGTGTTCTGAAAATGCCATTAGTTAAAATTATGAATCTGACTGTTAACATATAGATTTTTTCTTAATTAGAAGTGTTATAACCCCAATAAGGACACAGCCCCCCATTATTCTTGGCATAGATTTGGCTGATTCAAAAGAATAAATCAATGCGCCAGTCTGATTTTCTTGACGGTGCTTGCAGTTGTCAGGGGAAACCAACTGGATCACAACATGGCACAAGAGGGAGTGGAAGGAAAATGTAACACTTGCATCATCTCAAGACAGGAGTATAGTCTGTCACATCAGGCTCTCGTCTTTGGAAAATAATGAGTGTTATGCATATTAAAACTCTTTGTAACTCAGAGCTGTAAGAATATTTTAGTGTCTGTCAGTACAAAAGGTGTAGTCTGTTCAGAAGTAAAATGTGAGAACAGTTTTTCTTTTCCTTTTTTTTTTTTTTTAAAGCCAGTGTCAGAATGAGTGGAGCTTACAAAGGGAGATGCAACTTCAGCCTTACACAAGAGGATTTGTTTCAGTCAGAAATGTAACATTAACCCTCTTCTTGGGACAGTTTTTCCTTCTTCCTCTGTCTGTTGCTTAGTCTGTCCCTGCGTTAAAAACTAAGACATCTGCTGCTAACTGACAACCAAGTCAAATGGCTATATATAACTCAAACGCAAAAGCGCAAGGGAAGGGATAGTGTCCAGTTTTTTTAAAGCCTTGCCTTAAGGTAAGGCTTTCATGGGACAGATAAAGCTGCTGTTTGCTATAGAAGTGATTTGAGCAAGCTTCATGCATTTATTTATTTATTTTAACTTTGGTGTATCTTGGACATGGTTTGGTTAGAAGTCATGATGGAACTCCTCAGCTGCCTGCAGTTCATTATTGCAACGTCAATAAATCTTCTAAGATGGTTCACCCACATGTATGCTTTAGAGCTTCTTTTATTGGTTTTCCCTTTTTGACACAAGAAGAATAAGTCTGCACTGTATGCAGAGATTAACATTTCTTTAAGCCTAAATTAGATGCAAGATCTTTCTTCTAAAATTATAGATGGATAGATATTTTTTTCTCTTCTTTTAGATATAGAGATTAGAATTAGATATCAGATATAGAGATAACTAATCTCTATCTATAGATGGATAGATATAGTTTGGGAATGAAAGACCTAACTTTCCTAGGTTGAGGCTCATATGACCCTCTGTTTTCCAAAAAGAGCACACCAGGTGTCCAAAGGAGCAGGTCAAATACTTATAAGCCTTCACAGCAGGGCTGGGATGTCAGTGCAATGACAGAGCGAGGCTCTTTTCAACAAAGTGGGGACGGAAGTTATGCTGAGAGAGGACTGTGACAGGTTTGCCATCAACATCTATGAATATTTGTCAAGGACAGATCTGAATACTTCATGTGAGAGTCCTGCTTTGGAAATGCAACGTTAAAGTTTAGAAACTGGAGAACTTAAAGTACTCAGTATCCGTCACTAGATTACTTTTGACTCATTCAGTATAAGCAGCATTTTACTCTGAGCTCATTTTGTTAATGTTACTTATTAACATTATGGATAAATCTGCTGATTATTTTATTTTCTCAGTTAAATCAGTAAATTGTGTCAGGCGTGTATGTCACGGTTAGGTGGTCCTCACCGATTACCTTGCCACTTTTTGGGGGTGTTTGTGTGTACTGCGTGGCACGGCACGGCAGCTGACCGGAGGGGAGGGTCCGGAGCTGGAAGCGTCGCACCTGTACGTAATTACTTCGCCGGCTACAACTGATCTGAAGCAGCCCTATTTAACGGTGCAGTCGAGTCACAACCAACGCTGGAACGTTGAACTAAACCGGGTAGCGTAATCGTGGCTAGTATACTCAGCTTGTGAAAGAGAGAACGGTTGAGTTACAGTGCGTGTGTTTTTCTCATCTGCCCCCAGGATTCAGAGATCGGAGGAGGAGCCGGCACAAGGAGCGGTTTTGGATTATTACAGCACTGTCACTGCGGGGAGAAGTCATAGGAGCGGTTTTGGATTATTACTGCACTGCTCTTTCTGGATTACAGACTCGAACTATTGACTCACCTTTTCACTGTGAATAAATTCACTGTCACTCTGCAAGAAGTCTTGCACCTGAGTCCTTTACTTCCATTTCACCATGACAGTGTAAGCCTTTGGAAAATGGTGAAAAATGTCTATTACGATTATATAGATCTTCAGCTTTCATATTGCTCCTTAAATGAAATCATTTAAATTATGGAGTAGCAGGTGGAACTATAAATTTCAAACATTTAAAAATGACAGTGCTGTGAAAAAGTATTGTATTGAGCCAACCTCCTTTCTTTATATTTTGCCAAAAAGAAAAAACAGGGAACTAGGTGCGGCAATGTGTTAAAATAAGCAAACAAATGAAAATAGAGTATATGTGGGAACAAAAACAGAGTTTAACATCAAGTTAATTAGCAATGTATAATGTTTTTTCTGATCACCTTTATTTTTCAACACTAGCTGAATTCTTAGGAAACTTTTCTTTAAGTAGTCTTCAGACAGTTCTCCAGGTTCCTTGAAGGACATTCAAAGCTCATGTTTGAAAGTTTGCTGCCTTTTGTTCTCTGTCAAGATGTCCCGACACTTTTCCCCTCATGTTTAGGTCTGGTCTCTGTAGGGAGGCCAGACCATGACTATTGCATTGTATGTTCCTATATCCAGGTGTGCTTTTACTGCATTGGCAGTGTGGTTAGTAACACTGAAGCAACCTTTTCAAATTTGGATTCAACACACCATACAGCTTGCCACTGATTTTCAGTCCAGTTCGTGTGTAGTTTGGCATACTTCAGCCTTTTCTCCCTCCACTGAGACCATTTGTAATGAGGTTTCAGTAAACAGTAGTTGGATCAGGTGAATGGCCAGTTGCATTTCTCAGGTCTGTTTTTCCCTCCTATTTCTTAAGGACATCACTGTCAGATAGTTTCCATCTGTTAGAGAATATTTTTTCCAGGCCTGCAAATTTTGTGTCCTCCATTTGTTTAATTTCCTCTCATTTTTTTAAGAACACACTGCACACTATGCTAAGATATGCCAAATGTTCAGTTAATAGCCCTTTGGGAATAACATTGTTAGTGCAAAAATACTATTCTAAATAGTATTCTTCTAGAAACATTGTCCTGAATGATTCAGAGTTGAATTCAAAGCTGTGCTCTAAGGTTGCGGGCTTACTTGTGGACAGTTTCCTAAAGTAGGCACAGCCCTCAGCTATTAGTCTTGTCTGCTATGGAAGCAGCCTACAGAGTCTGTGTTAAGGAGACAGACACCCTTTTCACTTTTAAAATAAGGTTTAAAACTTTCTTTTTTAAAATATAACTCATAGTTAGGGCTGGATTAGGTGACCCTGAGCCATCCCTTATTATAGTTATGCTGCTTTTGGATTCGTTTCTCCATTTCTGCCCCTCTTTTCACTCTTGATACATATTAGCCCCTTTTGCATTAGGACCTACTTGGGTCGGCTCGCCACGGTTTTCAGGGTCTAGATCATAGTAGCTGGTAACAGGTAATTTTTTTAGTACCTACTCCACCAGGGTTCCAAGCGATCTGAAAATCTAATGTCAGACTCCATGTCATCGATTAGCTGGTCACTGGTGTCACTCAATGATTCATTACAGCAGTGGTTCCCAAACTTTTTTTGCTGGGCCCCCCTTGTTTTACAAGAAAAATGTTCGCGCCCCCCCCGCGTGCACGCACACATCCTCCAACCACACACACCCATATTTTGCTCCATTGCGGTTTATTTCACACCTCAAACATTTAGTAAACAATTAAGCAAATACAAGTAATCTGCAATAAATTACAGGTAGCAAGAAAATAAATTACTAATTCTTTTACGCTATGTCCACACCTACACGCGTATTTTTGAACACGCAGCTGTTTCGTACACACGTAAACGCCGTTTGGAATCACCAAAAACTGAGATTTTTTTAAAACTCCTTTTTGGCATTTACATGTGGACAAGTAATACACAGTTCGTCAAGTAACGTCAAAGGTATGTGCCTTTTTTCACGTCACGCTATGCACCACGTTATTGTTTACATGAGATGAATTGCAGAATGGCAGATAGAGACGAAATACTGTTAATCTGACCATCTGCAGGTTTTACACGCTTACATACACACGCAGTTAATGTCCCTAAATTTACAAAGGCAGAGGCGTAACGGTGTGATTATTTTACGTGTAGTTGGTTTTTTTTCCCCTGTGTAATAATATTCAACATTGCTATCAATACATTTTTCAAAAAATGCCTCTCTGTGCAAAATGGGTTTAAAAACATAAACAGCTGTGAGATACTGTTAGTCCGTGATTTAGACAGCGGGAACAAATCGTGGCAGGATCAGCCTGATATTATTTGTATAACTTTACTGTATAAAGTATAGTATAGTATGTATATCTCCAAAATGTCAGGAGTAGTTAGTCATTACAATAAGTGTTTGTGAACTAAAAATCAAGAATGTGGGATACTGTTTGTCCGTGATTTAAACAGCCCAGCGCTGCTCCCGACGAAGGGAAAACCAATTCTGCAGGGGAGACCTACCTTGGCACTTGTGCAGGTGAAGCCAAAGGGAAGATTTGCTTCACCATTTTTTCTAGTCTTTGGCTTATGCTGGGCAGACACTGTGCGATTTTTGGCCTCATTGACACCTCACGATGAGCTCCCGATCATCAATCTCTTGGTCGTGAGGATTTCAAACCTGTTTGAAATCCTCGCGACCGTCGTGAGGGTGTCACCGCAGTTTCTCACACTGCGCACGTGCAAACACAAATGTCAGCGAAGAAGACGGCGCAGCACGGCAGTGCAGCGTGTGATCTGGACACAAGCGATGGAGGCACAACTTGTAGAACTTTGGAAAGCTCATCTGAGCCTTTTCGATGTGGCCTCACAAAATTATCACGACCACAACAACCGTGAAAATAGTTGGATCTACACTGCTGCTCAGTCACAGCTGCCTGATCAATGTTTTTCATTAGCAATTTAGCAAAGTTGATGGTGGTGGTTGTTATGATATTTTGATACCACGGTAAGCATTTACAGGATATTGTTTTATACAGGAAAACTGTTACTCAATAAGGCCGATCTACTAGTTGTTTTTCTCTTTCTCTGTGACCCAAGAATTAATGTGTAGGACTCACAAGCTGGTACCCCAAGGTCGAAAATACCACAGAGATGAGACCACTTCCTTACTCCCATCCTCCCTTTTTCTTTATCTCCTGGAAAAGGCTCGTTAAAGGCTAGGTGGTTTGTTTCAGAATTCACTGATGAAAGAACTCTGTATTCTATGTCTAGGAGTGTATTTTGCTGGGATGATCATAAATTGTAGCTGAGCTGATAAATTACACACAGGATACTTCTTTGCTCACAAGGCAGGAAGACGTTTCCTTATTTGGTCTGTACCGGTTTGAACTGGGAAAGCTGACACACGAACCTTTTTTTTCATCTATATAAACTGCTGTGTATCAAATAAACCTTTGAGTTGATTTGGGAAGGCAACCTGAAGCAGTCTGTGTTTCCTTGTTCTCCCAAGCTGCTCCCGGCGCTGTAACTAACCCAGCTGAACGGCATACCTGAGTGTTACTTTAAATAATTAGGAATCTTAGAAGGAAAGGACAAAACTCTGCTTATCGCTCACGCCACGGAGGAAACCCGGGAAGGCAATTTCCTTCAATTTTGGTGTCAGAAGTGGGATCAGCTGACAGAAGGTAAATATGCGTCTTTCATATTTATATAAAGACCTATTATACCTCTCTCAGTGATCGATCCATAAAGAAACGGGATATGCTGACGAAGTTTCACTTAGTGATCCAGAGAGATACACTGACGACTTCCTCAGTCCCCGAATAAAGTAAATTAACCCTTGTGTGGTGTTGGTGGACACAGGAAGTTGCCTGTTGTCTTGAATATTTTAATTTTGTTTAAGTTGCTCACTCAGAAAGAGTGACACAGGAAGTTGCCTGTTGTCTTAAATACTTCTCGTTAAGTGAGAAGTTGCTCACCAAAGAGTGACACAGGAAGTTGCCTGTTGTCTTAAATACTTCTCGTTAAGTGAGAAGTTGCTCACCAAAGAGTGACACAGGGAGAAGTTGAACGGGTCTCACAGACCCGATTACCATACAAGGGTTAAAAGCAGTAAATTAAAAGCAGAAAGACACAGGAAGTTGCCTGTTGTTTTACGAGAAGTTGCTCGTTAAGCGAGAAGTTGCTCGCTAAGTGAGAGTTGCTCACACAAACAAAAAATTGCTAGCAATAAATTTAAAGTGACCTCAGCTGTGCCGCAGCGAAAATACTAACATAAATCCTCCTAGCGTGTAAACCCCTCTGGAAATCACTGAACATGGGTCAGAATAATTCAAAGACCACAGACAGGTCCGATAAAAAATCTAAAGTACCTGTAAAACCAAAAATTAATAAAATACAAAATAAAGTCTCAAATAACGGCTCAGTACAACTCCCATTTCCGGTTACGTGTAACCTACGTCCGCGAATCGGTGAAGACGTCCATGATCACGTATCCAGAACATGCGGGAGTGCTTATGTGACTGACTTTGTTTACAACTTAAGAAGTTCAATGCATTCTAATTTATTTCCGGAGCCTTATCCCGAACGATTATCGCCAGAAAACAGGTCAGTAGAAATGTTGAATATCATTTGTGATAAGAAAAGTAGTCTGCTTAAAAAGTCCTGTAGAAAATATATGATAGAATGCCGCGACGTGATGCATCAAATGTTACCGCTATGGACAAAAGGAGGGTAAATAATGACAAAGTCGCCGATTTCTTTAAGAATCTAAAGAAATTCCTGCTAACAATGTCCAGAGACAAAATTGACTTAAATGCAGTAACTATGTGTAAACAGAAGCCTGATGAATCTATCCTAGTATTCATAAAACGCTTTATGCACTGTTGGACAAGCTAGAGGTGCAAATTTAGCTCAGTTTTCCAGCAGCCGCAGACACCCAAAGCAAAAATGAATTTGTGTATTTCATTTAACATAAAGGGTGAAATGTTTGCTGACACTGATAACAGCTTATGTTTTCTCTGCCCTATGTACCGACATGATGGAGAAGGAACATCCTCTGTGTCAGCTGGACCCTCAGCAGAGAATGAACTCAACATCCTTTTTGTCCGGTACTCTATGTCACACACTGTGCCAAAAAAAAACGTGTACAGACGCCACTAACAGGTAATCCCATGACTGGGAGCCACACTTTTGTTTCTCTCACACTGTTCAACAACATGATAACTGCTCACACAAGTGAAGGTCAAACAGTGATTTTGTTACATAACTCAGACATAGGTTACGAAATATGTCGTCACATAGATCTAACCTACCCTATCCACTGTACTATTTCTGCAGTTACATTGCCAGCTGAATACCAGAATATGACATTATGGTCAAAAAGTGAGAATGATATAGGATTTATTGACTGCATACCTTATCACGCACAGCTAAAAAAACAAAAAGCGAGTATATGTCAGGCAATGTCCCCTTTCCACGGAAAAAGCCGCAGCTCTAGATGTCATCATAGGAGATTTATTGACTACAGGAGTAATAAAGCCCACACTCCTGTCAATCCTGTGCCAAAGCCTAACAAACCTGGCGTATGGCGTTTCATACAAGACTTAAGGCAAATTAATGCAGTCAACATTCCTCTGCCACCTCTCGTTTCAGATGTTCACAGCATATTGACATGCATTGCATACACATTTTCCCGTGGTGGATTTATGCTCCGCTCCTTTTTCTCATGAAGACACACAGCCGTTATTTGCATTCACACATAGAAATAAGCAGTACACTTGGACTCGTTTGCCCCAAGGCATGATAGACAGCTCTGCTGCTTTCTCAATGGTGCTTCACTCCTCCAGGGCTGCACCCTGATCCACATGTGGATGACCTCCTCCTCTGTGCTGAAAGTGAAAAACTATGTCAAACTGCTACACACATGCTTCTCCAGCACCTCCAAAAGACTGGCCACAAAGCATATGCAAAGAAAATGCAGTACTGTCAGACTTCTGTTCAATATTTGGGATTCACACTGTCTCACGGAAAACGTTCCATGACTGCAGACAGGGTCAAAGCTGTGACCTCCGTCCCTCGTCCCACTACACAGAAGGACATGTCGTCCTTCTTAGGCATGGTGAACTATTGCAGACAGTGGATACCAGACTGTTCTTTTCATGACCACATTCTGCGTGACTGTTGTAAAAAAGAGAAGCCTCCTCGAATACTGTGATCCACAGAAATGACTGCCTCTTTCAATGCATTACAGGGAGTGCTGACCTCCGCCACTCAAAGGTGCTGCCTGAATTGTTCAGGAATGCCGGCCTGCCTGAGGGCAGTAGTAGCTTGCTCTATCATGATAAGGGACTGCGAGAAGCTCACACTCTCACATGACACTATTCTACACACCAATCACCAGGTCACGACCATTATAGCAAACATAACTAAACAACATATGCAAATCTCACTATAAAAGCGAGCAGCACACCTGATTCGCCAGCACATTTATTGATCCTATGCTGTGTTCTTCTGACCGACAGGATGGCTCAGACAGGCTTGACGATCATGACTGCATGACACGTATACAGGAATCCACAGCACCACGTCCAGATTTAGAGCAAACACCTATCTCAGACTCAGCCACGGTTTATGTGGACGGGTCCTGTTCAAGGCCGAATGACAACTCATTTCTTTGTGGCTATTCAGTGGTAACAGTGCCTGACATCATACTAGAGGCTCACTCATTACCATTTCACTCAGCACAAAAAGCAGAGCTCATGGCTTTAATACGCGCCTGTGAGCTACATTTGGATAAGCATGTGACAATTTACGCAGACAGCCGCTATGCATTTGGCGTTGTGCATGACTTTGGCACATTGTGGAGACAAAGAGGATTTAGATCTACTGATGGAAAATAAATTGCTAAATTCTGATTTTGTTAAAAGACTTTTTCAGGCTATACAGCTGCCATCGGCCGTTGCAGTTGTAAAAACGAAAGGACACAGTACAGCTGACACAGACGAAGCAACAGGTAATGCCTTAGCAGACGTGACAGCCAAGGCTGCAGCTGCATCACAGCTCCCACCTCCACAGGAAGTATTATCTGTGCCCCTACAGCTGCCACTTGTTACACTCCCAGACTATTTCGAAACAAATGTTGATTTAAAATTCATACAAGAGCAAGCCTCTGCATGTGATTACACCTATTGGGAGAATAATGACTGTACCTTAGAAGACAGAGATGGCCTATACAAAAATCTTAAGGGTTTGATTGCCCTCCCATATTCCCTGATGCCAGTCCTTGCCCGACATTTTCACTGTGTGAGTCATGTCGGACAAGGAGGGGTAATAGGGGCAATAAAATTAAGATTTGTAATTGAGAAAACATCACATGCAGTAAAAAGCATATTAGCAACCTGTCTAACATGTGCACGAACTAATGTAGGTAGCTCAAAAGCGAAACATCAGCATTTACCACAACCAGATTTTCCATTTCATACATTACAAATTGATTTCACACATATGCCAGCACAAGGAAGCATCAAGTACTTACTGGTAATAGTGGATCAATTTAGTAAATGAGTAGAAGCTTATCCAACCTCAAAAGAAACTGCAGAAGTAGTCTGTCAAAAGTTGAGCAATGAAATAATACCCAGATTCGGAATACCTCACCAGATTAACAGTGATAGAGGATCTTCATTCACATTAGAAGTAATTCAAAAGTGTGCTAAAACTTTAATGACCTGTGTCAAATTACTTACTCAAGTCCTGTGTGAGATTAGAAGGACTCAATCTACAGTAACCAAATTATCTCCATTTGAAATAAGACTATTTCCAACACCATGGTCAGCTTCCAGAGGGGCACCGCTAGTAGAAGGTGATGTATATTGCATTGTCCACTGATGTTCACAACCTGGTAGAAAAACTGAATAATAACTATCAGAAAGTTTGTCTCTCTCAGCTTTTCCCCTCCACAGTTCCACCAGTGGAGACAAGGAGATGCATGTTGGAGAAGCCACTAAAACCAAGGACTCTCTGGGAGGCCGCGCGTGTTCCAGCCCCCAGACTGTACTGGCAGTGACGAAGAACCAGCATCCTCACAGACGGACAACCTCAGTGGATTCATGCCAGCAGGGTTAAGACCAGCCCAATCGGACCATCTCAGGCGTCGGATCAAGCAGACGACATCTCCGGCGAGCCAGCGCCCGGAACTAGAGCAAATAAACACACACGGGTAGATGACATCTCAGGCGAGCCAGCGCCCGGATCCAATGTACACACACGCAATCACTGATTAACACACAACGTCTGAAAGAACAACAACAAGGTACTCAAACATCCAGCAGGAACAGAAAGCCAAAAGTACCACATGATGTCTAACCTGATAAAGCTAGACTCATTCCATCCTGATAATGGAGAAAATGAAATGCCCATTGTCATCATACGACGCTTATTCTGTGTCTCTCGAACCTGGGACCAGGCCAGAAGACGACTGAAGAACTGTTTTTCTTATATATTTAGGTTATTTATCACATCTATCGCAGTAACCTTAGGATTTCTCTTTGCTATTTTGTATTGTAAACTGCAACCATGTTCACATTTCTGCAGGTCATATTTTGCTGACTATACCTCATGCTCCATTTTGCAAGACACCTACTTAATGCACTCCTCACGCTCCCTAAAATCAGTAAATAGCAACATAGACGCCACTAATAAACCATCTTATGCGCCCTCTAGAACAGGAGCTAACGCCTGGTATGAAAATGCCAGAACAGCCGCTCGTGATTTAGGAAACAGTAACTGTTATGTCTGTTCAAAGGCTAATCCAGAACAGGTAATAGTAGGATACCCCATATCCGGTTTCCCCCTCACTGAGGGACTAGAGAAAATCGGCGGAGATAATGCTCTCTTTAAAGACGCTTTACAGTTGACTCTGAGCCCTCTCGACTGCCTACTTAGACACACACACACACCAACTAACCCTGAGACTCCATTAGGCGAATTATTGAAGTTATCTGATGACACCGCAGGGACCTGCGCCCCAATGAAACGCCCCAAGAATAGGTTAAAACCCTCACTGCCCTTAGGACAGATCCCTCTCCATTTTAATACTAGTATGATATGCCTGCGCAGACTAAAGTTAACTGGCCCAGACACACACATAGATTATACAAAGGATAACTATACATTCTTCTCTGACTCCCCAGGTGCACGCTGTAATGAGACATGGCTAGCTGTCTCTATGGCTGAAGTTGTATCATATCTGGAGGAACACACACACAGTTCAAGTTCGAGCGCAGAATCGATCATTGTTCCCCCAGAGGGTGTCTTAAATGATACTGACTGGGGGGAGTTAGTTAAATCACACATGGTCACGCGCCTGACCAGACCAATCCCACATGCTTATTGGATGTGCAATAATACTCTTAGATTAGCTTTACCTGTTAATTGGACCGGTACCTGTGGTCTAGTAACCGTTGATGTATGCTGTACTTTCATTCCCAATAACACCGCCCCTAACGGTTCATTCACACAAGCTATGAATAAACCTGAAGCATTGCAGATAGAACTAATTGCCAATACAGGTCACGGTCAGTGGCTACATAAGTGGCTACAGGACACGTTTGGGAGATGGAAGGAACTAATTGTAGCCTTTGTAACCGTTGCAGCATGTTTTTGATGATTATTGTCTGTTGTGTGGTACCCTGTGTACGTTCAATGATAACCCGTATAGCTACTAGTACAGCTACTTCAATGTATTTGCAATTGACACAAATTGACCCAGATTATGTGTCAGATGTCATCGATGATGATCCTGATGTATGTATTGAGCATTAGATTGTGAATTACTCGATTGTTCAAGAAGAGGATGACGTTTTCTTCTCTTTCTCTTCTTCCTTTTAAAATTTTGATATTAAGCTTCCTCAAAGGACTAGTTACATTTATGATTTGTTTCACATTTATGATTTATCTTTATATTATGTTATTACATTCTGTCTTTATACTATGTTATCATTACATGATAAAAGGGGAGAACTGTTATGATATTTTGATACCACGGTAAGCATTTACAGGATATTGTTTTATACAGGAAAACTGTTACTCAATAAGGCCGATCTACTAGTTGTTTTTCTCTTTCTCTGTGACCCAAGAATTAATGTGTAGGACTCACAAGGGTACCCCAAGGTCGAAAATACCACAGAGATGAGACCACTTCCTTACTCCCATCCTCCCTTTTTCTTTATCTCCTGGAAAAGGCTCGTTAAAGGCTAGGTGGTTTGTTTCAGAATTCACTGATGAAAGAACTCTGTATTCTATGTCTAGGAGTGTATTTTGCTGGGATGATCATAAATTGTAGCTGAGCTGATAAATTACACACAGGATACTTCTTTGCTCACAAGGCAGGAAGACGTTTCCTTATTTGGTCTGTACCGGTTTGAACTGGGAAAGCTGACACACGAACCTTTTTTTTCATCTATATAAACTGCTGTGTATCAAATAAACCTTTGAGTTGATTTGGGAAGGCAACCTGAAGCAGTCTGTGTTTCCTTGTTCTCCCAAGCTGCTCCCGGCGCTGTAACTAACCCAGCTGAACGGCATACCTGAGTGTTACTTTAAATAATTAGGAATCTTAGAAGGAAAGGACAAAACTCTGCTTATCGCTCACGCCACGGAGGAAACCCGGGAAGGCAATTTCCTTCAGTGGTGTGTCTGTGTGAGTGAAAGACAGAAAGGGAGAGCGAGCGACAGAATTTCTGTTATAACCTTCATTTTTATGGACGCACAATGTGAGCACTCAGGTCGCATCAGAGCATCGGGCCGTATAGTGTGAGACCCTGCATCGTGACCTATGAACTTCTAACCCCTGCGAGTCAACCGTACAGTTTGAGCAGGAGCTGAATCGCGCGACTGGAAAAAAAAAAAAAAAAAAAATCGCAGTGTCTGCCCAGCATTAGAATGAAGTTTGCTTGGAAACATATTCAGCTATGCTTCATCTCCTGCTTTGCGTTTCTGTGGGCGCCTGTGCTAGCAGTGTCCAAGCGTTTTGTCCCCCCCCCCCCCTTTTCATCCCGTGCCCCCCCTGCCATGGCTCTGCGCCCCCCCCCCCACACTTTGGGAAGGTCTGCATTACAGCATCTCATTCACGAAAATCCAAACCGCCATTTTTGAAACCCAGCAACAAGGGAAATGATTAAAAAATAAACCCAAAACAAACAAACAAAAAACAACAACAACAACAACAACGCATTGATCACTAAGTCTGACAAAAAAACCACAGACTAAGTAGGGATGGACCTAAATTACTGGATATCGGTAAGAAATAAAACAAACAAAAAAAACCAAACAAAAAAGTAACCTGATCCATAATTTATCACAAAAGCGCCAAAATTTGCAACATGGTATAATCCAGGTCATGACCTTAGCACGTCAGCGCAGTATGTGTCACGTGATGGAGCACTTATCGTGTTTGAGATCTGTCAGCGGTCATGTCAGCGGTGTGGAGTTAACTTCAGACTGAAAGAAGAAAAAAGCAAGATTGCTGAATGTAACTTATGCAATGCAAGCGTTTCGCGAGGTGGTAGCAGTGTTGGGAACTTTAACACCACAAACAGAAAAAAAACAAGGAGTACACAGAATTTATCCAGGCCTCCAATGCTAAGAAGAAAAGTGTACCGTATCAACAAATGCTTTTGGAAAACATTCAGAGGCACGAGAAACTCCCTCCAGAAAGCAATAAAGCAAAGCTGATAACGGGGAAAATTGTTGAATTTGTTGTGCTTGATGACCAACCCCTTTCTGACCAGGGCGCATTGTTCATGTTATGCACACTGAAAGAACTGTATGAATTACCTCTGTTATTTGCAGTTTGAGAGGTGCCCCAGGACTCCACAGGATTTTCTCCCTTTGAACTGTTATTTGGCAGGCCGCGTGGGGTGCTCGACCTCATGAAAGAAAACTGGGAGAAAGGTCTGAGCCCCACAAAAAATTAGATTCAGTATGTTCCGACCTCAGAGCAAAACTCCATACTTTGGGAAGGTCGTCACGGGAGAATTTGCTCCAGCTTCAGCAGCTTCAGCAATGCCTGTATAACAGAGGAGCTAGACTTAGGCAATTTTCACTGGGAGACACAGTGCTTGTATTACTTCCTTCTTTTAGCTCCAAGTTACTTGCCAAGTGGCAAGGGCCATTCGTGGCACACGGGGAGTGAAGGACATCGACTATGGGGCTGCACGGTCAGACAGGGGAGGGCCCCTGCCGATTTATTACCTCAACCTCCTGAAAGCATGGAGGGAGGCTGAAACCATTTCTCTGGTGAGTCTGGTAAAGGAGAGAGATGAGTTGGGGCCGGAGGTGCCAAATTCCACCATACCTGCCTCCCTCCATTGTAACAGCCATCTCACACAGGCCCAGAGAGTGGATGTTGCCACGTTGCAACAGCACTGTTCTCTTCCCTGCCTGGCCGAGCACCATTTTGTAATGCAGCCTGGCGTGATGGTGCATTCATGGTCCTACAGGCTACCTGAACATAAAAGGAAAATTGTTCAGAGGGAATTGGCTGAAATGCTGAAAATGGGAGTAATAGAAGAGTCACACGGCGCCTGGCGTAGCCCCATAGTTCTTGTAGTAAAGAAAGTTGGGTCTATACGGTTCTGTGTAGACTATCGCAAGGTGAATAAAGTGTCACGGTTTGATGCCTACCCCATGCCCTGGGCCAACGAGCTCCTGGATAGGTTAGTAACCAAGGGCTACTGGCAGATTCCCTTGTCTGCAGAGTCTAAGGAAAAAATGGCTTTCTTCCCTCCGTACGGTTTGTACCAATTTGTCACACTTCCGTTCAGCTTGATGGAGCCCCTGCCACAAACATTCCTGTTTGTTAAATTATTAAATTGTCAAATTACCAATATGTCTTCTTTGGCGCCATTTATGAGATTTAGTTCTGAAGAAACAAAAGTCAGTAGTAGTTTTGAAGTTTTTAAATTGGTGCAACCCACATTCAAAACCCACAAATGCATCCCCCCCAATGGGGAACTTATAGGGGAAATAAACAGGCATTCCAACAATATAATACTTACCAAGAAGAATTGCCACCACAATCTGTTTTCATTAATTAACCAAAACACAAAGGTCCTTATTTTTTGTACTTAATTAGAAAGGATTACTGTTGAAATGTAAGTTTAAGAAACATTTGAAAGTACAATTATCTTAAATCTACCGGTATACTTCTAACCACTTAGAATTTTGTTGGAGAAAACATTTCCATGAACACATGAATATTCAACTACTCCAATGTATTCATGCTTGAGGATGTAAACAGAAAACAAATTTTCCAAATAAGAACAACCTTGCCCTTTTCTGGATGCATTACTTTAGTTTTCCCCACATCACTGGAGGGTCTTTTTAAATAAATATTTATAAAATATAAAACCCTCTCAGTCTATCACACAATTATTGACCCCAGAATTTTTGGACGCTACCAGACATTTAAATGGATAAAGTTTAATCACTTTTTCTGCAGCTTCTCCACCAAACAAACTAATAATTTTGCCGTCATGGAACCCCACTGGTTCTGTTTACTGAAACGCATTCGCAGTGCAGTGTTATGCACACAAAACACATCCCACTGTGTGAATACTGTTGTGTCAGTAGATTCTTCCATGCCATAGATCTCTAAGGCTGATCAATGCAAAAACAAGCAACTAGATGCTTCTTGCACGGCCATTTGATGTCAATTTAATATCTGCATTTCAAATATCTCTTTATCACATCGCCAGGACAGCTGATGGCCAGCCCTAAGAAGGATGTAATTTCCTTCATCTCCAGTACAAGCTTAAATGTGCTGGCTTGTCAGAAAACAAGATACATTTTAAAAAGTGTCCACTGAATTAAAATCCCTTCTTTCATTTTTTAGATTTCAGATTAAGTATTAAGCAAAACTGATATGAAAAGAGTGCTGATGAGGGTGCAAGCAAGAATGATTTAGTTCCTAGTTTTAAGCTGCACAGATACTTGAGGAAAAGAAGCAAATCCAGCCATTCAGTTAAAGCAGGTGGAATACAATTCAGCTTACTAGAGACTATAGAGAGTATAAAGCTAGCTTACAGAAGGGAGCAATAAAATGCAAACAAAAATCTAAATTGCAGGGAAAAAGATTTGAAAAAACAAAACAGTCAGAAATGGCAAGTTTTTAGGAGTGATGCAAGTGGCTTGAATTTATACACAGTTGCTTGATGAGGTAATGAGGGGCAGATGTGCAGGGAGGCGCAGGCTGGGTGATTAGCAGGAGAACTGAATAGGGGCCAATTGGGAAAAAATGAGGAATGGCTTGGTCTTGAAAGGCTGAAAGTAAAGAGTTAAGATTCAGTTTAACGTTATAGTCATTTCTGTACATAGTCCAAAGGAACAGAAAATTTTACAGATATTTTTTTAAAGGTGAGAAGCAACGAAGTACAAATACTTTGATAATTTCAAATGAAAGGTTTTAAATAGCTCAACAAATGTCAGCAAACAAGCTGTTCGTGAACAGTCACATGTGTCTGTGAGTTAAATGTCCAGCTGCTTTATTTCTCAGGGATTGAAAAGAATTTGACTTAACTTCAGTCAGAGATTGAAAAACATGTAAGAAAAATATAATTGTGTGTGTGTGTATGTATGTATTAGGGGTGCAACGATACACAAAATTCACGGTTCGGTTCGATACTTTGGTGTCACGGTTCGATATTTTTTTCGATACAAAAAATGTTCATGCCTTTTTAATTTGTCATTTATTAAAATTATAAATATATATTTTAACTCAAAAGTACAGTTTTTAAATTAAATTTTGCTGAAACAAAGTAATAAAAAATAAATCTGATGGAGAAATCACTCATCTTTGGAAAAGAGAGTTAATTACAGAGAAATGGCTCTTTCCAAAATAAAAGCTATACTATACACTTCTTCTGGGGTATATTCTCAGCAGCATATTAAACATATCAGGTCCCCATAAGGAGAATCATGTGCTAACGGCTGTCTAAATGACTCGGGTAAAGTTTGTAGCATGCGTGCTTGTTGTTTTTGTCTGCTTCCACTTGTCTTTGCACTAGGATGATGTCGGAGTAAATGTGCAGTCATATTCCTTGTGTTTCCACTAGTGCTGTCAGCGTTAATATCATTAAAATGACGTTAACGACACAACACGGCAAATCTCCGTTAACGAGCTACCGCGGATCGCCCCGTGCGTGGGGCTGGACTGCGTCAACACGTTAACGAGCTAACTGCGCTGACGCAGTAGTTCCCACCAATGTAATTGAGCATTGCGTGGCACATCCAACATACTGTTTTACTTTAGTCCATGACGCGCTTACCTTCAGGGTCATACGTCACATGAAAACCAAGATAGTTCCAAACGCCAGATCTGAATGAGGGTGGGGGAGGTTCAATTTGCCATGTTGCAACAAGAGCTTAACTTCTGTCTGCTAGCTTGCCCTGCGCTCAGTGAATCTGCGTTCGACTAGTCCACCTAGGCTGCACTGTCGAGTGCAGATCCACTGAGCGCTCAAGACAGACAGTATCGTCAGAAGAAAAGTTGATCAAATAAATTTTGTATTGTTCGATACACATGCGTACCGAACCGAAAGCACTGTATCGAACGGTTCAATATCGATACGAGTATTGTTGCACCCCTAGTGTGTGTGTGTGTGTGTGTGTGTGTGTGTGTGTGTGTGTGTGTGTGTGTTATATATATATATATATATATATATATATATATATATATATATATATATATATATATATATATATATATATATATATATATATCTCAGTTCTTCACTAAATTCTAGCTTTATACCAAATCACTCATGAAAGTTCATATAACATCTGCTTGTATCTTGATGAATTTGTTTGGCTACATCCAAAAATAGCAGTAACACTACAAATTATTCTGACTCATTTCGAAGTGATTTTAGGGCTGCCTGCTGAATACCACGTTAACCCATGACTATACTAATTTTCTATTAGGCATGATGTCACCCATCTACAATGTAGACTGTTGCCTACATCGTAGAGCTTTTTTTAAATTCCATTTGCTTCATCTCTTCATACAGCAGATGTTGAATCTGTGTACATTCATTAGAATGTATAAAATATAATAAATAAAGAATAAAGTTTGTATGGTACTTGCTACTTTCATACTAGAGGCAGCCATCAAGAAATTGATACACTAATAATCAATAATCATCTTTCTTTGCCATTCTAATGTTCGATTTAAACTTCATTGGGTTATCTTCACATGCCTAAATGCATGTTGCTGTAATTTGATTGTCTGGTTATTTATTTGTATTAAACTGCAGCTAAGAAGTGATGTGTTAGTGTAGATACCTCACAAATGGCCTCTTTCCTTTAGCCTCGATGTAAACAACTTTTTTTTTAGCTTTTAAGGGTACATAATTATTTTATCACTCAGCTTTTCTCTTTGCTTGATTCAAATATCGTCCTCTGATTATTAGTTTGCACTTTTGCAAGGAGTGCCAATCAGCCAGCTGTCCCACTTTGTGTGCCTTGTAGTGTCTTGGCTTGAGAAACTGTCAAATTTAGTGAAGAAAAGAGTAGGAGCTTTTTAACTTCAGACTAAACATGAAGGGCCCCCAAGTGTGTGATTAGAAAACTTCAGCATCTTGTTTTATAGACATGAAAACGCTGCAGCTCAGACTCTCTCTTATCAGCTGGTAGAAAAGACAAAAACACAACTATTTATAACATAAATTACCAGAAGACAGATCATTTTGCAGTGTGGCTCAACAGTATGAATACTTCAGCTCTGATTCACAGGAAAAGCTATTTGTACACTTTCAGTGTCAAAACATCTCCAATATAATTATTTTGTACCATTACACCATGTTATGCTGGAATAGTGAATCTCCCCTACTACTATTAGTAAAATTCACAAAATAGTGAAGCATTTTTCTTAAAAGTACTAACTAATTGTACATTTCTGTGTTTAAAAGTAGTTTATAAATTCTAACGTTAACTAAAGCTATCAAAAGAATGTGGAGAAACAAGCTCTATTACTTAATCTAAATAAATAATAATAAATAAAATTTTATTTATATAGCACCTTTCTAGAGAGAGTCACAAAGTACTGCACATAAGATAACAAATAATAAAAGGTAAAACAGACAATACAAACAATACAACAATACAATACAAGCAGGCAAAAATTAATCAAAAGCAGTTTTAAAAAGGTAAGTTTTGAGCTGTTTTTTTTTAAAAAACAACTACTGAGTCCACAGTTCTTAAGGTTTGGGGGAGAGAATTCCACAACCTAGGGGCCACAGTGGCAAAAGCTCTATCACCCTTAGTTCTGATCAGGGCTTACTTTCATAGCAAGTAAGCCCTGATCAGATGACGTCAGGGACCTGCTAGGGACATAGGGCTGTAGCAGATCGGAGACTGTGCCAGTCCATGCAAAGCTCTAAAATGTATAATGTTCATTTGTGTTAATATGAATGCAACCACATATGGAAGTAGTGCAAAACAGAGGTATGATGCTGAAAGGCCTATGTATATGTGTATATTGTACTATTCTTAGTTAGCGTATTGTCTGTCTTGTTAATGTTTGTTTATAATGGAGCACTGTAACAAAAAAATAATTTCCCCCAGGGATCAATAAAGTATTCTGATTCTGATTCTGATGATTGATTCTAAAGGACTCCCTGGTACCCTATTGTCACAGGTGCCATGAGGGTGACAGGATGAGGAAGTAGTGAGAAAATGGAGATAATGTTCAGCGGTCAAAGGGGCCTTGAGATACTCAGATGTGTGCAATGTTTGTTTATATTTGTATTTATGAGACAAGACAGAGACAATATGTTAAATCTGAAATTGAAGTTGTTTTGGGGTATGTGAAGAATGCCATATGCAAAAAACGTGGTATTTGCTTATTGCCCAATATTGCTTCTTTATTCATGACAAAACTAATTTACACTGAGGGGAAAAAATCTTGTAAAGAGAATTCCCTCTTATGAAATATCTGAAGCAAATAAGATTATAAAAAGGAAGGCTATGGCAACATTTCCTAATATAATAGGATGAGAACTGAGGAAGTCATATGAATGCAGAGAGACTGAAATAATGGTAAAAAATTATATGAGAAGTTTTGCAGTAGGTATTCACTTATGGCATTATCGTGGGCATCTGCTTAGTGTAACGTTGGGTTGTGTTGTGTGGTTGAGAAGAGGCGGCAAAACACCTAGCAGGGTAGCCAAAAGAATACACACTCACGCTGGCGTTGGGGATTCCACAGTGTGTTCTTTAATATACCTTCTCTTCATCAACCATATAAGCCCGGTTGAACGGCTGCAGCTTAACAAACATAGCGCACAGTGTTCGTACAACCCATAACGTTGCAAACAAAGGTGTCTGGAGAGGTAAAACATAAAATCCGTCCCTCCTCATGTACTAGCGTGCAAGCACATGTCCACACCATCACAGAGAGAGAGAGCAGTGGCACAAACTGATGACACCATCAACCCTCGACTTGGGTGTCTTAAAGGGACACCACACCATAGTGGCTGTTACATATTCCCCCCGGGTTAAACAAAGGCTGCCCTCAGCCGGACCCAGGTGACCCTCCTCCCGCTACCCCCTTTCACCACACATAGCTACTTTAGGTAGTAAGCAGGTCGTGGAGGAATTGTTACACACCTGTACAGCATTGGTACAGTCCAGACTTAACCAGCCTCCATACATGGTCAGCAGGATAAGAAGTTAAAACCAAAACAGGGAAATGTACAGTGCAATATTGACAAACTGGCATACATGACAGTGTCCCACATGGTGAATGTCCATTTAAACAAATGTTAAAGAAAGAAAATAAACTTAGGATAGCCAGGACAATTGCAGAATGAAATTCCCTTTTTCTTTCATTGCGTTTCTTCTACTTCACAAACTTGCAACAGACAGCATAATATGTGAAAACAGTACCAGAAAGTACTGTAGAAAACCCAAACAACAGTCATGTTACAACAGTAACCAATACGAAATACATAAGAAAAAAAAATTCAAATTCAGGAACTATGGCAAAGCTGCATCGAACCCACGCCCGGGAAACGCAGGTCCACGCGCATCCAATGGAGCCACGACGAAGAGGCCAAACAGAGAACGGCGCCACAGTCCACAAACCACGCTGGAGCAGCTCCAGCCGCTGCCATGGAAATGCACCGCCGCGACCCTTTGATCCTCCCGACGTCCTCGTCCAGGCCAGCCTGGTCCGTTCCCGCGAAACATGGCGGACAGCCACTTTGCCGCGTCGTACCTTTTTATGTACCAATCATCAACTGCTCGAAGATACTGCATACTGAGGTCCAAGAGAAGATGTTCGGGCGCCATTTTGTAACGTTGGGTTGTGTTGTGTGGTTGAGAAGAGGCGGCAAAACACCTAGCAGGGTAGCCAAAAGAATACACACTCACGCTGGCGTTGGGGATTCCACAGTGTGTTCTTTAATATACCTTCTCTTCATCAACCATATAAGCCCGGTTGAACGGCTGCAGCTTAACAAACATAGCGCACAGTGTTCGTACAACCCATAACGTTGCAAACAAAGGTGTCTGGAGAGGTAAAATATAAAATCCGTCCCTTCTCATGTACTAGCGTGCAAGCACATGTCCACACCATCACAGAGAGAGAGAGCAGTGGCACAAACTGATGACACCATCAACCCTCGACTTGGGTGTCTTAAAGGGACACCACACCATAGTGGCTGTTACATTAGGTTGAGTCTGGCAGCCTTATGTTTGAACTTGAAAAATATATTACAAACATTTTGAGTGAAAGATGCATCTGGCATTGTCAATAAGTGAGAATTCCTCAATGAGTCATGGCATCAGCAAAGAAAACCAAGAAACTATTTATCGAATAGATGCTGTAGTAAAATATCTCTATTAAAAATATTAAAAAATCAATTAGTCTTTTTACAAGATTTGTAAGAATCTAGGTCTAATTTTTGCAACTTACAGAAAATTTTGGTATTTTGTAAATTCCTTGGCTGACTCTGTCTTGTGTTTTCTTTTTAAGAACTATAACAGAAAGCATATGGAAACAAATATCAACTTTTATTCAATGCAAAATAGGATATCAATATTTTTCTCTTCATTATTTTCCCATGCTTTGATCTTTTCATTGCATATACCGAGGCCCCTACTGATGCTGCTTGCTTGTGCCTGGCTCTGAGCTCTTAGCCTTTTTGCCTTTGTAAGGTTATTTAAAATGTCCACTTTCAGTATATCATTATAAAATAAGCTTCCATGCAAAAGACATGTTAGTGCGTTGCCGCAAGTGTACGCGCGACTGTTTACCTTTGGTGCTCATTCATGAAATGGACCAACTCGTAATCTCACCTATGACAGGCTGACTGGCAGGTCACTAGAAATGGGCTGATACCAGTTCCCTGCCCGAAGACATGAAATGGAATGGTACTTTTTAAACAGATTGTATGTCTGGCTAAATATCCATGTTTTTTACACTGCTTATATGATTCAGCCTTTCATATGCAAATGTGAAATTGTTTGCTTAATCTGGATTATGCATGATTAACAAGACAGCTTGAAACCAATGTAACATAACTTATCTTGCTAATAACCACCAAATAAACCTCCAACTCGAATAATGGTCTCTTTGAGCCTTCCTTTACTAGACATACAGCAAACACACTACTCAGATCCATCCTTATTGCTCTGGTCATATGAAGTCACAACAATACATACTTAATAAAGTGACGCAAACCATCAATCGTGTAGTGATGACCGAACATTTCCCCTATGCTGAATATAAGCTAGACAAAGAAGTATTGAATCAACCCTCCCCTGAGGTCTAAGCAACATTTCTCTTATGTCATAATGTATTGTGTAACCATATTTTCTTACTCTACTGTGTCTTTCTTTGTAGCTCTTTCAACATCCTAGATGTGAATTTCCAGAAAGGTTAAAAGAGAATTCAGCTATCCCAGTACTCAGTTACTCATAATAAAGAATGAGTTGACTGGTACTCTCTACAACTACTTCACATCGCTGACAGCTGCATCAAGGGAAATGAAACCAAATAAATGTTGCCACACATTAAAATATGAATTATTTTCTAATAAATGGAGGACAATAAAGCCAATAAGCATAGTCTGAAATTCACCAATTTGCTAAATAGCAAAAAATCCTGCGGATTCAGCTACCTCCCTCAATCAACATTTCATTGAGAGTTTTACCTCATTGATCTGATGGTTCCTTGAGGAGGCTTTTATATTGTGCTGATGCTGAGGGGAGTGCTTTTGGCGATATTTGCTTTCAAATACAGCAATACTGCTCATGAAAGCTGGTTTAGAGACCACATTATTTTGTATTTACGTCACGCAAATGAGGAACAGTGCCAATTATAATATTAGTGTGCATTTTATGAAGCACACTAATACTGATGCTGCTTGTTTGTGGCTGGCTCTGTGCTCTTTAGCTATATATACATACACATACATATATATATATATATATATATATGTATGTGTGTATATATATATATATATATGTATGTGTGTATATATATATATATATATATATATATATATATATATGTGTGTATGTGTATATATATATATATGTGTGTATGTGTATATATATATATATACACATACATATATACACATACACATATATATACACATTTACACACACGTATATACACATACACATATATATACACATTTACACACACGTGTATATATAAATATATATATATGTATATATATATACACATATATACTAGGGGTGCAACGATACTCGTATCGATATTGAACCGTTCGATACAGTGCTTTCGGTTCGGTACGCAAATGTATCGAACAATACAAAATTTATAATTTATTTTATCAACTTTCCTTCTGACAATGCTGTCTGTGTTGAGCGCTCAGTGAATCTGCGTTTGACTACTCCACCTAGGCTGCACTGTCGAGCGCAGATCCACTGAGCGCTCAACACAGACAGCATCATCAGAAGGAAGAGCGCAGGGCAAGCTAGCAAGACAGAAGTTAAGCTCTCCTTGCAACATGGCAAATTGAACCTTCCCCACCCTCATTCAGATCTGGCGTTTGGAATTATTTTGGTTTTCATGTGACGTATGACCCTGAAGGTAAGCGCATCATGGACTAAAGTAAAACAGTATGTTGGATGTGCCACGCAATGCTTAATTACATGGGTGGGAACTAGTGTGTTAGCGCAGTTTGCTCGTTAACGTGTTGGCCATCTAGCCCCATGCACGGGGCGATCAGGGGTAGCTCGTTAACAGAGATTTGCCGTGTTGTGGCGTTAAGGTCATTTCAACGATATTAACCTGAAAGCACTAGTGGGAACACAACGAATATGACTGCACATTTACATCATCCTAGTGCAAAGACAAGTGGAAGCAGACAAAAACGACAAGCACTTTACCCGAGTCATTTATACCGCAGACATGAGCGAGGCAGATAAATATGAAGGCATGCTAGCTCGGACGTCGCCCGGATCAACAAGGTCCGCGTCAGGTGTTGAGGAACCAGGGCACCCTGACGAAAAGTGGGCTACTGGAACAAGAAGGCATCGGTGGGCAAGAGACGAAAACAGGGCGTTGTTGGAATGCTACTATGCAAGTAACCCCGGCGGAAGGGGCTACATGAATAGGATGATGGACCTATGGATTCTTCGATACCCAACATCCACAATGACGGCGAAACAACTAGTAGCTCAGTGTTCCAACATTCGAAAGAAGGGACTGCTCTCACAGCTAGAGATTGACGAGGTACAACACAAATGCTACGGCAAGGAGGAGTCAGGACGCCAGGTCAGGGGGGAGATACCATCACCCCCACCCGAGATTGGGTACATAGCCCCAAGTGCGATAGGAGAAGGATCGTTGAGTGCGAGAGGAACTGACCTGAAAGATAGGATCATGGCCAAGTTTGAAACCTGGATCCCCCGCAGCCGGTTACCAAGATTACGTGAAGTACCCTCAGAAGATCTGCTCAATGATGTTAATGCAGTACTACGGACAATGCCTACAACCACGATTACCAACACTAACAAGCTGATCTACAATACGGCAGCAGTGATCAGTGAGATGCTTGGCTACAAGTTGAACAGCCACAAGGGGCAGTACCCTCCATGGAGAAGGAGGCTAGAGGGCAAGATCAAAGTAGCACGGAGGGAGGTTAGCCAACTAACGGAGTTGCAGAAAGGTGCGACAAAGAAGGTGCATAAGAAATACAGCAAGCTGTCCATACCTGAGGCCTTGGAAACTGCCAAGCAAAGACTCACAGCCTTGGCCAGCCGCTTGAGGAGGTACACCAGAGAGATAGAAGGCAGGAGAATAAACCAGCTGTTCTCCACAGAACCAGCAAAGGTGTACTCTCAGTGGCAAGGAAACAATAATAATAAGAGAACAGCACCACCAAGGCTGGAGACCGAGCAATACTGGAAGAGCATATGGGAGAAGGACGCAACCCATAACGGCAATGCTCAGTGGCTAGTGGATCTAATGGCAGACCACAGCGACCTCCCTGAACAGGGTCCAGTAACCATCACAGTGGCAGATATTCAAGAAAGGGTCTCCAGTATGAAGAGTTGGACAGCACCAGGGCCCGACATGGTTCACGCCTACTGGCTAAAGAAGCTGACTGCACTCCACGAGCGTCTGGCAGCACAAATGAACCAGCTGCTAGTTAACGAGAGACATCCAGAATGGCTAACCGAAGGTCGGACGGTCCTGATCCCCAAGGACCCCAAGAAGGGACCGGTCCCCTCCAACTACCGACCAATAACCTGCCTCAGTACTACATGGAAGCTCCTGTCAGGCATCATATCGGCTAAGATGAACAGGCACATGGGTCAATACATGAGCGGGACACAGAAAGGAATTGGCAAGAATACCAGAGGCGCAAAACACCAGCTACTGGTAGACAGAACAGTCAGCCGAGACTGCAAGACCAGACTGACCAACCTGTGCACTGCCTGGATTGATTACAAGAAGGCCTATGACTCAATGCCCCACAGCTGGATACTGGAATGCCTAGAATTGTACAAGATCAATGGGACCCTAAGAGCCTTCATCAGGAACTCAATGGGGATGTGGCGCACAACACTAGAGGCCAACTCCAAGCCCATAGCACAAGTCACCATCAAGTGCGGGATCTACCAAGGAGATGCTCTGTCCCCACTGCTGTTCTGCATAGGCCTGAACCCCCTCAGTGAGATCATTAACAAGACTGGCTACGGATACCGACTACGGAACGGAGCAGTTGTCAGCTACCTCCTGTACATGGATGACATCAAGCTGTATGCCAAGAGTGAACGAGACATCGATTCACTGATCCACACTACCAGGATATACAGCAATGACATTGGAATGTCGTTCGGACTGGAGAAGTGTAGTCGGATGGTAACAAAGAGAGGGAAGGTAGTCAGAACTGAGGGGATTGAACTACCAGAAGGCAACATTGCAGACATAGAGGACAGTTACAAGTACCTGGGGATCCCGCAGGCGAATGGGAACAATGAAGAGGCTGCTAGAAAAGCTGCAACCACCAAGTACCTGCAGAGGGTCAGGCAAGTCCTGAGGAGTCAGCTGAATGGTAAGAACAAGATCCGGGCTATCAACACGTACGCCCTGCCCGTGATCAGGTACCCTGCTGGGGTAATAGGCTGGCCAAAGGAGGAGATAGAAGCCACTGACATAAAGACAAAGCTCCTTGCCATGCATGGAGGGTTTCACCCCAAGTCCAGCACCCTGAGGCTGTACGCTAAGCGGAAGGAAGGGGGCCGGGGACTGGTGAGTGTCAGCACCACAGTCCAGGATGAGACAACGAACATCCAAGAATACATTGGGAGGATGGCCCCAACTGACCGAGTGCTCAGTGAATACCTCAGGCAGCAGAAACCCAAGAAAGAGGAGGGAGATGAGGAACCATCATGGAAGGACAGGCCCCTTCACGGTATGTACTACCGGCAGATAGAGGGGGTGGCTGATATCCAGAAATCCTACCAGTGGCTGGACAAAGCTGGACTGAAAGACAGCACAGAGGCACTAATCATGGCAGCACAAGAACAAGCTCTGAGCACAAGATCCATAGAGGCTGGGGTCTATCACACCAGGCAAGACCCCAGGTGCAGGCTGTGTAAAGATGCCCCAGAGACAATCCAGCACATAACAGCAGGGTGCAAGATGCTAGCAGGCAAGGCATACATGGAACGCCATAACCAAGTGGCCGGCATAGTGTACAGGAACATCTGTGCCGAGTATAACCTGGAAGTCCTGAGGTCAAAATGGGAGATGCCCCCAAGGGTGGTGGAGAATGACCGTGCTAAGATCCTGTGGGACTTCCAGATACAGACGGACAAAATGGTGGTGGCTAACCAACCGGACATAGTGGTGGTAGATAAACAGAAGAAGACGGCCGTAGTGATCGATGTAGCGGTTCCGAACGACAGCAATATCAGGAAGAAGGAACACGAGAAGCTGGAGAAATACCAAGGGCTCAGAGAAGAGCTCGAGAGGATGTGGAGGGTGAAGGTAACGGTGGTCCCCGTGGTAATCGGAGCACTAGGTGCGGTGACTCCCAAGCTAGGCGAGTGGCTCCAGCAGATCCCGGGAATAACATCGGAGATCTCTGTCCAGAAGAGCGCAGTCCTGGGAACAGCTAAGATACCGCGCAGGACCCTCAAGCTCCCAGGCCTCTGGTAGAGGACCCGAGCTTGAAGGATAAACCGCCCGCAGGGGCGTGCTGGGTGTTTTATATACACACACACACACACACACACACACACACACACACACATTATATATATATATATATATATATATATTATATATATATATATATATATATTATATATATATATATATATATATATATATATATATATATATATATATATATATTAGGGGTGCAACGATATTCGTATCGATATTGAACCGTTCGATACAGTGCTTTCGGTTCGGTACGCATATGTATCGAACAATACAACATTTGTAATTTATTTTATCAACTTTCCTTCTGACGATGCTATCTGTGTTGAGCGCTCAGTGAATCTGCGTTTGACTACTCCGCCTAGGCTGCACTGTCGAGCGCAGATCCACTGAGCGCTCAACACAGACAGCATCGTCAGAAGGAAGAGCGCAGGGCACCTCCCCCACCCTCATTCAGATCTGGCGTTTGGAATTATTTTGGTTTTCATGTGACGTATGACCCTGAAGGTAAGCGAGTCATGGACTAAAGTAAAACAGTATGTTGGATGTGCCATGCAATGCTCAATTACATTGGTGGGAACTAGTGTGTTAGCGCAGTTAGCTCGTTAACGTGTTGGCCGTCTAGCCCCATGCACGGGGCGATCGGCGGTAGCTCGTTAACGGAGATTTGCCGTGTTGTGGTGTTAAGGTCATTTCAACGAGATTAACCTGAAAGTACTAGTGGGAACACAACGAATATGACTACACATTTACGCCGACATCATCCTAGTGCAAAGACAAAAACAACAAGCATGCTACTAACTTTAGCCGAGTCATTTAGACAGCTGTTAGCACATGATTCTCCTTATGCTGCTGAGAATATAGCCCAGAAGAAGCGGATAGTATAGCTTTTATTTTGGAAAGAGACATTTCTCTGTAATAAACTCTCTTTTCCAAAGATGCATGATTCCTCAATCAGATACAGGGCTTGCAATATCGCTAGCCTGACGTCCTGGGGCTAGCGATTTTTTCAGTCGGGCTACCAAAATCTATCTCTTCCCTGCCCGTCGGGCTATTGTAGGAAGGAAAAATATATGTCAATGCTTTTGCATTCTTTCAGAAATGTAGCTGGGTAATTATGTCATTGGCATCGGTGAGCCACTGTCAATATGTGACATATTGAAATCGCGTTTGAATTTGCGCTTGTTTTTTTGCTTTCACTTTGCAATCGTGCGAACTGTGTATAGAGAGCGACAGCACTGATCTGTGAGTGATGATAATTTGCGCACCAATTCCTCTGACATCGTCTTATTAATCGTTAGCTTACTATGCAAACATGACAAGTGAAATCTCCCGCAGCAAGCTTAAACATGTGAGAGGTTGATCGCGCAGAGAATCGCTGAGCTTATGTGAGTGCGTGTGTAAAAGCAGCAGGATTTATATTTGACTACGATGACCTGGATGACTGAGAACCTTCACAGACAGATATATATTTTAGTTCTGCTGAGCCAAATAAGACAGGTCAGGGTGAAGAACTGACAGCCAAAGAAAAGCTTACCACAAAACGGAGAAGTTATGACAAATCAGACTATAAGGCAAAAAGAAAGTGCAGCTTTATGGTTTCATGGACAAAAGAATTTCTGTGGCTGCAATATGACGAGCTAAATAACCAGGGCTGCACATAAGTGGTCTGCAGGTGCGCATTCGCTGTCAAAATAAAAAACACGCACAAGGGTTAGGGTTAAATTTAAAAACTGTACTTTTGAGTTAAAATATATATTTATAATTTTAATAAATGACAAATTAAAAAGGCATGAACATTTTTTTTGTATCGAAAAAATATCGAACCGTGACACCAAAGTATCGAACCGAACCGTGAATTTTGTGTATCGTTGCACCCCTAATATATATATATATACATACACACACACACACACACATATATACATATACATATATATGTGTATATACATTGTCATGTCTGTGTGTAGGCAGGCAGAAAGAGAGGACCCAAAACGTAGGACTCACGGAGGTGGCAGTAACTCAAAGCACACAGCTTTATTGCAGGTATGAAACTGAACAGGAAAAAACACTAACTAAACTGGGTGAACAGAATAACTAGACAGGTTGGCAGGCTGGCAAATGGAACACACAGAGGAAGCGAGGGTGAACAGACGTTAACGACGCAACACTGACACAAAGACACACTGGGCTTAAATACACTGAGGGAGTCATCAAGGAATTAGAGACAGAAGGGGAACACAGCTGGGAGAAATAAGACCTAACGAGACAGGGAGAGCAAAGCCGGAACACTGACATCAGACAGGAACAAGAACCTTCAAAGTAAAACAGGAAACAAAACACACTTTACTAAGACACGGACTAGACAGAGAGAGACAGACTTGACACTGACCAAAGCCTACTAAATAATAATCATAATCAAAACAGTATCACTGATTAATCAAATCATAAATCATAATCTAGAAAAACACCAAAGCATGAAAAACAGAAAGCTGGGTCAACATGACCCAGAACAGTGACATATATTAGGGGTGCAATGATACTCGTATCGATATTGAACCGTTCGATACTGTGCTTTCGGTTCGGTACGCATATGTATCGAACAATACAAAATTTTTAATTTATTTTATCAACTTTTCTTCTGACGATGCTGTCTGTGTTTAGCGCTCAGTGGATCTGCATTTGACTACTCCACCTAGGCTGCACTGTCAAGTGCAGATCCACTGAGCGCAGGGCAAGCTAGCAAGACAGAAGCTAAGCTCGTTGCAACATGGCAAATTGAACCTCCCCCACCCTCATTCAGATTTGGCGTTTGGAACTATTTTGGTCTTCATGTGACGTATGACCCTGAAGGTAAGCGCGTCATGGACTAAAGTAAAACAGTATGTCGGATGTGCCAAGCAATGCTCAATTACATGGGTGGGAACTACTGCGTTAGCGCAGTTTGCTCTTTAACGTGTTGACGCAGTCCAGCCCCACGCACGGGGCGATCCGCGGTCTAGTTAACGGAGATTTGCCGTTTTGTGGCGTTAACGTCATTTCAGATTAACGCTGACAGCACTAGTGGGAACACAAGGAATATGACTGCACATTTACTCCGACATCATCCTAGTGCAAAGACAAGTGGAAGCAGACAAAAACAACAAGCACGCATGCTACAAACTTTACCCGAGTCATTTAGACAGCAGTTAGCACATGATTCTCCTCATGGGGACCTGATATGTTTAATATGCTGCTGAGAATATACCCCAGAAGAAGTGTATAGTATAGCTTTTAGTTTGGAAAGAGCCATTTCTCTGTAATAAACGCTCTTTTCCAAAGATGAGTGATTTCTCGATCAGATAGATTTATTTTTTTTATTACTTTGTTGTTTCAACAACATTAAATTTAAAAACTGTACTTTTGAGTTAAAATATCTATTTATAATTTTAATAAATGACAAATTAAAAAAGAATGAACATTTTTTTGTATCGAAAAAATATCGAACCGTGACACCAAAGTATCGAACCGAACCGTGAATTTTGTGTATCGTTGCACCCCTAATATATATATATATATATATATATATATATATATATATATATATATATATATATATATATATATGACATCAAGCTGTATACCAAGAGTGAACGAGACATCGATTCACTGATCCACACTACCAGGATATACAGCAATGACATTGGAATGTCGTTCGGACTGGAGAAGTGTAGTCGGATGGTAACAAAGAGAGGGAAGGTAGTCAGAACGGAGGGGATCAAACTACCAGAAGGCAACATTGCAGACATAGAGGACAGTTACAAGTACCTGGGGATCCCGCAGGTGAATGGGAACCATGAAGAGGCCGCTAGGAAAGCTGCAACCACCAAGTACCTGCAGACGGTCAGGCAAGTTCTGAGGAGTCAGCTGAGCGGTAAGAATAAGATCCGGGCTATCAACACGTACGCCCTGCCCGTGATCAGGTACCTTGCTGGGGTAATAGGCTGGCCAAAGGAGGAGACAGAAGCCACTGACATCAAGACAAGAAAGCTCCTTGCCATCCATGGAGGGTTTCACCCCAAGTCCAGCACCCTGAGGCTGTACGCTAAGCAGAAGGAAGGGGGCCGGGGACTGATGAGTGTCAGCACCACAGTCCAGGATGAGACAACAAACATCCAAGAATACATTGGGAGGATGGCCCCAACCGACCGAGTGCTCAGTGAATACCTCAGGTTCAAGGTTCAAGGTTCTTTATTTGTCACATGCATAGTTATACAAGTATAACACACAGTGAAATGTAGCCTGACACGCTCCTCGACATGTGCAAAAATGGGGGGGGGGGGGGGGGGGGGTGTAGAGGAAGAACATTATATATAAATATACATACATATAGTATATACACTGGGTGAATGTGCAGTAGTAGCAGCAAGCAGGTGAATTCTGTACATTAATATGAATAGACATCTGACTATTTTACAGGATATACAATATAAACATATTTAAAGTTAAAGGAATTGAAATGTACATTGTGCCTTGGTTTAGAGTGTCTGGAAGAGAGTCCTGTCTCAGTCAATTATAGATGATGTGAGCGGGCGGGTGTGTGTGTTTAGGGCACGGATGGCTTGGGGATAGAAGCTCCTCTTGAGTCTCTCTGTCCTTGCCCGGAAGATGCGGAACCTTCTACCAGATTGCAGAAGTTGGAACAGTTTGTTGCCTGGATGGGACGGGTCCTTCAGTATCTGCGCTGCTCTAGTCCGGCATCTCCTGGTGTAGGTGTCCTGAAGCGGGGGGAGAGCAATCCTGCAGCAGCGTTCTGCTGTACGGATCACTCTCTGGAGAGCTTTTTGGTCCTTCACACAGCTGTTCCCAAACCACGATGTCATGTTCTGTGTGAGGATAAGATAAGATAAGATAAGATAAGATAACTCTTTATTGTCATTGCACAGTCATACATAGTACAGTAGTACAATGAAATTGGAAAAACTGTCCTACGTCGGCACTACATATAACACAACACGACACGATATGACACATCACAACGTAACAAACAACACAACACAGTATATTAACTTAGTATAAAAAAGAAGAATAAGTGTATGTGTATTGCACACTGTTATTATTGCACATTAATTAGGATGCTCTCCACAGCGCCTGTATAGAAAATCCTGAGGATCTTTGGAGAGACCCTGAACTTCCTCAGTTGTCGTAGGTGATACAGGCGCTGCCTAGCCTTTTTGGTCTGGACCTGAATGTGGGCAGCCCATGTCAGGTCTGAGGAGATGTGGACACCAAGATACTTGAAGGACTGCACCCTCTCCACTGGAGCTCCATTGATCATGATGGGCTTGTAGTCTCTGTGCTGACCCCTTCTGAAGTCCACCACCAGCTCCTTGGTCTTGCTGACGTTCAGCTGGAGGTGGTTGTCCTGGCACCACGATGCCAGATTCTTCACTTCATCCATGTAGGCCGCCTCATCGTTGTTGGAGATGGCACCCAACACCACTGTGTCGTCAGCAAACTTCACAATGGTGTTGGAGCCGTGGGTGGCCACACAGTCTGAAGTGTAGAGGGAGTAGAGCAGTGGCGAGAGGACACATCCCTGAGGTGCTCCTGTGTTGATGGTGATGCTGTTGGAGAAGCACCTGCCCACCCTCACCACCTGAGTTCTGCCAGTGAGGAAGTCCAACACCCATGCACACAGACGGCTGTTAAGTCCCAGATCCCTCAGCTTTGTGAACAGTCTGCAGGGCACTATTGTGTTAAACGCTGAACTGTAATCAACAAACAGCATTCGCACATAGTTACCCTGTTTCTTGTCCACGTGGCTGAGAGTGGTGTGTAGGACGTGGGCGATGGCATCCTCTGTGGATCTGTTGGATCTGTAGGCGAACTGCAGCGGATCTGTGGTGTCTGGGATGGAGGAGGAGATGATGTTCTTCAGCAGCCTCTCAAACACCTTCATTACTACCGAGGTCAGTGCAACTGGCCGGTAATCGTTCAGGGATGAGGGTTTGCTGTTCTTGGGCACAGAGATGATGGTGGATCTTTTGAAGCATGTGGGGACCACAGACTTCGCCAGGGACTCGTTGAAGATGTAAGTGAACACACCTGCTAGCTGGTCAGCACAGCAGCGCAGCAGACGGCCGGTGATGCCGTCTGGCCCCGCCGCTTTCCTTGTGTTCACTCTCCTCAGTGCCGCTCGGACGTCATGCTCCGCGATGCTGGTCACCGGTCTCTCGCTGATGACGTCACTGTCCTCGGTAGTCAGGCGGTAGATAGCATTAGCCGCCTGGCTAACCTCGAAACGGGCGTAGAACCGATTCAGCTCGTTGGTGAATGCAGAGTCGGCGTTGATCGGCGCAGTGTCCCTGGCTTTGTAGTCCATAATGGTGCGTAGTCCGTGCCACATACTCCGTGTGTCGCCCTGGTGGAAGCGGGACTCCACACGTTCCCGGTACCGGCGTTTGCATCTCTCACCGTGCGCCGCACGCCGTATGAGGCCGCTTTGTAGGCGCTCATATCGCCAGTGGCGAGACCCGCGTTGTAGGAGGCGGTCCTGGCGTTTACTGCAGTGCGGATCGATCTGTCCATCCACGGTTTCTGGTTTGGGAATGTGGTGACTCTCGCAGTGGGGATAATCTCCTCCGCTAGCATATTGACGAAGCATACTGCTACTTCCGTAAACTCGTTGATGTTGACTGCGCATGCTCTGAACATGTCCCAGTCTACGTCGTTGAGTGCGTCCTGTAGCGTAGCTTCTGATTGGGCAGTCCACCGTTTTACCTCCCTCTTGGTCACGTCTTCCCTCCGTATGCTTTGTTTATACTGGGAAATGAGGAAGATGGCGTTGTGGTCAGACTTCCCAAAAGCCGGGTGTGAGACAGCTTTGTAGCCCTGCTTGTATGGCGTGTAGCAGTGATCCAAAATCCGATCCCCTCTCGTTGGACACGAGACATGCTGGTAAAAGTTTGGCATGACTTGTCTGAGGTTCGCTTTGTTAAAGTCTCCTGCTACAATGAGGGCTGCGCCCGGGTCCTTGTTTTGAAGCGAGCTCAGCACATCATGTAATTCGGACAAAGCCATACCTGTGTCCGCTTGGGGTGGGATGTAGACCGCCGTGGCGATGACTGAGGTGAACTCACGGGGCAGATAGAAAGGGCGGCACTTAATGCTCAGGAACTCCAGATGTGGCGAGCAGCCGCTGGAGAGAGTAGAAATGCTCCTGGCATCACACCACTTTCTGTTTATCATGAAACACACTCCCCCACCTTTGGTTTTGTTCGACTCTGCCGTTCTGTCCGCGCGGAGCACAAAGAATGAATCCGACGGAGTTACGGCCTGGTCCGGCACGGTGGGGGTCAGCCATGTCTCCGTGAAGCACAGAATGTTGCAGTCCCTCATGTCACGTTGGAAGGTGACCCTTGCTCTTAGGTCATCGAGCTTGTTCTCCATGGATTGTACATTGGCCAGTAGGATACTGGGCAGTGGTACGCGATGCGCCTGCTGTCTCAGTCTGTTCCTAATACCAGCGCGTTTTCCCCGGCGCTTCTTTGTTCTGTGCCTCGGATGAGCGGCCCGTCCTTTGTTGTTCTCCGCGCCGCGTAGAATCTCTGGCGGCCAGGAAGGGTCAGGTTTAAAAGTGTCCAAGATTAGATGTGCAACCTTGGCACCGATGTTTACAAGTGATCCGCTGTCGTATACTATAAGACTAGAGGATTTTGGGATGTAAACCAGAGCAAAAAATAGGTAAAAAACAAGAAAAGTGGATAGTCGGAGCGGAGCGGTCAGGAAGGCGTCTGGATGTGGCCGCGCCATCTTGTGTTATTAGGCAGCAGAAACCCAAGAAAGAGGAGGGAGGGAGACGAGGAACCCTACCACTTAAATCACAATAAGAAATGTTTTCGTTGGTTTCTTTGTTTTTTTTAAATCAGTATCAGAGTCAGAATGCTGCTGATTCTGTAGTATCTGCAGCATGTTGGTTCTGTTTGTAAAACTGCTTCTAACATTTTGATGTTTTTTGTTCTAAAAATCCTTTTAAAACTTCTTACTATATCTAAGTGTACTAAAAGAAATTGGAAAAGTTCACTAAATATGTTGCTTCCTGCAGCTACCATTTATTTCACAAAAAAAAAATAAAACTATTAGTGCAGTTGCTTTGCACTGTTGACCTTTTAATTCAATATTCACAGGACTCTATGCAATCCTTAAGTGCCTTCCATGATTCAGTAGCTTGTAGAACTGCCTCTAGCAGCAATATTTTGAAGAATTCATTTTCTGTTTGACTTTATCAGTCTCCAATGTCCTTGTGGAGGAATTTTGGCCCACTCTTCTTTACAATGTTGCTTCATTTCATTGAAGTGTGTCGTTATACAAACCTCAACTCATTGTATTAATAGGAGAGTGGTAAAATGAACTAAAGCATTTTAATTAGGTCTGAGTATAGGCTTTGACTGATCCATTGCAAGACCTTGATTCCTTTCTTTTTTTTACCCATTCTGATGTAAATTTGCTGTTTGGGATCATTGTCCTGCTGGATGCCCCAGTTTCAGCCAAGCTTTAGCTGTCAGACAGATGGCCTCACATTTGACTGTAGAACAGGGGTGCGGAACTCCAGGCCTCAAGGGCCGGTGTCCTGCAGGTTTTAGATGTGTCCTTGATCCAACACAGCTAATTTAGATGGCTAAATTACCTACTCAACATGTCTTGAAGTTTTGCAAAGGCCTGGTAATGAACTACTCATTTGATTCAGGTGTGTTGACCCACAGTGATATCTAAAACCTGCAGGACACCGGCCCTTGAGGCCTGGAGTTCCCCACCTCTGCTCTAGAATATACAGCGGAGTGATATACAGAAGAGTTCATGTTCAAATCGGTGACAGCAAGTTGCCTACGTCCTGTGACCGCAAAACAAATCAACCCTCCACCACCATGTCTGAGAGTTATATTAATAGGGTTCTTTAAAGCTCTTCAAATTTTCATAAATATCTGAGAGTGTTTTTTAAATAGCACATTTGTTATGAGAAAGACTTTTAGTTGTATAACATGTCATGCAGGTTGATAATATCAATGGCTTGTTCAGTTTGGCTATAGGTTCAAAGCTGTAACTGTGCGCTAAATGAAAAAAAAAATCAATTCTGAGGCTTGTGGAGGAATGTTTTCTTATCTTAAACTGCATCTTCACAACACCTACAGAAAACATTTAATAGTTATATTTATTTGCTCAAGCCATCATTGGAAAAAAAATTATATAAGTCAAGTCAGTTGCAGTATGTTTACATTTTATGAAAACTTAAGTTCGTACCGTAATAGGTATGTTCTTTAGTACTTAAAAAATGTATTACTCTTTACTACTTTCTGAAAATCCCGAAGAAAATTATCCTATCATTGAACATTAGGAGCACTTTCAGATTATAGGAATGGTTGAATACAGCCATTTTGGTACAGCCAGGTTTTCACTTTGATCCGCCTTCTTCCAGTCATCCCAAATACCCACTGCCTTACAGATACAGGACTTGAGGTTCAAGGATACCTGAATTTGGTACAAAGTTGGAAAAATTGATATACCCTATGACATTTGCAGCTAAGTTAATCAATACTTAACTCAGGGTATCTCACGGTATATCTCAATGTATGAGGTAAAAAGTGTGATGCAAGTTGAGATATTGCAATCTAAAGTCCGCAAGCTGCAACATCTCAGATTTACCAATGTTAGTCAAGTTAAAAGCTACAAATTTGAAAAGTAATGCACACCTCTCCCATGTTTAAAAGTACAATTAAAGAAAGGGATAGAGGGCTTAAGAGAACAGAAATAATACATACAGTTTCATTTGTAGTTCTTTCTGCCAAAGGGCCGATAAGCTCATGCCATGGTGAGCCATCCATCTTCCATCCATCCATCCACAATTCACTGGAATCACTCCTCTGCTTTAGTGAAACTTGCAAACAGTGATCACCTAATAGGGCTTCACCCAAACTGTGCTCAAGGCAAAATCTGTCATTTTACAGCAATAACCTGTGAATTATGGTGAACTATGAGTGGTTTTGTTTTTGCAGGTTTATATCGTAGTAACATACCTTTCTGCTAGTAACGAGGATGTCCGAGTACCATGAGTGAATTCGATTTTGGGCTCATGAGCTGCTTCTTTTATGCAAGTTTGCCCTCCTGTTAACGCTGTTGCTAATGTTTAGTTATTTGCTGACAAGCATCATAAACAGGTTTAGCTCCATTTACACCTGTTCACTGAGGGCAAAAGACCACAGCAAAAGACGGGAAGGAAAGTTGCTGCATAGAGTACAGTTTTGTAAGGAGTAAACCCTCACATTAGCCCAAAAATCAGAGTGAATTACATCTCCTTAACTGCAAAAAGATTAACTATTCACTATTAAACACAAGCAGGCTGTCTCAGTTCTTACACTTTAAAATACATAAAAATAATTTGAAAAAATACACAGAGAGACCTGTGTAAAAAAAAAAAAGATTTTTCACATCCTTGTAGGATTTTATACCTGCAAATAAAGCACTGCGGGTATGGAATGAATGAAAATGCTATTAAAGTGTTAAGCTGCAACCCTAAGGCTACGTTCACACTGCAGGTCTTAATGCTCAATTCCGATTTTTTGATCAAATCCGATTTTTTTGTCTCCTCGTCCACACTACAAATAAAATGCGACAGCAAACGCTCTCTAGTGTGAACGCTCAAAGCGGCCCGCATGCGCAAAAGAAGATGTCACACACAACGCGCTCTGTTTAGACCAAGAACAAACAGTATTGTTTGACTGATGGCCGTTAATATAAAGACTTCGGACTTTACGTTTCCCAATTTTTGCTTTAAGTTATTTTGTTATTTACATAATAATGTAAATAACCTAATAATTATCCTTATTGCTGTTTAAGAGAGGAGCGGTGCTTCAAAGGATAGCTGCAGATTTCTGTCAGAATCTGCAGATTATACAGTACAAATAAAATGTTTACGTTGTCTTCCCAACAGTTTCACTGACATCTACACTGGATGGCTAGGAAGCGTTCGCGATGTCTTCTCGGGCGCTGATAATTGGCTTCAGTCTTGTGTCGGTGACGTAAAAGGCGGATTTAATGCGACTTGACCGTTCAAACAGCAGTCGCTTTCTAAAACATCGGATATGTATCGGATTCAGTACCACATACGAAAGTGACCCAGATCGGATTTGAAAATATCGGATTTGCGCCGTTCACACTGTCATAGCATGATCGGATATGGGTCGCATAGGGTCAAAAAAATCGGATTTGATGCGCTTTCGCCTGCAGTGTGAACGTAGCCTAAGAGAGGCATGGGCCTTTCTTCAGCTGGGGGAAATATGGATGGCCTTTGTAAATTAATAGTGTTTGTTTATATTTTCCCTGAAATTAACAATAAAACATCCAATTAGAAATGAAATGTTTTATCAGTTTCAGTGGTTTCATTTCTCCCTTTACCTTTTCCCACATTGCTACTGTTAGTCTGTTTGTGAAAGCACGTAGGCCACACTTGCACAGCAGCAGTAAAAATTAACCTTCAAATCTAATTAAAACTTCAGATGAGGAGAAAAAAACGGCCCCCTTGGCTGATGTGTGATTAGTTTGTTAAATCTGCAAACAAATTAGCCGAGTGAACCTGTCACGTTTATTTTGCATCCATGGCACTTTTTTTTTTTTTTTTTAGCAAAGTGGAATATAGAATTTGACAGAATGACATCAGCCAGACAGAAAGGATTCTCATGCATGTATGAATTATATGATGGGAAATGAGAATTTAAGGTTCTTGGAAGTCCTTGCTGAATTTTTGTCATTCAGAAATTGTATTGTTTTATAGTGGTTGTAACAGGATTATAACTGTAATATTATCCTGGTTAAAGCTGGGGGATTTTTATTTCACTTAGAAGCTATAATTAAGATTTGCCTCGGTAATAATAACCTGCCAAATAGCTGTAATAAAACTGCACACTTGCCAACAGGCCATCATCATATCAGAGTTAAAGGTAGTGCAAAGTGATGGGATTATACTGACATCTGGTGGAAGATGGTGGCACTTGAAGAGTTTTTATGGAAAACAAGCTCCCAGAAGATACTTGAATGACTCTTAACACCAACTGATTTTGATTTGTCTTTATTTACATTTAATACTGTCAATGCAAACTCTTCTGCCTGAGGCTGAAGAGCACAAGTGGGTGTATAGAAAACGATACATAAACAGATATGATTTAATGAAATGTACTGAAGCTGAAATTTGCCCATCTATAGAAGTGCTTTAAAATAAAAACTTTATTCTCTGTAGAACATTGTGAGAACACACACCCTATTAGTTTTGACTTTTATTCATTATAGCCAGGGTTCATAAGCCTTAATAAAAGTGCTTTACACCACAATATGCGAATAATTATTGAAACTACGATACTAAGATAGCTTTGTACCATAAGACAAATCTTACCAAGTACCCAAATGGTACCATGACTACATTACCATTAGCAATTACAAATGCCATTAATACAGAAAATATATAAATATAAACGTTTTTATTTATTTAATGATTTATATGTGCACAAATTCATACACATTTTGTTTGGCAATAAAGTATGGCACCTGGCGTGACAGCCTTTTTAGCTTCATTCCATGTGAACCGGAAAGCATTAACTCCTGAGCTCCAGTTTGGAGTTTTCTGCATGTGAGGGTTGAACAGAGACAAAAGACATGACATCAAGGATCTTTAAGACCGCAGTGGAGTCACAAAGTCAAAAATGAAAACATAAAAAGGTAAAACAAAGGTGATAAGGTATAATGGCATTGCATAACATGACTGTCAATACCACAAATAAAGACTGTTTAAACTGCATCAGTATATGCCCTTAAAATTTTGAGTGAACTTAAAATGACTCTAACTAGAAGGCATTTTGAAGAAGCTGGTAAACAAAACATTTGGTTTACAAAAAAACAGTGATTATGATTTCAAGCAGAATTAGGATTGATTGGCATTGGGCATTCAGGATTAAATTTAATTTATGGTATTCATGCTCATCAGTGTAACATCTGTGCCTCCAGCTCTTCATTTTTCTCCCAGCATCTCTCACTCATGGGCTTAACATTAGAGGTCGCCCTGTTCTGAGGTTGGAAATCATGTAAAACTTTTAATAGCTAACTGGTGCCGACCTCTGAGGCTAACCTTGACAGGCTGCAATTGAACTGGCGCTGGGTGGGCGTGAGATGCTCTGCTGAAGGTTACTCAACACGGTGATGAGAGGGTTGTCTGCTGGGATCATAATTGTAGTTTTTTTCCCCCTCCTGTTGAAAGGGTTTGATTAAAGATGTAAAGATGTGGAGTAGATGTGAAAGTCTGATGCAAAAAGAGAGAGAGCAGCTGGGCAGGTGACAAGTTTAAGTTAATTTTTTCTTTTTTATTTCATCTTTCATGGCATGCAAATGGCCTTCCAAGGACATTTAGCAAAATGTGTCCTTGTTAAAAAGGACAGGACATAAATCCCATATTTTGATTGTGCTTCAGTTCGCCACATTAAAATATTTCAAATCTTTTTTCTTTTTCATAAAAAGCATGTCTGAACCAAATTAAAAAAAAACCCTCTATAATGTAGTGAATAATACAATATTTAACACAGAACTGCACCCTTAGATAATCTTGCAGATATCAACTTTTATCTGATATGATCAAGCAGTTGAGTTTGGCATGTGCACATTTTGCATCAATCAACCTTGTCTCTGTAGGTAGCTAAATACATCCAAAGTGCCATTTGACACTGCCAGAATAAACTTAGAATTTGGCAAAGGCACTGAAATGTAGAGTTGAGACTGGAAATTCCGTCATTTGTCTGTTCAAGAAATGAATATAGCCTCAAAGAAATAGCCAGATAATAATCTATACAATACTGACAGCATCTGTTCTCGGCTACCAAGTAAATGCAGTTCAATATAATGTTTCAGTTTCAGTAGTACACCTTATCTCTGCTAACAAGACTCTTTCATTATCTATACTATTAGTGTAGAATTGAAAACATTCTCCACTTTTTGATTTCTTCTTCTCTAAAGGTATTTAGACAAAGGTTTCCTTTGTCCCTGATCCTCTTTAGTCCTTCATCGAACCTTCATTTTTTTGGAACATTAAGGCTTTCTTAAGGAAAACTACTCCTCCAATTTGCATCTTGTAAACTCCCAGAGATCATTTCTTGGAATTGGCTGTAATCACAAAAGAAAGCTCAGGTAGAGTCATTTGGTAGTTTTGCCTTGTTTCAGATTTCCTCTGTGAATCTCGTTGAGGACGACATCATTGTTGGAGCTGTCAGATATCCCGCTGTCCGCGAACACAGAGCCTGCAGGCAATGAGAACAATGTGTTATGAAGAATATATTCAAATATGCGATGTTTGAAAAGGACTATCTGCCACCGCGTCACATACCACTGCTATTGGTGCCATAACTGACAACAGAGGAGCTTCGAGAAGTGAACTTTGGATCCAAGGTGATTGCACTGGAGCAAGAGATATTCTTCTTGTTTTGTGTGAATGTTCGACTCCAATCTGTAGAATACATGACTGTTTAACCAAAAATAGGCTGAAAATTGACACGTTTGTTTGCTTTCAAACTATCTGCTTTTTTAAAAGGCAGGGTAATACGACAAGATTTCACTTTGATTTTCCTGTCACATTCTTTAAAATCTCTGCCAAATCTCTTGTTAGGTCAAAGCAACCCAGCAACACTTTTAAGCCATTCATATTTATGCTTATCTAAAGGCTTAAATCTAGAACATTAGCACTAATTAGCAGTTATCTATCAGGTATGTAGCTAATATTTAACAAATGTTTTTTGGCTTTAAAGCAGTCAATCCTCAAAAAATCTGAAAGCCTTCCCAGAAAACAAGAAAACAAACCAAGTAGTGCGAAGTACTGTAGGAGTGGTCTACTAGTTTTATGTCAATTCTAGAGTTCAGCAGTTGGTGAGAGGCAAGTTCAACCCATTAGTCGGGGCATTAGTTTCAGAAAGATAGAGAATTCAACTGTAATTAGCTAGTTTATGATAAGCAGTAAACTATGTGGATTTAACAAGTTTAGCTTTGGATTTAAACCTGAGCTCTCCTCACACATGGATGTGAATGACATACTACATCCATATATCATATCTTTATTTAGATTACTTTAAGTTTTTATTTAAATGAGTTCTTATTTTGGTGGGAATTAAGAACAAAATTTGAAGACAAAGGTTCTAAAGCAACCACTGTTTACTCTGTTGTAACCAACTGAACTACTATAAAGTGCTTCTAAAGAAATCTTCGGGAACATTTAGTAATTTCACCTGAGTTCTCAGCCAGTCGCAGTTTTCCACAGCAAAGGTAAGTTCTCCACTGCCTGCGGACATTCTCTTTTATGGCGCAGTGGAAAACAAAGACAAAGAAACCTACACAGGAACAGTAAGGAAGTAGCTTATAGTATACATCCATGCATTTTATAGTGTTATTATTGTGTTATTATATATTTGTGTTATTATGATAAAAAATAATCAATCCTATTTAGAAATTCAAGGTGTTTATACATATGTCACCTTGCAGAGAGTTGAATATAGAAAAAAGGTAAACAAAGGGTAAGTAGAGGGGTCCCCATGCAAACAGAGCAAACCCCCAGGTAAGGCCGAGGATGATGACGAGGCCGGTGACACTGCGCAGATCAGTCATAACACTTCTTTTGGGAGACTGGTTGTGGGGGTTCTGCTTCTTGATACGTGAAAGCTGTCCCATAACAACGATGAAGGCCAGCAGGCACAGGATAAAGATCAGGAGGAAATAGGCCACCACACCCACATAGAAGGCTATGTTATTACTCAGCCAGCAGCTACAGAAATAAAACAAAGGAGAAATGACCAAGGGAACATTTTAGCTTCAAAACAGTGATAACTTGTTTTCTTTCTCTTCACTTAGGTTGCTTCAAAATTATTAGATGCTGTGGCGACACAACTAAAGCAGTGTGATTAATCAAAGGTTAAGTTCTTTGCTAAGGTGGCTGGACCGTCTAATTTGTTGATGTGTATGGCAAAATCCATTTACAGTAGTTGAACAGACCTTTCCCACAGGGATATTTTGACTCCTCACTTGGAAAAATCACTCTAAAATTCATAATGGCTCTGTTTCAATATGTGCATCAGAATCAATAATCCATGCCATAAAGCAGCCTCATGGAATGTGAGAATCCTGGCAGTTGCATAGTGTTTTTAAATCATCATCTCTGATCAGTGTTGGGAGAATCAAGTTAGGACATTTTTCCACAGTTGCCACTCCTGGGAAATACTTTGGTTTAGGAATGGTGACATTAGTTCAACTGGTTATTGCACAGTTTCATACTCAGAAGCTGAAAAATGGAAATGGCTGATTTCCTGACATTGCACTACACTCTTACGGTCCCACCAGAGCATCTCAGTGGGGATGAGGACTGGACTTTCACTGGGCCAGTTCAGCACCTTAATTCTTTCCTTTGCTACTGTTTTTGGGATCTTTGGGATTTTCATCAAGGTTTAGCTGTGGGACTGATGGACACATATTTGCCTTTAGAATACTAGTATGTATAGGTCCTATGGTTTAAAAACAAGCCTAAATCATCAGCCTTTAATCATTGTGCTTGACAGTTTGTATGCAGTGTTTATGCTGATAAACTGTTTTTTGCCAAAAATAGAGCTGTGCATTTTGTCCAAAGATCTCTGCCTTGGTCTCCTCTATCCAAAGGGAATTGTTCTAAAATTATTGTGTTTTTTCAGTTGTAATTTTGCAAATATAAGCCATGCTGCCATGTCCCTTTGAAGAGAACAGGTTTTCTCCTGGCAGCCCTTCCAAATAAGCTATATTTTCTCTGTCTTTTTCTAATTGTACTTTAATGAACCTAAACATTTAATATGTTACCGCTGACTTCTCTATGATTGCTGCTGATGTCTTTTCTGCTTGGCATTGTGTTAACACACACCTGAATGCTCCAGAGCAGCAAACTGCCAACACTTGCTGATGATTAGTTAATTCAGTGTATTTTATTAAGAGAACCAGGCTGCTGTTTACCCTCTTAATTCTAATGGAAGCAGTAATGGTATACTTAGTTTTTCACATGGTGCTTGTACATTTTGGCTTATTTCTGGTTAAATAATGCCACTGTGTAAAATCGTGTGGTATTTAAATAGATAACCTTTATTATATTTTTTCAAGAAATATGTTTAACCAACATTATGGGAATGCTGCTTACTCTCAAATGCCGTTTAGGAAAAGCACAGACTGCACTTTCCAAAATGTTATTAACCATTCAAAATATTTTACACTACAAGCCTTATTCATCTCATTTACTATTCACATACACGATCAGAATTCAGTATCTTGCCCAAGTAAGTGTTCTATCTACAGTACTTAGCCATAGCTTCTTGGTGAGTTTAATCAAGAAAATGGATCTAAAGCTTTGACATACAAAACAAAATATTAAAAAATAACTCACAAGTTATCTGAAGTGTCATTTGTGTGTTTTCCATAATTAATCAAACCATAGTTGTTTTTGTCCACGGATATCACAATAATTACAATGACAAGAGGAATACCTGCAAAAAACCCAAGGTTAATCAAAGGAAATTTATGAACATATTTAAAATATTGATATAATGAAAAATTAATAATTGATCATCTAGTAAAAGTTTGAAGATTCCTACCCCAACCCGTCAAAGTGAACTTCAGCATGTACTGGCTCAGGTAGGGTGTAAAAACTCGCACAATGCTGAGATACATATGCAGGGCCTCAAGCCCCGCCCATGTAAATGATGTCAGCAGGAAGTAGTGCAGGAAGAAGGCAGTACAAATACAGAGGCCTGTATTGTTGTGGCTCGCCAGCCAGCTGTCCAGCAGGAACACCAAGTTCAGGAAGAGCAGAGATAAACAGAGTTGGACCAAGATCTTGGCTGGTATATCCCTTAGCAATTTTCTACAAAGACAGAGTTTAATAAAGAACGTTAAGAAATTTATAAGACTAAACAGTAATGATTGATGTGCACCAAAATAGATCCTTACGGAAAAGAAAGATACGTCAGCAATGTGATAGCAAGAAAAATAGCAGAGATTCCACAGCCAATGTAGGTGATGAAAGTAAGAATTTGTGTGTTCTTCTGGTCAGGAAGTTCCTGTCTGGACAAATCCTGCATGGAGAAGTGGCATACACAACAAACAGAGAGTGAACACAAACTGAGGCAATTTGTTTCCGTTGCTGGTTGTTATAAATTATACATGAAACAGAAACAGGTGCACAAATTCACACTAACCAGCAGTACTGCAAAGGATGTAAGATGGCTGCAGCTGCAGATTGTATATTCAGGGGTGCTGTTGACCACAAAGCAGCCAACAGAGCTCCAGCCTCCTCCACCACCTGAAAAATAACATCAAGGGCAGGAATATTTACACCTGGGGCTTTCTGGCTCTTCACAGACACTGTTTGAAATGTGCAAACTCACTATTCAGCGTGAAATCCCAAAATGCACATTTGGCTGTGTAGTTTTCCTACAAACCAAAAACAATTTGTTATTACAGTTTATCTTTTTGTGAGCCTATATTGTTTATAATTGCAGTGATATAATGTTATGATCATAAGTGAACAATACAAAACTACTAACGTGCTGCACATGACACTCACATGAACCGGGTTTCTGTTTCGGATGGTGAACTTAATGTTTTCACTCAGGTTGCTAATTGACAGATTAGCCACACTTGAGCCTAGAACTGCGCTGACAAGAGTTTTGTTATCTAATGATGCATCCTGCAAAAATGAAGAAATATACAGAGGTCAGTTACAGGAGAATGAGATTCGCTTTAAATTTAACCCCTTTCATATAGATCATAATCAATTAGATAAATCAAAACAGAAAATAAATAAATACATTCTGATATGACAGTGAGAAAGCACCTTAAAGAATGAATTTTTTGCATAGAAAGTAAACTGGACGCTCTTGGCCTGCTTCTGCTCTTCAGGTCTGATACCAGATGTGAGGGAGGCAGGCAAGTATACAGACGCCAAAGCAGGCTCTGAACTTTTCATGGTCCTTTTTGGGCCACTGAACTGAAAACACGCAATAAATAAATAATTAAGTGGTAGGTTTGGGTTTAGGTGTGGTTGAGCCCTTAAATATGTTTATTTAAAAAAAGGCTCTCATGTGAGGACCAATGTCTCTTGATGAGCAGATGACTACCTGGACATGATCAGTGTTAAAAACATCAAAAAGGATTGTTGTGAAGTTGCTCCCATTCACTGTTTTCACAGCAACAACTAAGGAACTGGTTGACAGAATTCCATCGCCACCAGTGACAGCCAGTTTAACACCCAGATCATCCACCAAGTGAATCAGCCTGTCGCCAAGAAATACAACACAAACATCAGGGGGAAAAAATCACATTTGCATGTGTATATGTTATTTTCTTTGTTTGTTTTAAGACAGACGTGTGTGTTGAACCTGTTTGCAGATTTAGAGAGTGCCTCAGGGTTACTGTCCATCAAGTTACTGACAACTTTGATTACCACTGATGGTGAAACAGAGGGACTGCCCAGATGCTTCTCCAGCGTCTCAACCAACACTGACACCTTAAAATTCCCAAATGAGACATTAAAATAAACAAACACAGTCGTTATCCATTTAAATGTTAGTTGCACAACAGAGCAGCAGAGTGACATTTACTTGAGAGGCGTTGAGCAGAGATATAGCCTGTGTTTGATTCAACAGGTAGACTGCTTCATCAGTTGTTTGTACATCAGTTGTGGAAGTTCCTGTGTTCTCTACAGGAACAAATCATCAAATCAGTAGATCTATTTTTTTGTTCTGTAGCTTAAAACTCGATAGTAATAACTTTTTAAAAAGGTTAAACTGCAGTATCTACATACCAGCCACTGTGGTGGTTGTAGTAGTTTTGGTGAGCGGTGTTGTATAAGTCAAAGGAACCTCAGCAGTTGTGCCATTTAAATCTTGTGGACCATGACCTGTTATAGTAGTTGCAGTGGTTGCGGGTGAGATAATAACAACAGATGCATTTTCTGTTGTTGTTGTCGTTGTTGTCGTTGTTGTCGTTAAACCGGCCTCTGGTCTGTCATCTGTTTGGACGGTGCTAGCAGCTGTGGTGGACATGGTTTCATTTTTGCTTATTGTTGTGACATGAGTCAAACTCACTGTGGTGAAATTTGCAGTCTGGTTCTTCAGTGGAGCTGAAGTAGGTTTAGTACTGTGAGACACTGCAGCATTTGTGCTTTTCTCTGTGGTTCCAATAATTGCAGTTGTTTTATTTTGAGATAGAATAGTCGGAGTAATGATCACTGGTGTTGTGTAATTGTTAGAGGCTGTAGTTGTGCTCTTTATCATTGTGTAGTTGGGAGATATTGTTGTTGTACTAACTGTTGTGTTACTGGTTGTCGCCACACCATTGTGTAAAGTTGTGCCAGCTGTTGTTACATTGTACATTGCTGTGTAATTGTTGTCAGCTGTGGTTGCAGCATACACAAGGGTGTAATTACTACCAGATCCAGTTGCATTATAAACTATTGTGTAGTTGTTGTTAGTTGCAGTTACATTAAAATTGTTGCCAGATGTAATTGCATTATACACTACTGTGTAATTGATGACAGCTGTGGATGCATTATACATTGCTGTATAATTATTACCAGGTGTAGTTGCTGTGGAACTATTCATAGTTGTAGCTGTACTAAAGTTGCTGGACACTAATGTGGAATTACTGCCAGGTGTAGTTGCATAATTAAGTGTTGTGTAATTTTGGTTAGTTGTATTTTCATTCAAATTGGTCCCAGATGTAGTGGCATTATGAACTACTGTGTCATTGTTGTTCACTGTGGTTGCATCGTAAACCTTTGTGTAACTGTGCCCACCTGTAGTTGTATAATTATTGCTACCTGAAGTTGTATTTTGTGGGATTATGTAATTGTTACCAGCTGTGGTTGTGCCATCGACTGTTGTATAATTGTTTCTCTCTATAGTAGCACTGTGAACTGTTGTAGAATTATTGTTGGCTGTGGTTGCATTGTAGCTGTTGCCAGGTTGTCTGTCATTGTTTCTGGCCGTAGTTGCATTGTACGCTGTTGTAAAATTATTGCTGGACATAGCTGTATTGTAAAATGTTGTAGAATTATTGCTGGCTGTAGTTGTGTTGTAATTGTTTTCTGACATAGCTGAATTGTAGGTTGTTGCGTAAATGTTGCTGGCTGTAGAATTATTGTTGGCTGTAGTTGTATTATAACTGTTGCTAGTTTGTCTGTCATTATTGCCAGAAGTAAATGAATTGTACAGTGATGTATTGTTCAAAGTTGTTAGAAATGGGCTCACTGTTGTGTAATTGTTGTTTGCAGTTGTTGTATTGTAAATATTGCCAGTTTCTATGTAACTGTTACCAGCCGTGGTTTCACTGTACATTGTTGTGTAATTGCTACCATCTATAGTTGTATTATACACTGTACTGTCATTTTTGCTTGTTGTAGTTTGAGTGTATACTGTTGGATAACTGTCGGCAGCTATAGTTGTATTGTATGTTGTGTAATTGTCATCAGTTGTTGTTGCACTGTTGACTGTTGTATAATTGTTTCTGACTGTAGCTGCATTGTGTGCTGTTGTAAGATTATTGCTTGACATATCTGTATTGTACAATGTTGTAGAATTATTGATGGCTGTAGTTGTGTTGTAATTGTTGTCTGACATAGTTGCATTGTACGCTGTTGTATAATTGTTGTTGGACACAGCTGTATTATACACTGTTGTAGAAGAAATGTTGGTTGTAGTTGTGTTGTAATTGTTGTCAGTTTCTCTGTCATTGTTGCCAGATGTAATTGAATTGTACACTGTTGTACTGTTCGGAGTTGTTAAAAATGGGCTCACTGTTGTGTAATTGTTGCTGGCTGTTGTTGTATTGTAAATATTGCCAGTTTCTATGTAACTGTTACCAGCTGTGGTTTCACTGTACACTGTTGTGTAATTTCTACCAGCTACAGTTGCATTATACACTATACTGTCATTTTTGCTTGATGTAGTTTGAGTGTATGCTGTTGGATGACTGTCGGCAGCTATAGTTGTATTGTATGTTGTGTAAGTGTCACCAGTTGTTGTTGCGCTGTTGACTGTCGTATAATTGTTTCTGGCTGTAGTTGCATTGTATGCTGTTGTAAAATTATTGCTCAACATAGCTGTATTGTACAGTGTTGTAGAATTATTGTTGGCTGTAGTTGTATTGTAACTGTTGCCAGTTTGTCTGTCATTATTGCCAGAAGTAATTGAATTGTACAGTGACAGTGTTGTTGCGCTGTTGACTGTTGTATAATTGTTTCTGACTGTAATTGCATTATTGTCAGAAGTAACTGAATTGTACACTGTTGTACTGTTCAGAGTTGTTAGAAATGGGCTCACTGTTGTAGAATTATTGATGGCTGTAGTTGTGTTATAATTGTTGTCCGACATAGCTGAATTGTAAGTTGTTGCGTAAATGTTGCTGGCAGTAGTTGCATTGTGTGCTGTTGTATAATTATTGCTATCTGTAGTTGGTGGTATTTTGTAATTGTTACCAGCTGTGGTTGTGCCATCGACTGTTGTATAATTGTTTCTCTCTGTAGTTGCACTGTGAACTGTTGTAGAATTATTGTTGGCTGTGGCTGTGTTGTAACTGTTTCCAGGTTGTCTGTCATTGGTGCCAGATGTAAATGAATTGTACACTGTTGTATTGTTTAGAGTTGTTAGAAATGGGCTCACTGTTGTGTTATTGTTGTTTGCTGTAGTTGTATTGTATGCTGTTGTTGAATTTTTGGCACTTGTATTTGCACTGAGCACTGTTGTGTAATTGTCTGTAGTGTAATTGTTGCTGGCTGTAGTTGTATTGTAAATATTACCAGTTTCTATGTAACTGTTACCAGCTGTGGTTTCACTGTACACTGTTGTGTAATTTCTACCATCTATAGTTGCATTATACACTGTAGTGTCATTTTTGCTTGTTGTAGTTTGAGTGTATGCTGTTGGGTGACTGTCGGCAGCTATAGTTGTATTGTATGTTGTGTAATTGTCATCAGTTGTTGTTGCACTGTTGACTGTTGTATAATTGTTTCTGGCTGTAGTTGCATTGTATGCTGTTGTAAAATTATTGCTCAACATAGCTGTATTGTACAGTGTTGTAGAATTATTGTTGGCTGTAGTTGTATTGTAACTGTTGCCAGTTTGTCTGTCATTATTGCCAGAAGTAATTGAATTGTACAGTGACAGTGTTGTTGCGCTGTTGACTGTTGTATAATTGTTTCTGACTGTAATTGCATTATTGTCAGAAGTAACTGAATTGTACACTGTTGTACTGTTCAGAGTTGTTAGAAATGGGCTCACTGTTGTAGAATTATTGATGGCTGTAGTTGTGTTATAATTGTTGTCCGACATAGCTGAATTGTAAGTTGTTGCGTAAATGTTGCTGGCTGTAGTTGCATTGTGTGCTGTTGTATAATTATTGCTATCTGTAGTTGGTGGTATTTTGTAATTGTTACCAGCTGTGGTTGTGCCATTGACTGTTGTATAATTGTTTCTCTCTGTAGTTGCACTGTGAACTGTTGTAGAATTATTGTTGGCTGTGGCTGTGTTGTAACTGTTTCCAGGTTGTCTGTCATTGGTGCCAGATGTAAATGAATTGTACACTGTTGTATTGTTTAGAGTTGTTAGAAATGGGTTCATTGTTGTGTTATTGTTGTTTGCTGTAGTTCCATTGTATGCTGTTGTAAAATTATTGCTCAACATAGCTGTATTGTACAGTGTTGTAGAATTATTGTTGGCTGTAGTTGTATTGTAACTGTTGCCAGTTTGTCTGTCATTATTGCCAGAAGTAATTGAATTGTACAGTGACGTATTGCTCAAAGTTGTTAGAAATGGGCTCACTGTTGTGTTATTGTTGTTTGCTGTAGTTGTATTGTATGCTGTTGTTGAATTTTTGGCACTTGTATTTGCACTGAGCACTGTTGTGTAATTGTCTGTAGTGTAATTGTTGCTGGCTGTAGTTGTATTGTAAATATTACCAGTTTCTATGTAACTGTTACCAGCTGTGGTTTCACTGTACACTGTTGTGTAATCGCTACCAGCTACAGTTGCATTATACACTGTACTGTCATTTTTGCTTGTTGTAGTTTGAGTGTATGCTGTTGGATAACTGTCGGCAGCTATAGTTGTATTGTATGTTGTGTAATTGTCACCAGTTGTTGTTGCGCTGTTGACTGTTGTATAATTGTTTCTGACTGTAATTGCATTATTGTCAGAAGTAACTGAATTGTACACTGTTGTACTGTTTAGAGTTGTTAGAAATGGGCTCACTGTTGGGTAATTGTTGTTTGTTGTAGTTGTATTGTATGCTGTTGTTGAATTTTTGGCACTTGTATTTGCACTGTGCACTGTGTAACTGTTATCAGCTGTGGTTTCACTGTACACTGTTGTGTAATTGCTACCAGCTATAGTTGCATTATACGCTGTACTGCCATTTTTGCTTGTTGTAGTTTGATTGTATGCTGTTGAATAACTATCGCCAGCTGTAGTTGTATTGTATGTTGTGTGACTGTCACCTGTTAGGGTTGCGCTGTTGACTGTTGTATAATTGTTTCTGGCCGTAGTTGCATTGTACGCTGTTGTAAAATTATTGTTGGACATAGCTGTATTGTACAATGTTGTAGAATTATTGCTGGCTGTGGTTGTGTTGTAATTGTTGTCTGACATAGCTGAATTGTAGGTTGTTGCGTAAATGTTGCTGGCTGTAGTTGCGTTGTAACTGTTGCCAGTTTCTCTGTCACTGGTGCCAGATGTAATTGAATTGTATGGTGTTCTATTGTTCAGAGATGTTAAAAATGGGCTCACTGTTGTGTAATTATTGTTTACTGTAGTTGTATTGTTTGCTTTTGTTACATTTTCTCTGTAACTGTAACCAGCTGTAGTTTCACTGTACACTGTTGTAGAATTATTTTTAGCTGTAGTTGTATTGTAATTATTACCTGATACAACTGAATTGTAGGCTGTTGTGTTAATGTTGCTGGTTTCAGTTTTATTGTAAGCAACTGCATTTGAAATGTACATTGTAGTACTGCTAACTGAACTTTCTGAACTATTATATACTGCCTTGTTTTTGCTTTCTGTGGTTACATTATACACATTGTTTAGAGTCCCTGTTGTGTCATTACTGTCAGATGCTGTTACATTGCTAACAAATGTGTGTTTGCCAGTGGGAGTAAATGCTCCAGTTGTGGTTACATTGTACACTGTTGTGCCACTGGGAGATGGTGTAACCGTTGCAAGACCTGGAGATGTTACATTGTCAGTGGGAAATGGTGTAACTGCAACTACATTGTTCTTTGTTGTATAATCTTTGGCATATGCTGTGGCTGTAGTTACATTGTATATTGTTGTAAGATCTGGAGATGTTGCTGTTGTAGTTGCTTTGTGTACAGTTTGATTAGGAGATGGTGTAGATGCATTTGTTATTTTAGAGAGTGTAGTACTCTTAAGCACTGAATCAGGCATAACAGTTGTGGTGTTGTGTACTGCTATGAAAGTGCTGGTTATGGTGTTGGTTAGTTGGGTTTCATTAGGTAAAGTATTTTGCACTGTTGTTTTATTAAACACAGTTGAAGGAACTATTTGTGAGCTATTCTGAAGAATAGGTTGTGCTAATGGGGACTTTGCACTGGCAGTTGTTTGAAAAAATGTTGTGTTTTCTTTTTTTTGCACTGTATTTTCAATTGTTGCATAAACATCTCCACTTGTATTGGTCAACGATTTGGTGGTATCAGTCAAAGATTGCATAGCTGCAGTAATGCCGTTGGCCAGAGTTGAAAGTTCTGTTGTGGTTGGAACAGCTGAAGTGTCTGAAGGGCAGCTGTCAGTCAGAAGAACAGCAAGTGTCTCACTTGCTTCACTGTGGAAAAAAAATATGATAAATAGGTTAGAAATTATATCCTATTAGAGTCTACTGGACATAAAACATATCTCCTCTAACAGATTGTATACAATTTTGGGAAAAATGAACAACTTTCACAATATAGTAAGTGACATCAACATATGTATAAAAACACTTTCTTACACAGAGCTCTTCTGTCTTAAACAAAAAATAAATAAATAAAAAATAATAAAAAATAATAGTAGATAGGAAAGTAATCTAATATTGAAGGAGAGTAATAAAAATAATTCAGCAAAACTTGTAAATGAAGAATGACAAAATAAAAAACTCATGTAAAAGTGTAAATGATGTTGAAACAAAAAATGTAGTACTTCCTATTATTATCATAAACATACAATGGTTTGGTTATGTTGTATTTGTTATGTCATGTTGAAGAAACAGAGTACATCCCCAATAACCTTGCACTTTTTTGTGTATTTACAGAAAATATGAAAAAAAAACACTCTTAAATTTCCTACTTACAGTTAATGTACATGACTATGAAGCCATGTGGGCATAATTTTCAAAGGCTGCATTTTATATAAGCCTATATTTTATACTCTTGTTACCATGCAAGTCGTGTAGGATCAGGTTGACAAACATCTGAGCTCCGCAGGTCACTGGCAACCCAGGTCAGGTTGGATTCCAACAGTCTCTGGACAGGCAAATCAGGAGCACCACACACCACTGACAAAGCACAGAGTACCATGAGTAACAGTGACAAATTATTATATCATGTAAAGCAGTTGGTAGGAAAATAACAAAATAAGCATGCAAACTAACTCAGGCGAGTAAGGGAACTTTCAGCTGTAAATAAATTGTTGCTCGCAATGATCTGTTGCAAAAGTTTTTTTAAGGAGCAAACATTGATGGGTCCAGACATCTCCAATATCACCATACAGCTGTACAACCTAGAGACCAAAAGACAACAGGGCAAAGAGGAAAAAGTTGGATTGACATTACACTCTGTCAGTGGAATTTCTTTTTTCTTTCTACCATTAGCATACGTGCAGGTAAAATGCAAAAACAAAAACCCAAAACAAAACATGATTACCTCTGGTTTGTCCCATGACATTCTATATGAGCACCCTGAGTAATGAAAGTCAAAACATGATTCACATTATAGAAGTATGATCAATAATTATAGACCTACACAAGAAATCATTATACAAGTTTACAGTAAGGTTTACCTGATATTGCTTTGTAATATTATAATTACTGCACCTGGTAAGAAAGAATTTTTAATATGTGTAAATTATTAACAGATTTTGTTAAAAGCAATCACATTTAACATCCTGGAGACCTTTAAATGACAATTCTTATTCTCTCTATTGTAAAAACAGACAGACAAACCCAGAACCATGTTCCCAGGTAGGCCTTAGTTACACAGGCCCAAAGACCAACGCCATGGCAACAACCGGTTGTCAAAATGTGTATTTCCCAAATGGTTGGTGAGTGGCTTCTTGAGGTGACTGACAGTCACTAGGACTGTCAACCGCTGGTTGGGCAATATAGATTTTTCCCTAACAACCAGAGGTTTGCAGGGGGTCTCTAAGCCTGCATGACTGAGGCAGAAAACCAGGACAGTTTAGTTTAACAGCAGAACTTTTTACTGCTCACTGTTGCTTTGTCTGCTGTTGTGACCAACATACTGATACTAACAAATGCATAGTAAATATCTTTTTTTTTTTTTTTTTTTTTTTTTTTTAAATGACATCAGAAACAGCAGTATGCGACATTACGTGATGGCAGAGCTTCAGTTCATCCTTTGTCATTTTTTTTTTTTTAAATAAATAGGACAGGGGGAATGAATGAGAGAAAGAGGGGGAGAGAAAGAAAGAAAACCAAAGGGGAGAAGAGACGGTGAGAAGGGGGGGGAGAGAGAGAAAAAAAAAAAAAGAACTCCTGGGTCACCTGTATGGAGAAAAAAAAACAAACAAACAAAGAAAACAAACAGAGGAGACAGCAAACAACAAAGAGCAACATAATAATAGAGAAAACAAAGCACCATCACAATAAACTAGCTAGCCATAGATATCAATATTTACTAAGTAATAAACGATATTGTGCAGCACGCAAGATAGACAGCGCACAGTGTGCTTTGAGGCAGCAGCCAAGAAAGCTTTAGTCCGCGTCTGTGAATACCCATGTGTGCATACCTGTGTGGATCAGCATGCTTGCATTCCAAAGGTTTCTCCATGTAATGATCTGCTAGGGAGTGTGGGGGGGCCACAGCCCCGTCCTCCAGGGTGTGAAGCGGGTATGGAGGAGATCAAAACTCCAGACATCCAGAGGCCCCCAGAACACAAGAGACCATGGAAGACCAACAGAGGGGCAGCCGCGCCACTGTTCCAGTAAGAGCTGAGGAGAGTCCCAGATGAGGGCTCGCCCAGCAGCCGCGGAGCAGAAGTCAGGGGGAGTTGCAGTGACGCGCCCGTGAGCTCCGCCGGCAGCCAGCTGCGCCTGAGTGACCGAGCCCCAGGCCGAGAGGCCGGGGGCACCCCACCTCCGAAGTGGCCCGAGCGAGCCCCAGGCTCCAGGCCCCGATAAGCGGCCGCCAAGGAGTGAGCCGGTGTGTACCTGGACGCCCATCCCCGGACACAAAGAACCACCAACGCACCGATGTCTGAGGGGGTCCGCCACTGGCAGGGGAAGTGGTGGTAGGGGGAGATAGGCCTCCAAACCTTGGAGGGCCTGAGGTGTCCCCAGAGAGGTGGCGTCTGATACCCAACCTGACATATAGACACAGACATACAGGCACACACAGACACAAACATCCATTCCCACCCTCATGCTCTCATATGCACTCACTCCACACTCAACCAACGTGGAGACAGACATAAAGAGACGCTGTACACACAATCACACTCCCCAAGCGTACTCTACAAACCGGGTCTAGGTACCCTTGCCCCTGGAGGGGGGAATTGCACCCAGACCCAGGTGGTGTTACCCTTTTCCCTGCGGTGGGGAGAGGCAGACCACCCCGACTCCGCAGCAGCAGGGAGGCCCCACACCCCAGACCGCAGTCGGACGGCCAACTCCTCCTACTAGCCCTCCTGCTCCAGCAGGCCGCAGAGAATGGGGGTGGGAGAAGACTCCAAACCTCCCTCCACCCGCTCATTGTAGTGTTGATGCATATGTGTTCTAAGGTGCAATTAAAACCCAGGAGGGCATGGAGCTACCTGCCAAGGAGCAGCAGGTAAGCGCATAGTCCCTCCTGCTAGCCCTCAATGACTAAGTGTATTTAAAATTGAGAGGTGGGCAACGACGTCAGGGGTGAGGTATACACCCTGATGGTAAATTGGACTCCGTGATTATGCCCACCCCCAAGATCCTATATGTATGTGTAATGAGAGTGTGAATAATGTGAATGTCTAAGTTGTGGGATAAAATTGAGGCAGAGGCAGCCAGAAGGGGACGGGGGGGGGGGGGGGGGGGTAGCCTCCTCTGCACCCTGGTGACATACCCCTACTCCAAGGCCCTGCATGTGTGGGTGGTTGTGGAGGAGCGGGAAGAGGGAGGCAGCTGGAGATGGGGAGGGAAGGAAGGGAGGGGCAGGTAACCCCTCCCTGGGGCCAGCTCCCCCGCTGACCCCAGTAGGCACTCCCACCCTCCGCGACCCGCCAGGGAAGGGGGGCCCAGGCCCATCAGACCGGGGCCCAGTGCAGTAGCGCCCTCCGGCTCCACAGAGCCCTGGACAGTCCACCCAACCCCACCACAGAGAAAACTGCACCCACCCCACCATCCACACATCTTCCAGACTACATAAGACGGTAAACGCCCAGGCTGAGATCTTCCTCCACCTCTCCTGTATCTCCCCCTCCTGCAGAGAGTTCCTGAAGAGAAGAAAGCTCCTGCAAGATGTGACCATCCCCCCCACCAGATGAAGAGCCCCCCAGGCGGCTCGACGCACCGGCGGCACCCTGCTCCAGGGCCGGGCCCCCATGCACTCACCCGCCCACAACCCCGGCAACACACCAACCAGGACCCAAGCCCCCGAGGCCCGGCCCGGGCCCCAGCCCAGAGACGGAGCGCCCCCAGAACCTCACGCCCATCCCGGACCCACCCAGGGGCAGTCAGGTTGCCAGGTCAGTAACCCACGTCCGTCAGCACAGACCCTCCCCTAGCCCCGCTGCACGCAGCCGCGAGGAAACAGTCACCTGAGAGCCAACAGAGCCCCCAACCGGACGTGACCGCTACCCCGGTTTGAGCCCCCCAAGGAAGATGCCTCCGGGGAACCCCCCGACGCCCTAAGCCTGTCCCTACCCCCTCACCAATCACAACAGTGAAGGCGGGACCAAACTATGACCCCCCACCCCCACTAGGTGATGGAGCTGATAAAAGGGGCCCAGAGCAATTGATCTAATGTGGTGGCAGAGGCTGTGTCAAGACTAATGTAATCTAATAGATAATTTCTATATTGGTTAGAATTAAGATTATTTTTATTTTTCCAGTTCATGAGGACTGTTTTCTTGGCTATGCATAGGGCAGTGAAGATCATATGCATAGTAAATATCAACACAATCTACACTTACTGTATGTAATGTAATTGGATCAAGACTTACTGTTGCTTTGTGGGACATGTGAGGAGTGCAGCAGGACTTAGTAACTGTCAAATAGGGTTACAAAGTTACAAAGTTGCATTATATATATATATAGTAATTATATATTAATGAAGCATACTATAAGCATACAGTGTGGTACATACCAAGCTTTTTAGGTACTGAATGTTAACAGCTTCACTAGTAACATTGATTCTAAAAGCATAAAATTGGCCTGAGAAAGCGATAAAGAAAAGGGATGGTTAGCATGTGGGTGAAGTTTCTGAGACGCCATAAAAATACTTATTAACTGAGAAGTTCTCTTCTCAGATAGCTTGCTTCATAGAAGCAACGTTCTGTTTTCCAAAAGCCTAAATATTTTCTTTAAATTTGAATAACAATGGTGCATTCACTCATCACATATTGCAGCAGCAGCCTGGATTCTAAAAATGTCAATGCAATATTGTGATTATTTTTCTTACGTGTAGAATTACAGAAAGCTGTGCAATCACAGAAGCGAGGCATTTCCCCTGAGGATCAGACAAACATGGTTACAGCAGCAAAACCCTTGATAAACAGGGGTGAATATAAAAAGCATCTGTGTTTGTGATACTCACTGCTACAAGAGTCTGTCTTCAATTTAGGAGCCGGGTTGGAGTTGGGCTCTAAGAGGAAGCTGTAGATTAAACATGTATAAGTTACAGGGTGTACAGACACACATCCAGTGGACATAAAAAAAAGTGTGTTGCTCACCATGTTAGTGGGGAGGATTTATTTAACTGACATATATCGTCAAGAGAAGACGTGGAATTGCATCTCACAAAACCGCCACTAGAGGGCTCTGCATCCTTACACAGATTTCGACCTGATGTGGAGAAAATCCAAAGAGAGTATTGGATCTGTCAATGTCTGATTTTGCACTTATTTTGGTTATTTAATATACTTTTTTCAAGAAAGAGCTGAAAATATCACACACGTACACAATGCAAATTTTCTATGACAGGCACAGATATTATCAGAAATCCTATTTACTGATATACCTGTTAGGTTCATCTGCTTGTTAACAACAAGATCTAAACAGCCAATAGCACGGCAGAAACCCAACAAAGTAAAGCACGTAGCCATGATCAAGACAACCTGCTGGAGTTCAATCTGAGCATCAGAATGGGGAAGAAAGTTTATTTAGGCCTCTGTGATGGGGCTAGATGGCTAGTGTGAGTATTTGAGAAATGACTAATCTAATGGGATTTTCACTCACAGATCATTTCAATTTGAAAAAAAAAAAAAAGAAAACATCCATTGAGCCAGACTATTTCAAGCTGATAAGAAGGCAAGACCAATCGCAATGTCTTGGAACAGGAGATTCACATAGTTGCTGAGTGATGTTGTATGATGGCATCATGCCAATTTGGATCAAAATCTCTGAAGAATGTTTGCAGCACCTTGTTGAATCTGTGCCACAAAGAATTAAGGCTGTTCTGAGCCAAAAAGGGCTCCGACCAAGTGCTAGGTGTACCTATCAAAGTGGACACTGAGTGTAAAAATCTAAAGCAATCTCCAACTCCAAGCTGATGTTCAGCCCATTCCATTGCATTATATCAGAAACTAGTCAGTTCAGAGTTGTTATGAGGAACTCTAATCCAATCTTCTAATCCATCTCCTGTGGTTATAACAATTCTGTTAATCTTGATAAATATCGGTAAGTAAAGTTGAACAGGTATGCCTGAATAGATATGAAAACACAGAGATGAAGATAAATGTATATTTGGTGGGTGAGTGAACAGTGTGAGTCAAAAAGTCCAGTGACGATTAGTGGATTCTGAGAGGTCTGTCAGCCTACTCCTGTTTGCTGTAATATCACTGGTTAAGTTGACTGATTACAACAGGTCTAATATTTCCATGTGTACACTTAATTCAAAAATGAATGCAGGTTGCATGTTTGTAAAAAAAAACTTAGTTAGAAACTTGGAAAAAAATAGTTATATTATTGGGTGTGATTCTTAGGATGGTTCACATGATTCCATTTAATGAGTTAAATATTTGTTTTGATATGATTAATCATCTAGCTGATGATTCACAGCTAGAAGGTCCTGGACTTTAAGCCTTGAAACTGGAGCCTTTCTGTGTGGAATTTGCATGTGCAAATAGTTTAAATGGTGATTCTAAACTGGTCGTAGGTCTGAATGTGAGTGTGAATGTCTGTCACATGGCTAACATGTGACAGACATTCACACTCCACAGTGTACCACACCTCTCAACTTGTTAGGTGGGAAGCACTCCTTTACCATAATTCACTTTTCATTAGCTAGGTCTATTGCTGTATTTTCAGCCTCAAGTATTATCAAGCATAAATTTTACTTAAGTCACACAAGTATTAACAAGAGATCATCTCTTTAACGGGGAGAGAAAATTAGAGCACATATCTCAATGTGTCACCCCTTTGATTTGATACTATTTATTGATTTTCAGTAATGAACTTATACATATTAACTTAAGTCACCACCTGGATTTACCTAAGTAAATAGTGTAAGAGCATTTATTTTAAAATTTGTATTTTTTTAAACTTTTTCTTTTTTTTTTTTTGCTTGGCCGTATATTTTTAACTGGTTGTTCTCTTTGGCATGATACAACTTTGTAAGAAGACACTGGGCAAAGCATCTAAGATGAGCTTTTTATAATCCATCTTCAGGACACTGCGGTTTTCAACACAACAAAGCCACATCAGCAACATTATCAGGAGCTTTGTGCAAGTACTGAATAAGTGCAATCCGATACCCTGGGTACTGTGGTCCTCTTTTCCTTTTAAATCCACACTTTTCCTTGACACCATTGTGTTTTCTATCAAGAAGATAGGAAGTCATATTTTGAACTATTTTACTGCAGTTGGGAACAGGGAAGGAAGCAGCACACAAGAAAGAGCAGTTGCCAAAGTAAAACGGGAAGATGGACAAAGAAGACCGGGAAACTAATTCACAGACAAAACAGAGTGAAGCAAATGCAAGGAAACAAGTGCTCACCCACTCTCTCCATCTCTCCTATGATTCTCGCTTGCATTGGTGCTCCAGCTTGCTGCAGTGCAGCGTCTCCAGCTTGTTGAAGTTCACACACTGAGACAGCGTGGTTGAGCAGCAGCACCACATTGCAGGCAGTTTGGCTGGAAACAAAAGAGTTTCATGTGAGCGCGCACGATCTGCTGCACATGTAACAGCTGTACAAAGCAGCTCCTCATATCCTTTTTACCTTACATTCCTTTTTGCACTACAGGACACTTCAACTACCTGCAAAGAGAAAAAGGAGAGTTAAAGCCATGAGCCAGGCTTACAGGAGAAATTTGATTCTGTAAAGTATATAAGGTGTTGTCGTTTTCTGTACTGACCTGAAGTTGTCTGTCACCCTGACAGAAATTCAAAGAGCCTGTTTTTCTTTTTGCTGCATCAACACTGTCATTGTGACAACCCAATGCTTTTGACACCTGAGTGATAGATGGAGAGAGGGAAGCAGACAGATAGAGATGTTTGAGGGAGGTGATGGGAGTTTGACGTATAAAGTTTAAGGAAAGTAGCACGTTTTGTTAGTTTCTGCAGTCTTAGACGTCAGGATGAGAGCTATAAAGACCACTCAGGTTTAACTGTAAAAGCACTTTGTTCTTTTATATACATATTATGAAACCATAATGTATTTCAGTCAAATTATAGTTTTTAAATATAGGAATTTAAGCCATTAGAACAATTTGACACAAAGTTTCCATGATGTATAACGAAATATCCCATGGAAACTGTTTTTTGTTTTTTGATTGATCAGATTACAAGTGCCACAGTTATGTATAGTGGCTTCAGTAGGATACAATTTGGATATTGACTCATATGTTTACTGACGCATTCTAGATATGTTAAGCACATGGTCAAACTAAGGATACTGAATCATTTATAGTAGCTTTGTGTATTGGGACTCCTCTGGCTTGAAAGGACTATTTGTCAGCTCAGCCGTGGTAAACAGTGTGTTACTTCCTGGACAAAAACGTATGGGAAAAGAAAGACACAGCTCACTGCTATTCCCGGGATGTTGTTTTGTTCCAAGTGGGACACAACTCATACTCTCCTGGGCAACAAAACTTCAGAGCTGAGACTTTTATCTCTGAGCTGTCAGTGCATCAACACAGCACTATTAGACAGCCTTGCATGAGAATTCACTGAACAACCTTTGCTTACATGCTATTTCCTTGCAATGGACCTTAAAAATATGACTAGATTTGTGTCAAAATGATCAAGCATTAAAAGTGAACCAAAGACTTAATATAGCAGGATTGATTTATGATCCATGTTGAGAATTGTAATGGTTATGTACAAATTTATTCTTCAGTAATATATATTAATAACCATAACAATAATTTAAAAGGAAAGAAATGGTCAAAGGAAGCTGGGACTATGATACCGTATAGTATAATCTCAAGACAAAGCTGGAAGTGGACAGGAAGGGTTAAAGAATCATAACTGGACATTTTATATATTTAAATCAGGTAAGGTTGTTGCTTTTATGGGTAGAAACATAGTGGACAATATCTTGATCACATAACTTTGTTGTTTGGTAATGAGTTTCTTTCTGCAACACAAAGCTGAAGGAGAGGAGAAAAATGGTACAAAGCAAAAAGGGTTATTGGGAGGAAATGACTAGTCGAAATAACTGTGAATATATCTACAGTGTCTAATAATTTGCATATCTATTACTGCTGTTTCCATTACATTTTATTTGTTTTATCATTAGCTTTACTATGCAAAGACAGCTACCAGAGACAGCTAATAATCATGGTCTTTATGTAGAAAGGTCTATCTGACATAGGCTGAGAACTGCATATCAAGTGTCAGTAAGAATATTATGTAGGAAGTGTTCATTTAAGTTAGGAATGATGGGAAAGGAGAAGAGAAGACACTGAAGAAAGCAAAAAAAAGATTAAAGAACCACATTTATAACACAGAGGCAGCAGAATTTGTAAAAGGTCAAAGTAGTAATAAAGCACCAAATATTTGGCGTAAAAAAAATCTAAATTATTTTCAGGTGATTCACAGGGTTGGAATGCGCTGCTCCCACAAACTTACATTGTGCTTACAAGACTTGTTTGTAAAGCATGTGTCAATGACCGGGTGGTAACTGAAAGAAATATGAGAAACGTAACGAGATGGACAAGGGAAATTTGTCATTCTCACCAAATTTTGGACCTCTTCTTCAGTCTTGTTGCCCTCTACACTTATGGGCATCCAATAGTAAGCACCTGCAGAAAGCAATACATCTGTGAGGCCATGCAAATGCAAAAAGGAAATCGGAAAGGACAAGAAGTGAATATTTGCTTACTGTTATTGGAACAGAGTTGACGGACATCACAATGAACTAATCTGGTGGATCCTGAAAGAAAATGTCAACTTTACAAATTGTTTCTTCTCATTACTAACACAAACTGTAAACAGAATCTCCAGTTAAATAAAATGTCGAGTGACTGCATGTTAGCAAAGGCTAACCTGATGTGAATAATCCTCCAGGTGTGCTTTGGCTGGCTGCCGGAGTTGTGACTGAAGGTATGTGGGTGCTTGTTGAGATCTGAATAGCTGAACTGGTGTTCATGGGCAGGATTGAGTTCAGAGGCGAAGCTGTAGTGTCTGTGCGGAGAATGTGATTAGTAGTGACAGGCAAAACTGGTGCTGGGGCTGAAAGACTATTTGTTGAGAATTTGATGGAGGAAACTGAAATACAACAAATATTCAGGTGCCAACTTTTAATTTTTGTCCAGTAGAATACCCTCCATTCCATTATTTGGTCCCATTATCTAGTTGTTTGTGGCGGTTTAGCTTTTTGGGTGTTTTTAGACAGTATCTGTCATTTTTTTTAGGTTTTCTTGATAGCTTTGATACAGTTTTCATATCAGGAATGCATTTTCCCACCCACATTTGCACATGTTGATGCATTTGCTATCTAAATGTTACACCTCTGTAAACAGAACTACAGATCTCTGACTTACCTGGATACTCTCCATCATTGCATTAGCATTGATGGAGAGTAAGGCCGGTCACACGCTGTCAGTAGTAGTAGTGAAATTATGCGTCAACTGAGAGCAAATCTAAACACATGTTCTCAGTCTTGCATCAAGACAAGTGCATGTCATGGAACTGCTAATTACACACAAGCACATACTGTAATTATATGTGTGACTTCACTGTAGCAAAGAGTAGTTGGTGCTGCGTTCTATGTTTTATATATTTTACTGGAGTGGTTTGTGAAGAAGGATAGCAGCAAAAGTGAAAGGAAAGGTTTACAAGACAGTAGTGAGACCTCCTATGTTGTAGGGTTTGGAGACAGTGGTATAGCCGGAAAAACAGGAGACAGAGCTGGAGGTGGAGGCTGATGATTGGTTATGGCGACCCCTAAATAGAACAGCCGAATATAGAATAAGAAGATGAAGATAGTTTCGTGTGTCTGATATGACTTTTTTCAGTTTTAGCAGTCATACTGAGTAAACTGTGGAGTAAATCCTTCACATTTCTTTTTTGTCTCTGAATTCCAACATTTTTGTAGTTCTGGTATTCTTACCAAAGACAGCAAGGTTTTGGTAAAAGTTTAAAAGCTTTAGGTGTCTTAAAGACTTCACATGTTTTGATATATGCAAAAAAGTTTCAAGAATTGTTTTGGTGTCTTTTGCACATATGGGTCTGTGTTGGGAGAACTGTTTCCAGAAGTACATTAAGAGTTGAGAGAATGATGTTATTAGTGTGAGAACGGCATGAAAGTGATGACTCCAAAGAAGAACCTGCTTTTGATTTTCCCTCCCCTCTAAAGAACTATCACATGATGGTAAACTACCACATGCACTAATCTCTTGATTAGAGCAGGCGAGGAATTACAAGTCCCTCATCATCAGTGGCATATCAGTGGAGAGAGTGGACAGTTTCTGATACCTGAGTGTCTACATCACTCAGCACCTGTCATGGTCCTGCCACACGTTAAGAAAGACTGCCAGCTTCTCTTCTTCTTCAGAGGACTCAGGGACTTCCATCTGCCACTGAGGGTGCTCAAGAACTTTTACTCTTGCACCATCGAGGGCGTCCTGACGGGAAACATCTGCACCTGCTTTGGGAACAGCACCAAGCAGGAGATACGAGAGCTGCGAAGAGTGGTGCGCTCAGCCAAATGCATCATTCGATCAGAGCTTCCTGACCTGCTGTCCATCTACACCAAGCGGTGCAAGACCAAAGCCAGGAAGATTATGATGGAGCTCTCCCATCGCTTCTGCTCCCTTAAGGCCAAAAAAGAGAGAATGAGGAGGAGCTTCTTCCCCCAGGCTATTCTGGGACCTGAACCAGGCCTAGGACTAGACTCTCTCACACATATCACATCACCACACGCACTCTGGTTTTTCTTCTTGCACACTTCCTATAATTTATAACTTATAATTTCTTTTGACTAATAATCTCTTACGTAAACTGTTTTTTTCTCACATGTTTACTGTAAATTTCTAAGTTAAAGCTGTAAATTTTGTAGTAACCTGTAAATTTGTATATCTTACTGTAAACCTACTGTCATTTAATGGTCGGGCACTGCACAGCTACAAGCATTCCACCTCGTCATACTGTGTATGGTTGTGTGTGTGACAAATTGAATTTGATGACCCATCTGACTTCATTCCACCAATAATGCTTTTCTAGAATTTCAAAGACAGATTGGTGCTGCAGCAGCTATCGTTCAGCCTTCTCTGAAGGGTAGCTGGCCTCTTCCTTAGAGATAGAGATAGGGTGAGGAGTTCAGCCATCCATGAGGGGCTCAGAATATAGCTGCATTCTCCACATTGAAAGTACCCAGTTGTGGTGGTTCAGGCCTCTGACAATGATGCTGCATGGGTGAGGTGTTCTGAGCTTGTTCCACCGGGAGGACACCCCGGGGCAGACCCGGTGGAACATGCTGGGGGAGGTGGCTGGGGAGAGGGAGGTCTGGGTGCCTGATGTGATCACTCTCAGATTCTGCTCTGACATCCAGATAGTGAGGAATCTAGTGTAATAAATCTGGTGCACTCAGCCTTTTATTAACTGATGTGGCTAGTGCAGGGTCGGCACCAGAGAATATAAATTGGATGGCCAACCAAGTTTGACAGTTGGTTCTTGAGCCAAATTCAAATCACACGATGACAAATCAGATGACAGAGATGAGAGACATTAACTCTAGGTGCAGAAGACTGCCAATGACCTCACTACACATTTGGCCAGTTGACTGTGAGCTCACAACATCCTTAACATATTTCCATTTGTTTTCCAAGGGGTCATGCTTTAAAAGTAGCTGCACAAGCTATGAACTCTTTTTTAGTTTCAAAGAGACATGAGGGGTGCTTCCCATAGTCTGATCTGCATAGGCCCATCCACTCAGTGAGTGGCCTCCTCTCTGATGCCGGTTACAATGATTGCTGCAGAAGCACTACACTACTGGACTGCAAAAACTTAGCAGTTATATGGCTGATTATGTGGGTTTTTCCCAAATTGTATGACTTAATGTAACTTGTAGTTAAAGTATATTAGTAGAATTCAGCTGAGGGAGCACAGTAACTTGATTGGATAGCCCTGGACCTCCAAGGCCCGCCCACAGTGTCAAGTAGTAGTAGCAGTAGTAATAATGCTACAATGTGATGTGGGGCATTTTTTCTTGACAAACATTTGGCCCCTACCAACTGAATGTTGTTCAAATGCCACAGCCTACTTGAGTATAATGACTGACCAGGTCTATCTCTTTGTATTCATCCTATTAGGACCACAGCTCAAATGATCTCAAACTGTTTTGTTTTTTTTAAACATGACAGTGAGTTCACTGTACTCAAATGGCTTCTGTGGTTACTATTTCTCAAACCAGTAGAGTGCCTTGATTTGCTGATTGATTCTTATCATAGATGTGCCACCAACAAATACACAGCAATTGTTATGCTATCATGTCAATATGGACTAAAATCTCTGAGGAATGTTTTCAGCACCTTGCTGAAAGTATGACACAAAGAGTTCAGGCAGTTCTGAAGGCAAATACACTAGCAAGGTGAACCTAATAATGTGGCTGGTGGGTGTATGTAGTAGTATAATAATTTGACCATATCTAACAGCAAATGATTAGCCCAGAAATCAAATTTCAGCCATCTTCTATGATTTCATGTTATTATGACAAACCTGTAATTTATACAAAAGACAGAAATCTTAACTCAAAATCCCACAAAATATCCTTTGATTTCTGTTGTTTTTTCTGATTTGCCTCCAATGTAACAAGACAAACTCACAAATCATTATTACTAGCTAAAATAATGGACCAAAATGAAATATCTTTATACAGATAGTGAAAAAAATATGCAAAGTAGTCATCAACAAGAAGTTTCTGTGGGTTGTTATTAGAGCATATTTTAGTACGTGTCTCAGGGTGATGCTTACCAGATGAAGGCAGCAGGGACCGGCCAGCTCCCAGTGTAGTTGCTGTAAATGTGAAGGAATTCTTTACATTTTTCTCTTTTGCATTGTAAAAGCAAGGTAGATTTCCTCTAGTCTCTTTCTTTGTTGTTTCTGCGCTATTGTGATACAGTTTTTGTTAAGGTACTCCTATCTCTTACACTGCAATAGCATTTCTGAAAAGCATATTTACACAAAAATAGGCCATCTGGTTATGTAAAAATAAAATAAAATAATATTTTTTTATGTTTTTAGGTGAGAATCCACATTTACACAGTCTTAAATGAACAATAGAAATATCCTCTAATGGACAAACACATATTTAGTCTTTTATATTCATACATTTAGAGAAATAAACACAGCATGCATACTGGTGTCTAAGTCACACTAGTCACATGGATACACACCATTAGTAATGCTTCTGTAAGCACGAGCCCCACGTTTCAACCGTTTGTGGTCTACAAGACATAAAAACATGCAACACTCAACATTCAACATGCTTGGAGAACATGCACTGCAGTGGTATGGAAACAAGTGACAGGCATAAAGATAACAAAGACAAGTTTTGCATGCAATGTTATTGTTTTAAGCAAATGATATTGGAGAGCCATTCCTGTAGTTTTTGTTTTTGTTGAAAGTTAATTGTCTAAATGTTTGCTCTGCTTTTTTATGATTAAAAATTACTTTGAAAATGTAAAACAATGGAAAAGAAACCTTCCAATTTTCAATAATCACTTTTAGTTTTTGTATTTTTCTCAACTCTTTAAGGAAGACTTGAAAATTAATTTCTGGTGTAAAATCTCTCGTGTGACACCATTTTTCTAAATGAAAAAACTGAAAGCAAAGCTGTAACAACTTCTCTAATGAGGCAGGATCAGATAAATGCTTAATAACATGCTGTTTGGCTAACATTAAGGTCGTTTCTGTGACAGAAAAGACAGCCCTGCATTTTATTATGAACGCAGCCACTGTTAGTTTGGCAGTCCATTCATGATTAATATTAATACATCTACTCTAGAACAGTTGCGATCCGTGACAGGTTATTCTTTCATATCTGGCTCACCACACATAAGGCTGGGGTCTATTTGCCTTGCACTGGGACTAGTCACTCCCCAGTATTTGGCATTCCAGCCAATCACAGTGCCGTCCTCGCAGGGCCCATGAGCACCCAAGTCTGCCCACATGCGGAACAAGTACAGCTCCACATTTCCGAGATTAGGTCCTGGGGGTGGATCTCTGGGACGACAGCCCATCCATAGAGAGCCGTAGGAGGGGATGGCCTGAGCGATGACAGTCCTCTCTGCTATAATGTCCCCATCAACCTGGAACAATTAAAAAAGTTAGATGTTTCTATGTCTGTCTTTATTGTTTTTCCTCTTCTAGTTTTTGCTCACATTTGAAGGCAGGCAAACTAAAAAAAAAAAAAAAGACTAGATCAAATTTAGTCACATAACCATAACTAGACCGATTTTATCGATCTTTTTTCATTTATCCGATTCAGGGTCATGGGGGGGGGGCGTTGCCTATCCCAGCTGTCACTGGGCGAGAGGCAGAGTACACCCTGTTGAGGTTGCCAAAGTGTTGCCAGGCTAACAGAGAGACAGACAACCATTCATGCTCACATTCATGCCTATGGTCAATTTACTATCCTCATTAACCTAACCACATGCATATTCTGATGGACTACAAGTCTATCCATTCAAGAGACCTAAAGATCCTAAAGATGAAACTGAAGCACACTGAGGACTTCCACACTAGTGGCCAGCAAGCCACACAGTAGGTAACATGTAAGGCAAAGCAGCACTGAGTTGCACTTTAAACTTAGACCAAGTAGATTGTCCACTAATATACATGGCTGGCTTGCCAAGTCAAGTCTTTATTTGGAAAAGAAATGCTATCAGAACTAGAAATGATGGCCAAAATGTAAATTTATAAGATCAAGTTGTAATAAAGTAATGTTATCCTTTAAATTGCTCTGACAAAGTTTAAAAAGAATTTTATATTTCACAGGCTTAACCTGCTATTTATGGTTTTATAAAACTATCACAGTGTATCTACAAAACAAAAGTACTGAGACAGCAAGGGATTGCAGTCATTAGCATTACCTGGCCTGCCTAAAATAACCAAGCTAATACATATTTCCCTTAGCAGTTCTTTGGAAACTATTTTCATACAACTGTGAGGGCTAAACATAGACTCAGCAACTCAACTTCTTGCAAAACTGTAACTGTGTTTGTCTAAACAGTACCTGCCATTTTTGTTTTGTATTTTATTTCAAATTCCACTCATTATGTGCAGTGTCTTTGCAAGTTTCAGTTATGTAACAGTTTTTCTCTTTTTTTACAAACACTGTTTGTTTTGGGTTTGTGCTAACATGGGAAAATTGTTGTTTTGACTTTTGTGCTGCTTCTTATTGTAACTACTAAATAAATTACACACATATACATACAAATACATCAATTTGTAATAATATTGGGTGTTTTTACAATCTTGCATTGTTACTTTTTATGCAAGTAAAATATCTGAATGCTTTGTCAAACACTTTTCAGTGTTACCTTCAGACTAAAAGTGTTGCCCTTTATATCCCTCCTTAGACACACTCTGTGCCAATGCGTTGGGGACAGCTGGAGAGGAAATCGGTGTCGCACTCCTAGTAGCCATCCATATAGTGCTCTTTCATCTCCCTCCAGGCCTAACTCGGGCCTAGGTGCGAAGGCTGAGCGGTAAGAGAAGGCCACCCAAGCACCAGGGAGGACCACACGAATGTCCACACATATGGTCATCTCATAAAGGAGGGGCACAGCTGTCCTGTCCTGCAGGGTCCAGTGGTCTTTGCAACCATTTAATACTGCTTTAGTGTCTCCCAGGAAATTGCCAAGTGCTGCAAATGGGTAAAAGAAATCCAGACAAAAAGTTTTAATTGCACTTCGACACAGTGGAGACAGATAAAATCTCAGTGGTGGCTTAGAGCCAAATAAAATAGCACACTTAATTTGAAGTTAAGTCAGCAATATGTTGTCAAAGGAGCTTGCAAAGAAAAGCGTCTGGACTTCTTTAAGTTACTTGAAGACGTTTCACCTCTCATCCGAGAAGCTTCTTCAGTTCTAAGGTCAAATGGTGGAGAGTCCCAGATATAAACCTAGTGGGAGTAACCCCCCACAGAGGGACAAAAGGACCCCCTGTGGGGGGTTGTCCCTCTGTGGGACAACTTTTCTTTGCTTTTCTTTGCAAGCTCCTTTGACTACGATGACCTGGATGACTGAGAACCTTCACAGACATATCAGCAATATGTTATGGTGTAAAATATTCCATTAAATAAAACTCAGTATTTCCTTCTTTTTTTTTGTCTTTATGTGAGTAAGTCATTACCTGTAGGAGCAGCTCCCAGCAACACAAGCAAGATGGTGAGAAGAAAATAAGGTTTCCATCTCCACCTCCCCTCTAAGCAAAGGTCAAACATCCTCCTGGAAATATGAGGCAACACACTCCGCAGTCAGCTATTCATCCGTTTCTCTCTTTTCATTTTGTTTTGCAAATTTCTACATGTCAATCATGTTATTCAAAGTAAATTTTCAAACTTTTTTTAAACAAGAACAACTTGCGTGCCAGCTTCCTCTTACTGTACTTATGTAATACACCTCGTCTGTGTCTCTCTAAATGTAGATTCGTGTCAGTTTTTGTTTCAGTTGTGGGATTGCATTCAACTTCTCCTTTCCTCTCCTCGTAAACTGACACGATCTTGTATTATATGTGCCTTTGTGTGCACTGAAAGGTTGACAATGGGGCAAGGGTGGACACATAGAGATTGGGTTACACCTTACTACATTCATGCCTTTAAAAGAACCCAGTAGGTTATATTTGTGTGAGTCATTTTGTGGCTAAATTTCAGTTCATGCTTGTAAAATTTAGAAAGAGCACGATATTATATATATATATATATATATATATATATATACATATATATATATATATAGACAGAAAACAATAACTAAAAGAATGTTAAATCAATTTTTTACTATCACCCCTAAACTTCATTGACTCAACATTGGATTCTGACATTAATTCTTGGTCATTTTTACACCTCGGTTAATATTAAAACAATACTGAGATGATGATCAACTAAAGATCAAAAGGACATGAAGTGGAATTTCAAATGATGTTAAAAAAATTACTTAAAATACTTTAGCATAATATAATTTATTTATCTAATGTTATGGTAAATAATGTAATGATGTTGATTAAAACATTTTGACTGTTGCATTAAACACTGGGTTTTAACATATAAATGACAACAGACAACTTGACATCATTTAAAAAAAAGATTTAATTTATTGAATCACATTAGTTTAAAATACTTTTCGGTGAATTCACTCGTGCAGTGAATGATGTCCTGCCCCGGTCTGGACTGTAATTGTGAACTGCCTGTAGATAAAGGAGAACTTTCAGACTGTCACTTCCTCCATTTGTTGAGTCGCCCAATCTACACCAGAAAACAAAACCAAAAACTGAATAAAGCAAATGAAAAAAATAAGGAATGAGCATACTTTCTTCAGATTTGATGTTTTCTACTCAAGATGTCGCTATCTTTCTCTAATTCATCTTAGCTAACATAATTTGATCATCTAAGTAATCAGTTACATTAGCAAGCTAATTTCAACTGATGACCTTTTTGACAGTCAAACATCTAGAATATGTATCACTGTGAGTGTTCAGCAATATTTTTATATAAATATAACTGATTAAGAACAGATTTGGTAAAATTGAAATATTAGAAAATAAGTGAATGCTTACCTGATGTATTCTCTGTGGTTCAGTGATATCGAACCATAAATCCATGATTTTTAAAAATCATATCCCGGTCTACTATAAATCAGTGACTACTGAACAAATGGGGTGGACCACTGTAAAAGAGGGGTGCGATGGAATTGTCCAAGTAATAATAGCTTTAATTTCCCACTCAACTATAAATCAGTGGCCTTTCAATATAATTTCCTAGTGAACTATAAATCCACCTTTATTAAGTGGGTTAGTATTTTTGCATTGATTCAACATTTATTTAGCATTGAGATTTCAATCTTGACCATAATGATGATTCAGATGAAGAATCAAAATTAATTCAATCTAATCTTGCTATCAGGGATGTAGTACACAAAAAACGGACAAACTGCAAAATGATCTAATATTAGTGATGTGTGTCTCCTCACATAAAAAATAGGCATATTCTTTGTATTCATAATAAAGAAAAAAAGAATCATTTTTGAATCTTTAATAAAATGCAAAATAGAAGTATTTTCCTCCAAACATAATATAAAATCAAATCATTCTGAGGTACATGCAGTGTAGACTAGACAAGAGAACATTTAAGTGAAGAATAACTGATAGAAAATGACTGAGCAAATTTGCAAAACAAACTATCATCTCACATAATTCTGCTTTTTCAAGTCACGCAGGTTTTATTCTCAAATCTTTCCAACGCCTGTAGTTTTTAAATGTGCCATCTGCCTCATCAGCACTTAATGCTCAATGATAATTGCTCAGTATGCTCAAAAAGTACAAATCTTTACCTGTACATGAAAAGCTTTATGTAGTAATCGAGAATTTAAGTAATACAACTGCATCCCAGCCTTTCAGAGATACAAAAGAAGGGTTTACATTCATTACCGGCCATTATTAATTCATTAATTCATTTATTATATACATTTTTTATTTTTGTATTTTTTTGTTTCACACATGGTACAGCAGGAATTCATTTCCTATACACAACCTCCCTTTCAATTAAAGTAACACTGTTTCCGAGCATGAAACAGAGTTACTTTAATTGAAAATGTTAATTACTTGACAATTACTTGATCTACTTGACAGTAGATTTATTTGAGTGGAATAACAAATAACATTGGAAAACCTGCCCCATCATTTATCCAAAGTCAGGTAGCGATGTCGTTGTTACCCATTATTTATCTGAAAATATACACTGTCATCATTTCTTTTAGGCTGTTTCATCCAGTCACCTAACTATTACTACAAATTACTGCCTAATGATTGCTAAAGCAAAGGGAGACATATTTTCTTTGTTGGTGACGAGACACTTTTCTTTTCCTTCTTTAGACAATAGTAAATATTGTTAGTGATTTTGCACTTTCTTTTAGTGTAGCCACTCTTTTTATTATTGCAACCGTCATAACAAATGTTCTTTTATATTAACAGTTATTATCTTCCTTAAAACTAACCCAAACATTTGTGCTTGATGTGCATTTTGAAAACCCATTGACGTTATGGGCATGTTAGATAAAAAACAACTAAATGGATCTTGTTGTTGTTTTAAATTGTTGATATATATTAGACAAAAGCAACTATGAGTGAGTTATTCCTTTAAAATTTCATACTCGGCCTCAGTGACTAAAGACAAGCAGCTACATGTTTCCAGTAAAACTTCTGTAATCAATTCACAAAAGTCATTACGCTTTACTGTGTTTCATTATAACACAGAATCTGATAAAATAAAAGTTAATCTACAGGGTTTGCTGCATGAAATATGCAGAATGTCAACTGGAGTGTCTGAATAAATTATACATGTAGATGGAGCACAAATAAAATCATCATCACTTTTTTTGTTCTGAAGAATGGCAACAGCACTATTCCTTGCTTAACCCCTGCTTTTTCCCACATTCTGGCTTTCCTTGAAATCGAAACATGACACATTCTTCTCGTCTTTCATTTAAGAATTTACAGCGCTGTTTTTCATATTGTGTGCATCCTTCACAAGCGTTACACAGGGTATTTTACATTATATTTTAGATTCATTAAATACGTTTTTTGAACTTTAAATGGCTTACCTGATGCTTCTCAAAAGCATCTGTAGAGTCTTTTTATGCTTGTGCGCAATTATATATGTATCCTAGGGTCCTATGGAGACTTGTCCTCTTCATTCTGCTCTGCGCATGTCTCTTCCTTATCCCCATAGTCTCATTCATCCATCTTTCATAAGTCCAAAAATTGCCACAGTTACCGTCTATTTCACAACTTGTTGTTTCTCTTTCCTTTCTGTCCTCAGTTTCTCTTTGCTGTTCCAGTAGCAACCTGTTTCTTACACAGGAGCATCATCTCTGGCATCAGATGGCATAGTTTGCAGGTGTGTTTGTGTTTCAGTATGTGCGTGTGCTAAGGTGCATTCAGGAAATCAGAAATTCTGAAATGCAAGGTTTGCCTCTGGGACGTAATAGACACAATTTTGACACACCCCCACAGAGGAGGGGGAGGGAAGTTCTATCTATCTTTCTGTCTATTTCTTTGTCTCTGCGTGACTCTTGGGTAACAGCTGGGAATACAGGATATGGGGTCAGACAGTTCCTGCAAAGAGTATTATCCTTTATCTGGTATGTGTTTGTGTGCATGCATACATGTTTCTATTTGCCAATGCAAGTGTGTGAGGTGAGCAAAAAATTGAAACAGTCAAAAATTGTATGCTGGGCAGGTTGGCAAACCGGTCAAACATCTCTCTCTCTCTCTCTCACACACACACACACACACACACACACACACACACACACACACACACACAATGATGGCAGGGCTTTGAATTTGAGCACTGGCATCTGGCGTCAGCCGTAAAATGAATCCAAACAAGACAAGAGCAGCCTCGGGGCGACACCGTTCTTCAAATCTCAGTGTGTTCTTTCCTGGTCTGCAGTGTGAGGAGGAACCTGCTGTAACACAGCTACCCGTTGACCACAGGAGGGCAATGAAGATATCCACAACTTTATTTTCCACAGTGGATCAAGTGTCAGCTTTTGTTCATTTTTACTGACCGGTAACGAAACAGTATCGGATCAGTGAAGCAGAGCATAACTGCAAAGTGCTGCTGCTCGTCTTCAGTGACGCGGCATTTTTAGGCGAGCTACTTGCAAACGTGAGTGTGAGCACAGACTTCAGGCTTGAGTAAATCTGAATTCCACCAGCAAGCTCTTCTGTTTTCATCTTCTGCTACACTTAATCAATTCCATTTCTTTACCTCTTCAAAGACAACACATGCTCATACCTGGAAGATCACCTGAGCTGCTCAATAATGAGCACGCTTCTGGGCAATGTTTTAGCAAATTTTCAAACTCCAACTCCGCTGCTTTTCTAGGTAGTTGCTGTCATTTGTATTCAGCCAAGGTAATCAATGTTATATCATGGTAAAAATGTACCTTTTATTGTTGGATGCAAACAACCATAAAATAAAACTGTTTGAGAATGAATTTGATGATTAAAAAGAAGGATGCAAGCCAGCAGAAGATAATTCATCATAAAAACTATTTGGGATTTTTGCCTTAACAATTTCATTGTAAATATACTGAACAAACTATTAGAAGCTCCTGACTGCAATAGAGGCATGGATGCACAGAGAAGTCACAAGATGACTTTAATACTGAAGAAAACAAGAACGTTTAATTATTCTCTAGTAATATCAGTGTCTAAGCTGATTTTTTTGTCTTTATTCCGTGTTAATGAAAGTATTTGGAAGTGTAAGTCATATGGAAAGATGCAAATATGTGTTTTGTGTCTGTGTCATGGAATTTGACTGGTCTTGTATACAAGCTTGCGCACCAGTCGAACATAAACTTTGCATCATGTTTCTCTCCCACGCTCCGGAGAAACTTTGCATGTTGTTCTGCTGAATGTTAGCAGCCCGTTCCTGTAAATTTGCAATCTTAGTGCAAAATTCAATTGTAGTGTCAGCACCATCTGATCTGAATTTGATGTGACACGTTTCACCTTCCACCCACAACATAGCAACTCCACCTTTATGCAAGTGATGAATATCATTGATCATGTGAGGCATCAGAGAGTTCAGTCAACGTCCAAAAACAACATATTTATGCTAAAAATGTTCATAATACTAAGTCAAAAGTCATCTCCTGCCTTGAGGTTAAATTACCTACATCATTCTCTATGTTGGAGGATATATAATGATAATATCATATTCCCGTGTTTGTCTCCAGTAGCAGGCTACAGTCAGCAGTGAGACACACCCATGCTTTGGTCATGAAGCAGAAATATCAAATTGACTTAATTAACTTATATTCTTGAATTGAATTGAGTCCTTATCCTTGCTTCTAGGTTAGTACTTTTTGATTTTACAGGTATTGTTGCAGAGTCAAACTATGCTGATAGCTCCAGCTGGCAAGCTTTTTGTGTGAGAGTCAATAAACGTATGCAAGTTCAGTAAATATGATAGATGCAAACTTCATTTAATCCACATGTTTGACTCTGATCTTTGGCTGTAAAGTTTTGTAATTCTGTCTTGCAAAGTTGCAGCCCTATCATTTTAACTAATCTGCCAACTTTGTGATGGAAGCCCCTACAGTTTGTGTCTCCAGGCCCATTTTGCACACTAACACATACCCTCACAAGGTGAAGACAATACCAGCCAGTCTACTGCAACAGGCACTGAAGGCACGGAAGATGTTTTATGGCTGATAGCTCGACAACAAAGCTTTGCCCGGAGGCTGGAAGATAAAATTAGAGCAGGGTATACGGTGTCTGAACTGTTCGAGTCTTAGTGAAAGAGTGTGGTGGAAAATCAAATAAACAATGTTAGAAACCTAGTTAACTACAGGACTAATGAATGCTGAAGTTTAATCCTCAGCTCCGCTGTTTTAACAGTGAATTTAACAGCATCACAGGACGGCTCTGTCCAGCATTTTGGTGTGACTGAAAAACCTGAAGTCTTTTAACTGATGTCTCAATAATTTTATATTATAAAACATTTACAGACACCTTGCACTGCTGATTTACTCTACATAGGTGCTACCTGCAGCCCATTATTTTATACCTAACACAAAACTCCACAGCTCCTACACTGGCCTACTTTACTTGTGAAACTAAGCAGCAACAGCAGCAGTAAACTGCATTTGGACTGTCAGCACAAGTGAGCGTAGGAGGTGTTGGCGACCTAATAGAGCCCAGTGTGTTTCTACCCTGAGGGCTCAGTCTTAAAGTTAAATCAACATGCTGTGAGTTTTGTTTTATTTCAGCAGCTTTTAAACACTATACAGTTTATTATTTTTTATTTCAGTATTAGGGCGGCATCAAAGACACACCGTTTTCTAAGAAAAAGCAGTTCACATTTTTCTGGTATTTCAACCGAGCAAGCAGCACATCAGCACGCTTTCAGCATTGATTATTTTTAGAAGGAACACCATCCAGCTCTGTGTGTAAGTGGGACGTTTTACAAAAGATGACGCAGGCATCACAGCTAATGATCCCTCCAGCTTGCGCTCTTGCGAAGGCCAATTGGCAGTGTTCACAGGTGGGAAGCTGGGTTTCGTTGTTTTACTGATGGCTGTGGCACCTGCACAGAGCCTTAACAATACTTTCATTCAAGCAATTATCAGAGAAGATCACGCTTTAACAATAGCAGGTACTCCTACACCCAGAAGTTCAGCTACATCTGTGACTTAAGGAGTAAAACACAAAGAGGCCGTTTCCCTTCAGGAAGGTGGGTTAACAGGATAGAATAATGCTTTGATCCAAACTTGTCAGAAAACACCAGATGAGCATTAGTTTAAGTGCTGACTAAATTCTTCATCCCCAAGGGATCGAGCACATGAAGTAAGTAAAGTTTGTTTCGAGGATTTATTCAGTTCTATTTCATTTAATTTATTCAGCAACAACAGCCACCTCAAGGGGCTTTATATAGTATGGTAACGACGGTACAATAGAGCAAGATTACAGGAAGCTTGAGGATTTTGTCTGTGCACATTTGATAGCTGGCTGACTAATGCTTTCTGACATTTTCTGACAATAGATGCTTCTTGATGACTACTTAATGTCATTGCCGGTGTCTCAATTGCATAATTGTAATAAAAAGAGAGCAAAATGATTGGTATTGGATTTGACCTTTCAAGATATACACTTTTACACTCTGAGCCGCCACTTGATGACAGCTTTACAAAAAAAAAGTCAGTATTATGAACTTTTATCTATTCATTTGTCATCAGTTTTAAAGCCCTATTAAAATTCCTTTTGCCCAAATGTAAAATTTTTGACCCATTTACTGTAGACCTATTATGCTTTGTCTTTTAATAAACAATATATGCATACTACACATACTACTAATATACATTCATGTGAAAAGAAAAGGTTTGCAGTCTTGTGAAAAACCTTGTGATTCAATAGGAAGCATAGGAATTTAGAGGGTAATGTGCAGCCAGGGGCTGGTAATCAAATATACTTCAATGACTGATCATCATGTGGAACAATGTTCTTTGAGCAGATAACACCAAAGCAAAGCTTTTTAGTCATAATTCACACTGCCACATTTGGCAACTGGAAAAAAAGACTTAACAAGTATGACTTGTTCAGAAATGTTGGCAAAAGAAAGTCTCTTCTCTCTACAAAGAACATAACAGCATCTGAACAAATCACAAGATTTCTGGAACTACTGTATGGCTTTTGAGACAGACACGACCAAAAAAGAGATGATAAGCCACAATTCACACTTCCATGTTTTGAGAAAGCCAAACACAACATATCAGCACAAACACCTCTTACCAACTGTCAAGCACAGTAGTGGAGTGGTGATGGTTTGGGTTTGTTTTGCAGTCACTCAGTCAACCATGAACTGTCTATACCAAAGTATTCTACTACTTCCACTTCAGGCTTGAGGACAATGGTCCCAAACACAGCAGTAAATCTACAACAACAGAATCATCCAGACTTTAAACTGATTGTAAAGCTGTGTTGGGACCATAAGAGAGCTGTGCTTAAACAAATACCTGCAAGCTTCAATGAACTGAAGCAACATTGTAAAGAAAAGTGGGCCACAATTCCTCCATAACAATGTCAGAGACTGATAAAGTCATACAAAAAACAATTGATTGATGACTGCATATTAAAACCCTTTTTTCACATGACTATATATGTTATACTGTTACAATGGTTGATGCTTAAGTTAAACAAGGCCAAACTCTAAAATAATGAGGTCAGTGTACAAGTGATCCTGATGTGCCACAAGCTCTGTCTTCAGCTGCTCTAAATAGTGTTTCAGACTTTCATTTAAACTCCTTGATCTGTATCATGTCAGTAATCTTGGAGATCCTTCATATGGTTACCCCAGTAACCACTGTTGGGTGTAATGTATTACAAAGTAATGTGATACTGTAATCACATTACGTCTTTCAATAACACACTAATGCAGCGTGTTACTGTATCACTAACCTGCAGTACCAACAGAGGGAGATGTTTTATTTCAAGCCAACATTAAAATAATCACAGGAAAACGCTTAAAGAGACATTGCATTCAGTTCATCATAAACACATTTACATGTAAACACATTTTAGACACCTAGCTTAATTGTTTGTGACATAGAACAACGCTGGATTGTACTGCTTTAAATATATTATCTTCCTCTTCTGGTACTGCAACTTCTGCATGATTGTCCATTTCATGCTTTGAAGGGGCAAAGCGTGAAATGGACATAGTGGACCAGTGTGTCTATTACATGCTTTGTCATGATATAGGGTTGGTCAAGTATTGAAGTAACATACTGCATTACTTTTAATACATAATTTCTCTTGAGTAATGACCACGACATTGTGGGCTTACAGCTCCACACGGGCAGCCAGTCAAAAGAACGTTGACTTAAATGGAAGGGGATCATACCCAAAATGGCGTGTTGTAGATAAGGGTTGTACAGAGAGGCTGCATTAAAACCCAGAATAAGATAAAATTATTTTGAAAAAGTAGATCATGTGAAGCTACACCAGCAGGAATAGAATTAGAAATTTTGAGCTGAAAATGAACAAATTAGAGTTAAAAAAAAAAGAAGAAGAAAAAACTCCCATACAAGGGGACTTTTGTTAAATGCTAATATTTCCACAAGATGATATATTACAAATCACAATGCTAAGATCTTGATTTTTTTATTTTGTCTTTATTTTTCCAGCAATAAAGTAGAAATACTCGAGTCATACAGATGATTGCCTCATGTCACTGTAGTTGTGCAACTTGATATGGTGAACAGACAGCAGTAGCCAAACAAAGTGACTGAATCTAAAGCAAGTTTTGGTGAAAAGTGTGGCACTTCCTCTGTGATTACATCACAACCTGGATTAAATTTAATGTCTCATTAGCTTTTTAGGAAATACCTCATTCACATGCCACACAGCACTAGCAACAAGCAGGTAACATGTGCACTAGAAACCTGTCTTCCTCTCTTCTCATCCCATGCTCAGACGGTGGTGATCTGGTCGACAACTCTGGTGCTGTCATTCATTTCAACACACTCCACCTCCTGTCTCTGTCCTTCCCCTCCAGGTCCATGGCCCCGGCTCTTGGAGGGGGGCAGGAAGGTGAGGAGTGTGGGCAGGAAAGCCAACGTGTGCAGGGCCGAGCAAGCGGCCGTCAGGGTGAGGCAGCGAAATAGTGTGCGTGTGAGGTTGGAGCGTATGGAGCCAACGGGTACCAGGGCAGCACCGTAACAGATGAGCGTCTGTAAAGAGGGAACACCGTGTCTCTCCAGTGCCACTCTCACCCAGCGAGTCCTGCTTTCACCCCGACCTGCAGCAAAGCCACAGAGGAGGGGGCCGCTGCAGTCTGCTGAGTGCCCCAAAGCTGAAATCAAACATAGCACAGACATGCAATCCAGCTCTACACCCCATAAGGTCATGAAGCCCAGGACGCCAAACTGGACAGAGAGCAGTGTGAGGCCCAGCCACACAGACACCAGGGGCTCCACAACAGCCAGAGAGGAGAGACCCAACAGGAAAAGCACCGCCAGCAGTGAGTGTCTAAGTGGGGAGCTGACTGCTGCAGCATAGCGGTCCAGGTAGACGAAAGAAGGGTTGAAGATTAAGAAGCGGACTCGTGAGGTCAGTGACAGGCGTCGCAGCGTGTCCAGCAGCACTGACATCTCTTCGCGCTTGTTCTCCGTTGTTTTGGCAACCAAGAAGATGCGAGAAGCTGCCACATCAGGCTCTTCGCCCTGGCCGCGCTCTGCAAATATAATGTCATCTGCAAAGTGAGCAAACTGCGGCTCACGGAGAAAGGCGTGGCGCAGTGTGCGGGTGAAATTTTCCCGCGGCTGGCTGGTGGACTGGTTGCGATCTGACAGGTAGTTCAGGTAAGCTTCCAGCCAGCTTATTCTCTGGAAGCCTTTGGCATATTCCAGCAGATCCCGCTGCACTGAGGCATTCCAGTAAGGGGCACTTTCATAAATGTAGAATCCAATCACAGGAGAGTATGAGCTGAAGTAACGCTGCTGGGCTCGGGTGTACAATACTGTTGCGGTGTCCATTGCAACCAGTGCGCTAGGGTCAGAACCCTGGGTCACCTGTTGACGACACAAACATTTTTATTACATGCCACAAATAAAGACTTTATAATTCTGTAAAAGAGAAATCACCAGGTGTCTCACCTGTAGGAATCCCATCAATCCAAAAGAGATGTAAACCAGATACAGCAGAACCACAAAGGGTTTAACATAAGTGTTAGTGATCCAGTCTCCATAGCAACGTCGCACACAGCCCAACAAAAGGTGGGAGTCCTGAGGATGAGGGTCCGTGCTTGCTGTGGAATGTGGGTGAGGGTGTGGGTGTGGGTGAGTGGAGTTAGCAACATGAGCATGTCCACGAACAGCGGGGTTGTTAGTTGTATGCGGGTGAGGGTGTGTGTGCGTGTGAGTAAGGTCAGGGTTTGGTGTGTGAGTGTGACCAATCCCTTGTGGAGGATTCGTCACTTGGGTCTCCTCCTGGTAACGAGTGTACATTAAACACCTGTACCAAGCCGGTTTAGAGTCCAGACGGTCTGGTTTGGGGACTCGCCGGCAGAAGCAGCCATGTCTGTACCCGGTCTCCAGGTAGCCTGTAAACACCAGACAGGAACTGTAGAAGGACAACATGTAAACATAGCTGATGGTAACGGCCAGAGCAGCAGTGCGGCAGAAGAGCCGGACGGCTTCCATGTTGGTGAGCGGGGAGGCGGCCAGGCCCAAGGTCATCAGGTGGATCATGGTGGAGCCAGAGAAACGCAACATAACATCCTCGAAGACGCTTGCAACACGCTCTTTCACATGCTGGTCCTCACGGGTTCGTCTCCACGATGACAGCATCTCGAAGGAGCCGAAGAGCCCATGACCTGAGGACAAATAGAACAGCAATGAGAATGAATCTTGTATTAGACCAACAAATTTAAAAGAGATTGTAACCGTATCACACTTATTTAGCCAAAAAAAATTACTTTAGCAGAACTTTGTTATTTCTGCTCTATTTGGCTTGTTTCTTATATAGAAACTAGAGAGTAAAACTTTAAATACTGTCAATGACTAAAAACAGTAGTCAGGTATAAACATACAGAAAAAGAAAAGAGATGAGTAAAGAAATATTCAGTGAATCACAGGAAACTGGTAGCTGGTTCCAAAGCTGGCCAGGAAGCTGAAGGCTATGCCTCACTTTTTCTACATTTAAATACCCCAAGAACCACAAGTAAGCCTCCAATCTGATTAGACTGAGACAATTGCAGATAAAAAGCAAATCTGAAAATTAAGAATAAATAATATGTTTTGGTTTTTTTGGGTTTTTTATCTAAATTACACAAATTAGATTCTAATTATTTATTTTAAATAAATTAACTATTTTAGTTTAATTATTTATTTTATTCATTTGCTGCAAATGATGTCTCTTGACTTATCTGAAGAACCTTCACAGTTCACCAGAAGATACTTAGCTCTCTGTTTTCCAAACTCCAACCTCTTTGTTTTTAATTCATGGTTCCCTTAGCAGAAAACCAAGGTAATTTATTGGGATGCAAGACATCACCTGTATTAAAGACAAATGTTTTCTTGTAACTAGGCTTAAAATTAAAGCTCCTCTCTTCTTTACAAGGGGTCAAAACTATATAAGAATCTCCCAGGGATTTGTGTCTCCTCCCAATCTCAAACTGGGGATCTTTCAGCCTTGTTGCTTCAGTTTATTCATTTCATCAAATCCCAGTGTTGCACAAGGTAGTGCAATAGTGCTTCTGAATATTCCCTCTTTGTATGAGGTCACACCAAAATCCCATTTGAAGTGGAGATACATGAAATGACAGATGTAAGACACTGTGAAAATGCCATTTTCTTTTGATTGTAACATGCCCAACGTGAGAAATACCAGAAGCGCCATTGCTCCTGCAGTAGCAACAATAAAGAGACCAATAGTCTTAAAACAACAGCACAATTTTCACATGATAAGTGAAAGGAATGAATCATTGTCGATTCAATAAAGCAAATTAGTGCCCATTTCCATGAATTTGTGCTTGTCCAGTCTCACGTGCTGCGCATACACATTGATTTAGGTGCAGCAGATGGTTTTTAAGGGTTTTTTTCCTTCTGTGGTTGCCATAGCATCCGTGAGTCACCAGTAACACATGTACACCCCACCGCTACCACCATCACCCCCCTCTCCAGTGACCTCAGCATGGCGAAACACTTAACACCTAAGCAGAGGCGCATTGTACCGACACTTGAGGCGTGGGCGTGGAGTACAGAGAAAGTCTGCAGATCTGCGACTTGTGAGAGGGAATTAGACAGAGGATGACGGAGAAAAGAGGTGCAGAGGTTAATGTTGCAGAGACAAGATGAGAGCAAAAAAGAGAGGCTGGAGACAGCACTTGTGCAAGGATATTTACCAGCAGGAGACAGGCACACAAGCAGACACACTCACATATATAGAAGCACTTAGAGGAACATAGAAGGATGTTTCTTTTTCCTGAAACTATGTCTGCCCTTGATACGACTACTGTGTTGCAAAATGTTTTTTTTTTTCAGATATTGAAAAGTCTTTGTCAGTTTGTTAACTATGGCAAAAATGGAGCAAACAGGCAGAAGAAAATAAAAAATCTTAACAAGCGATCTTAACAAGTGAAGTATTGCTGCTGATGATCCTTGGGGGATATAATGTATGTATGTAGAGTTGTGTTTGGAAGTTTACTTACACTCATCATAGTCACGAATGTCATGTTGATTTTCAAATCCTAAGAATTAAAACATGAGAATTGGTTGCATAATTTTGGGTTGGTGTTGGATTTTCTCTAATCCACGCAGGGTAAAAAGTATACATACAGGCTCAGATATATGCATGCACGTTTTAATCTTTAAATAAGTGTTACTGCAGATTCTTCAGTGTCTTTTAACCTTGTTTTAGCCAAAGCTTATTAACTTCTCATTAGTGATTATGATTTACCACAACTGGTAGTTTCTCTTTGTCAGCATGATGAATGATTTGACCAATAGTCAAAACAATAGGGAAGTCCAAGGATCTCAGTGAAGATCTAAGAAGGAGAACTGTAGATCTGCATAAATTGCCATGGTCCCTTTGAGACATGGAGGAACAACTGAAGATTTCAAAATAATCAGCTCCAGCAATTGTAGGTAACAACAAGTTAGTTGGATTTATCAACACTTTACCAAGATCTAGAAGAAGATGTAAATTGTTACACCCAGATGAGAGGAAACTGGTTGTTGTTCAGGAACAATCAGGAACCACCAAGACTCAAGCCTGCCATGGCTGCTGGACATCCGTGTCACTGACCACAGTGAAGCACGTTGTCACGCTCCTGGGACGGTGACCCAATGTTTTCTGTTTTGTATTATTTATCCTTGATTTCATGATTTGTCTTTGCTAGTCTCTCGGTTTTGGTTTCTGTCTCAAGTATTCCTAGCTCCTTAGTTCTTTAGTCTTTTCTATGGTAAGTGGTATGTCATCCAGATATGGGTCAGGGCTGGCGCAGATGCCACTGTTTATGTGATAGCATGCCACATCTGGCCAATTGTGGTTTGGTTTATGTGGCCCAGGCTCATAGAAAACAGGTCTTCCCCGGATCCGGCATCAAGCTGGCACTTCTGACTGACTGGTGTCATGGCAGGGTGTATGTCAACCAGATGTGGGCCAGGTCTGTAAATGATGGCACTATTTATGTTCCTATTCTCCTATTTTAGTTAGAAGATCCAAATGCTATGTTAAAATACTATACTGCTATGGTAGCCAATGTTTCAAATGCAGGCTTGACAGGTTTGTGAGTGTACACATTTTGATCCCTGGCTCCTCCAGTCTGAATGAATGTAGTTAGGAAGCACTCAGTTTAGAGAAAGTGTGTGATTGAGTGAATGTGGCATGTTGTATAGAGCACTTCAAGTAATCCGGGAGAGTAGAAAAGTGCTATATAAGAATCAGTCCATTCACTGTCTGAACAGAGTTTCATCATGTTACTTTTGCACTGTTATGTTCCGGCACACGTTGTTATTACATGGCTTGATTAAGGTACACATTAGGCTGACATCTGGGGCCAGAGCTGAAACTGTTCTGGGCCAGCACAGGGCCAGCAGTGTGTCTGCAACTGGCCCGTGGCTGCACATGGCTCACATACCGCAAAAAATGATGGCCCTTTGGCCAGATCAGGTTTGCAGAGAACCACCAGTGTGTCTGCAACTGGCCTTGTGCTGCCCCATGTGTGGATTACATCTGGCAAACCTGATCTGGGCCACCAAAGGGTTGTCTTTTTTTGCGGTATGTGGGCCATGTGTAAGCACATTGTGTGGGCCAGATCCGGGCCATACCAATTTTGGCATGTGGGTAGGTTCTGGTTCTGTGTATTTTAGTCCTGTCTTTCCCTGCTTGTTGTCACGTTGTACCCTCTAGAGTCTGTGTTTCCTTGCTTCTAGTTTTATGTTTTGTTTCCTGCATTTGGTGTTCATGTTTTTCCAGCAAATAAAGCTGCATTTGGGTCCTTCCTCCTGGCTGCCACAAAGTGAACCATGACACAACTTTTACATCACCATGGACTAAGAGGTTACCAAAAAGGAAGAAGCCCTTGCTCCAAAATGTAAACCTTCAACCTCAACTAAAATTTTCAGCCGCCTATATGGACAAGCCAAATGTTTTATAGTCAAATGAGACATACAGTGGAGCACCCCTGATAATTTTCATGATTTTCTTTCATAAATCATTGGTTGTTTGGATTAGCAATTTCATTTAAATATATCATATAGCAGATAAACACAATGATATTTGAGAAGTGAAATGAAATTTATAGGATTTACAGAAAGTGTGCAATAGTTACTTAAACTAAATTAGGCAGGTGCATAAATTTGGGCACCCCAACAGAAAAATGACATCAACATTTAGTAGATCCTCCTTTTCAGAAGTAACAGCCTCCAAACACTTCCTATAGCTTCCAATGAGAGTCTGGATTCTGGTTGAAGGTGTTTTGGACCTTTCGTCTTTACAAAACATCTCCAGTTCAGTCAGGTTTGATGGTTTCCAAGCATGGACAGTCCGCTTTAAGTTACATCATAGATTTTCAATAATATTCAAGTCTGGGGACTGAGATGGCCATTCCAGAACATTGTACTTGTTCCTCTGCATGAAGGCCTAAGTAGATTTTGAGCAGTGTTTAGGGTCATTGTCTTGTTGAAATATCCAGCCCAACTTCAACTTTGTGACTGATTCTTGAGCATTGTTCTCAAGAATCTGCTGATACTGACTGGAATCCATGCAACCCTCAACTTTAACAAGATCAATTTTAGTTTCATCAGTCCACAGCACCTTATTCCAAAATTAAGCTTGCTTGTCCAAATGTGCTTTAGCATACCTCAAACAACTCTGTTTGTGGCATGTGCACGGAAATGGCTTCTTCTGCATTACTCTCCCATTCAGCATCTCCTTGTGCAAAGTGCGCTTAATAGTTGAATGATGCACAGCGACACCATCTGCAGTAAGATGATGTTGCAGGTCTTTGGAGCTGGTCTGTGGGTTGACTATGATTGTTCTCACCATCCTTTCCCTCTGCTTATCTAAGATTTTCCTTGATCTGTCTTAACTAGAACTGTGCCTGTGGTCTTCCATTTCCTCAATATGTTCCTCACAGTGGAAACTGACAGCTGAAATCTCTGAGATCACTTTTTCTATACTTCCCCAAAACCATGATGTTAAACAATCTTTGTTTTCAGGTGTTTGAGAGTTGTTTTGAGGCTCCCATGTAGCCACTCTTGAGAGAAGACGCAAAGAGGAGAAAAACTTGCAAATGGCCACCCTAAATACCCTTTGTCATGACTGGATTCACCTGTGTATGTAGGTCAAGGGTCAATGAGCTTACCAAACAAATTTTATGTTCCAAAAATTGGTGCTAAAGGTATTCTAATCAATAAAACCACAAGGGTGCCCAAATTTATACACCTGCCTAATTTTTTTCAAGTTGCTATACATCAATACAACCGTTATAGCCCAAACTTTAATAATATGTATGCATTAAGTGCATAATAACTACACAAATTGCAAAAAAGTGCAATAAACTACCAAAAAATTTAAAATCATTTTTGGGTTTTATATATATATATATATATATATATATATATATATATATATATATATATATATATATATATATATATATATTTCTAGTTAGAGAATTTTAAGAGGTTTATCCCTCAAAACTGTAAACACAAAAAAGGTGCACAAAATATTTTCCAACAACAGGAAATTTATTTTGAGTGTCTTCATAGTTTTATTTTTGAGATACACCAATTTTTATATACTGCAGGAAAAACGGAAAAGAAAATTATAATGCAAATTTGCAAAAAAACCAGCATTTGCATCAAAATAAACTATTTCCAGCAGTGCAATTTGAGTTCTAAGCATCCCAGAAACGATACAGAAAGTCATAAAGTCAAACATGACTTTTGAAAACACCAGTGTAGGCTTATAAAGCCCCGAAGGTTAAAAAAAAAAAAAAAAAAAAAGAATCACTTCCGGTTCCAAGCAGGTAATGGCGGACATGCAATAGTTCGCGCTGACGTCTGTTCCAACGTAGGAAGTGTTATGAACAGCTGATCAGATCGGCAAAGCGAGTTTCTGGAATATTATGTTTTTGTTGCTGCAAGTGCTTTTTATGCAGTTTTTGCAAAGCTATATGTGGAAGGAAACCGTGACCTAGGACAAGCTGATGGCATAACATGTAAGTACAACTCTTCCGGTTTCTTATGCAAAAAAATTACTGCGCAAGCTTACGTGGTTGCAGAGCTACAGGGATTTAAAAATAGTTACGCAAAACGGAGCATGCCCGCTCCGACTGGTTTTAAAGGGGAAAATGAAATTGCTGATCCAACCAACCAATGATTTATGAAGGGAAATCATGAAAATTATCAGGGGTGCCCAAACGTTTGCATACCACCGTAAATTAAGCTATTTGGCCACAATGAAAACAGGAATTCGGAATTATTCGGCGGCATAAAGGTGAGGCTTATAAACCTAAGAGCACTGCTAGCTATTAAGCATGGTGATGGGAGCATCATGTTCTGGGGCTGTTTTGCTGGCAGTGATACTGGTACATTGTAGAATGTGGATGGAATAATGAAGCAGGAGGACTACCTGCAAATTGTTCATATCAACAGCTATATGGTTGAACCTTTGACACAACTGGATGTTCCAACTGGACAATGACCCCAAACACATATCTAAACTGGCTTTGAAATTGATAAATCAAGCTAATGGTAAGCTTCTAAAATTGCCTCCCCCAAAGACAGTTTTTAATAACTGTCTAAATAAATATGTGAAAAAACAACTTACAATACTGTAAAACAAATAAAGGTAAACAGATTATCTCATGAGGTGCTTATATGACATTTTCTTAAAAACTAAATGATCCATTAATTTGATTTTTACATATCAATTAATGTGGAATGACTGAATGTGGGGATGACTGTTTTAGTTAAATTACAAAATAAAAATAAATTTGGGGAATTTAAGAGCAGCTTGGTTTTACGAGTTTTCCTGTGAAACAGCAATAATTTCTTTATGACTTTATTAGTCTCCGACATCATTGTGGAGTAATTTATGCCCACTTTTCTCTGCAACAATGCTTCAGTTTATTCGCTCTGGCAGCTCTCTTAAGGTTCTGCCACAGCTTTTCATTAAGGTTGAGGTCTGGATGTTGAATGGACTACTGCAACACCTTGATTCTTTTGTTTTTCAACTATTCTGCTTGGGATCATTGCCCTGGTGCAGGGGTGGCAAACTCCAGACCTCAAGAGCCGGTGTCCTGCAGGTTTTAGATGTGTCCGTGATCCATCACAGCTGATTTAAATAGCTAAATTACCTCCTCAACATTTCTTGAAGTTCTCCAGAGGCCTGGTAATGAACTAATCGTTTGATTCAGGTGTGTTGACCCAGGGTGATATCTAATACCTGCAGGACACCGGCTCTCAAGGCCTGGACTTTGCCACCCCTGCCCTGGTGCCTGACCAAGTTTGCTCTTGCACTGATGACCTCACATTTGACTCTAGAATTCTCTGGAAAACAGATGAGTTCATGGTCAACTGCAAAACCAGGTCAAATCACCATACTGTGCTTGACAATTGATATGAAGTATTTGTCCTACTTGTACTGTACTGCTTTTTCCCTGCATTTTTGTCTGTAAAATAAACAAAACTTTCAACATAGCTGCAGTTATAGTATGTACAGTAGGCCAATATTGGTCTCTTGTACTCGGTGAAGGCAGGAATGGTGGAGCCAAAGTACAGACTTACGGAGATAAAAAGGTACACTCAACACTGACTTATTGCTAAACACAACAAAATAACAAAACAGACTGGCAGACAGAACACACAGTATGAAACGAGAGAAATAGCAACACAGACCAAGGAAAACGCAGGGTTTAAATACACAGAGGGAGCAATCAGGGAATGGGAGACAGGAGGGAAACACAGCTGGGACAAATCAAGCCTAATGAGGCAAGGGAAGCAAAACTAAAAACACTGACATGTGACACGGACTTTCAAAGTAAAACAGGAAACATAACACAGAGACTGTATTATGAGAGCTGTATCCAGTTGACAAGGGGATACAGCTGACAGGGGAAACAGAGCAACTATTGAACACAGACAGAAACCAGAAGACTAAAAACTCTAACATTGAACCCAAAATATTACAAATGATAAATAATGACAAAATCGAAGTTCAGTAATCATGAAAAACTTCAGCCTCCCAAGTACCCTAACAAGTGGTCAACAAATATATCAGTCAAACTCTTCTATAAAATGCCTGAAATTTTCCTAGAGCTCTAGGAAACATTTTTGTGCATCTGACCAACTGTTCAAACATGAAAAATCCTTAGTTGGCAGGTTTATGAAACAGAAGAAAGCCTGAAATTAAGTCATGAGAAAAGTACAACTGTGATATTTTCTATAAAAAAATGACTAAAATGGTCCATCAGTTATCAGTCCCCCCCCCCCAAACTGGGGTCCAAATTAATTCACATGGTGATTGGGTCACCAGGAAAATTTGGATTACTGTATTTACTTTCTGCGTTTCTGTTAAAAAATCTCAGTTTTAAACAAGCAGGAAGCTTGCACTTGTCACACTGATGTACTGTGCACTGCACCATTTCTGTTAGGCAGAACTCCCCAAAGCTCCACAACGGAGGTGAAAAGTGCAAAGTTAGCAACACCCACAGAGCCACAGCAGTGACAGTAATGGCAGGCTGAAGCAGACCAGAATGATCCTTTACCGTTAACAATTTACCCTCGTTGCTACACAATCACACACCTGGTGAGTTAATGGCCCAAAGTCATTATCCCATCAATGTGCAACTTTTTAAATTCGCGAGCACAATGTGAAACATCTCTTGTGATTGATTTTAAAAGAGAAAGACACAAATCTCTGTCATTTTTAAGATATTACAAAAATACAGCATTCTTCCTTAATCCAAATCCTATCTTCCCCTGTAACAAAGCTTTCTCTCTCGCCTCACGCTGTCCTCCCACCTTTTTCTGTCTGCCCACTTGCATTCTGAGAAGATCCTTCTCCCTGCCTGCCTGTCTTCCTTCTAACTACAGTTTAACTTCATTTTCTGCTAAGAGAATCCTTATCTCAGCCTGCATTTGGAGTGATATTTCATATTTTATCCTCTCTGCCTGTTTCCCTGTACTTTCTGTTCACTCTGCAGTTGTTCTAAGCCTGACAGCAGCCTTTCCTCGCCCACTTTCTCTTTGTTCCTTCTCTATATCTTATCCCTGCCCAACCAAATAAACAAATTTACTTAATTAATTTAGTGCCAAATGCAACACAAATGAATGCTTAAACACTGATACAACTTTATTGGCCCTTTCCACATGCAAGGTGCTGCATAATTAGGAATGCAGAGACAATCCAATTACGCAGCTGAAATAGTCACTGATCAGTAGCAGAGGTTTGTTAAACTGCTGATTGATTTTTTTCACTTTAGGAAATACACAGTAGGATAAATACTACTGTGCAACCCCATTTACAACAATGTTATGAATGCATGTGGAAAAGTCATCACCAAATCAAAAATACGCTTGTATGTCTTTAATATTTCCAGTTAAACAAAATGTTAATTTTGTTTAATATTAGTTGTTGTTTTTAGCAATACCCCAAAGAAGTATTTATCCTTAAATTATATATATATATATATATATATATATATATATATATATATATATATATAATTACATTGATACCCAAGTTTTATACTACCTGTAAATCAGCATTTTCACTGGCTTCCAAAATCAATTGCATGTTGGGGCTGCCCCCTTAATCAACCTTAAGCTCTTTGGACACTTACAGAGGGTTATAAATTGCACTGAAAGGTTTTTCCTTCCATCACTAGAATGTGATTATTACATTAAGCAGTATTGTTGCACAAACAGTTTTAAAAGTGTCTTCATTTCAGCTGTACTAAATTTGATGCGACATAAACAAAGCACAGCAATGCCTCTTCACAGAATATAAACTTAAATTGTACCAGGTTTAATTACAAAGATGTGATCACCGACTGTTATCCAAAGTGAAGTTGTATTTAAAGGAAAAGCTGGGCATTTTTACCACTGGCTACCTATCCAGGGTGTGCCCCGCCTTTCGCCCTGTGACAGCTGGGATAGGCTCCCGCCCCCCCACGACCCTGAAAAAGGATAAGTGGAAGCGAATGGATGGCTACCATTTTATTCCTTGAAACTAGTCCTAAGTGCAGGGTAGATCTTACTGAGAAACAAAGGACAACTGTGCACTTGTGCAAGGACTTCTCAAGAACACGGCAGGCTCACCCTAAAGCAAACCATATTTTATGATCCTTCTACACACTAATTGATACCATAATTTAGACAACAGACATCTTGTAATAAACAAGACTTGAAATGCTAAAGCATTAATCAGAAAAGTGTTCACTGTGATCGCATATCAAGTGAACAGTAGGGTAGTTTTCCTGTAGACTTCTATGCAACCAGACTTGTTTCTGCAAAAAGAGGGGGCACCTCCTGCTGGCCATTAAAAAAACTGCAGGCTTAAGGCATGGGCTTCAGTTTGAAGATCTGGAAGATAGTCTGTGTACAATGTTATATACAACGTGAGTAAAGTGTTATTACATATGTGTGTATGTATCTGTGTGTGGCTCTGTCAGAACCGGGGTTAGGGAGTAGCAGAGGTGGGACCAAGTCATTGTTTTGCAAGTCTCAAGTAAGTCTCAAGTCTTTATCCTCAAGTCTCAAGTCAAGTCTCAAGTAATGTCAGGCAAGTCAGAGTCGAGTCTCAAGTCACTGGTGTAAAAGTCCGAGTCAAGTCACAAGTCTGAAATTTTGAATTTCAAGTCCTTTCGAGTCTTTAAAAAAAAAAAAACGAAAAAATAATGTTGCAGTTATGCTAAATGTAAATGTTAGACCATGTAATTTTAAAATCTGTGTTTTTCTCAACACATGACAAAATAGTGAACTTAGAAAATATACACAAATTGTGAAATTGCACCTCTTTAAAATGCAGCTCAATTAAACCTAGCTCCAATAATAATTTTCACCGACAGTTCTGAGATAAGCTGCATGTTATTCTTGGATGCGCTTGTAGGACCAGCTTTAAAATCGCATGACAAAAATATCATACACATTAAAAAAACTGTATCACCAACGTAGCCTGGACAACATTTGCTAGTTAGATGAAGTCAGCTATCTCATCCTAGCATATTTATATGCATATTTATAATTATACGGTTCTTGGAGTGAGCACATACACTCATGAAGTTTAGTAACTTCAGGTCACTGCAACAAGCCCAGGTACAGTTTACCGACGGATGGGTGCAGGACCTTGAAATGCACCGTGTAGAAAGTAAAGACCATCGTACATATCATAAGTTTACCAGTCTCACAAATCGTCGTCATAAATACACATTCGTTAACCGTTTATTAATAGGACCTTTGAGCTCAACGGTAATTAATTAGTAGTGGAAATAATTTCTGGTAGCATCACAGAAATGTAGCAGTGACAATAATACTGTATGCTGTAATCGTACTGGGCAATTAGTGATACAAAAAACCTGTTTTATCCTGTGAATAAAAGTATATGTTTTTGTCAATGTACCATAATAACAGAAGCGAAACGCAATATTGTGTCAGGACAATTCACTATTTATGCACAATAAACAAAGGAGCATAGCGCGACAATTTCTGTTCAGCGCCAGACTTGCTTGTAACCTATATCACTAATTATGTTATGAAAATGACGTATTAACTACTAAAAAACACTGACCTTTGTGTAAATGCTTGGAGCAGACTAACCTGTGAGCTGGAGTGTTCTGGGACGTTATATTTGACCTTTGAATGGCTGCAATCCAGGCCACCCGTCGCCTCTTTGTTACTTCGGAAACATGGCTTGAACAATTTCTCTTCAACGACGTAATCCGATAACAACCGATCTCTTTACCCGTCGGCTTCCCATGGCTGTCATGCGACCGGCTATTGCAGTTAATAATACAACGGCTTCTTGACATTTTTGTGTTTCTTTTTATAGCTGTGTGACTGATTTTAATTGAAAGCCTGCGTGCGCTAGTACCGCTTGCCACGAGTTCCCAGAATCCTTTGCGGTTCTACCCGTGAATGACGTCACATTTTCAATCTCTATATAATATGCATGTTAAATTTTATATTTGGGGTAAAATATCAAGTCTTTTCAAGTAAACCGGTTCAAGTCCAATTCAAGTCCCAAGTCATTGGTGTAAAAGTCCAAGTCAAGTCACAAGTCTTAGAACATTTTTTCAAGTCAAGTCTAAAGTCATAAAATTAATGACTCGAGTCTGACTCGAGTCCAAGTCATGTGACTCGAGTCCACACCTCTGGGGAGTAGCAGTCTGTCATGACTGGTTTGGGTGAGTAGAAAAGAAGAGAGCGGAGGAAAAGACACACAAAAGACACACTCTGTAAGACAGCCAGAGTTTATTAACAACTAATGATTGAAAGCAAAGTGGTGAATAAAGACATATATGGTGAGTTAAGTTAATGTTGTTAAAGTCAGAGGTCTTGTTGGCATGTAAAATAACTTCCTGTCCCATCTCACAACTCATTCAAGACTCTGCTTCAGCTGCAACTTAAAACTTTTTTGAACCTTTAGTTTTAGTTTTTGCCACTCGTCAAAAAACATGTTGTTGTTACCATCATCCTCTCTATCAGTAAGTCAAGTTCATGCCCCACCACTTGTCAGTCATTTTGAAGACCTGTCTACTCTGAAATGGCATTCAGCCTTAGGCAGACATCTGAAAAATCTATTACAACAGGTACTGAAAAAGCAGGCTGCGAGGTACAGGCAAGCAAACTGCGAAGGAAAAGCAATGCCAATGTTCTGTGCGGCTCCCACCTGCCATGGATTAGCATCGGTTACTCTTTGAAAACGTCCTATACATACAGGTCAGTTCCAGATAAATGGGAAAATTATTTCATAAACACCCAAAAGGTAAAATATACTTTGTGATATTATTTGTTATTTCTACAGCAAATATATCAGAGTTAAACCTACCAAGCATGACGAAAGGGATCCCCAAGTACGTGGAGTTGTAGGTGGCCCCAGTCAGGTTGAGTATCCCAGCAGCAGTAAGGCCTGATAGAGTGATGGACAGCAGAGCTAGCAGTCCCAGCCAGGGTTTGGACCTCACACAGTCCCTCATGGAGCAGCAAAGGACGACAAGCACCCCACACACTCCCAGGCTGGCCAACAGGGGGCGACGTGCCAGCACTGAGGAGAACTGGAAGTCTGTCCTCAGAGAAGATGAAGTAGAAGGGTAGAAGCCCAACTTTGGGTGCAACTCTGCAAAGTGCTGCAACTCAGCACAGAAGGCCTTTTCCCACTGGCTGGCCACCCGGTCCATCAGGCCGCCTGGGGCTTGGAGGTAGTAGGTGAGCTGCAGCGCCCTGGCAGATCGGACACCTTCTCCCCTCACTCCCATTCCCTGAGCTCGCATCGCCCCCCCAGGACCCCAGCCCTGCACACCACCCATCTGGTGGCCAATGTACGCTTGCCGCCCATCTGCCAGCTGTGTGATGGGGTACCTCAGGACGGGCATGGAGCGATTGGAGTTGCGAGCTGACTGGATCTCCTCCATGGCGCGGATGATGTCATCGATGATGCAGACATTCTTGTCATCAAGAAGGCAAAGGTTGGAGAAGGAGTAGTTGAAACTGTTGAAGCCTGTTGCTGGCACAGTTACCTGCATCTGGTAGATCCGTCTGTGGAGCTGCGAGCAGAGAAAACAAAGAGAGAAAGAGCTTTATTTGCTCAGCTTAACGGTGGCTTTCCTGGATAAACTGTGGGAACAGTGAAAAGTTTCACTACGCAGCACACAAACTGAGTGTCAGCCACTCATTCACCTACTTTGTGTTCCTGTTTGTGCGACTACTAGGGAGAGAAATTTGGGGAAGTGTGTGTGTTTGTGTGTGTGTATGTGTTTATATATTACTCAACAGAGAAATAATAGTTGTCTCAGAGTACTCCTCCATTTCTATGGCGAGAGGACAACTGTGCCAGCATCCACGGTGCTGGTTACTAAGCAACAGGCCTGATGCCAGTCTCTGCCATGGTGAACACGAGAAAAGCTTTCTCCTACCTCAGATTGCTGCATTGGCTTAAGAAAGGGAGTGTGATTCTGCAGGAATGTCTCCTGAAAATTATTATAATTTTGGTTTAAAAGTTACTGTCCTGCAGCAACCTGTCCTAAGATTTATTGTAAAATAAACTTTTACTGCAAATTCTTCCACTCTGTCATCATTATTGTCGACAGCTTCATGGCAGAGACTTAAAATTCCTGCTGTAGGTGCCTCAAGCACGTACACTAACTTCAGATGCCTGCTCTTTAATAGTTGAACACTACAAGTGAACGTTAACTTCACTTCCACTTGCATGCAGTTATCTTTATCAAGAGTAAACCTACCATGCTCTATCAACACAGAGTCGATTGTTTTCTTTTGATTATTCAAGAAGGGTTTTTAGTAATCATCCTCAATATAAAATTCATGAAACAGCTACTGTGTACGTAGGTGTATGAAGTGTGTTTATGCATTATGTCTCCAAGAAAATTTCTCTGTGGGATAATAAAGTCTTATCATGGTTGTTATGTTAAAGAAACTAAAGTGACCCTGTTTTAAAAGGTGGATATTATTTCAGATTTATATTCTCTGTGGATCACTAACTAGCTGGTGGTGAGAGTTAAAGAAAAAATATTCATAAAACAAGACTATAAACAATAATTAATTCTTGTAGATGGCTGGGAATCTTTTATTGTGTTAAAAAATCCAACATCAACATATACGAAGATATTTGATGGGGATAACTTTCCAGCAACATATTTTATGGACTAGTTAGAAACTTTGCAAAACCATCTGTGATGCTACTATATATGATAGGTGTGAGACTGTGTGTTTTGTGCCAACCTATAAAGGGGGTATCTGCTTTTTGCTGTGTGAAAACTGACATATCCTGCAGCCCTCCTGTAAACTTAAAGCCCCAGTCACACAGAACTAGAGACTGGGTGTCAGAAACCAGGTAACCACTGGTCGCTAGGAGAAAGAATGAGTATCCCTAACCTGTTGCAAGTGGTTGTTGTAGGTTGGTAGCAATCCCTTTGAAATTTACTGTTAAAGACCCAATCACGAAGATTTAGAGACCAGTATTCTGAGACCACTTGATGAGTGGTTGCAGGAGGCTGCATGCTATTGTTATGTGACATTGGTACACAAAAAAGGTAAATGCTACTGCATTGAAAATCTCTTTGTGAGTGCTTTGGTTGCTAGCAGAAAGCAGCAGTCACCTAGTTTGCATGGAAGACATCGACTTTTCTGCAAACACTTGCCAATCACTCTCTAAGTAGTTGTGAAACTGTAAAAAGTGTGACCCAAACTGGAAATGGAGACCATTCAACCTCAAAATAAAAGTTGAGCAAGTAAAGCCAGTGCAGCACAACTTTTTCTGCCCGTGGCCATCTCCCTGTACAACTCCTCCATCTAATACACTATAAACACTGCAATAGTTACATCCTTTTTGCACACACTCTTTTCTACTCTGTAATATTCCTGTCAATATTCTTGATATTCATTTATATTCACCTCTGTTAATCCTTGATATTTATCATTGAGTGATTGTATATATATATTAGTGCTATTTCTTAAATTTGTAAATCTGTAACATATTGGATTGTTTTAATAGTTTAGTCTATTACCCTTGGCGTATTGGAGCAACTGTAACCCACATAATTTCCTTAGGGTATGCTATCCTTAATAAAGTATGCTGATTCTGATTACTTTCTCCAAACATTACTACCACTTTATGGTAAGTTAGCAAGTGCTTGCAGTCTTCCATGGAAACTACAGGCAATTCCAGTAATCTGCTAGGGACTAAATCAATCACAAGGAGGTCACGGCGCAGAACCCTCTTTGCAACTGATTTCACTCACTGACATCCAGTAACCACTCGCCAACCAGTCACTGTTTTCCCATAGCGACCAGAGGTTTCCAGGGGATTTCTGACCAGTCTCTAAGAAACTGGATAAACAGTAAAGAAAATGGATACATTGGTTGGGCTCTAAAACCACACTAGAGCCATGTTAGGAGAACTGTAGAGCAGAGATTTGTTCTAAATAATAACATTTGACTTAAACAGAAAATGCCTCGAGAGAAATTCTAATTTTTACTCGATAAATAGAGACTTTAACCTGCTGGTGGAAAAAGATTAAAAAAGAAAAACACAATTAACACAGCGCTGTGTATCCTCTGGGAACCGAGTCTATATCCATAATAATATACTTCCAGTAAACAGTTGTTAAGACATTTCTTGACCATGGTGTTGGCTCACATGTGTGCCCCTGCAGTGAAATGATGCTGTATATTTGCTTTGTCTTTTCAAAAACAACATGCAGTATCACATAACAGTAAAGTACGGGTTGTTTGAACACTGAACATTTTCCCACAAAGGATGAAAACCACCTCAAAAAAGAGCGAGCTGTAGTGAATCAGTTTATTTACCAACTACAGATTAAATACTTCAGTAGATGCAGTCAATGGGTGTGACTCAGAAATCTTACTCTTACTGCAAGTGGAAATCCCGTCTAGTTCTTTCTCTCGCTCTTGCTGATATCGCTCTCTCCACCGACGCATGCTTTAACTTACTACATGCAACAAGTTCAGACCCAGAGGGATGCAAAAAAAGCTTCTGGGAAAATGCAAGAACTCATATGCTGAGGGCAAGCCAAGAGCAAGCAAAGACACAGGAAAAGGAAAATTACAGAGTCTTGAACCTCACGGATGATATGCAACACTGTAAGATTACGTAACAGTGGATTTACCCTTTTACAGCACTCTCTTTTATGCACCAACCTGTTTCTCACTCGCTGCCCGTTGGCAGCAAAAGATGCACAGCTCTGAGCTCTCTAACTGTGGCAGTCCTCTGTGGACCAACGCTGAATTCTGCATGTATGTAAAGTAGGCCACAATAACATTCTTTGATAAACACATACACAGAAAAGCATGCGTGGATGGAGCTCTCACAAACTCAATCTCCTCAGCAGAGCTCGGCGTGTCCAGCATATGAGTCAGCAAGCTCTGATAGCAGCCTAATAACTTCATGAAATCATTAAACTAATTGCTCTAGGGGTGTCAGGCTGATACTCATAACACCATTTAGGTGTACCAACATAGAGACCTCTAAGCTCCAGTTAACGTGTGATTAGGATACCCTGCTTAATAACCTCAAAAGGCTGTCAGGGTGATTTGAAATAAGACTCCAGTTAATGAATATCAGTCACGGAGAGTGAGGAGTGAGGCAGCCTACAGATACTGACCTTCACCTCTTTGTGTTTCTGAATGAGAGCTTGTTTTTAAAGCTGTAGATGCACCTCGTTTTCTGATGTATACACCATGATTTAAAGGGCACAGTAGCTAACTTGTCAAATGCTGTACTTTTCAAGTGCTGTGTGTTTTCGCTTGGCATTTCGCCACAGGTTCCTCGCGGAGTGGGTGGGTAGGCCTATATGTGCTCTCGAACTCTAAAAATGACCATTCAAAGGTTATAGGTCGGCTCACATTCCGTCCATTTCAATCTTGGCACCTACTAGTTGAAGCCTATTTCTTCAGCAGACACCTGTGTACGTGTTTATTTGCTTCGTTGTCATATTTGTGTTTTTATCATTTCTTTATTAATCGTGAAAATACTTTAAAGATACTTTTACATTTATTTTATTTTATTTTATATATCAGACTGCTTGTCAGCTGAAATTCACAATTACTAAAGAAATGAGTTGAGAGTCTGTGCCATGTGTGCACGTGCGTACCTTTAGTATGGCGTCCAGATGAACCGGATCCATCACGCTCCCCTTTCGGGTGGTGATGATCACGCGCCCATAGCGGCCCGGAGTCTGCAGGTCAGAGTAGAGCGCGTGCTTGGAGCGGTTCACTGGGAACAGACTGTCCACGAGGTTGCCCTCAATCTTGGCCAGGCTGTGCTTGGGCGCGAGCAGGCTCTCCACGTCCTCTTCCACGCGGTACCGGCTAAAGCTGGAACCCAGCAAGATGGAGAGGAGCACGGGCGCGGAGGCGAAGAAGACCGGGTGGCTCGCCACGAACCGACCCAGCGCGTGGAACGAGGTCCTCAGGCCCGCGTGCAACACCTGGCGCAGCATCCTAGCGCGCGGCCGCGGCTCGAGCCTCTCCCACCGACCGGAAAGCCCCGGAGCACTGCCGAGCATCAGGGGCTGCCGGACGCATCGGTGGGCTCCGTGGGTTTTTGTCCGGGGTAGAGGAGGTGATGCCCGGTGGTGGGAGGATTTGTCCCCCGGAGCAGGAGGTCACCAGCCGGGAGAATCCAACCCTCCTCCGGTCACAGGGGCGCCCCTTGGCCGGGGTTCTCTCATCCGCTGGAATAACGCAAAGGACAGAAGGCTGCAAAATGAGCTAGCATTTATCTGCTTTGCGTTCAGAAATTATATCGCCAGCTCTACTTTAAATTTAATAGTCAGTACCCCGCTGCGTTCCGCGCCTTCTGCAAACTGCAGGGCTCTGTGCGCAAGAGAAAAATCGCAGAGCCCAAGTGATCTCATAATTAGACTTGTTAAGCGTCTCCCCTCAAAACTGTCTAGTAGTTCTGTTCGCAGCGCGCGCTGAACACACGTTGTAGTTGCACTATACCAAAGCAAGGCTGTACATACCCAAAGAGGAGAGCGGGGGTACCGACCCGGTGATGACGGAGATCATCTAAGACGCACTCAGACCGAGATATTATCCTGCCGGCTGTCCATGCGTCCAGCTCCACCCTGCATCACCAAGTCAGCACACAGCCGGATGGGTGGTCGAGGTGGGTGGGTGTGTGGGTAGGTGAGAGTCGCAAGATGGGATAAGGTGAGGCGTTGTGCATGCAGTGGGGATGCCGGTATAGCTGCGTGTGAAATCAGCCTAATTTGGGCTTTTTTTCTCTGCGGCAGAAGGCTGTCATCCACCCTCTCCTCTCCGCGTTGCTCCGGTGGTATAGCGGAGCTTCCGTTCATCTGCCACTAATTACCGGCTTTCAAACTGGGGACCGTCTCTCTCTCTTTTTCTCTTTCTCTTTGCTTTCCCCCCTCTTTTGCACCGCCCTCACGACCCGCTCCAAGCCCCCTTTTTCGGCCCCGCCTCTCACCGTTCCGCGCCGCTACGATGCAGAGAAACGACGATGTGAGTGGAGAAGGATTTCTAGGAATTCAACATGTTACAAGTGTTTACACAGGTTCTGTGATGTCTTTATATCAGAAAAAGAAGAATTAGAGTTGCTCGGTGCATACTAATATTATGGTACTGCTGTGATTGTTCCCTCAGTTTTGGGATGTTTTCAAGCTTGAATGATTTTTTTATAAGAGAAACGTGCAGCTGTTACAACATATTTGTGTTTTTACTGCAGGGTTAAATAGAACTTCTTTTTTTTTTTTTTGCGCAGACACAAAGTATCTCTTAGGTTTGCTGTTGTGTAGCTCGTTACCATGGAAACGGAACAATTACTGTGTTGTTTTTTTATATGCTTTCGTTCCTATGGCAATGGTGATGCCACCCATCCCCCCAAACATACACTCACACACACTCACACACACACGGTCACACACCTGCTGACTCCCAATCTGCTTATGGCGTGGTGGAGGTGTCTGATACAGTGGCATTAAAGCCATAAGAGTGAGGGAGAAAGCATGAGAGAGAGCAAGGAGCAGAGGAGGAAATAATGAGTGCAGACAGACAGAGATCACTCTCTTCTTGTCTGTCTGTGTGTCTTTGTATTTAAAGCCCTGAAATCAAATAGTCAGGCAGGCTCTGCTCTGTCTTTGTGGGACCACTAATGGCTCCCTGTTCTCCCCAGATATCATACATCAAGGCTGTTCGGATTTAACACAGACTCAAAAGACAACACAAAAAAATGAAAAGAAACAAACAACAACAAAAATGCTCTTTACTCACCATGTTTGGATTAAATGAAAAGAAACAGTGCACCGCTTTAAACTAAAGAAAGAAAAAACGTTTGCAGCAAAAGGTTTTGTGCAGTGTGCAAAAGCCAAAGGATTGCTGTTAAACTGTCACTTTGTCTTATTGCATTTTTAAACCTAGTTTGATGTTCAAGTGAAAAAAACAACAAATTTTAGTCAGAAATGTAACATTCTGAGAACCCATAGACCGCTGCCTCTTGGAATAACAGTCAGAACAGTTTTTAAGGCCATCCAGTGTAGTGAAGATATCTGGTTCAAGATGCCAGCCATTGTCCGACTATGAGTGATTTCTTTTGCTCTCCACGTGGACCGCATACAACCTAAGCCTGCTCAAATGTGAGCGGTCAGTAACACTTACAAACTGGAAGGGCAGAAAAGTGAAAGCAGAAACATTTACATTTCATAATCTCTTATAATATGTAGATATCAATTTATGGAGATTGGAAATTTCTATGTTATTTGAGCACTAATAGAAGTCTAGGTTTGCCATCTGTTACACCTGTGATAGATAATTATCTTTTAGTGCCAGTCAGTGCAAACATGTATCTCTGTTATGCGTTAGTATCAGCCAGTATAATTAGTTTATTTAATAAAAATGATGCAATTAACCTGTGAAGCATCAATACCTCTAAATGTCTTTTGCTTGTTTTCTCCCAGGATGTCAGAGGTGGTTTGATTATCTGGTATGTTTGATTTGAGGTTATTTAACATCCAAGATGAAATGTCTGGATATCACAAATTTTTCCTGTTAGCACATATAAAGACCCAATTCGTCACACAGTAAACATCGATATGCTGGTAATGTGAGCAACTGATCGGAATCGTGAGGTCTGATGAATGGATGGAAAAGCTCATCTTTCCAAAGGCACCATCAACCCTCAGTTCAAGGAAGGGCCATCTCAGTGTTATACGCTTATGTAGTAGCTTACTAGAAGATCTTGAGCTACTAAAACCACAATTGCTTAAAGGGACAATCTTAAACATTTTAATCTAGTAAAATTAAGCCATACATTTCTTTTTTTTTTATCCTGTTACTTATTTGTGTCCAGTTCGTGGGGGCAGCAGTTAAGCGGAGATGCCCAAACTTTCTGAGGTTCTCTTACACTGAGGCATAATCTCTCCAGCATGTCCTTGGTCTTTCCCAAAATCTCGATATATCTCGCTGAATATATCGAGAACAGCACTCCTGGAGATACCCAGGAGGCATTCCAATCAGATGTTTGGTCCACTTCAGTTGGCTCCTTTGGATCCAGAGGAGCACATCCATGGAGATGCTGTGTCAATCCATCTGTCCGGTTGCTGCCAGACTCTCTCCCCCATTCTTCAACAAGACCCTGATATATTTGAACTGCTCAGCAGCAATAACTCATTCCCAACCCAGAATGGGCAAACCGCATTGTTACAACTGTGATCTGTGACCTTAGACTTGAAGGTGCTAAATATATGGCGGTATCCCTGATCAGGTAACAGTTATGACTAAACCGTTGGCCAAAGTATGTCCATATTGTCAGGTCCAAGTATTTGGATGCAGTTTTTGTCATTTTATTTTTTTGCTTCATTACATTGGATCATGATTCATGAAATGTCAATGGAAATTAAGTAGGCCATAATTAGGTTGGGGGAAACGCGTAGCAGACCCACTAAATGTTTGGAGTGGACAATTTAAAATTTAAAATCTTAAAACAGAAGAAATGCAATACCAAGCTCCACAACACCAAAAAGAACTGGAAGGCTGCTAAGGTGGATGAAGCAATGCTGATTTCTTTTAATTGTGGAAAAAAAAAACCTTCACCACATGTAGCCAGAAGATTTCTCATTAGAAAAATGTTTGACAAGGACAAAGTACCAGCTGACTTTTTAAAGCAGTCAAATGCAACAGGTTTGTTAGAAAGAGTAAAGCTTACCTCTGTCGTTCAGGGAAAATGCCTCTACAAAGTAGGATAACTGGCCTTTTCAGCATTTTTTGACAATGGATTGGTTTAAAATATTACAAAGAGTAGCTAATGGAAGAATACGGAGCAGTCGACATTAACCATAAGATGAAAGGATGGAAGCAACAGGCCGCACATCTCCAACTTCTCCACAAGGTCACATGTTGTTTTACTGCTGTGCAGAGTGCAACATAAAAACAGATCACCATTTCTAATAAAATGATGGAAAAAAGAATTTTAGTTATACCAGACTACTTTATCACAAAAACAAGAGTTTGTTTGTTTTTCTGTGTCTTTGTTGTTGTTGGGGTTTTTTTTTACCCACAGAATTCTATGTCCTGTAACATGAAATCTTGGTTGCCACTATCACCTAGATCTGAAAGATGAAGCTAATGCTGAGCTGCCATAAACTTCAGTTCCTGAAATTGTGTATTGAAACAGACTCCCATATTGAAATGCTAAACACCATTAAAAAAAAACCCCAACCAAACAAACAAACAAAAAAAAAAAACGTATTCACAGCCTGGTGAAAAGATTGGGGCATGGCTGCTTTGACTGACAGGTGCAAAAACAAATGGAGTTAAAGCAATGATCTGCCTGCTGTTACTGTGACATCTTCTGTGCTCACAAGCTGATAATTTAGCACAATATCCTGAAGCTTCACAATGCAAATTCCAAAAATAGTGGGTGATGTCATGAAGGCTATATTTTTAACATACAGTTTGTAGTCAGTCTTTATAGACTGCCATGTTAGAATATCCAATATTATGGTAGAAACCTCTTCTGTGGATGCTGGCCGTCTTTTGTTCAGTTCTTTGTCAAGATGATCCCACAATGCTTCAATAATGTTGAGGTGGAGGCTTTTGGGAGGCCAATCCATGACTGGTATTCCACTCTGTTTTTCTGTCCAGGCATGCCTTTACTGTATGGCATTGTGTTTGGGATTATTGTCATGAAAAAGAAGCCATTTTGAATCAGATGCTTTCCAGATGGTATCACATGGTAGATCAAAATCTGACTGTACTTTCCTGCATTAATAATTACATCAATTTTGAAGCGATCCCTAATACCACTGTATAAAGTGCAGCCCTAACCCATGGCAGAGCCTCCAATGTGTTTTACAGATAATTAAAAAATAGAAGAAAGTCTGATTCCTTGGAAGCAAAATATAGAAAGACATTAGGGGTAGCTCAAGACTTTTGCACATTACTTAAAAAATATGGTTAGCATACAATTACACATCCTGTCAATTCAACCAGGATTTCAATAGTTTTCATGCACATGTAGCTACAGGTAAAGTCTGCTGAGACAAACAGAATGCCATAATTTCTTAGAAAAAGTTCAATAAAACTGAAAAAAACAACTATGTTCATGTCCTAATCCATTATTCAATTAGGCCTCAATTAGCCTTTAATCCCCATTACCAGTCTAGCGAGAGACGAGCAGTGAAGGAATGAATAAGCGTCTCCCCGGGGAGGACGGAAGAGCAGAATAGAAAATGAAGGACTGCGGAGATATAGGGGGCTCGGGGCAGTTTCTGATAACAAAAGTAGTAATTAGTGTTGCTAAAAGATTAATAGAAATCAGAATAGCGTGTGTGAAGGATAGAAAGAGGAAGGTGGAGAGAATGAATGGAATCTTTTGAAAGTATATAGCCCCATTTTGTTGTCAGGCTATTTTCTGCACCTACAGAGTTGAAGGAGGGGGAAATCCTCCAGGGGTTAAAAAGTGCAAGCCAACACATACACCTAAAGCATGCACAAGATGGACAGATGAGGGGAATATGGCACAGGCTGACAAGAGGACAGCACCACTAAGGATTTTACATCTACAGGCTGTTATGTAGTTTGTGTCCATATTTGAAATATGCATTTCATTTTGCCTCATGTTTGCCCATCTGTGACGTCTATCCTCCATTACTAACAAAACCTATATGGACACCGGGCAGATATTCATGAAAGGGCTCCTGTCTGAGTTCGTACTTATCCAAACCCTCCCGTCCTCCTCTTCTTCCACCCCTCCCATCCCCCAGTCCATCTGTTTTGGTGGAGGCCATCCATTAATAAAGAGACTGTCTTTTCGTTTCTATTTCCCATCCTTCTGTATTATTTATTTACTTATCTATCTCCAGTTATGGTGGGAAGATATGCGTGCCAGAATGGGACGCAGCAGATCTACCCACTTCTAAAAACAAATGACTAATCATGTTCAATCTTTTAAACAGCCATAACAGCAATTAGTATAGACTCTGATTGACAGCTCTTTCAATTTACATCTACCAAATCTGCAGATTGTGGGTGTTAACAGGTGCTCGGTGGTGTTCAGATGAATTTTACATTTCAACCCAAAAGAGGCTGGAGATGGTCTGAAAGAAGTAAGTCTAATTAAAGTGTTTTAAAAAATGACTATCTGCAGTTAAAGTCATCTGAAAAATGTTGGCCCACTTTTCTTTAAAATGTTGCTTTTGTTCATCAGGATTTGATTAATTTATGCACAGCTTGACATTTAAGTTGGGTTGAAGTTTGGCTTGAGGTTTGGACTTTGGGTCATTAGAACACATTATGTTTGCTGCTGCTCTTAGGATCAAGACCCAGTCTGGACCAAGCTTTAGCTGTTGGACAGATTGCAACATTGTTCCAGAAGGGTTGTAGTTTTTTGTTGGTTGGTTTGTTTTTAGCTGCAGATTTTTTTCCTGGCAAGCCCTTCAAGAAAGCCAAACTTGTTCAGTCTTTGTTTTAATCGCAATGTTATAAACTTTAACCTATAATACGCTAATTGAGGCTTATAGAGTCTGAGATAGCTCTGGATTTTTCTGCTGTTTCTCTGAGCATTGCAGTCTGACCTTGGGGTGAATTTGCTGTCCACTCCTGGGAAGATTGGCAGTTATCTTGATTGTTTTCAACTTGTAAATAATCCTTCTCACTGTGGAATGATGGACTTCCGTTTCTCTGGAAATGAACTGATAACCCATCCCAGATGGGCATTAACAATGACTTCTTTAATATCATTTCTGATATTGTTCCTCCTTGACAGAAACCTGAAAAAACTGCCAGAATGTCTGCTTTTATAGAGGTGTTCACACTTGCTGATGATCAGTTAATCAAAGGCATCTGACTAGAAGCACTTAGATGCTACTAATCCTGTGTAAAAAAATATTTTTTTCACATGACTGAAAGTGATCAAACCTATTTTGGTGAACGATCTTCACAATGCAATTTACATGTATTGATTGAGCCCTTTGGGGGACCGTAAAAAGGGGGAACTATTGATAGGTGCCACAAATTCACTGTCCAACCAACCAAATATGCCTCTAGGAACAGACTGTATATGAAAGATGGATGTAGCTTTAGTTTGGTGGGAAGATGACCTTAAACACTACTACAAACAATAAACCCAGATCTCATGAGTTTATGCCCTATGCTGCTTATCCCACATCACATTCAGTATAATATGATGAGCTTATATAAATTATGGTCCTTAATAGAGTAAAAAAGGAGGATAAAGTAGGGTTTTCTTTAGGCCGGGTCAATTGTGCGATTGAGATTGGGTGAAAAATCATCTGCAGACTCATTCTGCAGAGTCATCCTTTGTTAGTCACAGCTAGTTTCAAAACACCACAAAGGGTCCTGTGAAAACACTCAGCTTGAGGCTTCACAACAGGACTTCACTAACCAGTGGGTGATGGCTGCGTCAGTCTCGTGGTTACTCCAGGATAAATAACTAATCTGTTCAAAATTAAACTTCTTGATGCAGAACAAAAGTTTCTGACTCTTTACATTTTAAATAACATTTTAAATTAGAAATCTTCGTGAAAGTGATGTTTAAAATTTTAAGACACCATACTATTAACGGCGGTTTCTGCTCATCAAGCACAGCGTCTCTGTACTCATTTAAATGTCTTCATTTTAATCATTTTCACTATCTCCATCTCCCTCTTTCAATCCATCTTTATCATATCCGCTATTTCTGTCTATCCAGTCGGAGCATCTTCTCGGTGGTCAGCAGCATCTGTAATTTCTAAATGTCATTTGGGCATTAGCTCATGAGGCCAGGCAGGATGCTGTAAATGGGGGTGATGGAAGAGGGAGGTCAAAGGGAGGTGCATGGGTGGAGAAATACAGTAGAGTCGTTTTCATGGCCTCTTAGAGACTCAAAGATTTGATTACAGTTACCGGACAGAAACAGAGAAGATTGATGCAGACGGATGCAGATAAAAGGCGTATCACATGATCACGCTGCTTCTCTTCATGATTGCAGTAGAAAAGGGCAGAACAAAATGATTGAGACAGGTGATCATAAATTTAATAAGAAACACTGGAAGAGGCCCAGTGATTTCAGCAGTGTCTGAAAAAAATCCACTTGGCTCAAAGGTCAGAGCGTAATATCTTAGAAGAGCTATTTTCATCTATCAGAAAGAGAGTTTAATCTGTACATCAAACAAAAAACGGCCCCAGGTTTTCCCTGCCCTCTGCTGGACACGTTTTAGCTCAGCAGGGAAAAAAACTGTCATTTTTGTAACCTTTGCTATCAGTTCCACTTAGGGAGAATGTAGTAAACAACAAAGGGAAGGTGTTTGTTTGCCAGCCTAGACATCAGACCGTGGCTGAGCCTCTGGCAGCAGAAAAGCTGATGTTGTGCTAAGAGACATCCACTCAAAAGCCTTTTGCTGTTCAGTTTGACAAATCAGGAGGGCTGATTACCATGCTCAATAAGAATGGATCAAATCTGCATATTGTGACATAGCAATTTTCTTCAACTTTAGCTGAGAATCTTCAAATTTGAGACAATACTGTTCACATACTATTACTAGAATCTATTCACAATGGGCAAAATGGTACCATAGCTGTATGATGAAACCAACCTCTTCAGAACCATCTAGACGGGAAGGACTGACAGTTATTTTGTACCTGGAGTGCAGGATGAGTCAACAAAATCACTGACTATAATAGGAGCACAGATACATAAACATCAGAAGAGCCCGGCTTTCAGAATGTAAATGTTTATGAGGGCAAATGTTTGACAAAAGGAAGCTAATAATGACATCAAACAAAGCACAGCTGTGCTTTGTTATGAAGGCAATAAATGCATTTTCTGTGGTGAAAAATACACAGGAACTCAATTATCTATCCATTCATTTTCTTCTGCTTATCCAGATCCGGGTTATGGATGGGCTGGAGCCTATCCCAGATGTTCTAGGGACACAGACGTGGTACACACTGGACACGTTGCCAATCTACTGCAGCTTACTGATACAACTTATGCAAACTCAGCATTTCATTAGGACGAGCATAGAACTTAAAAATATTTTAAAAATTATGACATATAAAAATATGTAGAGGTTACAATTTCTTTTTACCTTTCACTTCAATTTTCCTTTACTCTGTGGAACCTGCAGAAGTAAAGAAAATAGAAGTAAAAAATCTTACAAATTAGATGCTTTCATAGACAGTACATTGCCTCTTTTTCAGTGGTTCTTGGGGTCAATGTGTCAGTTGATTTACTCAAGTGTGCAGATTAGTGTGGTAGTGTTTAACAAAGGTAGCCTCCAGGTGACAAATCAGTGGTTTAATCACCCTAGATGTCATTTTTACACTGGCCACTAAAGTAGATTTATCACAAGTCAGTGATGTAATGGCACCAAGTCAGGTATGGGCTTATTACTCATAACTGCTCGACAAACACTGAGAGAGTCAAGCAGGGGTGATTGTGCTCTCTTACGTACTGGATAAAAGCGACCAACAGAGCTCAGAGCTTCTCTAATCACAAATATAGGTAAAACAACTGGAGAATCAAAAACCCAATCTCAAAAATTAGTCTTTGTATAGCTAAGTTTAGTCTAGCTATCATCAAAATATCTATTTGACAGCTAACCTGGGCTTTCTGAGCTGCATAACACAACTCTAACAGTTATCGTGAACACAGCTAATAGTTGAAATCACTTAGCTCTTTGGAGTCCATGTAAGATTTATTTATTAAAAATTAAATACATCAATAAAATCATCTATAACTATCTTATAACAATTAGTCTTATAATTAGGGCAAAGCACCTGAACCTTTTTGTGCAGCCTTGTGAACCATCTGATTGAACAAAATCTTTTCAAGAGGGATACTTACATTTTACACAAGCTGGCAAAAAGTCAGTTAGCTCAGTGTTTCCCAACCACTGTGCCGCGGCACATAGGTGTGCTGTGAGAAATGATCAGGTGTGCCGTGAAAGACTATCGGGTTTCACCTGGCAAAACAATTACATTCTCTTCCACTAGAGGGCAGTGCAATTTCTTGCTCCAATTAAATGGGTTGCCAACTGCCGGTAAAACAGAAGAAGGCGAAAAAGAAATTACATAGTCATGGTGGGAGTGAAACAATGCAGCGCATAATAGCAATATGAAAAGAAAAAGTACTCAATCTGACCTGGGTCCTGGAGAAAATTCCTACCCAGATGAATTTCCTAGCATGAGTAGTAAAAGGTATATTGGGGACAAATCAAGCCAATTCCGCTATGCCTGGTGCACGGGGAAATATTATCAGTAGCCTATGCTTTTTGTGACATTTCTGTTTGTGCCGTGTGATTTTTCTAATGTGAAATAGTTTTGAAGACAAAAGGGAGACAAAAGTTTTCTACTACTTCACTTTAATGGATTTTGTCATGATGTTTTTCTGTATACAAAAGTTGAGATGTCTTAATCTATAAAATCAACTCAAATGTCGAGTCCAAATACTTGACAGGGCACGAGGAGACAAGCAACAATAAAAGAAATAAAAAGTAAAAATGTCCGTTGTTTGTTCTGATTCTTGTGTAGCACATCGGTAATCGAAACTTCCATTAAGTTAGAAGACAAGAATGCCTGCCAGGTGCTTGATGCATTATATTGCTCGTAAAAGCATCTCACTTACTTCCTACCTTTGTCTCTTAATCATCTAAACACCTCCCAGCACACACACACATGCACATACATACACACACACTAAGAGACAGACTGGAGCAGTGGACTGTTTTTCTAATTGGTGTGAATTGATGAGACTGCCGCTGGTGTTGCCACAGATACAAATCATTAATGTTACCCCCTGCTGGATACCACAAGACTACACAGCACCTCCTGTAACACAGAACAAGTTGCCATGGGAACTGTTGACATAAATGAATGGGATGTGATGTGGTGTAAGTGTGTGTAATAGCGAGTCCGGAGGAAAATCAATAAATGGACATGCTTTCAATCTCTTTATGTCTTTTGTCCACCATCCATCAGCACCCTCCACCCACTGCTCACTACATCACTCTGGCTCTCTCTCTTGTTCGCACACATATTTTTTTTGTCTCTTCTTATCAATCACGGCAAAATTGGAGGTACAGTGTAATGTCTCAGAAGTTTTATTGGAACCTAAAAAACAAAACAAAACTGAAGACCAGAATCAGTGGACCATTATGACGACATACAAATTTATAATTACAATGAAAAGTTTGTCACATATTAACTTACAAAAACATTCGAAGAAAAACAGAAGACATAATAATAATAATGAAAAAAGGAAGACAAAGACCTGTAATGATATACACTGGTTTCAATCTAATCATTTCTACAGTGGATATCGTACTACTAAAATACTGACAGTAAAGTTACAGGACTAGGGCTTGCCCATTGATCACAAATTTCAAATTGATGTTATTTACAAGTTAATCCAGTTTTATATTATTTTGAATTAAGTATCATATTTTTTTCTTTTAGTCCTGATCCTATGAAAAACAGTTTTTTTTGTGTGTGTAGCACTCCCTTTCTAACCAATTTAATAGACACTTTAAAAAAAATCTGTAAAAATACAGCACAATGTACTATTTTAAAGTACGAAAATTTATTAGGAATTTAGTCATTCTTTGTTTTACCATTTGTAGTTTACATAAACAAACAAAGAAACAAAGAAAAAACAGACAATGTACTGGCAGAAAATTAACAGCACATTCTTTGTTTTGTTTGTTTGTTTGTTCTTTATTTACATTTTTTACAGTGTAGAGACCGCCATCAACTGTTCTCCAGATCAGAAATACCAGTTTTTCCCTACTAACCAGTTGTTGGCAGGGAGGATTACCAACAGGTCTCAACAGCTGTATAATTGGCACAGAATCAAACATTAGCACTACTGTTTGGCAGTAACAGTAAAAAAAAGTTTTACAGAAATTTTAAAAACTCAAATAATTAATATTTGTTTCATGATTTTAATCGGTAGATTTAATTCTAGAATGATAAGTGTAATTTCACTACAGATTTCTTTATTAAAAACAAAATGCTAAATAAAGAAAAAGACCAGCAGGCTGATACAAAGTCAACAAATCACAGCCAAATCATTACAACAGATACTTCTTTCCCATTTTCTGACGAAATATTTAAACTATGCATCATACAGTATTCCTGTTATTCCCAAGAAACATCATTTTGTGGTGTGAATGCACCTGAGCGGTACAGTCCACTGACGGAGACACAAAGACAAATGAGAACGCATGCTGCAGTTTGAGTGCTTGTAATTCTGTAAGTTCATTTGCCTCGGGCTGAACTGCAGTGCAATGAATATAAATGTCTGACACAAGATTGAAACAAAGCAAAACAGAAGGCAAGACTGTCAAAGGAAAATCTGGGCCCACACACACACTCACACACACTCAAATTCCAACTCACAGACAAAGTACCTGATCTAGTTTGCTAGATGTTACATTAAGATCACTTTGCTTCTATAATACTGGTTTTCAAAATAAAATAATATTAAGTAACATAACTTTACTTAAAGAGCTAATCTTTGGTGTACAGTGTTCAGAATTTGGGCTGCTGACAAATAAATGCGAGTTGAGCTGATATATCTGTATCCTACAGTCACAAAAAACAACCTGGGATATATTTTTGTAATCAGTAGAAAAGTTCTCATCGTTGTACATTTACATTACATAAATTCTCAGAAGAAATGCAGTTCATGTAAATGCAGTGCTTTTATTTAGCTGCATGTACAGCACATATAGCTGTGTTGTTGTAATGTCACAAAAACAGGTTTGTCTCCAACCCTGTAACTGTGGTCCTTGATAAGAATCTTCAACCTTAATTTATGTGACATAAGGAAGAAAGATGACTGTAAAAAGTTAAATTTTTCTTGTTAGCCAATTGAAAGTGGTTTCAGGTCAAAGAGCCACACTAACCCAAACGCTGTGTATGTATTAGTGTGTTTCAGTGAGAACAACTCTACTTCATTTTAATGTTGTTCCCTTATAATGTAAACTATGTTGGATAAATCCAGCATTATCAGCCTTTTCAGGGATATCACGCTGAGGTCGAAGGTTACCACACCCGGCAGGATTGTGCTCCTCTGTTCATAATCGACGACTCGAAACACTTGAATGCTTTCCGAAATTCCTCGTAGTTACTCATCGCTCCAATAACTCTGCAGGACATGAGTGACGATAAAGGTCAGGTTGGAGGGGTTCTTGCTATGTGTGTCCATATGTGTGTCTGTGTGCGGGCTTCACCTGTATTTTGGTGGACTGTGAGCTCCACTTTGGATCTGCTCCCTGGCCGCTTCTGGTCTGTATGTGTTACATCTCACCTGCGCATTACAAACACACCGATTAAATGCTTTGCTAGATACTCAAAATTACGTATGCGTATTCAGAAGTTTCTGACTTAACATGTGCCACTGCATGCAATATTACAATAAAAATCCGAAAGGAAAACTTCTGTCTAGCATTCCATTTGAGGCCATTCCATTTCATTATTTCCACAGACAGGAATGCATTTGAATGCAAAATCACACATGCATGCTTCTATAAATGCAATAATTCTGAGTAGCCAGACATGTTCCACACATGGAAACAGTAAAACACGATGACATCCTGTTTGGCTAGACAGCATGAAAGGGGAACAAATAACTCTAACAGCTCAACAAGAGCAGTACCCAAGATGTGGAACACAGCATGAAAGCCCTGTGATAGATTTTCAAACCTTTCTCATCTCTATGGTTTTGATAGCATTAGAAATAGATATGTTCAACTATATTTTACATTTGTTTCAGTAAATGACAGCGTGAGAGGAGCAACATTGCCTCCTACTGACACTTTTAGGAATTACAAGAACCGACTCTTTAAATTTGCATAAAACTGTAGTTAAGAAATGAAGGACATGGGTATGGACCCATGTCCACAAGGGGGCCATGGGAAATACAATTGGATTCTCCAGCATGGATAGAACCAGCTATAGAAGGTTACTGAGTACATTTACTCAAGTACTTCACTGAAGTACAATTTTAATGTATATACTATTTTTATGTAATCCACTTTAATGGTTTATATGGTTTGGTTTATATTCAACCATTATGTTAAAGTGCCCAAACATTACATTTCCCATAGGAAAATGCCCAAATATTACCTGTCTATCATCACTTTACTATGCAGACCTGCAAATCAACTGAAGGTCTTCAGATCTAACACACACTGGCAGAAAAACTGCATTTAGAGCGTAGTGAAAAACAGTGTGCAAAAGTGTCTTTACATGTGCATAGCTCAAGAAGAACAGTTGGTTGTTGTTCAGTGCAACTCCAGGCAGCAGAGGCTCCTCCACACCACCTCTTCTCTCATCCACCCACCGCCTGTACGCCTACACAAGAACAGTGAAATAAACATTCTCTCATCTGGATTGCTTTACATGACGTCGTTAATTCTTCTTCATCATTTTTGCTAAGGGAACAAATTCCTTTAGGATTAGGAATTTTTTTTTTAAAAACAATAGCTCACAATGTCCGAAGTAGACAGCTCCTGTAGAAAACCATTTCTTAAATCATAGATCATACCCTGAATGCTTCTCTTATTCCTCCATTGTCTGCTATGTTTTCTGCCAGGGTCCTCTTACCCCGCACCTGCAGGGCAAAACATTTACAAAAGAGTAACAAAGGCAGTAATGCATCAGAAACATCTGAACTGAACAACAGTCTTCAGTTATTTCTTGACTTTGATAATTATCCAGTTATACACAGGCATTTTTTAGACAGTTTCTTAGAAAAGTGGTTTAAACTACATCTGCAGTTTTTTCTTCTTTTTTTAAATAAATTTTTGCACATTCAGACTGCTTCCTTACATTTAGGCCCGCCTCCTTCCAGTGATAACCATTATACTGGTTAATCATACACTGGGTCTTCTCATTGAAGGCCTCTATGGACGAGTTGCTCCACCACTGTTCAAGATTGCCATTTTTGTCATACTTGCGACCTGTTCAGACCACATAATTCATTATTATTCAATCGCAAATGTTATTTTTTGAAATCATTATTAGCAAACATTATTTACCGTTATTGTCAAAGCCGTGCGTTAGCTCATGTCCAACTATTACCCCGATGGCACCGTAACTTAAAGATCTGTAAATTGAAGGAAAACAACACAGATTTTAGTGTGGCACAAGTCAACGTCTTGTGGAATTTCAAGAGAGGATTAGATTCTATCAGTGGTGCTCGATCAGGGGAAGTATGTAAAAATATTTAAACCAACCTCAAACAGAATTCTGTCATAATTATTCTGGTTTCACTGTATCCATTCTTTAAATGATTGACATCTTGAGGCTGCAGCCTCTGTCTTTGGAAGCACATTTGACTCTGCTTGACTATGATTCCATTGGAATGTGCATTGTGGATAAACCTCTGGTTTTTGATGGGAGACTGAGGGAGACTAGCAATGCTAAACAAGTTGCTGCTGGCTCTGCGTTCAAGGCTCTGAACACAGTTAACAGTTGCAGACTTCACCAATACTTTCAGATTAGCATGCACGAGAGCTGTCTATACTGAGTGTATCATCTTTAGACAGCTGTTTTGTTTAATACGCTACCTTATTTCTTCATTAATAATTTGAATCTTCCTGTAGATCTTGACAGTGCACAGGCCTTTTAATTTAGCTATAATGGTCCTTTAGAACAATTACAAGTATATAATTGAGTACCAAGTAGAATATATTTAAATATTTAAACCAACCTCAAACATAAACAGCAGTAATATTGCTTTTTACCAATCAAATTTACATAACAATACTACAGCTTTATGTACAGTGTGGCATATTAAGTGTGTTATTACTTCTACTAAATGTTCTTAAATGTTCCTCCGGCACAGATCATTGTCACCTAAGAGCAAATATTTTTTTTATGATAACTATAAAAGTAATAACATTTAATAATTCTTCAGCCAGCAAGAAGTGCACAAAGGGGAAGATGACCACACAGAGTGCTGCAAGATGCATAACATGCAACACTAAATCATGAAACGGTTGTTTCATAGTCTGAAACAACAATTTGTCTTGTTAAACAGTGGAAGATAATTTCTTTTTGTTTGTCATTGTCTCTGCTTGAGCTTTTGTAAAAGTCGTCACACACCACTGGATCCTATCATACATAAAGTGTGTGCAGTTATTTTTCTATTAGCGGCCAAGCTAAAGAGTATTAAAACTGACAGCTAGCAGGCAGTTAATGAGCTACTTTCTTCATTCAGTAACTTTTAGTTTAATGATGTAAAGTATCACTCAGAGAACAACACACCAGGAAGAGGAAAGAACACAATAAAAAGAAAGCAATAGAAGCTTTGGAAGCCAGCACCATTCCAGCTGGGCAGATTGTTACATAGCTTGTCATCCAGTCTCAGATATGGTAAAAAAAAAAAAAAAAGAAGAAGAAGAAGCATGGACAAATGTTACTGTGCTGTGGGGAATTGCTTTACAAAATAAAATCAAGCTGTCAAGCCAATGTTTAATATAGGACAGTTTATAGATCTGTTGAGAACAATAATGCTGCCCAGGCTGTGGTTCTCTAATAGGAGGTTTTTCTTTTAAAATAAAGTCAGCTCTTGGGTGGGATGACTCACCTTGGATACTCTTTTCCCCAGAAAAAGGGTTTTTGAAGCTCTCCAGCAGGAAATCCTAAACAAGAAGACCAAAAATAATTTTTCTTTTTGTGTATCTTTAGTTCTTTCCAAACAGGATATTTTACTGCATAAGGTCAAGGCTTTTCAATCTTATGTTTGCTAACAAAAATGGAAATCCCAGAATTGGTGCTTTGATCTGTCTGGTAAGGACTTAACTGAGTGATTAAAAAAACAAAATGTAATGAATGTATATCTTACTGATTTGATTTGTGGATGAACTATAGAAGGCGTTCACGGTTGTTGGGTTTGTAAACCACCTGAAACACAAACACACATTAGGCATTAATAAGGACATAAAACCATAGCCTGATTATAAACGATCGCTGGAGCTTCAAGAAAGGCAAGAAAGGAAGTGCCTCCTTCTTTCCAGTGGCCAACAGGGGGCGACTCCTGTTGCTGTATCCCTAATTTCAAGTCTCATTTAATACATCACCATGTCTATTTTATATATTATAATGCCCATTAGAGTCAAAAAGCAGTAAAGCTGCATATACTTTAGGACGGACCTAATGTCAACATGTATCTCCTTATCAAACGGATGATGTCACAGTGCCTAATTAAGTATTCACACTTGCCACTCACTCTGTGCGTGGGACGCTCTTTCGTAGCCAGGAGAGATCGGATTGAGCGATGAACTTCAGTGTCTGCATCACGTTGCCGTAGTAGTCATTCTCTTTTAACTCTAGCTGAAGCAGACACAAACACATTACACATTACTTCTAAATAGCAACATTCCTCCATTTTCAGAATGAAAAGGGAAAAAAACATTGCAGGAACATGATGCTGGTGCTGTGCTAATTTAAACAGACCTGCTTCAAATCTTCATTGAGGTAGGTGTCATTCAAAATAAATTCTGGGTAGCCAACCTTAGCCAGGACTGCATGTGCCTATAGAGAGAGATAAGAGAATTTAAATAAAATCTAAATTAAACATAAAAAGGTGTGTCAGACTCTCAGTCAAACTTAATTGGCAGTGAGTGCAAATATAAGTTTGAATGAGTAAGTTTAAATGATATTAAAATAATAAAAAGAGAGCACTGTGAGAGTCATAGGCTAAAGTGTCTTCACAGAAACATTGCCGGGCCCCTACAGCAAAATCCTTTTTAATTATGAAGGTCTATATGCTTGCCATAAAGTGGACCCAATTTCTTTAAATGGTTTCAGTATTGTAGCTTGAGCAAAGCTGGTGAATGATAAATAGCTCGGTTCAAGCTGAGAGGCATCAAAAACATTTTAACAGTGAGTGGAGCTGAAAACAATTGTGTTAGCAATAAGATCCTGGACACATTTGAGTCTGACTTTATGAAAACCTAAGATAATGTATTTTCTCTCAATCATTGCAGTTCCAGTGAGAACACATGAAAATTGCAATCAATGAGAATGTGACAATCCCTGTCAGCCAAAAGCTCACGCTGCTCTAAACACTCTTTTTTCACTCAGTTTGATGTCAGCAAGAGAAGATATCCTTTTATGGTCACAGCATAAAAGGCCCCGAACCACAGTTTGGTTGGGGGCAGTCAAGTAGAAGAAAGTTAAAAGTTAATAAAAGGAGACGTGGCTTCTAAGAGGGAAGAGATAAAAGGATGGATTAAAGCATCACTAACAAAGGCTTTTGAGCAGGAAGCAACCCCCCGGAAAGCACTGGTCACTAGGGGAAATTTGTATTCCTTGACTGACTGGTGAGTGGTTTGAGTCGCAAGGTGAAATCAGTCACAAAGAGTGTGCAGCACCAAAAACATCCTTGTAACTGCTTTGGGCACTAACAAATCAATGCTGTTGCCTGTAGGGAAGATGCTGACTTGTCCACAAAGACTTACCAACTGCTCGTTAAGTGGTAAAAATAAAAAATATTGAACATCATATATCTCTTTGTGACAAGTTTCACCTAGTGACTATCAACCACCTCCTTCAACCACTTGCCAACTGCTCAGGCAATAGTCATTTTTCTATGGTATTGCCAGGGGATTGTCCACGGGTCTCTGGCCCGTATGACTTATGCCTAAGAACCTCACCAAGGCTGACTATAAGATAAATAAGGATTATGGTGGATCACGTAAGAGACACTGTTGTTGGGTTGTTGAGTAAAGGACTTCTTCTTTTTTGCGTATAAATATTCTTTAGTGGTGCCAGTAAATACTAACAGATTTCCCGAACCGATAGAACAATGGTATCTGTTCTAGCTTGGCAGCTGTTTCCAGCTGCTGCAACTACAGTAAGGTCAGACTTTGTTTTAACGGTTAGATGTGACTAACACAGCTGTTCAGAGAGGGTGTTGTTTTCACTATTTAATGCACTGCTGTATTTCATTCAATTTGTTGGGCCAGTTTTGGATTAAACAGTTTGAAATTCACATCACCAATCCAAATATTTTTTAATATTACAGTTTTGTTTTTTTTTTGTTTTGTTTTTGTTTTTTTGGCCTGTCCCGTTTGGCTCTTTTGCCCTCAGAATTGTTGTCTAAAGGCAAAGAAAGATGCCCAACGGATTTACTTTACCAAACTGACCATCCCAGCCTTGCCGTAATGGTCCATTTGATTCACCTTTTATTGTTTATTTTATTTTCACTTACTGAATACGGGACAGACTTGACTGGGGGAAAGAAGGGGAGAAAGAAAGAGGGAAAGAGAAACAGCTGAGAAGAGGGACGGGGGAGAAGGGCAAAAAACAAAAACCAACAGAATGAGCAGAAAAAAAAATGCATATATCAATCACCTGGGTCACCTGCTGAGAAAGAAAAAAGAAAGCAAGCAGAAGAGAACAAGAGTAACAACATCACAATGATATATGGGAATATGACAGTAAATACTAAATATTAAACATTATTGTGCAGCACATAAGATCAACAGAACACAGTGTGCCCTGAGGTAGGAGCCAAAAAGGGTGCAGTTTGTGGGTGTGATCACTCGTGTGTACACCTGTGAGCATGGACGCGCTTGTTTTTTGTTTTTTTTAAAAGGTTCCTTCATGTAACGATCTGCTAGGGAGTGTGGGGGGGCCACAGCCCCGTCCTCCAGGGCGTGAAGCAGGTGTGGAGGAGATCAAAACTCCAGACATCCAGAGGCCCCCAGAACACAAGAGACCAAGGAAGACCAACAGAGGGGCAGCCGCGCCACTGTCCCGGAAAGAGCTGAGGAGAGTCCCAGATGAGGGCTCACTCAGCAGCCGCGGAGCAGAAGCCAGGGGGAGTTGCAGTGACGCGCCCGTGAGCTCCGCCGGCAGCCAGCTGCGCCTGAGTGACCGAGCCCCAGGCCGAGAGGCCGGGGGCACCCCACCTCCGAAGTGGCCCGAGCGAGCCCCAGGCTCCAGGCCCCGATAAGCGGCCGCCAAGGAGTGAGCCGGTGTGTACCTGGACGCCCATCCCCGGACACAAAGAACCACCAACGCACCGATGTCTGAGGGGGTCCGCCACTGGCAGGGGAAGTGGTGGTAGGGGGAGATAGGCCTCCAAACCTTGGAGGGCCTGAGATGTCCCCAGAGAGGTGGCGCCTGACACCCAACCTGACATATAGACACAGACATACAGGCACACACAGATACAAACATCCATTCCCACCCTCATGCTCTCATATACACTTACTCCACACTCAACCAACGTGGAGACAGACATAAAGAGACGTTGTACACACGATCACACTCCCCAAGCGTACTCTACAAACCGGGTCTAGGTGCCCCCGCCCCTGGAGGGGGGAACTGCACCCAGACCCAGGTGGTGTTTACAGTTTAGATTAGAAAAGATGGAATAAACTGTGCCTTTTCCACAGCTCGCTTCTTGGTTAAATCATCCATCCAGTCATTCTCCTTCTCCAGCATGTCGATGAACGCCCAGCGGATGCCGTCGATCAGCTCCTCCATCTAAGAAACAAATCAAGTATGAAACAGAAGTTTAAATGTTCAGATTTTCAGACGCAAACCTAGAACGTTCTCACTTATAGCAAAGTGAGGCTGTTTATAAAAAATGCAAAAAGGCCCAGCATCATTGCCATCTAAACACAGACACACACACCTACAGTGATGCAGACATCACAGCTCAGCACTCATCTGTTACACAGCTACAGAAAACTCAAACAGCTGAGCCAGGATTTAGGATATGATGGGAACACACACACCAGGTGTTTCTTGTCCTCCTGGAAGTGTGTGTTGACAAAAAGCCGGCCGGTGGCATAAACAAGTGAGTTCTCCACGTAGTTAACACACTTATCCCAGCGCGGGGTCAGAGAGGTGGTTCCTGTGGTTACCTAATGGGGGCGAGAGAGACGGAAATTCAAGGTGACATCGCTCCAAAAAAACAACTTCCACTGACAAGTTTCCATTAACGAGAGTGTTTAAGACCTCACGCTGAGTCACTTTAGTCGGGGAGGGGGGATGATTTGTTTAAAACATTTGAAGCTACCAACTGGTAAAATTAGAAAATCTTTCCCCAACTCACTAAGTACTGTGACAAGAATTTTGCGACCTAAAAACAGAGATTGAGAAAAGCTGAGAAACCTTCAAGTGTAGTTATTTAGGTTTAGGTGTAAAACATTTAAAAAGGGAAAAAAAGTGTACGTTAAGAGAATTATGAGCAGCTGCCACTGCTAATGAAATGCACCCAATTAACTAATCATCAGCAAGTTTGAGCACCTTTATAAAAGCAGAGATTTTTGGCAGTTTTGTATGTCTGGAAGATTTTAGTGTGTTAGCACAATGGTGTTAGCCAAGGAGCAAGTACATCAGAAATGATCTCAGAGAAGCAACTGTTGGTGCCAGCCAATCTGGGAAGGGTTATAAGGTTATTTTCAAACAATTTAAAGTCTATCATTCTGCAGTGAGAAAGATTATTCACAAGTGGAAGACATTCAAGATAGCAGCCAGACTTCCAAGGAGTGAATGTCCTAATAAATTCACCCCAAGGTCAGACTTTTGCTCTGAGAAACTGTGAAAAACCCAAGAGCTACATCTGAGATTTAACAGGCCTCGGTTAGCACGCTAAATGTTAACATTCAAAATATTGCATTTCTTAAGCTTTTCTAAAATACAGTTGTTTTCAAAACATTCAAAAGTGATCATATATGGACATAGATTTGTGTACCGACCCGAGCGTAGTCAAGGTATCTGTAGAGGAAACGACGGCTCAGAGCGGTTATCCGGGAAAAGACTGTCCTCCACTGGACGTAGTTCGCTACCGTCCTGGAGAGCGAGAGACACGGGGACATTAATTCAATTCCTACATGTAATCTCATTATACACTGTAAAATACTTGTACTGAGCGACAGGTGCCCTCGAGCCCCAGTGTGGGCTCATGTCTGTGCCTGTGTGTTTACATTATATCTGTCCCTTATGAGGACTGGGTTGAGTTTATAGGGGAGTTGAATGTTTATCTCAGGTGCCAATTCTTCAATTTTTTGACACTACGAGAGTAGCTTTGCCTGATATACACTACATAATAATCCTTATTTTTCTTTTACAGAGCCTACTGCGCCCCTCACTGTTTTAGCTGCTCTTTCTTTAAAGCCATCCTGCCATTAAGCCAAGCATCTGAACTCTGAGGCTATGTAGCTTTTGCACCCTTTTATTGCCTATTGCTTGCAGATTTTGCATCTGCATTGCTGATGCACGTAAACTGCCCGAGGCAGTTTTCTACACTATTTAGCTCGCATTGGGACCAAACAATTGTATTTATTAATAGGGTGTGTATGAAGAGTGTCTTTAAGCTATTGTGTCAACAAGGCACCACGATAGAAAGGGAGTCTGTACCGGGGATCGGTGGCCTCGATGAGCTTCATAAGTTCCTTGAAGTACTGTGGAACTCTGACGATGACAGGCTCAGAGGAGGAGATGGATCGATCCGGGTCACCTTTAGACTCCACCACAGTTTTTACGAAATTAAGCCAATCGAACTACAGCAATAGAGAGAGAGGGAGAAAGAGCACGAAAGGTCTTTAACACTATATAGAAATATGTAGTATATTCACCAAGCCAGCTACTTCAGTTTCTGTGCATCGCAACACCTGCATGCATTGTATTTTTTCAATTTCAGAGTTCAACTTCAACTTTTGTGAACTACATTTTTGTGCACAGGTAAATACAAAATATCAGCAGTCCTCGTTTCTAATTCGGTTTGTATAGAGGTTAAACATATCATGAAGCTTGTAGTTACATTTCAGACAAATCCAATAAAAGCAGTTTCCTTGACTTGCTGATTGAGTTTCTGCTCTCAGTTGCTACAAATTCACCATCAGAGCAGTACTGATCTTTCTTCTGACCTTGGAAACAAAACAGTCCACAAAAAAACAGGAATGTTTGGTACTATTGAAGAAAGCCCTGCTTGGTAGGAAGACTTCTCAGGAAAAACCGGACAAGGACATCGTGTACAACTTGGTTTTGAACCGGTCTCAACTGATGCTAAGGTTGATTTCTCTCTGGCGGTTTTTCTGCATTGTTTTAAAGTACCTGAGGTATTGAGCGCTGCAGTCGAGAGAGTGTGTATTTGTGGTACATGCTCTCGCTGGTGCGGTTTTCATAGGGAATCAGGATCTGCAGACACAGAGAGCAATTGTCATCAGCATGACTGATCCTAAATTTGTCCAAAAAACGATTTCCTGTTATACTGTTGGCGAAGCTGATGAATCAGCCGCCATATTTCACAGAGAATAATGTAGAGTTTTAATTAGCTTTGGAGCTACAGAGACCTATTTAATAATTTTCATACATTAAGCGGGATTATATTTATCTGACATGACGTCCTTACATGAGCCACTTTGGTCTCAAAGGCGAGAGCCTTTTCCATCTGGGTCAGAGCGTCTTTCTCTGGGGCGCCCAGCATGACGGCCACATCCACCATCAAACTGAGCAGCGCCGCACGATACTGGAGAGAGAGACAGAGAGACTTCATTCTTTCATTGCTCTGAGCTATCAGGCATCATCAGACATCAATCAAGCGCCTGCATCTGCACTCACATACCCTTGTGCTACTGTATCAGTATTCAGTGAAACGTATTTTTTTATTATTACCTTTTTTGAGGGAGAGACACACAGCAGCAGAAAAATCTTCAGTGGTTTAAAGGGACATTTATGTTCACAAATAGCTTCATGGTGACTGAAAAAGGGAATCCAATCTGTGTTGCTCGCTGATGATGTTTATAAAGCATTAGAAAGTTTAAATATTTGTGTGTTAAAGTTAGCAGATCAGATAAACTATTAATAAGAATGTTTCCATTTATCAGTGGTTCAGAAATATTTAAAGCCAGATCAGTACAAAAAAGAAACAATTAGAAACAATTAAAAAAAGAAAGTGATACAAGAGCGGTTTTATTCAAAAAGATTTTGTTATCCTTAAATTACATTTCTGCTATTTTAAGTTTTGCATGAATATCTTGAACTACTCTAAATTCAAAGGCTTGAACAGGTCTTCACTCATAAATGTTTAGATTTGAAGTTATAAGAAGGAATTCACAGTTATAGAGATTATAAAAAGCCTTATTTGATATCTTCAATTCCATTTAAATTTATAGCTTCTAAAGGTGCTTTATGAGGTCTTTACAATCCCTTTTGAGTGAGAACTCTGTGACTGAGGTGAGGAAGAAATCTTTTTTTTAAAGGAAAACACAGAAGGGGACGTATTGAGTCTGAATAGAAACTCTTGTTCCGAAGAAAAGTCTTTTTTGCTACCACTCATCCAGGACGGAAAGTTTTGGTTAAAAGGTAAGATGGAAAAATGGCAAAGTGGAAACTCACCGCCTGGGCAGAGGAGGTGTTGGTGATGTAGTCTTCCCTGGAAGGCAGAGACAAGGATGCCTGATCGAGCTACATAAAGACAGAAAGTGCTGGTTAGCCTCTGCTGCTTTTTACACTGCTGTCTTTCAAAACAGTTCCAAGAGGTTTCAGATACATTATATTCTAGTGAAGCTAAGCTAGATACATAATAACTCACCTGGCTTTGAAACTTGGATCTGTTCGCATGACTGATTAGCTTTTAAATTCTGGTTGTATGTTCAAAAATATTGCTCTTATTCACTTTTCAATGTCATAATTTGGCACAGGGAGATTTCTTTTAATAAGAATAGCCTGTGCATGTACACATCATTCTTATAAAATAAAATAAAAATGATTGGCCCATTTGAACTGTTTTTGTGCCTTTTGATTGAGCACACGATTATTGATTATTACAAAAATGAAGTAAACAAAAATGAATAACAGCATTATTTTTTAATTTTCTTTGTTGAAAAGGTACTTATCCTGTCTGGTCTCACTTTCCCGTCTGGTCCCACAGTTTTTAACAATGAAAATTTCTAAACCTAAACTTTAAGTCCTTCTACAAAATTGGAACCAAATGCTGTATATAAAAGATGGATATAACACTGACCTTACAAACTGGTTTACAGAAATTGTTTTGGCCGTTGCCAACTTTGCAGGGTGAATCTAACTGAGAAATTGACACATAGTAGACACTTTCCAACCACAAGGACTAAACAGGACTATAACTTAAAAAATAAACATCTGTATAACTTTAGTACCAACTGTGATCATAGAGTATAATTGGGAAAAGATGAGTTTATGACAGATAAACAGAGTCATGTTGTCCTTAACTCATGGATTCTATAAAGAAGGCTTCTTTTTGCCTCGTTCGATTTCTTTTCTTTCTTTCTTTTTAGATGTCCATCTTTTATATACAGTGTATGGGATTGTGGATTTTGTACTTCAGTACAAGCAACTAAAAAAATGGGATTAATGTAATTTGATAGTGAGATGAAATGGACTTCTTGAATCCAACAATGCAAGTGCAATACTATAAAAATGTGCTTTACAGTGGAGTTATGTGATGGGCTATGAAGGAAAAATGTCTGACCTTGATAATGTAGTGAGAGGAGTTTTTGTCATCAGGGGAGACGTACAGGCGAATCAGGACGCTCTTACTGTGCTGATTCCTCATCGCTGCCAGCGTCTTCAGGAGGCTCCACTGACTCTCTGACCACTGATATTCCCCACCGCGCCCGTCACCCACAACAGGCCACCGAAACTCTGGCTGTTTAAGTGTTCTCAGCATTGGTCTGGCATCCAGCTCCTCCAATAGAGCTTTGTACACAGACACACAACAAATGGTATACACAACTTTATTGATTTTTTTGTACTCTTTTTACAGCTCATGTGGCTATTTTTTTAGCTTTGTGCTGCACCCATGTTTCTTATTGCTTTTCCATTACCCCAGATCTGTCGTGTGGATCAATAAAAGCTCATCCTACCTTATTTGTTTTCAGAGTCACTGTGTCTTTGTGTAAATGATTGACTTTGTAAGGACATTTAATTGTAGGGTTTGAATTTTGAGGGTCTCATATAAACAAAATCCCCACAAATCCACAGAGCAAACGTCTGTGTTGTGACTTACTTTCATTCAAACAGGAGCGGTACAGGCTCTTAGCTTTGGTCACTGCTTCAAGTTCGTCAGGGTCAGAAGGAGCTTGCAGTAATTCTGATGGAGCAAATTGGAGTCATCATTCAAAGAAACCTCTAATGCCCAGTCATCATCTCTGCTAGAGGCTAACCGCTCAGGGATACATTACCCGTCACTAGGATAACACACTTAGCCATATAGTCAGGATGCATAATGGCTGATGTTTAATGTAGAATTGAAAAAAAAGAATGTATGGATTAAAATTATGGTAAACCACCATTTACCATTTAAAATGATGACATGCTTGCTGTATTGATCTCCTTTTTTTAAATTTGATGTGAGCTTTGCAGTGTTGTTGGAGCACTATGCTATTTCAGTAGCGTACTCTGAAAGTAAGAGTCCAGTGAATGGAAACACTTAACCTTGTTCATGACCTTTAATGAAATTCCTATTAAGGAAAAAGGTTGCATCATTGTCTACTTCTGCCAGATGTTTCTTCCTGTTAAAAGGCTGTTTTTCCCTCTCACTTTCACCAAGCGCTTGCTCACAAGGAGTCACCTGTTTTCAAGGCACAATATAAAGCACCTTGAGGCAAATGTTGTTGTTTGGTGCTATATAAATAAAATTGCACTGAATTGAATATCTAGCACTATTCCTTTTCTGTTTTGTAATTCCAATATTTTCATTTATTATTATACTGGATCTTATTGTTATCTTCTGTCTGAAATAAGCCATTATAGGTCCTGTCTTGCTAAGCTACCTCTCCCTAAAAGAGCACTTTTTGCTGACTGGCTAACTTCCTGAATGCCGAGCAGCTCTGTGTGTGCTCTGTCTGTACCAGACGACCATATAAAGAAAACTGCAGCAATATCCCAAAAGTAGAAAAAAATTGAAAACTATTCAGAGCAGTCTGCAGCCAAGAATTTAGCTTAAAGGAAATACATTTACATTCAGTACGTGCATTTTACATCTATACTTCATTATTCCAAACTTCTGAAACTTTGTAAGAAAACCAAAATGCTTATTAGGACATCGATGAGGAATTTATTCTCAAACCTTTAAGTTGGATGTCAACATGCTGCCTAAGCCAGGGGTAGATGCCGTAAGAGGACGAATCTTCAGGAATTGGGTTCTCCTTCAGCCACCCACCACAAGAGAAAGCATAAAAATCCTCGCAGGGGTTTACAGATTGATCCATTTTACTTAGAATAGACCCCGCTACAGAGATAAAAAAAAAAAAAACCCACCTCCATCAATGACATTTAAGCATAAGGTACTTAGGTCACAATTAAGACAGTCCATATGTAACCCGCTAAACGTACAAGATGGACCGTTTAGCGCCTCTTCTCACCTGCTTCAATGCATTCTGGGGTCAGACAGAACTCCTCCTGACTGGATTTTTGAGACACTGAGGAAGAGGAAAAGAGTTGCTGGTGAAGTTTGAGAACTGAAGACATGCGCACAAACGTCGAACAAGTTCAGCTCTGCATCAGATTGGGGGAAGTTGAGACTTTCACAAGGCCGCACCTTGAGCAAAACCAGTTCTAGGGTCAAAAAATCAACTTTGACTCAAACAGTTATTGTTATTGTGTATTTGATGCATAAATGTCTCTTTGAAATTCTGCCTCATCTCACAAGATATCCTGAATGCAAGGATGAATTATTAGCAAATGTATAAGTTTGAAAATATTGTGCAAACTTGACTTTTCATGCTCTTTGTTGTAATGATATATATCATAAAAAATGCTCTAGAAAATGAACTCAACAGAAAGAAAATTACTATATTCTCAACCGTATAAACATACAGTCTACCCCTCCCTACGGGGGCTGTAAAACTTTGACTGCATGACTTCCACCTTGGAACACTGCACTACTATACTGAAGCATTATTACATATATTTCAGCCTCTGAATACTCCCCCACCAGTGATTATGCAATAATTACCCCAAAATGACAGTACTTATTGGAGAAGGATGTAGTCGAGGACATTTCTACTATCCACTCTTTAGGAAAAAGGGTCAAACCGAGATAAACAAGTAAAGCTGATACAGCTGCAGAGCGCTCAGACAGAGTAAATAGTCATGCTTGCCACACTCTTGAAAGATGCAATAAGTGTGACATTACTCGCTCGCTTTTGCGAAAGGCAATCAAAACACCACAAAACAAACAGAATAGGCACACCATTGTTTAAGCTACTTGCATTGTAACTGGAGGTTTACCCATTCACTTCCCTTCATAGAAGGTGAGCAAAAACCTGCCTTTCCAACCTCCTGGCAGAAACCGCTGTTATGTGATGTGGATCCGTGGACAGATTTAGAAACCAAATCCCCATTGTGAACGGATGAGTGGAGCGTTACGGTGCTGCGCCGCAATGTCTGACCTCTGAGGTCCACCAGCCTTGTTGCCTAGTTAGAGCTGCTTGTTGAGAGTTGTGGCCACTTTCAGAACAGCTTCAACCCTGCATGAACTGCTTGGCCTGGAACAAACTCAACAAGGCGCTCTCTCACCCAGAAGCCCATACACAGGGGTTTAAACACGCACACACACTCGCGACTGAGGCTCCAGTGTCACTGCTAAAACCAAACTTATGTCCATTACTGAGATACCAAACAAGCCACCAACACAAACATGCAGATACACAAGCACACATTTAAGACTCACACTCTTTAAACTCATTAAAAATATCTGGAAAAAAAAAATCAAAGCAGCATTCCTGTGTGTGGTCATTCACATGGATGGGGAAGGGGGGGGGGGTTCTATTAGTGTGGGTGTGTGGGACTGCATACATGGGCTCGTAATGTAATTACACTTCAATGAAACCACAAGAATTCTGCCTTCCCTCAACAACTAAAAAAAAAAAAACCAATACTTACTCTCGCACCCCTCCCTGCTACAGCATCCTCACAGCCATGCAACACTCACATTACTCAAATGTTCTCCTCAAAATCTTGAAGGCAGAGTTGCACATGAGTGATGCCAATCCAAACTATGAGCATAGCAGAAAGACTGGGAAAAAATGAGCATATAGCTAATCAGGCTCTCTTTAAAGTTCCTCTGGAGCCATGCTGCAATATTTCCTACAATGTAAAAACCACAACTTTCAAACAGCAGATAGACATATTTGTTCACTCCAGACAAAAGCAAGCTAGCTATTTGGTAAATGGGCTGATGTAGCGCACACATCATGCCTAAGTGCTTTTAACAGTCACACACTCACACTCCAGTAGGTGCATTGGGGGCATCTTGAGGTTAAATATCTTGCGGAAAGGTACTTTGAGGATCCGAGGATCAATCCACTTACTGTCTAATTAGTAGGCCACCCATTTTACCTCCTGAGCTACAGCTGCCCAGTATTTTTGCCCACTTCTAATATTTCTAAATATCAGAGTGAGCATGTTCTTATTCTCCAAACTGTTTCTTTTGAGCAAAAATTGAGAATTTGACCATTATAGAAATGCATATAATATAATACATATAAAAATCTATTTTTTTTTTTATTATGAGTAGTAACTAATCTTACTGTTGAGAAAGAAGGTCCACATGTTCTGTGCAGAGGGAACTGACTGCATTGTTTCAACAGAAATAAAAAATGAATAAATAATAATGAATTGGAGAACAAACAATTTGGCTACATTCACACTGCAGGCGAAAGCGCATCAAATCAGACTTTTTTGACCCTATGCGACCCATATCTGATCATGGTATGACAGTGTGAACGGCACAAATCTGATATTTTCAAATCCGATCTGGGTCACTTTCATATGTGGTACTGAATCCTATACATATCTGATGTTTTAGAAAGCGACTGCTGTTTGAATGGTCATGTCATTAAATCCGTCTTTTACATCACTGACACAAGACAGACGGCAATTATCAGCACCGGAGAAGACATCGCGAACGCTTCCTGGCCATCCAGTGAAACTGTTGGGAAGACTACGTTGGAGAAACGTGAACATTTTATTTGTACTGTATAATCTGCAGATTCTGACAGAAATTTCCAACTATCCTTTTAGGCCATTTGTAAATAACAAAGTAACTTTATAACTTAAAGCAAAATTGGGAAACGTAAAATCCGAAACAAGTCTTTATATTAAGGCCATCAGTCAAACAATACTGTTTGCTCTGGGTCTAAACAGAGCGCGTTGTGTGTGACGTTGTGTGTGACGTCGTCTTTTGCGCATGTGGGCCACTTTGAGGGTTCACACTAGAGCGCGTTTGCTGTCACATTTTATTTGTAGTGTGAACAAGCAGACAAAAAAATCGGATTTGATCAAAAAATCGGAATTGAGCGGTTAACCTTGAGCATTTAAGAGGTTAAGACCTGCAGTGTGAACGTAGTCAGGAGGAAACATCTGGAAAAGTCCAGCTAAGAGTGCATACAGCGCTCTTACACAGTCCCCAGACATGGATTAAACCTACTCCTAGAATAAAAGAACAGTCAAAGAAGCTCTCCAGCTCTAGGATTGTGTTAATCCATGGGGATCCATCAAAATAACAGCCCTCATAGTCAACCCATGTTTACCCACGCTTTATTGTCTTTTTAATTATATTTTATATATTCCCATGCAAGCGACAGGTGTTAAATATATTTGTTTAAACTCATCTTACTCCTTTTTGCCCCCTTTATTGCAGTGTTATGTGGATATGTGTGAGATCTAATCTAAAGCATGCAAATTACTGGTTTAGCACACCTACCAGCACCTACCATCTTTTACAGCACCAGCTTAAATTGATGTAAATAAATAACTTGCAAACCGTTACACATGTCCCTGCTAAAAAATACTACACTCTGCAGGAAGAGCTGTGAAAAACACATTCTTTTCTGTTCCACTAGTGTCCCGATTTGTGTCCCACTGTGCATTACGGAGAGCACAAAGTTGTGCGTGTGCAAGTGGGCGTGTATGAAACCTTACATGAACCTAAAATAGTTCTACACAAGTTACCCGCGAGACCTCCACAAAGACCTTTGCTCCCATTCGCATGGTCATGTGTTATTTACAGTCTGCATGTACTATAATCTGAGGACACCATGCATACATTCTCATATGTTGGATTCCTAACTAATTATAATGTAGGATAAGGAAAATGTGTGCATATATAAATATATGTGTGTGTTTGGGGTGGACTTACCTAGTATGAGAGCAAGAAGCAGAGCGGCGCAGAGTAACACACACATGGCCAGAGCTATCTTGTAGAGACGACTGCTATCCCTCTCGGGTTTAACCCCCCCGCCGCCTAAATGCTCCAGCTCCATGGTTTACTATATCACACACACAAACACACACACACACAGATAAAACACTACTCCTACAGTCTAAAAATCTTGAGAGGTGAAGTAGACATTAATCATCTAAATACTGGCAAAAAATAAATAAAAATCCCAAACTATAGAAAAATAGGCCCCAAAAGTCTAATATCTGGGCAAAAATTAAATGCCCAAAAGTCTTACAAACATCTCTGTAAAATTTCAGAGAATTTAAAATTTCCCTCAATTTAACAGCCCGAACTCGGATCAGTTTCCCAATCTGTCTTGCTCTCTCTGCTGCTCTCTGTCTATCTGCAGCTACTCAAACTTCACTCTGGCTCTTCAGACTGTTCCTCCCTCCATCCCTCCTCCTCTCCTCCAGCACTCCTCCCTGCCTTGCACCCACCCTCCCTTCTGTCCTTCCTCCTTCCCTGCAGAAAACTACAGACCAGTCTTCCCAGTGACATGAACTAAGGTCATATATTAAAACAAAAAAACAAAAACAAAAACAAAATCATTGGCCAGAACCAGGACCTTATCTGTGCATGTGTCTGCACTGGCAGCTGCACTTCTTCTTCATGGCGCACATGTGAAACGTGTGTGCCTAACCTCATGTACAGAACAGCAGGGTGCTCTGCTTGAAACATTTATCAGATCAGACAGCCAGTGAACTAGAACCAAATTATCCTCACAGGACACCGATTATTGCAGATTAATCTGATGATGAAGGTGGTGTTGCTGCTGTCTGTAAAAATACATCACTGTTTTTGTCTACTTTCTCACTCTCTTTGAAGTGCAGATGACCGTGACAACGCAGACTCCTGATTGGCCTTCAACTTCACCCCCTTCACTGTGGTGAGAACTCTTTCTGCACGTGCTCATTAGGGTTTGGGGCGTCGGCCACAAAGCCCTTATATAGTTACGACTTCCTGTGCTGCTAAAAACACCCATTCATCAAACACAGACCACGATGCTATTGTTCACCCCTCTGACTAACAATCACTTGTGTCCTGTTTATATCTCATTGTCTCAATTCTCAACTGGGACCCTACACTCTAAGAAATAAAATGTTGTATTTACTCCACCCAGTTATGTCAACCGGTTCCACACAACTGGGTTAGTGAAATATAAAATGTATGATATATTTAATTTGAACAACAAATTTTAAGTAAATCTGATAAATCTACTCACCCAAAACACGCTCTACTGAAACTATAGGATTAAATCACTTTAACAGAATTGCAACTTATTCTATTTAAGTTTGTAAATTAAAAAAATTGAACACCAGTTTATTCAGTTAACCTAACTTTAATAACACTTTGTGTAAAACTTGTTGAAGCACACTTTGAGCAATTCAAATGCTTCTAGATCTTTTTTCTTAAACAATCTTTACATATATTCAAGTGCATTTTAAGTGCAGGAAGACAAGATAAAGAATGTCATGTTAAACTGAAATGATTAAAACTGTAAAGTGTTGTGATTCCAACATTTTTAACATTAACATGACTTAATGTAAACTTGATTGGGCTACAATGAAAAGCCCACAATACAGCCCTGCAAACAGCTGGTAGAAATTACTTTAGTGTCATTTTTGTCCATATTTACAAAAATAACCTTTGCTTCAAAACTTAAACTGAAGTCCAAAGTTAGGAGCAGTCTTTTTCAGTGTAGTTGGATGTTGGTAAAGGTTCAAGAACAAAGAACGCAGAAAAGTGAAAGGCCTTGCAGAAGTTCTTGTGGCAATTCAAACTGAACAGTTTATGAAGTGCAAGGAGAAGGGTTCGAGAACCTTAAAGTTCAGTGTCCTCTATAGTTCAGTGCAGGCTGTTTCACTCAAGCAGTTTGTTTTTCAGAACCTGCACCTTCATGGATAGGTTGTTCCCATCCAACTCCATCAGCACCTTCTGAAGAAATTCAAATGTGTATTTCAGGTGCTTTGGGTAGCTCAGATTTAGACTGTAGATTAATCCAAGCAGGAGGGCACAACCCTTTGCCACATCACTAAGAGCTTGCAGCACAGTGCATCCTTCTACGATGACACCAATGTCCTCAGGTGTATCTGCAGAGTTTGCTCCTTCATGTCTGAACAACATAGACTCCCAAAGTCAGCTTCTCTGTTTCTCTGCTTGCTCCAAGATCCACATAAATAAAAATAAAAGAAAAAGATAAGTTAATTGCGTACATATACATATGGACAAGTAAGTCCACCTTCCATTTCCAATCCCAAATTAAAAAAAGGAAAATAGCTGATCATTTTCCTTTTTTAACTTACCAAGAATTCCTTGAACAGGTCATCTGGCTTTTCATTTAAGTAGAGACAGACAGCTTTCAGAATGCATTCCCGTCGAACATCAATGCTGGGATTCTGGTGGAGATAAGAACTCAATATGAGGGAAGTTTCCTATTTTGGTTCCTTTCAACCTCTTTACAAAACAAAGTCAAAAATATTAACACATAATCCAGATAAGTGATTAAGCAATGTTTCATAACTCACATCAGTGACGTGCAGTGAGGTTCATGATTGGTAAGGCACTGACTCCTCTGAGTCAGATAAACAAATATATGAACTCAAAAATCGAAGCTTTTCAATTTTGACATTACGTGAAAGCTTTCATTTTTGCTTTAATAAATTCTAGATTGTTCAACAATATATTTAATAATTGTGCCCCTAAAAATATTCAAATTAAATAGAAGATTAGAACTGGGCAATATGGACTTAAAATCCTATCATGACATTTTGTGGTATTTTTTGCGATAACAATAAGTCTGTGAAGGTTCTCAGTCATCCAGGTCATCGTAGTCTAAGGCGCTTGGAAAGAAAAGTGAAGCTTCTTCAGTGAAGAAGCTTCTCGGATGAGAGATGAAACGTCTTCAAGCAACTTAAAGAAGTCCAGACGCTTTTCTTTCCAAGCTTCTTAACAATAAGAGTTACAATAAAAGATCATAATAGTATTTTTGCCTATAAATCTATCAATGCAGCCTCACAAATACAAATACTGCAAATTAAACTTAGCAAATGTGCTATTTAGACAAACCAGCAGTTATTTATCTTGTTGAATTGATAATAAGTTTGACATTAATGGAAGTAATAGTTTCAACTAAATTATCATATTTTTTTTAGAGGTTTGAAAGCAGTCTATCATTTTAATCACATAGGACGTGTTTTATCACAATATTGATAAGCGATGCAATAAGTGCCCAGCCCTACAGAAGATGCATTAAAATTTATTTAGGTTTGGTGTGTCTCATTTTTTGTGTGTAGTAAATAAATTGGTCAAATGACCTGGAAACAATTATAGAAAAATCATTCATTTTACATCAATTTATTAATTTATAAATAGGAGATGCATTAAAATAAAATTGGTGCGTCTCATTGCTTAGGACTGATTTGGTGTCAATTTGTCCTTTGTGAAATTTACTGATGCTCCCTAAGAGTGCTGCTTTATCCACTGTGTCAATGGCGCTCTCAGTGTAATGTGATTACACTGTGAATCCATATACGTGTACCTCTTATACATGTTGCCTTTAGGGTTCAGCACTGCCCTCCATCAGCCTCACTCCATGCATTTTTGCAGCACATTTATGACCAATAACATTAAACATGTAACACAGATTCGTCAAATACATTAGGTAGTCTGCAAGTCATCATCTGTATTACATGTGTAATCAAACATGTACGTTGGCAATTTAGAGAAACAGCAGTGGGATTGCGCATGTGTGTGTCTGTGGTGAGACACAGCATCATCATTGCCTCCTCTCAGCGTTTTACCTTGTATTTGAACAGAAAATCCGTAATGACAGCAATTTTGACCATAAAAATATTGAAATCACACAGAAAGCAAATTTAAAATCTAGTGTACAAATTGAATTTCTCTTTTGTTAGTATTTTACTTCTCATTAAGGTGCCTCACTTGACTGCATGTCACTGATTCACATGTATCTACAAAATATTCAAATTTACACATATTCAGTTGAAAAAAAAATCTGATTAATGACAGACACAGAAGTTGAAGAAGCATTCAAATAATTTCAGAGCTCAATCAAGGTCAACTAAAATACATACCCTATCCATGGCTGCCATGATTAAGTTGATATTGCGTTTAGCTGTTCCCCCCTTCTTTTTGAACACTCTAAGGTGGTCAGCGTAGTGGTCCAGCTTGGCCATGAAAGTCGACAACAAAGGGACCATGGTGATGCGGGCGAACTCCGCAACAACCTGAAACATATTAAAAATTACAACTAGAGAGTATTCTCTATTAATTTGATTAGAGGCCACATGCAAGAATGTTACAACTTTCAGTCAAACATTTTGTATCTTTTAAAATTAACAATTTACAGTACTTTGTTCTTCAAATACAAGTTCTTATGAAAATGACTTCCAATAACAAAGTTAGTAAGAATTACCTCAGTCTCTGAAAACAGGGCAGGCCATCTGTTTTTGACCTCTGCAATGAATGGCATGTCTTTGATGATTTCCTGTCTTCGGTAGCGATGATAGCCAATGGAAACTGATACAAGGAGTTAAATGGATTATATATAACAGTATTACACATTATTCTGCACTTCAATGACAACAGATGAACGCATGTCTTATACTTTACAAATCAAAATGTTAATCGCTTAAATCCCTGCGTTTGACACTAAACCAGAAATCAACATGGAGTCGAATTCTTTCAAACAATGTAGCAAGTTAATTGAGGCACATTTCTAAAATACACTATACATTCATTTCATTCTTCAAACTACAGGATCGCTGGCGCTCCCGGTGGTCATTACTGATGTCAGGGAGCAGGTGCGGTAGATGTTGGGAGTAATTTTAAAACTGTCGGTCTTAGTAGGCAAGTCTCACCTTAACAGGAATCGCAAAAGATTTTGGAAAATTACACCGAAGCAGGTTCAACAATATTTGTTAAATGTCTTCATACTTCTAACACGTGAGAGAGGTATACAAACTAGAGTGTTAAAAAATTTACCAGGCATCATTTGTTTAAAAAAAATGCAAAAGTATTCCCGAAAGTGTCAGATGTTTATCAGTTAGTATACATTAATCAAATTTGTCATCCTTAAATTGTTGTACTTACCAAATAATCCTCAGATGGCGATGGATTCTATCCAGGATACTAAGCATATGCAAGTCTCAGTTGAAAATGGCGGATGATCAAACTTCCACACTGCACATGTGCAAACTTAGAAGTATGGAGAGCCTATTAGGACAATCCTCTTTAAATTAAAGTGCTCTTCATTTTAAATGAACTTTTTACGTTGGATTTAATTTACTGCATTTTGTTGTATTGAAATCTTATGTTGTTAATTAAATTCAAAACAACATACTTGTGTTTAAAGTTAAAAATCAATTGGTGGCATTAGTTTTAACATAAAACATTTACATAATGCTACCAACATCAGTGTGTCATTTCTTAGAGTGTACTCATAGTGTTTTGATTGCCTCTGCTCCGCTTTTAGTCTCTAATTTTTTCAGTTGCTTTACAGATTGGCAATCAAGAGCTGGTTCTGTTGCTCCAGCTATTAAAAAAACAAAACAAAAATCCATTGAAGTCCATTGAATCCATTGAATGTAAAGCCCTTCTCAAGAATGCATTAACCTTCAGTTATCCTTCAGTCTCAAGTTGCATAAATAAGATCAATAACTTAGCAACGTGTAACCTAATTGTGAGGAATACAGATATTCAACAGAAGGTAATAAGAAAACAATAAACTAGCGTAACTTCCAAATATTACAGTTTCAGAGCTGCAGGCTATCTCTCAGTTGTAATGTATGCTTGCCTATTAGCTTGTACAGTTTTTAAGCAGGTATGATCACGATAACATCATCCAAATAGTCACGATAGCAGCAAAAAAGTGAAGAACAGTATATCACTAACAACCAAGCAGCAACCTCTGGAACTAAAAACTGAGGGCAGTTCAGAAGTGACTAAACCCTGTACTTCCTCTAATGGCCACTTGAAGCTGGCCTTAAAAGGAAGTCAAGCAGGAATCCCATTGGCTCCAACATCTAAGAGTATTCACAACCTGCTAATAAAAACAGTTTTGCCTTATATTGATCGTATACCACTTTATAACATATTTTAGCACCATTTGGATACTGGAAAGGCTTAAAGCTACAGTAACTGTGTGACTGCTTTGACTGACAGCTCCTAAACATCTTAAAAGACTTATCTGACAAATAATATGCCTTGTTCTGTAAAATCAACTGACCAAGAAGAACTGGTGTAGGTGTAATTTTAGTATTTTATTAGACTGATATTTATCAGGTTTCCATTTAGCAGGTATCTGTCTGTGAATTGTACCTGTACAAAATATTAATTTCCATTAAATTCTGTTTAATTCATATAGCACTAATGCACAATAACAGTCCCCCCAAGGCACTTTATATTGTAAAGACTGTACAATAGTAAGAAGAAACCCCCCAAATAAGCAAGCACTTGGTGACTGTGGGAAGGAAAAATAACCCTTTTAACAGGAAGAAATCGTTGAAAGAACTGACAACTTGCTAACCACCCAAGCTTTGCTGACAGCACTACAGCACTCAAACCCTCTTGTTCAAGTACTGCACTGTGGATGATCTTCATTGATGGTACCTGATATGTTTATATATTCATAGAGTAGAAAATATCACAAGATATTACTATAAACTAGTGTTATTTTTTGCTAGCACATACCAATCCAGACGTGGTTTAAAAGCCTGCAACATCACTTAAATATAAAGTGTTTCCCAGTGGGTTTGGTGTCTCTTTCCCATTTACTGTTACTGGACTCGAGCCACCACCCTTCCCATTGGTAGTTTATCAGTTACCAAAGATCAAGTTGTGTAGAGAGAACCACGACCACTTCCCTTTAGAGGTCTGTCCTTCCCACAGACCACTTTACTGGTCTCTGATAGCAAACTACAGTCATGAGGCAGCTATACCTCCTTGTTCGGATTGTCCTCTGTTAATCATGCTCTTAAATATAGTCTAACTAAATCCTAAAACCTAGATAAAGGTCATAGAAACAACTATTACCTGATATCCTGGGAGGAGTCCTTCGTGGACAAGAGATATAACAATTACACAACAGTTAAAAAAACTGATATCCAAAAATCCAAAAGATGTACCTCTCAGTACAAGCACACCCGCAAGTAGCCAGTAACGTCCTGTTTCTGTCATCTGAATTTATTCTCAATATTATCTTCACCATCAGTGCTAATAGCAGATGCATATCCTGTGGTTCACATCAATCAGCAATTTGTACACTTAGTGTTGAGCACAAAATCACTAATGCTACTCAGCAGTAACAGTCTGTCTTTAAGGAAAACAGTTTTCCGCTAACTTAGCAAGAAGGAAGATGACAAGTGGATTGTCATCGTTGATTTTCCTGACTCCTGTCCACAAAACATGTCTAAACACAGAATAACAAAAATATAGTTAATAAACAATTAAGAGATCAACATCTTAAAACACACAGTAAAAGAAATGTAGTGTTTTTTGCAAATGTCCAACAACCTTTTGGGTCAAATCTTTTTGACTTAATGTTTCCTAGTTTGAGGGTTGTTGAGAGATTATGAAATTATCATTAAACAGGATTTTTCAGCTGCCACTGTACAGTTTCTACTTTTCACATACAAAACAAACAAATACACATTACTACGTGTCTATTTTGAGGGCAAGTGATCACCAAGGCGAAGTAGTTCGCGGGGTGCAGCCTGTGGTTACTTACTGAAGTCTCCATCTACTCTTACAAACAGAATGTGCAGCCATCTCCAGAAGTGAAACCTGAACCAAGAGTCCTAAATAAACCTAAAGAAAATTCCATTCACAGGTAGGGCTACATCTGTGTATCTGTGTAAGACAGCAGAAATTACATCTAAAGATTTGGACATTTAAAAAGAGCTGTACTCACTTGTGACAAAGATATGTTTTAAATTACTGTAGAAGCTGTCAGAGGCATCACCACTGCGGTGGAGCTGATTTGTCTAACCGATACTTCATGCTCGACATTCCAACCTCCAAAAGTGAAAAAAGACAATGCTAAACTGTCAAAAGAAAAGAAATAAAAATCAGAGTTCTTCTAGATGCAAGTCTCTACACATAGCAGCCAATCCTGAAAAGCCTTTGAGCTGTAATTTGTAACTAATATGAAGAAAAATCTAAATTAACTTAATTAAAATATCATATACAGAATGACCAGTCAAAGCTATATTTTTGCCATCTTTGTGGTCCACAGAGGAGTTGTTTTGAATATTATCAGCTACTTTAAGGAGTGGTGTGAAATCTGATACAGATATTTGTGTTGCCCATAAGATTAAGTTACAACAAATACTGTTAAAAGTGCTGAAAAATCTGGATAGACTAATGTGAGATTTGATTGATATATTAATACTCCCCAGAGCACTTTCTGATTATCAGCTCTCTTTTTCTTCTAGTGTCACCATTAACTGTCTTTATGGGTATTTTTTTAATTTAATTTGAAAAGACTGTCAAGAATTTTAGTTCTGACATTCATCTAGAGCCTGTCTTACCTTTCTTTTAAAGCTACTATAAAATTATTATTTATGGTTTTTCTGCAAAGAGTCATCGTCTGCTGTTTGGATTGTTGTGGAATTGGTTCAGATATTCATGGTCCCCCAACAGATTAAATCACTAAACTAACTGTTACAAAGCACCCTTCAATTGTCTTAGCAGCATAATGCAATTGTATCTTTTTTTGAGTTTTTTGAATAAATGGCCTGTAAATGGCCTGATCCCCTCTGGAGAACACGTGTGTCTACACAAAATATCTTAATGGTTCATCTTGTGGGTGTGTTCATCATCTTGTGTGTGTATAGCGCTTTACTTAGTCCCTAAGGACCCCAAAGCGCTTTACACTACATTCACTCATTCACACATTCACACACTGGTGATGGCAAGCTACATCGTAGCCACAGCTGCCCTGGGGCGCACTGACAGAGGCGAGGCTGCCGGACACTGGCGCCACCGGGCCCTCTGACCACCACCAGTAGCCAACGGATGAAGTGTCTTGCCCAAGGACACAACGACCGAGACTGTCCGAGCTGGGGCTCAAACCGGCAACCTTCCAATTACAAAACAAACTGCCAACTCTTGAGCTACGATCGCCCCACAAGATGAACCATTAAGATATTTTGTGTAGACACGTGTTCCCAAGAGGGTTAAGTTTAAAAACTTAATTTTTTATTAAAAGCACTGCAAAATTGCAATGCAGGGTCTTTCCTCTTGCGTCACTATGAAATGATCAGTCGTGTGTTGCTGTTTTTGTGGTTGTTGTTTCACAGCTACAGGATGAATTATCATTAAATTTAGCACAGATATCAGTGTTCCCCACAGGATTAATAACCTAGCAGCAACATGATGTTGTGTGCATGTTTACATAAACATTGGGACAACTACTGAACAGATTTGGATGGGAGTTGTTACTCATTCAGCCCCCAGAGGTTTTATTCAGTTTGAGACTGTCATTATTTTATAATTTTTTCCTCTAGTTTAACCATCTAGTGTTCTTTGTGTTTTTATTGGAGAATTTAAACAACCACAGGATAGGTTACAGAGACACTCCACAGATATTTAAGTTTGATCTCACTTTAATGACTTTCTTCTGTTAAAGCCTACAGTTTATAGAGCTGTAGTGGGGGAAAAAACAAAAAAAACAGAACAATGTTATGATAGCTTGTCATGGAATTTGGTGAAGACCATAGAAAATGATTTGTAATAAACACTGGTGATCCATTCATTTTATTCTGTCTCATCATGGGGTCAAATTTTCAACTCGTACAATAATTTGGATCATAGCCAAATACTTAATGGCCCATGACATCCCCATTAGTCGCAGCCACATTTGTATTTAGTGCTATCAAACAAATGTAAGAATAATAACACTAAAATATGACAGCAGCCCTTTATTATAGGTAAATGGGGGAGATTGCAGCATTAAATTAGGGGCAATTTCTCACTATAAACCAGACAGGCAGAACATGCCTCTTTTCTGCCCTCTCCCTCACTACTGTTCATCATCCTCCCATGTCTGTTTACCCAAGCATTCCTGCAGGCTGTCATTAGTGCAAGATAAGCAACAGAAGCACACACACAAGGGCACATAAGCAATCTGTTTGCATAGATTGGCAAAAAAAATAAGCTTCCAATGTGCCTTATCAGAGGACGAATGTACACACGCAAAAGACGCCAAGTCCTCAGACTCATGCGTGCAACATGGTCCGATCTTCCCACAGACATACACTGCACTAATTATTCAGTGATAAGAGTCTCCAAAGTGGCCTCAATGTTGAACCTGCTGACAGAGGTGTCTGCTCATCTTACTAAACACACCTCTGTGGCTAAGCTCAAGGCCAATCAGTATTTACAGTCTGTGGGAAACACCCTTCCAAATTACAATGTGTCAATCCTCTCGCTCACGCACTCAAGAAACATAATCACTGCACGGCTCTGTGAAAACACTGTGGTTTGGCGCTGTTACTAAAAGTGTAGCTTGTGTGCTTTTGTTACAGTATCTGAGGAATACAATGGGCCAATATGCTGGGAACATGCCGGGTATAAAGTTAGAAAGGTGCTCTGCAGCCTCCTGAGAGAAAGATCAGGCGTATGACCTTTAGCAACCCTGACAGACAACAGCGACCACAGCTTTTACTTGTAGCAGAGTACTCCTACACAGTGGTATGGCTGTTTTTACTACAGTAAAAGATCTGAATACTTTATATTCCACTGGCTCCATCAAACTATGTAAGGGGAAGAAAAATGTTTTATTGCACGCGAACACCCTGTATTAAGATAACGCGTATCATAGCCAAAAGCATAATAATGAAAAAGGCAACTTGTTCATGCCTTCCAAGCTTAAATCTTAAACTCACACTATGTAAATTCTTTTATTTTAATATTCTTTTCACACTTACAGATTCAACAAGGTGATGGAAAAAGTCATCAGACGTTTTGGTTCCGTTTCACAGTTACTGCACATTTGTCAGCTGAACATCCATGAAGCCAGTCTGCAGTCCCACCACATCCTGCTGCTCTATCGAATTTAGAACTGGTGACTGTGGAGGCCATTTGAGTACAGTGAACTCATTGTCATGTTCAAGAACCCAGTGTGAGATGATTCGAGCTTTGTGATATGGGGCATTATCCTGCTGGAAACAGCTTTCAGAAGTTGTCAATATGGGCATAAAGAAACAGACAGGGTCAGCAACAATGTTTAGGTAGGCTGTGGTGATTTAACAATGCTCAGTTGGTACTGAGGGTACTAAGATATACATATAAGATATACACCATACCATTACACCACTTGCTTTCATGTTGTTTGCGCACAATTCTGGCGCTACCATCTAAATGTTGTGTGTTCAGTGATGCTCTTCGCCAACAAGTGCGTATCTGAGTTACTGCTGGGGATGGCCAGAAAATCCTAGTAAATCAGCAGTTTCTAAAATACTCAGACCAGCACCAAGAACACATGTAAAGTCATATAAATCAACTCCCTTTTGAAGTTTGAACTTTAGCATCACGAGGACCACATGTAAATGCCTAAATTAACCAAATTGCTGCCATGTGATTGGCTGATTAGATGTTAGCATTAACAAGAAGCTGAACATGTGCACATGGCTTTAGTGGTCAGTGAGTTTAATTTCTCATTGTTTAAATCTTACTGAAGTGTGAGGACTTTTCTATCCTAAGCACTTCTGTGTTTCATTATAATCAATTTTCTTGTCATATCATCTTTGTTGCTGCTGTTTTATTGTAAATGCAGTATTATCACTGTGACAGTATACAGTATTATCACTGCTGCAGTGCAGGTAATGTTAACTGCTTCATAGGGAAAATTGCACATATTACACAAAATGATCTTTTTTTTTGCTTAAATATAAATTATGATATCTAATGTTTTGTCACTAAATGACAAATTGATGAATAAAAGTAAGACATGTGTAGTAGAAGTATAAAGTGGGAAAACACTTGCCAGACATACCAACAGTGTCTTCAACAGACAAAAGAAAAAGGAAAGAAAGAGGAAAAACTGTTATTTTTATTTCACAATTTCTAGAAATTGACTTTTGCAACTATATGGCAGACATATAATAAAAAATAAAACGTACACATAAAGAAAAGGTGAGTGAAAAAGAAAGCAATTTTCGCACTGCAATGCCAGATCAATCTGAAGGATAGACGCCATTTAAATAGGGTCAAATTGATAGGAGTCCATTCATTTAATTAAATAATTCATGTTTTCATGAACAGTAGGTAGTAAAGTTTTTCAACAGTGATAAGGAATTCAAGATTATTATATTGCCATGCATTCACCAGAAAACAAAAGAAAGCTCCTTAAACGTTTTTGTGTCCACAGGTTAGCTTAGTCAATACCTCAGGAAAATATGGCATTTTTGGAATCAACGTAATGAAAAACACAAACACACATGTTTCATCAGTACAGTCTTTGTAAACAGTCACATAGGACAGTGCTTTACAGCAAGTGCATTTGTTAACTTGTTTGTGTGCTTTTGGATTTATGGCAGCAACAAGGTGGATTAAAGTTGTTTTCCCTGGTGGTCCAATTTTAAAGGCAGAGTGATGTTATACTCAACAGTCTCCACAAGGTGGGCAGTGCTTCTAAGTAATGCAGTCTGTTCACAGTTTAATGGTCCACAACACTCAAACGCATCCTGAGACAACATCTCTCAGTCCACCGGGGCAGCTGACCGCTGTGGCTACCGTGCCGTGACCATCCACAGGCCCAGCGCCACGTTGGCCGCCAGCAGGGCACTGCCTGCCAGGAGCAGGAAGAAACCAATCAGCTCACGCTTCTGACGGTCTATTACCACACTGGCCAGCGTGGCCTCCAGCAGGGCGTTCAGCATCCACTGACCATCGAGAGCAAAGCACGGCACAGAGTTGACTACTGCTAATGCGCCAGAGAGGGACACCACGTATCTGAGAGGAAGGGCAGCTCAGGAAAACAAACACAGTAACAGGCAATTATTTAAGTGTCAGTTTAAGCAGCGAGCAATGGAAGCAGAGAAAGTTTACTTCTGTCTGCTGGACAGCTAGCAAACAGTAGCAGTCCATTCTTTACAGTTAGCTCAAAAACTCCAATTTGGTTAATTGTCTGAAAGAAATATTCTCTCCTGTTGAGACAGCTCCCAGTTTGGGCTCAGGACACAGACACACTCTCTACCTTAAACTTTCCATTTTGGTAAATTCCCTTCAGTAGGCCCTGAACAGTCCCATAGTTATGCTACTATAAGCTCTGGCTGTTGATGATAAACAGATGATGAACAAAAAAGTTGCCCTTTGCCACGACGCTCTACTTTACACTTCCCAAAGGCATACCATTAGTACTTTCCCCTTTGTGGTTTCTCATTATTCCTCTTTACTTTCCCTTAATTCCTCAACCAGTTGCAGTGGCCTCCATGAGGTTGATTCTGCCAGAACTCTTCCTGTGAAACAGGAGTTCTTGACCATCACCAACTGCTTGTTCACAGGTTGTGATTGTTGGACATTTCTATCTATATTGTAAGGCTGGGTACTCCAACTCCAGTCCTCGAGAGCTACTGTCCTGTAGCTTTTAGATTCATGCTTGTTCCAGGACATCTGAATCAAATGAATGGCTTGTTACCAGGCCTTTGTCAAACTTGAAGCTGAAGAAGCAATTAAACCATTTGATAGGGCTGTGTCGGAGCAGGGATGCATCTAAAAGCTGCAGGACAGCAGCTCTCGAGGACTGGAGTTGGAGAGGGGAATTAAACTATTAATTAAAGATTAATGAGATACGTTTTTACATTGCATCTTCTTAACATCTGTCATTTAATTCAGCCAAAGCATATCACATCAGTGAGAACCAGTAGAAACAGCATTATCTAGAATATACTCTCAATTAGTTGTTACTTTGGAGTGTCTGTCCATAAAAAAAATAAAGGGATCCACCATGACGTTACTCAGTGGTTTGTGCAGTCTGGTGTTTGAACTCTCAAACTAATCATTATGGCCGTTGCCATGTTGGCTTTTTGAAACAGTACATCACAAAGTCAATCTGACTGTGAATCTGAAGGGCACTGCACACTCTTGTCGAACACAAGAAAGAAAAAGGAAATAAAATATACTGTATTCTTTATCTTCCTTTTTGACATTAATGGGAACATAACTCGAAAAACGAACAAGATGCTGGATTTGACATGACCTAAAACTAGCAAGTCAGTCAGAAATAAACCCATAAACCCAACAGGGATGTGTTTAAGGACAGCACAGATCAAGTGTGGAAAAGGCTCCCCCTCCCCAAATGCATGTTAGTACAATTGAACGTCTGACCAAAGGAATCACCCTCTGGCTTTTTATCATTATGAATGAATGTTTAAGGCATGTCTGCATTGACTTCACCTTTTAGAAACCAAAGACGCATTCATCCTTTATATACAGAATTTTTTCCATAATTGAATTAGCACTGCATGTACACGTGTAAGCAACGGATATAAAACTATAAAACATATAATTAGATTTTAGGGAAAAAAATCCTACTGAGGAAGAACTGGAAGCTGAAAATGACTAGATGAGCAGGTAGGTGCTCACCAGTAGTAATCAGAAAAGGCGGCACGCTACAATCACCTGGTCAAATATGAGCAGTGCTGGTTTTCAAAAGATCACCATTAAAAACATATCAACGTTGAATCATCCAAAATGCCCCAAGACCAAAGAGCATGCTTTTAACTTTCAAAGCATTACATAACAAGAAGAAACAACTCACCCTACCCTTACAAATAAAAAGGTGAATTCACATTAACGAGATACAGTTTTAGCCTTCACCGTCATCTTAACATAAACTTAATGACCTTAATGAGACCATGTTCTTTTCAGCCCAAATAAAAATCGTTTTCAATCAATCCAAGTACCAATCAGCAGTGCCAAGAGATAACTACTTTGTTAAGTAGTCACAAAGAAAAACAGACCTACAAAAATGTAAAAACGGCTTAAAAAGGGTTGAACTGCAATCAGAAATGTGCACAGCAATGCAATTAAGGGCTGCATTCAGGCAATCTTAAAGTGCATCTGGCCTCTTGACTGTGCTGATTAGATGTTAAAAAGGGGTCTTTTATTCAGAAAAAGACATTTGGAATCAAGTAAGATGAAACTTTTATGGTATATAATCCTAAAAGAGGAAACTGAGAACATGCAACACATGATAAAATGTTGCACTGCATGTTATAATTTAAAGTGACAGAAGAGTAGGGTTCATTCTTCTTACACCCATCCTTGATTATGACTGTAGTCCCTTTAACCTGAAAGGATACTTGCAGAAGGTTTCTAGGAATACAGGAAGGTCCAGGTGGAGGAATCCAAAGCGAGGGACAAAGTTAGTCAGACTCACTGTGGAAATAAGAAAACACAGGATATATAGGTCCTCAGTTTGATCCACTGAACACTTTATGAATCTTAAATATGAGCTGAGAAAACATCCAGGCTCTTCGTGATTACTCCCTCTGCCTTGCCCAGAGTCAGTTCAACATCTACAGAACACTGTAAACACCAATTACTTGCTTATTACAGTAAATGCAGTTGCTTATTACAAGTTTGAAACTGAAAACACAAGATTTAAACAAATGATATGTTCAACAAATGGTTGCTTCAGCTAATTATGTCCTACATTCACAAATGGAGGTAACATAAGTGTACGTACCTGCATACTGCAGGTGTGGCGGATATCCCACGAACAGCATGTGCGTGTTGGGAGGGTGCGTGACACGGATGAAGCGAGTCTGGTTCTCCAGAGAAGGCGTGACGCAAATGCTGGCAGTGTGGGAATGTGCAGCACAGTCGTCATCTGTATGACACACTCGCGTTCCCGTCACCATCTTACGTACTGGCATGCAGGCGTACTGAAGCCACAGGATTACACAAAAAACACAGGAAGTAAAAAACCGATTTTCAGTTACAGCTTTGTTCAGTTACATGCAGCTTTTCTCCATGTTAGCTAGCTTCTGTTTCCGCCATTAACACCCATTCATTTTGGTACGGTGTCTTTTTCCATACAAAGCACGACTGCACAAACACTTTCAGCTTGTATTTCAAAATGTATATCTAATTATTCTTTTCTGTAAATAAGGTTACAAGGTTATGAAAGCGCCCCCATTTGAGACTGGGAGGAGACAATGGCATTGCAGCTTGAATGCGATAATAGAGAGCAGCGCAAAATAGGAGATGATTACTTTTGGTGACTACAACTCAACTCATGACATCCCCTAACAGAGACATTTCAGAAATACACCTAGCAGGCACTTTGATAGGTAGAGCAGTTCAGCTACTGGTTAATGCAAATATCTAATTAGCCAATCATATGGCAGAATGGGTAAGAAAGGTGATTTAAGTGTCATGGTTATGGGGTCAGGTGGGCTGGTATGAGTATTTCAAAAACTGCTGATCTACTTGGATTTTCCCACACAACCATCTGTATGACTTTCTGATCTGAAGAAGAGAAAACATCCACTCAGCTGCAGTTCTCTGGGTAAAAATTACATTTTGAGGTCAGAGAAGAATGGCCAGTGTGTTTTGATCTATAGAAAAGGCAACAGTAACTCAAATAAATACTTAATAGAACCAAGGTATGCAGAAGAGCATACCTTGAAGCACATGGGCAGAAGACCACACGGAGTCCTATTCTTGTCTGCTAGAATTTGCACAGGCTGACCAAAATTGGAGAACAGAAGATTGGAAAAGATAGCTCGGTTTGTTCCGCTTAGATGTCTGCTACGTGTATTTTGTTTGTTTTTTTGTAAGCGGAATTTAATTTTTTAGCAAATACAAACAGAAAGTATTCAATCATAATTTTCTTATTGTGAGCAAACAGCCAGACTCAGAGGCTATCCTTCACACTGCAGGCCTTGAAGCCAAATTTGTTTGAATACTGAAAAACCTTTATTAATTTTATTAAGTCCCTTTACAGCAAGCAACATCTTACCCTTTAGGCAACATTGCAAGTGTCAGGCAAGATTATGTAACAATAAAACAGTACTGATAATTGACAGCTGTCATTGGGGGACACTTCTAACTCACCAGAATTTATGAAATAAATGTATCAGAATTCAAACTTTAATTGTTGGTGTTCATTTCCTCCAGATGGGGGTTTGGAAAATGCCCCACAGCCACAAGAACATCAACAAAACCTTAATTTATACAACAGTAACAACATAAGTAGAGATGACAGGGAAGGGGCTTTCCTACACAGAGATTTTTGCGACCTCCACCCAAAGAGGTTTTAGCCACAAGTGGTTGGGGTTTCATTTAACTCTGTCATTGGGCGAGAGGCGGGATACACCCTGGACAGGTCGCCAGTCTGTCACAGGGCTAACACACAGGGACAGACAACCATTCATGCTCACATTCTCTCGCACATTCACACCTAGTGGCAATTTGGATTATCCAATTAACCTATCCCCACAAACTGCATGTCTTTGGACAGTGGGAGGAAGCCAGAGTACCCGGAGAGAACCCACACAAACACGGGGAGAACATGCAAACTCCAAACAGAAAGACCCCGGCCTGATGGTGGAATTGAACTCAGGACCTTGTTGCTGTGCGGCAACAGTGCTAACCACCGTGCCGCCACTGTGTTACTGTACACATTCAGGATAATTTACTGTAGAGGTAAGCAGACAAGACAAGAATAAGCCTTAACCGCTGCTGTGTTGCCAACATTTGGTGGCACATCAGCCCAGACAGAGTTGTGGGTGGTGACAGGCAAGAAAAAAAAACAGAAAAATTTCAATCTCATTGTCCCAATAGGGGTCATAAAACCAGCTCTCTCATGTAAAGCAGCCCTCGAATGCAGATGCTCAAGCTCTGTCACTCTGGGGCAAAACCAATCAGATTTGGGTCACTTCAGCATGTAAGGTTGACACAGAGTAATCTTCAATCGCAAGAACAAAACGTAACAGAAGTGGCATAAAAACCCACAGAAGAACTGTGGCTACTCAAGAAAATAAGGCGATAAGAAGAACTGGTGATTTAGACAAAGTGTGCTCACACCAAATGCTAATAGAAATCCTAACTTTACTCGAACAGTGTCAAACTTTTTTCACAGCACCGCAGCTGAAAACTCATGGAAAGTCACACATGGAAATAAAAGGGAAGTGAACAAAGGAAGTAATATAAATATCCGCGACTGTCTAAAAGGTTTTGAGACCTGTTTGTATGACTAACCAGCCACAAAAAGCCCCCACATCTGTCAGTGAGTGTGTGTCACCTCTCTCTCTCTGCTGCTCCTGCCCTGTGATTTAATGTAAGAGAAGCAGAGGTCGGTCAGGCTGTTGTTGCTGCAGCAGTCCATCGTTCCATCCAGACGCTTGAAAGCTACAGGGGGGAGAGAAACAAATGGAAAATATAGCACAACTCTGAAAAGAATCTTAAAAATAGATGTTCTGTTAGTAGGTGGACTCGAAATGGATGATTAGATAAAAATAACACAATATCACACCATTTATTCGATGACTAAAAAGTCTTCTGGACTCCTTAAAAGGTCATTGGCTTAACTCTGCATAGTAAAAAGCACATTAATCTGGTGTGCTTCAGGCGAAAAACCCCAAAGACTCTGTTCTGCATATCTAATATGACAATAATTACTAATGCCAGAGTAAGAAGAGTATCATAAGCAAAATCCCCAGTGATAACTTGTTTCAGCTTATTTTCGATAACCATCCAAGACACAGACTTTGAAAGACAAAGGACAAATAAAATGACATAAATGTCTGATCTCTAAGCTGTTATGTCAATAAAAAAATTTAGGACTATAATAGAAAATTAACATTAAGGGCATCTGCTCCTAAATCACTTGAGTAAATTCTAGACCACAGAGAAGCAGCAGGAGCTAGGATTGGCCAGCTGTTACACAATTACCTCCCACATGAGTTGACACTTGGCCAATCGGAGCTCCTGTTGCTGCTCTGTAACTGTGACCCCGTTTAATATTTAAGTGGCCCACTGTAGTGATGACAAAACAAGGTCAATTAATGTTTAAATCAAGTGATTAATAAAGTAGTTTAATAGCTGCCTTTTGAAAGACGTTAATTTATGATGCTATTACGATTTAATACAGTCAAGTCTCCAGGTAGAGGTACTCAGCTGGCTCTTTATTGGAGGCGTACATACAAAACTATGAAATAATACGGCTTTCTTATGTCTTGATAGAGCAAGTCCGGTGGCCTTGCTGAACAAATTCCTCACCCACCTCGTCCATGAGCCCAGCTGGGCTGCAGGCTGGCGACAGGGACGCAGTATCCCGTCTGTGGTGTGTGAGCGAGGTGAGACAGGCAGCTGGTCCAGTCCTCCACTCCCCTGACGGGACAGTCTTCCAGGCCTGTCACTATGTCCCCAACTGACAGACCCCTGGGACCGTCAGCTGCAGAGCTCTGGACCAAATACACACGCAGACATAAATCTTGATTTAAATGGGCAAAAGGTCACACAAGTGAAATCTGATGGCTTCAGTCCTGCAAGCTTGCAATAGTTGGGAAACTCTGACAAATACAATAAGCTCTTGAGCAACAGTCACCAACTGTGGCTACACTGCTGCAGCATAAATACATTAATGAAATAATAAATGATTAAGTCATAAAATTTAAAAAAGTATTTACCGTGGATTTAAGTGGGGAGGATGAGCTCATAAGTCACATAGCCTAAGGAAAGAAATCTAGTGGTAATGTAGCTGATACTATTGTGCTGTTTGTCAGATGGCAACGGGGCTGGTTATTATCTCCTTTGGAGTCTGGTCAAACACCTCGCTTCATCAGTATCAGCGACACACAGGAACTAGTGACGTTGTGGGTGGTTTTAGTCACCCACTGCAGGGTATTCCTGTTCTGACCGTACAAAGCGTACATTCCAGACTGCAGAGCTTCCAGTTAGTCTTCTACTCCCCCTCTGTGGATGTTTACAAGAACTTAACACATGAATTTAGCCTGGTTTTGCTTTTTCTGACCCTTCTTTCCTGGTTGGAGATTAGTGATAGTCAGTATTCTGGTCATTGTTCAAGTATTTTAAATGCTGCTACACTGATGAGCAGATAAAGCACCCTACATGGATTTTTAAAGTGGATTAAATGAGCTAATAAAGGGACACTAGCAGTGGTAAAGAACATATAAAGAGCATAGACTCCAACTACAGACTTGGCTATAACTATATTTTACTTAACTATTTACTACAGGGGATTATGTATTGTTGCCCGAACCACCTCAGCTGGCTCCTTTCGGTGTGGAGGAGCAGCGGCTCTACTCTGAGCCCCTCCTGGATGGCCGAACTTCTCACCCTATCTCTAAGGGAGAGGCCAGCCACCCTTTGGACGAAGCTCATTTCCGCCGCTTGTATCCGCAATCTCGTTCTTTCGGTCACTACCCACAGCTTGTGGCCATAGGTGAGGGTAGGGATCGACCAGTAAATTGAGAGCTTCGCTTTTACACTCTGCTCCCTCTTCCCCACGACGGACCGGTGCAGCGTCCGCATCACTGCAGCCGCTGCACAAATCCGTCTGTCGATCTCTGGCTCCCTTCTCCCATCACTCGCGAACAAGACCCCGAGGTACTTGAACTCCTCCACGTGGGGCAGGAACTCCTCCCCGACCCGGAGTGGGCATTCCACCCTTTTCCAGCTGAGAACCATGGCCTCAGATTTGGAGGTGCTGATCCTCATTCCCGCTGCTTCACACTCTGCTGCGAACCGCTCCAGTGCGAGCTGGAGGCCCTCACCCGATGAAGCCAACAGAACCACATCATCCGCGAAAAGCAGAGATGAGATTCTGAGGCCACCGAAGAGAAAGCCCTCCGCCACTTGGCTGCACCTAGAAATCCTGTCCATAAAAATTATGAACAGAACCGGAGACAAAGGGCAGCCCTGGCGGAGCCCATCACCCACCGAAACGAGTCTGACTTATTGCTGGCAATGCGAACCAAGCTCTTGCAACGGTTGTATAGGGATCGAATGGCCCGTAGCAATGGGCCAGACACCCCATACTCCCACAGCACCTCCAGGACACCCCGAGGGACACGGTCGAATGCCTTCTCCAAGTCCACAAAACACATGTAGACTGGTTGGGCAAACTCCCATGCACCCTCAAGTATCCTTGAGAGGACAAAGAGCTGGTCCAGTGTTACGCGACCAGGACAAAAAACGCATTGTTCCTCCTGTATCCGAGGTTCGACCAGCGGACGAACTCTCCTTTCCAGCACCTTGGCATAGGCTTTCCCAGGGAGGCTGAGGAGTGTGAACCCCCTGTAGTTGGAACACACCCTCCAGCCCCCCCTTCTTAAAGATGGGGACCACCACCCTGGTCTGCCAGTCCAGGGGTACTGCCCCTGATTTCCATTTCCAGGTGACATTCCATGTCCCAATTGCCAGTCTTGGCAGCCGGGGATCAGTCCGCCAGGGCCTCCGCTCCTGGCCGCCGCCCGGCACACAATGCACCCGACCCCTATGGCGCCTCCTGCGGGTGGTGGGCCCGCGGGAGGATGGGCCCATGTCCCCTTTTCGGGCTGTGCCCAGCCGGGCCCCATGGACTAAGGCCCGGCCACCAGACGCTCGCCCTTGGGCACACTCCCCGGGCCTGGCTCCAGAGCAAGACCCCGGTAACCCTATCCCGGGCAGGGTAAACTTTTCCCTCGATGTTTTCTTCATAAGGGTCTTCTGAATCGCTCTTTGTCTGGTCCCTCACCCAGGACCAATTTGCCATGGGAGACCCTACCAGGGGGCAAAAGCCCCCAGACAACATAGCCCCTGGAATCCCTGGGACACACAAACCCCTCCACCACGATAAGGTAGCAATTCACGGAGAATTTTTTAAACATATATAAAGGCTCAATTACCCAAAAATAACATTATTGATGATAATATTATTAGTAGTAATATTATTAAGCTGTTCACCTGATGTACCTCACCTCCACAGGTAAACAGAGGTGTGTTTTGTAGCCTTTCTCATCTTAAATCAACAATCCTCATCATCATCGATTGTAATCTGGCTGATGATGTAATAGCATTATGCAGCATTAAAGCAGTGGTTTATTTCAGTGTTTATTTGATTAATTTATGACAATGACATTCCCACCTCAGACAGAAAATGAAACATTCAGCGGGTTTGTTGCTCACAGGCTTCACATCAGTTCAGTTTGGGACAGAGGCAGGGCAGCTTTCTGCTAAGCTCAGCTAAAATTAATTCATGTAGAGGAACGACAAGTAACTTTATGGAAAATGGATTTTCTATCACGTCGACCTACCCCTTTACCTGATATGTGAAACTGAGGCACTGACCTGCACAACCTCTGTGACCAGCGCTCCAGCTCCGGTGGCGTACATGGGAAACAGGAGGAGAGGCAACAGGAAGAGAAAGGCCAACGCTGCCAAACACAGAACAAAGTTGTGCCACACACCTGGAAAGAGAAGACAACAAATATTTTTTTGTTTTTCCTCATTTTTATCTTCATTTCAGTTGTGTAGTTTTGCTTTTAAAACTTTGGGTTTAAAAAGCAAATCTTATCTTATCTTATCTTAATCCCGTTAAAAACAATATTGTCAACAACAATTTGTGTATTTTATGTTCAATATAGGTATTTGTTGTGCCTGAAAATGAATAAAAAAAAAAAAAAAAACAACAAGTCGATCTATAGATGGAGATGTTCATTTCAGTTCTGTGCTGCTGTGGTTTTTCTTCACCCAACAAGCCATCAGCTAGCAACACAGCTAACATAGCACAGAGGAAGCTAACAGTAGGATATTGGCATTTTGGAGGCATTTTACACCAATAGCTGCTGTTTCCACTTACATAAAAAACTTCTGCAAACATACAAACTGTGATCAAAGTAAGCAGACATGGCTGAAAAGATGAGACAACTATGCTCACTATCATTTACTTTCACTCTTGTCATGTTCGAGTCTTTACACGTGAAGCTAGTAGGGGTTGGTGTAACACCTGTCAGTAAGCTTTTATTACACTTATGTTAACATAAAATGTTGTTGTCACCGCAATTAAATATGATTCCACTGCAGCTGTCTCCTGTCAGCTGCACACCTGCTGCAGTTTGCGGCCTCATGACTCTCACTTTGATCCAAAATAAGATCAGTGAAAATAAATTAGTTGAACAAGACAAATACATTATTTTTCCCCCATTGTATTTCTCCTGGACCTGTCTTCATTTATTATTTCACTGTTTAAGTCGAACTTGATGTTTTTTTTCCATATATCTATCTCTCTCTCTCTATATATATACACACACCCAGTAGGGCTGTTCGATATAACGATATATATCGGATGACGATATAAAAACGTCTATCGTTTCATTTTACACTATCCTTTGTTTCGTGGTGTCGCAAAATAAACTCTTTAGGGCATTATTGTTTCATCGTTTTGATGGTCACTGTAGTGGCTATATGAATTTCTTAAAGTTCTCTCTTTCTCTTATATTTTATATAACCACACTACGGACAAGCGCCTGTTTTTATGCGTTGTGGTTAGCAACAACGACGGTAACACCATCGCGTGTCCGCTTGTTTATCTTCCACATAAACCTTTCACAATAAAGCTCAAGATCCTGTTGAGACTTTTCAAAATAAACATGAAACTATACATTTTTAGACATAAGTTGTAACGGCCGCCGTTTGCTTTGTGAGTATTTATTACACGGCGTGCTGCGGGGAAAAGCCTGTTCTAACGTTTGAGTCTAAGGTTTCTTTTTTTGCACCTGTCGGCTCTTTTTTACTTCTCATCCATAAATAATCTGCTCTTTCACGTTATTCTACATCTGTTAAAACACTCGACTCCAGGTACATGACGCGCAGCTGAGATTCACAGAATTTTCAGGAAATGTTACATTTTTGTGATTTATATCGTTATCGGGACGATAGAATTCTTATATCGGGATATGAGATTTTGGTCATATCGCACAGCCCTAATACCCAGTCTTTTTCTCACAGTGAGGCATACAGATTATTAATTTAACAGCGTTATTGATAGGAACTCTGTATTGGCAGACACTTGAAGCCAAAGTCTCCATTTCGAATTGGAAGCGGTGGAAGACAGGTTCTCACATTTTCCAGCCAGCTGCTGCAGTAATTACTCCTTCTAAATCAAATCAAGTGGAAATATGACTGTTAAATTGCCTCGGTGTCTGAACTTTAAATGGCTATAACTACAAGCTCTTGTATTCGTTTTAATTTCTTACCGTGTTATCTTAAAGTATGTAAGTACATAGAAAGGGAAGTTTCTGTTTGTCCAATGGTTCAAAGAAAACTGTAGTGCACCTGCTATTTTCTATGAACAAAAATTTTAAATATTGAGGTCAGTGTATACTCAGTTTCAGACTTTTTTTGGGTTGGGGGGGGGGGATCTCTTAATTATGTCACTGAGACAGATATCCCATATATGGTCATCACAGCTGTTGCTGAGTGTGCAGATGCCCCACCCACATGCCGTTTGCTGCTACAGCTACACATGTTTCTTTTCCAACTATTTATTTATAAGTGACTTATGTATGTATGTATGTATATATATGTATATATTGTACTATTCTTAGTTAGCGTATTGTCTGTCTTGTCTTAATGTTGGTTTAAAATGGAGCACTGTAACAAAAAATAATTTCCCCCAGGGATCAATAAAGTATTCTGATTCTGATTAAACCCTTCTGTCAATGGCAAAGTAAATTTAAACTGGAGGTTTTGGTTTCACAGCTCATTTCAGACATCTAATCAACTGATAGTATAAAAATAGCGATTATTTGGTCTACTAATGCTGAAATGCCACTCTATCAGGACACAAGATTATAAATACACAAATGGAAATGTGAATAACAGACCACAGTTTTAAAAAACACATAAAATATTGCAAACGTGATGCAATTTCATTTTCCTTACAAAATCACTCTGCACTAAAAAGACTGGCTAACGAGTGTCTCTCTTTGACCTACAAAGGAAGAACTCCAAATATAAGAAGAAATACTAGTATCTTGCTCATGTAGTCTGCACATCACTTTGTGGACAACAATAGTCTTTTCATCCTTCGCATCCTTCAAAAAGCTTAGACTAAAACATCCTTCGTAATGTGAGGATTGTATGGTAAAGTTTTGCTGCTGCTGTAATAACCACCTGCGTGTTTGCCACATATTCTGAATGTAGGATCTCATGCCACAACAGTAACCACGGCTCCCTAAAAATAGCAGTCTATACCATCTTAATTATGCAAGAGAACTAAGCCAGTCTCCCAAAAACCACAGGAGGAAACGTTGCATGGCCTGATGAGGTCAAAGCACTCAACGGTATCACTCAAACATAGTGATGGTGACATAGACAGAGGTAGACTCTGTGGTCAGAGGGAAGTTAAAAACATGGTATTTTGAGGAAAAACCTTTTTGACAAAAAAGGAAAAAAAAAAGATTTTTAATGTACAGCTGGAAAAAATGCACTACATCTTAAAAAAAGTCAATGTCTGCCCTAGAGGCAAAAAAGAAAAAAGGAAAATCTTCATGCAGTGTATTTCAAATATTGATATATGCAGTAAACAAACTATTAAAGTTTCAGCACCTATCTCTACAGGAATAAATAATAAACATGTTATGTCTGACAACCCCCCTTGCACGCAGGGCAATCTCGGCTGTGGACAGCGAGAGAAAAAAAACAATAAACACAGCACGCTATTACGTCACCACCCTCCTAATGGGAAAAGCATCTCTCTCACTTTGTCACGTGAACTGACTGAACATCTCAGTTTTGCATCTGGAGTCCCAACCAAGTTATTTCCTTCTCAGCAAAGCCTGAGGGAATTTTTTTCACTTGATAGATAAAGACAAAGACTGTTTCACAACAGTTCTTCACTGCCCTCTAAAGGCTGCAAACAGCAAAGGGAAATCCAGCAGTATGAAATTTTGCCAGCTGTACCATAATCTGTATGGAGCTCAGCCTCGACCAGACCAGCGTGACATTTCCAAGGCTGGAAAAATTATTCATAGCATCGCCACACTCTGAATTAAGGTGTGGCTCTGTTTACCTGAGTGGTCTTGTTCTGTTCTACTCTTGCACTTTTACTCCATGTCTTCAATCTATAAAATGTGGAAATGATTAAGTGCAAAAATAAATTTAAAAAATTAATCCAATTTTCATCTTTGACTGAATCATTAAAATTCTCTAATAAAGCGACAAAATATCACAAAGCAGGAAGAATGTCAGAACCTTTTTTTTCCTACATTATATTTTTACCGCAATAACAGGCTTCATTCCCTCATTCTTATAGCTACAACCTTTCTTCATTATATTGAGAAATGCTTTCATTAAGATAGGGTGATTGGGATTTTCCATTAAACTGCCCGACAGAATAATTGCTTCAGAATTGACCAAATACAAGTCAGAAGCAATACAAAGACAATAGAATAAATAATCCTATAACACAACATAAAACATCACATGTAGTACAGTATGCATGGCCCAGCTCTACATAATGAGTGCATCAACTGTATTCAACTGATAATACCTTCATAATTTTACTAATGTAAGTATTTAAATCTGCTAACTTTTAATACACATTAGCCAGACCTTTGTATTGATAAGGCTATTACACATGTATAGTACTGTGCAGGTTTCACCTTGTTGTCCAAGTTTTTTGGGGGGGTTAGACACTGGCTGCTATTTCCACTCATTTTCAATCCAGTCCTTGTACTGGACCATTTCCAGGAGAATCTTATTTAATAGTTTGTATTTTAAATTTCATAAGCCATTTAACACTGACCTGTGAATAATTCATGCACAAAAAGGCATCTAATTCAAGTGATGAACCCATTCCATTTACACATATTAGACAATTTAGCAAAGAACCCATTTTAAATTGTATCACCTTCAGCCTAGGTGACTCCTAAAGAACTACTAGCTGAAAACTTAGCATCTCTCAGCATTGTGTGAATCATGGTTGATTCCCATACTGTCCAATTCAATTTGATTTATACAGCACCAAATTACAACAACAGTCGCCTCAAGGTGCTTTATATTGTAAGGTAGAACCTACAATAATACATACAAAGAAAAACCCAACAATCATATGACCCCCTAATAGCAAGCACTTTGGCGACAGTGGGAAGGAAAAACTCCCAAAGCCTCATCAGAAATGGTTTCAGTGGAAAGGTGGCTGTGACGAAGGTATTCTTAAGTTAACAAAGAAAAGGTGAGGTCTGCCAAAGTATACAAGAACTGCACTGAAAATCGGCAGCAACAGGTTTAATTAAGTGATGAATCTAAATTCAGAAATTGTTGGTTCAAACTTCAAACTTGTTATCAACATGTGCATGGGGACATAATAGTGAGTATCTGAAGCCATCACTAAAACACGGTGGAGACTCGGTCATAGTTTGGGGCTGCATTTCAGCCAGTGATGTCAGAGATCTTGTCAAAATTGATGAACACAGAAAGAAACCAGCAGATTTTGATCCACCATGCAAAATCATCTGCCTGGCAGTGCATTATGATGGAGGGAATGCGATACCTTAGGCCTGAGTAACATAGACCTAGACACCAGTCAACAACGAGGTGGATGAGTGGCTGCTGGAGGTTGGCTTGCTGTCATTGGGTGACACTGGTCACAAACAGGTATACGGTTGCTTGCAGATTGCTGTGGCTTGCACAGAAGATGCTGACTCCTCTGCAAACACTTTACTACAAAGAAGTATTAAAACTAAAGTGCGATACAAACTGCAAACTAAGAACATTTGCCTTCAAATTGAAAGTTTCGCCTCTCTACTGAAAATAACACGTTTAAATAAACTTTTACTTTTAAGGCGAATGGTTGAGAGTAGTTGGCAAGTGTATGCAGACTAGTCAGCATCTTTCATACAAACTAAAGTTAACCAAAGCAATCTGCTAGCAACTGTATACCTGTTTGTGACCAATTTCACTTAACAGCAGCAGGCAACCTCCAGCAACCACTCATCAAACAGACCTGTGGATACTCCAAGTCTCACTGATTGGCCTCTTGGTGCATGACTGTGGCTTAAAAAAAAAAAAATCTATTTCACAGAGATTGCCAGCAACCACTTGCAACTAATTGGGAATACTCACTTTTCCCTAGTAACCAGTGGTTACCAAGCAGTCAACAACCAGACTCTAGGCCTGTATGACCAGGGCCTTAACAAGTCCACATAATCCTTTCATACTTTCTGTAAGGGGGCATGGGTATACATTATCAAAGTGCAAAAGATGCTGCTCTCATAACTTCTGCTTTACAAGAATATTAAGAGCAACACTTACAAGTTGTATGCAGAAAAACTTCTAATGTTAATCTATTATGTTTTGTTTTTTGGTTTTCATTGTGTTAATTTGGAAATCAAGTTCAAGTCTCTGCTTGACGTTTAATTTATGTTTCATATAACAATTCTACTGCAATTCTTACAGCATGGGGATTTTCCAAACTAACTACTTGACTATTTTCTAATGAAACTGCACTTTTCTTCCAAACCAGACCACACACAGAAAATACTCAGGCTTTAAGCAGCTCCCTCTGATGATCTGCGATGGCAGACATCAGTCACATTCATGTGCGAATGACTGCCAGCTTACCATTCAATTCATTAAGCTCTAATTTTCTTAATTGCAGAGTGAAATGATTTGATGCGATGCAGCTGTCTGCTGCTTAGCAATAAACTCCTCAGAGTGACCTTTGCTGGCAAAACAACATGCTTGTAATAATTGTGATTAATAGCTGGAAACACAATCAGGCTGCCGTAAGGAGCTATCAGCACATCTCAGGATAAAAAGTCTTACCGGCACAGAAGATGCGGAGCTGCTGAGCCGGTGATATGAGGTTGAGGTGTGTGGTGAAGAGGTCCACAAATGCACCAGGATAAACTACGAACACAAACATCCCAAATCCATTCACTCGCACTTGCTCCCTGCGTGAGAACAGAAATAAAAAAAAACAAAGAAACATTAGATTTTAAAGGGAAACAGACTCTATGAGGGGTGTCAAACATACAGCCTGAGGGCCGGAGCAGAAGGAAGATAAAGGAGGTCATCATTTTTGGATTTTTATCATGACCTAGAAGACAAGGAGCCATGCCAAAGCTTTCTTTCAGCTATGATGGAAATATTTCTTTGCAGACTACCAGAAAGTGAAAGAAGCGACAGTGGAATCCCACTCATTTTATTTATTTCAGCCTTGCCATCATGGATCGGATTGATTGGATTGATTCAATACAAATGAAAATATTCCAACAGTACTTGTATTTCTTTATACATACAGCGTATTATCAAGTGGTTTTACTGGTCTAGCCCTGTCTGACACCCTACAAAGGAACTTGCCCTGAGGCCAGTCTCTACAATTGTATACACAAAACCGGTGAGCTCAGAAGGCAGAGCAGGTCACCTACTAATCAGTTTTGTAGTTTGATCCAGTCTGCATGTCAAAGTATCCATGGGCAATATATTGAACCACAGGTTGCTCTCTGATGTGTTGATTGGAGTGTCATGTGTGTGAAGGCATAGAAAAAAAGTCCTTGTATAAATGGGTGCGAATAAGTGAACAAGGCAAGCTGTATAAAGCACTTTGAGTGCTCAAGTGAAGTAGAAAAGCACTATATAAGACCCAGTCCTTTTACCATTTACCACAAAAGCCCACAACATACAAAAGAACAGCAAATGCACAGAAAACAGTGCACTTCAAGAAAGCACTTACACTGTACTTACAATAACAGCGCAAAATATTGCACTATTCATTCAATTTTCACCTAGAATCAAATGTTCAAGCCAATTTTTGGTCCTTGAATTTAACAGAGGGTAAACTCTCCTGCTAAGAGAGAATCTTTGTTAACAGCTGGTACTCCAACAACTGAAGTGGTGGAAGCTCCTGGGCAACGCTGGGCAGCTTCCAGGTTTTGGGCACAGTGAGGGAAAATCTTCAAAATCCAAGGTATGACAGATACATAAGAAATGGCAGACTTGATTTACGCTCTCAACGGTAGATAGACTGGTGACAAGCATTTGACAGACTGGACCACTTCCTGATGGGAGTCATGTGGTAAGAATGCTTTTTCTTTTTTGAAGGCTTGTAATTAGGTGTTTTAGGGGGTACATGACATACCATGGATGTGCACATGAGATAGGGCACACCTACTAGAAAAAGGCAAAGAGCAGAGCTCATGTGAGATCAAACTGGGCTTCGCTGCCCTTGAACTCAAATGACACACCAGACTCCACTAAACGTATAAGAAGTCTTGAGACCATTTAGACAAACACACTATTGTGTCTGTGAATATTTAGAGGCAAACATAGATGTAGCTTCTGGGAAGTTTGGAGGTACCTTAAACCTTCAAATAGAAAGCAAGGGGAAACATCTGGCTCCAAGCAGAAGCCGGCTTGTATAAGAAGCTATGGGAAAATCTATTCTGGCGCTCACTGGATATTTGACCTCAGTAAACATTTTGCTAGTAATTTCATAATCTAATTTTTTTTTTAGATTATGTGGTTATTAACTGATATGTAATTAAAGCGGGGTGTACTTAGGGCAGAGCCAATGTGCAGTAAGGGAACGTTATTCGCCTCAGGTGTGCAGCAGCACTTGGGGTTACTAAATACGACTGCAATATACAGGGTTCATCAAAAAGAACCATCCAATTTCAAAAGGCTATATTTGTTAAAGTAACAGACATAGAACCTTGAAATACATTTTAAAATACATGGCTGAATATAATGTTTTATATACAAAACTTGCAATTTTCACAACTGCTCAGCATGTCCCTTTCTAGACAAACAGCATATGTCCAGCAACCACATGAAACTCATGGATCCCCTCTTTGTAACAACGCATCTTTCGATTGTTACAGGCGAACAGCTGCAGAATTACAGCACTTTGAAATCAAACAACTCTTTTTGATACACCCAGTATATATTGGACTGAAAGTTAAGAATTCATTGTTAATTTAGTGCAACAGAATTTACAATAAACATCCTTTAAAAAAAAATCAAAACAATCTTTGGCTTGCCCTTTGGTGTGGTGGAAACTAGTACAAAAACTACTAGTTTTTGGCTTCCTTGAACCCCTGTTTGATTGAATCAAGATACTGACTTGACTGTTTATGGATGTACATATTTTTCAAATGTTAATTCTTTTCCTATATTTGTCATAAATACATACCACTGTACTTGGAACCTAGCCCCCTACTGCCTTCACGTTTATCTGTACACAAGTTGTATCCTGTATTAAAATAAGTGCAACCCTTTTGAGAAAAAAAATCCTCCAGCAGAGGTTAATCACAGTCTTACAGACTGGATCCACATGAAAGAAGTCTTTGAGGCTCCTCACTTAAAAATCACTTGTCTGAAATCAGTGGCTTTGTGAAAAATAGGATGATGCAGCAGATCAGAGGGGTCATCTGGACCATGTGCTATGCACACTAATTCATTAGTTTGGATTTGCACAATCCACCTAATCATTAACTGTAATCAGAACCAATGCACCATGAAATAAAAATCAGGAATGAATTAAAGGGATTTTTTGGGGCTCATCAAAATCACACAAAGTGAGCAAGTAATACAACGCAATGAAACAAAATCACCAGCAACTTGTGGTTTTGAATTTGACATCAAAACATCCGATTAATACAAAAAACACATTTAATTTCCACTGTACCTGGACAGCCTAAGCCACTCTAATTTTATCAAACCGGTGTTTTAAGGTCAAATTTAAATACTAAAGTAGCAGAAACACATTCTACTTAAAGCAGAATAGAAGGCAAAGGGCTCTATATTTGGCTCATGTCTGCAGGCACATTGTCCCATCTTTAACAATCCTTTATCTCTGATTCAGATAAATCCTTTATCTTAATCCCGAAAGGTTATCAAGGGACAAGATTATAAATCAGGCTCCTCTCCTGTGGAACCAGCTCCCAGTTTGGCTTCAAGAGACAGACGTCCTCTCTACTTTTAAGACCAGGCTTCAAACGTTTTGAGCAGAAGTCTGACATACATTTACAACGTCCTCCTTGCAAACACACTTGTAGTATTGGAGTCTTTGTATTCTTTCACCTTTCTGGAGTTTAATATATTATCCACCAACAAAACAAATGCTCTTCATCATGATGGATTCATGCTGGATGCTATGTTGACACTACAATGTGGTGCGGTGTGGTTATTACCTCAGTGCTGCCACAGCGTGGCCCAGCTCATGTATTACTCCACTGAGCAGCAGGGCGATGAAGAAGTAGGCCAGCTGACTTGTGGGTAGATTAACGCCGGGGACCTAAAGACACACCAGAGACAAAAAAAAAAAAGAAACTGACTAAGATACGAACATAAAACATAATTCACAGAGTTAAAAATCAGCATTTATGGTTAGTTTTATCCTAAAAATGAAGAGCCAATTTAACCACAGTGTAACATCTTCCCAAATAAAAAATTCTAATTTGTATCACCACTAGGGCTGCCACGATTTGTCGACTAGTCACAATTACGTCGACTATCAAAATCGTCGACGACTGATTTAATAGTCGACGTGTCGTTTGAAGCTTTGTAAGATCGCAAAAGACGCAGGAATAATAGCAGGATTTAAGAGTGTAATAACAGACTGAAACAAAAGATGGCAGCACAGCATGTACAAGGATGCCAGCTGCCGTTAAACCCCGAAGAAGAAGAAGCAGCTGTGTCCCAGAATTCATAGCGCGGCCCAGCTTAGTTTCCAACAATGGCGGTAGCTAGTTAGTTTTAATATTACTCTTATTATTCTTTCTGGGTCACAAAATAAACGTTTAACATATTTTCAGGCGAGAATGTAGCTGTGTAAACCTCAAATATCTGCTCAGTTTATCAGGACACCACATATTTTCAAAAGCGCTCCGACGTTTTCGGAGACGTCTGTTACCCACTAGCTCGATAGCGAGCCGGGGGCTAGGTCACTAGCGCCGTGAGAACACCGGACTCCCGGCAAATTGTTTTCAAACCCACCGCTGTCTTTCGTGACTCAGGTTAAATATATATGAGTCACTTAGATAAATTAAAAATGTTGTTGTTTGGCTTTTTTTTTTTTTGTATTTTATTTGTTCCTGAGTAAATCGGTTTGGCTGAGATTAAAGTTATAGTTTTTACACAGCTGAATAAACGTCAAGCAGACAGCTGATTATCAGAAGTGTGAGATGCTGGAGAATATACTCCAGTGTCCTGTTATATTTTAGATAGCAAGGAGTTTATTAAACTTTACCGAAACAATCTGCAAATTTCATTAAAATTGAATAAACTATCATCTTGTCTTTATTTTTAGTTAGCACCTTAAAAGCTTAAAACTGTAAGCTAATGATAGTTATATAAGAGCAGATGCTGCTGGTGCAATAAGCTGTAGTTTCTTGGATATAAATGGCCCACTAATAGCTTCCCATGAATCACCTACAGAGCTCCACTGGGGATAGGGCTCACATTTATGCACGGTTATTTGACACCATAATGAATAAAAAGTGAACAGGGAAACACTTCTGAAAAGCAGGGGTCTTTTTTTTTTTTCATGGCACAGACATTTGAATTTCACACGCTTATGATCAACTCTGAAGGATGTTTTTATCCAGTTACACACAGAAAAGAGACACAAAAGCTTACAGATTTACTTGCCATTTTCATTCAGCTGATGTAACTTATGTATAGAAATCACATTAAAGTCAACCTACCACCACCTGCAGGGTCTGTGGATCTCCAATCCGTGGGTTGTCTGTGGTCATCTGAGCGATGGTCTGCTGCAGAGTCCTTATCAGCAGCACCACTGAGCCCAACATGGCAGCGATGCCAAACACCAGACCACTGTTGAACCTGGGAAACACAGATGGGATGCAAATTCAACAAGTGCAATTTTGCTGTACTTTTTTCACATTTATAAATGTGAAAAAACTAAAGATTATTAAAGCTACACAACGGGAAAAACACCTGGAATTGAGAAACTCAGAAATGCCACACCAAGTCAGTTCCACACTAAGAGTATTATTTTTAAAAACAGTCACTACTACAAGTCATCTACTATAAATCCAAAAGTTTGGGGGTGTTAGCATAAAAAATATGAATCAATAAAACAAACATGTAAAAACTGGCCTGTCCTTCAGGTTCCTTCCTAAACTGTGTCATGGGAAAACAACTTCTTTGACCAGACGCAGATAGCGTTAGGACCTTTACCTTTGAGAGTAGAGTTTAAATCCTACAATCCAGACCAAATCCTGACCGGACCTCATCGCCTACAAACAGTCCAGAATGCTGCTGTGAGGCTTCTCATCACGTCCTCTAAATGGTCCTGGCTTTACATTGGCTTCGAATTAAAGCTTAGGATTCAAATCAAAATTCTTTCAAATCTCTGACAGTCAGATGCCCCTCTATATTAGTCAGCCTTTAAATCCATATGTAACTAGCAAGACATTACAGTTTATTGTTCAGTGCTGCTAGCTGTCCCACAGTCCAGGTTAAGGAAGAAAGGAGCTTTTGAGGTCTGTGGACATTTCTGATACCTTTAAGGGAAGCTTAAGACCAGCTTTTATCCCCATTTTATTTTTTTTCCATCATTGTCTTCATCTTACTGTGAAGAGCCATGTGATGTTATGTTATTGAGAAGTGCTTTGTAAATGTTACTTGCTTACTGAAAAGTCAAAAATCGACTTACTTTCAGCATGTATGATGCATGTCTATCTGTCCATTTAGTCTTTAGAAAGAGAGAGGACATCTGCAGGAGGAAAGATGTCTGCTAACATCTCAAGCTATTTATTTTTTACATTTGCTGCCGACTTTAGCTTTTAAGGCTCGGTTGTCATACGGCTGGTTATAGGAAGTCAGTGCAGACTCAGTTTGCAATTAAAATGTAATCCTCTAAAATGTCTTTTTCTTCCAGGAAACAAATTATGTCCCGTGAAAGTAAGTCAACAGCTTCTCTGAATCCATTTACTGCAGAAAAGACGTTTTTAGAAATGTTATTAAATTGCCAAATGCTTTTATGATGAAAAAGGAAGGTTGAGGAAAGCTTTTAGCCAAACCATCAAGTATCAAAGTCAAAAGTAACACAGCGCCTCATTTACAAGAAAAAAAAAAAGTATAATTTTATTGTAACTGAAGTGGAAGGAAGCAGGAATCTGAAGGTGTGGACAAGGTTTATAGAGGGAAATTAGTCTCAAAATGTTTTACAAACGTGCGTGTTATGATCCATAAGCATAAACTAACTTGCAAATGTACTTATTTATTGTGCGTACTGTATCTGTAACTTGTAAATGTATGTTTTGTAGTCGAGGAGTGATGGGCTGTTCTGTTTGTTCAGGAAAAAAAAACAAAAACAAAACGTTGTTTTATTTGAAAAACACATGAGGAAGCTCAGATGTCCCGGTTTTCCACTAGCACCTGAATCAAATCATTTGTACACATTTGTAAATGTTAGTTTAGGCTTGTGTGTCACAACATACACATTTTCTACCATTTTTGACACTAACTGCACTCGATTAAAGTTCAGAAAGACTACAGGAACAGCTGAGTGGATTATATATACAGAAACCGTACCACATGTAAAGAGCCCGGGGGTTGATGCGGGCGCAGTATGCAAATAGTCGGTTGAACATGGTGGTTTGCCATCTCACGTGAAAAGGAGACAACATCAGGCCACGACTGGCGAGCCATGACTCATAGCTGATCCGATGCGTCACCGATGACTGCAGGACAGAAACAAAGTCAGCGCACGAGCACATCCACATTTAGAAAGCACGTCTAACTGGAGTTATTCTGTAAGAGCTTATAGTGTTCACATATTTCCAATGTCCGGACCTCAATAAGCTGTAATCAGAAAAGGTTCTGCATATTGAAACCCCCAATCAGAAGGAGAATTTTACACTATTCATCTCTAACTTTATATAAGCTACAAGGGGTTACAATGTTAAAAATTGCCCACCGATGCATGTAATGATAAAAGCAGCCAAATGCTTAATCATTGTAAGAAAAGGAAAAGTCGAGGGAGGAGGACCGACTGAAATAGTTTACACACAAAACAGCTCAGAAATGAGGCCGCAGACTGCCTCTAACTTGGTAGGAAATAAGGTTTTTATGTTTTATAAATAAAACGAAGGCTTCTCAAATCTGAAACTGGGATTTAAACTCCACTGAACATTAAAATTGATTTTGCAGTGATATTTAAAGGCTTTCAAAGTCTTCATTAACTCATCTGTACACTGTTCAAAATGCAGCTGAAATTGAGCAGATGTTGATATTACAAGCCTCATTCACTGGCTCCTCTGTATCTTTAGATCTGACAAGATGTTACATGTTTTTACATGGGGATATACTTTTGGCTAGCAAAAGTGTCTGATTCAACTGCAACTTGCTAAGGGTCATTTAACCAAACCCCGTGTCGAGTCAAGAAAATCCTAAATAAATTCAATTTTGCTCACCCAGTTATAGTTTTTTGAAGTCGAAATATATGACTAATAGCTGGGATAGGATCCAGCAGGCCTGCAACACTAATTAGGATAGCCAGTTAATGAAAACTAATAAGTGGACGGATGCCCTGATGGATGTCTCAGTTTTAAAAAAAATAGGTTAATAACAAATTTTCTTTCTTTTTTCTCACTAATCCTTGAATGTGCTTCCACACTAATAATGCTACAGTGGGGCAAAAAAGTATTTAGTCAGCCACCGATTGTGCAAGTTCCCCCACTTAAAATGATGACAGAGGTCAGTAATTTGCACCAGAGGTACACTTCAACTGTGAGAGACAGAATGTGAAAAAAAAAATCCATGAATCCACATGGTAGGATTTGTAAAGAATTTATTCGTAAATCAGGGTGGAAAATAAGTATTTGGTCAATAACAAAAATACAACTCAATACTTTGTAACATAACCTTTGTTGGCAATAACAGAGGTCAAACGTTTACTATAGGTCTTTACCAGGTTTGCACACACAGTAGCTGGTATTTTGGCCCATTCCTCCATGCAGATCTTCTCGAGAGCAGTGATGTTTTGGGGCTGTCGCCGAGCAACACGGACTTTCAACTCCCGCCACAGATTTTCTATGGGGTTGAGGTCTGGAGACTGGCTAGGCCACTCCAGGACTTTCAAATGCTTCTTACGGAGCCACTGCTTTGTTGCCCGGGCGGTGTGTTTTGGATCATTGTCATGTTGGAAGACCCAGCCCCGTTTCATCTTCAAAGTTCTCACTGATGGAAGGAGGTTTTGGCTCACAATCTCACGATACATGGCCCCATTCATTCTGTCCTTAACACGGATCAGTCGTCCTGTCCCCTTGGCAGAAAAACAGCCCCATAGCATGATGTTTCCACCCCCATGCTTCACAGTAGGTATGGTGTTCTTGGGATGCAACTCAGTATTCTTCTTCCTCCAAACACGACGAGTTGAGTTTATACCAAAAAGTTCTACTTTGGTTTCATCTGACCACATGACATTCTCCCAAACCTCTGCTGTATCATCCATGTGCTCTCTGGCAAACTTCAGACGGGCCTGGACATGCACTGGCTTCAGCAGCGGAACACGTCTGGCACTGCGGGATTTGATTCCCTACCGTTGTAGTGTGTTACTGATGGTGACCTTTGTTACTTTGGTCCCAGCTCTCTGCAGGTCATTCACCAGGTCCCCCCGTGTGGTTCTGGGATCTTTGCTCACTGTTCTCATGATCATTTTGACCCCACGGGATGAGATCTTGCGTGGAGCCCCAGATCGAGGGAGATTATCAGTGGTCTTGTATGTCTTCCATTTTCTGATGATTGCTCCCACAGTTGATTTTTTCACACCAAGCTGCTTGCCTATTGTAGATTCACTCTTCCCAGTCTGGTGCAGGTCTACAATACTTTTCCTGGTGTCCTTCGAAAGCTCTTTGGTCTTGGCCATGGCGGAGTTTGGAGTCTGACTGTTTGAGGCTGTGGACAGGTGTCTTTTATACAGATGATGAGTTCAAACAGGTGCCATTCATACAGGTAACGAGTGGGGGACAGAAAAGCTTCTTACAGAAGACGTTACAGGTCTGTGAGAGCCAGAGATTTTCCTTGTTTGAGGTGACCAAATACTTATTTTCCACCCTAATTTACGAATAAATTCTTTACAAATCCTACCATGTGGATTCATGGATTTTTTTTTCACATTCTGTCTCTCACAGTTGAAGTGTACCTCTGGTGCAAATTACTGACCTCTGTCATCATTTTAAGTGGGGGAACTTGCACAATCGGTGGCTGACTAAATACTTTTTTGCCCCACTGTATAATTATCCCCTGCTGTTTTTATTGTGAATGGCACTTTCCTCTTTGTTTGTACCTGATTTTAATATCTTTTTGCGCTGCACCTTTGGACTCTCTTCTTCCTTGTTTACTTGTATTTTGCTTTGTAATTCCACGAAATTTTAAGGGTTAGAGAGCAGATCTCTAGGTTGCCAGGTTTTCCAGGATACATGGAAATCCTGAGTTATACTCTACACTACTGCAGGTACTCGCTTATAGTTTACTCTGATAGCATTTAAAGATAGACAGGGTCTTATATTTCCCACATTTTCTGCTCACTTTAAGCATTAAACGCATCTCATGGACAGACATTGTGAAGTAATGGCCGTAATGTGTTTAATAGCGGGGTTTCCAGCGGTTCCAGGGCTGCTCTGGCCTGTTTACACGAGTGCCCACAGCTCAAACCTTCTAATGGTTAAATCCATTCACGTGCGTTAGCTGACAGACTGCTGAGCAGGAAGAAAAACAAAAAGGCAAATATTCACCCTGAGCAGCGTGTCCGCCAGATAGACAGCACACCAGCCTGCCATCACAAACACCAGCAGGGACACGGGGATCATGGTGCAGCCGTTACAGGACTCCACACCGTGCCGCCTTCATCACTCTCTCTGCCCGCCGTTTGTCACGCAGCTGGCCGCCGTCATTAGCGTCCAACGCTGCCATAAAATGCCGTCACTTACGGTGAACTGCAAACAGACAGAAAGGTTTGATTTCACGAATGCCGTGAATCGGAAGGAGTGTCAGCACTGCGCGACAAAACTCCGGCTTCTTCTTCTTCTTCTTCTTCGACACTTTCTTTTGTCCCTGCCAATATTGCGCCATCAGGTGTTCAACTGCAGCATCTCACTTTTCATTTTGGGTAGTTTTTACAAATTTCTAATTTAAAAAATTAAAACAAAAATAATTACATTTGCAGTAAAAAATAAAAAGTATTTTTAAAAATTCACAAATTCTAAATACTAGTAAAGAAGTAAAAAATATAATTATAGAAATTACATATAAAAAGAAATAAATTAAATGGCAGAAATTGATAGAGAGAATTTTTTAAATGTAAATTAAAAAAAAACAAAAAAACAATTCACAGTGGATTGTCCCAGTGCTTACTATATATAGGGCACAGAGCTGTAACCCTAAAAATGGAGAATTGCATAATCAGTTGGCTCAGCTGCAGACACAAAAATGAAAGTTTGTTTTTGGATATTAGATTTCATCCTGCCAAAAGGTCAATGGGGGTAAAAGGAAACCAATAAATGTGGATTGCCAGAGTCAGGCGCAACAAGAAAATAAGCTCCCAGTCTGACTCATTAAGCCATAAATGTGGCCAAGGGAACATAAAACTGCTTGTGGATAAAGGCCAACATGTTGCTGTACATCAGTTCCTACAGAGCCTTCAGCCTTTCAGAATAACTGTGTTATTTGAGCTTAATGAGGACACAGCTGCAGATGAAAACTGTCTATTTGGGTGCAATAAACCCCCCTCTAAAAGGTTAAACCCCAATTTCAGTTTACCTCCTCCTTTATGAGGTTTTACTCTTAAAGTAAGTAATATCAAACTTTGCCACAGCCACATTTATCTCCTTTTAGGCCCTGCGGCAACAGTTTGTGGTTGTGCGCTTAGTGATACCGATTATACACACCATGGTGTATTTATTTTATCCACAGACAGGCAGATTATATTGTTTGTAAAGCTCCTTTTTTCATTATTTGCCTATGAAATAAACTTCCTATTGGCATTTCTAGGTTAGTTTGGAAGATATTTACATAGCCCTGAGGAATATGTAAATGGTTATTCCTCAGGACTATGTAAATAACTCGATCACCTTTAAGTCACCTTGGATTGTCAGACTTTGAACCTTACACTGGACTAGCAGATGCCTTTTAAACAACATTTAAACTTTTCCCATTAAAAAAAATATCAACAGAGTCTGTATTATTATGGGAGCATGATTCTGGATTTCCAACAAGGTAAATGTTTTCAATGGAGAAAAAAAAAAGAACATATTTGATGGGGTTTTTGTTCAGGTGAAATGAATGATTGATTGAGCTCTACAGTATTCCCATTATTGAATGATGATACTTTTCCACAGGTTTTCTTTGTTTTAAAGGTGATATACAGCATAAACAACTTCAGAGCCACAGCACAGACCAAAACAAATGAGCACATTAGCCACACCTTCTCACTTCCTTCATGATACATTTATAACCAAAAGCCAAAAGCAACACCCAAATACAATTAGCTCTATGCAATACATTGAATATCTATTAGATGCTGCAGTTACCACCTGTAGAGTTTGCTTGTTTGTTTTTTCAGTTATCTTCGGGGAGGGGGGGGGGGGGGTTTCAGTGTGTGCCATCTTGCTTTTATATTGCCGTGTTGAGCTTAATGGCCTTCATAAGCATGTGGCTGGTCAAAAGTTTAAAAGTGAGGGACTTGCGACTAGTGACTGGCTGGACCAGCTCCAAGATAAAAAATCCGGAAACTAAAATTACAACACAAAAAGGAAATATGACCCCAGTGCTCTGCTACTAGTTGTTTTTTCTATAATAATACTCAAAGTCTTTCAATTATAGATTTGTGCAAAAGAATATTTTCTCAGGACTCCATGCAGTTCTTTGGAAAACTAAGTACAATCCAGAGGAATTGAGTGTGTAAGTAGCAGCCAGAAGCTGCTAATCAAATGCATTCGATTAACTGATCATCAGCAAGTTTAAGCACATCTATAAAAGCAGAAGAACTTTGAAAAATAACAAACCTGCACGACTTGGTTGCAAGGTTGTGTTTACAACAAACCACCAGATTTCAAATGTCCTTTGAATGAAGTGGAGATATTTTTCCATAATGCACAGCACCACGTTTGGTGAAAACCAAACACAGTATATCAGCACGACCGCCTCATCTGACAAGCACAGTTGTGGAAGGGTGATGATACGGGGTTTTGTCTCAACCAAAGGAACTGGGCATCTTGTACCAACTGAATCGAAAATTAATGTATTCTAGACTCAAATGTGCCAAGCTGTAGCAGTACTGCTGGCACAGCTTGGCTGAAACTGGTTCATGCAACAGTTCAACAGTCCCGAAGCATAGCAGCAAACCTATAACAGAATGGCTGAGAAAGAAAAGAATCGAGGTGTTCCAGTGGCTCAGTCAAAGTTCAGAATACAACCCGAATGAAATGCTGTGGTGACTATTAAGAGAGTTGTGCATAAACAAATCCCAACAAACCCCAATCAACTGAAACAACACTGTAAAAACTAGTGGGCCAAAATTCTCTGCAAGCTTTTAAATCCTTTAGGTCTACTTTCTTTTTCACAATACTGTAGAACTTTTTACAGACTGCTCTATCAAGGCAGAAAAAACAACTTGACAAAAACCTCATCGTTACATATCCATAAAAAGTTCTTTGACTTTCTCCTGCACCACAAGATTCAGTCATGTTTGATCTTTGTACTTTATACAGCCAATTTGCAATTAATCAGATCATGTCGAGAAATGTTATGCCTTGGATTTTCCCTCCTCTGGGCTCCACCAACCCGATCTCTGCAACAACACAATAAACACATTCAGTGATGAAAGTGTTTATCTATAATAGACCAGGACGGTCCTTCCCAACAGTTGAGACCTGTGTGTGTGGGTTGCATTTGCATAGTTTGAAACATATAACAAGCTTTCAGTTTGAGCCTCTTCATTTTACTACCCAGGGACACAACAGGTCAGTGTAACAAGCCTGACGATCGCTGTGCTTTGCTGCAATAAATGTGAACAGCCTCATTTGAAGAACACATCCAGAGAGAAAGGTAGGTTGAATGTGTCATAATGACTTCAAACATACAGAAGTGCACACACATAAACACACACACGGACACACACACACACGGACACACACACACACACACACACCTATCCTTGTCTTTGTTACATTATAGGGCCACCTGTCCAAAACATGCATCGTGGGATCTAACTTTTCTGCTGGTTGTAAAGCACTGAAAAATTAGACCAGACTAGAAACCGCATTCTGGGAACTTGTCAGGTATTTTGTAATTAAAAAATTTGATTAAATATAAAAGTTATTTTCTTTGGTCCCCATACTTATTCTGGTTCCCACCCCATGACTGTGCTAACAGGTCCTTGTCCCCACAATGTAATAAAGACAAACACACACACAGACGCACAGAGGCTGAAACTCATTTTACTTCTCTGATGCTGGGTCGGGTTCCACTCTGGGAGGAGTTTTCTGTCTCGCAAGCCAATCAGGACAAGCGGAAACAGGTCAGGTAGCCGAAGAGGACCTCAGAGAGCGCACAGGCAAGGCAGAGCAGCTACGCACACCAGGAGGTAAGAAAGCACACACTCATTCATAGCCACATGCGCACCTTTAACTCTGTGGGATCACAGGTCTCCTCTGGGCTTCTGGTTGTACATCAGTGTATAAACGCAGATATACCAGCATGACTGCTTCTTTCTGTGTGTTTGTGTGCGTCGGGGTAGAAATAGGCCAGTCCCATTTTAGTCACTGAGATTAGGAAAGGGTGTTTTCGGGACTCAAGTGTCAGGGTTTGATGAAGAGCTAAAAATTACCATGCATCTCATCTCTGAATGCCATATAAACAGATAGATTTGAGTTTCATGAGTAAAATGTTTTATTTTCTGAATGAAGCTGCAGTGAAATTATTTTACTCTTTGGAACATTTTGCTACATGAGTAGATTAAAAAAAATCCAAATGCTTAAATCAGTGACCTCACTTCTCATTATGAACGAATGAACATCCGATAATCTAGCAGACAGTTTCATGGTTCATTCTTAACTGGAGCATTTTTCTGCAATTGTTTAAAACCTTAAAAGCAATTTGAAATTAGGGATCAAGTCATCATAAATATTGCTGAATGAGATTGAATTACATTGGCAGACAAGCTGGATCGTAATTTTTAAAAATTAAGTTTGATCCTAACGTGAGTCCCTTATTTTTTGTCAATCAGAACATTACAATATATGAGAGCTTCTGGTTCATGCTGAAATGCCCTGAATCTATTTCGCATTATTTCCCTGTAAATATAACTTAAGTAAATGTTTGCATCAGCAAATATCATAAAAGCAGCCATAACAGAAGCTGGCAACATTGTGTTTGATTGGTTCATGGTTAAAGCATCAGATTTTTAAATGGTGTTTGGCCCAGTCAGGTACGAGAAAAATCATCTTTTTTAAGTTTACAAAGATCTCACTGTAGCTTAAAAATATGTAAACATCATATATGCAGACGGTGCTGCATTTCAGTGGTCTGCATTTAAAAAATTTAAAAACTTTTGGATCTTATTTGAAGAGTTTTAAAATGAGTGTGGATTATGAATTAATACATGTAAAAAGTGTTAAAGTCACTATGGTCTTGGAGTTAAATGTGTTTTGTTGCTCCTGACTAATCTTGTAAATGTAGTTTTAAAAAAAGAACCCTTTAAAATCTATGCAAATTAAGCTGTTTCCAGTGCTCAGTGCGTCTGTTTGACTGTGTTTTGGTCCGTCGCTGTGTGTGTCCATGTGAGCATAGATAGAAAGCAGGTCCCTTCTGTGTATCACTCGTCTATTTATAGTGAGAACAAATCCCAGATATGAGAGGAATCCTCCTACCACTTACAAGGCAAAGAGAGAGAGAGTTAGTGAGCGTGAAAGAGGGAGAGGGAGAAGGAGAGAAAAGAAAGGAAGAGAAAGAGATGGAGAGAAGACAGGCAAATAGTGCGTGAGGAGTCAAATAAACAAGAGCAGTGGGTGTAAAAAAGCAAGCATCAGAAGAAAGAGTTGTTTCATCGACTGGTAAGTTCAGTCTCCTTTACATAATGTTATGTCTATGGGCTGTGTTTTTATTGGCATGACAGTTGATGGCATTACTGTCAAAGTCATTCAGCTTTCTGTGGCTTTTAAAAGGATTATTATGTAAGTTTCTAAGGAGAACTCAGAGTATGGCAGGGAAAATTTTAAGCCAAATTCTTTATTGAGTTTGGTTATTCAGCAATTGATGTACTGCATTTATTCTTAATAAATCAACAGCCAGCAACTTGGGAAATAAAATGACCTTATGTGATTCATTATTTGGAGAAAGAGGAGGATTTGAAGGATTTGAATGGGATGCAAGATACAGTGTCAGTGTCCCAAGGTCAGCCTACCTTAGCAATCACTGGAAATTCTTAGGCTTCCAGCCATGAAAGTCTAAAGTCCATGAAACCTCAAAATGTTTTCACTTTGCAGAATCAGACTTTATGCTAAGCCAATCATCTCCTATTAAATATTAAGCGTACAGATTTAGGAGCGGCTTTGATCTTTCTGTTACACTCTTGGCAAGAAAGGAAAGAATTTTATTTAAAGTTAGAATGAATTGTTTTATGCATTATTTATGTTGGTATTTCACACATGAGTTTGAAACTGTTCTTGTGTTTCATATCTGTAATCAAAGTGAGACAAACCTATATGCACAGCTGCACCTCTTTAAAGTTTTATTGATGTTCAAGCAAAAACATGCAGGCATACAGACTTTTTCACAGGTTTCATGAAATAAACTGGCATACCACTGTGTTGCATCTGGTTTAAAAAACCTGAAAGCATAAATAATATATTCACCTGTGCCTCTTTGCCTCGTTGCATGACAGACATGAGTGTGCAAAGTGAAAGGGCTTTTCAGACTCTGCAGTGTGGCGTCACTGAGGCGGCTGCTACGGGCAGCCAACATTAATATCATCACGTAGTGGAAATGTGTGTACTGTGTATTTCAGCGGGGTCCATGTTTTTACTCACAAGGGCAGAAAAGCTTTTTCCTTCTTTCGTTTTGTTGTACCAAGGACATTGGAGAAACCAGTCGACATCTGGCCCTCGTAGCTACTAGGAGATAAGATAAATAGGCCGTGGAAACTTTAATGATAGTTAACCACTTGTTGCTTGGAGTGGATTTGTAGTTTATTTATAGTTAAAAGGAGGGGAGCAAGTAAAAAATAACTGCAAAGTGGTGAGAGACACTTTTGTTCCATTTGAAAAGACCCATGTAAGTGATCCTTAAAAGACACACAGACGTGTTTCTACTTCAAGAACGAATGATTGTTAGGTGGAGGAAACAAAGACAGATTTTTGACCTTTGACAAGGAGACTAAAGTTTTATTTTTAATTGCTGTTTGGTTGGGTTAAGAAATTTTGGTTTAGCTTACTTCTAATCTCAACCATATTTGGTTTGGAAAACCATCATCTGGGTTAACATACTCCCTTATACAACATTAAACATGCGCTAGTACGCTTCACTTCCTAGATTACCAGAGTGCTCAGTTTCACCCCATCTAAACAGGCTTTAGTGACTTCTCTGTTTTTTCTTATAGGAGTCAGTCAACTTTGGAGGACGTGAGATATTAGTGAACCAATTATTAGTGAACAAATAATACTGGTTTGTGAATAAGTAATGACATCAAAGTACAGCACTATTGTAGTGGAAGGTTACACAGTCAGACCATCACTACTTGCAACTGTCTATGCTGCTGATAGATATGCATCCATTTACTCCAAAGCGGACCTAACTACTAGACAGGAGCATAACCTCGTTCAGTACAAGCATATAGACTCTGACCTACATGGGATAAAAACCCACTGCTAGTGTTAACTACATTCAGGCTATTTTCTTCCTTTTAGACTTTTTGATTTGTCTTAATTTCAGTTTAACTGATTAGGATATAGACATACATTGTTTTTAGCATTTTCTTTTGGTTAATCCTTGTTAACAGGACATGGACATGTCCATGAAGATGTCCATGTCCTAGAGCAGAGATTCCAAAAATGTCAGCCCCTAATGGGCCAGGACGGTACTGTATGGGTTGCAGTAATAAAGATTCAATTTGAAATTACTCCATGTGTACAATTTCATATTTCCATATTTTTATTCATTTATATAAAAGTGATTTTTATTTCAATTTTTATATTAATAAAGAATTTTATATTAAAACTGGTAGGTGCTGGTTAGTTTTTTATATTACTCACTACTCTTACCTAAACTTACCACTCTATATTACAGTCTATGTCGCAGTGTCAAGTGGGTCACACATTGGCTTTACCACTTCGCAAACAATTTGGTGGCACCAATGGGAATTTTTGGTTTGTAAGTGGGGTGCAGCTTTCTTGACTGTAAGAATGAGTTAGAGTTAATCCAGCCACTAAAGACGCAGTGACAGCTATGTCCACACATGGCAGTAATTGAAAAGATAGTGGAAACACACAATAAGATAAGCTTATAACACACAACATTGTTTGAGATGAAAGGAGCAAGATTGCTTTCAATTTCCTACACTTTAATTGATGTCTATTTTTAGATTGCACTAAATAACCAATACGTGCCTTGCTCGCCCCGGTAAAACAGCTGTTTCTGTCGTAGGTTCTGCTCGTGTTGTGATATAAATACATTTGGCTGAAAAAAGTTCATAGCAGTAAAGGTGGTGAAGCAGCACACTGGAATTTTGAAGAGTTTCCCTCTTCAGCTACAACTTTATAGCAATAAAAACTGTACAAAAGTGACGTTTATCATTCACACTGCTGTGTACCGTGTTACATTACCAAACTACAGAATCTCCAAGAAAAAATTTGACAGTAGTAGTAGAAATTTTTCTATTTTGCCTTTTTTTTCTATTTTACCTTTACATCAATCCAAAAGTCATCCCAAAAGTGAAATTGAGGTACTTTTATACTGGCAGTCACTCTGTCTCCCTCTCATGAATGATTCAGAGAACAGTTCCTCTGCCTGCTTAACTCCCCAAGAGTCGCTAAGCAACTGAAATGGTATCCCAGGCCGTGAAAACCACAGGAACTGAGTACCAGTGCCCCCAACATGCATACACACGCTCACAAGTACACAGAACAAAGATCCAACACACCTGAATGTCTGTGATCTATGCTTCCTGCAGGTCAGCGGACTCACCAGGGGGATTATGTCCAAACCTTCGACCAACGTTAAGGCCCTTCAGGTAAAAGTTTGTTTTTTTCCATCTGTATGCACAGTAAGGTGGATGTGTCTTCAAAAGGTTGTGTGTTACCTCCTGCATGATATTAACTTTACAAAAGTAAAGGCAGAATAGAAGACAACTGAAATGCACAGTAACTCTTCCTGCTCCTCAATAAAGACAAATTCAGGTTTCCACATTAAAGTATTTATTCACGAAGGCAAATGCTGAGTTTAAACTGTGCATATACATTATCAAGGCGTTGTTAGTGCAGGGTTTTAGCAAGGCGAACATATGCAGAGCAGTTTCTTTGTGTTGGTGGCTTTCTGTGTGTTTCCTCCCTCAGCTCACTTCTCATTGTGCTCATTTTCACGTCTAACCATGGGATAGGCATCAGAACAGAGTTTCTTTTTTTATTAACAGTACAACCATGAGGTTCACAGTTCAGTTTCCACCAAAGAGTCCATCATCACTTTATCACAAAGAAAAAAAGCAATGCGATTTCACATTATAAATGTTTGGATGATAAAAACCTCTTTATACTTCAGTGTCAGCAGCTTTGCACGTTTTAGCTCATCAATAACAAATCTTTTAATTGCTTTAGCTTCAAACATTTTCAAAAGGTGGTTGCAGACAGCTATTGTTTTCCATTTATTAATTATTGCCTAAATACCCTTTAATATTCCATCAGATGATGATTTTCTGCATTTAGGTGTTTTTTTTTTTAATTAAACTTTTGTCCTTAGCCTCCTCTTAGTCTGTAAGACAAGTCTAGAACTTTCAGGATGTCTATTTGCAACCTGTTGCCAATTCAATGTCAAGGAACAAAGATCTTGGGAAGAGCCAACACATGCATGGACGATAGTCATGTAAAGATGATGGTTATACAAAGTCAATGTAGTCAAAATCAGTTTGCAAATAAGGATAAAAGGTTGTAAATTAAACATGTTCTGTGTTTTTTTGAATAAAGACATTTAAAATGAACCCATAGGGAAATTTTGCATTGTTACAGAAGAAGCGTGATAATGACAAAGAGAAACATTTGCACCCTTCAAGCTGCAACCATAGGCTGTATTGGTGCATACAAGTAAAATACAAATATAGCACTAGAATTTAACTTAACAAAAAGTGGGACAAAGACATTTTTGTAATTGGCCATTAATAGATAAACCACATAGCAAACCATAATATTTGTTAGATATCTATATTACAAAATGCCTCAAAAAATCAATAAAATCAAAATCAATAAAGTATTCTGATTCTGATTCTGAAAAGCAAACTTCCCTCATAAGCTGTACACAGACATACTTACCTGCTAATTATTGTTAAATAAAAGACTAATAAGTACTAAGATTTCACTCACCAAACAGATTTGTTGTACCGCACACAGTGGACCACATTATTAAATTAAAATGCTTTGAAGGCACCGACAACACTAATAAAGTGGACAGGTCCTTGTCATAACTTAAATTAATGGAGATCAGCCTTGCAGAAAGCATCTGGTTGCCTATCTATGACTGGCATGCTACCTATACCTGTAATATTAGAATTACTTGAAAAAAGAAACAAACAAATAAAAAAACTCTGTACAGCTCTTATGAATGGATGAATTAGCTCGAAAGACCCAAAACACTACAGGAGTTTTCTATACCAGGGTGCAAATGTTTATTAGTGCTCTAAAGTTGACCATGTTAAACATGTAACTCTATGAGGGAATGAATCACCTTTGAAGCCACCCTTTTCCATGTTGCCCTAATATTTCAACCTCATGGGTTGCCAGAGATTCAGGAGCATTAGCAACCATGTAAAAGGAAGAAGATGATGTGGAATCAGAAAGGCCAGCATAAATGCGAGAATATTATAGGGGTAAAGTACTAAGTCAGCTGAGCATCAGTAAAAGCAGGTTTTCACAACAGGCTCTGTTTACAGCTGCTTCAGAGAGCAGCAACAGTTTGACTAAGAAAGCAACTTTAAAAACACATACGCAAGAAATGGAAACCAGAGGCTGTCTGAGGGAATTCAGTTGTTAAGCTTTTGAAAACAGTTGACAGTCAAGTAAATTAAATCAAATCTGTAGTTCAAGTCTTAAACTCGGCTTGGTAATTCAGTTTAACATATTCCTATATAATACAGACATAATGGTACTACAATGTGGAAGTAACAAGAAGTCTGGCTATTGAGCTTATTTGTATGTTTGTTTGTTTTTCTCTCAACAGGATTAGTCTGTGAGTCTGTTTTTCTTCCATTTACCTGTCAGATACTGAGGTCTTTCTTCTTATCTAGGCTTTCCTTTCATGTTCACATAAAGTTATAACAACAGCTAGTCAGCAGGCAAGCTTAAAGGATTAGTTCACCTTCAAAAAACATTAACAGAATCAATCAAAATGCGGAGGTATACTGTAGTTCAGTCTCAGCCTCTTCCCAGACTCTCAGCTAGTGTTGACTTTATAGGGTATCGTCTCAGACAGCTTCTCTCACACTTCTACTTCACATACTGTATATGTGGATGTGGTTAGCAACAAGGTTAATGGTGATAAATAAGTAGAGGTTTGGAGCGTTGGTGCTGTTATTTAGATAAAAAATGGTCTGACGTGTGTTGCATAAGCTGTTTGGCGAAAGTTCACACATACACTCTACTTTATGCAACAGCTGTGCCCCTACAAAATGTGGAATTTACCAGTGTTTTCTTGCCTGGTTATTGCTAAGACTATTAGAATTATTAAAATGATGAGTAGAAAATATCTTGGATCTAAACTTTATGAGGAATGAATGAAAGACTTGTACATGCACAGGGAAACATATGAGGTTAAAACACAGACTTAACCTCTTAATCAGCTGTTTAAGTGTTATATTATATCTTGCATGTGTTTCTGTGCTGTACTGAAGAGGTATTGAACAAAAGAGAACATGCCAAATCACATGTTTTCTAAACTTAGAACTCTGTATACTTAACTTTGCAATCAGATAAATATTTAATTCATGTTTATCTAAACCTCAATTCATTAATCGTAAAAGTTAAACACGAGTTTCTATAATGATTTTCCAGCTGGCCAAATGTGGCAAATGCCTTAAAATTTCAGTCCCCATGTTATGTAGGAGCTCAGTCTAGTTGGCTGACTTTATGTCACTTCATGTTGTATTACTTTCTTTCGTCAAATAACTGGGAGTAACTTAATTGAATCATTAATAGTTTTAATAGTTTTGTTGTTTTTCTTTAAAAATTTGAGAGAAAATCAGGTTACTGAGATATGTATGCTTGGTCTGCTTTGCCCAAATGTCTAAAGCTGTTAAGTTTACTGTCACAGGAAGTCAGGGGGGAAAAGCTGATACTAGTGGACATTTAAAATTATTGTTGTCAAATACATAAACAAAACTACATAACTACAAAGATAAACTGAAACTGAGATGGTTTATGGGGATCAACTGGGCATTTTCGTATCCAAATAAATCAGGTAAATCTACTGGTTTGCTCTCAAAGTTCATGATCTTTTAATGGCTGGTGGAAAAATAAAAGCCTGAGCTGCAATAAACATTTTCTTCCTATGCATGGGAGGCTCAGATTGAATTACAGCATGTGGCTTTGTTTTCTTGAAAATGGATTTTGAAGCGCAATGACTGAATTTTCATTCTGGGGTGAAATATTCCTTTAATCTTTGGGTTGTGCCAGTGGTGTGCAAGGACATGAATGCTGACGGCACGCCAAGCATAAAGACAACAAACGATTCCAGCCAAAGCAACGTTACAGTGATACAAACATATCAGCAAACATGCTGCGAATGAGGCGATTTACCTTCCCTCACCAATCTCAAAACCTTAACGTCTGTAAAATATATAACTCTTTCATAGAACAACATCCACAGACATCGTTAACACACATCACACTCCCACTCTGTACAGCTGTACAATGTGAGCTTATATACAATACATTACAGTACAAATACAAAACACATCAAATCCAGGTGGTTGGACGTTGGGGCAGGCAGCAGTAGAACATCGAGTTAGCAGGTAGATCGTTCTTATCTGTGTGTGTGTGTGTGTATGTTTGTGTGTGTGTGTGTGTGTGTCTGTCTGTCTGTCTGTCTGTCTGTCTGTCTATGTTTAAGCATGTCTCTCCCAATTTTCATAAAAACACAAGTCTCTTTTTAGGGACATGATGATAACAAGGAAGCAGTGGTCATAATCAAAACATTGGGTTTTGAGGAAACAGCAGAAGCCTGAACACGCACGCACACACACACACACACACACACACACACACACACACACACACACACACACACACACACACACACACACACCGCAGACAGTTGAGTATCAAGTGTTGAAAGGGTCTCATTGGCTGTTTTTGCTGTCATTCAGGCTAATTTGAACATCCCGATGGGAGCTCTGCGTCCAGGGGCGGGACATCCTGTCAAGAGGAGAGAGGACACAGTAGAAACAGAAGAGGTGAGATAACACATTTCACACCCAGTCCACTGGTCTGCATTTTCCTCATCCCCACTCTACCCACACCTTAATGCCAGTGGGCAAGACAGACACAGCTTGTGCCAGCTTGTGGAGCTGATGCTTTCCCCCCCCCCACAATGTGGTCACATTTAAATTGTAAATTCAACATACGCATGACCACCTCAGGGATCTGCATATATTTACAACTTGAATTTTCCTGACCCAAATGAGCTGAATATGGATACAAATGTATGCTAATATCGTCTTGAAAACTAAAAAAATAAACTCAGACATTTCCTAGTTTGGCTCTATTCCACTTTTGTGCTTCTAATGTAAGCTTTTATTGTACAATTAGCATTTCTTACTAACTACTGTGTATGTGTTGCTGAGTTTTACATATTTAAAAGGCCAATCTAGGGAATAGCTTTGCAAATTAACTTGGGCTATAAATGCTGTAGTGTGTGGCATGGCAATAAAAGAAACATTTCCTTAACTTTGTTTACTTATTCTAAGCAGATTTTATTTTGTGATCACTTTATAACACAATATAGTATAATATAAGATATAACAAAAAACTACAAAATTAATTTCCTGAGAACTGCATTTAATTGACATTAAAAAGGAACTAGAAAGCTACTTTCTAGCTACACCTTTTTATTCTTATTTTACTTATCTTATATTGGCCTTCTATGAGGCTCTTCAGTTTATACTCTAGCGGACACAGGTAGTTTTTGCTGCTGTCTCTTTAAGGCCTTTCCTAAAAGCTCACATTGTGATGAATAGGCATCTTAAGCAGCAGCTTCCATTGCAATCTGTCCCTTTATAAGATGATGAAGTTTCTCTTTAAATATAGGTAAAAGCAATGCTGCCATCACCTCACACACAATTTATTTTTTTAAATCAGGATCCTTCACCTCCAAGCGCTGCAGCCCAGTCACCAGAGGAGAAGAAATTGCCAGGAGCAGTGAAGCTACCTGGGCCTGCTGTTAACCTTTCAGAGATACAAAACGCCAAGAGTGAACTACGATGGGTCACCAAGGAGTAACATGTAGGTTTGATTGTAGTTCCCTTCATTTTTGCAAGATTCCAAAGAAAATAAAACTTCATCAATACACTATAAAAAGGAAAATTATTTTCTAAAAATATTATATAGGATGTGCAAGTTAATCTCTAAACTTCCATAAAGTTAAATTTTTAATGTAATCTTTAAAAGGAAAAATCCCAAAACCAGGAAGAAAAACACTAAAACTATATTTTAAATAAAATGCAGTACCAATAGTATTGTAGCTTTAATTTTTGAGTAGGTACACAGTACCTAAAAACAGTAAAAAGTTTGATTTCAATCACGCTTGCAAGTATGGTTGTGCATTGAGTTATAAGGAGCTTAAATTCAAAATAGGGGCCATTTATACAATTTCTACTTGTCCCTTACCTGGTAATATGCGTACTTATCAGAACCCTTTCCTGACAGCACTAAAGTTTCCATCGATACTATGTAACAGCTGCTTATTTTAATATTTGATATTTAATGCAGGTCTTTTGTGTGATGCGTGATGTAGATAGGCTGGGTTTATAAAGTCCAGACTAAAAGATGCAAATCGCAACCAAACTACTGAAAGGAAGCACAAATACTGCAAATACTTTGTGGAGGATGCAAATCCAGTTTGAGTGCAAGAAAAAAGTCAATCATTTGCTAACGTGACAAACGTGTACATGTATGTACAAAAGTGTACATATAAAGACAGAGAAGCATACTGTGTTTGATGTTACTGAGAAAAAGTGAAGAATACTAAGGTTAAAGTCCTCCACAGTTAACATGTGAGACATGTCTACAATTCCTGTCCAATTCAGATTTTTTCATTTAATTCAAGTTTATTTATATAACACTAAATTGCAACAACTGTCACCTCAATGCATTTTGTATAGGAGGAAGAGACTATACAAATTTCTGGAGAAAACCCAACATAAAATCCTACGAGTAAGCACTTTGTGAAGCTGTGAAGGAAAAACTCCCTTTTAACAGGAAGAAACCTGCAATACAAACGGGCTCAGTCATCTGCTGTGACTGGTTGTTGACTGAGGGGAAAGAAAAAAGCAAAGGCAGACAGGAGAAAACACAAGCTGAGAGAGAGAGAGAAGACAAAACTCTGACACACTGCAGCGGTATGTAAACATGTGGGGAGTGAAATAACGTGAGAGAAGAAGTGCTCAGTCCACCACACAAAGTCCCACAGCAGCAGTAGTGGCTCAGATCCAGCCCTAACAATAAGCTTTATCAAAAGTAAAGTTTTTGGTATATTTTTAGAAGTAGAGAGGATGTCTGTCTCCCAAATCCAAACTAGGAACTGATTCCCTTAGAAGAGAGTCCTGGAAGCTGAAGGCTCTGCCTCCCATTCTACTTTTAAAACTATAAGCAAGCCTGTAAAGTGCTCTGTTAGGATAATATGGTACTAGGAGGTGTTTAAGATATGATGGGATCATTGAAGATTTTGTATGTAAGGATAATGATTTTAAATTTGACTGTAATTTAATGAAGATAAGCTAATGTAGGATAAATATACGTGTCCTTGTCAGTACTCTCCTTATAGTGTTTTGGATTAACAAATGTCTTTTCAGGTAAATTTTAAAACAATCTACAAATTAATTTGTGAACTAGCTTTTCAGTATCACTCTGAGACAAATTGTTTCTGATTAGATTATGCAAGGTCCTAAATCTTAAATAATGCAAGAAAACAGCCTTGTAAAATATTGCCTAAGGGAAGCATGTTTGATAAATGATACTGGACCCAGCACAGGACCCTGTGGAACTCCAAAATTCCCTTTCGTGTGTGAAGACAGTACATTTCCTTTAACATATCTTAATCTCGGTAGTAAAATACTGTGGTCAGTGATACTGTATCAAATGCTGCACTGAGGTCTCACAGGACTGCAATTTAAGAATTTTTGAAATAAGGAAGGTTGGAGATAATTAACAAAGACAGCTGGGTCAAGTAAAGGCTTTTTACAGTAGTGGTTTCATTACAGCTACCTTGAATGCATCAATTATTGGTAAGATTTCTTTGTACAATCCTTTCGGAATTAGATCTAATAGAAGTAGACTGTTTTGTTTGGTACATCTAGGTAAAACTAAGTCTTGCAGTAAATCCTACATTCATTGGGGTTTTAATATTCAGTTTTATTGAGGCTATCTGAAAGTGTTACTGAGTGTGGTTTTGCAAGTTAGGGTAAACTTGACCTCATTTCTAGCTCTGTACTTTTATTCTTGGACTCTACCAGAGTAGGTTTACATCTGTCTTGGTGCAACTCCTCAGTTAATCCACTGTCCTCTTCCTTTAATGCCACCTTTCCTTGAAGTCAGCACTTGGCTGCCTTTGTTTCTGCAAACAAAAGTTACTTCTTGTAGAGTCATAAAACAAACTGTAAACCTCCTAGAAAACATAATTAAGCAGTCTTGAATCAGCAGCTTCTGAGAATCTGACCCAGAAGATGAGAGTGAAAAACGCAAAAACACAAAAATGAAGATGATAGGAGATTTTTTTTTTTCCATTTGGTAAATATTATGCTCATTACCTTGTAATTGTGGTATAAAACAGTGGATTTAGTCTTTTAATCACAAGCTCTATAAAACAGCGTCCCTTTTAATAGGTGAGGGAAATTTTCTGAAATGCTGACTGGCCTGAAAACACTGGATACAGAGTTACGTAATACATAATGCTTTTCTGCAGTTGCCAAGTGCTCATGGTCACTTTTACCATATTAAAATCAGCTTACAAGAGTTGCTTAGTTAAATTTAAATACGCTATTTGTCTTCCATGAAACAGTGGTCACAAGCCATTCAGCCTGAATATTAATACAACACATCATTTCAGCGACATAAAGCTAATTACACCTTCAGCTATTCACTTGTCTACATAGCTTTTTATAGATCTTCATCTTTTAGCATTAGCCTAGCTGAAAGTTGAGCTGCATTCTGAGATTTGTTTTTAAACAAAATACTTCTCCTTGAAGCAGTTCAGGTTTCTAGGGTTTAATCCCCGCTTTTTTAACCTCCTCCTAGTGTAGCCAGCTGTCGGTCACTGCGGCTAATTAAAGAATGGATAAGCAGTGAACAAACTTTCACAGTTGGAGCAGGTGGATGGGAGCTATGTGCCTGAGGTAACCATATTAGGGAGATCCACTCTCACTAACATCACAAAGGGCCAAGAGCAGAAAAAAAAAACAGCTGGAGGCCAACTGTTTAGAGCAGTTTGAAGCCTGAGCTTACTTGGACTCATGCTGACCCTTACTACTTGAAACTCTGACCGTGTTTAATATGAGAATCCTCACTATATAACCACTATATACTATATATATACTATAAGAAGGGTTATGTGCAGAGTTGACAATGTCTCCAAACTGTTTGAAGAGTTCATGAATGACCACGAGAGACACCTGTAAGAATATCAAACACATCTTTGTCTAGAGCAAAGATATGTAGAGTTAAAAAGTCACACTGGCATCTTGCAACAATTACAGTCTGTGATATAGTGTCTTTTAATAAATATTTAGCGCTGCTTTATTTTTATTTTTACTTCTTTACCTCAACTTTGCACACACTGATATTAGCTAAAGTATGTCTCTTTGATGCATGGTAAGAGAACAAATGGTGCTATTGTATATCTTTTACATCGTACCCTAACCGGATACTCAAATTGGTCTACTCATATCTCTGTAAATGTGTGCTATTTGTATGGTGCTGGTGAGGATACGCAATAATTACTTGCAGTAGTTGCAGTTCACCACATGGAGTCAGTGTGGGCCGCTCAGCCTTTTGGGTCAAGCATCGTGTGTGTTGATGCCTCTGTGTGTGTGGGGGCTGGACAGGTTGAGTCAGATGCTATATTTATACTTTATGGGTGTGTGTGTGTTTTAGAAAATGAGTGTGAGCGCTGAGTGGCAGTCTGTGCTGCAACTTTCCCAGCGGGACACAGAAACCACAATATCCAAGCACTGCGGCTGCTGTGCCCAGCCCAAGCCACGTGGGTGTGCTGTGTAGGTGTTCTAAATGAGGGAGAGAAGAGATGGAATAACAAAAGCAGAAGCTGGTTTAAGTTTTAACATGGAAAATTATTCCAAACAGCAACAACAACAGCAGCCACGTACTAGCTGTTTAGTATTCTGCACAAGGGAAAAAGAAAAAGAATGTAAATTTAAACTGGTTTCATAATAGAAGTTCATAGATATTTATTAGCTTGCATCTACATAAACTATATAAACACTATCCTCATACATCTGTTATCATGATTATTGTTATTATTGTTTATCAGTTCTTTATGCAGTTTATAAAGAACACACTATGGAGACACAGATACAGCACCTCTAGCAATTTTCATTCCAGTGTTCACCTGAAAGTCAAACCCATCTGTGTTTGTTTACCATTTTTTCCCAGAGTTGTGGATATTAATCTGCTGCTAAAACTGCCTAGGTTCTTTGGCGAAAGGTTTTCCACAAGATTTTGGAAGCTGCCTGCAGGGATTTGCTCTGTGCAAAAAGCATTGGACAGGACTGTGGACACGAAGTTCCACTCAAAACTGGCAAACACTTTTATTTATGAATCTGGCTTCATGCATGGGGAAACTGCCTTGCTGAAACAGGCCGGAAATTTCCCAAAACTGCTGGCACAGAGTTGGATCACTTTATTAACTAAATTATCATTGTTTACAGCAGCATTATGAATTTCCTTTACAGGAGCGAATGGGCCTCAATTTACAAAACAGAACCCCAGATGTGAAGTAGAGAAAAGTATGGCTGTCCAAGTACTTTTGGCCAAGAGCTGAGAAGCAAATCTCTGACCAACATTAGCCGAAGACAAAAAATCAAAGCAAAACTTGGAAAAATGGATTTCTTGTTTATTACTTCAAGAATATGAGGCAGGCTTTTTGAAGGGTCAGCATCGCTAATTGCGCATGAGAATGTTTCTATATTTCAGCTACCAGTAGTAAACTGGCCTTCTCTTCATCGTCTAGAACGTCACAGACAGTCTGTCAGAGGTCGGCAGCTCTGAGACGGCTGATAGCAGCCAAAGAAAATCGCTCACCATGCCTTTATCTGCCTGTTTTCTTCCAGGATTCTCCAGCCAGGCGGAGAGGAAAGCAGATAATCTTCATAGACACAGACTTGCCCACTGACTCTGAAGAATGGCAAAATACAACCCCAATCCCAACATGTTTGGAGATACTAATGCCTCAGTTTTTATAAACTCTCCTCCAATCAGTAGTTTAACAGAAATATTTATTTATCTTTCCAATTAAATCATAATTTATACAACAATTTCAAATATTCTTGACAGTCTTGCTTCAGATAATATACCATTTACCTGGACTTTTAGAAGTGAGTGACTTGTGTTACAATTACAACATACTGTTTAGCATATTATCTGCTTTTCTGTTAAGTAGATGGTTAAAAAGGACATTTTATTGACAATGAATATAAATTCGAGGAATCCATCTCAGCAACAAATAAACTCTGTGGCGACACTTCAGCTGTTCACCACTGATTTATATTGATACTTTATATTGATACAATAATAAATGTTTCCTTTGTTAATGTTGTATGTGGGGTTTAAGGTCAGCTGTACTGCTTTTGGGGGAAATAATCATACGTTTGTTGTTTATTGTGATGTTTCCCAAAATGTCTTGAAAAAACACTGCAATAAATCAAAAAGGTTCTAAAAATCCTGTCCAAACTTGGTTTATCACTTATGCCTCCATCTGTTATAGCAAAAGACAACAGGAGTGCAAGTGTCTTAATATTACTGATAGATGCCGACGCTACAGTATTGTTTGGTTTGTTTGTAATGTTAACCAACTGTGTAATAAGAAATGAGATTTCTAAAGACCTACAGCTGGATAAATGAAGAAAAGGGTAATTTTAGCCCATTGCTGAGTGGGTTTAGGCCAATATGTCATGTCCTAATATAGATTTTGAGAGTATAACTGTAATGTTACTGTTAAAATGTTGAGGCGCAACCATGTATCATACACAACTAAAGTTTTATGGATATAAATTTAATGTTACTGTGATGAAATAAAAAAATTATGACACTTTTATGAGGTGTTTTAAGTGCATAGACAAACCACCAGATCATTTTAACGTGTTTGCTAGTGACACATAAAGTGTGTCAGGAAGGGGGGATTTGGGGTTTAAGTTGAAATAAGGGGCTTTATGATCATGTTAGGACTTTCTGGGTGTTTGATAATTTAGCTATGATAAAACTTACTCATAAGTAATTGCTTTTATGCTTAAACTTAATTGATTGAAAATCCTTGTTTTGTTTTCTCTTTGATTTTTTTTAGTAGAATAAGTGAAAGGTGACAGAGTGTAGTAAAAGGTCAATGTAAAAACAAAATGCTTGCAGAGACAGATAACAGGACGTTAAGACAGTTTGCTTGGAAACTTTGCACTTGTTTGTGATCAGATAAGAGAAGAAGAGAGCTTCTTAAAAGGGTGTCAAAAGTGCTGTTTACCCAAGTGAATAACATTGAAGATTATATATGTATAAATGATTGTTTATAAACACATTGCAATCGTGCTCATAGGAGTTTCTACTCAGTCATGTGGAGGTCAAAAGCTTATAGGAATGGCTTATAGTACAGAGGGGTAAATGCAAAAACACGCTTACACACATAAATAATAATTAGGCTAATCCTTTTGATTAGAGAGTCCCGAACATGATAGGTTGAACCAAGTTTGAAGAATTAAGAGAACAATTGATCAACATAATAGGTTATGGAGGCGTAGCAGGGGATGAAGGAAGCGCGAGACCAAAGGGAACCAATCACAGAAAGGGGGACCCCAAAAGAAGCACAGAGCACAGAGAACCACAGTTCCAGAAAAAAAGAAATATTTTTTTTGACTTGCTGGTTTTTATTGGTTAACCATTAATAACCTCGTAATCCTGATGACCTTTGTTATCCTATTTTGAAATGTTTCTTTTGTATGTTCACTTTGTAACTGCTGATTTGCTTTGTTCATGTGCGTATGTCACCTTAGCACTTGACATTAGTCTTGTGACTTTGTCCTTTAGAAGAAAATATCATCTTCCTGGTGGAGTTGACAGCTTGGGTATATTCGCTAACAAAGACTGCCTAAGCACACCGACAGGACATGACAGTAGTTTTCAGGGTGACATATTTAAAATGGATTATATCCTGGCTGAGACTTCTGGTCTTTTCATGTGGGTGTCAGGAGATTGGCAGTAAACAGAGTGTGACACTGATTTTAAAAAGAAATAGTCTGCTCAACCTGAAACTCTGACAAAACCAAATTAAAACTTCCCATTTACTGTGATGGAAAATGTAGCCTGGAGTGTTGTTTTCACATTACTTGCAGTGCCTGAAGGGGGGAATGAACTCTGGTATCTCCAGCTGTAATTATTTTTGAATTATGTGCATATGTAATAGGAATTTTTAGGGGGTTTAGGTAGAACTCAGGAGCACGACAATGCAGACTCACTTTAATCATGACCTAAACCTTCAAATCCTACAGTTTGAATGGGCCACATACCACTGCATTTCACCACATATCCATCCTGACATCACTGTGCCCTATTGAAGACAGATAAATACACACACACAGCAGCTGTAGCTAAGTTTAGCTTCCATCGGGTCACGGTGGAATATTCAGAAACAGTGGTGTAGATTTAACCACCATATGGGAGAATCTGACACTATGTGGGAAAGATTAAAAATACTTTGTAGCTTCAAAAAAAAAAAGGAAAAAAAGGTGTGAGTCTGTTTTTTTTTCTCTTTGTGAGTAGCCCGTGTGCTGAATTTTAAACTGGTGTAACCCTTCCATAAAACAAACACACCAACGCGGACAAATACACACTCACCTCAGAGCGTGAGCCAGCATCTATTCAGAGACAGCAATCATAACTCAGAGCAAAACGTACCCTGCAAGATCTTGTAAAGTGTTCAATAACGTGCTGTTTGCATACTGATGTGCATTTGTTTGTGTATTAAACAAAGAGTGGCACCGCGGAGTATAGCTCAGCATTAATGAGATGACAGTAAACACATTAGTTAACTTGTAGCCTGATGCTTCATTATCTCTCTATTCTTTACGCTCACCATCGCCTCCTATCTCTGCATAAAAATAATATCATGACATCCATCTGTGTGATACTGACAGACTGCAGGTCATAAAAAGGTTAAATGCCTCCCAAAAGGGCACGGATAACTCTAATACCAAAAGCCATGAAGTACTTCTGACACTTGACAAATCTTTGACAGCCTGGCAAAACTTCCGCAGGTTTGATATCTACCTCGCGCCGCATCTGCCGAGTTGTGTCTGTGCTACTATTCCTGTCACCATGAGAGTGCAGATTGGTGGCATGCCCTGGAATCTTGGTCCCAGACTGTAGCAGCTGTATTTACCAATGAGTTCATCCACTGGGTTAGACACTAAAGCCCTGCCAGGCTCCCTCTCGGTCTCTTTGGGTGTGGGGTCAGGGTGTTTATCCATGCATCTCCATGCTCGCTGGTTGGTTGGTGTGTATGATTCATGGGTGATACTCCCTCTTGGAAACGGAGAAAAGGGCAGCAGACAAACTCAAAACCAACAGAGCCGGGGTATCAGGGCAAGAGACATGAGGGCTTTGGGATGGTTCATGTTAAAGTGCCAAAAAGGGGGCGGGCTGTAGCATTGTCTGTGTTTGCAGGGGGCCATTATTAACCTCCGCATCATGGTGTCACATGCTCGCTGCTGAAGGCAGAGAAGGACAAACACACAGATGGAGAAAGCTTGCCAAAGGAGACACACTCTTTCCTGCGCCTCTCATTTCCTGCTTCTTGCTCTCCGACTAATATCCAATTCTTTTTACACTTTTTTGGTGCCGGCTTGTCAGCAACCTCTTTTTTTGACTTCACTCTTCAGCTTTTCCTGTGCTTGCTGTGTTTAATGTTTCTTCACCGTTGCTTCCTGGCTCCTTCCTGACAAATCTTTTTCCTTTAACTTGCTTTCCCTTTTTTCAAAAGTTTCCTTATCTTCCTTCCATCATTTCCACTCTCTTGTCTGCCGTCTTTTGGATGGATAGCTACTCTGTCCTCTACAGTTCTTCCCACAGAACCGGACTTCTCTCTGGCTTCCAGCGCCTTCGCTCACAGAGGAAGATGTGTGATGTTGTCTTACAGGCTGGCGGCATATCTTTTCCCTGTCATCGCGCCCTTCTAGCCAGCTCCAGTGACTATTTTTGGGCCCTGTTTGGAGAGACTACTGCAGAGAGATTAGCAGGCTCCATTAGCCTCCCTGCGCTAACACCAGAGGGCTTAGATGCCATTCTGGACTTCCTGTATTCAGGTTGGCTCAGCATCTCACCCTCCACACTTCCTGTTGTCCTGGAAACAGGCAGGTACTTGCAGGTGGAAACAGCTGTGGCGATATGCGAGCGTTACATGACTGATGGTTTAAATGCCAAGAACTGCTGTGACTATGCTAACCTGGCTGAGCGCCACGCCCTCTCAAATGCACTTGAGGCTGCCAATCAAACCATTGCCATGGAGATGGGAAGCTTGATACAAGAAAGCAGGGACGAGCTCCTGACGTTGAATATCGAATCACTGTTGGCGGTTCTGGATGCTGATGAGATACCTAGTGTTAAGGAGGTGGAGCTCATAAAGCTGGTTCTGGATTGGCTGGATGATAACGGGCCCCTCCCACTCCTGAAATCAAATCTTTTGTTGAGTCGTTTGCGCTTTGGATTGGTCCCCCCGTCTGACCTCACAAATATCAGCCATGCCCACAGAGCCATGGCCACACCTTTAATAAGGAGCCAGCTGACACGAGCATCCGAGTACCACAGGCTCGGTTCAACTCAGCCCATCAGGCAGAGCCGGCAGACAACGCTTAGAGCATCACCCAATTGCGTGCTTCTTGTGGGTGGCGGGTCCAGCACTGATTGGCCAGAAAAGCAGGTGATGGCGTTCGATCCAAAGAGGAAGAGGTTTTCATCTTTGACTTGTGTTCTTCCGCTGAGACTGAGAAATCCCTGCGTGTGCTCAGTGGGAGGTTTCCTCTTTGTGATTGGAGGAGATGAAGTGAAAGAGGGAGATGAAGATGAGAAAAGGCTTGTTACTGTAGCAACATCCAATCAGGTGTGGCGGTACGATCCTCGCTTTAGTTGCTGGGAGCAGGTGGAGTCCATGCTGGACAGGAGGGCACAGTTCACTTGCTGCGTGGTAGAGGATGTTATTTATGCTTTGGGCGGACGACACACACGACCAGACACCAACACACATGCCTCTGTAGCTTCTGTGGAGTTTTATGATATAGCCACAGGAGCATGGAGGAAAGGGCCACCAATGCCTCAGACACTTTACGGCCACGCCTCTGCTGTGCTTGACAACAGCATCTATGTGTCAGGTGGTGTTCCGGGTAACTATAGTTACACTCAGGATGAAAGCAGGGAGAGCAGCAGAGAGGTCTTCTTCTGGGATCTTAAAGGCAGAGTCTGGGAAAAGAGGGCATCCATGTCCATCGCCAGGTTCAGTCATCGCTTGGCAACTGCTCATGGCTACATCTATGCACTGCTGGGGATGTACGAACCCTTCTGTGATATTGAACGATACCATCCACAGTCAGATCACTGGATGCGACTCAAGCCGCTTCTCACTGGCTCCTTCAACTACGGCATGGTATCCATGTCATCTGGGAATCTTCTGGTTTTCGGAGGGAGAAGGTGGAGTAACGGGCAGGAGGTGGTTGTGAAGAGTGTGCTGGAGTATGATACAAAGAAAGATTGCTGGAGAGAGATCTGCCAGCTTCCCAGACCTCTCACTGGGACTGAGTGTACGCTGCTGCCTCTGCCAGACTAAAGAGCACAAAAAGTGAGAAATGTATTTTACAAGTGCTGAGAGCCAGTTCCTAAAGTGAGAATTTCACTTTGAGTGGGTGTAATATGGTATCAAAATGCTGAGCAGATGCTTTAAAATCAACCACAATGTAGTACATTTTACCCCCATTTTCCCCAGGCTGTTCAAACTCTAGGTTTTGGGTACTAAAACACAGAAATAAGGATATTGCTCATAGTTGAGCAATAGTCTTTGGGGCCTGTGCGGGAAACTAGGTTGGGGGACATGAAATGTTTACTACCACGCAGCCCTTAACAACTTCCTCAGTTGTAATACTTTTATTTTTTAATATTATTTCTGGTCTTTCTGGTCTAGGGAAAAATATCAAACAACTAGTTTTCTCCTACTAACAGCTAGCCTAAGGCGTGTTGTCTACACTTATTTGCATTTGACACATGAAGGTGTACAGCAACAAAGCAGTTTGGTTAGCTTAGCATAAGGCACACAGCCAAACACAGTATATAATTTTTAACACTTTTATGTCTACATTGATTAAAGATGTAGCCTAAGGTTTCATTTAATTCATTTTAAGCTAGCTGTTTTTTCTGTTTCCAGTATTTATGTTAGGCTAGGCTAGGCTAACCTTCTTCAAGATAATCCAAATATTTCTGATCTAGAGTTATATAAAAATCCCAAACAAAGCTCATATCTTTTTCCTTAATAGAAACCCTAAAGGTTTTAAATATTTTGTGTAATAGGTGGATAAAGGCTTTTCTCTGGTTTCATTCTTTAAGAAACCTAGCAACTACTATTTTGTAAGAATTATTTGTAATGTCTGAACGGATACACTCACCAAAGACTTTTTTAGAAACACCTTTCTAATACTGGGTTTGGATTCCTTTTGCCTTCATAACGTTATTCTTCATGCATAGATTCAACAAGGTGTTGGAAACATTCCTCAGAGATTTTGGTCTATATTGACATGATAGCGTCATACAGTTGCTGCATATCTGTTGGGTTCAGGTCCATGATGCTATAATTGACTGATTAGGTATTGCAATAACATAACATTTGAACACTTGAAAAAGTCGCAAGTGAGCGTATAATCTTCATAAACCCCTATTTTTTTATGACAAACAAAAGGCTAATGCTGGTTAGCCATAGCAATGCTAGCTGATGTCCCTATCCCAGCTTTTATGATAAATTATTGTTTACTGCTGCTTAGTTCAACACTTGTAGATTTTCCAGAAAGATATATGAGAAGACCAATAAATATCTGTGTGCGTGTGCGCCCGCGCCCACACGTGCATGCATTTGTGTTTGTGTTAAATATGAAGCTAGTGCCAGTAAAACTAAGCTTATATTAGTTTAACAGAAACTTTAACATAACCTTTAAAAACAAATCTGATATTTAGAGGGGGTTTTTTATTAACCAAAGTGACTGTTTTTTTATTTTATTTACAAATTTATTTTAATTTAATTTATTTATTTATTAGGTTCGGTTCTAATCCTGCTGTCACGTATTTATTTAACATTAAACATTGCACCATAGATTAGAAAACTGATCAGTTACATGTGTAAGCTATTTATGACCAGCAGTATCAAGGGACAGAGTTGGCGGGGAGCACACTGAGTAACCTCTAATGTTTAAGTGTATGAAGTGTAAAGTTTCAGAGCTCTAATATGTGTCTGTCAGTTTAGAAACAAACAGCAACATTAAGTGTATGAAGTGTAAAGTTTCAGAGCTCTAATATGTGTCTGTCAGTTTAGAAACAAACAGCAACACCGAGGGCAAACTGAGCAGTAACACCAATATATTACTGGCCACTTGTGGGGATCAAATCATATAATTAACAATTTCTGTAGCGTTAGACTCACTAATCTTATTTACAGCAGGAGCAATGTTGTGTTTTACTGTATATAATCTATGTTCTTTATAGATCCTTATCATATTGTCTCTGATTGGAATAGCTGGTCAATTTTGTGCAGTCAAATATCAAATGGCCCTTTTATGTGAGCTAACACTAAGAAACCTTGGCTCTGTTGAACTTGGCTATGTTAAACTTCTCAAACCAGAGCTCTTTTTGCCTTCTACAGTGGCTCTCTGAGTGAATGAATATGAATATGAAAATTGTGTTTAAAAGTTAAAAGCAGTTAATCTTAGTTAAGTTTTAATCTTCTGTTAACTAAAAAGTACATCGCACCCAACATCTATCACCTGGCTTATCATTTTACTTTAACTCAACCTCAATAGCAATGCCTAGCATGGGGATATATATATATATATATATATATATATATATATATATATATATATATATATATATATATATATATATATATACACACACATATATATATATATATATATATATATATATATATATATATATATATATATATATATATATATATAGTCCTGAGTTTCCCCACCACTTATTGGATTCCAAAGCCAAAAGCCAGAGTGGAAAACAGAGAATTTAAAATACAGAATTAAAAATTAAAATGTAACAATTTGTGGATAGATTTCTTTGCTTTATTCCCCAGTGCTGCTGGCTTACCAATAGCCTTGATCTGTAAACTTTAAGTTAATATTATTTTTACAATTTGTAAAATGATTTAGCTGTAAAATTTGATTAATTTGAATGAACACAGGTTGAATAATGAAACTCACATGTTCTCCAGGTGGCATGGTTTTACAGCATAAATAAAGAGGATGTTTAAGTTCAATTCAATCAATTTTTTTTATACAGCGCCAAATCACAACAACAGTTGCCTCAAGGTGCTTTATATTGTAAGGGAGACCCTACAATAATACATACGGAGAAACCCAACAATCATATGGCTCCCTATGAGCAAGCACTTTGGCGACAGTGGGAAGGAAAAACTCCCTTTTAACAGAAAGAAACCTCTGGCAGAACCAGACTCAGGGAGGGGCGGCCATCTGCCATGACTGGTTGGGGTGGGGTTTTACTTCCAAACTACTACAAAGTACAGCTAAGTTCATAATTCTTTTTAATGACCACTAGGGATCAACTTTTGTAGTTGTGAAAAAGTTTTCTGTCCTAAAGATTTCATACGAAGCCAGGCATTGACCTGGCTTCTTATACCTGTTTATGTACTCAGTCACCTACTGCATAACTCATTGGGTCCATTTTGTAACAATCAAAAAGAAGAATAAATCAGGGTATGCTCATTGGCTAATGACTTGTGAAATTGTTAGCGAACGAGCCAACATGGCTCGAGGCTTCAAAATGGGATTTCACTAAGCAGTGGAAAATGGGAAAGTGGCTACATCTATGTTTTATGCTGTTTATGTTCTTTGCTATGACCCAACCTCCTTGCTCTAGAGATATTCATAAAATTATTCTAACTAACTCAGTATGAAGAAAAGATTAGCATTTTCAACTAAACATCTCACATATAAACTATACAGGCTGAGCACTGTGGCATTTTCCTTGCAGCTCTTTTGAGCATATGCCAGATTGATTCAGATTACTTTTAGTTCACTGAAAGTTAATTACAGTATGTAAGTATGTAAAAGGGAAGGGTCACCAAATATTCCAAAGAGTGTCACTCCAATGTAATTGTGTGTTAAGAAAAACAAGGGCTAAGCTGTGTGATAAATGGGATTTTTGGGAATAAGCAGAGGAGGTAAACAGATTCAGTGTGAAGAAGGTAACACTCAAACAGATGAGTTTTCAGGATGAGGCCAAGCTGCGGGATGAAATAGAGAAGTAAAAAAGAAAAAAAAAAAACCAGCCGATAAGGTGATGAAGGTGAGGGTGACAGTGCTGAAATAACAACAACAGCAAAACTAAGGAGAATATCTTGCAGAATTTGCAGATAGAAATTGTAAAGTGTGCAGCATTGCAGCTTACCTATGAATAATTGAAGTTTTCTATTTGATAGATATAGAAAGAGCAGCAAAACAAGGATGTTGTGTGAGACTCTTTTTTTGTTTTCTTGTTCCACTTCATCTGCACTGACAGTCAAATGGACAAAGAAGGATGAAGCTGCAGAGTAGAAAAGCATTAGAGAGAAGCATCTGCGTTTCTGGGTAATAGCTTGGTAACTGCTGGAGATCATTACTGATGCACTTTTGCGCTTGTATCTGTTTCCATTTAAGTCTGAATGCACACTGTGCTATCTACAAAAATATTACTTATTTAGAACACCATCTGAGTTAAATGAATGTCTGAAAAAAAGAATAAAAGTGGAAATATGAAATGTTAATTTCAAGCTACCATGCTCTAATGTGTGATTATGACAATATTACATCAGGAAAGTTCTCACTGTCACAGCTGAGACTCAGCTTTTTTTTTCCTTTAATGCTTTTTTGTCACCAAAAAAGGGTAAATTTAGTTGGACAGCCACTCCTGGTGGCTCCAGACCAGCAAGCTGCCAGAACATCAGCTTTTATTGAACTTTTTACAGTTGCTGACGATTAATTAATTAGATCTGATCAGCAGCACCTGGTTGTTATTTATCTTCTTAAGAGTAATCAAGTTAATGCAGCCTAACAGTGCACCACATACTGTGTAGCTAAGCTAAATATAAGCAATTTTAGCCACATTTATTTGGTAGGTACTTTAGATAAATCGATTAGATAAATTAGATACATAGATTAGATAAATCTATGTAGATAGCTACAGAGATTTAAATTCCTAAATGACATAAAGAAACCAAGTACCAATTTGTACTTTACTGAAGTATTTTTATTTTCCCAACATGTCAGAGGGAAATGTATTTTTTCCACTAGGTCCACAGCTTCTATTTGTAGTAGCTACCATTTAATTTATAGAAAGATTTTTTTGTTGAGATTTAGACATAAGTCTCTTGCATCAGGAAGGCATTCAGCATAAACGTGTGCCAAATCAAAACATGTAGATCTATCCACTGTGGCAACCCATTGTGAATAAAGAGGATGGGCTGTGGGGACTCCAGCCTTCATATGACCTTGAATCGGATAAGAGTCTAAGAAAATAGATGTTGTGTGATTTTTTTCATCCAATAAAAAAAACCTTTGGAAAGAACAAAAAAGTTGATTCCAACAATTCTGAAATGTAAATCTTGTCCTGACATTGTAAAAAGCAATCTTTAGATCTCTGACAGTTTTTCACAGGAAAATGTCCAAAAAGCTCCTTCTTTCTTTTCCTGTCAGTCATTTCAGATTCTCAGATTTATTCGGATGAGGACCAGTAAACTTAGCTTCTTAAATTAAAATAAAACAAGCTAACATATGCTGTTTGCAAATTGATCAGTCACATATGCTGCTCAAAGAAGTTAAGGTACCACACGATTATCACAGTATAACACAAAGTGAGTCAGGTACTCTTCAGGGAACTCAATCTGTCCATTTAGGAAGCATACATTTTTGGAGCAAATGAAAGTGACAGAGAGGCAACAACAAGGCAACGCCAAAAAAGGGAAAGGTTTTGCAGGTGGTGGCCACAGACCAGCTCTCTCCTTATCCTGCCTCACTGATTTTCCTCTAGTTTTGCTTTTTGCCAGCGTCCTAATCGCTGGAGCGGTAACTGCAGTCTTCAGGTTACACAGATAGTCCAGCTCGTCAAGCCATCACAAAAATATTTGCTTTATGTCCATGGACAGTGTCATATAACATTGTATTGCAGGTAGGATGTGGACCCAGACTACAGGACACTGGAGACAGTGCATGAACACAGCTTTAATGCTGAAGATTTTTCAAAAATGCACAAATACAAAAACAAGGCAGGGCTGGAACCAGGAACAAAAACAATAGGAGTCTAGGGGAAACCACAGAACAAGGGTGCACACAGCCTAGAGGCAGGGAACAAGGGAAGACTCAGACAATAAATATACACCAGGTAATGAGGGAAGAGGAAATAGGTGGGAGCACAACTTGAAGTAATCACAGAAGACAAGACAAGGGAAGCAGAACCAAATATACAGCACGAGAGACTGGAGACCATCAAAATAAAACAGGAAACACCTAACACTGAGGCAAAACTGACACAGATAAAAAAACACGGAGACACGACTAAACAAGGGAGGCAAGAATACACAGGAACTCAAGGAAAGAAATATGAACCAAACTGAAACAGAACTAGATATGAACCAAAACATGAGGGAACTGTGCACATGCTACTGTGCAAAACTGAAATGGCCGACCAAACCACAGAACACAAAACCCTGAGTCTAACAGTTTAGAGGATATCAGGAGATGGGGTGTTACATGAGGAGAGCTGGACAGGGCCATCGAGCCAGCAGCAGCATCAATATCTGCTCGAGTGTGTGAGGAAAAACAGGAGCACTGCCAGAGCCCTACAAAGTGACCTCCAACAGGCTGCTCGTGTGCATGTTTCTGACTAAACTATCAGATAACAAGTGAGGATTTGAGAATACTTCTGGCTACCAAAGGAAAGCCAGACAGCTTGATATCCCTGGAGTTTAACTAACTTATTATACTGTAATAATAAGCTGTTTTATTTATGTATGTATTTGTGCAGTGTAATATGTAGAATAAATTAAATTTGTCACAGGGGAAATTTATTGCAGAAAGTCCTTGTTACTTTTACATTCATTGGTACTTTTTTATTTGTGGTACTTTTACGTATATAGCATTTTAAAAAGCTGAATTTATGATATCAATACGGACTAATTTTCACAGAACAGACCACAAAAAACACTTTCAGCGAAATGACCAACATTTTATTGATCCATCCTCATCTTTCAAGAGAGCATATAGAATGATTACATAAATAAATACTGTTTTTTTTTAATTAACCATAATTTATAGATCGAACATTAAACAATCTTTACTCGACGACAGTCTGTCCAAAAAGAAAAAAAAAACTGAACTAGAATTAGAGACTATCTTCCAAGACACTTAGTTTGCGCTCTATAAATAGAGATCTACTGTATGTAAAGATTTCAAACACAAAAACAGGAAAAAGAATACTGTTTTCATCTATAACAAAGACATGCTACTACAACCAACCACGGGCAGCAGCAGAGAAAGAGCATTCAGTCTATGTGCTTATTATTGTGTGTAGTTGTGTGTGTGTTTATATGTATTTATGATTGCTTTCATAGTTTTGTGCATTGACTTTGAGTATTAAGTCTTTTGGCAACAGCATAGCCTACAAATAACAAACTAATATATTTTTATTAGATTCATATTTCAGTTCCTATGCAAATATGGCCTCATATTCTCTATGCGACATGCAGGATACAGAGAGCCAAATGGTCTCCAAGGAAAAATCCACCCTTAGAAACTTTTGCATTCTTTTAAGTACTATAAATCTGCGATATTCAGAAAATCTTTCTGTGCTAAAAATGTCTCTTTGCTTTTTTTTGTTTTGGTTTAAATATTTTTGGAGGCTTTTGGGGCGAAACAGAGTAACTTTCCAGAGTTCATACACCTGTATTACTAGGAGTGTGGATGCCATATAAGGCACTGAAAACCAAATGAAAATAACGTCCATGTCTGGAAGTAGCAGTTGCCTAAAAACTAGATAGAAATGCGCTTTTATTTAAAGTTACATTTGTGCAAATTCAAAAATCTACAATAAGATTTGGGTAGATCTATAAAATTTCATATATCAATGATATTTCGGCTTAGAGAATTGTAGTGTACTTTTTTGTAAATTTCATGTATATAATGCGTCATGTATTAAAAAATGTAAAAAAAAAAAAAAGTTTTGTGCTGAAAAAATATCAACAAAATTTGACACAAGGCTAGGCTATACTTGTGTAATACCACTTTGTACCACAAGATGATGCAGTGAGTCAATGTGACCTTCATTTAACGAGGCAAGTTATAAAGACTCTTATTTATGCTGCAGTCTCAGTAGGTAAATCAATAGCTGGACATTGTAACAACACCAAAATTATTAAGACTGTGTGACACAAACTTGTGAAATGAAGTTCATTGGCATTTTATTGTCTTTGAAATGGTTGCTTCAGGGATGGGGAACTAATCTGCAACCATTTGCATTAGGTTTCTGTACTCAAAGCAACCTTAGTGAGTAAAGACGGAAACAAAATAATAATAAGATGGAGTCAGTCCGTTGAATGGTGAGAAGTTGGCAAATATATTAGATCTGTGATAATATGGTCGAGGGTATTGCACGCTCAAGTTTCGTAACTACTTACAATCAGCCTCTGACAGAAAAAAAACCTTACCAGGCACCCACCAAATTTTCCTAGCTGCATAGAGGTTGTTAATCTATCTTTACTCTAGTGTGACTGAGCCAATACAAAGGTGGCCTACAAAAGGCAAAATATTTCCACATGTCCAATGGAAAAATGTCCCCTTGTGTTGATGAAAGTTTCACTTAAGGGTAATATCAAAGAGGTACATCTGAAGTAAAAGCTTTTATCTGGTATTATGTACAAATACACTGCATAAGAAAAACCAAAACTCTAGTGCTGGAGACAGCATGATTCTATGGCTTTCATCCATCAGTTCACTGCATTGTTTCAATATTGATAGCTCTTAAAAATTTTGAGGCGATTTCTTCAATTTTGGCACCTGAACTCAAGGATAAACTGATTGGATTTTAGTGCTCAAGGGTTGAAACACACTTTTGTCAATAACCTGACAAAATTTCATATATCCAAAATGTTAAATTAATGTTAAGACAGACATGGAAGCAACTTGACTGGGTAATGGAGGGAGTAATCCTAATTTGACTTGCCCAAATTGTGGAAGATATGAAAAGTTGGATTTATTTACATGAAAAGAAAATCATAGCAAACAGAACCTGTGGGCTGAATCTGCCAATCATTGGTGAATTTCTTGCATCAGTTCTTCCCATAATCACTGATGTCAATGGTTCAAACTATGGGTCCAGTAATTTTGTGTTGACTGGTGCCATTTTTGGGTAGGAAACCAGTTCTAGATTGGGAGCTGGCAACTGCACATAGGTGGAACAGAACTGTACTTCTTTTACTATACTATATATAAACATTCATATCTGCAAAAGCTAAAAAGAATATTCATCAGTGAGAAGCTCTCTCAGATTTAGGAAGCTCCATCTATAGTTAGACCAAGTTTCTAATTTTCAGTGCAATAATAATTATAATGCAAGACAAAACCTTTTATCATCATTGCAAGAAATGTTAAGTAAAGCCATGTAACATTATATTTTCCTCTTTCTGTGGATGGCACCTAGTATTTGTTTACATGTCATTAAAATGCAGCTTTCAATATGTATACAAAGTAAACGAAACATTAGACATTTCTAGTAGCTGTTTTTGTTTTGCAATTAATAAAAGTATCATTAAAAGATCCTATTTTATTTACTATTGTGTAAAAATTTTAAAAGAAACTTGAAAACTCCCTTGATCATTGCAAGCTTTTATTCTCGAAGCAACAAGAATAACTGTTGTTCTCTATTTATGCCTGTATATGTCTGTACAACAGATTTAACTGCATGTAGTGTTCTATTTTTCCAAATGTAAAAACCACACTGCTTTAATGTGCATATGCGACGTTATAAAGCAGTAAATGGCAGTTTCTGAAAGACATACTGTGTTTTTGGAGTGTGAACTGAAGTTCAATAATAAAGCAACAGCAGATAATGGGCTCCTAACTACACCATGTGATGCCTGATGCATTGCTAGAAAAGCATTTGAGGGTGGATTTTTCCTTCAAATGGGTCCTATTCCAGGAGGAGTGTGCATGCTTCAGGTCCAGCCCAGCACAGTACACGAATCTACCAAACCAGCACAAACAAAAGTCTCTAAAACTAGATAGAAACTGAGACTAGTGTTTTGTTTTGTTTTTTAAAAAAAAGACCTTTGCTTATTGTTGTCTACTGTAGCACTCACTGTACAGTAAATATCATCATAGACATCAAGTATAAGGCTTGAAAGAATACAACGTATGTGGCTATTAGAGCGTCTATGAGACACTGTGCAGTCACAGTATGAAAATGGCACAATAAGCAAGATGGAGAAAGATACAACTCTGTAATCCCACTGGATGAGAAGTCTGTATGAAGATGATGAAGATCCTTCTTTATATGGTTTTCCATGGAGAGTATTTTAGGTACGCAGCACAAAAGCTAACATATAATACTCAAGAATCAGTGTCAGTGTCCACCCTCGAGCCATCTGGAGTGGCATGACCAATCAGCTCGAAGACTGATGTGACACGAGGGTCTTCGCAAAAACACGTCATGTTGCACTTGTCACACGGCGGCTGCTCAAAGCGCATCTCTACTCTCGCCTCTCGACTCAGTTCGTCACTAAGATTTCTCCGATCGCAGCTCTGATGCCTCAAAGCATCAACTGCAATTTGTTCAACTCAATCCAAAATCAGCTGATGAGAGCAATTTAAGCGTGTGTGTTGCTTTTGCTTTTCGCGTCAGACGTGCGTCTCAATGTAGGAGTGCGTGTGAGAGAGCGACGGGGTGAGGGGCGGGCCAGGATCTGAGTCGGCGGCCGAGTTCGGCTCCTGAGTGAACAGCTCCTGATAGGCTCTCTTCCACTCCTGGAACTCTGCCGACGACAGCTGGGGTTTGGCCAGCAGCCTGTCAATCAGCGCTAGTTCCCCCTCCCTGTCCTATGGGGGATGCAGAAACAGAGGAGGGGCGGGTCACTTTTCAAAATATCGCTCTTCTTTAAGACGCAGACACACGGAAAGCAAGACACACACTTAATGGGGATACACTAAGATTTGGGGAGATTTGACATGTGATCACCTTGCATAGAACACTTAAAAAACAACTGTTTTCATCCGTCATTGTTCTACTGAATATATTCACTACCTTCCATGTGTATTCACAATGAATGCATGGGCTACTTTTGAAGTAATTCAGTGTATATAATTTGGTAAATTTCAGTATCGCATTTTGAAACACCTTTAAATTACTACTTAGTTCATCATTCAGCACATTATCTACTATTAACTAATCCACTCGTAGGACATTTATTAAAACCTATTTAAATTAATATTTAATATTCTTGGGCAGTATGCAGTATATTAAGGCACTAAATACACTATTGTTAATATATACTGATGCAGTAATGCATTTTAATTCCACAATAGTAATAACTTTTGCATGATGATTACCACAAAAACTTTTATAGAAGAACGATGTAAGCATGTCAAAGTGTTGACGTTTCTCTGAGTTAGGACTAAAAGAAGCATCAAAATAAACACAGCTACCAATAGTAAAAGTACGAATTGTGAATAAAAAAATACTATACTGTTCAACTTCAGCTAGAATAGCCTAGTGTTTGATATTATCATTAGATACTGCTTGATAACTGATATGACTATATCATGAATTACTATGATTAAAATGATAATTTTTAAGATGATTATTACTATTATTAGCAGTAACAGTAGTAGTAAGAGTCAAAATATAATACTTGGCTAAATGTAGTTTCCAAGTGTTGTAACAGACCCACTTTTGCTACTATTTTAAGAAGTAAAAAGGTCTTATTGAAAAAAAAAAAAAGATTGTAAGCATTTATAAAAATGTATTATTTATTTTATTTATATTAAAAACCTATTAAATTCATATTTAAAACTGGGTTTGTTTTTTGAAAAGTCACCTTTTTCCTATCATAATACATCAGAAAACTAAAAATGTTTCTGTTTGACAAGTTACATTCTTCAGATGCTAATAAATGAAATAATGTTTTTTAACTTTTTTTTAAAGCAATGATCTAATTGTGCGATTCTAATTGTAGATGTCTAATATTTGTATTAGCCCCTTTAAAAACGAGTTCCTCTTTGTTTGATAAAAGTTAAACACATTCACTGGATCTTTCTTTCTTTATAACTTATCTAAGCCTCTTTGTTCAAGTGACAGTTAATGAATTTGAAATGCATCAGCAGTTACAAACATTTTTGTGACAGCACTGTCAACTTTCTTTTCTAAATTACATGGGAAATCATTGTTAATAAATTGTGTATAATTGAAAGGCAACGATGATATGTTGCTATATGACAGCGGTATCGTGATGGTGAAATATACATTGCTTCAGTTAATGTTCAGTCAGTAGTAGATTATTTCTAATTTAGCACTTCATGATCTTCGACTTTGTGCTGAAGCTGTTATTAAACACAACACATGAATCTCTTCTCTTGTTATTCCTTCTGCCATCACATTCTCATTCAAATGTATCATGTTGTTTTGGTCCAATTTTAATGTGCAGAAACACACAAAGAAAATATGAAATCCTTTGTTGTTTCCACAGCAACCACTGCAGATATGTTGATGCTGCCTGAACGCACAAATCCAACCTGATCCCTTGTAAATAGCAATTAAAATGTAGCCTCTACTAGGGTCACTGTGGTGTCTTCTGAAGATTATTTGTGAAACTTTTCATCCATGCTCCCCCCAAAGCTTGGTATATACCTTTAAAAGACGCGAGACAAGCAAACAAACACATAAGCTTCCCCACCCAACCAGACAAAAAAAACCTGATGTACCTGCAAGCAATAAAGCCTCCATGCCCTCACTTGCCATCCCGCCCCCATACACGGAGGAAGCAACAAAGAAACAAACTCTAGAGACATAAAAAAAACAGCAAAAGAGCCACCCAGCCTGGGAGCATCACTGCTGCTCAGACAGCATGAAGCAACAGACGGCTGCTTGACATCTGAGGACTCTGAGGAGACACACTGTGACAGATAACGCCACTAAAACTAACAAGACAGACATCTTCCAGCACATGAGCGGTGTTTGTGTGTGCATCACAGTCAGAAATTATCATAAATATACAATTATGAAATAAATCCTCATGGAGAGAGCCATTCTTCTGTCTTATCATAGCTTTAACAAATGTTTTATTTTTGAACAGATGAGAAAAAGTGTTTCTATTTTACAAGCAGCACGTTTTGCCTTGAGGTCAATAGCCTTTGCACAATTTCTGAAGTAAACCATTATTTCAAGAAATCTTACAGTTCAAAAGGTTTGTGAAGAAGGAATGGGGAGGAGGCAGTTTCTGATAAGATTTTAGAGGAGTATGACCTGTAAGATTAATAATATGAGGTGAAATACAGTGTTGCATTTCACAAAAATTGAATTCTATGGAAGGAAAATAAAGTTCAACAAAACTGACCTTTTGCTAAGCTCCAGACTCAAAAGTGTCTGTTCCTATATGCCTTTATTGTTTGTGTGAGTACCTACTGGCAGCAACTTCTCTTACTGAGGTCCATTTCGTTGTTTTTAGTAAGCAAACGTCTGTTCCCGAGAGCAATTCTGTTAACCATCGTGTTGTGTCCTAGTCAAACGTTTTACAGATTTCACAGAAGAGCTGAAAATAAAGCCAATGCAGAAATGCCTCAAAGCTGCAGCTTCTCAAAAGGCCCTTTGAGGCCGCCTCCAATACTGATTCAATCTCCATAGATTCTCAAAATATCCAAATTTACAGCACAAATAAAGATGTTTGGAAAAATGGATTTTGTGTTTTTAGCATGCAAACTGTATCCTTCTTTAAACTCGGTTAAAGGTTAAACTTATGGATCATTAAGGGTGTGGCCGCTTTGAGTTTAAGGTTATGAGTCTCTACTGAAAGACACTGTAAGGAGTCGTCTGTACACCTGTTTTGGCAGATATAGTTTGGTTTGAGGCTGTTCACCAAAATTAACATCTCATTGGCTAACAGTTGCATACCGAGCCAGCAAACACAGATGACAGGATTTCTATACAATTTTGCTTTTAACTTCTGTCGTAAAATACTTTTTTTTTATTGCATTACTTTTCTCCAGCAAATATTTTATCTAGAGAAGGGGTCTCGAACTCCAGTCCTCGAGGGCTGGTATCCTGAAACCTTTCCATGTTTCTCTTTTCCAACACACCTGAATAAAATTAGTAGGTCACTAGCAAGAGTATAGAACTTGACTGCATGTTGAAGTGGCAAACACTAATCCTACTCAAGTAAATTTAAGTCAATGTTAAGTGTTTGGAAAAATTTACTCCTAAAAGTACTTTTATTGCACCATGTTCATTCACTCACGAGCTGCTGTAACATGAATCAAATGGCTGAATTGCCACCTAAGTTCTATCCAGTTGTTAAGTGATGACGTGGCGAATCCTACTTCCGGGCCTAAAGTAGTCTGCGTTTAATATGGCTTTTGTGTTGTTAACATGTTTAATGTTATGTATTTTCTTCTATTTAATCTCAAAAAGCTCCTAAAACAGTCAGTGATCACTGTTGACCTCCCTCAGCTTTTATTACCGCTAATCATTTATTTAAACTCAGTTTTTAAAACCTTAGGATGTAACTACAGCCCAGCCCAGCCCATGCAGCAGTATATGAATGACTAACCTCGTATTGTGGATGGATTATCTCAGTTGTTCTCCTGGCTGAAGTTTGGTCCTTTTACAGCATCCTGCCATGCGATTACATTTGTTCCTGACCACCGAGAACACTCACGTTAACTTTTATCGAGTGGAAAAAAAGTTAGCTTGTTTATATGCTATGCTAACATAGCTGTGTCGCTAGCGGTCACGTAGCACATCATTATATACCAGCTAGCCAAACTTCAGTAAGCCTACAAACGTCACTGCTGTTTAGTTCTCTGTCTACATTTATGTTGGAAGTGATAACAGAGCTGTACGTTTTAATTTGTTTCCAAAACCCCCAGTCAGGACATGCTATATTGTATTTAGATAGAAGCTAGCGAGCTAACTTCCTGCTAACTTCTAACTCCGTTAAATGTCATAAATTCCGTTTTCATGGATGCCTGGATGTTAAACTCAATCGTTACACCTGGTAGAGCAGAACGCTGATCATTTTATTATAGATGAAAGACTTTAGGCAGTTTTTCAACTCTCAGTAATGCCATAGTGATCGTTTGATATATGGACCTGTAGCGGAGTTTAGGCCCAGACACGGCTAGTGACGTCAGACTGAACAACCGGATAGAGTCTTGCTAATGTCCTACTAATTGTGTTCAGGTGTGTTGCAACTGGGACACATGGAAAGGACACCGGACCTCGAGGACTGGAGTTCGAGACCAGTATCCCACACACATACTGTCAGTATCAGCAGTACACTGCAATAGCAATTAATTTTGTACAAGTGAAAATAAATGCACCACAAACATCAAAAACAACTTTAACTGAAATGTTAGTTTTTTTTTATTTCTTCAAATGTGGTAAACGTCTTGCTTATAAAATGTTTGTACGCTGGTTTGTTTTTTATAGTATTTCAAATGGCCAGAAATGCATCACACAAACCCGGTGTCTACATCTGTACAAACATCGACAAGAGTTTGGGTGAGAGGTTAGGGAAAGGTCAGTCGTCTCGTCAGAAATTAAAATCCTCCTGTGCCTCTGTAAGTGTGCATGTGTTTGGCGTGCCCCCGTGCTCGTCTTGCGCATGTGTCTATATGAATGAGAGTGAGGACCAACCTTCAACGTGGAGGTCAGTATGCGGAGGCGGTGCAGGCGCTCGTTGAGATGAGGGTCAGCGGCCCTTCGGAGAAATGACTGCCTGAACTCTGACTGACCTTTGGACTCCGACCCCCGACCCAGAGGACAGACCCCACCCTGCTCGCACGCACGAAACAGGTCGCCCAGCGAGGCACCTTCACTGCCACCTTCAGAGCAGTCAGAGGGGAAACAGAGACCCGCACATTTAACGTTGAGTTGAACTCTTTGCTTCACATCTGTTACAGGATTAGAAGCTAAAAGGCCGGGGAGCGCCTTAAGTTATATCTCAGATCAACCACTGGAGGACAGCAGCACACCTCGACACATCTACGACATTGTGTAATGATTTGTATTAGTCACAGCAGGATTATTAATGAGGAGAAAATCCTGTCAGCCTCAGGGACACCCTCATCACTTTGGCAGTTTTATTTCCTTGCTCACATTATAATTGATTGTTCAATCCATTCCCTAACAAATGCAACATATATCATGCTATTACATAAATCAGTCTTATTTACTCTTGCAGTCCTTTCTTTTCATATGCTGCTTGCCTCACCTTGGCAACAGGAGCACCGTGGTGTCATTAGCCTCATTAGATCAATGTATGACTGCAGTGTGCTCTGCTTCAAGCTGATGATGATTTAAATGGATATGTCTGTGCCTGAGAGCAGTTTTTATATATGGCACATGTGCTGACATCTTCACCTTAAAAAGAAATTTCCTTTTTCCCCCTCCCCCTCAGTCTCTAGTGGCTGTCATTCACAGCGAGACACATTTTTGCGCTCTGCTGTTACCCAAAAAATGCATCACTGAGAGCAGCACCAGCTTCTTCTACTGAGTTAATCCCCAACATAAAATATTTTGTCCTTCAGTGAAATCGAGAAGGTCAAACATGCAATTATTTTTTTCCAGATTTGATCATTCCAGCTCGTTGTGTCAGTGGCTAGAACTAGCTCAGAATTAGCTGTCATTGTATGAAACACCCGAGCCCCCGTTATTATAGAGCAATATTAAGTACTTGGAAGTATTTTCCCTCATTGAGCTCTTGCAGTGAAAATAGCGTGCAGCACATAGCAATTCAACAAATGTCATGAAAACCAGACTGTATATAAAAGCTAGACATAGTCATCGTGGCATCACCCATTGGTTTTGGACTACAGAAAACCTCAATCTTGGTGTTTTTGCTCCCACAAGTTACTGAATTTGAAAGCCCTAAGTTATAAGCTAAGGGTAGTGAGCATGTGTAGCAATCTGCATCCAAAAACCACACAGGTACAAAGCATAGACACGGATACTGGTGCTTAGAAACCGATAATTGGTGCTTAGTAACAGACTGATAAAATACTAGAATTTCACTTAGAATGAACTGTAACTCGCAGCAGGCCATATCATTTTTGGCATTTAATTCAATTAAATGGCTCTAAAAGGTTAAAACACAGCTTTGGGCCAGCCTCAAGTGGTCAAGAGAGGAACTGCAGTTCTGCAGTGGGGAATTTTGCATTGGCTTTAGTTTTCATCCACAGACGTGGCTGCTTGCAGTCTCATAGCAACATAATGAAATTCTGTTGTTAAAAGAAGTTTTCAAAGTTTGAATTGTGAGGCTTTTTTCTTGCTTTCAGACAAAGCAGCAACCTCACTAATGGCCCTTAAAGAAGACCATGTAGCTTGGGAACGGCTGGTTTAAACCATTTGTGCAATCCTTTAGGAGAGCTCATTATTCTCCCCTATATAACATTTCATATGTTTCTCTGTTATTTGAATTTATTTTTTTCTAATGCAACACTGCTTGTTTGGTAGCTAGTTTTAACTGTTAAATTGCATCAATGTTCAGATGTTGTGGCTGGTTCATAGTCTGATTTAAAGTATTTTCGCTTTATTTTTATTGCCTAAAATCTCTGTGTACTGTATAATGAATGCTGCTTTTGTCTTTACTGTAGTGTTGATTTGGTGTTAAAACATAGTGAATAAAAATAATGCTTCCGGATTAGCTTTAAGCTCTCTGTGCCCTTGTAAGCATTTCACACCAAAAGCCTGATCCAGCATGAACTCACCGTTGTGTGTTTGCTGTTCTTCTTTTGCAGGCGGTGCGAGGAGCGTGTGGAGGTTGCTGTCTCGTGGCAGTGTGAAGCTGCGGGGTTTCCCTCCCTGGGTTGCCATAGGAATCAGCCTCTGCATTGCCATGGGCAACGGGACATTCCTCGGAGCAGGAAGAGTGTAAACGGCTCCGGCCATCATTGAGCCACCACCTGGCTCAGCAAAGACGGCGTCCTCTGCAATGAAAAGAAAAGAAAATTGATTTGCTGTTATTTGAGTCATGAATGCAACATGACTCATTTCTTTAAAAGAACACTCTGTTCAATACAGTAACATTTATTTTAAATATATTCTGACTGAATCAGAGACACATTGCTATTCCAGCTTTAAAGCCACTGTCCACATTGGAGCATCAGAAAGAACACTTAACACATACATTACTATTAAACACAAGATCATATATAAAACACACAAGCTTCAAGCTGCATCAGCAGCTGCACAAAATATTTGACAAATATCATTGCAGGCAGGGGTCAAAGTTGATTTTAATGAGGGAGAGCTGAAGCTGATGATCACAGATGATAGCAGACAGTTTTCATGGGGGCGCTTTCTTGAGCAGAGAGTAGTTCCTGTCAAAACACTAGAAATTCTGCTCTGTGTATGGACCTTTCAAAATTTTAATGGCAGACTTTCTGGAAAAGCTTTCTTGTTCTTGGTATTAATAAAATAACAATCTAAGATATAGCAAATTAAAAAAAAAAAACACTTTTTTTGCAGTTCTGTTACTTTTAGTGAAGCAACCATTTTGTTAAATTTGATGGGGTAAAAGTACAAAGGTATAATATACAGTATATATAAGTATATATAATAAGTCTATATTTCTATATAAGACACTGCTATACAAGACCATATTGTACAGAATTAATTATTAATTAATTAATTCACTCATTTATTTTATAGCTCAGGGAAAAAAAATGACATTCCTGGTACAGGTAGATACAGTATTGAAGATGGACATAACTAATATGATGTCATGTTATCATGATGTCATCCACTGGTTTCTACAGGCTTGTTTTGAAGCCTCAAGATGAGCATTTCCACTGTTGTCATCTTGTTTTTAAAACAAATGTGATAGGAAGGGGCGTGCCTTACTGTGAAATTGATTGCTCATTGACTCTATCCACAACTATCGCCATCTTTTGGCCTTGAGATAAAATGCAGGCTTAAGGCACTTTCACACTGGTTTAATTTTTCCAAGCAAATGCTACGTCTATGTTTCATAATGTCAGTGCATGGAATAAGAGTTTGCATGACAGAAAACAGAGGGTGGAGACATAAAAATTGAAGCTGTACTTTCTTTTGGCCGAAACACAGTCACACCATTTAACCTACATGTACCTCAGACATTCCCCTCTTGAAAGAGCTGGACTGCCATAGATGTTTACTGTATACTAAATAAGAACAATAAAGAACTGGTTGTTATCAAGCGAGCTAGCTAAATATGAGACACTTTGATTTAGATTTAATAACTAATGAAAAACAAACTTTACACTTTATAATTAAATGACACTAATCCATTTTTAGATTTTTTTTGCCATCTTGGAAAGAATATGTTTTTTCACCTATATTGCAACAAACCACTATGAGGGGAAGATCTGGGAAACATGTTGGTGTGCAGAAACACATTGGGTTTTCATTCTTTCTGTAGAACATAATCACAGCTTAAACAGAAGTCACTAACACTGATGTGTTCAAGCAACTGAATTGGAATTTGGGCACTACCAAGTGGTCCAGTTTGAAGGTAGTGCAGTCCAGCCTCGGTCAATGGCGTCTCAATCAGGTCCTGCCAAGAGCGCCTCTGCGATGATGAAGAGCGGCCCGGGGACCCTGTCTCACTACTGCCCCCAGCAGGACTGGAGCGGTACTACAGAAAACAACAGATAAACAAATTATTCAGTAGACTTACCAGATGCAATCAAAGCATGTGGTCCCATATGAAGGCAGCTCCTATATTACAAATTGTAGTTTATTGTTGGTAAAATGTATTTCTCTAAACATAATATGCTAATTAGGAAACAGTCTGTTGCACTATATTCATCATCTTCTAGAGTCTGAACTTAGGAACAAAATCTATTTGATATAATTTATACGGTAATTGAAATCAAGAGTCCCACACTATAGTTAGTAATAGTATACCACCATCAGTTGGCTGAACCATTGATATACATGCAAAGCTGGGTGGATCCACGCTTTACTTGTTCTTTTAACATCAGAATGTCACAGCAGAACTATGTAATGGTTGTGTGGAAAAATCTCAGTGGATCAGTACTTTCTGAAATATTGAGACCAGCCTGTCAATAACTATCCCACATTCAAAGTCACTTCTTACCCATTCTGATGCTCTTTTTAAACTTCAGAAGGCCTTCTTTCCCATGTCCGCATGCTTAAACGAACTGAGTTAATGTCATGTGATTAGCTAACTATGCATCAGCGTTAAATAGCAGTTGAATAGATGAATGTAGTAAAGTGGCTGGTGAGTGTAAATTCAGACTAAAAAGCACATTCATGCTCCGAAGTCGAAAGAACAATTTCCGAACTGTTGAAATGAGACCATTAAACTCAGGTAATATTAAACATCATCACACACCTCTACAGGATCACATCTGTACTGTATGTCGCTGCTGTTGCTGCCCCCTGCTTTTCTGCCACTGTGTGTGGTGCCTCCCCCAAGAGGACCAGGGTGGTACTGCGGCTCTGCAGCTGCAGCAGGGGGCTCGCCACAAAGGAAGTCCTCTTGGGATGAGCGAGAGCGAGACGTCTCTGTGGAAGACAGCCGAGTGGTCCGACCTCCTTCCAAGTAGGCGCTCATCTGATAGAGAAAAGGGAAGGGAGACAATGTGGCAGACATCAAATGATCGCCTTGTTTCATTCAACCATATGACACACTTCAAAGAAAGGATTTCATCAGCATGCCTGCCTGATTGAGTAAGTGTGTGATATGGTAGGTGAGAGACAAGAAGACAAAGCAGAGGGGTGTTTGAGTGACTCTATTATTATCTTAAAACTTAGCAGCCTGTGTTTTGTAACTTCAATTACATGGACAAGGTGCTGTTGGTGTTTCCTTTCTTTTACCCGATGATTAAAAAAAACATAGCCCAGGACAGAGATGCATGATGTACAGCAACCCATTTCAACTTCAAATATAGCAACATTTATGTTTAATATAGCCTCAGCACTATCTGTACTTATTGCTTTATTGGCAATAATTCCAACTGTTACAGTGGACTAGGAAGCACAAGGCCTCAATTTAGCCTCCGAGTACAATATCTACCTTGTGAGAGATGCAATACAGTTTACAGTGTGTGTGTGTGTGTGTGTGTGTGTGTGTGTGTGTGTGCGTGTTTGAGAGAGAGTGACTCACTGATGGAGGCCGTGGGTAGGTGTCATATGGAGGTGGGGGACTGTCCTGTTTGGGGCTGGAGGCAGCGTCATCCTCATGTTCACTTTCACTCCAGTAATCTACAGGAAACCCACCCACATACTGTCAGATCCATCCGTACACATACATCTAGTGTATTTGTAGTATCATGCACATTTTACATATTAGCTTAGAGTGTTGTTTCTTAATGGGAACCAATTACACTTTTCCTTATTTTCTGTCATTTATTAAACTGATGGATGCTCATATTAAACATGATTGAAGTGATGAATAATCAGTAGTCAGTGTACACCGTAAAAAAAAGAAAATCCTAAAAAAACAGTAATATTCCAGCAGCTGGGGGCAAAAATAATACCAGAAAATAACAGAAAATAACTTTCTCATGAAAATAAGGTTATTTTCAGTAATGACAATACAGTTTGTTGCCCTAATTTTACATGGGATTTTGCCTTTTTCAAGTGCTTTTAAACATTAAATTAGGAACACTTTAATGTGATTAAACAATGAAATTACCTATAAACAAGGTCAATGAATGCGGCAATATGAATAATAATACTTAAATGTACAGAAATATACAGTTAACAGTTGGTTTAAATAATAATGGATTGCATTTATTTTGAGACCCTCAAAGCGCGTTACAATTCCACTTTATAATCCCCCCTCTGGCCATCACCAGTAGGTGGTAGGTGAAGTGTCTTGCCCAAGGACACAACGACCGAGAGTGTCCGAGCCGGGGCTCGAACCAGCAACCTTCTGATTACAAGGTGAACTGCCAACTATTGAGCCACAATCGCCCTAAATGACAATAATAATTATTATTATTGATGTAAAAAAAGTTTATAAGAATCATTTTATATATTTTTCCATAGCATTACATTTGAATTTAACAGTTCAATCTTTTAAATAATGGACAAATATTTGTGAAATTATGGTCCATTTGTGAAAGTATTTTAACAATCTAAATATGCATATGTACAGACAAATATATTTAAAAAAACAAAATTATGTTTTATTACATTTACAGTGATTTTACGTTAATTTACATTTGGAATGTAAAATCACAGTCTATTTATGTAAATTTAATGATATTCTAGAAGAACAGTACAAAACTGTAAAATACACAGTAAAATACTTCTATATTACTTTTTTTTTTTTTACAATGTATGTAGATATTAGAAAAAGTTCAGCCCTGTTTGAGATTTTGTTGTTGGCTTTTGTCCTTCTCTTGGCTCTATATGATGACACTATAGTTATTTCTAACATGGCCACATCAGGTACATTGCTCTGGCTCTGAGCAAATTAGCGCAATCAACCTGCTGTTCAAACCTTCTGTTTGCTAGTGGAAGCCTCTTAGTGATTCTGTTGGGTTTTTACTTTGCAAAGTAATGTGGTTAAAATGACTATTGATGGGAACTGGTGCTATATGAATCAAATTCTTTTGAATCAAATCAAAAGGGAGGGCAGCCTCATGGTAGAAGAGCTAGGATAATCTGAAGAGCTGCATAAAATAAAGTAAATGGATAAATATAGTATTTATTATTTATTATTTATTTGTACTAAGTATTCCACCATTTTCTTTCCATTTATCCACCTGTCTATTGATTTACCTTCCATTCAGCCATCGGAATACCATGAGAGATAGAAAACATGCCCCAAGTACATCTATCAGGTTAACATCTTATCAGGCATTTTGTGCCACAGTTCCCAGATGGAGTTGGAGGTTGAATTCTTGTTTGTCCCACATAGCAAAATTGGTATGGCTCGGATCTGGCCAACACAATGTGCTTACACATAACCCACATACCGCAAAGAATGACGGTGGCCCAGATCTGGTTTGCCAGAGGTGGCCCACACATAGGCCAGCACAAGGCCAGCTGCAGACACACTGGTGGTCCTGTGCTGGCCCAGAACAGTTTCAGCTCTGGCAACAGATGTCAGCCTAATGTGTACGTTAATCAAACCACAACATGTGCCGGAACATAATAGTGCAAAAATAACATGACAAAATTCCATTCAGACAGTGAATGGACTGATTCTTACGTAGCACTTTTCTACTCTCCTGGATTACTCAAAGTGCTTTATACAACATGCCACATTCACCCAATCTCTCTAAACTGAGTGCTTCCTAACTACATTCATACATATTCACAGGCTTGACATACAGACTGGAGGAGCCAGGAATCAAACTACTAACCCTCTGATCAGAAGGTGACCTGCTCTACCCCTGGAGCTACAACCACCCGGCAGTAAACATGACTAAACCCTCATTAGGTTTTGGATGAAGTGTACTCTCACAAACCTGTCAAACCTGCATTTGAAACATTGGCTACCATAGCGGTATAGTATTGCAACATGGCATTTGGGTCCTCTAACTAAAATAGGAAAATGGGAACATAAATAGTGCCATCATTGCCAGACCTGGCCCACATCTGGTTGACATACACCCTGCCATGACACCAGTCAGTCAGAAGTGCCAGCTTGACACCAGATCCGGGACAGACCTGTCTGCTATGTGGGGTGATTTTAGTTTTGTTTCCTGTTCTGGGTTTATTTTATGTTTTTACTCACTTTTCATTTTCAAATATTGCCTAGTATTTTCAGTCATTCACTTTTGGTTACATGTTGCTACTGTTTGACTTTATAGACTAATGTTTCCCTCTATCTTGACCTTGTATGCTTTCTCTTGTGTCAAGTTTACTCTTGTTTCATGTGCTTTAGTTATGGTTGCAGTTCACTTCTAGTTTTACTTGTCTACTTGTCTCTTGTGTCACACTTTTAATTTGACTGTTATTGTCTAGATTAGTTTCAGCTCTATATATTCCCTATTCCCATTCCTATTCCCTGATTACCTTTTGTGTGTATAAATAGCCCTGTCTCTCCTTTGTTCTTTTGTTCTGTTTACTGTTCCTGATCTCCTGGGACTAAGTTTTAAATCTGGATTACAACTATTAAAATTTTGGCTTTTTATTGAAACTCTGAATGAGGATCTTGCATTTTGGTCCTCACTCCACAAGTAGAATGGATGTTTTGCTTTGAGTATTTAATACACAAAAAACCTTTGATATAGCAACAATAATTCATTTGCTACGAGTCAGCAACCAACTGACATGTAAATCTTGAAAAAAAAAAAAAAACAGAGAGAGGGGGGGGAAAAAAGAAGAAAAAACTGTGATGTTTATTCATAGCTAAGTTTTTTAAACAGACACGAGGGCCAAAAAGCTCATTGGTTATTCTACCCATGAACAGTTTTCTTTTTTTTAAAAAAATATTAGAACTGAACACACAAAAAAATCTTTAATCTAAGCTTTTCAAAAGTCTCAGAGTATTCTGCAGCCTCTGGCTAACCATGTTCCAGACATTTCTTTTTTTTTAGAATTTATTTAATGCTTCAGATTTTATGTGGAACATAGTAAAGGATCAAAAACTGTTCAGACTAAACAGTTAAAACCAAATTATTAACAACTAATATGTCTTAAAATATTTGGTAATAAAAACAAACATCCTTTTTAATCATTAAAAAAACCCACTTTTTTCTTTTCGTATAAATGGTATGAATGATGGCATTTTATTCCCCTGGCTTTTGTGGCTTTGTTTTCAACATTTTTAGACCCAACTAGCTTCACCTCATTACCATCCAAAACCTTGGGGGTATTGAGTTGATTATCTTTGCTTATGTCCAAAGTTATAGTTCAAATACTTTTACCCAGATTATAATGTCATTTACCTGGTTTGCTCACTATTAACATTTAGCTAAATTCAAACTAACCTTGTAAATTATTCTTTTCTTCCCAGGACCTTAAAAAAACCCGGAAAACATGTACATTACTTCACATTTCGTCAGTGGAGTGAAGAATGTGGACCGCTTTTAAGTGAATGGTTCCTCTGCGCTTGTTAGTTTTTGAGAACTGAAGGAGAATATATTTCCAGAAATAGCTAATTGCATCACATTACCAAGCGGATGAAAAATAACTGTTTGGTTTCTGAGTGCCTGGGGGTGTAATGAAACAGTCATGTGTGGTACGGGGTCATTAGTTGCCCATTAACAAATTTTTCTCCCAGTAAGCCCCTAGGAGATTTATCTGGCTATTCTGGGAATATAACAATAAGTTCAATAGGTATAGAAGTATTATTGTGTTGTTGGCTTAAGATGACATCCTACAGCAGCCATCGTTTGAAGAACCCTTCACCATGTCGCTGAATGAGCCCCTCACCCTGCTCCTGGCGTATCCTCTCTCGCTCTGCATAGCCTACAGCGGCCATGTTGAGGCGACTCAGCCACCTAACAGAAGGGGGAACTAATTAGATTATCTCATAATGTACGCAAACAAATAATTAAACATTAAAATAACAATTTCGCTTGGGGTCCCAAAGTCTCACAGTGTACATAAATAATCACTTGGGAAAAAATGATTACTTCTTTTTATTTTAATTTTTTGTTTTTTTAAAAGTTTGAAACGATATTGAGCTGCTCTGATCTACAGCATGATAACTACATCATATAAGTAAATAGGTATATCAAACATGGTTTAAATGTTATGTAAGACATGGATGAACAAATATATACATATTTTGTTTAAAAAAAGTCAGTAACAGACAAAAACAGGTACATAGGTATAATATATTATCCTTAGTATGTTGTGACTCATAAAAAAATTGGCCACCTATAAAAAAATGGCCTCTGTGAAAATGTCTTAAAATTTTTGATACTAAAAACAAATTCCCTTTTTAAACATTAAATAAAACACTTTTTTCCCCCTTTTTACTTGAAGGGTCTTTTGTGGTGTTTAGCCACCCAGCTGGAAGTCTGCCCTACTCTATAACCTTCACCCTGCACACACTCCTTTACCTGTTCATGTCATCCACTCCATCTGCTGCAAAGTAGAAACTCTTGACCTTGGGGTGGCAAGCTTTGAAAGCACTAGAGGGATAGAGGGTGTTATTTTTGCAGGCACACATTCATACATTCAAGAGCATGTGATCTGCACGTAACATACACATATATATGCAAGAGACCTGCGTTTGTTAAGCACTTACTACTTCTTGCGGCATTCACTGGCTCGATCGATCTTAAATTCTGGAAGACTGACAAAACCTTCGGCTTTTTCATCCTGAACAAAGAGCGAGGAGAAAGAAATGTTTAAAAAAAAAGACAGACAGCAAGCCAAAAAAAAAGAAAAAAAAAGAAAAAGAGGATGGCTAAAAAAACTGTTGATTTCATGTGTTCACTCTCTGTTTTTCCAAATGCACATTATTTTTTCTAAGTCTGACTGAACAGGAAGAGGTTGATGAATGTCAGATTAAATAAAGATAAGACTTTAAAACCTAACAGCTCTCTGGTCAGCCACTGACGGGGTTTGCACTGACAGTGTTAAGAAGCGAATTCTTGCCAGCTTTTTTTTCTGGTTTATTTAGCCATAAACCAGAGAACTAGAAGGGGGAAAAAGTGATGGTGGGATAAAAAAGAATGTTAAAAATAAATAAAGACGTTACGCTAATGTTGATACAAATTAATCAAATTATATAAATAAGTTTGACTTTACAGTCATGTGCAAAAAATGTAAGAGTTCTGTCAATTCCATGGTTTTACATATCGGGCAAAAAAAAGAGAAATTACTCTTAAAGTTATTTAAATCCAACCTCAGGCGTATACCACATTTTACTACATATACCACTATTTCATTATTTATTTAAGTCACAACACAGAAGTAGTGTGTAGAAAAACAAAGTACACCCCGTGATACAGTAGCTCATAAAACCACTTTTGACAGCAACAACTTGAAATAATGATTTTATGTATGACTTTTTCTGTCTCTCCCATTGTTTCTCTGACCCACTCTTCTTTACAACATTGCTTCAGTTTCAGTTTAGTTGAAGAATGCATTGTATTTGTTTATACACAGCTCTCTCTCAACCCTCCACCACCTCCATCTTGACAGCTGTCATAAGGTGTTTGTGCTTGTTAAGACCAAGCTCAAAAGCCAAAACAGAAATATGGAGACTGTCACCAGAGTTTTAAAAATGTACTTTATTTTTATCATTATATAATTTTAAATTGCAAAGAGAAAAGAGGTTGCAGAAGGGCCTAACACCTCACACATAACTTTAGTTGACATCTTCAAACATGGATATGAGGATCCCAAGTTGCTGCACAGAGCAAACAAAAGTAACATGTGACCAGCACATAGATGAGCACAACAGCCACAAATCAAAAGGATTACTCAGTAAGTAATTACTCAGACAATTACTACAACACAAACCAAAAGCATCAACCAACAATCCCAACCATGTGATCTGTTCTTGCCATCACACAAACAGTCACACACCAAGCGGCCCTATGCCACAACAAGTTACTTTGATCTAGAAAATTCAGTAAAGCAAGCGTACTAGTGACCAACCCCAAATGAAGTGCAATATCTACGCAATTTAAAGAAATGTTTTTGGCCGTCACCTGGCCAACAACACTCACAAGTGATCCAACAAAAGTAGCCAGCTTTTCCACAACACTAAAGGTCACAGCACAAAGCACTCACCTCATCATCTGGCATCCATAAACACTTATTTACTAGATGTAGATGTTTGAGGCAACTTTGAACGCAAACTCAAGAGCAGGCAGCAGATCAGAGATGCAGTCTACAAGAAAACTCTGAAGTCTGAATCCCCACCCAGGATAACCACCAAACTTAATAAACTAAACCACCAAACAGGTACTACAGTGGACAGGCAGCACAGCCACCCAGCTGAAACACATTTGCTAAGGAGAGTTTTCTCAATCACAGCTAACACCTTAATCATCACTCAAAACCTCTGATGTTTTGTCTCCACAAACATATCTAAAGTGTCCAAAATATCCCGGACAAGCCCCCATTTATGTTACAACCTTTCTCAAAAGGAGCAACATAAATATGGAGTCTGACACCACAGTATAAAAAATAATAGATTTTATTTTAAATGACATAATAAGTTCGCTAAAACAGGTGGTACCACAGAGACAAAACTGGTGCGCCCCTCGAAAGCCTGGCAGCTGTGCCAGGTTTTGGACCTCACCAGGTGTAGTCAATTAGCATTTCAACCCAGGTAAGACCTGAAGACTCGTGCACTGCCACTGCAAAGGGAGCAGGTGTTGCAAAGGGGCATAACAGGTTTGATATGTTGTGTTTGATTTTTATCAAACATAATGCTGTGCATTATGTGCAAATATCTCTACTTTGGTCTCATCTGTCCAAAAAACATTGTCCCAGAAGTTATTATTTCATATATAATTTTGGAAATCTAAGCTGTGCTACCATGTTCTTTGCAGAGAGAAGAAGCATTGTCCTGGAAAACCTTCCACACAAATCATACTCATTCAGTTCTTTTCTAATTGTACTGTCATGAACTTTAACAGTTAAGATGCTAACTGAGGCAAGGAGAGTTTGAAATGCTTTGTTTAAATGTTATTTTTTAATAAATTCTCTGAGCTTTGCATGTACTTTGGAGTTAATTTGCATGAACAATTTGTGTTATTCATGCAAATTAACATGTTAGGGACCAAGTATATTATGTCTTGATACATACATCTTTAAATTAAAAGAAAGTATAGTTGGGTTTTTTTTTCACAAAACTATATGCAAACGTCTCCCACTGTCTTTATCACACACTAGCAGGAGGGCAGCTTCAAACAAAGCACATCCACTTGTATGGTGTTGTAGTTCTAGGTCCCGACTGTGGTAATGCCTCCTTTGCTAAAGCATCACTTTTGTGTCAGTAAAAACCTCAACATGAGTTTTGAGACATACCTCTTCATTGATGTACCAGTACAGGCAGTTGTCTTTCAGAACAAACCAGTACTTCTTCCATTTTTGAGAAAAGTAACCCTTTGCATCTCTCTTTCTCCACAGCCAACCCTCGCAGTCTCCTCTGCCCAGCGCCTTGCAGGAAACACGCCTCCGACTCAGCGAGGCCAAACTTCGTCCTGGAACAACATGGAGGAAATGTGAAGGCAGCGGAATTCACGGACAGAAAATGATCTCAAAACTAGAAGAAAGCACAAACTCAAAGAAGGAAAATGTGTCATTCAAAGGGTAGCACTAATGCTGCTTGTAAGTTCTCACTTCAGTGTGAATAAAATCTTTCACAAAATGTCACATCCTAATGTAGCAATGATTCTTGGCAATGCCTCAGTCTCTGGACTTGACAGAATGCTGCTGCACTGCAGTAAGGTAAGAGGTGTTTAATAAAAACTGCCTTTTCCTTCTGGCATAAAAGCCCTGTAACATTTTTCTCAGCAGGCTCCTCATTAAAGATTACCGGGGAAACTTGGCTCTCAGTCGAGGCCACGGAGAAACTTGCATAGTACTGGATGAAAAGTCTTTTAACATGGTTACAATACTCCATTTACATCTGTGGCAGTGCAGGTCTAAAGGAAACAGGATTCTTACACAGTGCATGACATGAAAAACTACACTTCAACTACGCATTGTGAAAAGATTTTGAGTCTGGAGATAATTAATAAGCTTTAGAACACCCCCACCCCACTCGACACACACACACACACACAGACAGACAGACACACACACACCTTACATCCTCAAAATGCACAAAAGTGCTCTCGAATAATGATTATTCTTCATTTTCTGTGCAGCAGCTCCAGGCTATAAACTGATACCATCACCAATTTAGCTTTAAAAGAGAACTACTCGTTATAGAAAACGAAGATTTTTTTTTCTCTGATCCTCAACGAAAAGAGTTACTAATATTTCATTACACATTTGATAAGAGTACCACTTGGAGCAGTGGAACTGTGAATAAATCATTATTATCACACTCATTTTGAAACTTTGCTTTAATTGCGGTAAACAAACAAAGCCGTTGACCATACGTGCAGATGGAGCTAAAGCTTTCGCACAATGGCAGATGGTGAAACAAGCAAAAGGCCTCTGGAAAAAAACAAAAAACAATCCCTTTCAACATGTTAATCCTCGTTCGTGTGGTAGAAGAGAAAAAAAGGTTTGGTCAGATAGGGAAAAAAATACTGATGGCTGTGAGTAAAATTATCCAAAAAAAAAAGAAGAAAAAATCCTAATAAAGAATCAACTGAGTCATTTATGTAAATAAAACTAAAAAGGTAAGAACTGATGTTACAGTAATCATCCTGCAACGATAAATGTTAACGATGATATAGAGAAATGCTGGATTCGTGAATGTGTGCACACTGACTGAAAGCAAATTCGCCTGCAGTCCGGTCTGCAGCACGCTCATCAAAACATGCAAAATGGGAACAACGTGTTAAAATGCAAACACAGAGCTGTCTGCACAGACTGCATGAGTATGAAACGATTACAAGGTGAGAAAACTACCTCATAAGCAAATTATTAAAATTTTTTTACATCGATTTTTTTTAACTGTTTATTTCAACTGCTAAAACCATAAATCATGTTTTCTTTGGCTCAGCCCAAACTGTGAAATGCATGAAAAGCAATGAGGTTTTTCAATTATGCATTACCGTTAATAAATGATCACAAAAATGTGGAGAAATCGACTTTAATCTTGAGTATTACTGGAGCAATTTATCAGTTTATATAATAATGAATTTTTAAAGCCCACCATTCTTTAAAATCATTGATTATAGGAAAGCTCAGAAAACAGCTACAGTTCCCAACTTCTTAATTGTGGCCACTTGTTTATTTTAGCCTGAGTAACACAAAACAGAACGAAACAATGAGCAGTTTTTAAAACTGACGATATATTTCAGACTAAGTTACCACAAATATAAACATTCATTACATATTCACCATGTCTGTGTATTTACCACAGTGATGGAAAATGAAGGGGAACTCTTCATTTGGTTATAAGATCTACTTTCTTGTAGCTTCTTTGAGAGGTGAAAAGATGAAGAAGGGGCAAAAGTTCTTTCCATTTAGTTGTTGATGAAAGGTAAAAGATGTTTTCCTGATCAGATGAACATACAAACTGTCTGTGAGCCATTTAAGGACAACACAGCACTAGGACTTCAGTGGGTTAAATTTCATTCACTTTCATAAGAAGAAAAACAGCCTAGACAAAGGGGTTGGTTTGATCCATTGGCATTGTTTCTATAATAATGTTATATATGTACCTAAACTACTTGGGATACTAACCCTTACTACTGACAGCAGTTTTTTTTAGCTGTTGTTTGAAAGTAAAACTAGAGCTTGTTGATTCATATTGTACACTCTAGATAAAAGATGCCAGCAAAAAGTTAAATGAACCTCTAATGGCCAGCTGGTTATCTGTGTTCCCCCTTGATTTAAATCAATGTGTTTCACATTGAGCTTTCAAGCAGATCATTCACAAATTGGAGAGCTGTAAATGAAAGTTTTCCAAAAGTTCCCAAGGTCACAGAACAATTAAAACAAAGAGAGGAAATCACCCCAAATTACCCACTTAAACTCATCATTCAAAAAAAAAATTTTTTCTAGTTGGTCAGAGATTAGAAAACATGCAGTTCCGCTTGTGTTTCCAGTTTCTAGTTGTGTAAGTGATACTGTACTACACAGCTTTAGGTCTTCTGATATGACAAACTTTTCCACATTTGTCTCCAGATACATTGGATCCACTTAATATGCAAGAAGAGTTTGTTACAAACAAACAATGACTAAAACTAAATGTCCTGTCTTTTCTATATAATTGTCTTCCACATGGGATTTACTTGCCTTCAAAAATTGCTTTGGGAAGCATGAAAAACTGGAAATGTTAGATGTTCTCCTGCTAGCCAGTAAACCCTTCAGTCAGACCTCCAGTCCTGAGCATGATCATGGAGGAATTTGCCAATCTCTAAGCTGAAATATATGGGCAAGGGCAGCAGATGTGCATGAGCTGGTAATTATGGATGGTGTTTACACACATAAATATGAAATTAACTTAAAAATTCATCCATATGCTGACATCTAACACCAGAAAATTAAGAATCTACCACAAATCCTCTTATTGGGAGCAAATGCACCAGTAATTTTGCCCCACTCCTCCTCAGCTATGTGACTGCCTTCATTTTCATTATGACATTTTTATTTCAGTTACATGAGAGTTATAATTTCATATTTTTGAATTTTATTTGGAATTTTTGTTTTCCAGAGTGGGGTTTTTCTCATTTCAGTGTTAGGATTAAAGTGTTTAATTAGATTGAATTAGACATAAAAACTTTTCAGGGGTTCAGAACAGCTGTTACAATACAAGCACACCTTTTCTGATGATAGTTGACTCACATTAATGTAGTCTCAGTAAACATCTGTTCCAAAGCTTAGTTTATATAAAAAATGCCCTTCGCTTTTTAGATTTTTTAGTTTGGTCAAATTTGTCATCACAACCTTTCTTTAACTGAGTTTTCCCGAGTTAGTTTTGTGAGTGCAAAGTATCATTTCAGTTCAGATCAGTATCAAATAAAGTGTTACTATGACTGCTGGCTTTGTGAAGCAGCAGCTGCTCTCACATTCTTCCTGCTTCCATTAGTGGATGAGTGAAAAATCACAACTGGCAGCATCTGTTCACACCTAACAGGTGGCTTTCCTGCTTACCTTTATTCTTCTTCCTGTTCTTTGACTGCAGAGAGGAGGAGGAGGAGGACTGTTGGTATGTCTGAGAGAGGTTGGAAAGAAGAGGAAGAAGAGAGGGAGGGAGAGGCAGGCTGTCAGGATGAATCAGTGCCCTTTGTTTGCTGCAATGAATTCTGGGATATAAAAGATGACCGATCTTAGGGAGAGCAGGAGTGATGAGACGAGGAAAGGGGAGCTGAATCGTTCTCCCCGTTCTCTCATTATCTCTTCCTCACACACAGACACACATATGAGGGGATGGAAAAGTGAACCTCACGGAGGACATTAGCGACTTTCACACCTCTAAACATAGAACAGAAGGACAGGAGGGAGGTTCAGGTGACACAATAGGACGTCCAGGTGAGGGAGGACGTGTGTGTGTGTGTGTGTGTGTGTGTGTGTGTGTGTGTGTGTGTGTGTGTGTGTGTGTGTGTGTGTGTGAAGAAGCTCAGGGGAGCTGTGAGATTAAGCAGAGACTTCAGTAAGCAAAACATGAAGGACAAGCATCCAAAACAAGGGTATGTGAAGTCTGACAGTGAACCCTGACATGCCCACTTACTTGGTGTGTTTAAAATTTAGAGTGAATTATCTAGTTTGTGCTTTTAAAAGAGGACAGAGGTAAATCTATCAGGGGATTACTGTGATATATGAAGAAGTGATCATTCAAGTTGTGCAATTTTCTTAGTGGATAACAGTTACATCTTAAAGAATAACTGTTCATGATTCCATGTTTGTCTAAAGCAGAAGGAATAGAAAAAGTTAAGATTGATTTTGTTTTATAAAACAGTGGCAATGATATATGTGGAGTCTATGCTAATGTTTAGTCAGCATCATAGACAGTGCCAAAGGCCGACGTAGCTTCTGTGACTGAAAAGCGAAACATAAAAAGTGAAGCCGATGGGGAAATGCCTTCAGCCTGCTTTGTTTTTAATGAAAGCTGGGGGAACTAGATGTGATTGTAAAAAGACTTCCAGTCTCACAGGAGTCTATGGGAAAATGTACCACCGACTGGACCTCAAGTTCCACGTGACTCATTTCAGGAAATACTGAATAAAACATTAGGTCCATTTTTAAAATTTTGGCCATTCTAAGGTTTGCATTATACATTGCGGACACAGACGTGCACATCTGGAACCCTGACGGCCGAGCAGTCTTTCCTGTTATACTTCTTTGAAGTCCCCCACCTGGGTCGCATGCGTGGCTAGTGCATTGTAATGTAAAGTCTCTGTGGAAAAGTTCTTGCAGTCCACATGGAACCTCACGCTCAGTGTCTGATCACAAAATGAAAGTCACACGGGAAAAAGATCTATGAATGCGTAAAGTATAATCCCATCTTTAATGTCAGAAAGGAGAATAATCTGGGGCTAACAGCTTGTTATTGACAGCTCATTAGCCAATGAGCATGCAGTTGGATTAACAGTTAAATTCACACCTTTCTCACTGCAGAAAACCACAAAGGCTTCAGCAAAAACGCTCATCTCGACACCTCATAACAGAACTACACCAGTGGATGATGTCATAATAGATATGTCCATCATTTATAATGTCTAGGGTCAGTGCCTAGCTGACGAATAATTTGATAAGAGTAATGTGGGCCTTGAAATGACCTGAAAGAGTAAGCCAAACTAAATATAACATCTTGTGTTCAGATCTGACTGAGTAATGACACTGCGGAGAACTGAGTGTATTTGATGCCTCACGCAGCATCCTTGATCCAAAACAACAAACTCTGACCAGCACATTTCTCATGTGACCTCTCTCTACCGGTCAGATGGGGCAACAGACCAGCTCTGATGTCACGATATTACACATGTCAGAGCCTGGACCTCAGCCACTCACAGCCCAATACTCAGCAGGACAGATTACATGGGCCCGCCCACTCCCACTGACACGCCATCTGCCATCGCAGCGCCCATGCACACTGTAAACACATACTCGAGCACGGGCATGCAAACACTTTTAATTTTCAAAGAGATGCTGACAAGATGTATAAGGTCACCGCCGGCCAAAATGACTGCCTGGACCGGCAGGCTGAGACGGACAGGCAGGGCAGGCGGATGTCATGGAAGTGACAGGGGGTAATAACGAGTCAGCATTCGCTCACATCACACTTCACTGTGGCACTTTTTCATCATGGCTAAAAGCTATTTGCTTTCTCTCAAATCTCTGAGTCCTGACTGTTAGATTCGTATCACAACAGATCCGAGAAAGTCAGAGGAATTTCCTGATTGTCCAGAGTAGTTCAGATCCACAATATGAAGCTATATTTTGCACCTGGAGTTTAAATCAACAGCTTATTTAAACACAACAGTACTCTTTTTATGTCAATTTCAGTGAGATGTTTCACTTCAAAAGCTTGTTGGGGCACTTTTTCCCTCTACACTTCCTGGACATCATCCCTGTCAACGACATATTCCCTTTGTTATCCTTTATTTTAAAGACTTTATCTTACATGGTTACTTTGGATGTTTGCCTATTTTGTCAAAAGTTGAATGAGTAGATCAATGCCACTTTTATATCTGTATAGTTAATAAGTTATTATAACTAACTACCACCATGATTGTGAGTGGTAGTAAGGCTTCTGAAAAAAATTAAATAAATAAATACCATGACTTGATAGCGTGGCAAGAGTATAACTGTATATCAAAGATGGACATAGCTTCAACAACTGCCTGAATTGTGTTCTCATGGCCAACGGAGAGTTCACCTCATTGGGTCTCATTGTCTAGAGGTCCCTGTAGCTCTCTTGATTTATGACCTCAGTAATCACCTTCCTAATGAGTATAGGTCTAGGTATATTGCCTCAAACACTAGCTTGAAGTCTTAATTAATATAACATAGTACAATGGTACACTGTGATCCTATTAGAGTAAATTATATGCAAAAGCAGGGCATGATTTGGTGTGTCGCTAACATGACTTGTTTCTCAGTCAGATCCACCTCAAGAAACCACAATGAAGCATTCAAACAAGTCCAAGCCAACAGGTAAGATTAATGTGGCTAGGCGGCACCTTAGATATTGAGTTTTTGCAGTCATATGACCACTAACCATGTGACAATAACTTTGTTTTGATCATCTGTCCACCACCAGTTGCGAGCGAAAAATGTGTATTACCTGACAGGCTGGTGAGCCATTGCTGTAGTTTGATGGTAATCACTAGCAATCGACTCCAAAAGCCCCAGTCACACAGGCTTACAGACCCGTCAAGAGACCCCCTGGCAACCACTGGTTGCTAGGGAACAATATGTAATATGTTGTACAAAGCAAGTTTCTGATGCAATAAAATCTCTGTGACTGATTACACCAAGCGGCGCAAGCAGCTTCCAGCAACTATTTGCCAACCAGTCAGGGAATGAATATTTTTCAAGGTTGTATCACATCTAATGTGGGGGACAACTCTTGAGCAATGTGAGCATGACATGATGAACCTGAAGTATATGTTTAATAATTAGCCTAACAACCATAAAAGTAGTTTGTCAGTGAGTAATGATCACACTTAAGATCATAAAGGAAATAAAACTAGTTTTTTTTTAAAATATATTTATCATGGTGAGTTCACAATTTATCATGATGCATGCATGGGATACAGTATGTTTTATGTTCAATGTGTATACAAATTCAAAAGTAAGAAAATGTATAGTTATAAAAGTTAGGTATAAAAGTTGTGCGTAGATGTTTTTGCTTTCAGACCAAGCTAGTCTAGCCATTCGTGGTCTTCAATATAAGAGTGGCATTGATTTCCCCATCTGGCACACAAAAAACACTTCTTTGAATTTCCAGAGTGATTTATAGAGGACATAAAACACGAGACAGTGAAAGTAGACAGTATATCCTTGGTTTCTTGGCATAAACATAATTGTTAAAGCCGTCTCAAACTGCTTTTCAGTTTTACTGGTCTTATTTTCCTCCGAGCTGTCAATTCTGTCACTAGTTAGCTAACATAAACTAATGTAAGTCTATTAGCCACAACCAACCGACCAACCAAATGACATCACATTCCGTACTGACAGAAGATGATGCTAAACTGTTTTTTCAAACTTGAACTTTAAGCACTTATTTCTTAAATACAGCTTCACAAACAGAGTTACATCAATGTCAGTTGTTGCTATCATGTTTCCATGTCTTCTTTAAAGTTGTCATTGTGGATTGAAACAACCCAAAAATAAAAGTTCTGTATTTAAGAGTCCGCAGTGATAAAGACAATGAAAGAGCAACAAAAAAACAAAGACAAAAACATGTAAAATAAATAAACGAACAAAAAGAGAAAGGAAGAAGCAAATACATTTTTACAAAGTCCATCCCTTACATGATAAATGGAGGCTGGGTCCCTGGGAGGTGACTCTCTCTGATTTGTCTGAAGGACATAATGGGAGGGGCTTTGACTGTGGTGGCTCCGCCTCTTGGCACGTTTGGCCGTATCATTGGACCGTTTGCCCGGACGAGCTGTGTGGGAGGAGTAGTCTTCACCGCTGGTCCGTTCGTCCCCACCGGACAGTCCCACGTAACGCATAAGCGAGGCTTCTGTGAGACACAGTTACACCAGCCAATCAAAGCTCCGCCCACATTTGACTGATTTTGATCTCCTGCTCATACTTTTTCTAGTCTGTCTTCATCAATACTTCCTATGTTGTCATGAAGGTTTCTGGGTTAATTAGAGACTAAATTTAAAAATATATAAATAAAAGGCTGCAGAAAAAAATGTCCTGTTATTCAAATGCATCAAAATTAGGGCAGTAGACTTCAAGAGCAGTCAATAGAAAGATTTTAAAAAAGGAAAACTTTTTAAAGCTTTTGACTTCTATTTACAGAATCCATACTTACTTCATCAGCTATTTTGAAAATATCTAAGGAGTGCAAAAATTCCAGACGTAATTTTTTTTTTTTTTTTGTGCCCCGTAGTCTCGGCATCCCTCGAGGTTAATTAGTTTTGTTTAACCCAGACTGCAGTAAAAAATTCTGCATTGTGTTTTATCACCTGATAAACAGACTACTTAATTTGTGAAATAAAGAAAACCATGCAGCAAATCAGCTCTGGGGATTTGGTAATTTATAACCAGGACTAACAGATTAAGGTCAAGAAAAGATCACGGTCACTGTTGAATAAAACCATCTTATTAGCTGCAATGCAGTTATGTAAAAAGCCAACAAGAAGACCAAAGTCAGCACATATGGGAAGGACAAACTGTCAGAAAATCCCTTCAGGCAGCGTCAGTTGATAAAGACGTATAAATAATAAACCTGCACAAATTTACTTTGGTGAAGGTGTGATGAGGAGTTTTTGTGTTTTCATGTGAGGATTCAGAGACACACATCCTGCAGCCATTTTCACACGCTGCCACTAAGCGGTGTGCCCACAAAGGAAGTGAGGAAGAGAAGTGTTAGCCAGCATTGAAAGGGGCACACCAATTTATCACACAAAGACTCCACGGTTGTTACTTTTCAAGTCAAATGATTGTGCATTCAAAAATCTGCACAAATAACACAGACTTCACTTATATTTGTGCCATTTTTCACAATACAAGCTGCAGTTTCCAGTTTCCTTCAGTTTGGGAGCATGATTTTTTATTTCCTTTGTCAAATATTGCACTGCTCTCCCACATAATTCATAAGGTCTGTGCACGCATTTGGATTTCCTCTGTTCTTGCTCCAAACTGCACCTCTGCACTCAGAGGTTCTGTTGCCTGGACTCATTTCCTGTGTGATATCCATCCTCTCTGCTCCCAGGATTTTTCAGTTTGCTTGTGAAACTTCAGCTTTCTGATATTTGTGCAACAGGTTATGACCCAAGTGGGCACAAGTCCCTGGGCAATGATAAGTACTCAATCACTGGTTTGATTCCCTAGCTGAACTGCAAGTCATTTCATGTAGCACTGGTGTAGGAACAGTGGATACATTGGATTAAAGGGAGAGTACTTGTCCATGAGTGACGCTTCAAGTACAGCGAAAGTACTCACTTGATGATTCTGCACCTCAAAAAAATAAATTTTTAAGGATGCGGAGCTAATCTCTATTGTGAATACACACCATTTCAGCTCTGCTCCAAGGTGAGGTGTAGCCAGTTATGGTTACTGGTTATAATAGCATGGTTTTGCAACATCTGCTCCACAACCATTATTATTATTATTATTATTATTATTATTATTATTATTATTATTATTATGTGTTAACCGTTAGCACAGGGTAGGTTTAAAAAAAAAATCCCTAATTATCAGACAAATATGTTAATCACAATAACCCTGGTAACACTGTTTCTAGGAAGTGAAAATGACCATATAAGCAATGCATTTATTAATATATTTTGAGATTTGCTATGGAGACATGGCACTCAAAGAATCCAGAGTAGAAATATAAAAAGGACATTAAAGAAACTGATGGACATTATGGACAATGCCAGGCATCCTCTGCACACGGCCATTAACAACCAGAAGAGTCTGTTCAGTGACAGGTTGCTTCTCCCAAAGACAAGAACTAACAGACTTAAAAACTCCTTTGTCCCACACGCCATCAGACTGTTTAACTCCTCTCTGGAGGGGAGAGGGAGGGGAAACAGGAGGACAAAGGAGGGAACAACTAAGCTGTAGTGCCTCTTCACCTCACTGTGCAATACCTTTTGTGCAATACTTTTGTAAATAGTCAATGGTGCAATAGACTCAATACTTGAAATGTGCAATTCACTTGTATTTTTATTTTTATTCCTATTTATTCTATTTATCCCCTTCGTATATTTTATTTATATTGTCTCTGTATTTATATATATATGTGTGTGTGTATAACTCTGTAACTTCTGTCGGTGCTGTGCTTTTTTGGAAATCGAATTTCCCAGAGGAACCCACCCGAGGGATTAATAAAGTTCTATCTTATCTTATCTCTTATCTCTTATATATGAGCAAAAATAGAAAATCCTGCCCTTGCTCCCACAGAACCAATCAACATGAAACATTTTTGGGGGATGTTTCAGTCCAAGTTTTTAGAGTTAGTATGGAGTTTAGTCCTTTTTATGTTTCTAAGTTTAGTTGTTCTTCTGGTTCATGTTTTCTTGTCTCAGTGTCATCCCCCGTGTTTCCTCTGAGAGTCCATCATGTCCTCTGTGTATGTTCCTCAGTCATGTCCATATCTCCCTCCGTGTCTTGTCTCCCTTTTCGGTCCCCAGTTTCCCCGCCTTGTTTTTTATTCCTTGTCTCCCTTGTCAGTCATGTGCATCCATGTGTTCTCCACAGTCCGTCATGGCTCTGTGTCCCTCACTCATTCGTCCTCTGCATCTCCTCAGTCTGTCTGGTTCCCATGTCTGTCCTCCCCCCGGTCCCAGTGTCAAACCTGTGAGTCCTAGTCTGTGTTTTCGTGTGCTTCCAATTTTATTTTGACATTTTCTCATCCTGTGTTCAGTGTGTTCAGTTTCTCTTCCCCTGTCTCCTATTCATCCCAGCTGTGTTCCCCATGTGTTTCCTTTCTCCCTAATCACCCTCGTGTGTTTCTATTGTATGAGTTTCCTTTTGCTCCTCGTCAGGTCGTCTGTCCGTTGTTCATCATGTTGCAGATTTTTCCCATATCCAGGTTCCGTGTTCCATTTATTTTAATCTTATCTTCTCAGTTTAGTTTATTGTTTAGCTTCATCTTACTTCCCTTCTGCATATCGTAATTTTTTTTCCTTCAGTCTAAATAAAAGGCTCTTATTCTGTTAAATCCATTCTCCTTTTGGTTTGTCTGCATTTGGGTCTACTCCGTGCACTGGCCACCGGCGGTAACAGGTCGAGGACTTTTTTCTTTTGTTTGGAATGATTCCTCTTTTATCGTTTCAAGATTGAACATTTTGCATTTTTGCTAATACATGTCCAGATGTAATAAGAAAACATGGTAAGAAGTATGTTGAAGTTACAAGAAAATATCACAGGTCAATTTGGATCGAGGGATTCAGCTCCTGCATGGTGAGGATGCTAACGTTTAGTCTTGGCTAGTTTTGTAGTCTGAGGTTTATTTTTGCTTCTAAGAGAATTACGGAGAAAAATTATTAGAGAGACTGATCATGCATTAGTGTTCAGCTCTTTGAACACAAAAGGAGGAGTGTGGGGATTTAGCCATAACAAAACATCTGCAATAATACTAGTATTTTTTTTTTATATAACACATTTCTTTCATGTTGTTATGTGTGCCGATGATGGCACACAATAAGATAGGTAGCATCTACAAATCACTGGAAACTGCTAAACAAAAAGTTTTTTTAATGGAATTTATATAACCAACACGCTACCAATTCAGCATTGTAAAGTTTTGCTTGTGTGACTGATGAAGTAAAATTCCTCGGCTCCAAAATACTGTTTATGAGTTCATCTGTGCAGCTGAGTTTATTCCTGCTTTGCTCTGAATTTTTTTACATCTTTTTTGTGTAACTTCTCTCCATTTCTCCACCTGAACTCTGGAGCAAACTCGGGTTTCCTCTACCTCTCTCTTCCCTTTTCTGCGGATCCCACTCTCCTGTCCTCCCTTGGTTGCTAGGCAGCGGCCAGAGGAAAGTGAGACACCGAGAAGAGCTGCTGTCAGCGTCACCATGGCAACTGTGTGAGTGATTCAGGTGGAGGTCAGGGAGAATAAGCTTTTTTCAGTTTCTACCTCCACCCCTCAGTTCCTCTTTTCCTCTCTTTCTCTTCTTCCTCCTTTCATGGCTTCCTTTCATTTTCTCTCCCTTTGTGCAGACTGTTTGCCTTTTTTCTCCCCCCTCCTACTTCTTTCCTCATCATCCCCCCCTCATTCCTCTGTGATGCTAATCACAGGGAGAATTAGCAAAAAGGGATAGAGGTGCATTGATCTGCACACACACGTTGATCTCTTTATAATTCATAGAGACAGGAGCGCTTAACAAATATCTAACAGGCTCTTCAGGAGACACATATGCACTCCACACGCCGGCACTCACCTCTGCGGCTTTCTCTGTTAAGCTTGGCTGGGTCTTCATAATCACCCACCCAGTTACACTCCACAGGCATGGAGATGGGCCTCAGCCTGCCTACAAGTGCACACACAATCACAAGTTTAATAGTAGCAAAGCAGATGGGTTGATCAATAAAAACTTATGGTCCTCAACCAAAAATTTGAAACTGTTGTGCAAATTTTCACACTTTCCAATAAACATTAGGCTAAATGTTGGTACACTTAAAAAATAATAATTAAAGGACAAGATGAAGAGTTGTACTGAACTGATATTTAACGATGAATAAGGGGTTTTAACAACATTAAAGCAGCCGTAGTAATTGCAGGATTCTTGTATTTCGCCAGCTTTGTAACAAGCTCAGTCGCTCTGTGCTGGGCCTGCAGGTGGATTCATACTCAAATAATGATTTTTATTTTTTCTAAAGTGGCTCAATTCTGCAGCATGAGATTGAACTCGGTTCCCTCGCGCTTTGTTTCTCCCTCTCACACAAACACTCAATCATGATAAGAGCGAACCGTATGTGGGTGTGGTGCAGTACACGGGCTCCTCCTCTTCTCGCCGGCGAGACTCTTGATCCAGGAAGGAGTTCGGTGACTCAGAGCGCTTAGCAGCGCTGACGCCACCATGGTTACGAGATGCTTCATCACCAGACAAGGCTCCTGTCTCATCTCTATAGCAACAGCAGAGGCAGATTTTTAACAAATGGACGTCAGTGTCAGACCTCATCTTTGCTGTCACCTGTTCCACTGTTTTATCCCGCTTTTATTTTCAGCTGTTTAAAAGACCCAGGTTAACTACCTGGGTGTATATGGCTCAGCAGGTGGAGGGGGGATGTAAAGGTCCTGGAGGGCGGAGTTCTTGGTGGGTGTGCCTGAAGGCGTGGCTGAACTGCTGCCTGGGCTTCTGGTCGGCTGCAAAAAGTGGAAGTAGGGTTTGATTTGTCTTTTTTTTCTGGAATCTAAAAACTTTTTGCTTCAAGTTCAACTTCTGACATAAAAATATGTCCTAAATATATCCTAAATATAACTCTAATGTTGAATGGCTTGACAACTTCAAGAACCCAAGAAACACAGCACACCCATGACATAATACAATAATGAAGTGATTGTAATTGTCTTTAAATGATCCATTTTCAGCTTAAGTTATAGCTGAAAACTAGTACAGCTTTAAATAAAATGAGAAAATTTGGACAAATCTCTAAATGGAAGAGATGTGGCTGAAAAACAGAATTGAATGGGCCTGATCTCCAGGCCCTCAAGAGGAACTGGATTACAAACAGACTCTGAAGTGAAAATCACTGCATGAGCTCATTAACACTGGTGAATTCATAGCTCATTAGCGCACACTGCCTTGCTGTGAAGGCCCCATTAATGCTGAACAACATAGGCAGGCTTTAGGGAAATGCATAGAGCCATCAGTCCTTTTCTTTCTTTCTTTGCCAGAAAAGGGCTTGTTTATTACAACAAGCCACTGCCAAACACCATTTCGTATGTATTTTCATGGCTAGCATTGCTATGTAAAGAATCATCCCTACATTATCCTTTTGATTCCTGGCCTCAAGCAATGATTACCCTGGGAATTTTACAATTTAAAAGCATTTACTTATTAAAAGTACTATTTGTGTAACTAATATTGTTTGGCCAAATGAGCAGAAAGTCCGCCACGATCAGAGGATAAGAGAGGTTGAACATGGTGAAATGTCACTAAGCTACAGGTGGATTAAGATGTTTTGTCATCACGAGTGAAAATACTAGTAAAGGTACTGAACTCTGATTTAAGTCAGTGTATTGTCTATGTTTCATTTTTTTTAAATCTGTCTGACTCTCTAAAATTGTTAAAACATTGACCGCAAACAGCATACCAACTGTGACACCACCCAGTGGTGCGCCTGCTCTAAAGCAAGACTTGCTTTATCCATCTTCTTGACACTAACGGGACTCATAATTTAAAAAATGAACATTCTGGTATTTAATATAACTAAAAACTGGAGATTAACACTATAAACTTATCAGGAAGGTGTTTGTCGAGATTATGAATCATTTTAATTAATTTATTTGTAAAGTGCCAAATCACAACAGCGGTCACATCAAGGTGCTTCATGTAATAAAGTAAAGATCCTACTATGATACAGAGAAAAGCGTAAAAATCAAGTCTGCTAATTTGTTTTTCCATCGACATCGAAAGAATGCAGCCTTGGTGCTTGAGTTTGGAAGCAGCATCCATCTTTTCTGTACAGTCTATGAATAAAACACAAACTTGATCTGTTAGTCTTTGCATTTAAAAATAAATTATCTCTTATTCTTTAGGAAAATATCATCATTGGCAGTTATTGGAGGCATGTTTAGTGAAATAGGATAGATGGATGCAGATCTAGTTCAGGTTTGGAAATGTGAGCTTTTTGATCAATTGTGAACTATGAGCTACTTCATTTTATTCTGCGTGAACTAAACTTTGAACTAGCTCATGTGAACCTGCACGTCACTGACGTTTGTTGGATTTGGTACTGGAATTGGCCTGTGCAGAACTTCATTGGGGGGTAATCGGGGACAGGAATCGACCTGCATATTTCTTCAACTATTGTGAAAACTCCATAAGCTTCCATTAAGACTGAAAGAGATATTGCAAGGAGGGACTACTTACCATATAGGACAAAATAAAACAAAATCAATATCCCTTCCTATAAGTGCAAAGCGAGCACAGTGGCAGCTCAGTGTAGTTATTATCTTTTTTTACCTCCATAAAAAATGATCATTGTGTCCCCAGGGCTTAGAGCGTACTGTGTTATAATATCCAATTGCAACTATAGCCAAACTACAAAAATAAGAACAAAGTTGTGTTCTTCTCCTTTGTGTTTTCCCCCTTTGTCTAGATAATCAGTGATAATTATAGTGCCATAATCTAAAATCATAAGAGATTTGGGAACGTGGCTTGAGGGCATCATCAGTTTTCGTTTCCCTTTCAGTCCAGTGTGTTTCAGCTGGCAAACAAAACCATGCTGAGCCACTGCTCCCTGACCTAATTACACGCTTTAGCTCCAGTCGTTCAGGAGAGGGAATGCTGTGGGGAATTATGTGGGCCAGTGCAGTGCTTTAATAAAGTCTATAAAAGGTAGAGCTAGTCCCACCTGCAAAGCCAGGGGTTTCCAGCGCATGTTCTTCAGCAGCGCAGGGGCAGAGCTGAGCGTGCTCTGTGGACGCTTCTTCAGGGTCAGGGACACGATGCCTTTATCGGCCCGCAGCGAGCCGACCAGGTTACGTAACTGCCAGCCCACCTGTGAACGAGAGAGGACGGAAAATTAGAGAGTAAAGTGATCTGCAGAAAAACTAGAAATCCTCTATATACAGATCAAAACAATCACACCCTTATTTATACAGTAAGTAGCCTTTATGTGCAGCCTGAAGTTTGAATTCTGTCCACGTCGTGATTGGATCTCTCTTGTTGAGCGTTCTGTGCAAGGCAAGTGGGTGTGGAGGTGGAAAGTCTATCTATAGAGCTTTCATGTGATGTAACCTGCCCTCAATTTGAAAACAAATACATGTGATCACAAATCGTTTTGTTTTTTGGTTATTTTTATTTGTATTTACCCACTATATTTACAAACCCACATCAGCGCACTTTTGTGAACAGAAACACACAAGGGTAAACAAAAGTAAACACGGCAACAGGAAAGTTGGGCTAGCTTCCCCTCACTGCAGCTATTGAACTGATCTGATCATAATGCAGGAGGAGTCGTAAAGGTTAGAGGATCTGATTACACTAATTGGAAAGCAAGCTGCTTGCATTTGCACCTGTACACGGTCCACAGTACAAATGTAAGGAGTGCCACTAAATCACCAAACACCAAGCAGGAACTTGGTTTAAGTAGCTAATAAAATAAATTCCTGCTTATACTGGTCATTTTATCAATCATTAGACAGAAAATTAATCTTCATGTGACTCTTTTCTGACGACACTGAAAATCCTATCAGTAGCAAGCAGGGATGAAGCAACATGGCGATTATTTTTTTCTTCTAATAATCAAATAATTGAAACCCTCGTTTTAACACTCAACAACCTGTCCGTCTTTCAAACTCCTGAGATGCTTAGTTCATATTCAGCAGCTAGCAGCTAACTTAATCTGTCTGAGGTTTGTTGCCAAGCAATAGGGTATATCTATTTGAGCTTTTTTTCTTGGTCCTTACCAAAACAGCAGATTTTTGTAAGAACAAAAAACACTGAGGTGAGAAATGCAAGAATTCTATATATCTCATCCAGAGCTGATCATCTGACCATCAGCTGTTTATTTCTCATGACACATGAGCATCACATTATCTCTTTTGTGTTATTTCATCCAATTGTATTACATAAATACTATCTCAGCAGCTTCAAAGGCTTATTTATTGTCAGGGTCCAGTGTAAGAAGTGAGGACTTAGCAAAGTCCAAAAACCAAAAAGAAAACTTATTAAAATCTAATAAGAGCATTCAGAAAGTGCAATTATTCCAACAGGCTTTCATGAGCAACGTGCTGTCTGACCTTTGACCTATAACCTGACCTATGTTGAGCCAAGCTATGTACTCACTCAAGCTATAGCCTAGTATATTGTTGGGAAGTTTGAAGGCGATCCCGCTTTTCTTACTTTTCTTAAAATTTATTTCAAATCATGAAAGCGGTCTCTTTTCTTGAAATTTTTAGTGTTTAGTTTTTGTTTTTTTTTTGGAACCATCTTAAAATTATATTATGTAGAGAACTACTTGTGCTAAATCTTTTTTAGGGTCATATTAGCAGCAGATGTAATGTCAATTTTGTCATACGACGTCATTCGCAAGAGTGTCAATGAAAAGCCTAAAAAAGCCACAGCACACAGACAAGAGAGGGGGGTGAAAACAGAGAAACAGTGGGGAGACTAGAATTTCAGTAAAATCAAAACAGCACCCAAATGTAATAATATCACAAGAACCAAAAGTTAGCATGACATCACAAAAAAATCCAATTCTATTATTGTTTGAATGAGTTTTTGTATATACAAAGAATCAAATAAGATTTAATGGTTTACTGCGTAAACACAAAAAACTGGGTACTCAGTAAGAGAACACACACCCACAAACACACCAACAAAAACTCACCACGGTCTGATGATTGACTTGAATGACTTCATCTCCTGCATGGATCTTCTTACAGCGGTCAGCCGGAGACTACAGAGGCACAGGAGCCAGAGAAAGAGAAGGCAAACAGACGACTATGAATTGATCTATCGATCCATGGGCACTGCTGAGGTTTCTCAGCAAACCCTACTTAAATAAGCTGCAATAAAGCAACAAGGGAAAGTCTTCCAGAGTCACTGATATTCTGATGTTATAAATACAAATTTCAGATTTGCAGATAATCTGAACAATAACTGGTGTTTTAGGGGAAGTCTGCAGTTCACTAGGTCAATTTGTGAAAAGTGGGATATTAATAAACCTCTCACCCCTTCTGTAGTTCCTGTGATAACATGGAGTCCATCGTAGGTTGACTTTATGTACATTCCCTAATTGACAAAGGAATGGAGAAAAAATGTAAGTGCTCTATGATACTAGTAAATATTTGGAAATACACACTGATTTATGAGTTGTAAAATTAAAAACAGCTCTCACAGAAACAGAAAGTTTATTCTAGTTTTGTCCTGCTAAAAAAAAAAAAATCAAGCATCTGAGCCCAAACCAGATGGGAAGGTGTGTCGCAGCAGGATGCCGTAGTAGCCGTGGTGGATAAGAGCGTGTCCTTGAATTCTGAATTAATCTCCAACAGCGTTGCCAGCAAAGCTCCCCACACGCCTTCACTGCTACAACTCCATGCATCACAGTGGAAAACCATATGCAGATATTCTCCCTTTATGTGGCTCAAAAATATGAGACTATACTCCAGATTTCCACTCATATTATGTCCATTCTTTGTGTTTCCAGACCGAGCAGGAACACATAATGCACACCCACAGTATGTGTCTCTGCTTTCTTGCTGGGAATATGATACGAAGATCTATACTAGTAACTACACTTATGGTTCCCCTCAGTTATGGTTTCGTTCTAAGACTGAGATGTTTGAACCCGAGGAAGTATTGATGTGGGCAGTAATAAGGTGCCATTAACTAGTGATTTCTGAGGCTGGTAACTCTGAAGAACTTCCCCTTTTTTTCCTGGAGTGGTGCCAGTTGGATCATATTGTTTAACAATTTTTGTGACTTGAAACTTGCACTTTAAACTTTCAAAATTTCAAAACTTTCTGGTCTGACTGATCTTTATGTCTTAGAGTAAAGATTTTTACCCACTTTGAAGTTGAATATCACAAATTTAATGCATACCAACAGTACGTCTTCAGGCAGTAAATTATGATCTCATAAAGAAACAAAAGGTTTCACCTGTTAACTTCTGACGAGGTCTACTTGTGAAGTGAAAACTATTCCAGGTAAATAACTCATTAGGCTGGTTAAGATATTATCAATAATCTAAATTAAATCTGATTTATAGTTTGGTGATTTCTGTTATGTTCTACTCTAGAGGAAAATGTTAAAAATTTAAATAAAATAAACCAAAGCCAAAAGCCAAAGTTACCCCTTTGCTAGCCTACACTCCACTTAGTAGCCAACACACTGTGACCACTCGCAGCTGAGAGAAATCATTTTCTCCAAAGTGAACGGTTAAATTGTTAAACCTGAAAATAACAGGAAGGTGGAACAGCACTTTGACTGATCAATCATTAACACTCATTGATCTGCCAAAAAATTACTGATATGACTAGAAAATATGGTAACATGGAGACCTAACCTCCACATTATCTACAACTAGCATAAGATAAGCTAACAAGTTTTGTCATGCTAGCTAAGCTAACTGCAGGTTTGTAGTTTTTCAGTGACCATCACAGTCATGGCCAACAGTTTTGGCAATTACAAAAAATGTTTTTTGTCACATCAGTATTTATGGAGATTATTTGTTCTATATTTTTCTATGATGTAGTGCATATCATATACATTCAGTTCAAAGTTTGTTAAAGACTTTTATATGCAAATAAACCAAACACACACAAAGAGCCAGTATTTACAGAGTTGACTCTTCTTCATAACTGTATCTGCTGTTCTCTGCAGCATACTGGATATTAGCTTCTGGACCAAATCCTGACTGATGATGAGCTATTCCAGCCTGATCAGTCCTCCAAGTTGGACTTTCTGGACTTCAGCTTGTACGCTCACTTTTTAAAGGCAAACTGTAGATTTTTGATTGAATTAAGATAAAAAAAAATAATTCAATTTCATGATCTCTAAGCCACTTTGATGGAAAATGGACAGATCATTCCCAAATTGCCCCTGGAGAAGATGATCTTTAAGAATGTTTTCAGTATGGTGAATGAAAACATAGTTTGGAAACTGATGAAATGCTTAGGATTGTTCACTATATCACAGAAACATGTAAAAATATTGTAGCAAAAATGAAAAACTCAGTGTTGTATACCAAGCAGGTGTTAGTTTCAACTGAATCCAAAAGCATAAAATAGCTTGTTTAATTATTGAACTAGAAATGACTCATTTGTGGCTCTTTACTCTCAAGTATGACAGAAGGTCTGTCATGCATGCAAGCATATGTGTTATATCAAATCAATTAATATTTTGAGTAGTTCATAGTAATTGCGCTTTTTTTTTCAAAAATTAAACAAAATTCTGTTTTACTGTGTATATTATTTCTACAAAAAAAGAAAAAGAAAGAAAAGAAAAGAAAACAATGCTTGTATTTCTTCTTTGTCTGAGCATACAAAGGCCGGACACAGTATGACTTAACACAATAAGATTCACACATTGCATGAATAAACAGAAGGGTGGGTCTTGGGCTGTTAAACCCAGACAAACAGTGATTACCAGGCCTTCAGAGGGCTTGATGTTGGTGAGGTGAACCAGCTCAAGGTGGGCTGACTGCGAAACCAGCGGGTCCGATGACACACACACAATGTGCTCGCACACCTCCGACAGAGTCTTACACTACAGAAAAGGAGGATAGAACAGGGACAAACAGGGCTTTTATTTAGACAACAAAGAACAAGCCATGTCTTCTAGCTGTCAAAATTAGACTATATTTCTAAGAAACCTCTTAGCCTTGTGCCTCAGCAGCTTCTCCTGCTGTTGCTTTTTCTATTGTAACTTTACCCAGGAAAAGAAACAGGTGGATATTTTTGCAGATTTGCTCTAAACCAAGTGAGAATGATTTGTTGCATATGCATTTTCTTTTCCTATTTACTTATTTACATTATATAGCTTATTTTCTTTCTGTTTTGTGAAAATTGGACAAAACTTTGAGCAATGCAGGCACAAAAAGACCAAGAGCCATGATTTCTCTGTTCATGCGCTTGCCTGCTTGCAGAAGATAAGTAAGCCTAAAAAAAGAGGCTTATTTATTTTACCCCCGTGCAATACGTCCCTGCAGTGCTCCAGTGGCCTTCTGATTTTGAGTCTGATTAAGGTTTGATTTTGGGCAAAGAGCCACTACAAGGTTGGTTCACATTAATCACAAAGATAGCTTTGGCTTTACTTTCTAGATATCTGTGAAATAATTGTCTCCAACCAAATATAATGGGGATTATTTTGCTGCCCACGACACTGAAAAATTGCATCTTAACAAACTTTAAGAGCAACATTTTTTTCCTGGCAGACACAATGAGACTCCATTCAAAATGTTGTCAATAGTTTCAGACATGATTTCCCTAAAAAAAGAAAGTAGCTGGAAGAAAAAGCGCTGAGCGGATGTTTTGGATAATATCTGGCAGAGACTGCCAAACATTTTCACGAACATTTATAAAAGAAACCACAGACGGTGAACTCTTGGTAGGCATCATATTATGGATTTTCACTCCCCAAGAATCTGATCTGTAAAAAAACGAGTGTCCATCTTATACTTTGTGTTTCATTTTGCTGCATTAATCTAACTGAGGGCAGCCATGCTGGCAGCAGAGTACTCTTGACTATGTCTAAATGAATCAGACTCATCGGTCTTCCTCACAGCCGAAATGTCAATTTGTCATAACAGGGAAAGCCCGGGTGAAACTAATAGCATTAAAAATGGCTCTGTTCCAGCAATTAGTGAAGCAGAGTTTGACAAATCAGAAGTGTGCTGTGAAAAGGGTCAATTAAACTTTAGCTGCCATCCAATCTTGGGACATGCTGATCTACAGTAATTGGGCTGCTTTGCAGATACTAAATGCTGCTAACATTTTCAAATGTAATTAATGTAATTTTTAAACATCTGAGCAAGGCAAACAAAATTTTAGAACCAAAGCCCAAGGTGGGACAAGTATACCCAACAGCAACTGCAAAGAAAGAAGAAAGTAATTTGGTAATGAAGCAGTAAAACTTTAACTGGACTAAATGACTACAGACCCGTGGCTCTGACATCTGTGGTCATGAAGTCATTTGAGCGCCTGGTTCTCTCCCATCTCAAGACCCTCACGGCCCCCCTCCTGGACCCCCTGCAGTTTGCATATAGAGCCAACAGGTCTGTAGACGACGCCATCAACATGGCCCTACACTTCATCCTGCAGCATCTGGACTCCCCAGGAACCTACGCCAGGATCCTGTTTGTGGACTTCAGCTCTGCCTTCAACACCATCCTTCCAGACCATCTCCGAGGCAAGCTTTCCCAGATGAATGTGCCTGATCCCATCTGCCGGTGGATCACTGACTTCCTGACGGACAGGAAGCAGCACGTGAGGCTGGGAAAGAATGTCTCGGACTCCCGGACCATCAGCACCGGCTCCCCTCAGGGCTGTGTTCTTTCTCCTCTGCTCTTCTCCCTGTACACCAACTGCTGCACCTCCACCCACCAGTCTGTCAAGCTAATCAAGTTCGCAGATGACACCACCGTTATTGGGCTCATCTCGGACGGGGATGAGTCTGCCTACAGGAGGGAGGTTGAACGTCTGGTGTCTTGGTGCAGCCACAACAACCTGGTGCTGAATGCTCAGAAGACAGTGGAGATTATTGTGGACTTCAGGAAGCACACAGCCCCACTCCCCCCCATCATCCTGTCTGACACCCCCATCACCTCTGTGGACTCATTCCGCTTCCTGGGTACCACCATCACCCAGGACCTGAAGTGGGAGCCCACCATCACCTCCGTCATCAAGAAAGCCCAGCAGAGGATGTACTTCCTGAGGCAGCTGAAGAAATTCAACCTGCCAACACGGACGATGATGCAATTCTACACTGCAATCATCGAGTCCATCCTCGCCTCCTCCATCACCGTGTGGTACGCTGGAGCCACTATCAGGGACAAACAGAGACTGCAGCGTGTTGTGCGCTCTGCTGAGAAGGTGATTGGCTGCAGACTCCCATCTCTGCAGGACCTGTACACCTCCAGGACACTGCGGCGTGCAGCCCGGATCTCAGCTGACCCTTCTCACCCTGGACACAGTCTGTTTGACCTGCTCCCCTCAGGTAGGAGGCTCCGGTCCATTCGCACCAGAACCTCTCGCCATAAGAACAGTTTCTTCCCCTCTGCTGTTGGACACATGAACAATAACCACATGACTGTCCCCGCCACTAACACATGACCCTACGCTGTGTCACTGCATCATTTCATGTTTGGCACTGATCACCACCTGCACTCATGTATATATCTTTCTACGTAGCACTCATAATTCTTATTCTCATGTATATATCTCATGTATATCTCATGCACATATCTTTCTTTCTACATAGCACTTTAATTCTTATTGTTTGCACTGAAGCACCGCAGCAATTTCCTAATGTTGTAAACCTCAACATCTGGCAATAAACCCCATTCTGATTCTGATTCTGATTCTGATTAACAGTAGGTGAATTACATGATTCCCACAGGCACTGATTCTTCAAGGTGCTGGAAACATCTGCAGAGACTTGAATGTCCTCACAAAGATACACTACCATCACCGGTCTGAACCACTGATACAAGACAGAATTAATCCATACTTTGATTATGTTCATGCCAAATTATGACCCTAACATTCGAATGCTGCAGCATAATCAAGACTCATCAGGTCAGGCAACATCTGTTGCCCATACTCTCATTTGTACTCAGTGAGCATACAGCTGGCTTTGGCTGAGGTGGTAGAATGGGTTGTTTGCCAATCAAAAGGTCAGTGGATTGATCCTGAACTTCTCCACTACATGGGCAGGATACTGAACCATGATTTGGCCCCAATCCATGTAGGTGTGGTGTGTGTATAATAGCTGTATAATAACTACATGAATAAGCAGTTATAAATGTACCTAATATGTGTATGTGTTTAGAGTTTGAAAAGAAGATTCTTAACATCTAAATTCAAAAGATAAGGAATTTCTGAATTTCAGTCATATCATAATGAGAACTGACTGCAAATCTCTAATACTGTAGTTAAATTCAGTATCAACATCAGAACAATCAATTGAGCTCATTCAGAGTATTAGATTCAGAAAGAGTAGATCATTTAAATTTCTCTAATTATGTGACTCCAAAGCTCACAGTATATTTACAGTTGGACTTGAGTCAGAACAGTGTTATTTTCATTCTGCCAGTGTCGTGTAAATGCAGTATTAAGGATGAAGCTGAAGCCAGGAGGCAGCTGGCAGCTTGACTGAACTAAAGCTCAACTAAGCCTTGTTCTTCCCATAAAAATACAACAAGCTGTACTTCTGAAACATACGAATCAACTTTAAATAACAAAACATTAAATTGCTTTAAATTAAACAGGAGATATTTTTTTCTTCCATTACATTTTTTTTGTTACTATTTTAGTCACTTCAAGTCTTCAGTTTTTCATTTTACATATTTTACATGTTGGGGAAAACAATATATTAAGATTCTTGTAAGAACTATTAGTTAAGATTATTTAACATAGCATTGTGCAAAAATACAGGACCTGTTTGAGGCTTGGTTTTACTCTCAAATTTAGAATTTTAAATGAGAGTCAGTACAAAAGTTATGCACTTAGCTGTGATGGTCAAACTTTGGATAAAATGACTGAATATGAATTAATGTCAATAAATATCTTCACCAAAATATGTGTATGTGTGCCCCTCCCTCTACATCCGCCGCTGCAGGAGAAATTCTGGTAATATAACTGTGTTCAGCTAAAGTAATGGGAACCACTAATCTAACCATCCTCAGATTTAGCAGTGCACCAATTCATGTCCGTAAAATATACCCAAAAAGTAGGAAGTAGATTGGAAAGACAGTTTTTGAAATGAGAGGAGGGACATACAAACCAAAATGCAAATATTTAGGTGTTTTTAATTATGTTTTGCCGGTTGTCTGCCTGGATTAGTTCACAAGTTATGCTTCATTACCTAAATTCTTAGAGTATAGCAGTAGTCATTTAAAATGTATTTGTGTAGGAGCGTTTCCTGGAGTCAACACACGTGAACCTGATGGGAAAAAATGACATGCAATGAAAATGACATGCAATGAAAAAAACTATATAACAGTCTCTGGAAGCCACATTAGCCAGTTGAGGGCTAGATTCAAACTCGCACCAAAAATGTAAGCTGTTCAAGTGTGCTCTTGGTTTTATTGAGCAGTAGATTTATAAAAAGAGGTTTACAAATGGGCACTTTCTTTTAAACAGTAGGTTTAAATGAAATTTTAGCAATCAAAACCTAGATAAAGCTTTCTACGGCAATGGAGTGTTTTTTAGGTTAAACATGACCATTGTCATAAGACTAAAGGAGCTTTAACTTTAAAAGCTCCTTAATCACTACTTTAAGAGTAGTGCCTTAAATATGGAAAAAGGAACTTTGTTATGTAGGTATCCTGTGGCCGACAGTCACACAGGAGGTTACTGTTTCAACATTTTACAGAGATTCACTAGCAGTTTCCTACTGTTTCAAGTCTTTACACTTGGCTAAGCTGAGAGTCCAGGCTATAGCTCCATAAAAGAAAAAAAGTGATGTTGCTGATTGTCTCTGGCAGGGAGTTTAAGCTTCTGTGTTTGTGTGTGTGTTTTATCAGCAGTTATGAGGGGGATGTGGAAAGAAAAAAAAAGAAAAACAGGATGCTGCCCATCAACACAAAGCAAATACGCGACAGCTGGCCGAGGAAGCAGGACTCACCACATGAAGGATTTTGTTCTCCGTCTCAAACACCGTACAGTCCTACGGGACGAGAGAAATTTAATGTAGCGCAAGCAGTACATCCTGTCTTGCAAACACTCACCATCTCATGCTGCACATGCTGCTACACTACCTACGTATACAGTCTAGGGCTCACATTACTGTACCCCTACCCTTGACAGATAAAAACACGCCCACACAAACAGACACACTTATCTTTTATTTATATACACACACCAGTCATACATAAGACAGACTGTAAAGGACATAAATAGCAAAGAATTGACTCTCGCTCAAGGATGCAGAGGCTGAGGCTGCTGCATCACACCCACACAGACACACCGCTCTTTGGGGATATGGCACAGCAGCTACCCTCTGCCGCACACTTCAAGTGGCGGGGAATAAGAGCTATAAGCCTTCAAAACACACACACAAACAATTCCACACACCTGCTGTACAATGGTGGTGAGCTCCAGGCAGAGCTGAATGACATTATTTCGGGTTACTGAGTAGTCTGCCACTGCAGCAAAGGGAGACCTGGGGGGAAAGATAACACAGCAGTATGTCTTATAATGTTCCTGCAGCATTAGATGATGTGCAGAGGAGATGGACAGGAGCATTGTTACGGGGAGGGGAGGGAGACACGCCACAAACTAGACTCAAACACAGACACGCATGTAAGAATCCCTTTAATTAGTGAGAGAGAGGGAGTTGCTTTAAAACACAATGGTAAATGAATCTGTGCACTCGGTGAACATAAAGCACAACCAAAAATCTGTGAGGCTCGAGCTGCCGCTAATCGCAGTTATTTTCATTATTGACTAATCACTCAATTATTATTATTTTTTTTAAATGTAACTGGAAGTTGTTTGGTCTGTTAACCATCAGTAAATAATAAAATCTATAATTACAAGAGCCTACAATGATGTTGTCAACTAGTTTATTGACTCGAAAGTCCTCATAATTTGGCCTTTTTGTCTTTAAATTGACTAATTAATTAACAATGTCATCTATAATGGGGGGGGGGGGGGGGGGGAACAATAATTATTTTGGATTTTGGCCGACTGCAGTATTATTATGATTTATTACTATGAATAAATGCAATGGATAAAAAAAAGGTGTAAAAGCAAAACAAACAAACAAACAAAACAAAAAAACACTGGGCACTATTCAGGCTCATGTGCAACCCTATGCTCTAATGCACATGCTGTTACATGAAACTGGCAAGACAAGAGACAGGAAATTGTTTTACATTGGAAAAAATATTTTGCAAAGTGGGAAACTAACAACAGTTTTTAAGATCAAAATATATGTAGTGTTATGTTTAATATGTAAAATTAAAAGTAATCAAATGACCCTTTTTAAGAATCGTAGAATCGCATACATTATATTTTTTTAAACACAATTGATTACTTGGTATCAATACATTTGCCATACAATCAGAAGCTGAACAACCAAAACTGGCACACAGGTAGATTTTATGTCCCTGAAGGTTCTTTATCTTTATCTCATAGCAACCACCTACCAATGGGCTAAAATGACCTATTTTATGTACTTTTACTAATTTATATGTTTATCATTTTCATTTCATGAAAACTACATATAATTATAATGCCTTGCCTTAAAACTTGAATATCTTGATAAATTAGGACATCACCTAACAGTGGACTATAATGGAATCAATATAGTAGAGTGGAACACAAGTATTGCAGGAGACCCACAAAAATGTGCTAATTTTTATGCAGTCAACCTCATGTTAATCTTGTATTTATTTATATACACAAGATCTAATTAAAAATGTTTTTGTTTTTTTTTAAAAAAGCTTCAAAGTAAATTGGAATACAAAGTACAATGTTTACATCTAAAATGTAGTGGGAGAAAAAGTACCCTGGGGCTGGTGCCACCCCGTGCCCCCACTCTGTACATACCTGTTAACTTTACGACAATGAAAGTAGTTATTACCTTACAAATTTGTAAGGAGAGTATGTTGTTTTTCCTTTTTGTTGTGTTTGTTTGGAGCAAATAAGGAAAAAGAAGAACAAAAAGAAGAGTTTTGTTGTGATGTGGTGGCTTCATCTTTGGTACAGGCTCACAACTGTACTCACAACTTTTCCACTTTATTGATTATTCTTCAAAGGTGAATTGATTGTTTTGTTTGTTGAATATCAGAAATGGTAAGATACACTGACCACATGTTGCCATCTGTCTCGGAGTGGTTTTCAAATCTTAATAAGCCAGTCCTCATTTCCCTGCCTCAGTCTCCATCTCTTCGTTACTGAACAAATCAAAATCAGCACCAGTCCTTTCTTCTTGTTGGCAGCCAGTAGGCTTGTATGTGTCCTGGCTTGTTAGATAGTGGTACAGCTTGAAGGCTTGCTGGTAATTAAATCCACCAGATCTAAAACCAAATCGTTTTGCCAGGACAAGCAGCAGAGAAAAGTGGCAAAGTATCATATTTATGAAGCTCAAAACAGAATGTCTGTTTTTTTGGCTCAATTAACCCATTACCAATTGGCAATTGGCAATTACTGACTTTCTGCAGCACGACAAATATCAATGCTCCATCACTTTATAGCATTAAAAAAAATAAAAATCATCAAATCTATATTTAAAAAGCCAAATTGTTTATGCAACTACTATCTTGTTATCTTGTATGTAATTCACTACTACTGTCAGAAGGAAAGGGTTATGCACTGTTAAGCTGTTATAACGATGATGATATAGAGGAGCTTTGGGAGTCTAGACTTGTTTAATTTATATTTATAAGGATCAATTTTGGTGGTGCAGAGGTTTTAAGAAGTTGAAAACTGGAGCCATAAAGAGTTAATTTGTGGTTAGCTTCCTTAGAGGACTTACAAACACTGGTTTGGAAAACCATAAATAGATGTCTGGACTGAACGCTGGATAGGTGACATGGCAGAACATGTGGGGGTGGATTGTTGAAGCAGAGCTGAAGACTCCTCCACTGTCCACTGGCCTGCACATACTCTTGGCTTTTTAGATGGACATAACAAATTAGTTGCCATCTTGGTGTTTGAAACTAGACATGACGATCAAGTGGCATATCTGACCAAAACTGAGGGATGTTGCAGTTTCATAGTAAAACATGCCCTACTTTCTCATCTATTTCACTCTACATGAAACCCTAATTTACAGAATAAATGAGTTGCAACCAGAGGAGTCACCCTCTGTTAAAGAACAATGCAGAATGAAGGCACTTTGCAGAAGCTCTGTCATTTGGATGCAATCTATGCTCAAACCTCATACTTAACTACAGCCATTAACCGAAACATACCCAATAATAAAAGAAAAGTTTAAGAACAGTAAAAAAACAAAGAGTTTGTTATTTGAATATGAATATGTCTCTGCTGCGAGTATGCAATCCAAACCACTGCAGGTAGGTTTCAGGGGATTGAACAGTAATGCACTTTCTCTAAAGAAAGAGGACACAGCAGCAGTGGACAAAAGACAGAAAGTGCGTTAGTGAACCAGGTAAATAGGCCATCTTGTTCTGAGTGCACCAATTTACACACCTTATACTGACTATTTCTCATTTCAGCTCAGGTTTTAGAAATAAACAAACAAAAAAAGCACAATTTAGACATGGATGTTCTTTCTTTTTTTAATCTGGTTTCGGTCTGAAAGAAATAAATTGTGCGAGAGGAGCTATTAGGCCACTTTGGATTCATTAAGCTACTTTGCCACTGGCATTGTCAATTCCCAATGTCTCCCACATGTCTGTATGCTCGGTCATAGTTTCCACTAAAGTGTGCACACTCTGCTATCAAGTTTGTTTTTATAAAAAACTATTTTTTTTCCTGTGAGAGACGAGCTTCTAAAGCCCCTTTTTGTGCCAACACAATGTTTATAAATGGACCTCTTGTCACACTGAAGCATAATGGACTATTCAGGTATGGAGAAGGTGTTAACGATAAGGTACATGCTGCGGCTAATGGGGTGCTAATGACGGCACACACACACACATACACACACATACATACACATACACACACACACAGAGAGAGACGAATCCAAGGAGCGTACAGTACTATAAATGTTAGTGCACATTGATGACATATGGGTTGCACATACAACGTAATGAAGTGAATGGAAAGATGCACACTTCCTTCATTGTTCTAAAGACCCAGATTAAAATTCGGCCACAGCCTCTAGTGTATGATTTATCTGTGGTGTGTGTGATTTGGGTCATCAGTATTGAGGCTGAGTGCTATATATATATGCAGGACCTAAGGCTATGCAGACTGTTTGCTAACCACCAGGCCCCAGTCCTCAAACAACAGTTTTTACCCCAACTAGAGTCTATGATGATACTACAGTGTAGGGTACCTTGAGTTTATTAAAACCCCAAAGGTCCAAAAAGCAAACAAAAAAAGATAAATGAGGCAAAGCCACATGGCCCAAATATGTTTGCATTACATTCATAAATCTTTGCATGAAGACATCCCTCGTCCTTCTGAGGAATCCCAATGTTTTTAAGTTTTCTTTCATGTTTGAAAATCCAGTTACAACTGTCTATACATTAATAGCTACATTGTAAACACTTGGTACTAAGGTGTAGTACAGATAAAGATAAAAATGTGCAGCCTTTATTTGTAGTCCAACCTTCCAAACTTACTATTCTTAAAGTCTAACTCCGTCATATCTCAAAAGATAGACATTTTTAAACTCAGTTTAAATAGATCTTTCTAAGGATGCTGACCTCAGAGCTAGCTGCAAATAAATGTAAGTAATCAAAAAAACACACAAAAAAGGATGATGCTTTTGACTCCAGGATGCGCCTGAGAATCATCAGTTTTGAAAATAATCCAGTTATAGTTTTCTGGATCTGGATTCACTGCAAACTAGAACTGCTAGAAGCTAATTTGGCAAACTTTCAAAAGTGAAGTAAATATAGGGTAAACTAAAATGGACATCTCTATAGCTCATAGCTTGACAGACTGAATCTAGCATTCCTCCTGTTTATATCACCCAAAGCATTTTATACTCTTATCATTTATATTTCTACAAGAGTAACTTTCTTTTCTGTCTTCATTTCATTTCAGAAAGACGTTTCCCTTATTTTCCTCTATGAATTTGAATTTGTCACTTAACCTTCAATGTTTGATTGCACCTGTCTGTTTTTTTGAAGGATGATTTTATTTAGTATGCAGGCCATCTTTGAGTGGTTTTGTTTCCTTATGCTAAACCACACTAGGGAATACTCTGGTAGGAGACTGTGACACAACCAGAATTAACCAACAGATTGAAACTGCCATCTTGTTGCCTTTGAAATTATGATTTAGAAGACAGAAGCCAGCCATTCATAATAGTTGGCCCCCTTAAAGTGAATTTGGTGTTCATGATAAGACAGCAATTAGATGGAATTAGTTTAATTCAATTTTCAATTCACTTCAATTTTATTAATAGCACCAAATAACAACAATAGTCACCTTAAGACGATTTATATTGCAACATAAAGACCCTACAATAATACAGAGAACCCCAAAAATCAGAAAACCCCTATGAGCAATCGCTTGGCAACAGTGGGAAGGAAAAACTCCCTTTTAACAGGAAGAAACCTCCAACATACACAGGCTCAGAGAGGTGCGTAGATCTGCCAAAGCTGGTTGAGGGTGAAGGGAGGAAACTGAGTGTAAACTGAAACTAAATGTGTTCGAATTGGCAGTTACATGCAGTCTGTTTCCATCTACATCCACAGAAATTCACATTTATTACTTAGGTTCCAGAGTCTAGCCAGAACGTCATAGGTTTTAACAAATATTCAAAAATTCCTCTACAATGACACTGTTTATGGATCTGTTTTTACATAGAACTATAACCAAAATACAGTCAGATGGCAACCAACCAGCTGAAACAAGTCCCCTATTCCACAGAGACGCATCACAGATGAGATGCGCTCACCGACTCAGCTGACTGAGATTGTTTGCAGTGTGTTTGCAATTAGTCTAGAAATCATATGGAAATAACTATTGAAGCCCTGTCAATCTGACTGAAAGAACTGGGCAACCAGCTGATCACTGCAACTATTGCAGAGAAATTCAATGCAACCACCAGATTTGCCTAGTCACAGTGAGGTTGCCATCCATATTTCACTGTAGTGTACGTTAACCACTAGTTTCGCCGAATGTGTATTCCCTAATTGGTTGCTGTGTCAAATATGTTGAAATGTGAAAATGACTGCAAAGAGATAATGCAAAGAGGTTTCTGGTGCTGTACCAAAAACTGTGACGCAGTGAAAGTGTGAGAAGCACAATGCAGATGAGGAGGTTTTTGGTGCAGCATCCTCTTTGAGACACAGTTCAGCCAAGGATCACCAACCGGTTGGATATTACATATTGTTTCCTTAGTGACGTGTGGATTTGCAGAGGTCACTGACCATTTCTAGGCCTGTGTGACAGAGGCATTAGCCTATGTAATGGGATGTAGTGCTTCTGGGATTTTTGCAAGTGAGTATTTTTTAAGTTAATCACTTCTACCCTTTGTGATTAATTGACTGTGAGCTTGTTGTAAGGTCACAGACCCCATCAGTAGCAAGGCGCTCCTATAGGTGACACTAATAACTCAAATAAAAGGCAATTTCTGGCCTTTCAGATATATAGTCTATATTAAATCATAAACTGAGGATCCCTCTCTGCCATACTGCTATTGTTGTGTGTGACACAATGACTGCGTACCACAGAGGTGAGCAGTGTGATTTGTCTTAAAATGCCTCTGCTTGTCCATCTACAAAGCTAATGACTGTATTTTTTTTTGCTGCATGCTACATCATGCAACGTCATCATCATGTTTGTCCTCCAGAACTCAAGAGCCATAAATCTGCTAAGAAATCACAGAAATAAATGTGCTCCTTGTAACAAGACAGACCTTGCCTGACAATCCGTGTGATTTGAAATTCTCTCCTATATCATAATAAATGTATAGGATTTTTTGATTGCACTATAAACATGACCTGCATATAGATTATTTGGCATGTATTTAACAGCTCCAACCCAGCAACACACCCCATACCTCTAAGTCTCCTTATTCACGAAACTGGTAAAAAAATAAATAAATAAATAAATACATCTGAAACACTCGAACTGATGCGGGTTTTTTTGTTTTTGCTTGTTTTTTTCAAATCTATCGGAAAATATTTCGCATTTAAAATGCAGTTTCCCAGGCCACGTTATTAATTCATAGGGAGGAGCTTTCAAATGTTCATTTAAAAGAAACCAAAATCGATCAAGTCAGGTAAAAATTATGCCTGGAAGGGGAAAGTAAACATATATGGAGTCTTCAGGGGCAGCAAAAAGATTGTGTGTACTCTACCCACGCTGTTATTTTATACATGAAAAGGTTGCAAAATGTCTTTTTAAGTCATTTTGGGAGAAGCTGCTGCACATTTGCAATCTGAGCGCTGAACCGCTGCTGCACTTTTCCTCCGTCCCCGAGAGGTCTAATAAGCAGCAATCAGAAGGAGATGAAAGTTCATTTTTAACACATTTTAAACCAATTTGCTTCTGTTGCGTACCTTATAAGATGAAACCATCCTGCCGTTACAAATTCAGGGCAGCTTTTAGCCTGATGTGCTCACCTTTTCCACATTGTTAGGATCCCCTAATGAATTCATTACTTTCAGTAACCAAAAAGGTCTGACTTCAGTAACAAAATAATCTTGTTCTGCTCACACATTTCTTCTCTCCTGACTGTAAAGATCAATTTTATAAGATGTTATTTCATCAAAATAAAGCTTTAGTGGGATCATATTGGTGTCATCAATTTCAAATCACTTGTGTTTCCTCACAAACCTGGAAAATGTTCTTTTGTCTTTTGTTGTATAATCTGCATGATAAAAACATCTTTAAAAAATGAGTTGTTGCACAGTATCTCACAACTGAAGAACAGAAAGCTCTGCTGAGTCTACCCCTATCTCAATGTCGCTTTGCCATTTTCAATTGCATCACTTTGCGTGGGCGACCGCGTGTGCACTTGCATAAGTGCGTGTCAGTGCGTGCCGAGGTGGGTGTTTGTCTGCGAGTGTGTTTTTTTACGAGGCCGTGGGCGTTTCTATGAGTCTGAGGCTCTATGCATTAATGTTTGTTTTGTGGCCTAGCTGGCTTGAGGACAGGTGTGGGTGCCTGGCATTTCAAGAACCGATGTCAAAGACCTTTAGTTGTGTAGCTTATGTGTGTGCTGTGCGCAGAAGATCGTGTCGAGTCATGAATAAATGAAGTGACAGACAACAGAAGAGAGTGAGGAGAGAAGCATGGTGAGAGCGAAAAACGTCTGAGATTATCCCTTTACAAAAAAAAAAAAAAACCATATTTCACAAAAACGATGTCAACAACCAACATCTGCAGGAGGGAGCTTGTGTTTTGCAGATTGGTGCTTTCCTTGTACAAAACAGAGAAGTGAGAGAGGATTTGTTACTACAGTCACTATTTTAGTTTTTTCCTAAACATTTCTTTTAGATTAACTGATTTTTTGGATTTGTACATAAGGTCCCAAAATAAGGACAAATGGACACCAAGTTAAGTTTTCAGTTAAGGTTACATCACATATTACAGAAACTGAAATGCACTTCTTTGTCTTTCAGATTATGATTACACAAGTAGATCTCAGTATATTATAATATAATCACTTTTAATTTGGATGCTCATGGTTCACAGCACATGAAAATCTGAACTCGAGTATGCGAAATTATTAAAAAAATATTATTAAAAATACTGCTGGCAGCCAGTGGTATCCCCTCATCCTTCATACCATACCATAGGTATACCATAGGTATGAATTTCAAATTCCCACATTGCCTTGTTCTTGTTATTGCATGCAGAAGATTTTCTGAAAACTTGACCTCTGACCTCTAACCTTGAGGTCAAGGTTACTGAGATTCAAACTGGCCCGAGATGTTTAGTAGATAGACCTATGGTATCAATTAAAAACTCCTAGGTGACGTTCTTCTTCAGTTATCTCATTCACAAACTTGGGTTTCCATATTGCTTGCCTGCCTACCCAGCAGGATGACAACAATACCTCAATCAACCTTATGACTGAGGGATAAAAAAGGATTTTTAATACTGAAATGAAAAGCATGATCATTTACACACTCAGCACTTGGTTAGGTTTTCATGAATTTCTGTATCAGTTTAGTTTGGCATGTAGTGGGTCAGCTTTTGACAGGTGTGCTCAAAGTCCATGTTGCTTCGAAAGTGGCCTTTAAGCTAATTTGAGTGGAGTCTTTCACATCTTCCTCCTGACAGTACCCATGGATTCTGTGTGAGGTCCAAGACAGATGACTTGGCTAGCAAATCATGCACAGTGATAACATGGTCAGAAAACCATTCTGTAGTAGATTTGGCAATGTGGTAGGGTGCTAAGTCATGCTAGAAAATAAAATCAGCATCTTCATTAAGGTTGAAAGCAAATGGCTGCATTGACTTTGGACCAACCACCACCAAGACCAGCACATGACATGGGACACCAGATCGGAGACATCTGAAACATCACACTTTGCTTAAAAAAATTCGGATTCTGAGTTTCTTGACTCTTCCATCCAACCCTAGGACATTGATTTCCCAATGAGAAGCAAAGCTTATTTTCATTTTTAAAAAAGGACTTTGGACCACTAAGCAGCACTCCAGTTCTTTTTCTCCATATGCCACGATGCTTCTACTATTTTCTCTGGTTCAAGACTGGCTTGAAATTAAGAATGTGAAAGCTGTAGCTTTTTTTTCCTGAAGACGTGTGCTCGTGGTAACTCTTGATGCTCTGACTAAAGTTCTTGAATCCACTTTTCTCGACAGTCCTCTTGAGGGTGCAGCTATCACTATTGATTACACATTTGTTTCTTACCACGCTTTTCTCTTCCGGTCAACTTTCCATTACCATGCTTTGATAGGCACTCTGTGAACAGCCAGCCTTTTCGGCAATGACCTTTTATGGTCATGGAGTTTTGCAACTGGGGTCAATTACTTTAATCAGCTGCTAAAATTCGACATGTTCGATTGTGCTTACTGGCATCGTGTCTTTTACAACAAAGTACCGTTGCATTTGTGTTATCAGTGTCTCTTCACTTTTTGTCACAAGGGATGGTGCTGGACAAACTGCCTTGGACTGTAAAGTGTTGCACTGTGCATATGGCACTGCTTAAGATGGTAAAAATGAGCCACGCTGCTACCCGTCTTTGTGGTAACATGTTTGCAACACCATTTGCAGTGTGTGCTACTTTGCTTCTTTGAAGGCCTTTAAAGAGGCTCTGATCCTTCTTTTCAAACAATGTCCTCATCTTTTGAGCCTTGGGCTGTGTCACTTGGTATTTCTTGTTTGACAGCAGGTTTTCATGAACATTTTTTGTTGCCGTGGTTCTGGGTCTTGGACCTGGTGTTTTTGTGTTTAGTTTGGAATTTTGTTACATCTTCATTGTTTTAGGCTTTGAGAATTTTTTTTATGTTCCTAGATTCTATTTATATATTTGCTCATTAGTTATTCTCATTCCCATATTGTTTTTCCAATGTATTATGAATACCTAGTTTAGTTTAGATAGGTTTAATAGTTCCCTTAGTGTTGCCCTACTGTCCTTAGTCACATCTCTGTATTTTTTTATGTTAGTATGCTCCATGTTAAGTCTGCCATGTCCCCATGTTTGTTTACCTTTTTTCCGTGTCAATCTTGTGTGTCTTAGTCTCAATATGTTTGTGCTTCCTGTTTTATTTTGATAGTCCCTCATCCCACATGCTTTATGTTCACTTTTGCTTCCCCTGTCTCATTATGTCTAATTTGGTCCAGCTGTGTTTCCCAGCTGTCTCAATCACCCTCCTGTTGAGTCAGTCTCCCTTTGTCCTTTGTCAGCACGTTCCCAGTGTTTCCCACTTCCTTGTATCTCGTTGTATTTTTCCAAGTTTAGTTAATGTAATTTAAAGTTTTCACTTCATTTTTGTATTTAATGCTTAGTCTTTTGTTTGTGGATTATCAGCCAAAGAACCACTCGCCTTTTGTTAAGATTATTCTGTCTCCAGACATCTGCATTTGGGTCCTCCACATCGGACTCAGTCTGCTCTTCCTGCAGACCTTGACAATTTTGTCAGTCATTCATTCCTAACGTACTTGTGTGTACGGCTTCAATAGAGCAAACATTAGCACATGTGCTGCTGCAGGCTGCTCCTCCTACGCTCTATGTCAACATAATCTGACATGGTTATAACTCTGTTTCCACCACATGACTGGTTTGGTGCTACTGTCATTATCAATGACCTTACTTTTCATCGGTCAAAACATGGATGGACAAGTTCTTTCGACTTTACATTTAACCCATCTTATATTTCTGTCAAGTAAAAGCTGTTTCACAATAATGATCTTTATTGTTTTATTGCCCAGACCTAGATACACAGTATTTATATTCACTCAAACATGATGAGAAATATTTGAATAGTCTGAGATACGAGATTCCTTTCATACAGCATCGTACAAACAGTGCAAATATTTCACATTGCATGTCATGGATGAGTTAATATTTAAGTTTAAATTTGTGAGTTAAATTACAAAATAAAATTTAAATTAACTCACGTGATATTCGGTCTTTTGAGACACAGAAGTAATGGTGGGAAAGTCATTCCCAGTATACCTTTCTAGCCTGAGGGTTATATGCATAACTGGTCCACTGTAATGTGAAACTGACATAAAAAATGTTTAAATAATTTATGAACACTCATAAATTGCTATTATTGTTTTGTTCATTTATTTATATTAACCCTACCTACAGACCCCAGAGGTACTTTTTTAATCATATGTGATTTAATTATATTACATTTCATGTATTTTTCCAAGTTTTCATCACTCTGTAAATCACTTTGTTCCCAGCTATTTTGAATCATTGCGTTCTCTTGTATTTTAATCAGTGTTTTATTATGTTTTAATACAAATGCATCTGCAGAAATCTTCTGAGACCCTAGTCAGAGCACCCAATTCTGCCTACACTGTAAAAAAAAATTCCATATTTAATGTTGTTATTTTGACATTTGTTTCAAAGTAATTTGATCAAATAATGTAGAACAAAAGCTGAGCAAACCCAAACTATCTAGTGACTGACCACTGAAGGCTTATTGACTTTCTTAACTTAAGTCAATACAGTATGTCATCTCATCAAAATATCACTGCAAAGCCTTCTGAGCTCTCTGGGTCCCGTTTTAATAAATGTAATAGACAAATTTATTGAGTTATGTTCATGGAGGGCCCTAATTAAAAGCATTGCACAGTATAAGTGCCTGCAGCATGTGGTGTTAATCGCCCTACATAAACACTGTTAATTTTTTCATCATGGACATATTGAACAATCCTAATTTGAACAGCCTTTATTATGACAGAAGATCGTACTCAGAACAAGTTTTCTATCTATTTTTGTGCTAATAAACAAATCCAAACCGAGACAGTAGCATCGGGGTGGTGTCTGATAACTTCAGTCTTGCAACAGGTGGTCTGGCCCGGATCTCAACATCACAGAGTCTGGGATCAGGCTCCATGATGGTGAGGATCAGACAGAAGACACTGAGACAGCCTAAACTCACAGAAGAGTCTCGGAAAAACATCACCTGCCAAGTGTACCGAGGAGAATTGGTCTTGTTGCAAAGACAAATATTGATTTGATTTAGGTTTCAAAGAGCTGCATGGCTTGGCTAAAATCTGAAGTTTGACGTAGTTCACATTTTTATCTCTCGCATGACTAGATCTGCTGTCATACAAGTGAATCATTGAATAACACAAACAGTCTGCAAGCATGGAAATCCTCAGATTTCGAGCATATACCCTATGGCACACCACAAAGGGTAAATCATAAAATCTGTTTGTACAACTAAAGCACCAACCTGCATCATCTCTCCTTTGGATAAACACACCGCGTCTGTGCGCAAAGACAAATTTAGAGAGTATATTCACCTGTCCAGCCAGGCCAGCAGGCTCTTGGCAGCGGTGATGAGGTCGACCACAGAGGTCAGCAGATCATTGGGGAGGCGCCGCGAGCTCCTGCTCTCTGATTGGCTGCTCCGACGCCGTCCGGAAATGAAGTTCTGCAGGTTCTTGGCTGAGGCGCCGAGCTTGTGAGCCAGAGTCCTGACGCTCTCTGTCTCCAGCCCTGAGTTCTAGATGTAAACAAAGATATAAACATGAACAGCGAACCTTCATGAATACAAATTATTTGTCAGCAGGTTTGCCAGCTTTTATTAAGATTTTGCTGCATATTGGTCAATTTTATTGTAAAAAAAATAAGCTCCATTTTGTCTTTTATTGTCTTCCACGATGGAGGCGACTAAAATGATGGATATGAATGACTCACAATGACTAAAATGGTTGTTGGAATTATTCAGAGAACGCAGTCTGAGTGGGTGATGATGATGATTATCGTGACATTTATCTAGTTTTCCTGAGATTTCTTTTCTTTTTTGGAATAATTGTCTGAATGAATATGTGACCAGGCTGCTGGAAGCCATTTTCATCATCTGCTCTGCCCTCATGTTAAAATCTGCTTGTAGGAACTTTAATTCAGATTTATTGACTGGAGATGTCAGAGATGTGGAGCAAACAGCACACAACGCAGAGAAGACAAAAGCACTGCACAGAGAAGGGTGACAAGTTCAGTTCAGTCGAGAGTGCTACAAAAAGACTGTTGTTTTGCGCTGCGTTAAATTCGGTTTCACAGTATGGATCTACCCTTTAATGTGCATACATGGGAAGTCAGAAGCAGGGAGCGCAGCAGGAAGAACCTCACATAGCACAGAGCAGAGATTAATGACAACACATTCAGCACAGATTCAGTCAGATACAGTGAGAAAAGGAGGAGCTGGAGTGGAGGGCGGGCTGAAAACTAAAGCAGCTAAAATAGCCACACCCATCAATTGGGTGTGTAGAAGGGTATCAGTGGGCTGGCGCTGAGATGACATGGATAACTTAATGGTCTGGCTAAACTAACAGTTTGCCCAATTTACTATTTTGGTATTTGAGGAAATTATTTTTCTTCTTTTTAATATGTACTTTTGCTAAACTGGTTTCATTGTGTTTCAGGTTTCATCTTCCTTATAATCTTATATCTAAAAACAATGCTAATCATCTTAAGTTGACTTTATTTTTGCTGTCCTCATTTGAATGACTTATTTGTAACTCATTTTTTATGATTCATATATTGCCGCCTTAGTTTCAGTGTTGCTTGCTTTGTACAGCTGATGTTGATGTTCTGCCAGATATTCCTTAAAAAAGGAGGTTGCTAACCCTGAATCAATTTTTTCTAATAAACATAAATTCATGTTTCTCAAGCCAAAAAAGTATTCATTGCATTAATTTCGAACTCCGAATGTTCAAAACGAGGCTATTTGTTTTTACTTTGAGATAGGGACAATTAGGAAATGCCAGGGTTTAACGGAGGACACTAACACATTACTGGCAGTGGCATACATTAAAGCTGCAGCTGTAGAGACTGCTAATGAGAGCTCAGCACTACAGTGAAGCACAAAGCAGAACACACAAACTCACCAGGGCACAGAGCAAGTCGACAGCCTCCAGAATGAGCTCCTGGTGTCCGATGCGAGAGACTCCCAGCTCCTCAAGTTCGGCGTGGCTAATCCTCAGCAGCCGCTCCCCACAAACACCTCCGCGCTCAAAGACACACACATACTGTTGCAAGCAGTCGTCCAGACCTGCAATAGACAAGCACATTATCAAGGTTGCTCGCAAGAGACACATTCACATTTGTTCCAAAACCTACTACTGGGATCACAACCTTCACCTTCAGCCTCTGGATTCCAATCAGTTTAAATGGTCAAAAAGGGACCCAAACAAGAAGAAGTGCTAAAGTTTTTAAACACCTGGGACTCTCCAGGAGCTTTTAGAACTGAAGATAAGAGCACCTTTCAGATAAGAGGTCTTCTTGAAGAATCTAAAAAGAAGTACAGGTGCCTTCAACACAAGCGCTTCAGACAAATTAAGACCTACTTTTATGGGTTCGAATAGCTTCCTAATTATTGGCATGAATTTAGCTGTAATACATTTTAGAGTGATGGGATAAAAATAATGCAAACACATTTATATACACCTATTCTTCATAACTGAATTAATATTACATGTAAAATTAAATGTGCATGTTTTTAACCCCCATCTAGAGAGTTTTGGCTTGAATCACAATTTCAGAGATAATGGATACAGAGATGTCTGCCTTCTCTTAAAAATAATGGAGTCAAAAAAGCACTTTGTCAAAGTGCCAAGAAAAAATAAATCAATTAAAAGATGATATTTGAAAAAATTCACTTTTATTCTAAAGAAATTAATAAATAATTTAAAAAAAACATTCACTTTCATGTGACAAGATTCACAGGAACTTTTATCCTTCTGCCAAATCACACGCATCAGAAGAAAGCGTGCCTCTCCCTGTGCTTGTCAGATGGCAGGATGGCTTCCCCCTCTCAGCTGTAATGCTAGCTAGCTGCATGCTCCTGATATACTTAGAGGAGGGCTACCTGCACCAACAGTTTAAATATCTGTTTAATTGTGGGTGTGAACTGTCCCTTTAAGTCAGTTCTGTATGTTTTTAAATGATAAAATTTATTTGGTCAACATAAAAATGTATTCCGCTTTTTACTTCGCCTCTGTCAGTGCGCCCCAGGGCAGCTGTGGCTACAATGTAGCTTGCCATCACCAGTGTGTGAATGTGTGTGTGAATGGGTGAATGACTGAATGTAGTGTGAAGCGCTTTGGGGTCCTTAGGGACTAGAAAAGCGCTATACAAATGCAGGCCATTTACCATTTACCATTCATACTATATTTCATAATCTTTAATCTATTTTAGTAGCTTCATTTAGTTTCCATTCTTTACAATAGCATTTTAAACATGTATCTTACTATATTTCATTTAATCTCTGTGTGTGTGGCCATGAACTCATCGTACACAAGCAGGAGCTGAAAAAACAAACTTGACATCCCATATTGTGATACCATATGATGCCTAGCAACCACGTACCATCACTTAAATTGACCCATTAGTAGGTTTTATGCACAATAAAATGATAAAATATATATATTATAATTTATGCAGTTTTATAGTATGAATGACATTTCATTTGTATCAACAAAACTTCAATTATGCATGATATCTCATGATGTTATCTTGTTGCCTAGTGACCAAACAATAGTGCCCTTATCATATACCGCGTATGGGTATCATATACCCATACGCGGTATATGATAAGGGCTTTTATTATGAAAGGAAGGGACAAAGGGTGGTCGCACATGCGTCAGCATTCTGTAATTACCAGGCAGGGGTAGCATTGTGTTGTTAGTATTTAGCTCATCACCTTACAAAGTAATTGTAGGTTTTGCACCAAACACCTAAATGTGTCAGAGCAAATGTCACTTTATACTTTTTAAATATTTATTTTATTTTTAAATAAAAAATAAAATGCTGTAATGTGCAGAATTATTTGGCATTATCGTTACAGAAAATGAAGTCACATCCTGTCTTTATTTATTATTATTTCTTCCTCTCTATTGTCATACTGTGACTTTTCTGCTCACTCATTTCTACTGCTGGATACTGTCAGTAACCATAACTATAAAGAGCCTATAGATATATATAGTGATATGATTAAAGGCTATATTTATGGGAATTATGGGAGTACACAGAAGGTAGTTTGAAATTATTGGCTGTAGACTCTCAGGAAACTCTCATCCCAACGCTACCATCACTCTTCATGGCCTGCCGACAGCTCAGACACTCTTCAACACGTTTATTCCCCGATCAATAACCGCACACGTTCCCACTTAAAATTATAGGTTTTGGGCTGCACTCCAGAAGCCCTAAACAGCTTTCTTTGCCACACTATCAACGGTGGTTTCCTTCTTTAAAGTCTGTCAGTAGGGAGCACAGATTTCTTTTAGTCTGCACAGAAAAATGCAATGCCAGTTTTTCTACTGCTGCTTGTTCCATTTTGTTTGATATAACACAACAGCTGCTGTGTCATGTTTTTGAGACGTTTTAGCTTGTTCGCAGTTTTGTACATTTTGCCTGTTTTAAAACAAGTGCAGCAAAAGGTAAAGTAGGAGACAGAGCTTGGTTTAAGAGAGACGGGAGAGCCACAAAAGGCATTTTGGGACTCGGTTTGTGTATGTGTTAGTTTCAAAGCTGTTTTACTAAGAAATGAAAGGGAATGGAGAGGGAAATGAAAGAAAGAATGAAACTGTCTATTTGCCTCTCCACCTCAGTGCTAACAGGATATATGGAGGTGATTTTCTACTCTGAAATCTCTTAGATTCAGTGAGTTCTTTTCCACAAGTGAAAGGCCTGTTTTACATCTTCCTGAATCATTTCAAATGCAGTGGGGCAGCACGGCGGTGCAGTTTTTAGTTTCTGAGTTTGAAGCTCCTGCTTAGTTGGGTCCTTTTGGTGTGGAGCTACAGCCTATGTCGGTCTCCTCTAGGTTTCTTCCCAGTCTGAATGCATGCTTGTTAGGTTAATTGATGGTTCTAACTTGGCAATGGTTCTAGATGTGAGAACTGGAGACTTGTCTAAGGAATATCCCACCTTTCACCCTGTGTACCTGGGATAGAGTCCAGCATCCCCCTGTGATCCTAAGTTGGATAAGATGTTACAAAAAAATGATAAATTGTTGGATGTAAAGGCTTAATTTTTAACTGCAATGCAGTTCCAGACATTCAGTGTTTGGCATTATTTTCTATACAGTCTTAAATGTATCTGCTGTGAACATTAAAGCTAGATTATAGTAGAATTTGTCAAAGATATTTTTTACATACATCATCTACAAGTTAGAGCTGCAATATAATTCTGTGGAAAATGAAACCCTGGCTATATACTAGAACATCAGTACTGCCTGGGTAACTGTGGTTTTTTTGCCCTAACAGCTTTCTTTCTCTGAGTTTCACTTTGGCAGCTGTGACCCTTGATATTCAGGTTTTACAAAAATGAGGTGATTGTTAGCTGCAGGTCAATGAAAGAGTTGCTCTCAGAAGATTGGTGTGCATATTTGGCTTAGCACAGATTTTTAAACCAGACACAACCCTCCCATTTATCCAGGCTCATAACCAACAGGGGTTGCATGCTAGCGTGTGAACCAGTGACCTTTCGCTTGTGAGGTGAATGTTAGCAAAACACAACCCCAGCCTCATGAACGGGGATCACCAGCTAGTGTACTCTCACTGCTAGTGCAGTCTCAAATTGGAGCGTTGCATGAGGAAGGATGTCTGGTGTAAAGTCAAACAATTCGATTATTAACTTCACAGGAAAATTGTAATTAAGTGAACAAGAAAAGTAACAACAGTCACGAGGTGGGAAAACTCAAAAATCGATGAATCATGTTACCTTGATATTTTGAGCGTTCTAAGCAGTAAAAATAGCAGGTTGGCTGTGTGTATCCTTTTCATGCAGCCTTTCCTCTGTTCATACAAACTGCATTTGTAGTCATGACAAATGACAGAAAGTAATCTAACAAGTATTTCATTTAAAGCACAGCGAAGCCTTTAATTAAGACTTTATACCTCTGATAACTCGCAGGTTTTAAACGTCTGCAATACTTTTCTTCCAAGACTGAAATGAAATTGAAACCGGTGAATGTCTGAGACTAGAGATGCTGCATATCTACTTTGATAATCTTCTATGCTTTTCTCTATTCTCAGTCATAAACAGTTACAGTGCTAGATGCTAATGCTAAACATAGAAAAGTGTGAAATACTGATGTATTACTGATGTACTAAGCAATCCGTGTAAAGATGTAAGATCCTCCCACAGATTTTTTCTAATCTTGGCTCTGACTGATGTCAGTGAGAGTTGATATCCTTAATATGGTAAATGGCCTGCATTTGTATAGCGCTTTTTCTAGTCCCTAAGGACCCCAAAGCGCTTCACACTACATTCAGTCATTCACCCATTCACACACACATTGACGCACTGGCGATGGCAAGCTACATTGTAGCCACAGCTGCCCTGGGGCGCACTGACAGAGGCTAGGCTGCCGGACACTGGCGCCACCGGGCCCTCTGACCACCACCAGTAGGCAAACATGGGGTTAGCATCTTACCCAAGGATATTTGGCATGCAGCCAGGAGGCAGCCTGGGATCGAACCACCGACTTTCTAATTAGTGGCTGACCTGCTCTGCCACCTGAGCTACAGCCACCCCAACTTAATATGGTCATCTCAGGAACGCAGTCTAACTGTGAGCACAACAGCCTCACTCATCTGCTGTTCGGTGGGGCGTACTACAAAGCAAGTTCAGCACAGGTGGGCTTTCTTTGCAATAGCTGGCTTGACAAAACAAAAAACCCAGTCAGATAACAAATTACACAATGGTAGTTATCAACTCTGTCTATGTCATATACACACATATGTATGTATGTATGTATGTATGTATGTATATAAATAACAGAAAAAGGCAACGCAGTGAGAAGGCGACGCTGCAGAAAATCATTATTTTACTGCTTGGTGCTGCCATGACAGCTGCACATTAGCGCTCTGAAACTTGATACATGAGGTCTGACACTGTCTTACAAATAGACTGATCAGTTTTTTAATGTGTGCTCAGTAGAAAAAAAAAAAGACTCAGCAGCAGATTAGAAGCAAGCATAAAAACATATTTTTGCATTTTCAGCATCAACCACAGAGTGCATGCAAATTACTGTGACTGTGGTGCTCTTTGCTCTGCTGTAACTGCAGCTGTGCTTCCTTCAGTGGCATTGATAACCAGTGTTGGTCAAGTTGCTTGAAAAAGGTAATCAGCAACTAATTACTGATTACTTCCCCCCAAAAGTAATCCCGTTACTTTACTGATTACTTATTTTCAAAAGTAGCTAATAACTTAGTTACTTTTTAAAAAACACGATTTACAACATGAATAGGTGATAAATAGATCTTTCAGCCCAATTCTACTTTTTCTACATAATCCATCATACAAAATGTAATCAAATGGAAAAGTCTCTTTTTAAAACTTGTTTTATTAGTTTTAATCTTTTAACTTTATGCATCAAGCAAAAATTTAATTATATGCAACATTCTCTGACTGGAAGAAATTAGTTTAACATTTAAACCTATTTTCTGCACATTGCAGCACATAAAATAAAAAAAATGTGTTTACACTAACTCTTTCAAATAGATGCAAGTAAAACACAGCAGAAAATAAATAAAATCAAAGACTAGCGGTCCTGTTGCTCTATTTTCGCTGTAAAAAGAAGTTTAGGGGTAGGTGGAGGTTTGCCCTGGTGCAGGTGTGCCGCAGCGGTCAGTTGAAGAATCCGCGAGTTTCTCTGTGAATTTCCCATTACGTGGTAGCGCACTCAGTGCTTGCTTGGAAGTTTAGGGGGTTTTTTTTCACTGTAAAAAGAAGTTTTCTTCGCACGCACAACGGACGCTAATGTTTTTGTCACTTTTTATGGTATCAAACTCAAAGTAAGGTCAGTACTTCCACGCTTTAAACGCTGCACAGTCATACTCTCTCCTGCACTCAATATATTATCCATTTTTGATCTGCACACAGCTGTTGTCACGAACGTCGCACTCGCTTACGTCATTGTCATAAGACACTCTCGCAAGAAAAAAAAATAAATCACGGTTTTAGTAACGCAGTGTTCCTACGGGAAAGTAACGGTGATCTAATTACCGTTTTTGCAATAGTAATCCCTTACTTTACTCGTTACTTGCAAAAAGTAATCGGATTACAGTAACGCGTTACTTCGTGACACTGATGACTCTGGCTTCAAGCTCAATATACCTCAGTAGACCATTTATTTTGCCTGAGGTGATCACAAAAACACTGTTGCAAATTCAGCCTTCAGAAATCAGCGATCTGTGAATGGTTGGTCCCATTAACCACATCTGAAACCTGTTTAAAGCAATTTTTGTTCACTTTCAGTTTGCATGAATCTTCTCAAATGAATAACTTGAAATGATTCACGTAAACATCACACTTTTTCAAAAGCCGTAAGGAGTTTGCATCTGTTGTCCCAACGCTTTGTGCAGCTGCTCATTTCCCCAGATATCTGATTTGAAGAGGCACTGAGAATCTTAGAGGGTTGATATTATAATCTGGATAGGACCCACTTTTGCTTTCTAAGCATGCATGCGAAAAGCACACACCTATTTGCAAAACAACTGCAAATAAAAAGGAGGAAGTTTTACTACTGTCTCAGAAACAAAGTTTTCTCATGTCACCACTATTTATGGGTTCATGTCCAGCTCAGAGTCTCTAAAGGACCTTAAAAAAACCTTGTAACTCAAACAAGAGTCGAGAACAGAAGAAGTAATGGACGAGCAATTAGGCAGCAAACCAGGTAAGACTTTACTCTCTGCTGGATTGTGTAACGTCTGTGCTGTACGTGTGGGCAGGTCTCTCTAGATCTGCTAGTGTGTGAGCGTTTTAGTGGGTGGGTGCGTGCTGTCTTTGAGTGCGTGTGCGCGTGCGTGCGTGTGTGTGTTTGTCTGGCCAGAGTGTGTTTGCTGAGTCAAAGGAAAGCAGATCAAGACAGAGCAGTTCAGCTGCAGCCCCTGGCTCCCAAAACAATGAATGTATCCAGCTTCTAACCCCTTAACAAACAGCCAGCTGGAAAGCACACACACATACACACACCTCTGAGGAATGAGCATTGATTTCCCCTTGCTTCAAGTCACCGCTTTATAATACACTCATCTATCATAACCACACTAACAAAGATGGGGAAACGAAGCAGGATGGGAAGCGAGCAGAGGAAGAGAAGGATTGGGAGAAAAAAGGGCAAACAGGAAAAAAAAAAAAAAAACCCACACAAGCCAGCTGCTAAATTGCATGCAAACTATTTCCCACACACAAATTCCTTCTCTCATCAGCAACCAGCAAAACAGCATTTGTCGCTCTCTACACCCTCCTCCTTAGCCGCTAAATCTAAATGAAGCTTTCAGTCCCAGAATGCCATACATCGGGTCAGATGAAAAAAGTGAAAGCTTGAAACCCATCATCATTGGAAAAAAAAGAAAAAGTCACTAAGTTTTATCACTAAAAATGTAAATATATCCTGGCTTTGTGGCTTTAAAATGAACAACGAGCAATTGGTTTTTAAGATAAGAAATCATTCTTTTCACTACTATCTCATTTTGGGAGGAAACTCCACAAATTGATTCCACTATCTGGACCTCCAAACACTTCAAGTCGATGAGCGATATCTCGGCTCACAGCCTCCACTGACAAGCATGAAAGCACTCGATAAGAAGACATCAAACTGCTCAGATGTGATTTGTGTTGCGTGTTTGGCTCAGGTAACCTGAGGTACACATACAGTGGCTTGCAAAAGTATTCGGCCCCCTTGAACTTTTCCACATACAAATAAATAACTGTGGGGTGTGCGTAATTATTCAGCCCCCTGAGTCAATACTTTATAGCTGCCAGTCTTTTAGGGTATGTCTCTACCAGCTTTGCACATCTAGAGACTGAAATCCTTAAGCATTCTTCTTTGTAAAACAGTTCCAGCTCAGTCAGATTAGATGGGCAGCATTTGTGAACAGCAGTTTTCAGATCTTGCCACAGATTCTCGATTGGATTTAGATCTGGACTTTGACTGGGCCATTCTAACACATGGATACGTTTTGTTTTAAACCACTCCATTGTTGCCCTGGCTTTATGTTTAGGGTCGTTGTCCTGCTGGAAGGTGAACCTCCGATCCAGTCTCAAGTCTTTTGCAGACTCCAAGAGGTTTTTTTCCAAGATTGCCCTGTATTTGGCTCCATCCATCTTCCCATCAACTCTGACCAGCTTCCCTGTCCCTGCTGAAGAGAAGCACCCCCAGAGCGTGATGATGCCACCACTATATTTGACAGTGGGGATGGTGTGTTCAGAGTGATGTGCAGTGTTAGTTTTCCGCCACACATAGCGTTTTGTCCAAAGAGTTCCATTTTGGTCTCATCTGACCAGAGCCCCTTTTTCCACATGTTTGCTGTGTCCCCCACATGGCTTGTGGCAAACTGCAAACTGGACTTCTTATGGTTTTCTCTTAACAACGCTTTCTTCTTACCACTCTTCCATAAAGGCCAACTTTGTGCAGTGCTCGACGAATAGACTGACTATGGACAGATTCCCCCACCTGAGCTGTAGATCTCTGCAGCTCATCCAGAGTCACCCTGGGCCTCTTGGCTGCATTTCTGATCAGCGCTCTCCTTGTTCGACGGCCTTATCTTGGTAGGTTTACAGTTGTGCCATACTCCTTCCATTTCTGAATGATCGCTTGAACAGTGCTTCGTGGGATGTTCAAGGCTTGGGAAATCTTTTTGTAGCCTAAGCCTGCTTTAAATTTCTCAATAACTTTGTCCCTGGCCTGTCTGCTGTGTTCTTTGGACTTCATGGTGTTGTTGCTCCCAATATTCTCTTAGACAACCTCTGAGGCCGTCACAGAGCAGCTGTATTTGTACTGACATTAGATTACACACAGGTGCACTCAATTTAGTCATTGGCACTCATCAGGCAATGTCTATGGGCAACTGACTGCACTCAGATCAAAGGGGGCTGAATAATTACGCACACCCCACTTTTCAGTTATTTATTTGTAAAAAATATTTGGAATCATGTATGATTTTCGTTCCACTTCTTACGTGTACACCACTTTGTGTTGGTCTTTCACGTGGAATTCCAATAAAATCCATTCATGTTTGTGGCTGTAATGTGACAAAATGTGGGAAAGTTCAAGTGGGCTGAATACTTTTGCAAGCCACTGTAAGTAGGACTTAATATGAAATCCTTCGGTAAAGGTGGTAACACCTTTTTAATTGGCAAAGTGGTGGAAAGAAAATTATATGAAGTACTTCCATTTAAAGGTATTCACTCACTATAAGTGTTTTTTAGCAGACTGACACCATTCTGACTAATGTAGCTCAGCCTAAAATCTGTAAGCTTCAAATTTCTGGGGGATTTTTTTAAGTTGGCAATATGAATTACTTATTGAATTGTTTTCTTTATTTCTGTATTATTCATTTCCCTGTTTCTATGGTTTAAATATTGGTGAGTGAAACCAAAGTCAGTCTAAGTCTTGTCCTCCATACAGTAATCACACACCTATCCAAGCCATGCAATGCTATGTTGCTAGGGAATACCAATTCTTCCCTAGTGACCAGAGGTTGCTAGGGTGTGAGCAGCAAGTCTCTAGACTTGTGCCACTGAGGTCTAAAATGCTTGGAGTGACTAATATGACCACAATACAAGTGTGAGTGCATTATATAACAGGACTATCACCAGTGGATGATGCCCTGCTGGTAATGTCCATCTTTTACATACAGTCTTTAGTCAATGTCAGTGATGATGATGATTTTTGGTTAGATTTTTTTTCAGACCTTACGTGTTCTAACATTACATTTTGTCTTTATTCATGTTAAATTTTCACCTTCACTGTAGACAAATGTATTATTCTGTGTAATCTTAGGTATCAAACATCAAATGTACAATTCACAGTGTTCATTTTAAGAGTGACAGCACCGTTCTGTCAAAATATGTTTATAATGCACGTCTAAATACATGGTCTTCCTTCATATATATATATCTATATATATATCTATATATATATATATCTATATATATATAGATATATATATATACACATAAGAGAACAGCACCACCAAGGCTGGAGACGGAGCAATACTGGAAGAGCATATGGGAGAAGGACGCAACCCATAACGGCAATGCTCAGTGGCTAGTGGATCTGAGGGCAGACCACAGCGACCTCCCTGAACAGGGTCCAGTAACCATCACAGTGGCAGATATCCAAGAAAGGGTCTCCAGTATGAAGAGTTGGACAGCACCAGGGCCCGACATGGTTCACGCCTACTGGCTAAAGAAGCTGACTGCACTCCACGAGCATCTGGCAGCACAAATGAACCAGCTGCTAGTTAACAAGAGACACCCAGAATGGCTAACCGAAGGTCGGACGGTCCTGATCCCCAAGGACCCCAAGAAGGGACCGGTCCCCTCCAACTACCGACCAATAACCTGCCTCAGTACTACATGGAAGCTCCTGTCAGGCATCATATCGGCTAAGATGAACAGGCACATGGGTCAATACATGAGCGGGACACAGAAAGGAATTGGCAAGAATACCAGAGGCGCAAAACACCAGCTACTGGTAGACAGAACAGTCAGCCGAGACTGCAAGACCAGACTGACCAACCTGTGCACTGCCTGGATTGATTACAAGAAGGCCTATGACTCAATGCCCCACAGCTGGATACTGGAATGCCTAGAATTGTACAAGATTGTACAAGGGACCCTAAGAGCCTTCATCAGGAACTCAATGGGGATGTGGCGTACAACACTAGAGGCCAACTCCAAGCCCATAGCACAAGTCACCATCAAGTGCGGGATCTGATGCTCTGTCCCCACTGCTGTTCTGCATAGGCCTGAACCCCCTCAGTGAGATCATTAACAAGACTGGCTACGGATACCGACTACGGAACGGAGCAGTTGTCAGCCACCTCCTGTACATGGATGACATCAAGCTGTATGCCAAGAGTGAACGAGACATCGATTCACTGATCCACACTACCAGGATATACAGCAATGACATTGGAATGTCGTTCGGACTGGAGAAGTGTAGTCGGATGGTAACAAAGAGAGGGAAGGTAGTCAGAACTGAGGGGATTGAACTACCAGAAGGCAACATTGCAGACATAGAGGACAGTTACAAGTACCTGGGGATCCCGCAGGCGAATGGGAACCATGAAGAGGCCGCTAGAAAAGCTGCAACCACCAAGTACTTGCAGAGGGTCAGGCAAATCCTGAGGAGTCAGCTGAATGGTAAGAACAAGATCCGGGCCATCAACACGTACGCCCTGCCCGTGATCAGGTACCCTGCTGGGGTAATAGGCTGGCTAAAGGAGGAGATAGAAGTCACTGACATCAAGATAAGAAAGCTCCTTACCATGCATGGAGGGTTTCACCCCAAGTCCAGCACCCTGAGGCTGTACGCTAAGCGGAAGGAAGGGGGCCGGGGACTGGTGAGTGTCAGCACCACAGTCCAGGATGAGACAACGAACATCCAAGAATACATTGGGAAGATGGCCCCAACTGACCGAGTGCTCAGTGAATACCTCAGGCAGCAGAAACCCAAGGAAGAGGAGGGAGAGGAGGAACCATCATGGAAGGACAGGCCCCTGCACGGTATGTACCACCGGCAGTTAGAGGAGGTGGCTGATATCCAGAAATCCTACCAGTGGCTGGACAAAGCTGGACTGAAAGACACCACAGAGGCACTAATCATGGCAGCACAAGAACAAGCTCTGAGTACAAGATCCATAGAGGCTGGGGTCTATCACACCAGGCAAGACTCCAGGTGCAGGCTGTGTAAAGATGCCCCAGAGACAATCCAGCACATAACAGCAGGGTGCAAGATGCTAGCAGGCAAGGCATACATGGAACGCCATAACCAAGTGGCCGGCATAGTGTACAGGAACATCTGTGCCGAGTATAACCTGGAAGTCCCGAAGTCAAAATGGGAGATGCCCCCAAGGGTGGTGGAGAATGACCGAGCTAAGATCCTGTGGGACTTCCAGATACAGACGGACAAAATGGTGGTGGCTAACCAACCGGACATAGTGGTGGTAGACAAACAGAAGAAGACGGCCGTAGTGATCGATGTAGCGGTTCCGAATGACAGCAATATCAGGAAGAAGGAACACGAGAAGCTGGAGAAATACCAAGGGCTCAGAGAAGAGCTCAAGAGGATGTGGAGGGTGAATGTAACGGTGGTCCCCGTGGTAATCGGAGCACTAGGTGCGGTGACTCCCAAGCTAGGCGAGTGGCTCCAGCAGATCCCGGGAACAACATCGGAGATCTCTGTCCAGAAGAACAACAATCATCTTACCTGCGTCCTCATCTGATTATTAGTCTGTTCCCTTCAGTCATTCTTTCAGAGCATAAATGAGTCACGGTAGATACTCACCTCTGTTCAGTAAGTCTGTTCATCTGTTATGTGTGTGCGCCTCTTACCTCCCTCTCTTCTGTCCAGGAGCCTGCCCTGTTTTCCTCGAGGAGGAATCGCAAATGGGAGGACAAAGAAGTCTGTTTCGGTATTGACCTTAAGGACGGAGTGGAGTCTATCGGAGCGTTTACTTGAAAACTGTTCATAGAGACTGTAAATAAATCAACAAACTTCATTCTGATTCTGCGTTTGCGTCCTGCCTACTCTCAGAGGATGATAAGTTGGCTATGAAAGCAACCATTGCAGCACTGATTCGGAGCTTGAGTTAGTTCCTTTACCTCCAGTAAAGGAAACCCTTTTTAAAAACATGCACTATATTACCAGGCGGTGCACTTTTACATTGTGGCTTTGCTATTTTTACTCAAGTAAGACATCTAAGCCCTGCCTCCACCACTTAGGTTTTAATGAGTGTTAATAGCAGCTGATTCTTAATAGATGTGAAGCTGATTAAAACAATGTTGGCTCTCACAGGCAAAGTGTTACTATTGCTGAGAGAGGCAGCGAGAGGCAAAACAGAAGGGGAGCGATGCACTGTGTGGCAAAAGTTCACTGATAATCAGCATCGCTTATCACTGGCAGTGAGGGAGAGCGTGAATGCCCCGAATACTGATGAGTCAAATTGTAAGTGGCATCAACGAGCACACACGCCCACGCAGTACGAGAGAAAGTGAAGCAGATCTGCACAGTTAATATACACAGCATAATGACTGCTGTATGGAATTCATTCTGCAACAGTCAAATATACCCCCACAAACATGTCAGCTGAAGGGAAGAAGAGGGTAAACACTTTAGTTTGGTCTGCTAGACTTAATATGTACATGAGCAGTAGGCTACTAAATGAACTACAGTTATATTTATGGTAACAAAGATGTTTTTCATCGTTGTGATGGCTGCACTTACAGCCACACAGTGGTAATACCCACCATGTTAGTGTAGAGGCTTAAAAGTAACATTGCATTCACATTTGTCTTTCTTTAAATATAGGAATTAATTTACAGGACAATAAATAACTGGTTTTGGTTTAGAGTTAATTCACATATCCACATAACACTGCATTCTAAAATAAGTGCGCACATTTTAGTTTACACTGTTATGTATGATTAATCTTTTGTTTTCTGAGTTACCTTAGTTGAAGCTGTTCCAGTCCCTTGATTAAGGAGCCAAGAGGTGGAAAAGGGGCGGAGCAAGCTTTAAAGAAAGACTGCAAATTGGTTCGTGCCATTACTCGGGACCATGGGGGGGAATTGGAGTTCATTATGTTTGCTTTAGTTAGGTTTTGTGTGTTTTACCCCTTCTCCTGTTTTTGTGAGCTGATCAGCCACTATTTAAGTTTCCCCTTTGTCTCATTAAGTTAGGTCAGTTTGTTTGAGTTATTAGTAGTGGTGTCAAATTTGAGTAGAGTTTTGTTATTTTGACCTCTTTTATGGGCCCAAGATTTTGATTATTTTTGCATGATTTAACCAATTATGTTTTTTGGGTTAAATAAAAAATAATTTTTTTGGACTTTAACCTGTGCCTAAGTTTCCTTCACTGCTCGGTCCTTCACAATCGTGTCCAGTGAAAGTGAAATAAATGTACATAAGGCAACGTTGTGGATAAAGCATGCTTTACCCTCCTTCTGGATACTAAGGTGGAACATGAAGATGGTGTTGTATTTCCTAACTTTTTAAACTAGAGATGGAGACAAAAACTTTCAGATCCAGAAGCTATCTAGATTTTTATATACAGTCTTTGGCTGAGCTGTAATAGTATGGGTGAATCAGAGTGGAGGAGATCAATTGACAAATAAAATGATGGAAAAGTATTTGCAACTAAAATTATGTCAAACTCGCTGCAGTTCTGCATGCACAAAGGAGTGGGACGGGAGGATTTGAAAGCCAAAGCAGAAAGAAGAAAGACAGGACTCAATGAGGGAATCAATAAAGAACTGGATGAGCACAACCCGGCTGATTTTCTAATCATTGGGAATTGTATAATTACTCAATTCAAATATCTTTTTTTAATGCTTTATTTGCAATGATAATGTGATGTGTTTAATTTTAATACAGTAGGTGTAGCCCAATATGCTTCTGGCACTTTTAAAAAACAGGGGAGCCAGTGCATTCAGCAGGCAAGTTTTTTTAATTACGCCTCCGGGTAAAAAAAAGAAGTGTTTATGAGATAATGACTCTCGACCTATGACCTCAGTAAGCACTTTGCTTATGTTTATGGTCTCAATCTTTACTTCGAAGGCTCTGCAGAGAACCACATAGAGTAAAGTGGATAATTAAACACAGAATAATTTAGGGAGCCGCTACTTCCTGATTGAAACATCAAGCCAAAGCAGAAGTGCCACAAACTGCACTTCCTCCATCAACCTGGTCGGGTTGGCTCCAAAAGGGAGTTGATCCCCACAGCCTCAGACTAGTTTTCACTGATTATCTGACTAATATTATAGCTCGAAAGACCATCTACAAGGCAAGGCAAGGCAAGGCAAGGCAAGTTTATTTGTATAGCACAATTCAACAACAAGGTGATTCAAAGTGCTTTACAGAGACATTAGAAACAAGAACAAATAAAAAGCATGATTTAAAATTGAATAAAACAAGCAAATAAACTAACTAACTAATTAACAAACAAACAAACAACAGTATATAAAATCAAAACAGATAAAATCAGAACAGTAGATAAAATCAGTAGTTAAATGTAAGTTTTGAAATTTAAGCTTAAAGGTTAAGCTTCAGTCTAGTTGTCTTAAATTTTGGTATTTCTAGTATCTTACTGGTTTGTTCCTTTGGGTCTAATTAACAGATGTGTTTGTCTTTATTTATTTCACCCACACAGTTTATAGATGCAGCTTGGTAACCAAGCTAGCTGATAACTTCACACTGTCTTATCCAAGCATGGCTCCAAAAAAATAACATAGACCCAAAATAATAAGATCAAAGCTTCAAAATGCGGAGTCCATAATCCGTGGGTGACGTCACCAGAGATGGGCAGTAACGCGTTACAAGTAATGAGTTACAAGTAATGAGTTACAAGTAACACGTTTCTATAATCCGATTACTTTTTTGAGTAATAAGTAAAGTAAGGGATTACTATTTCAAAAAAGGTAATTAGATTACTGTTACTTTCTCATAAGCACGCTGTGTTGCTGCGTTACTAAAACCGTGGGGTTTTTTTGTGAGAGTGTCTCATGACAATGACATAAGCGAGTGCGACGTTTGTGGCAACACCTGTGTGCAGATCAAAAATGGATAATATATCGAGTGCGGAGAGAGTATGACCGTGCAGTGTTTAAAGCGTGGAAGTGCTGATCTTACTTTGAGTTTGATTCCGTAAAAAGTGACAAAAACATTAGCGTCCGCTGATCGCTGCGTGGGAAGAAAACTTCTTTTTACAGCAAAAAAAACCCTAAACGTCCGAGCAAGCACCGAGTGCGCTACGACGGAATGGGAAATTCACAGAAAAACTGCCGTATCCTTCCACTGACCGCTGTGGCACACCTGCACCAGGGCAAACCTCCACCTGCCCCACTCCTGCTATACAGGTGAAAATAGGGCAACGGGACTGCTGAGTCTTTGATTTTATTTATTTTCTGCTGTGTTTTACTTGCATCTATTTGAAAGAGTGAGTGTAAACACAAAAAATCATTTTATTTTATGTGCTGGAATGTGCAGAAAGTAGGTTTAAATGTTAAACAAATTTCTTCCAGTCAGAGAATGTTGCATATGGGGGCGTGGTTAGGAAGCAATGGCGTAAGACGTTTTTTGAAAGAGCTCCGAACCAACCTATATTTTTTTATTCATATCCATCTGTTTTTTGAAACCTTTCTGTTGAGTCCTGACGTTTGTATATACTTTATAACAATGAAACCTAAAGCTTCAAAAGCCCGTGAAAAATCGGAGAAGATCAAGGTGAGTCAGCGAGTGTGGCTAACGAGCGCGCGCTAGCTGAGGAGCCAAGTGCAAATAGCCCCGTGACTTCCCAAGTAGCTAACCTGACGTCAGCCAACATAATGAGTGCAATTTCTAGATTGGAGACTTCGGTTGATAGCAAATTAACTGCTATTTCAACCATGATGAACGCTATGGAGACCACTCTTTCCACTGTAACTGGGAGGATACATGATATTGAGAAAGCTATAAACGGGCATGACGAGAGGATTGCCGTTTTAGAGGCGCTCTGTGACTCGCTCCAGAAAGGATACGATTTACATCACAAAAAATTGGATGACCTCGAGTTGCAGTCAAGATGACAGAATATCAGGATCCTTGGAGTTGCGGAGGGGATGGAGAAAGGAAACCCACTGGACTTAGCAGATTTAGCCAATTTACACAGAAGAAACTGGCGCTTCGATCCAACTCTGCTTAAAGATGAGACCTTTCATAAGAAATTGGAGAAGCACATTTTGGATTATGTTAATGATAATGATAAAGGTGATGTTAATGATGCAATTCTCTGGGAGAGTATGAAGGCGGTGTCACGGTCCGCTGTGACGGACCGAGTGGAGAATGCGTGTAATGGACCCAGGTGCGTACACAAGTGAACAGACGGGAGTGAGCTTTAACAGAAGGCGAGCCTTTATTATTAGATTAGATAGAACTTTATTAATCCCTCGGGTGGGTTCCTCTGGGAAATTCGATTATGGCTGAAAACAAGGTGTGCAAATACAGCAGGGATGGCGTGGCTAAACAAAAACCTAAACTGGGAACAAACTATGGTGAGGCTATGGCTTGGAAGACAACAGACCAGGCATGGAAACACGGAGGGTGGGAACACAGACGACGCGACACAGACTGTAAGAAACACAGAGACTAAATACACATGAGGGATGATCAGGGGAAGTGGCCACACATGGGAACGCAGCTGACACACATGAACTTAACGACAGGACAGGAGGAGTGAGCTGAATACACAGACAGTGAATGCAGGCCTTCAAAGTAAAACAGGAAACATGAGACATGAACCGGGGAGACGTAGTACAGGGGGAGGTGACATAACTGACAGCATGAACTTGACAGTACAAGACACACAGACATAAACACACGAAGGGCAAGGGAGACGTAATGCAAGGGTAACATAATTACAAAAAGGACTGGACTACCTTAAAGAACCTAAGCAAACAATAAACATCAAAATAGGTTAAGCATAACACACTGGGTCACACGACCCAGGACCATGACAGGCGGTAATTCAAGGCCACATTATTTCGTTCTCTGCAGCTAAACGTAAATCCCAGGAAATGGCTTTGAAGGATCTGGAGTCAAATATACAGCAACTAGAACAAACGTATCAATCCTCTCCCACAATAGAATTACTGGGCAAAATTACTAAATTGAAGTGTGAGTATAATTCTCTGCTTAGCAAACAAGTTTGCCTTCAAATCACTAAGTGTAAGCAAACATTGTTTGAATTGGGTGATAAGCCTCATAGGCTACTTGCAAGATTACTTAGAAAAACACAAGCATCACAAACTATACTATCAATCAATAACAAACATGGGTGGACCACTAGAAACCCTCAACAAATAAATGATTGTTTTGGAGATTTTTATCGTAATCTTTATAGCTATAAAAGTTCTGTGAGTCAGTCATTAATTGAGGACTTTCTGGAAAAGTGTAATCTCCCAAAATTAGATGATGAGGCAGTTGCAGATTTGGAGGCGGACTTCACATTAGATGAGATTAAGACAGCTATTCAACAGATGTCAAATAATAAGGCCCCTGGGCCAGATGGTTTCGGAGCAGAGTTTTATAAAGCTTACACCTCATTGCTAGCCCCTCTAATTTTGCGTATGTTTAACTATTCAAAATTGTCTGTCTCTTTGCCAAGTTCATTGCATCGTGGTGTAATCTCATTGATTCTTAAAAAAGATCGCGATCCTGTGTCTGTCTCGTCCTATCGGCCTATATCTCTCCTTTCTGTTGAGACCAAGATATTAACAAAAGTTTTATCAAACCGCCTCAAAGATCATATTGCTAAACTTATACATCCAGATCAAATAGGGTTTATCCCTAACCACTACATTTATTTTAGTTTGCGTAGCTTATTTAATCTCATATATAGTCCTGCTAGGTGTTCAGATGATTCTGTGGTAATAGCTTTGGATGCTGAACAAGCTTTTGATCAGGTCGAGTGGCCGTATTTGTTTACTGTATTATCCAAATTTGGATTTGGTGATTCTTTTATCAATTGGATTAGAATTTTGTACTTTTACAGGGCCTTACTAGATATATACAGTCCTTCATCTGATACTTTTAGGGAGCAGTGGCAGGAAGAACTGGGGGTGGATGTTACTGATGATGTTTGGCAAGAGTGCATTAAGAATATATATTCTAGCTCTATAAATGCTAGACATAATCTGATCCAATTCAAGGTTGTGTATAGGTTGCATTTTTCTCCCACTAAAGTGAAAAAAATATATAAGAACGTTTCAGCCCTCTGTGTTAAGTGTTCAAGTGATCGAAGAACTTTATCTCACCTTTTCTTTCAATGCCAAAAACTACAGCTTTTTTGGAATCATCGGTTTGATTTTCTGACCAAAGCCATTGGCAGGGAGGTCCCATGTATCCCCTTTGCAGCATCGCTCGGGGTGTCTGAACCAGGATGGGTAAGGGACAAGACAGAGACGCAGGTTGTGTCAATGACTACACTTGTGGCTAGAAAGCTGATACTTCTCTGCTGGTAGTCTGATAAACCTCCTACCTTTGAAATGTGGTTGAGAGAATTTGGAAATGTACTCCACCTGGAGAAAATTGAGTTTACCTTGTCTAACCGAGAGAGTGTTTTATAAGATTTGGCAACCAGTCATTAGCTTGAAGAATAAACTTAAGTGAAATGTACTCAGTTTTAACATTTATGTATGCTGTATTACCACCTTGTTGACTTGCTGTCCACCTTCTATTGTGTTCTCTTGAAGGTGATTGTTGTATACTGTTCAATTATAAAATCAATACAAAATATATTGAAAATTTTTTTTAAAAAGGTGGTGCAAATCAGCAGTGTGCAGACTGACAGTGAACAATTATGAGTTATGAGGTATATTACTGAAGTACATTATTGTTGTTGTTGTTGTTAAGTGCTTGTGCAATGATGTGTAGAGATATGTAGATATATATATTTCAGTTTGTATGTAAACTCTGGCCCTGTGCGGACTGAATAAAGTCTAAAATAAATTCAAAAATGTGACCCAAAAAAAAGAGAATGTTGCATATAATTTAATGTTTGCTTGATGCATAAAGTTAAAAGATCAAAACTAATAAAACAAGTTTTAAAAAGAGACTTTTTCATTTGATTACATTTTGTATGATGGATTATGCAGAAAAAGTAGAATTGGGCTGAAAGATCTATTGCTTTATTACCTATTTAGGGGATAAATAAAGTAACTAAGTAACTAATTATTTTTGAAAATAAGTCATCAGTAAAGTAACGGGATTACTTTTTTTGGGAAGTAATCAGTATTTAGTTACTGAATACTTTTTTCAAGTAACTTGACCAACACTGGACGTCACAGTACATGCGATTGATAAGTTGCTACAACAAGGTGGTGGTGCCCAGGACAGAGTTCACAAAGCAGCAGGTGAAATCATGGTGGCTGCGTCTATCTTTTAAGTACAGTCTATGCTGTTATAGACTTTTTTCTCCTAACCACACCTCAACCTTTATATTTAGGTTTCATTATTGTTGGTCTGCTGCTATTATTCACTTAACAAATTTTCTGCTGATGTGTCGGGTGGCTCTATATGTGTATTTATTTATTTTTTATTTAAAGTCTAATTTTGGCATTTTTCGAATTAGCTGAATTACACCACAGTAATTAGGCGCTCCACTTGGAAGTGCAGAAGTACCATTAAGTGCCCGTGTGGTGAATCACTGATCTACAGTATATTTAGTAAAAATCCTGAAATGTACTCGGCCAACTTTTTTTTTTTTTAAATTGAGTCACAAGCTAGGTGCAAGTCTCTGTGTAGGTTTGTTGTATAACGGTTTCTTTCTGAACAGTCATGCACTCCCATCCCTGTATGTACTGCATACATGTCCATGTGTGAGAAGGAGCAAGATCATGTGTGTGCTTGGTTTAACTGGTACAAAACGTGTGATTCATAGCTGACTCACACACTTGACTCCCACAGAGGCACACTTTTCACAACAACAGGCGAGCCAAACTCCCACAAACACCCTCTTTCTCTCTGTCATACGCACACGCGAGTAATAAAGCTAGATTTTGCACTGACTTCTGGGATGTTCAAGAGTCCTATAAAAGAGCCGGCCCTCCCAGTCGGGTTATGTGTCATCTGTTCCAAGGGCTCTAAAGCTTCGGTAACAATAAAAGCCAGACGAATGCTCGCTCTGTTCCCGGGATTTGTAAATTCAGGATGTTAAGAAGAAAAAAAAAGAAAAAGAGAAACAGCAGTTAAAAGTGAGTTTATTATCGGAAAGTTGCCCATTTGAATCCCAGTGTCATCTGGGAAGATTTTGCAATGGGGAAATAAACTAAAGAAATTCTTCCTGTAAATACAGTTTTGCTTCTTGTTGAACGCTGTTTGAATATTACATCTACTCCAAGTCCTCCCCATCACATCAGTCAGTAATTAGGCAAGATAAAAATAACTCCCCCATCCAAGAAAAAAGAAGAAAAACAAAACAAAACTCATGCATGAAAAGTCAGTGGAAGAATCCACGTGAAGCAAGGAGAATGGAACTTTGCTCTAGGCAATGCAAAGGCAAAGAAATTAGTCTATCTTTAGAAATGTAATAATCAATAAACAGAACACCAATCTGTGTCAAGCTGCATGGCAGTACACCCAGAAGCCTCTGACTTTCAGTTTCCATTTTATTAATAAAAAAGTTTCAACCAGAAAACTCAAATATTTTAATATAGTTTGGGCACAAATGCATCAACAGCAAATTCAAAACAACAGATTTGGCAAGAGAATGGATGGATGGATTTGGCATACAAAGAAGGACAGTTGTATCTTACTTTTACTGCTGGCATCACAGACAGGTTGGAGGTCCATTTAGCAAACATAATAATAAAGAGGAAGCCAAGAGGTCCAAAAACAGTTCGAAACTCACGGATCAGTCAAAACTCTGGCCTGACTGATGGGCTGAGAAAATAGGAAAGGTAACAAACATAAGCATGGCTGTATGTTAGGTGAGTAATTAGTGGATGGGGGGCACAGTTTGACAGAAGACTGGTAGGAAGAAAAATGGAGGAAGTAGAACAAGGTGAACAGTTTCAAAATTAAACAGGATTTTTTTTTACATTTATGAAGCCACTTCACAAGTTCGTCAATTTTGCCATCAAATGTGCTTTAATAAGCTTTCTCTCTGCAAGTTTCAAATCATCATGGCTTTATTAACAGCTCACTCCCATGTGGCCACAATAACATTATCTCTGCTCATTCTAGCCATGCTAGTTCACATTAGACATACTGTTCACACTACATATACTGTACGGTTTTTACTAAGTTAACTACCTTTAATTTAGCAAACTCCCACCGTAAGGGTGTGTTTTAACTGATGAAACTGTGTCGTACTCAGGCTCGGACATCTGATTGCTGCCTTTTATAAGTTTATTCCACAACCATAAACTAACACCAGTACAGTAACCGTGCCTTTACAGATGCCAGGTAATCAACTGAAAGACACAAAATAAAACAACCATACAACATTAACAAAGCAACACTATTAATGACAGTACAGTTTAGTAATAGTCATATTTATAGCTTTAACACGTTACTTGGTTAACACAGAAACTCACCAGCTCGGCTTCATCAGTCATAACAGCGATATCAATGAAAAGAAGATCCGGCAGGTAGGATCTATGAGCGGCCGTTAACACATACCATCCCAGACTTAGATAAATCACTCCGTCTTAAATAAATTTGTCATTTAAAGCAAATATGAGTCTGGCTGATAATAAATCACAACAAACAAATTGGCATGTTAGTAATATGGGAAAAAACCACACACCTCCCACTTGGGCTACGTGCCAGACTAAGTAGGCCACAATAACCAGTAGCAATAAACACTAATATAGAAAACAAAAAGTCTTATAACAGTGTTTTAAACAGGTTGGGCCTGGTCCCCACACCCAAGAGTCCCCAATCTGCAAGTATCTCCTGGGTACTCAGGGGGATGAACCACGTTCCTCCTGCTCCTCTACTGGCAGTAACACCACCAACCTCCTTACGTCCCTGTGGAGAATGGTGGAATGACATGGTTCCCTGTCCTTCCTTGCCTGAGACCAGTTGATGGGACGACTACAACAAATCCTTACTTTGACATCTCGAACAACACCTAGGTGATCCGGATCTGCCTCCTCCACGCGGCCCAGCTTGAAACGACCCCTAAGTGCGTTCTGATCTGCCACCCAGACAAGGTCCCCAACAGAAACATTTCTCGCCGGGGCATGCCATTTTTGCCGAACAAACAGGTGCGGCCCGGCCAACTGACTCCAGCGTCTCCAAAACTTGTCCACTTCCACCTGGACTGCACGTAGACGACTGAATGGGTAGGCAGGGAACTCAAAACCCATGTTGTCGCCCCTGGGCCCTGCCCGACCCAACAACAAAGAGTTTGGTGTCAACACATCTACAATTTCTTCCTGAATTTGAGCTCTGGCCCCGATAGGCCTCTCATTGGTGAGGTTGGCCGCCAAATAGAGGAGGGTTTGGAATTCCAGAGCAGTCAAGTTTCCCTCCTCACCAACGTTACTCAACGCCCTTTTCAACACGCGAACAGCTGCCTCTGCTGCTCCATTCCGGTGTGGGGAGTCCGCTGGACTAAACTCCCACATCCAGTCAGACCCAACTACGGCTGCCTTTCTTTGGATCTCGTCTTTGTCGATACCCGCAAGGAAATCATAGAGCTCCTTCAGCGCAGGTTTAGCTCCCACGAAATTGGTCCCCTGGTCAGACCAGAGTTTCTTGGGGTGACCCCTCAGGGCAGTAAACCGCTGGTATGCCTTCAGGAAGCCCTCAGTTGACAGATCTTCAACTATGTCTGCATGAACTGCTCTTGAGGCCATACAGCTAAAAACCACGCCCCAAACTTTCTTCTTCACTCGTCGTCTTACTAAGTCTCTGACAAAATATGGACCAAACAAGTCCAAAGTAGTGTACTCAAAAGGGGCTGCTGGCGTAGTACGTACGGGAGGAAGATCACTCATCACCTGAGTGCATAGCTTGGCCCTGCACTTTCTGCAACTTACGCACGAATCAATCACCTTCCGTACGATCCTGGGACCTTGAACTACCCAGCCCCTCTTCCTCATCCGAAGAAGGGTGGCAGAAACACCTTCGTGGTTGACACGATGGGCGTCCTCAGCGAGGAGAGAGCTTAACCGACACTTGTAGGGGATCAAAGGGACCCCGGACCTCTCCTCCTCAACGGATTGAATCCGACCATAGCACATCAAGAGCCCCGTTGTTTTATCCTTGCGCACAACCAGGCGGTTGAGCATCGTCGTAGGGAAAGTCACACCTGCTTGGGCGGCGAGGCATAAGTCCTGAAACGCCTCTACTCGCTCCTGAGCCGTGGGCACTGCCTCCCACTTTAATCCTACAGCAGTTCGACCCCTGCCAGATAACCAAAAGCGCAAGGCTCTGTGGACATAAGCTATGACCCCACAGAGCTTGGCTAGAGAATTGAACCGTGAAAGATCTACTTGATTTATCAAGGCTGAACCCCAGCACTCCTTGATCCTGCAGACATTAGAAGCAACAGAAGGAGACCCCTTAGTCTCAAAAGACGTAACCTTGTTGCTGAATGGTAAAAGCTCTGGACTTACTCGGCCGCCGACCACGGCTTTGACGCTATCAAAACCATCTGGAGTAGTCTGCGCCCTTTCCTGCGACCTTGTTAAGATGGCAGAAAAAGCCTTTCTTTGGAGTCGACTGACGACTTCTCTAGTCCCAGAGGCCACCTCTGCAGCTGACTTTATGGGCCATTCCTCTACTGGCTTGGTTAGGAACATGGGACCGGTCTGCCATGAAGAGCCCTCACCAAGCTGCTCAGGGGAACATCCTCTTGTGACCAGGTCAGCCACGTTGAACTGGCCAGGAAGCCACCACCAGTCGGTCACAGGCCCAGTCTTCTGTATCTCTCCCACTCGATTGGCAAAGAAGGTCTGGAACCCGTAACTCTCCCGTTGGATGGCACCTAACACAGTCTGACTGTCCAGAAAATGGTACCAACGATCTATTTCCAACCGACTGTACTTCAGAAAGTAACCTTTCAGGCGAGTGGCAAAAACAGCTCCACAAATCTCTGCCTTGACAGCATCTCCCTTTTGCTCAATTGGAGTCAATTTGGCCTTGGACTCCACGAGCCGGGTCTTAACCCCTCCAGATGTTTCCCAGCGCAGGTAGAGGACCGCTCCGTATGAGTCACAACTTCCATCAGAGAACGTGATCCCCCAGGGTTTACCCACCCAGCCGGATGGTGTAATACTCCTGGGAAAGGTGATGGTACTCAGCCGCGCGTACTCCTCAAAGAGCTTGATCGCTCTCCCACGTAGTTCACTAGACAGCGGCTTATCCCACGTATCCTTAGTCAGTATCCCGGCCTCCTGAAAGGCTCTTCTGACAAGAATAACACCTTTCTGCTTCAGGGGCGTCGCCAGACCAAGGGGGTCATAGAGCCCTGCTACCTGACTTAGAAGCATACGGCGGGTGAGGGGATTTGGCGTCTTCTCCCCTATGTTCTCCTCAGTGAGGTCTACTTGAGTACGCATCTTTTTCTTTCTTGCGGAGAAGTTAATAGCCACCATGAGGAAGAGCTTGTCTTCTTCCACGAGATAACCCACACCCAAGGCCTTGTTGTCCTCGGTCCGCAGCTGGTTGGGCAACATGATGGTTTCTGGTTCGGCAGGAACAGCACCTTGCCTCCCACTAAAGCCAGACCGCACCCAAGGCTTGAGGTAAAACCCACCATGCTTGAGAATGGTTTCAACCCCCTCAAGGATCTCGCTCAGTCTCTCAAGGTCGTTGTGGGACACAAGGATGTCATCCACGTAAGTATCCTCTTCAATGACACGTCTTTCTTCCACTCTGTTGACAAACTGTGGCAGAAGGGCAGTCTCTCGCATGGCAACCTGAGCGATACAACCTGCAGGCTTGTCACCCATGTTCACACGCACCACAGCATAATCCTTGATGTCCTCCTCCAGGGAATGCCTCCACAAGAAGCGGTGAACATGCACCTCTTGATCCTCCAGCCATACAGAGTTATACATTTTGGAGACATCCCCTATTGCCGCATGCTCTCCCTCCCGGAAATGGAGCAGCACTGCCCTAATGGGATTCAGGACATCTGGGCCTTTCATCAAGATGCTGTTCAAACTAACACCTCTGTACACCTGGCTGCTGTCCCAAACGAGCCTCACCGGCGTGGTGTTGGAGTGTGGGTTGGGCGCCATCAGATGGTTTATCCACCACACCGCTCCTTTCCACTCGTCCAACACCGTCTGGGAAAGCTGGATAGCGGCCCCCCTAGCCAGCATGTCGCACACCTGCTTAGCATAAGCTGCCTTCCATAGCGGATCTTTCTCGAGGCGCTTTTCTGACTTCAGGAAAGTCGCCTCCACAGCTTTGCGGTTGTTAGGCAGGGTCGCAGGGTCCTCTTTCCAGGGATATTTAGCATCCCAATGGGGTTTGTCACTATGATTGTCACTCAGCTTGAAGGTTAGACCTCCTCTGATGATCTCCAACTCTCTTTCATCAGCAAGTGACATTTCTTTCCCTCCAGGGGCGCACTTCCCGCAGCGGCACCCGCCACACATGGGATCACAGGCGGCACCAATACTGTCCCACTGCAGCCATTTGATGATCTCAGTGTTGGATGTAGCCGTGGTACCGACTTCTACGCCGTTCTTTGGTTTTGGGCAGCAGTTATGGAGGGCCACAACTCTCTGAGACTCCGCCCTCATGGAGCATGCAAAATGGGTCGATGAGAGTCGTGCAGTCACCTCCACATCTTCAAACAGATCTGGGTGTGCACCACTGATGTTTTTCCCCAACGGACCATCCCACAGAACCAAGTCACCGCACCTCATCATTCTCTGGGGGGCTAGACGACCCTCCCGGGTGCTGATGAGTAGCTCAATCTTTTCCGGGCGAATCAGTTCCCCGGGTTCGACGGAGCCTGGGAAAAACTTCTCCAGGCGCCCCGAGTCCACGACGTGACCCACATTGGCAATCTCTTCTAATCCATAGCAAACCATCTCATGGAGTCGCCATGTTCCCTTCTTTGTGGCTACTTTTATGCTCACCAGGTATCTCTTTGTCTCTACTTTTGCCTCCATGCCACCAACACCATGAACAACTAAGGTGATTGGTTCACCAGGCAGACCAAGCCTCTCCGCTGCCTCGTGGGTGATATAATTCGTGTCAGAGGCTAAATCGATGAGTGTTCCAATCCAGTCTCCCCTCTTGGTGGTGACGTCCAACAACATCATGAGGACCGGGAGCTCCTTCAGACAACTCTCATCTTCTGAGCCTCTGCCAGCCCACAACTTTGAAGTTACTTTGTTTGTGCAAGCCCTTCGAACAGCCTCCAGCTGCTCCGGGGACAGACCTAGGCCAGCAAACACAGCCTCTTGCTCTTCCGTCGGGCCTCGGGGTTCTCTCCTTTTATCCCCTTTTATCCCTTGCCTAGCTGCATCTTTCCTAGTTGGGATCTTAAGACACAGGAAGAAATGGTGATCCGATGAGGCATCACCCCTTCTGCATCCTTCATTACGACACAGAAAGTTTTTACTACACGGGTCATCACTCCCATGAGAGTCCAGACACCTGGGACATACTTTTGTCTTTTTCACGTAAACTCTCCGCTCTGACGGGTTGGCCTTTTTAAACGTCTTACAGCGGTATAAACGCCCTGTGTGACCCTCTTCGCCACACAAACAGCAAGGATTCTGTGACAGCTCACCTCTCGTCTCGCTCGCAGTAGTCTTGGTGAACGAACGTCTCTCTATCCTCCGATCAGGCCTCTCTTTTGGTTTCTCGCGGGGGCTCGGATCGGCTGCCCTGGCAGTATTAGACTGTCTGATGGATTGCAACTGCTCCAGTTGCACCAGAACTGTCTTCTGATCTTTCAGGAACTGCCATAGCTTATCAAACCGGTTCTGTGGACTGACATCATTGACAGGATCACATCGGTACAAAAGCCACCTTTCTTTCATACTGTCCGGCAGCTTACTCTCAAGTGACCGGATCACTAACTGATTTTTTATGGCATCTTCACAACCTAGGTCTATTAAGTCCAACAGCGCCCTCTCTACAGCTTGGATCAACTGTAAAACCTCTCTGGGTTTGTTGTTGCGCACGCCCGGTAACTCCTGTAGCTCAAGTACAATGTCATCTGCTATCTGTGATACGTCACCATAACAGTCCTCTAAAACTCGGAAAACCTCACTCGCTGTACGGCAGTGAGACAGCCTAAGTTCACATTTTACTGGATCAGCAATACTGTCCATCAGGTGGAAGAGCCTGCACTCCGGGGAACCTGTGGGTTCCGCTAACGCTTGGAGGATCCCCCAGTTACTCTTCCAGCGCCAGTAGCTTCTCCTGTCCCCAAAGAACTTTGGTAGGCTCAGGGGTGCGAGTGCGATCCTTGTTCCGAGTGATCCTTGAGAGACGGTAGACGTGCTCTGTCCTGCCCCAGCGCCATTGGGTCTCACACCATGCACTCCTCGAAGCTGCTGTGGCGTGCCTGAGAGGCCAGGGTTGAACACAGGACTCCCCAGACCTTGGTATAGTGGTCCCTGTGGTGGCGCTTGAAGGGCTGCAATGGAAGGACTTGCAGCTCGTGCTCCATCGGGGCCACCTTCATCAATAACCTGGTTACTACTGCCCACTGCGGCACTTTGGCATGCAGCAGGGTGCACGTCAGCATCTAGCGCACCACTGGCACGCGCTGGGCCATCATCTCCACCGGTCGCAGCGGGCCCACTGGGCTTGCTAGTGCTGGTCGTCACTCCACCGTCAGCGCCACCTTCATCACTGCTTTCACCTTCACTGCTAGTCCTGCTTCTAAGGTCGCCACACCCAGATCTCCTTCTTCCATCTAGGGTGGTAGCCAGCATCACCATAGCCACTCTCCTCCTTTCCTTGAACTCTTTGAGACAAGCTCGCATAACGTTCACTTCTTTCTCTGGAACATAACGATCCCACTTATGCACAAACTCACTCAGAGCTTCCTCTCGGCCTTCCACAGCAGGGAGCATTGAATCAAACTGATCCTGTTTTATTTGACCCGTTTTGAGCGCTTCCACCTGGCTAATCATATCTTTTAGGTCAACTCTTAGACTGTCAAACTGACCTGATGCACAACGAGACCATGACGCTTCCTTTAGCTTCATTTCTGTGGTCTGGTATTTTGAGCGGCAGTCCTGCAGCTTCTTCTCCACCTCAGCTATTTCTGCTGCAAGCCCACTTGCATCTTCTTCTTCCATAGCAGCGATGTAATCAAAACTGCTATCACAAACCTCACTATAACTGTCTTTGAGTGTCCTACTTTCACACATGAGGTCATGTTCAGTCAGAAGGTCAATGTTAAAGGCAATGGAATTGGCTTTCCTAGTAAAAACTGCTTGCGCAGAGGACCGCCTTTTCTTTAATTCTTCTCGGGATGCCATACTGACTTTTCCTTCTTGTTTATTACCGGCGTTATTCCTTTGCCCTCAACAAAGATGGCGGCGACCCACTTCCGGTCGCTTAGCGGCTAGTAACTGAATTAAAAGTTCGTTTTCGGCGGCCGGCTTATCCTATGCCAGCGCCCTAATAGTCCCAGCAAAGAAATCCACACACAGTCTCTCACGTACGAGGGCTTGACGGTGTTTTGAGAACGAAGTCACGTCGATCGGCCGTGTCGATCGGCCGCGACGATCGGCCGGGCTCCGTCTAATTGCTGGATTCTCCGTAGTCGACACAGGCCCTCCTCCACTTCTCCGTCGCGGGGGGTGGCTAAGTGTTGATTACTGTACGGTTTTTACTAAGTTAACTACCTTTAATTTAGCAAACTCCCACCGTAAGGGTGTGTTTTAACTGATGAAACTGTGTCGTACTCAGGCTCGGACATCTGATTGCTGCCTTTTATAAGTTTATTCCACAACCATAAACTAACACCAGTACAGTAACCGTGCCTTTACAGATGCCAGGTAATCAACTGAAAGACACAAAATAAAACAACCATACAACATTAACAAAGCAACACTATTAATGACAGTACAGTTTAGTAATAGTCATATTTATAGCTTTAACACGTTACTTGGTTAACACAGAAACTCACCAGCTCGGCTTCATCAGTCATAACAGCGATATCAATGAAAAGAAGATCCGGCAGGTAGGATCTATGAGCGGCCGTTAACACATACCATCCCAGACTTAGATAAATCACTCCGTCTTAAATAAATTTGTCATTTAAAGCAAATATGAGTCTGGCTGATAATAAATCACAACAAACAAATTGGCATGTTAGTAATATGGGAAAAAACCACACATATACTAACTAGTACATCTTTACAATGATAAAAAGTAGACAGAGCTCCCACCACACAGCTAAAACTGTCATAAATCCCTTTTTTGTTTTAGCACTTCTTCTTATTTAGAAACATCAGGACCAGCTCATCATCATTTGTTGTCAACTCCATTTTATTTCGCAGTCCATTTTTTGAGGATTTTCCACACAAATGTAACACTTTCGGTGTCTACATACGTTAAAATACAAATCACTATGTGAACATTTCTGAATTTTGTGTTGCTTTTTTGTATCACGATTGGTCTGTGATGGCCTTTAGAAGGCATATTCCTTCATTGCCCAAAGTTTTATGAAGACTCCTCCTTCATAAAAAGAAAAAGTAAATCTTTGATTTTAGGCAGCGGTAGACAGAAGAGAGTGACTCATTTATAGCTGGAAACCACTGCTTTCACCAGCTGCTGTGTATCTACCTACTGTAGCTATTAAAGCTAGCATTAACTCCACTGGTTCTCCCTGGCTGCCTTTTTTGTCTCCAGCAAATCCTTTTTAAAAGACAACTAGCAAAAGTTTTTTTAAATATGAAACCTGTTTCTATTTTTTCATTCTATTTGTTTTTATTTATTTATTTTTATCCATAATGGAAAGGCTGAAACTATATAACACAGGGCAGTGAAGTCTCCGTTAACGGTCCATGTAGAGCACTATTACAAGCCTCTATCTCCATCTGCCAGTTATTCGATTTAAAACTATTGTAATGCAATTGTACCAAAGTGTTTGCATAAATTAGTAGCTATTTAAAAAAGGGGGCTTTTTAAATGTCACATTTTGATTTTATTTTTCTAATTTGTTATGTTAATATTGTGCTTGATTGAGTTAAGAAATCATTTAGCAAAACATTAATTGATGCAGTGAATGTCACTGAGCATTACCGCTGCTTCAGTACATGCCCTGAACCAGAGCTGATTCGTGCCGTTGCAAATTTCAGAAGCTTGCTTGAACTTTTCAGCCTCTGAGAGAACAAAACAGTTGAAATGATTTCCCCGAGAGCCGCATATTCACTCTGGATTTATTTTTTCTGATGTAAGCTCAGTACTCGTGAGCCTCACCTTAAGCCGAGACATATCAAGCCCACAGACCCAAAATCCACTGATCCTAAAGGCTGTGACTATCACTCTGGCAGCTTTCTCTCATGCCAAGTGGTGTCATCAGATGTGCTCGCATGCTGTCACGCCAATTTCACTGCTGATTTCCAAGTCTAGCGACCAAATTCATGCAAGGGAAATGAGGTGAAATTCTCCCCATCTCAGTGTGTGACCAGATGATAACATAACACGACGTGGGCAAAGATTCCCAGCATTCCCATCAATGTGGCGAAAGTGCTCACGTTACTGTTGAAGTGCACCACTCCCATATTGTTTTAGTATCTGTCGTGCCAATGCTGCACTGTTGCCAAGTCAACAATACCCAGACCTTTTGGCCCCTTTGGCATATGTGATCTGTACATGTTACTGTACACACACACACATACACACACACAGAAGCACGCTATCATGTTTCCCTCTGTCGCCACAGACACACCCGAGAGACCCGGCATGAACTGAATACCACACTAAGGCATGGCATGTGTGTGTGTGTTGCTGCAAATGTCCGAGGACTCGGGTGGAGCCTTCTGTTCAGAACGGGTGTGCTCGTCTGTCAGCTGTTGTGCACAGACGGTCTGAGACGAACAAGTTACCATCCTCCCACACGCTCACACACACACACACACACTCAGACGCACATATAAAAACATGCCATATGCACATGACCAACCAATAACCCATCCAACAACGTGCCTCCAAGAACTGACACAGTGCATCATGTAAATACATTTTTGCTGCCATTTCAATAAGCATTTTATTGCCACATGAGTCAATGGTCTCCCTGACCTGCTTTTTGTGCATCAAACAGACATGATGAATAACAATTATTACTAATATTAGTTATCATTAGTCATTTCTCAAAGTGCATTTGAAAGGCGGGCTGTGTTTTGTGATCTGAGTTTGAGAAAACAGGGAGCGATGATGCATCTTGGCATTAAAGCAGGGGAAAAAAGGCTTGAAGAAGCTGGAAACGGTCAATAGGTCAAATTTAAAGGTCATTCAGTAGGTACTTAAGGATTCTCATGTTTGAGTTTTTTATAATGGCCTGTTTGGAAGATTGATGTTGGCATTTTTGATGCTAATCTAAGGTCACGACTTCAAATTTTGAAAAGACCTTCACTGCTAGAACAGCTTAACATGTAGAACAATATGTACAAAAAATATGTAAGACAGAAAAGGAAGTGAGTCCCTAAAACTAACTTGTTTCATCATCTCAAACGGAAGCATTTTTTTTTTTATTATACTTCTATATAGGATTGTATCTTTATGGAAATATAGTACGTTCCCTATATAGAGCTTCCGTAGCAATCAACAGGGAATATTTGCCAAAAGTTTCTGTCATCAAATTAAGTGCATTAAATATTAAATAGCTTCATTCCATAACCATGATGTCATCTGACAAAACAACTATAACTGCAGGTTAAAAATTTTGCCTATATTTACATATAAACTCATCACTTATATAGAAAGTTACAAGTAACAGATGGTATTTCTTACTTCTTCTTACTATGTGTGGAAATAAACCACAAGAGCCATGTTGCACGTGTGCAAAAAACATCATTCACCTGAGCTGCTGCTTGTTACTCTGCTGCTCGTGCACTCTGCCTAAGCTGAAGCAGAGTTCACAAATCTTCTTCTCCTTTAAAAGTACTGATAGTTTTTTTTTTACTACTTTCGTTTTAACATTTATAATTTTTCCTAATCAAAAATGTAAATTAGCGTGTGAACAGCAGCCTACCAAGACTGAGTCAGACACATTGATGATACCCTTACAATCCTCATAATCCTTATAAACCTAACACTAGGCCTTGGCGTAGCCCCCACTTTCTGAAACAAGTCTTTCCACATCCATTTAAAGCTACTTCCTTCTGATTTGCTGCCCCTTCTCAGTGGAAGGTTCAAACAGTCTGGGCTGTTGAACATAAATGAAATTGTGACCATGTTTAATATGAGCATCCACCATTGTGACAGAAAAAAGAAAAGCACAATAGTTCCAATTTAATTACAGTTACAGCTGGTTTGGGGTACAGGGGTCTCGAGGGTGAGAAGGGTTAAGACAATTCTTCTTCTCGACCATCAGCGAGTCATTTGTGTTCTGCTCCAGACCTCATTTCTGCTCTGTAAGGTGCGGGGTTAGTGAACCATCACCATTGCAGTCCACTGTAACTGCTGTGAAACCATGCTGAACATGTCAGAGGTGCAAACTGCAGACGTTTTACAAGCTCCTTTATTGCCTCGCTCTAAAACAGAGATTTTGGGTGGAGTGAGAGTTTAATGATAAAACCCTCACTTCTGTTTTAGAGCCCCATAAATCACCGCAAAGCTCGGCTGTGAGCCGTGTTTAGTGTTAAAACATTGACAGCTACCATATGATAGAAGAGTTGATTAACACTAAAGTTAAGAATTATAACCCACTTTAATTTATCAATGACTTAACAAATTGGATGGACCAATTTAAAAAGTCCTGTATGACCTTCATATATTTTTTTGTATTTTAGCCAAAGTGATCAGTTTCTACAAAGCACTTGTCCCTATTGCACCAAAGTTGGCCATTAATTCAAATTAAATTAGTTATTCACATATTAAAGTGATTAATGGACTGGTCTTTAGCGTGGTCTCCTCCTGGCATGTGGTTTTGGGGAAGCTGGGCCAGTATTATTCATGCATTCAGAACCTAAACAAGTTATTTCATGAGAATTAAATGAAAAGTTGAACAAATTATTATTGGTGCAGACAACCTGAGCCTAAAGGGACAGTAACTTTAGAAACACCAAAGCTGTAACTTGTTTACCCTTCATGTTTAGAAGCGATTAAATGATCATACAGCAAAACAGAATTTGGAATACGTCACAATGTCTGCAACGAGCTGCAGCCAAAATAAGCCGTCACACTGTGTGGGATCTGGGAAATGCACAGTAGCCATTTCTTTTTGTGTGCAAGAGAGTTTTACAATGCTCACACAGGCCCCTGGGTACAGACCTAATCAGCCCGGCTACTGAATTATGCATGACGATAATCTCTAGTCTGATCACTCCAAGGTATCACCAGCACTCTTATAAACAAAACGTAATTACATTTTTGGATAAACACTCAGGCTTAAAGTTTTGCGCTTGTGTTTAACTTGTGTCTTTTTTTTCTTAAAGATGCTGTTCTGTTGCTCTGTATTCACCGATCTCATTTTAATAGCTCTAAAGTCGACAGGAATTACATCTTTAAAGTTACAACCAGTCTGCAAGAAACAGTGATGTATGTGATTAGTGTGCATGTGGTGCATTGCAAAAGCTCTGCGTGGGTCATAATTAGCAGCCAAAGATGCAGATTTGTTTAACCCAAGGTGCAACGCTTCTTGATTCAACAAAAAGAAACAAAACTTATTTATTAAGGAGCTACTGTCAAAATAAGAGCCTGTGAAATGTTTGCATTAGCATTATAGCTATGTTCAATAGTGAGATAGACAGCATTTTACTGCTTGTTCACACCAAACAAAGTGAAGCCAAAATATCCTAAAAGCACGCACTGTTCCTTTGTGATTTTTGGTACATCATCTGCAACCAGAGTCAGCAGTAACCCTGCGGGTGGTGACGTGATATCGAGCTCGCACCTCCTGCCTGGGCCAAAATGTGAGCACACACAGAGATGCACAAAACAATGACACAGAGGGACGTGATGCTGCTGAAATGCTGCAAAGTTGGTTAAAAATATGTCTCTGAGACAAGAGCTAGAGCTAGAACTATCTAGTGTGTCAAACACAGATCTACTGTATATGCATATTTGCTACCTGATATGTGCCGATATGCAAACTTTCCTCCACAGAACACAGTGGCAACAAAATCCTTTGCGTAACTTAGATAACCAAACGGAGATAGCGCTATTTCTAAGTGTCCCCATTAGTAGGAAGACTCCATATCACATCTGAGTAAATAGTGACACTGAGTCAAGCAGTGACTTCAGAATAAGCTGCAAATGAGTTAGTGAAATAGATTGTTTGTTACATAGGAGCATTTTGGGAATTGTCCCCGGAAAGTCTTTAGGAATCACATTTTTTTTTAAATACAGGTGATTGGTTGAACAAGATGACTGCCACAAGTTACATCCACTGGATAACTTCAACCAGTCCTATGAGCCATATGCGGAGAGCACAGACTGTATATAAGAGATGGATAAATATAACAGTTCTGAAAAGTGAGATATTTGCCAAAGAGCCTTGGCTCATCTGTTATTAGCATGAGAACTGAAAAGCCTGATGGTTGTAGGTGCAAATGATTTCCTGTATCTCTTTATTTTACAGCGAAGAGAGGGAATCTTCCAGTACTGATGTCTTTTGTTCCAGTGGTTGATGTTACAGTGGCTTAAGCTGTATTTTATATTATCCATGAATCAAAGCAGAAACACCCCTCAGTTCCTCAGAAAACACTTTCTGATGAATTCGTAATCTCAAAAGCTAGTTTGGTATTCATTTTGGAAATTGTTGACCCCATTAGATGCAAAAAGGAGGATATAGTAATATAGTAGGGTGGGACAAGTTAACAAGTTGCTACCATTGGAGCGGTTTGCCTGTGTTTCTCAGACAGATTCACCCATCACTCTTCAAACACCCAGATGGCAAAGCTTGAAGCTTCAGAGTGGGGCCTCCCTTATCACAGGGTGATGGCACCAGAGCTACATCCATCCTCTATATACAGTCTGTTTGCAAAACACTCTGTGACTTAATTCTTGGGAAGTGTTTACAAAAGGCAGATTGGTTGAGCCATCTGCCTGCCACCTTCTATTATGGGCTAACTAACCTCCGAATCATTCAGATCAATGAACCACAGGAGAGCGACACCTAGCGAGCAGTCAGTATATTCTTGCCATGTTTCACAGTTTGGCATCTATCCCTGTCTACCCTCACACCTTACACATGCCTGCAGCTGTGACCTTCACGGCTAGTAGATTCTCACAAGATGTTGATTAGTTGAACTAACAGGTGTGCCATTTGAAACTAAGCAGGATGAATTCTGATGTATTCCCGATTTCGCCTGAAGCAGCCTGAGGAGGTAAGCAGTCGATCTGCCCCCTTTCCCCCTTTCAAAAGTTTCTACACCCGCCCCTGCTCTAAGCAAGGAAGTTTGTTTCTCCTGCTGTCACTCTCTCACACATTACATCATTGCCCACTGATCATCAGGTGCCTGGCTGATGCATCGGCACACACACACACACCTCCCACACAACAAATCAACTTGTCAGCCTCTTATCTCCCCTGCCTGAATGTCCAGTCGTGATCAGAGACAGTATTTGTGTGTGCGGGTCCGTGTGCGAACGCGTTCCAGCTGTGTAATTTAAAAATGAATCGTGTGCATAATACGTGCGCGTGTCTGTATCGTTGTATTTATGTGTGTGTGTGTGCGTGTCTGTGCGTGTGTTTCTGCTGCCCACCTTTCATCCAGTCCACCACCTGGCTTGTGCTCCATTTGCTCACTGGCTCCATCACCAGCGCCATCGAGGAAACTTTCGCCTACTCTCCGTTGCGCGCAAGCAGTGGCGTTACCCCCCAGAACAAGGCTCTGTGAGGGGCGGGTACACCTCCCGCCCTCCTCCACTCCCCTCCCTCTCTAATTTCCTCCGCAGCCAGGTGACTACTTTTTTTATTTTTTACTTTGTCCCTCTCTGGTCCTGGTCCCGCTGCCTCAGTATCAGCCCTGTGTCGTCTCCCGTTAACGCAGTGGAGCCCTCAGTGCGGGACAGCCCGGGTGTGTGCGCAGCGGAATCCGGCACATTCCCCTGCTCGAGCCGGTCTGACTTGTGTCGCCTCTCTCTGTTTCTCTTCTCTCCCTTCTTCCCAGTGCGCTAGTCCGCTCCTGCGCTCCGGTGTGTGTGTGTGTGTGGTATTGTAAAGAGAGCGAGAGAGAGGAGTGTATGTAGGTGTGTGCGCAGCCGCTCCGTTACCGACAGCAGCAGTGTAGGATAGATAAGTCACACCGGACTTAAAGCCGGCAGCATCTCTCTCTCTCTCTTTTCCAGATATGATTAATCCGTGCACGCGCTCTGTGGGTGGCTCCGCGCGCACGTCAGTGTATTTCCCACCGGAGCGATAGTCATGCAGATATGATTGAGGGAGGGAATATTGTCAGAAGATATTTAATAAGAACGTGTCTTCGATAGAGAGACATTGTGTTACATACAGAGAGAGGGAGAGTCAGCATGGGGTACCTACACACTTTCTGCTCCAGCTGCTGTGTGAGGAAACTTAATGAATCCTCAGCCAACCGCTCCACCTCCACTCCAAAGATCGTTTCACTGCCCCCTCAAACCATTTATCTTTCTCTCTGCCTTGAAATCCTCCATGTAGATGTTGAGCACACACTTGTTTTACATTTACACCATATTTGCTTGACTGGAAGAGTACAAGACCTACACTTTTTTAAATAAGTAAATATAGGTTGTATGTGGGTTAAACTGGAACATTTAAATTAACATTATACAAATTGATTTATAGTCTTTATTTTGACTCTTGCAGCTGTTTCTTTGCAGTGTTCTTAAAACTTGTTCCTGGACAATTTCAGATAATCTTAAAGAGAGTGCAGGTGAGGCTGGAAACACTTCAAGCATGATCTTTTTCCAAGTTCTGAGACATTTCTGCTCCAGACAAATTACAGTAGTGGATTTGTTTAGGGACAACTCCACCAATGCAGAACCAGGAGCAACACAGCCTACATCCTTGCTAATGTGTAACTGAATTAGATTTCTTAGTAAGTAAGTTTATTCATAAGTTTAAAAAACAATTAATAAATATATTGACATACAAAATATATGGGCAAAAGTTTATGTGCAATGCAAGACAAGCTTAAGACAAATCGAACATGAAAGCCTGCTCTAACACTCTAATCCAGTCCTGAATAAGCATAGATACCACCTCAAATAGTGTTGGGATCAGTTATTCTTAGTGGTTTCCATGACTGGTTTTATTTGTCCAAGTTCTCATGTAGCCACATTTATGCCTTCATCGAATTGCAATGTAACTGGTGGTTTCATCAGAGGGCATTTCCAAGAGCACAGAACCTCAATGTGAACTCTTCTGTGTGTTTCCTTAAATAAAGAGGAAAGTCAAGCACACAACCTGTAAAAACAAGTAAGTGAAAACCATCTTCAAATAAAACCATATAAAACTGTAAAACATGAATAGATCTATAAAACCAAAACTTTTCTGGTAGAAAAGCACAGTTAGTTCTGTTACTGCCATCTATGTAGAAGCCAGTGTACTCCGGTCCCAGCCCTTAATTCCATCAGAAAGGCCATCAGGCATAAAATTTCAGTCAAGCATGTGGCTCATAAAGAGATATTGGTGTGATGGAAGAGGATGCTAGGTATAGGTTGAAATGGGGTGTGATGGAGATAGATGATCCTCTTTGGCGACCCCTACAGGAGAAAGAAGAAGAACTAAAATGCAAGAAGTGCTTAAAACTGAAAAAGGAGAATTTTCCAGAAAGAGTTTACATATAAGTAGGTAAAATCTGTCATGAGGTATTCTTTTATTTCTACCTTTAGGGTGAGCTGATTGCTTTATATCCTTTCTTTAGTTTATCTTTTAGTTTAGTTTTATTTTAACCTTAATACAGATCAGCTGACTGTGACAAGCTTGTGCAGTAAAAATTTAATGTCCTACTCCGGATTTTGCTGGAAACTGGAGGAATTCATTCTTTGGTGTTGTTACTGGAGTCACAAATGAAATTATTAAATCTAATTATTAATTTAGTAATTACATTGTATTAGTGCCAGATATCTACCTACATAACTTTCCAACCCTTTACAAGTGCTGTGCACGCTCATTCCAGCTATAAAGAAGTGCTGGATGATCTGATTCACTGCTGCCTCACCTCCTACTGTAGGCTGACGTTTGCACATTCACTGAAGACAACCAGTGAGATGAGAGTCAAGATTTCGTAACGCAACAGAGACATCTGCTGGTGAAAAGTGTAACTGATGTGGATTAAAAGCGACTTACTGGCTGACTTACTGGAAGCCCGACAAATCACTTCATATTCTCTACTGTTCACTGGTTTCACCATACTTAAGCTATTGTGCAGAGGTCTGGGGCAATAACTATAAAACCACATTACATTCACTTTTTACTCTTCAAAAGAAAGCAATTCGAATCATCCACAATGCAGGTTATAGGGAACATACAAACTCACTATTTTTGCAGTCTGAAATATTGAAAATTGACGATATAGTGAAATTCCAAACAGCACAAATTCTATTCAAAGCAAAAAATAAAGAACTGCCAGGTAATATTCAGAGTATGTTTTTTTTGAAAGAAGGAAGTTATAATTTAAGGGGTTTTTGTAACTTCAAAACAATGAAGGTACGTACTACAAGAAAAGGCTTTTGTGTTTCTGTTCAAGGAGTGAAACTGTGGAACAAACTGAATATGGAATTAAAGCAATGTCCAAACATAAAACTGTTCAAAAAGAGTTATAAAAATATGATCTTCTCGATCTATAAAGAAAAGGAAAATATTTAAATTAAGTGAATGTCTCTATTTAAAAACAAACAAACAAAAAATTCATGATGTGATATTATAGTATATAGTATATCAGAAATCTGTTCACTATTTTTATTACAAATTATATCAGTAAGGAAGCTGACTAAATATTCACTGATAATTTATGGGACAGGGGTGGGATTAAATAAGTGTATACTTCTTCCCACTCCCTTTCAACATGTAAATTAATCAGAATGTTTTTTTTTGTATGTAATTTGTATAGTATATATATTTTTTTCTCTCATTTCTTTTCTAAATGTACTTGTATATTGTTCACATGTTGAAATAAATTACCAATCAATCAATCAAAAAATGAAAGAGAAAAACTGCAGAAGTTGGTGGAAAAATGAGACAAATTAATGTCACCACAAGGAAATTTCCCCTTTTTCAGTTTCCCCTCTTAGTTCTGTCTCATTTGTATTGTTCACACTCCCATGTGTTTACCTAGAAAAATGAAATAGTCAGACTACTGAAAACTGAAAGCACGAGATTGAAATTCATGTAACAACATTATCGGATTAAAATTCTAATTACTTTAATTAATTAAAATACTTAATTACTTACTTACTTGATGATGCCCTTCAGTATCCATCTAGGGAAAACAACTACCTGAGCTTGGGTAGTATTCACCTATACATTCATATACACTTACACACATGACAGAGTCAAGTCACAACGTGTAGGTTTAAGTTTGAGTAGTGACATATTTCTATCATTTGGACCCAGTAAGTGCCAGTGCCTCCTATTAATTTGAGAAGATCTGACCTGAGTAAGTTTAGTATCTTAGTCTTGTGAAACAGCCTCTAAATATCTGGGATGAAGTTCATTAAAAGAGTTTTATCTTCAAAGCAGTATTGTTCATAGTTTATCTTTTGATGCTTTACTGTGAGTTTCTGTTCTGTTGTAAGGTGATAGCAGAATATCATTCAGCTAAGGATCTACAGATTCACACAATGAGGATGAGGAAGTGAAAAGGGGAATATATGCTCATGAAAAAAATGCACACACTAAAGCACTAATGTCCTTCAGTTTAGTTTTGAAAAACTCATGGCTTATCATATTTTATACACACAATACACCCTCATATTAATACACATGTAACATGTGACCTATAATAAAACACAGTATATTGTTATACTATTATATAACCATTTTGAAGCAGCCAAACTGTTGTATGTCAATTCACTTCACTTCATTTTTATTTATACAGTGCCAGATCACAACAATGATTCAAAGCACTCCCATTCAAGATCATCTTCTCCACCATGACCAGTCAGTTTTCAGTGCTACTGCACATTTTTTTAATTATCTCTTGGAGGCACATACACATGGAGAACAGGTGAAAACATACCATGTAGTCATTCTTGTTTTACAGTTAGTGCATTGTAATGTAAAGGAGTTCACCAATTTTCAAGCAAATGCTTCTAAAATTTTCAGAATAATGCTCCTCGACATGCAAGTTTGTGAATATATCATCATATACAAATATATAGCAAATAATAACATACAAAGATATGGAGAAATCCCGTATGCAAGGGGAAAGACTTAAAATGAGTATAGGATGCCTACGATCTTTGGACACCCAGTTAGCATTAAAACCGGCATTGATTCTTTCATGGAAATAACTACATTGGCTCAGGCACACTTCCAGAAATTATTGTCTGTGAACACAGCTCACTATGCCATCCACAAATCCAGATTAAAGCCCTATCATGGAAAGAATAAGCCATATGTGATCCAGAAACACCACTGTCTTCTCTGGGCCAAAGCTGGGTGGAGCAAAAGTGCATTTAATATTTTATTTCAAGCTGTATCAGTTAGCCTTGTCAAGCAGCTAACTGATACATGTACAGTGTTTTAGCATAGAATTGTAACAGTGTAGTCCCCGTAGAACACAACAACACATTAAAAGCAAATTAAAACATTAGCGGTGGATGGTGGTTATGAATAACCACTGAAATATATCTACTGTCAATGGAAAGAATTATTTTTGGAATCTGACACCTGTTTTATGGCAGAATATTAATTTTCTTTTAATGAAATAATTTTATATCACTGTTACATTAGAGGTAAAAGACCTGCAACAGCAGCAACTGCAATGAATTCATAGAGTGAAAATATACAAAACACCACTGTCTGACAGTGCTAAGTAGGCACCATACCCTGGACTGAGGATGGGGGATTAAGTTCCTCAAAATACTGCGATGTCATTGGCAGCACAATATGACAGTGAAAATAAGAGTGGCCTTCATAACTTATATTTTTTTCCACAATCAAAACTCGCATAATTCACTACAAGATCATGACAGGAGCAAGAGTCTGGCCATTCCTCGTCAGGACAGCTCTGGATAGACGGATAACACACTATGACCAAATGAATGTGTGGTACATTGTTTTGTTAAGTAACTGCGTGGCCTTCTCAAACCTGTTTGCTTTCCTGCTATTTTTCATCATTCTTCCATCTCCCCTCATGCCTCTCACCCTGGAGACTTTGGTTCTTTCTTTTGTTTTGGATTTATTGGATTAACTTTATTGGATTATTTTGCTGTAGCCACTTTTCTGTAGCCTCACTGTCAAAACTTATTTTGCTAAACAAGTCTTTTTTCAGCCTCACTAAGTTAATTAAATGTCTTCTTTTCACCTTACCATATTAGAGTAATCTATACAAAAATACACCTAAAATTCCCACAAAATCTGAAATGCCATTATTTAGTTACTAATACTGCTTTGTATTTTTATTCTTTCTGACTGTATTACATTTAGGTTTAAATGAAAGGTAATATGCTTTCAATGTGGCCTTTTGTTTTTTGTTTCAGTCTTTCTAAAAGCTGCAAGGGAAAGTAAAAGTGTTAGTCTCCAGACATGGACGCCCAAGTCCCAGCATCCCAGCACTACAGTTAAGTTTTTGGTCCAAAAGTCTTTCCATGACACAGTTTGTATTTTTTTTTTCTCTGTACACCAACACAGCCAGCCATATTACCTCATTACACTGGAACTCTTATACCGCCTCCAGACCCTTCAGAATGGAGAATCAATGATTGTCACAGTTCTCACAGGTCCTTTCACTTCCTTCCAATTGGTCAAAAAAGAGACAGAGGGCACATACGACATGCAGATGAAAAGTGTCTCGAGACACAGAAAGCATTTCCTTTAGAACAGAAGGACTGTTTACACCAATGTGATGTCGTAAGTATAAGAATACAGTATTTACAATGAAGATTATTCCTGTTGCTTTAGTTTTAGTTTGATCTAAATTATGCTGAGTATACATACATAAAGTAATAAGAAGTGACATTCTCTAAGACATGAAAATCTGATTTTTGAGGTATTTCCATTTTGTTGTGTTGTTTACTATTCATTTGTATGATTTTTTTTTTAATTCTCAGGATTATCTGTGATATTTAAGCTTACTGTACGACTGTACATTACATTTCTGGTTGGTTGGATTAAGCTTTCCTGCTTGTTATTTTAAAATGGATCTTGGAATGGATGAGGAACAAAGCAATTTAGAAAGAGGAACAAAATGTTGCAAACCAGACATTATTTTCTTGACGCTGAGCATCATCAGTTTCCTTGTTCCTGTTGAAGGGTTTTCTTTGAAGACTTGCAGAATCAGCTACAGTACGGCCATATGTATCAGGAGTAAACTCAGAGCTGTTCCTGGAGATATTCCCTCAACTGTGACAGGCCTCGATTTAACTTCTAATAGAATTTCAACAATACATGCATCAGACTTCAAAGATCTACTAAATTTGACTAAGTTAGACCTTAATAGCAACAACATTTTACAGATAGAAAGCGGTGCGTTTGCCAATCTAAGTTCTCTTGAGACATTAAATCTAAATAATAACAAACTTGTTACACTGGGAGAAAATGTTTTTGATGGCTTGAGTTGCCTCATTGAGCTAAGAATTAATCAAAATCGCATTAAACAAATGGCATCCACATCTTTTAAGTCCATGACAAGTTTAAAACTTCTGGACATTTCTCATAACAAACTGCACCACATTACAAAAGTTCAATTGATATTGCAACATCTGCCACATCTACGGGAGCTGGTAATAAGCAACAATGATTTAACCACTTTTCAGTCATTTGAACTGACAAACAAATCATTAGAACTTCAGTACCTTGATTTGTCGAAAAATCCCCTCGCAGTCTTCAGGATCACTGCCGATGTTTTTCCAAATCTCACCTGGTTTAAAATTGGGAGCCCAGCCAAAAAGAAACAGATGATATGGGACGTGCAAAACAAGACATTTCTTAGTCGTGTTACTACTCTTGACATTAGTGAGCTTCATTTGGGTCTTGGGGACATGGAAAGGTTGTTAGAGTCAGTGAACTCATCATTAACTATTCTGAGAATGAATGCAATGACACATAACCTGACCACACTGATCAACATTTCCTGCACCATCCCAACAATGAGGACTCTGCAGCTTCGAAGCAATAAGCTCAGCTTTGTTAATGCATACTTGTTTAAGTTGTGTATTAATGTAACTGAGTTAGTTTTGACAGACAACAAAATAAAATACATCCATGATGATGCTTTCAGATCCCTTAAAAACTTAAGGATTTTAACGCTGAGTAAAAACAGGCTTCCACTGGTTCCAGCTGCAACAAGGAATCTACCAACTCTTTCAGAGCTGGATCTCAGCACCAATAACATCAGCACACTGGACTGCCATGATTTCACCAATCAGACAAAGCTCAGAAAGCTTTATCTTTATCAGAATTCAATCACAGCTCTGAAACCATGTCTTTTCAAGGATTTAAAAGGATTACAAACTCTAAAATTACAGACAAACCAAATAACTAAATTGAACAGTGCTTTCAAAGAACATTTGCCTGAACTTAGATACCTGTATTTAAATATAAACAAACTCACTGCTATCAAAAAGGATGAATTTAAAGGCTTACATTCCCTCCTGAACTTGTCATTACACGAAAATCAAATAGAAATTGTTGATCATAAGAGTTTTGTAGGACTGACAAATCTTACCTGCCTTTATCTACAACGGAACTCTATTAAACAAGATAAACTACAAAAAGGTATTTTCAATCCTCTGATCAATTTAAGAAGACTTGATTTGAGTGAAAATCACATCAATTACAATGAAAGTAGAAATTTGCCGGATCCTCCATTTTCTCAGCTGTCCCATCTAGAGGAACTGCTTGTTTTTTCACAACACCACAGGTTGCATAGTTATCTGCCTGGGAACTTTTTGCAAGGTTTGACCAGTCTTTTGAGTTTCAAAGCCAGGAATATCCGTATTGCGTCTCTGGACAAAGACACCTTTGTTTACACGCCACAGCTGCAATTACTTGAACTTTCTTCAAATGAACTTAAAGAACTCCCTTCAGATCTGTTTTTCCCAATTCCAAACCTTAAAAGCCTTTATATATCCAGGACAGCTCTTTACTCTCTAGAGTTCCTTAAAGATGCCAACCTCACAAAGCTGGAGTTTCTATAGGCAAGACAGAATTTATATCCAGTTATCCGCAAAGAAGATATAAAATCCCTACCAGCTCTGACTTATCTGGACCTTCAGGGCAATGGATTCACCTGCAACTGTGATAACAGCTGGTTTCTCTCGTGGGCAATAAATGACAGCAAAACTCAAGTTTATGATGCATATAATTTTACGTGCAACTATCCACAAGAATTCAAAAGTAAGAAGCTGTTGGACTTGGACACCCGCTTCTGCTCAGTTGACATGGGCTTTATTTGTTTTCTCTGCACCACATGTGCAATCCTATGCTTGATAGTGGTGTCCTTCACTTACCATTTTATGAGATTGCAGCTCGTCTATGCCTATTACCTGTTCATAGCTTGGTTCTTTGACAAAAAGCACAAAAACAAGAAAACTCCTCATCAGTACGACGCCTTTATCTCCTACAACACCCACGATGAGCCTTGGGTCATTGACAAGCTCTTACCAAAACTGGAAGGAGAACAGGGCTGGAGACTGTGCCTACACCATCGAGACTTTGAACCAGGTAAGACTGCAGGCTTGAATTCAAAGTTAAATGGTGATTTTTTGACTTGAAAATGTCTCTCAGTTAGCCTGTTTTTGCCCATCACTTCATTCCAGATTAAAAAAAACTATATATAGAGCAATTAAATCTAGAACATTAGTTTTGGTGATCTTCAACCTACTTGTCCAACAAAGTTAACATTTTCTTTCTTTTATTTTCTGTTTTTCACATTCAGACACCCTAGTAACTACATTTTAATTTGTTAACACTACTACAGTAGCTTTGCATGGCCTCAATCAAAGGTTTATCGGTGTCAGTTCAATTAGGGGAGATCATTTGAAAGTAATGAACATGATTCATTGATACAGTAAAATTAATCAGTGTATTTGGTGATTAAACATCAGTGACCTGTCATGGAAGAACAGAATCCCATTAGTGACAGGATTCAGGGCAGGGCCCCCTGGAGTCTAGGTACTGGTGTTTTTCCTCTGAGAGATTTGGGCAAGGTCGAGATAGGGAGGAGGTGGGTTGCACGGAACAGAGTCTGAAAGGAAGACTGGTGTTGAGCATAGGTTTAAACCACACAGAGCGGTGGTTGACTGGTTCAAAGAATGCAAGCAAGAAGATCAGGTTGCACAATAAGGATATCAGTATTGAAAGTGGCAGTGTGGGAAAGTTGTAGTGATGCAATAAACAGACTGGCAACCCAACACCCAGGACAGCAGGCAGAAGCATGACAGCAGATCTTCCTTATTTAAGTTGCATACAGTTTAATTTACATTTTAAAAATTGCTATTATAAAATTTACCATTAATTAAAGGTCAGTGGCTTTACAGCAGTGATGCCAGACAGTATAAAAGCTCTGGGTTTGAACCCGCTAGCTCGGGCCTGTCTCATTGGAGGTTTCCTGTAGCACCCTCAAACATTGACGTAGGATGTAGAGTTATAAAAAAGGGTTTATTCTGGTCTTGACAACCCATGAGAACAGGTCGTGGACGAAAACAATAAAACAAAAAACATCACATCAAAATGCACTCTTGTACTTGGTGCCAATCAATCAAAAGTCCTTAATAACAGAAAATAAAACATTTAAAGTACACAAACCTTGTTAGCTGACATCCAGGAGGGACTAAATAGTCCTTTGTAGCCTTATTATCTTATTCTGCATCTTTTTTCTCACTTATTTCTTCTCTTTTTCTAACTTTGAACATTACTTTCTCCATGTGTGGAGCTAACCATAAGCTGCAGCATGCAGACACCATGTGTGCTAGCAAAAGAGTGGCTGGGTGGAGACCCAAACTGCAAACAACGCTACCCTCCATAGTTCACCACCAGAGGGTGCAAAAGAGCAAAATCTGGACATACAGCTCAACAAAACATCAAATGCAAAAGATCTTTACATTGCCTGTTCTTCCTATGCATGTGTGGATTCTTCAACGTCTCCCACATTTCAAATACATACATTCAAATTCACTTTAACTAATAGGCCTCTGTGAACTAAAAAATGTATGGATAGATAGATAGGTAGTGAGACTACCTAACAGCAGATACCTGTTGGAGTACTTTTGATAAAAGTTGTCATTGTTGTGCTTGAAATTGCAAACGTTGTTTTGAACTGCATGTTCAGATATTTTTCTTTCCCTCCCCTACATCTAGGATGGTGGGGGATGCTATTAGCTATGGTGTTTAACTGCAGACAATTGCATGTAAGGTACTGGTTCGCTTATTTAGTAAGGAATGTTTACTTCCTGCCATGTATGGGCTCACCTGTGCTTGTATATGGTGGACTGTTAAAGGAGTTAAGCCATGTACAGGGAAGATGACCCTTTTATGACCAGCAGGAAGTCACATATACAGAGACACACATGCACACACGCACACACACACAGTGCCTTAGCTTTTATGACGTACCATATGGGTTTTACAATGGTTGTGTGTCACTGAATAAAAGGCTGCGAGGGGACGCTGGTTTTTAGGAGTTGGCTGGGATCAGGGGAGGAGCTTTCAGTTCCAAGATCCTGATCCGACCGGCTTCCCTTGCAAGTTGAATGGTCTGAGCTCTAAGTGTCTTGCTTTGTTCATGGGGATAAGTCTCTGAGTCAGCGAGTGCAGACCTAACAATACCTCAAGATACTTTCATATGTACTCCGGAGGGTGTCACCACAGTACTTACATGACCTACTGAGGACAGCCACTGAGTGTAACATTTTCTCTTCTCAGGGAAGCCCATCATAGATAACATCATGGATGCCATTTACGGAAGCCGGAAGACCATTTGTATTATCAGTCACAAATACCTTGAGAGTGAATGGTGCTCCAGAGAGATCCAGGCAGCCAGGTAACCTGTTGGCTCCTTCAGGCAATGTATCGTACATACAGTGGTATGTAGTGTGACTTTGTAGTGTATCTAGACTCATGTGTAGATACACTACACTTAATTAAGACAAATATCTAATCATCCAATCACAAGTCAAGCATGTAGATATGATCAAGCTGAAGTTCAAACTGAGCATCAGGAGGAAAAGTGAGTGAAAGTGGCATGGTTTTTTATTTGAGTGTTTCAGAAACTGCTGATCTACTGGTATTTTTCCCACACAACCATCTCTGGGGTTTGCAGAGAAAGGTCTAAAAAGATAAAATATCTATTGAGTGAAAGTTTTCTGGGTAGAAATGCCTTGTTGATGGTCAGAGGAGAATGAGCAGACTACTTTAAGCTCATATGAATTGAACAGTAACTCAATTAACCACTTGTTACAAACAAGATATGCAGAAGAGCATCTCTGAAGGCACAACACATTTGGCATTAAAGCACATGGGAGTAAGAAGAATTTGAACTAATTTGATTGAAAACACTCATTTTGTCCCTCTGCGAATTATTAACTTATCATGGTGGAGGGCTCCGTGTGCCCCAGGAATCCCAGGGGCTATGTCGTCAGGGGCTTCTTTTGTCCCCTAGTAGGGTATCCTATGGCAAATTGGTCCTGGGTGAGGGACCAGACAAAGAACAATTCAAAAACCCCTATGAGCAGAAGATCGAGGTAATAGTTCACCCTGCCGTGATAGGGTTACGGGAGCCCCACCCTGGAGCAAGACCCAGGAAGGGTGCCCAAGGGCATCTGAAGGCTGGGCCTGGGGCATGGGGCCCGGCTAGCCACAGCCCAACAGAGGTACATGGGCACACCCTCCAAGTGTGTGTGTGTGTGGGGGGGGGAGTCCCTGGCAGACTGATCCCTACCTACCGAGATTAGTGATTGGGACATGCAATGTCACCTATCTGGTGGGGAAGGAGTCTGCACTAGTGCGTGAGATTTAGAGGTACTGGCTTTTTATTTCCAGGGGTCACCTCAATGCATTGGCTTGGGCTCCAGAACCAGTCTCCTGAAGTGACACTGGGCTTTGTCTCACTCTGGACTTTCCCTAAGTGAGAGGCGGCAGGCTGGGGTGGGTATGTTAGTATCCCTGTCAGCTTGCTGCCTGTATACTGGGTCTTGGAATGGGTCCTGACTGTCATTTGCGGTCATGCACCGAACAACAGAGTACCCAACCTTCTTGGAGACTGGGGACGTTGAATGGACTACAGGGAGTGCAGAATTATTAGGCAAGTTGTATTTTTGAGGAATAATTTTATTATTGAACAACAACCATGTTCTCAATGAACCCAAAAAACTCATTAATATCAAAGCTGAATGTTTTTGGAAGTAGTTTTTAGTTTGTTTTTAGTTTTAGCTATTTTAGGGGGATATCTGTGTGTGCAGGTGACTATTACTGTGCACAATTATTAGGCAACTTAACAAAAAACAAATATATACCCATTTCAATTATTTATTTTTACCAGTGAAACCAATATAACATCTCGACATTCACAAATATACATTTCTGACATTCAAAAACAAAACAAAAACAAATCAGTGACCAATATAGCCACCTTTCTTTGCAAGGACACTCAAAAGCCTGCCATCCATGGATTCTGTCAGTGTTTTGATCTGTTCACCATTAACATTGCGTGCAGCAGCAACCACAGCCTCCCAGACACTGTTCAGAGAGGTGTACTGTTTTCCCTCCTTGTAAATCTCACATTTGATGATGGACCACGGGTTCTCAATGGGGTTCAGATCAGGTGAACAAGGAGGCCATGTCATTAGTTTTTCTTCTTTTATACACTTTCTTGCCAGCCACGCTGTGGAGTACTTGGACGCGTGTGATGGAGCATTGTCCTGCATGAAAATCATGTTTTTCTTGAAGGATGCAGACTTCTTCCTGTACCACTGCTTGAAGAAGGTGTCTTCCAGAAACTGGCAGTAGGACTGGGAGTTGAGCTTGACTCCATCCTCAACCCGAAAAGGCCCCACAAGCTCATCTTTGATGATACCAGCCCAAACCAGTACTCCACCTCCACCTTGCTGGCGTCTGAGTCGGACTGGAGCTCTCTGCCCTTTACCAATCCAGCCACGGGCCCATCCATCTGGCCCATCAAGACTCACTCTCATTTCATCAGTCCATAAAACCTTAGAAAAATCAGTCTTGAGATATTTCTTGGCCCAGTCTTGACGTTTCAGCTTGTGTGTCTTGTTCAGTGGTGGTCGTCTTTCAGCCTTTCTTTCCTTGGCCATGTCTCTGAGTATTGCACACCTTGTGCTTTTGGGCACTCCAGTGATGTTGCAGCTCTGAAATATGGCCAAACTGGTGGCAAGTGGCATCTTGGCAGCTGCACGCTTGACTTTTCTCAGTTCATGGGCAGTTATTTTGGGCCTTGGTTTTTCCACACGCTTCTTGCGACCCTGTTGACTATTTTGAATGAAACGCTTGATTGTTCGATGATCACGCTTCAGAAGCTTTGCAATTTTGAGACTGCTGCATCCCTCTGCAAGATATCTCACTATTTTGACTTTTCTGAGCCCGTCAAGTCCTTCTTTTGACCCATTTTGCCAAAGGAAAGGACGTTGCCTAATAATTATGCACACCTGATATAGGGTGTTGATGTCATTAGACCACACCCCTTCTCATTACAGAGATGCACATCACCTAATATACTTAATTGGTAGTAGGCTTTCGAGCCTATACAGCTTGGAGTAAGACAACATGCATGAAGAGGATGATGTGGACAAAATATTCATTTGCCTAATAATTCTGCACTCCCTGTATGTTCAGCACCTCCACTGCTGATTGATGCCTGTTGTGGTGGTAACAACTAAACCAAATGGTTGACACCAGAGTTAAAGGAAACCATCAGGCTAAAGAGGGAGTCCTATTGGGCTTAGTTAGGCTGTGGGACTTCGGAGGCCACTGATAAGTACCAACAGGCCAACCGGAACACAGCTCTGGTAGTGGCTGAAGTAAAAACCCAGGTGTGGGAGGAGATCATAGAGGTCATGGAAAAAGACTTTTGGACTGCCTCAAAGAGAATCTGGCAAACTGTCAGGTGACTCAGGAGGGGAAAGCGGTGCTCAACCTGCACTGTGTATAGTGTGGTCGAGTACAGCTGACTTTGACTGAGGACAGTAGATGGGCAGTAGAAGGAATACTTAAAGGACCTCCTAAATCCCACTGACACGTCTTCCTTAGAGGAATGGGATGAACAGGACAACTTATCTATCTCCGAGGGTGAGATCACTGGGGCAGTGAGGGCCGCTGGAGTGAATGAAGTTTGCCCTGAACTCCTGAAAGCTCTCGACAATGTTTCATGGAGATCAGGGTTTTGTAATCTGGATTGGCAAACTGAGATGGTGGTTACCATCTTCAAGAAGGGGAACTGGAGGGTGTGTTCCAACTACAGGTGGACACTCCTCAGCCTCCCTGGGAAAGTCTATACCATGGTACTGGAAAGGAGAGTCCCTTTTTTATTTGAACCTTGAATACAGGAAGAACAATGTGGTTTTTGTCCCACTTGCAGAAAACTGGACCAGCTGTTTACCATGCACCCTCAAGGATGCTTGAGGGTGCATGGGAGTTTGCCACTTGGGTGGTCTCAGAATCTCATCTCTGCTTTTCGCAGCTGATGTGGTTCTGTTGGCTTCATCAGGTGACAGCCTCCAGCTTACACTGGAGCAGTTCGCAGCTGAGTGCGAATGGGAATCAGCACCTCCAATCTGAGGCCATGGTCCTCAGCCGGAAAAAGGTTTCGTGCCCACTCTGGGTCAGGGACGAGTTACTGCCCCAAGGGGAAGAGTTTAAGTATCTTGGGGTCTTGTTTACGAGTGAGGGGAGAAGGGAGGGGAGATCAACAGACTGATTGGTGCTGCAGCTGCAGTGATGTGGACGCTGTACTAGTTCATCGTGGTGAAGAGAAAGCTGAGCATAGAAACGAAGCTCACAATTTATCGGTTGATCTACATCCCTACCCTCACCTATGGTCACAAGCTTTGGGTAGTGATCACAAGAACGAGACCCTGGATACAAGCAGTGGAAATAAGCTGTCTCCGAAGGGTGCCTGGCCGCTCCGTTAAAGATAGAGCAGTTCGGCCATCTGGGAGGAGCTTAGAGTAGAGCTGCTGTTCCCCCACATTGAAAGGAGCCAGTTGACATGGTTTGGGTATTTGACAAGGATGCCTCCTGGGTGAGGTGTTCTGGGCATGTCCTACCAGGAGGAGGCCCGGGCAGACCCAGGACACACTGGAGAGATTACATCTCTCAGCTGGCCTGAGAACGCTTTGGTATTCCCCTGGACAAGCTGATGGGGGTGGCCGGGAAGAGGGAGGTCTGGGCTTCTCTACTTAGGCTGCTGCCTCTGTGACCCAGCCCCAGATAAGCAAAAGAAATTGAATGAATGGATGGATGGATGGATGGATGGATGGATGGATGGATGGATGCATTTTTGCTGGGTAGAAAGGGACAGATCTAGAGGTTTGAGTGACAACTCAGTTATAAGTAATAATAAAAATGGCATAATATAATAATATATTTAAAAAAGCTTTTTCTTGGAGCTCATTCTTTTCAAAACTGAACTTCTTTTTTTTTTTATTACACTAATTTGTTTAGAAAATGTTCTGATAACTTTTTCAAATGAAATTTACAATTAGTTTTCATCACCTAATGAATTAACAGAAAGGCAATAATTCATATGAAGGAACTGTTAGCCAGCAATAAACAATTGGCATACTGTCACTGTAATTCTAGTTTAAGTTATATTCTTGGATTTGTTGTTCTTCACGATTTTGGTTCTCTTTATTGCGATATATATATTAGTTCCTTGGCTTTAGGTTTCTGTTACTTTGCCTTCCCAGTGTTCAACGTTTCATGTCTAGTCACTCTTGTATTCATGTTCCCCATGTCTCTTCAGTCATGTCTCGTTGCCTCAGTGTCAAATCCGCATCTTTGTGAATGTTTCCTGTACTTTGATAGTCTCGTGTGCTATGTGAGATTTTTCAGTTTTGCTTCCTCCCAGTCTGGTTATGTCTGATTACTCCCAGATGTGCTTTCCTCCTGTGTCTAATTCCCTCCTTATTCGCTTGTGTATTTAAGCCCTGTGTTTTGCTCTGCCTGTCGTCATGTTGTCCCATGTGCTGTGACTTTTTCTGTGTTTTTTCACATCCCTGGTAATAGCTAGCTCCCTGTTTTCTAGTCTTTTAGTTCTTTGCCTTCCAGTTTAGATTTTGTTTTCGTGAGTTCCAGGTTTTGTTTGTTTTCTGCTTCAGCGCAATAAAAGTTGCCTCTTTGAGTTCATCCCTCTATTTCTGTCAGTCCTGCGTTTGGGTCCCGCCTGTCCCACGGCACTAAACATGACACATATTACGGTTCACTTCCCCATTTATGTGATTGCAGGTTTTCTAGAATCCTTATTGTTTTACCTAGTTATTTACCTTTCAATTAAAAAAAAACATTGATAGTAGTTTTTACCACTATATGGAACTTGATAAAATTAACAACAATTCAACGTTACCCACTACAGCAGTTTTTCCAAGGAAAATAATCCTACACCAAAAGTATAAACTCCAGCAAACTGCTGCACACGCCAGAATGTCTTTTGTCATATCTACAGCTGACACGTTACCTCTGCAGTTAATCCTCCATACTCTGAGGATTACCCAAGACATTTGCCTTGCTAGTCAGAACTGAATAATATTTGAAAAAGCAAGTATTGCAATTAACCTGTTTAGTGGCATTTAACCTGAACCTTTCAAACTGGCATGCATAAAACTTCTTAAAAAAATTTTTTCCAGCTTTTATTCTCCTCCTTAATGTGTTATTATTTGTTTTATTTTATTCTTTCGAATCAGTTTTGTGTCTTTGTCTTACAATGACTTCAGGAATTCAAGACATAAAGCACTTGAGTTTCTTTTTCTCCATCTTTAGTTTTCGTCTGTTTGATGAGCAGAAGGACATACTTATCCTGGTGTTTCTGGAGGACATTCCCAGCTATCTGCTGTCTCCCTACCACCGCATGAGGAAGATGTTGAAGAAGAAAACCTACCTGAGCTGGCCACGAGCTGCAGAGAACACAGAGTTGTTCTGGGAAAAACTCCGGCAGGCTCTAGAGACCAGTGAAAATCCAGAAGCGGAGCTGTTACTTCTCACTGTGTCAAACACGCCATGATGAAAAGGAAATATAAAGTAATTGTTTAGCAACAAGTGTAATTCATAGTTTTTGAGATTCATTTGCTTCAATACCAAAGGCGCAATACGTTTATTTGAAGTATACACCTTGTTGAACATTTTCACAGCGCTCAATTTTGAGTTTTTTTTTCTTTCCAATCAGTTTTCCTGTTGTTTAACAGAAATTGAATGTCACTTGAAGTGTTTGAAAATCAGTTGACCAGCTTGAATACAATCCAAGTTACTTAGTTACCGTAAGTTTTTGAGTGTCTGAGCTCTGCCATTTCACATCTGATAATAACAGATGCACATTTAATGTGCCTTGAAAAAAAGGTCAAAAGTCAGCCTCAGTGTGCTATCCGGTTGTTCAGTCTGACGTCACTAGCCGTGTCTGGGTCTAAACTCCGCTGCAGGTCCATATATCACTGTGGCATTACTGAGAGTTGAAAAACTGTCTAAAGTCTTTCATCTTTAATAAAATGATCAGCGTTCTGCTCTACCAGGTGTAACAATTGAGTTTAACATCCAGGCATCCATGAAAACGGAATTTATGACATTTAACGGAGTTAGAAGTTAGCAGGGAGTTAGCTCGCTAGCTTCTATCTAAATACAATATAGCATGTCCTGACTGCGGGGTTTTGGAAACAAATTAAAACGTACAGCTCTGCTATCACTTCCAGCATAAATGAAGACAGAAAACTAAACAGCAGTGACATTTGTAGGGTTACTGAAGTTGGGCTAGCTGGTATATAATGATGTGCTACGTGACCGCTAGCGACACAGCTATGTTAGCATAATATAAACAAGCTAACTTTTTTTCCACTCGATAAAAGTTAACGTGAGTGTTCTCGGTGGTCAGAAACAAATGTAATCGCATGGCAGGATGCTGTAAAAGGACCAAACTTCAGCCAGGAGAACAACTGAGATAATCCATCCACAATACGAGGTTAGTCATTCATATACTGCTGCATGGGCTGGGCTGTAGTTACATACTAAGGTTTTAAAAACTGAGCTTAAATAAATGATTAGCGGTAATAAAAGCCGAGGGAGGTCAACAGTGATCACTGACTGTTTTAGGAGCTTTTTGAGATCAAATAGAAGAAAATACATAACATTAAACATGTTAACAACACAAAAGCCATATTAAACGCAGACTACTTTAGACCCGGAAGTAGGATTCGTCGCGTCATCACTGAACAACCGGATTACCAGGCCATGATTTTATTGTAAATTTGTTTGTAATTATTTCATGATAGTGAGTTACCATGTTCAGATATTTCTGTAATCTTAATGTGTTTATTGTTTCTGCACAAACTGTTTACATTTTGTTTGAAATAGAAAAATGGAAGAAACAACAAATAAAACGATATTCTGTCTTTGATGAATTCATTGTAGTTTGCGGTTGATTGGGCTATTACAGAATCACACTTTTAATCTTCACTTTAGTCTTAAAAAGATACTAGAATATTGTATGATATAAACATACAGGAACAGCAAAAATAATGTATACCTGTAAGTAGAGATGGACCGATCCGATATTACGTATCGGTATCGGTCCGATACTGACCTAAATTACTGGATCGGATATCGGAGAAAAATAAAAAATGTAATCCGATCCATTAAATATCACGAAAGCACCTCACAAAACTTGCAACACGCCGTAACTCACCTCAGAACGTTAGCACGTTGGAGCAGTATGCATCACGTGATAGAGCGGCTGTGGCATGCGGGACCTGTCGGTGGTCTGGATAGCATGTGGAGCTTCACTAGCAACCCGGCATTTCATCTCCGACAAAGTTATCCCCGAGAGAAGTAAAGCAAGTGTGTAAGTCCATCTCTGAATGTTTGTAAAGCATTCCTGCGTTAAGCTTAACAAACGATATATGGAGCGACTGCCTCTTCTCACTGCTACTTCAATCATGAAACTGCTTAACGATCAGCTGATCGGCTTTTCTGTCACGAGTCCGTGTCTCTAGTTTGCTTTTGGCCCACTTTGCACCAGAAAGCGGAAACCAGCGGCTGAACAACAGCAGCACGTTTAAGCTTGATCAGCTGTTGTTAGAATGTATTTAATATTACTTTCTACTCGAGGATCTTTTTCTACGTAGCTGACGCTGGTAACTGTGCAGGGGCGGATCTAGCAAAGTTTAGCCAGGGGGGCCGATAGGGCATTAACAGGGAAAAGGGGGCACAAAGACATACTTTTCTTTCTTATTCTCATTTAAAATGTCTAGCTTTTAATAAATAAGTATCTGACACCCAAAGTTTTAATTAGATGTAAAATGAATAGAAGTCAATTACTGTATATAGTGACTATTAAGTCTAATATATATATACACCCTAGTAAGCTATAGTACTTTTTCCTTTGGGAAGGTACCATCTGTGCAGTCTGCAATTTTGTTGAAGAAAGATGTTGAATCTATTTAATATTTCTTGAAAAATAATTGATTTCTGTGCATTTTTTTTCACACTGCATCAAATTAAGGTTGATTACGTCGATTAAGCATCATGAGGTGGAGCGTGAGGGGTGGTTCCCTATTTTTTATTTATTTATTTTTGTTGTTGCTGGGAGTTGGAACCCTATTAGTTAGGTTGCTTAATATTTATGCTAAGTACTCTTTAAAATACCAGAATAGGGAGAATGGTGTAGGTTTAAGTTTATTAGATTGATCAGTATTGCTGAACTATGAAATTTGTTTGTTTTTTTTTGCATACAGGTATAACAGAATAGCTTTAGTGTAGTTGTTGTTTTAAACTTGAGTATGAACTTATACAAAATGCAGCAAGATATTTAAAAAACTGTTTTATTGATTAAAAAACACACTATATCGGATTCATATCGGTATCGGCAGATATCCAAATTTATGATATCGGTATCGGACATAAAAAAGTGGTATCGTGCCATCTCTACCTGTAAGTAAGGACTCAGATTTGACTCTAAGTATTCTAGAGTCAAATGTGAGGCCATCTGTCCAACAGCTAAAGCAACCGGACAAGGATCCCAAGCACAGCAGCAACTCTACAACAGATTATAGCAAATTATTGCAATGATCTAAACCGCAATCCAACTTTAATGCAGGACTTTGTGAATGCTGTTTTCAAACCTCAGTGACCTGGGCTGTAAGGTTGTCGAGAAGAGACGGTAAAAGTTACTCTACAATATTGTGAGAGACTGATAAACTCAAACAGAAACGTATTACCTCAAGCTATTACTCTTAAAGCTGATTCTACAAGCTTTTGAATCATGGGGTATACTTTTTAACACACTTCTCCTCCATTTTGGCTTCAGTTTTGTTAAGTAAATAATGACACATTGGAATAAGTTCAGCTGAGGCCATAACATTTTGTTATGTCCTGATATATTAGAAACATTAGAACTGAAAAAGGATGTACCTTCTTCCTCTTCTTCTTCTTTCAAATATAACTTTACTTTTTTTTTTTTTCCTTAGGGTGTTGCTGAAATTTTTTTCAGAAAGTGTTTTGTAAAAGTCATGTGCTGTCCAATAAATATTTTATATAAACAATTGTTTTAACTAGTTTTGCATAAGAAATTATTTACGATTTACAATATTAATTACATTATCACACCTTCATGATTTTCTTTTTTTTGCATTGTTGTCATAGTATTATGGACAACAGACATTTCATGACACAAAATGTATAAATAGCAACAGAAAACTGCAGCGTCTAGTTTAGTTCCCCCTTTAGAGATAAAAATACACACAGTTTCACAGAATTTGGCCCCTTTCTGAGAAATTGGAGCATATTTGTCACTTTGTGACTTAGTTTAAAATAATTTTTTCACAGGCCAGTTTCTTTCTCAGCACTTACATAAGAATATTTATAAAATTCCTAGCACAGATCAAATAAATAGTATAGGCATAGTATATCCAAACACGGCCATTAAAAAAGCATGAAATATAATGACATAATGGCAACTTTGTAGCTTGAGAGTTATAATCCTGAATGCTCATGAAATGTCTGCATGCTGTTAGTGTTTTTATGGACAAACAAGGGATATGAAAGATTGTCCAAAACTGTAAATGTAATTCCAGCTTATTTCAATCTGGTGCATTCCTCCATTAATGTGCCTGTTGTTCTTTAGGTCATATGAACAGGCTGTCTCCATTTTTGCCAGATATGAGGCTATGACAGAATCCCACTTTTAATCTTCACTTTAGTGAAGATACTATCATATTGTATAACTCAAACATACTGGAACAGCAAAAGGAATGTACCAAATTATTCCAGAGTCAAATGCGTCCAACAGCTAACAGGACAAGGATCCAAGGACAAGGAATCCACATAATGAAGAATTTGTGTATTGGAAAACTGCACCATTTTCCTGGATTTCTACATCAGAGGTGGTAAGTGCAGCATTAACATAAGCCATAAAGGACAGTAGATTTTTTTACACAACAATGTTCTCTTTTGTCGTTTTGACATCGGGGCAGTCAGCTTTCCAGCTGCTTCTGCACTCCACACTTGTCTCTCTCCTTATGTCCCAGCGTCACTGAAAAGATGGAAGAACCTGATTACTGAGTGGCAGCAGCTGTCCTGCCAGCCAGACTAGCACTGCCCCTTGAGCCCGCTATACCACCCTCCACTGCAGTGGAGCCAGAGACCACACCCCCTCCACAGACATGTTAGTCAGAAATGTACCAGGTTAAAATAAACTTCAAATATCCTTTAACCCTTTAAGACCTACCATAGAACCAAGTCCGCCAGAGCTTACTTTATATTTTTACATGTTGTAGTGCCATTTTTGGGAGCATTTCAAGTTGCTATACATCAATACAACTGTTATAGCCAATATTATACTAATATGTCTGCATTAAGTCCATAGTAACTACATTAATTGCAAAAAAAAGTGCAATAAACTACAAAAAAATTGAAAATCGTTTTTGTTTTTTTTACATATATTTCTAATTGGAGAAATTTAAGAGGCTCATCCCTTAAAACTTTAAATACAAAAAAGTTGCAAAAAATAGTTTACAACAACAGGAAATTTATTTTGAGTGTCTTCATAGTTTTAATTTTGAGATAGAGCAATTTTTATATATACTGCAGGAAAAATGAAAAACAATCCTATGATGCAAATTTGCAAACAAAACAGCATGTGCATCAAAATAAATAAACTATTTCCAGCAGTGCAATTTGAGTTCTAAGCATCCCAGAAACTATTCAGAAAAGCATAAAGTCAAACATGACTTATAAAAACACCAGTATAGGCTTTTAAGGCCTACAAGTAAAAAACTACATTTTCCGCGAAAATGACGTCACTTCCGTTTTCAGGCAGGGAATGGCAGACATGCGATCATTCGTGCTGACATCTTTTTCAATGTGGGAAGTGTTACGAACAGCTGATCGGATCGGCAAAGTATGTTTCTGGAATATTATGTTTTTGTTGCTGCAAGCGCTTTTTATGCAATTTTTGCAAAGCTATATGTGGAAGGAAACCGTGACCTAGGACAAGCTGATGGCATAAGATGCAGTGTTGGGTAAGTTACTTTAAAAAAGTAATTAATTACTATTACTAATTACTTAATCAATATTGTATTTAAAATACTTATCTAATTACTGTGTCTGAAAAGTAACTTAATTACTCAATAAGTAATTTAACTAAATACTTCCCCATAAACCTTGAGTGGACAAACAATAGAAATTAAACTCTCTAAATAATAAATAATTTAAAAAAAAAAATACAAGTCAACATGAAATAGTTTAGCCTTTTTGCTTCCTGAATCATCTTTATTACACTCTATAAAAACAAAACATTCTTTAATAATTACATTTTTTAGTAAGGAATGTAACTTTCTTTAACTAAGAAACACAATTCCAGAATAACAAATATATTTTTCTGCAACATATCTGAATAACAAAAAAGCTTAACTTAAGAAATGTTATACATGACATATTTCACGCAGTAAACATTAAAATTTTACATTTTCAAAGCAATGAGTAACATATTCATACATAATGTATGTAATCATGTCATGTGATTCAACGAAGTGAAGTTAACTCTGAACTTTGGTTAACAAACAGAATTCCTCTGAAACTTCCTCAAACCAATGAGCACCATATTTCCTGCATGCTGTATGCACTCATGTTTTCCAAAACATTTTTTGTACTACTTAGCTGTGTTGTTTTTGAAAAAGTTGTTGTATCTCATTAATGTAAGTCTCTCAAAGCGTTCACTTGACAGTCTGTTCCTTCTGGGTGTAAGCACAAGATTGCCGAGGCTAAAAAGCCTTTCGACTGGTGCGCTTGATGGTGTGGCTGTGTTGTACCTGGCTAAGAACACCCAGCTCAGACCCAGCAGATTTCAAATATTCCATCACCTCTGTTTCAGCAGAGTAGGTACAGTCGTCCTCCTCAAATGAAAAAAAGTCATCAGTGGAGTTAGCAGGGTTCTTGTGATCTTGAGCAGGTTGTTGGTCTTCAAGAGACAACCCACGGCACTCTGTAGTAAGCATTGCCCTAACCATGTCTTTTTTCTCTTCTTCTCTGATCCAGCGTAACTTAAATTTAAGCAAAGTGACTGCAGCCAGGAGAGCTTCTTTATTGTCCATCATTGAGGAAAAGCGCACCTTGATCGCCTATGAGAAAAAAATACATCAGACACTTCACATAAGAGCATGATAAATAAAACAAAAATTTATTTTAGGGTAAGGCTATATATAGATTACCTTAACAATGATATCAGGGAGGGATGCTGTCAGCTTAAGCTCGTCCTGCAGTGCCAGTGTCCTGGACATTAGAATCTCCAGAGTTGGAAGAAGGATTCCAAAATAGCAGTTCTCTTCTCCTTGCAATATGTCTAGTGCAACAGTGAGTGGCTTCAACACGATACAATACTCCTTTAGGAACAGATACTCCCGATCAGTGAAGACAGTATTTATTTAAGCAAGGGGAATGTCAGTGATCCTGGACAGTGTTGTGAAACGAATTTCATCGTGTTGAAACAGGTACTATGAGTTTTTTCTTGAAAAAATTATCTACCAACTCTGAAGCAACAGAAGAACGGTTTGCTTTTGTCCACATTGCAGAACACTTTGAAGTTGCACTTCGGTAGATGAATTTTGCCTCATTTGCTTGAAGCCATTTCTCAACATCATGAACAATTAAGTTCAGTGTGTGTGATGCACATCTTAAGTGTGGAGGGAGAGAAAACTGTCCTTCAGATTCTGTGGAGAGGGTCTACTCAACATCAGTAAATGTCACCCCTTCATCTTCTTCCGATTCCTCATCAGAGTCTGATTTTTGGAACATTCTAAAAGCTTTGATAAAATTGAACCCATTGTCTGTCACAGTGGCTGTCACTTTAGAGTTCAGTCCGACCATAAGCCGAATGTACTTGCTCGATTTCATTGTCGATGACATCATATGTGTGTCTCCCTCGAACTCTTTTACATGCTAGCGCTGCATGTCCTCGTACAAAAGTAGAAGGATCAATCCAGTGTGGCGTCATTCCGAGAAAACTTTTGTTATGGCTGGTCGAAATGTCAGCAGTCGTGGAAATATATTCCAAACTCTCAAATGTCTCTTTAAGCTCCATTTCCATGTCAGCATAACATTTATCTAAGTAAGTAGAAAACGTTTTTCGATCACGCAGTGCTGCTTTTTTGCCACACACAGGTATTTTGTTTAATATGCACCTAAAAGACGGAGACTGAGAGAAAGGGCCTGACCACAGTTCCACTTCCTGTATACAGAGTTGAATTAAAGGACATGGATACACTGACTTCACTGGTTTTAATGTGCTCATTGATCAAGCTTAGGATTTTTTATTATTATGAAACCGCACATGATAAATGTGGCTCTTGATGTAAAACTAACAGATTTCCTTTTAGTAGCTGGATTAGTCACAGAGGGGATAGTTTTCCTCTTTATTTAAAACGATTACATTTAAAGGTGTTTCCTGTTTTGCCTTCATAGCCCATTGGTTCAGCTCTTTGTGTATTTATAGCCCTGTCACTTGTCAGCCCACCCTCTTTACGAAGCTGTTCTCCTGCCTTTCTATTTTCCTACAACATTTCAGCACTTCGTGCTTCATGTCTCATTCCTTGGTCACTTTGCCTCTTGGATTGAATGTTGGATTGGATTATCTACCACAGTCTTTTTTTTCAACAAATCTTCATTTAACTTCAGTAAGTTTTTTCAAGATTTCATTTGTTCTTCATGCCTCTGTGTGGGTCCAAATCTGAATTAAACTACAAATGTATGACAACTAGGGTTGTCATACATTTTACTTGTGCCGTAAAATGTATTTCTCTTTTAATAAAACTGGAAGGTGCAATGAAAATAGGAGGGACTGGTAATAGTCTCAGAATGAGTAATATTTGTCAAAATCGTTTGCAAAAAATTGGCAACAAAGTCTTACCCATGCCTCGTTTCTTTATTATGGTGCTTTTAAGGACAAAGACCTTCTTGTAATTTCATTTTTAAATGGTTTTGAGCAGCAGTTTTTTGTGCTTTCTGAAGGTCTTTAAATGTTCTTCTTTGGACATTAACAGCTTTTTTTTTTTACTAATTTTCCTCCCAGTCTTTGTAACCAACTTTTTTTTTTGCTTCTGTTTTATGGTTAACTCACTTAACACTGACCTATGACTCATTCAAGGAAGAAAAAGGCACCTAGCTCTGTCTGCACAAAACAGACAACTGAGCAAAGGACTCATTTTAAATTGGTTCTCTGTTACTAGCTGTTACTAGCTGTTTAGTTGAATCAAGGAAAACAGTTTGAGTGGCACAAATGGTATTTTTGCACCAGTAAGCAGACTCCCAAAGAGCTACTAGCTGAATACTTGACACATCTCAGCTGTGCAGCATGTCTTTAAAAAGTTAGTAAAACTATGTACAGCCTATGAACAGTATCTAAAAGTCATGTCTGTAAGAAACCGAAAAAAGGGTTGATGTGAAGAACCAATTCTTGAGGAAGAGAAAGCGTGAGACTGGCTGACAAATTAAACAAGAACTGAAGAACTGGACTGAAAATCAGTTGCTACAGGCCTTATGAAATGATGACTGCAGATTTAAAAAATGTGGTTCACATTGTCAGTATGTACAGAGGAGGTCAGGAGAGATACAACAATGAGTGTCTACAGCCATCTGTAAAACAGAGTAAAGGTTCTGTTATGATTTGGGTACCTCAAGAATTTGATCCGTCCTGTAGTACCATACAGAAACATTTTATTTGCAACATTTCATTTTTCAGCATGACAGTGATCCAAAATCCACTGCCAGTGGAGTAAAGCAGTAAAGCAGAATGGAAAAAAACACAGAGTGGAACAGTACAGTCATGCACTGGCCTTTCCAGAGCCTCAAAATTGTTTCTGAAGGCTACTTACATAAGTTATAAAAAAGCTTGCCTAAAAGAGTTTGGCCTGTGTTGAAGTATAAATGTGGTGTGACCAAACATCAACGTTCTATAATTAGGTGCACCTAGTTCCATTTTTCTGGTTAAATATAAAGAACTGAGGAGTGACTCAAGACTGCACACTGCATCATAAGATACAGTGGCTTGCAAAAGTATTCGGCCCCCTTGAACTTTCCCACATTTTGTCACATTACAGCCACAAACATAAATCAATTTTATTGGAATTCCACGTGAAAGACCAACACAAAGTGGTGTACACGTGAGAAGTGGAACAAAAATCATACATGATTCCAAACATTTTTTACAAATAAATAACTGAAAAGTGGGGTGTGCGTAATTATTCAGCCCCCTTTGGTCTGAGTGCAGTCAGTTGCCCATAGACATTGCCTGATGAGTGCTAATGACTAAATTGAGTGCACCTGTGTGTAATCTAATGTCAGTACAAATACAGCTGCTCTGTGATGATCTCAGAAGTTGTCTAAGAGAATGTTGGGAACAACAACACCATGAAGTCCAAAGAACACACCAGACAGGTCAGGGCAATGATGAAATGGTTTAAAACAGGGGTGCCTAATCCCGGTCCTCGAGAGCTACTATCCTGCAGCTTTTAGATGCATCCTTGTTCCCACACACCCGAATCAAATGAATGGCTTGTTGTCAGGCCTTTGCCAAACACAATGGCATGCTGAAGAGGTAATCAAACCATTTGATTCAGCTGTGTTGGAGTAGGGATGCATCTAAAAGCTGCAGGATAGTAGCTCTCGAGGACTGGGATTGGGCAGCCCTGGTTTAAAACAAAACATATCCATGTGTTAGAATGGCCCAGTCAAAGTCCAGATCTAAATCCAATCGAGAATCTGTGGCAAGATCTGAAAACTGCTGTTCACAAACGCTGTCCAGCTAATCTGACTGAGCTGGAGCTGTTTTACAAAGAAGAATGGGCAAAGATTTCAGTCTCTAGGTGTGCAAAGCTGCTAGAAACATACCCCAAAAGACTGGCAGCTGTAATTGCAGCAAAAGGTGGTTCTACAAAGTATTGAATCAGGGGGCTGAATAATTATGCACACCCCACTTTTCAGTTATTTATTTGTAAAAAAAAAAAATGTTTGGAATCATGTTTGGAATGTATGATTTTCGTTCCACGTCTCACGTGTACACCACTTTGTGTTGGTCTTTCACATGGAATTCCAATAAAATTGATTCATGTTTGTGGCTGTAATGTGACAAAATGTGGAAAAGTTCAAGGGGGCCGAATTCTTTTGCAAGCCACTGTATTTGTCATAAAATCAAGATACATCTTACTCCATTAAACACTTAAAGCCTGCATACACACCATATTTTGAAGATGTCTAAACTTCTCCAAATCTTCTCCTGGCTACTTTCACTATTTTTTTTTAAATATTAAACTAGTAAAAGGAAAGAAATAACAGAAGTTGGTGGAAAGTGTCAAGCACAACACAAAGATTTCTGGATAGTTCCATCCTAATGCGACACAGCGCATGTCATAAATTTGGAATAAAGAGGTCTTGATGCATTTTTGTATTGGTTGTAAGATGAATAAGATATTTTTGACTCTTTGCAATTAGTTTTCTTGTTGATTCCTTAATTTTTGTTTCTTTATGTTTCTTGTTTTTGGCTTCCCAGGATTGTCTGTGGCAGTTAAATTCAGTGGACTATGGACAGTGGACTATAGTTTGTTTTCTGGTTGTCTGTGTTGAGCTTTCCTGTTTGTTACAAAGATTAATAATGGATCCTGGATTGGAAGAGGAACAAACCAAATTAGAAAGAGGAACAAAATGTTGCAAATCACGGATTATTTTTTACATGCTGTGCATCATCAATTTCATTGCGCCGGTTGATGGATTTTCCCTGAAGACTTGCAGAATCAGCTACAGTACAGCCATATGTGTCGGAAGTAAACTCAGAGCTGTTCCTGAAGATATTCCCTCAACTGTGACAGGCCTCGATTTAACTTCTAACAGAATTTCAACAATACATGCATCAGACTTCAAAGATCTACTAAATTTGACTAAGTTAGACCTTAATAGCAACAACATTTCACAGATAGAAAGCGGTGCGTTTGCCAATCTAAGTTCTCTTGAGACATTAAATCTAAATAATAACAAACTTGTTACACTGGGAGAAAATGTTTTTGATGGCTTGAGTTGCCTCATTGAGCTAAGAATTAATCAAAATCGCATTAAACAAATGGCATCCACATCTTTTAAGTCCATGACAAGTTTAAAACTTCTGGACATTTCTCATAACAAACTGCACCACATTACAAAAGTTCAATTGATATTGCAACATCTGCCACATCTACGGGAGCTGGTAATAAGCAACAATGATTTAACCACTTTTCAGTCAATTGAACTGACAAACAAATCATTAGAACTTCAGTACCTTGATTTGTCGAAAAATCCCCTCGCAGTCTTCAGGATCACTGCCGATGTTTTTCCAAATCTCACCTGGTTTAAAATTGGGAGCCCAGCCAAAAAGAAACAGATGATATGGGACGTGCAAAACAAGACATTTCTTAGTCGTGTTACTACTCTTGACATTAGTGAGCTTCATTTGGGTCTTGGGGACATGGAAAGGTTGTTAGAGTCAGTGAACTCATCATTAACTATTCTGAGAATGAATGCAATGACACATAACCTGACCACACTGATCAACATTTCCTGCACCATCCCAACAATGAGGACTCTGCAGCTTCGAAGCAATAAGCTCAGCTTTGTTAATGCATACTTGTTTAAGTTGTGTATTAATGTAACTGAGTTAGTTTTGACAGACAACAAAATAAAATACATCCATGATGATGCTTTCAGATCCCTTAAAAACTTAAGGATTTTAACGCTGAGTAAAAACAGGCTTCCACTGGTTCCAGCTGCAACAAGGAATCTACCAACTCTTTCAGAGCTGGATCTCAGCACCAATAACATCAGCACACTGGACTGCCATGATTTCACCAATCAGACAAAGCTCAGAAAGCTTTATCTTTATCAGAATTCAATCACAGCTCTGAAACCATGTCTTTTCAGGGATTTAAAAGGATTACAAACTCTAAAATTACAGACAAACCAAATAACTAAATTGAACAGTGCTTTCAAAGAACATTTGCCAAACCTCACACAGCTGCATTTGAATGGAAACAAACTCACTGCTATCAAAAGGGATGCATTTAAAGGCTTGCACTCCCTCCAGAACCTGTCATTACACCAAAACAAAATAAAAGTACTTGAAAGTAAGAGTTTCAGTGGACTGACAAATCTGACCCAAATTAATCTACAAAACAATGATATTTCACAAGATGAACTAAACAAAGATGTTTTCAGTCCTCTGATTAATTTAAGAAGACTTGATTTGAGTGAAAATCACATCAATTACAAGAAAAGTAGAAATTTGCCGGATCCTCCATTTTCTCAGCTGTCCCATCTAGAGGAACTGCTTGTTTTTTCACAACACCACAGGTTGCATAGTTATCTGCCTGGGAACTTTTTGCAAGGTTTGACCAGTCTTTTGAGTTTCAAAGCCAGGAATATCCGTATTGCGTCTCTGGACAAAGACACCTTTGTTTACACGCCACAGCTGCAATTACTTGAACTTTCTTCAAATGAACTTAAAGAACTCCCTCCAGATCTGTTCTTCCCAATTCCAAACCTTAAAAGCCTTTATATATCCAGGACAGCTCTTTACTCTCTAGAGTTCCTTAAAAACCTCACAAAGCTGGAGTTTCTACAGGCAAGACAGAATTTATATTCAGTTATCCGCGAAGAAGATATAAAATCCCTACAAGCTCTGACTTATCTGGACCTTCAGGGCAATGGATTCACCTGCAACTGTGATAACAGCTGGTTTCTCTTGTGGGCAATAAATAACAACAAAACTCAGGTTTATGATGCATATAACTTTACGTGCAACTATCCACAAGAATTCAAAAGTAAGAAGCTGTTGGACTTGGACACCAGCTCCTGCTCAGATGACTTTATTTGCTTTGTTCTCACCACGTGTGCAATCCTATGCTTGATGGTGGTGTCCTTCACTTACCATTTCATGGGGTTGCAGCTGGTCTATGCCTATTACCTGTTCATAGCTTGGCTCTTTGATAGAAAGCACAAAAACAAGAAAACTCATCATCAGTACGACGCCTTTATCTCCTACAACACCCACGATGAGCCTTGGGTCATTGACAAGCTCTTACCAAAACTGGAAGGAGAACAGGGCTGGAGACTGTGCCTACACCATCGAGACTTTGAACCAGGTGAGATGCAAGTTTGAATTAAAGTTAAATATTAATGGCTTGACAAGTGGGATGTCTCTTAAAATTGTGTGTTTGTCGGTATCTCTGTTTAATCCCAACTAAATTATTAGATTCAGGACATTTTCTAGAATGTTTTCAGAAAAATGTAACATCATTTGACTTATGCAGTTATATTTGAAGTGGCAGTTAGTGCAATTATATAAATCAAAAGAGAGACTATCTAACAATTATCTGGAGACAATGAGGGCATGGTGTTAGAAGCTTTTGCAGTCAAATGTGCACTTTCATATGTACTCCAGAGGGTGTCACTATACTACTTTACTAAAAAGCTGAGGATACAAACCTCATGGTTTTATTACTGGCTGTGTTATTTTTCTTCTCCTCATTAGGGAGACCCATCATAGATAACATTACAGATGCTATTTATGGAAGCAGGAAGACCATTTGTGTGATCAGTCGCAAATACCTCGAGAGTGAATGGTGCTCCAGAGAGATCCAGGCAGCCAGGTAACCTGTTGGCGCACCACAAGACTGTAGCAATAACATTAAAATATAAAATTGAAATTGAAAGGTGTTAACAGTGCTTTTATGCTAATGTCAACAGTGACAATGGCACAACCAAAGTTACTCCAAATACAGTGCCATGAAAAAGCATCTGCCCCTTTACTGATTTCTTTTTTCTTCTACTTTTTGTTTTGTTTTGTTTTTTTGCATATTTGTTACGCTTACATGTTTCAGATTATCAAACAACATTTAATATTGGACAAATGTAACCAAAGCAAATAAAAAAATTATTTTTTAAAAGATGATTTAATTTATCAAGGGGGAAAAAAGCTTTCAAACCTACGTGGTTGAGTTCAAAGTTGAGTTCAAATTCACTAACCATACCCAGGCCTGATACTCCCAGACCTGTTAAATCAATAATTTACTTAAACAGAACCTGCCTGACAAGGTAAAACATCTCAAACAGCAATTCAGCATGCAAAGATCCAAAGAAGCTCAAGAAAGATAAGAAAGTCATTGACGTCTGTCAGTCTGGAAGGGGTTATAAAGACTTTGGGACTTCAGCGAACCATGGTGAGAGCCATTATCCACAAAACTTGGAACAGCAATTAAACTTCCCATGAGTGGCCAGCCTAACAAAATTACTCCACTTTTTATTGGGAGTTACAGAATTAGAAATGAGAATATCAGAGAGACAGCTCAGGTTGACCTGTTTGGAGACAAAGTTTGAGAGGCAAGGTTAAGATGGCTTAGGAGGTCACATAGGAGGTTCATGGATGTGAAGCAGGACGTGCTTAACTGCATCTACTATATGTGGCGGAAGAGGATAGGTTGAGATGGAGGCAGATGATCCCCTGTGGTGACCCCTAAAGGGAACAGCTGAAAGAAGAGGACTTGACATTACTGTGTTCCACTATGTGATTTTCTGATCTGTGCAGCACTGTATATGTTACACCGGCATGCTTAAAATTTCATTGATTTTTTTTTTTTGCTAGCTTTTAATTTCCTCTTTAATCTGCCATGTTCACAGGTGTTTTATTTTATTCTCTTAAAACATGTTTATTTCATTTATTTTTGTATTATCTTCATTACTTTACTCTTTTAAAGAGAGTACTTATGCATCCCTTTTCTCCCTCTTATCTTTAGTTTCCGTCTGTTTGATGAGCAGAAAGACGTTCTAATCCTGGTATTCATGGAGGAGATTCCCAGCTATCTGTTGTCTCCTTACCACCGCATGAGAAAGATGATAAAGAGGAAAACCTACCTGAGCTGGCCGCGAGTTGGAGAGCACACCGAGCTGTTCTGGGAGAAACTTTGCCAGGCTCTGGAGACCAGAGAAGATCCAGAAGGAAAGATGTTACTTCTCACTGTGTCAACTGTGCCATGAGGAAATTAAAGCAATTTTTTTTTCTCTTTTTTAAAGGTTATAGATTTATTTTTTTATTTTTTTTTTATTCCATGATAATAGTTTACAGTGTTCTGATGTTTCATTATTTTAAAAGTTTTGAGTGTTTCTCCAGCAAATATTTGAAGTTTTACTTACTTACAGAAATGTTGGTTTTAAACAGAACCAGTGAAGCAAGAAAAGATGAAACAAATGTCTATGATAACTTCACTGCAATTTCTTGTTAATCAAAGTATTACAGAGTCAGCATTTTGGTCAATTAAAATGCTGCACATAATTCATTCAATCATACATCGTCTTTTTGCATTACTGAAACAAAGAAGTTTTGCAAGAAGTAAGAGACAATGATTGTCAACTGAATATAACTTACATAATAAATGACTGAGGATCATAATGAATATATAAGAATATCTTACTATATCTATCGTAGATAAAGGACACATATGTATAATAAATGCAAACAAAGCCTTTTAAACAAGTCTAAAGTATAATATCTCTCTTGGTTTAATTACTAAGCTTGTTTAGTCACTGCTGATACATAACAATGGAAAATCACATTTCATGCACTGTAAAAGTAATTTCAGTTCTTTTCAAACTTTATTTCAGCCTTCCTCATTAAGATGTCTGTCGTTCTTTGGCTTGTGTGAACTTTGCACCCTCTACTTATGCCAGCGTTATTAGACAGGTGGTTCACCCACAGGTTTGTTTATTGAAGAGTTAGGTAGTTAAAGTTAAGATAACCCATAAAACCATCCTGCAACAGATGTACCAAGCTCAGATACATTGGAATTATCCAATTAAACCACTATTTCTCTAATAGGTAACACATTTTGTCCATCTATGAGTGCCTCCCCACAGTTACTAAGAAACAAAGTTTGTTAAATTAAAATCATATGGATAGTAAGACACAAACTAGTGACTGACAAGATATAGTCATAAGAAAAGTGTTCACTGAGATCATAGAGTGAGGCAACTAAAAGGCTATTTTCCCATTGTCTATGCAACAAAAGGCATCACCCCTTGCTGGCCATCAGAAAGAAAGCAGGTTTATAACTCTTCTACAGTGGCTCAATTTTTCAGACTTCACAGTCTATGTGAATGAACTGAACTTAAACATATCCCTTCATTTGTGATCATATTCCTTCCATTCTGAATATTTTGTTCTATGAATAATTACATTAAATAAAGAACATCTTTAATTTGTATTCCAGTTATACAACAGGAAAAAACATTGATGTTCTTTTTCCAATGTTTAACACTAGGATTTAAACCTTTTAAACAGAGATGTAACCTTATAAATATGGTATTGTACATATTTATCACTGTTTGCTAATCACTGTCAGCTAATTTCTTTTTATTTAGGATCCTTTTGCAGCGTGATTAATTCTTTTTTTTTTTTTTTACCCGATGTAGAACAAGGACAAAAATTTGACAGCATGTGGTTGTTTGTGGAGCCCATACAGACAGACATGTGTTTTTATCAAATAACTCTTTTAATAAATTCTCTGACAAATATTAAATACAATAATTATCTCACACTTTCTGAAAATACAGGGTTTTATATTTCATCTTCTTCAGAAAAGAAATCAAACAATAATACATATAACAAAATAATAATATTTTACATTACTTTAAAAAAAGCACAAGTTTTTTTGTTGTTGAAGCACTAAAGCTTATAGCTCACACATGTATTAAGAATACTACTCTTCCCTGTTTATAAAACAGAATAAATAAAAGGAAAGGTCACACAACAAATTATATTTATGTGTAGATTTACTATTATGATAATATTAGTGCAGATAAGAACACTTAAAGAGAGTTTAAGATGCATTGTTGTTAGAATTTTCTTTGTTGGTCTTCCGCTTCTTTTCACTGCAAAAAACAAAATCAATGAAATAAGATCAGTTTGACTCACTGAGCAGCTGAGAGTGAATATAAGGCACAGACAAACAATACACCACAGGGGCATTTATACTTACTCATAACACTTCATCACTTTCTGGGTCAATGGCTTTGATGGATCGGCACACACAAACCTTCCCGGAGCATGAAAACTGTTGGGAAAGAGGATGAAAGCAGTCATTTACCCTCAAGATACAGTTTCTCTCGATGGAGTTTCATTCCAGTGTGTTAGTTTGATTATTAACTGCAGAGCGTCCTGAACTTATCGTGATTGATTTTTAGTCACGGATTAAATGCTGTTTTGCTATTTAGATACACAAGGTTTAGTCCGTCCGAGAGAGCGCAAATGCCAGGCACACACAGCCATTATCTTTTCACCACAAGGTGAAATGTGCAGATAAGATATGTTACACAGAATTCATAACCAGACACCAGGATGAAAGATTGGCATTAGCTCTTGCTGGTTTTTGTACATGTGTATCACATTACTGGTTAAGTTTCCTATCTATAGTCTTTCCTTGAGAATACCACTACTTAAGTTGGCCCACATAAACTGATTGAACAGATATTTATGAGCAGTCTTAATTCATTCCCTAAACTTCTTAAATGTGAGCATTTCTCTTTTTATGTAATAATAATACATTTGATACATAAACTTTTCCATAATCTAAAATCTTTGTACAGAGTAAACACTACTCAAAAACTAGAAAAATGCACAACTTGCTTAAACTTCAACTTGACTACTTCTTAGCGTTTTAGTTTGTTAGATGTCTTATTTCCTCATGAATCTACCTGCTTTTATCATGCTACACTTCCATATAAACCGTTATAACTTACATGATGGCGTTGATGTCACAGGCGTTATTGATGTTCTGAATGGTGTAACCCAGAATCCGTTTGCAAGGAGGCTGACGATTGGAGTACCTCAGGCAGCAGCTCGCTGTAAGCACACACACGCACAAAGAATCCACTATAAATCACACTTTTAACTTACTACTGGCAATATTAGTGAAAGTGCATTAAAATATTAACTAGTATGAAATACCTGATTGTGCGCTGTCAAAAAAGTTGATGATAATGACGAGGGAGCACAGAGCTACCATGAGACACGTTTTCCTGCTTGCCATGGTTGATGAGCCAACTGAGAGCGTTCACTCTGCCTTTCTGTGTCTGACGCTGAAAAGGTGTAACACCTGAAGGCGATCAGAGAGAGTGTGACAAGTGCTACTTGGTGATCACTCCTTTAAGTAGGCCGACTCTCGGAATTTCCCGTCGGGCAGGATTGTGTAATCCTTTGTGTCATTGTTAAAACACTGGAAACAGAGCAGGAAATAGAAAAAATTCCAGCTGGCCCTGACATGGGAGGAAATAAAGTTTAAAAAAAAAAAAAAAAAGTTAAACATTGGCAGCCTGAACTATGAGCTTGGCTGGCGCTGGACTCATGTGCAGACTGATTCCCTGAAGAATGAATTCCAAGTGAAACCAGATATCAGTAAAGTACATTTTTAAAGCAGTATTATGTGAATATATGTCATATTCTATACAATTGGAATTAGTTTTTGAAACCAAATGAGTCACCTCCTGGTAGGCATGATTAATAATGCAAATAAACATTTGCATTTTTGTTGTTTTGTTTCTTACCTGTTCCTGCTTAAAGCCTATAGCACTGCTGGATCTGGAGTGGTCTATAATAAGTCAAGCAGCTTAACTCGTATTTCATTCAAGGGAGACCTGAAGAGAATAGCAGTCTTGTAAGTTTTGTACAAAATGACAGAGAATCTGCTGGGAAACCTACTACAAGCAATTCGATTTTGAACAATTTGGAGGGTTTTTTTTACTGTTATAACAAGTCATTTATTAGGCCTCAGTTAGACAGGCCTATTGGGTTGTGAAAGCTTGCTGGAGGTTGTTAATAGTCACTAGGTGAAATTGGTCGTAAAAAGGGTGCTAGACCAAAAACGTCCTTGCGATTGCTCGTGGTTGCTAATACACTGCCGCAGTAGTTTGCATGGAACCCAGTGAAAACAGATATCTTGTCATGCAATTATTCACTAACTTACCACCAAGTGGTTGTAAAACGTAAAAAAATTGCAGCCACTCGTCAACTGGACTATGCGGTCACTGTCTGGTCAATAGACCTGCATGATTGCTCTCAGACACCATTTTGGTAATCCCCAATCTCCAGTAACTACTTGGAACCGTTCCAGGGATACTTTTCCATGAAATCAGTGGTTGCCGGGCAGTCATGTAGTCTCAGTCACAGGTCACTGGTCACTAGGCCTCGTGTCTCAGGTGAAGTGGAAATCCAACGTCCTTACACTGCCTTTGTTGATTTTTTTAACGGTAAGATCAAAACTTCCCTCAAAACTAAGAATGTGGCTTGAATGTTTTATGAAGTCTAACTACTTTCGACCAGCTATTAAACAATATTAAAGCTAGGCAAAAAGGCAATTTTGAATCCTTTAAGCCTCTTGACCTCATTACCAGCTATTCTGAGCAAAATGCTGATAAGGCCAGCTTGCAATGCCATTTAACTGCAAGCAAACGATTAGTAGTTTATCAGTGAATATTAGCATCTTGCTATCTAAAGACAAAAATGCTTTTTTGTGGCACTAGTAGAATGCTACTGCTGGGGTTGAATGAAATTCAGCCAAATGACCAAAACTACAGTTCCTCTAGTGGCCACTTGAGGTTAGTGTCAAGAGCAAGTATCAGCCAGCTGTTGGGTTTTTCCACTTAGCATATTTTGTTAGATTGCTGCTAGCCAAATTTAGAACATCTATTTTCACAGTTAATTAAACCTTGTTAACAAGCTAGCACACTGGCATTAGGTTATTGTTTCCCATATCTACCCCTTTGTCTAAAAATATATATAGCCACACCCAAAATCCAAACATGAAGCCTCAAAAAAGAGAAAAAATAGGCTTTTGTGGTCAGGAACAAGGGTGCTATTGTTGCTCACTGTAAGCTGTATTTAACATCTGAAATACTTTAAGTAGGCTATAGTCTGTCTTTTTATTAAGACTGAGGTGGAAACGATTAATTATGACAACAAATTGCTAAACTTAACTTTGACTTAAGTCTGCACTCAAATTGTATGAACTGTATGAATTAATGCATCTTAAGCCCTTTGAGCTGTAGTTCTTTGTTTTCCTCATTTCTGCTGACAAGTTAATTAGTGACTTGCTCTCACTCACTTGTGAAAGGAAGGCATGTGAAAGGAATGTGGGGAGGTTTTGTTTGTGTATCCTTTTTCTGTGACGCGCACATCTACCTTGTACAAGTGTAACAAAATAACCAGAGGATAGGAAAGTCAAAATCCCCAACATGGCTCAACTTCACCATGTTTCTTACACAGCATATTTGAAAAGTCCCTAGAAGAAATAGTTCAGCTCAAGGAAGCTTATCTTACTGGCACCTATTTTAGATTTTGTTGTCTTATCAGAGATTAGAATGTTAAACAGTTACTCTTTTGCAAAAAGTCCCGTACTTCACCACACCGAATGGGTAAACTGTGAGTAAATGACCTAGCTTTAATTCAGTGGGTTGAACAAAAAAATACCTAAAAATGTGAGGAACTAAAGCATCAGAGGCTCAAAAGTAATTGGACGAATTAAATAACTGAAAATAAAATGTTCATTTCTAATACTTGGTTAAAAACCCTTTGCTTTGCGATGACAGTCTGAAGTCTTGAACTTCATGCTGAGTGACATGCACCTTATGGTTAACTTGGATATCAATATGCCTACCTCCTGAAGAGTGTTGTTCACTTGGTTTGCTGATGTGAAGGGGTTTCTCTTCACCATGGAAATGATTCTGCGATCATCCACTGTTGTCTTCCGTGCTTTCTTTATTTCTCAAGATGTACCAACCTGCAGCAGCTTTCACTTGCTGTTTGTTGTTTGGGGGCGTTTCTGTCGGAGGTTTCGTCTTCAACAGGTGGAATGTATATTCAATGGGGTAAGATCAGATGACTGACTTAACCATTCAAGAATATTCCACTTCTTTGATTTAATAAACTCCTAGGTTGCTTTGGCTGTGTGTTTTGGGTCCTTGTCCATCTGTATTATGAAATGCCGCCCAATCAATTTGACTGCATTTAGCTGGATTGGAGCAGACACTAAACACCTCAGAATTCATTCAGCTGCTTCTGTCCTGTGTCACATCATCAATAAACAGTTATTTTTGTCCTGTATATATGTAAAGTGAAGACTATCAATAACACATCAAGCATCCTTTTTTTTCTTCTTAAATTTCAGGGAAATGGGCAGTAAATTGCAGGCTGCAAACAGTGGTAGATCTTGTTCTCTTAAATACTCATGTCCCAAAATTGTGCACTGTGAAAGGTAAACTAAAAATATGTACAATTAGCCAGTAGCAAAATACCTGTTTCCTTGCTTTTCAGTGTCAAAATTGACGGTGACAGTAGCTTTTTAACATCATAAAAGTTCTTTGAATGCATTGACCATAAATAAATATGTCCCCAAATGTTAGGTTTTCGGCTACAATAGCAAACATAATAGTCAAGCTTAAAAAGTAACAGAAACAAATTTAACATACTTAGCATACAAATCATGAATTCAGGCAAACTGTGAGCTGATGTTATGGGCTATGAAGCCTTTGAGTAAACTGTAACAACTTTCTCTTTGTAGTTTAAGTAACTTTAAACTGCTTTTGGCACTCAGCTTGATGACAAAAAACAAGCAAATACAAACCCTTTCACTGACTATTTTGTTTTATATGCCATACCAAAAAGGTATGACATTTTGAACTGCTAGTGTTACAGCACTCGGTGATGCAACTCCACAACAGACTTTTAAATGGCATACAGTTATGTTACTTTGACAAAGGTCATGCATGCGGAAGTTGCATTTCCAGCAGTGGGAGATAATATATTTAAAGTCAGTGAGCAATGACAGGCAAAGCAAAGTTTTGACGTTAAACTGGTTTGACTTTGGACTTAATATCTTCAAAAGAATGTATTAGATAACCCTCAGACTGTGATAGCCTTATGAAATACATTTTATAATTTCTTCCTTGAGAAAGTCTTTTTTTGTTTGTTACACTGGCTGGTTGCATTTCCTTTTATGAGTCATTAGAAGGCTGATGTGCAGCGACACCTCTGTGACACATTTTCATGCACATGTCAAAATTTACATCTTCTTGGCTCAGGTATTCCTAACCGTAACACCCCTATTCTGTCACAGCAACCCTCTTCATCTCATTCTACATTGCATCCATCAATTTTCTTCTGTAGTCTACCTCTTTTTCATTTGCCTGGCAGCCCCATGCTGAACATCCTTTGTCCAATATGTCCACTATTCCTCCTCTGTGCATGTCTCACTCAAACTGAGCTGTCCCTCTAATCTGATCATTTCTAAACTTACTAGTTTTGGTCGCTCCCAGTCAAAATCTTAATGTCTTCAACTCTACCACCTCCAGGTTTCTTTTTTTTTCCTGCACCGCTATCTTCAAACTGGATATGGCGGTGTAGGTCTTGTACCATCTTCTACATTTTCCTGTTACGCCTGTGTTGTCATTTACACGCATGCTTGGATTTACTTTCATTCCTCTTCTCTTCAGTGCATACCTCCACCTCTTCAAGCTCTCTTCCACCTTCACCCTACCCTCACTACAGTGCAATATTGTCTGCAAACATCATAGTCCCTTGAGATGCCTGCTTGTACTGTTAACCTGTGCATTTCCACTGCAAACAAGAAGGTGCCCAAAGCCAATACCTGATGTAGTCTAGCCCACCCTAAACCCAACTGTCACTGCTGCTGCACCACTTTCTGACTATCCTCATACATGTCCTGCACCACCCTCCCTGTTCCTGATTTCCCCATGCAGTACCATAGTTCCTCTCTCGGCACCCATATCAAATTCAAATAAATTCAATTCAATTTTATTCATAATGTGCAATGTCACAACAACAGTCACCTATAGGTGATTTATATTGTAAGGTAAAGATCTTACAGTTATATAGAGAAGACCGCAAAAATCAGGTGAGCGCCTATGAGCAAACACTCCCAGTGACAGTGACAGTGGGAAGGAAAAACTCCCTTTTAACGGGAAGAAATCTCTGGCAGAACCAGGTTCAGGGAGGGCAGCCATCTGCTGCGACTGGCTGAGGTCTTTGTTTTCTCTACAACCAGAAAAGACACAGTGAAACTTCTTTTGACCTTCTCTGTACATTATGATGAACTCAAAGCAAGCACCACATATGTAAAGATCTTTCTCAGTATGACGCTATACTGCTGTTCACTGATCATCACCTCTCTTCTTAACCTAGTTTCAGTAACTTTTTCCCATAGCTTCATGGTACGACTCATCTCCTTTAACCCTACGTACTTACGAAAGCTCTTAAAATCACACCTTTTCTTGAACAGTAATAGTAACAGTGCCCTTCTTCTCCATTCCTCAGGCATTCTCTCATGTGTTAAAAAGTCTGATCCAAACATCTGCTGGCCTCAAGCCACAGATATGTTAACAGGAAGAGACGCTTTTGCGTCTTCACCCTTTTCATAGCTGCCCTCACATCCTCCTTCCTAAGCCCCCGCACTTCCTGAGTAACTAATGTTCCCTCATCTGTCCTCCCCTCTTATTTACAAATCAGTCTTTACAACTTCTTAACATGTGTAGAGCAAAATGTAAAAATGTCTGAAACTCATGTTAATCAAAGACCTTATGTCAGACATCAAATCTTAATCTTAAATGCTAGTCATTCCAGGGTTTGGGCCTCATTTGTTCAGAAAATAACAATAAGTAAATAGTTATAGTTATAGTCTATAGAGGGAGGTCTGGGCCTCTTTTCTTAGGCTGCTGCCCCCGCGACCCGGCCTTGGATAAAGCGGATGAAGATGGATGGATGGATGGATGGAAATAGTTTAAATACTTTCCATTAGATCTCATGGAATCCAGAGAACACTGTGACCGACAGTTCAACTATTCCTAAATAAAATGTATGTTCTATTTGTAGCACAGCCTGGAGGAGCTAAAAATAGCAACTGCTGAAGACAGTATATTTTGATCACATGCAACAATATGCCAGTCTACTATTTCCTTGTTGGTGATGCAACTACACGGGGAAAAACATAACAGAGATTAAAGTGCAGGTGAAAACAAACCTGTCAAAGTTTGCATGTACTTTGAGGTCATTTGGAAGTTTAAACATGTTTTTATGTGTTGACAAATTCAAAAGGTGCCCTTTAAAAAAATACATTTTTAAATTTCCTAGAAAGATCACACTTAGCTAAGTGAAAGTATTCATTCAACAGTGGTTGCAATCTAATCTTTTGACGTTGTATATTGCCCCTTGGAAAAATGTTTTCAGGCAATAATTTTGCACACGTAAATATGACAGGCGGCTTCTGTTGATCCGACACACACATAAAAATATGCAATTCATGGTAACATTTAAAAAAGAACTCATAAAAGGTACAGTATTTAAATTAACAATACAGCAAAGAGTGTATGTGCCATATTGTTTTGTCTTGTATTAATAAGAGAAATGTTGAGTTCTTTTATTTTTGTATGTTACACTTAGACAGCTACAGCACCCATAAATCTGAACATATATCAGAAACCAAAAGGTTAATTGATTGTTCAGACTGAACATGTCTTTGTACTGTACATGTCTTCTACATTAACTGTTTTATTGTTAATATGTTAATATGGTGGGCAGATTGCATGTTAATTTTCTCTTTAAACAAATGGAAATGGTTAATGCAGTCAATAATTTAAATTACATACTTCAAATAAGATTTGTAACTTGGTTTTGCTGAAAAGTGTCAACTAAGCCATTAATGGTGCAGGTTGGCATGACAGCAGGCTGTGTGATACTTAGAAACACTTGTTCAAAACTTAAGCTTGTTAATCCTAATATCTACTCAGCTGATCACATGGCAGTAACTCTGTGAATTTAGTCGTGTAGACATGGTCAAGATTACGTGCTGAAGTTTGAAACTAAGCATCAGAATTGACAACAAAGAAAATTTAAATGACTTTGGCACATTTCCCACACTTTATCATTTTTACCACAACCATTGCAGAGAATAGTCTGAAAGAGAAATCAACCATGGTCATTCTTCTTCAAGCTGATAGAAAGAAAACAGTAACTCAAATAACTATTACAGCTAATGAATATATATTACATATATGAACACACGACATGTCCAAGGTTGAAGGAAATGGGATAAACGCTTCTCATTTTACAATTTCACACAAAAAGTCCATGTCAGGGAAAACAATGACTAGGAGGAGGATCCTTTCCAAAGAAAAGGATGTAATGAGGGGGGATCCCAGAGAGTAAAATCAACACTGACTGAGAACACTGAGGTCTTTTTAGGAAGGAGACTCACAATTTCTTGTTGTGTTTCCAAGTTATTGTACTGACTAATTTTCAGCTGTCAACAGTCAATTGTCTAGTTCTGGTTGTATTGGTTGTATTGGTTGTTTTGTTGTATTGGACAACATGACGTTGTGGCCGTTTTCCCGAGGTACTAAGCCAAGATACTCATGGATCTTTGTTGTTTTATCATGAAAAGTGGGTTCTGACATTCACTAGTCTTCGACTTCCCTCTTTCTCCTTAAAATACAGTTTTAGTGTGCTGGTTACCATCCAACTGCATTTCTTCAGTCTGAGTGGCATTGCTGTAGATCTTAGTGGTATGGTTCAGTGAATCAATGTCTTATTCACTCATGACATACACCTTAATGTCATCCACATAGAGGAGGTGGCTAATGATTGTAGCATTCCCTAGCGGGTATCCTTAGCCAGTCTTGATAATGATCTGGCTGAGGGGATTCAGGCACATGCAGAAAAGCAGTGGGGATACAGCATCTCCTTGGTAAATCCTGTGCTGTTGGTTTGAAGTTGGGCTCTAGTGTTGTTGCCACATCCCCATTAAATTCCTGATGAATGCTCTTATGATCCTGTTGATCTTGTACAGTTCTAGGCATTCCACGATTCATGTGAGAGGCATTGAGTAATAGGTTTTATTGTAATCAATCCAGGCGGGGCACAGGTTGGTCAGTCTGGTCTTACAGTCTCCTTGGGGATGAGGACTACCCAGGCTTCAGTTAGCCATTCCAGGTGTATCTCATCCATTAGCTGCTGGTTCATTTGTGGTGCCAGATGCTCATGGAGTGGAGTTATCTTTTTTAACCAGTAGGCATGAATCATATCAAGGCTTGGTGCTGTCCTGCTCTTCATGCTTGAGACTCTGTCTTGGATATCTTCATCTGTGATGGTTACTGGATCCTGTTCAGGGAGGTTGCTTTGGTCTACTCTTAGCTCTACCAGCCATCGAGCATTGTTGTTATGAGTTGCATCTTTCTGTTCTTCCATTATTGCTATCTCCAGCTGTTCTCATATTCCTCAACTGCCACTGAGAGTACACCTTTAGTACACCTTTAGTTTAGTGGAGGAATTCTGGTTTATTCTCCTGGCTTCTTTCTCTCTGGTATACCTGTTCAATCTGTCCAAGACTGACATGGAAATTCTGTCTGATGATACACAGTTAGGTCCTTACATATTTGCACACTGAAAAAGTTTTGTCTTTTTATCCGTATACTGAAAGTGTTCCAAAATGTTCCAGTTATTGTTATATAATAGACATGAACATAATGTGTAGACTCCCGGCTTTCATTTGAGGGTATCCGGATTCAAATTGGATGAAGAGTTTAGGAGTTTCTGCTCCTTAACATGGGCCACCCTCTTTTCAAAGGGACCGAAAGTAATTTGAAAATTGACTCACAGGCTATTTCCTGGGAAGAGGTGAGTAATTCCTTCTTATTTGTCTGACTCTATGCCATTGTTTAAATCACAGTTAAAGACTTTATTTAATCTTGCTTTTCCATCTAGCTAATATTTTGTGTGTGTTGACACATTTTTATCTATTATGCTTTGTTAATTACTTTTATGTATTATGATTGTCATGGTTTTATATTTAATACGTGCTGGGTCCTTTCTCTTTTCCCTCTCCCATCTCCCTTATCCTATCATATTTTGTCAAGCACCTTGGTATAGCCTTGGTTTTTTTAGTATGCTTTATGAATAAACTTTATTATTATTATTATTATTATAAATTATAAAAATTTGTAAATTATAAATTAGGAAGGTAAAAGGCCTGGAGCGGATTTGAGGTGTAGTGCTTGCATGTGGAAGATTTTGCTGTGAACAGACAACGTGCGGTCTACATGTAGGTAAAACAAGCCATCCTTAAGTTGCGAAAACAGGAAGAAAAAAAAACATCAGAGAAATTACTATAATAGTAGGCGTGGCGAAATCTACAGGTTGGTACATCTTGAGTAAGAAAGAAAGCAATGGTGAACTCAGCAATGGAAAAAGACCTGGACATCCATGGAAGACATCAGTGGTGGATGATCGCAAAATCATTTCCATGGTGAAGAGAAATCCCTTCACAACAGCCAACCAAGTGAACAACACTCTTCAGGAGGTAGGCATATTGATATCCAAGTCAACCACAAAGAGAAGATTTTGTGAAAGTAAATACAGAGGGTTCACTGTAAGGTGCATGCTACTCATAAGCTGCAGTAAAGGCCTGGCAGAGCATTAAAAAGGAGGAAAACCAGCATATGGTGATCACCATGAATTCAAGACTTCAGGCTGTTATTGCCATCAAAGGGTTTTAAACCAAGTATTAGAAAAGAACCTTTAATTTCAGTTAATTAATTTATCCAATTACTGTTGTGCCCTCGAAATACAGGGATTGTGTTAAAAATGTTTTAGTTCCTCTCCTTTTTGTTCAGTCTGCTGAATTAAAACTAAAAATGTGTGCCTTGACTGCATCTGAGTTGTTTCATTTAAAATTAATTGTGGTTATGTCCAGAACCAAAACTGGAAAAAGTTGCGTATGTCCAAATATTTATGGACCCCACTGTAAAACATGTAAATGTGCGAAATATGTACAAAAATAACACATCAGAAAAGGGGCGAAGAGTTTTTCATGGTAGAATTTCTACTCTAGAGCTCTAATCTAGACCTCAAAGGTTTCAGGGGTTTGGAGATTACATTAGGTGCCAAGGTTAGGAAAATACACTTTGATCTTAATCTTAAATTATTTGCTGAGTCGACAAAGAACAAAGGTTGCGTCAGTCTGTGTGAAGGAAGCAAATATACTTGTACATGCACCAAGGAGAATATTAAGGGAAATTAAAATTTTAAGAGGAAGTTGACCCAAAACAGAATGATCAACATTTATGCACAGTTAAATATTGCCCTTAAGTAATAAGTTACTGAATAACACAGAAAAAAGCTCATTCTAAGTCCTCCCTCCAAATCTCCCAAAGTTTTCTTACCTAAACAATACTTACTAAAGCTCAATCTTCACACCTATTCCTGGACTTTAACAAAAGCCAAGAGTTCTTTTCTAAAGCAAATGCAAATGACTGTAATTGTATATGCATCACGATTAAACTTCTTTGGGGGACGTTTCAGGGAAACTTAACCTACTGAGTTTACAGAAAAAAAAAGTGTGTTCCGCATTTATACCGTTTTAAATATTGTCCTTGTGTAATAATGTCACTGAATAACACACAAAAAGGTGATTCTAAGCCCTCCCTCTAAATCCCCTGAGTATCCTAAATAATACTTGTGGCAGCTTCACACATGTTCCCGGACTTCAACAAGACCCACAACTTCCTGCGTTCAGTTAAAAAATGACGTTACTTTGTAATCTTATGCTGGAATTTTTTTCCCTTGCCATCATCATGACAAGAAAACATATATGTCAAGGTGCAGGTAAGCTTTTTTTGAAACATTCTTAGATTATAATGATAAGACTAATGTTTTTTTTCCCAGCTTAGTGAGTTATGCAAATTCTATTATCCTGATTTAACTCAGCAGAATGCCTTGAGAAACTATTTGTTTAAATCTAAATTAAAATATGGATGCAATAGATGCATATATAATGAGAAAAGCTGCTTGTGGTGACAGCGCCACAGACCTTTGGCTCATATCCTCTTTGGTTGGTCAGACTGCTAAAATTGTGCAGTAGTTTTTGCTTGGTTTCTTATGCCTTTAGGTTGCTTTTAATATGATGTGATATTTATTATGTGTTGTTAATGCTTGTTGCACGTTTGGAGTATATAATTACTGTACCTTTGTTGTTATCAGGGTTACTGCTCATAAATAACATATCACCATGGTCATCACATGATAATTATTTATTATTTATTTATTTATTTTATTTAGAAAGAGGGGCAATACATATTAATGAACATGTTAACAAATGTAAATATGCCAGATTATAGCCTTGGGCTAATTTCCATCTGCAGACCCTCTGGCAGGTTGGTGTTACACACAAGTTAGTAAAAACATACAGAGACACATACATATGACAAATCAGATGTAGGGTCAGAAATTGATTTGGAGCACATGAATTTGCACTATTACTCAAAAAATGAATGCAATTCACCAGATTTGGTGCAAACAAGCACAAAAAATGCCAAACAAAAAAGAGCAGACCGACATTGTCAGCTACTATCTGATGAGAGTCAAACAGAGCTAAAAGAAGAGCTTGCCATCACCAGTGTGTGAATGTGTGTGTGAATGGCTGAATGGCTGAATGTAGTGTAAAGTGCTTTGGGGTCCTTCGGGACTAAGTAAAGTGCTATACAAATGCAGGCCATTTACCATTTAAATATACTCACAGTTGCCAGAACACCAGACAAAATACTCCACTGAGTTCATTCAGTATCACAGATGTCCATAACAAAGTCTTTATGGATGTTATCTTAAAGTTAGACATTTACTGACAAAAGCAATTTTTGTGCAATTTTGACTCTAAAAAAAATGCTTCATTTGTATTTTATTATCACCCAGTTTGGACTTTCTGATTGCAGAATTATTTTGTTTCTTATCTTTGCTAGTCTAATGCTGATTGCAAAGGTCATAAAGAACCTCCTAGACTACTATTTTGTCCAAACAGAGCACGTGTGACAACACATGTTGATTCAAATATAAGCTGACCTTTTAACCCATGTGTGCATGTTTATGTTTGTACAGGGCAACAGGGCTGCTGTACATCATACACCAAACCCCGTGCTGTGAACATTATTCTGAGACATAGACAAAAGGTGGAGCTTTGCTGGAAGCAGGGTATTACCGAATGGTGTAACATTGAAGCCGTGTAAGATAAAACTCTTTTGTGCTTTTCTGGCTGTGATGCTGAACTAGAGTTCCTTATATCATTTCCCCTCCATGCCCTTGGTTTTCTTTCAAGATGACCTTATTCCCAAGTGTTTCAAATTTCCAATCCTTCAGCCTTACAACTGAAGTTGTAATGTTAACAATTTTATGTTCTGTCCGTTTTTCCTCAAGTGTGCTTAAGTGGAGACACCGGTACATATGTGTGGATCCTAAACCTCGCAAGATGCACAAACTCGTTGAACGCTTGTGGTAATGTGGACACACACACACACACACACACACACACACACAAGATGCACAAACCTCTTGAGTGGCCTGTAACCAGTGTTGGGCAAGTTACTTTGAAAAAGTAATTAATTATAGTTACTAGTTACTTCTTCAAACTAACTGAGTTAGTAACTGAGTTACAATATTCTAAAAGTAATTAATTACTTGAAAAGTAACTATTGTGTTACTTTGAAAAAAATGTTTAACCCTCTGGGGTCCAGGGTATAATTGGCCATTTTTAACTACTTTTGATTTTCCCTCCACATTTCACCTTTAAAAACTATTTACTTTGCCTTGTTTGGTATCATTCTTTTCAACACAACCTCACGTGTCTGAATTTACAGTTATGTTTTCATTTTGACATACTGTATTAACACAATTGATCTAAAATCAGACAAAAAACATAAAATCAGAGTAGAAAAAGTTATATTTTTTACTGTAACAACCACAAATATCTTTAATGAATCATATTTCATAACTTTAAATGCAAATATAAATTGTCAATTTTAAAATCCTATGCACAAGTTTTGAAAACAAAGTTATTTTCATCCATTTACCTTTTACCTTGATTTTTTAAATAACCATTTCAAACTATTTACAGAACAATCAGCTGTTCTGCATTCAATAAGATGCCACACAAATTATTTGTGCCACTCCAAAAAAAAAATTTCTGTCCACTATGAAGGAGAACATCACAGCCTGATACCTGCAGGCCTGACAGCAGGTATCACTCCTGTTTCTACCTGGAGACAGCAGTCGCCTCATTGTTCTGACACACAACACAAAACTATCCACAACACTACACACTAACTACACAAGACAACACATTAACTACACACTCCAAACACGCTAAACGTCACAAATCTCTCACATCTCAAAACTCGCTCTCTCTCTCTTTTTCTGCTCTCTCTCTCTCTCTTGATAGTGCTGTCCTTAGACAGTAAACGTGATGAAACTATTGAAGAAAAAATGCTGCGTATACTGTCTAAGGACAGCGCTAGCAAGCACTCTCTGCTTATGACCAAAAAAAAAAGCAGAGAGGTGATGTATACCAATTTAAAAACTGGTATATTTCACCTTGTTGCTTTGTCTTTAAGTGGTCGTGTGACTGGCTTACCACGACTACTTTAATCTTCCTCAGTCAAACAGCAGCACTCATGCGATTGTTTTGCCCCCTTAGCTCCAGGTGTTGTGCTAGACAGTGATCGTGATTACCGTCCGCGGGAGCACCCAGCTGCTTAAAGCTGTAGCGTCCAAATTACTTACAGCTACTTCCGTGCAACTGATATAAGATATAATAATAAGAAACCAAAAGGAGGAGATTTTTCTTTGTATTGGGACTTTTCATTCAAATGTATTCACAGTCACTGAAAATAGAGCTTTTCAGAAATACAGATCATTGTAATATCACAAGTCTACAAAAACATAACACATTTTAATTGCTTCTTGAACAAGAACATTGTATGCTGAACAAGGACCTAAAGATAAAAATTTAATTGTGATTGTTTTCTATCTATGCAGCAACAGGGGAAAGAATGGCTAACTTCCCAGGAAGAAGAACAGTATCTGAATATCTGCACAAATATTAATTAATATATCCTTGCTACAATTAGCATGCCTATATAGCACTTATTCTCAAAATGTGTTTTGTACATGTTTTAGCTAAACAAACTAAACAAAGTTTTATTTATATTATAATAACAATATCTGAGGGCTGAGGCCAGATCAAGATGATTAGTTGCTCTTTGTTTGGTGCTTTGTACATGTAAATGATGAAGTGAAGTGTTGAAGTGATGTTATTTTGATGGTTTCAAACAAACTGCATAGCTAAAAACTGGGAAAAAATGTCCACAAATATGTTATGCTAGCATGACATTGTGACACCCCTTTCTCTCATTCCTGTTATACTCAGTCATTTATAAACTATTAACCTTCAGAGACTCAAAAGATCACAAAAACGATAAGCAAAGAGAGTAATTTTATACCATATATCTTATTTGCCTTTCAGACATGAACAACAGCAATGGTAGTGTTACAATGTCATTCTTAGAACTGGCTCCAGTGTCCAAGTCGTGTTGTCATAATCTCCAACTTTAATCTCCAACTGCAATTGCTTTGACTTCATATTTCACTTTTGACATACAGATGTGAGAACAAAGAGGACTGTGATACACACATCAACAGAAAAAGGATAAGCCTTCACAAAACTATTTCTTACTCAATAACTACATGTCTTCAGGCATTTTATGGCTTCATATTGTGGAAACTGAGAGAGTTATTGGCAAAGAGAAGACAGAGGGATATCTCTGCCATCTCAATAGCCAAGAGAAATGTAAGGTAAGATTTCAGTGAGCTGATCTTATCACACACATAGGACCAGAGTATTATGACACAGTATTCATTTTAGCTGCAGAAAACACAAAGTTAATGTTAAGGTTAATGCAAATGAATTACCAAAAGAGCAAAAAGTTGCAAAAAGCAATGCAGATTCAATGTGATTGGCATTAATGAGAAGTCCATTCCACCAAAAAAGACTGAAAATTGGATTAACAGATATTTTGTTAAAAATTACCAACATCCACCAGTTCATTAATTATTTATAAATAAAGCTTTGAAAGGAGTACACAAGCCTAAGCAGAAAAAGAGTAGTTCCTGCTTCTGAGCAAGAGACTGCAATAATCTTTTTGTTTTGGAAGGTATGAAAATATGTGTATTTTATTTTCACTGAAGTCTGTAATGTTTACATAAGCATATCAGTTACTTGCTGCATATACTCAAGCATGTGGATTTATGTTACTATTTCTGTTTTTGAGGCAGACTGCATTAAAAAGCATTGTTTGTATGTTTATTAAATTATTTTCCTGTCGCTGACTGAGTGGATTAACCTCTTATTTGATGTTTATATTTTTAAAACTGCAGAAATCACAAAATAATGGACAGTATCTCAAACTGAAAATCTGTATGTTAACTCCGAGACTGTAGTGAGCTACAGTATGAATCTGGTTTGACCCTAGATTGTAGATTTCAGAGAAACTAGTGTTTCAGATTTAAGCTGGGCATACACTGTGCAATTTTTCAGCTCCTGCTCAAACTGTACGACTGAATTGCAGGGGTTAGAAGTTCATAGGTCACGATGCATGTTCTCACACTATACGGTCCGATATCAGATATGACCTGAGTGCTCACACTGTGTGCTCATACACGACTGCACACACGCTGCACTGCCATGCTGCTCCATCTTTTTCATGTTTTTAGCATGCTTAGTGATGTTGAAGTAGCCTAGCAGTGGGAATAATTCTGCAGCAAAGGGGCAATTGTGATAGGGATAGCATGAAAATTTAGGTCCCCAAGGCAAAGTGTGGAAGAAGAAAAGGGACAGACAAAGGTAAGTAGCTCAGACAGCACAAGTTGAGGATTTGGTGTGAAAAGTCATGTGAACTTTAACAGCTCAAGAGCAAAAACAGATTCCTAGAATTCCAGAAACAAGCACTCAAGATACTAATGGTCAAAGGGACTCAGTGATAAACATGCCAACATCCTGTCATTAACATTTATGCACTAACATTTACCTCTCAATAAGATGTTGGTGCATGATTAAGTCACATGCACCCTGTTGGCACCAAGACCATGCATCAATATGGAAAAAAACACCTCTGATAGTTAACCACAGTGAAAATAAAAACAAATCCAGTGTTTCCTGGTTCTTTCCAAGCTGCTAAAATTCAAATTTGGTTATTAGATTTATGTGTAAGTGTCAAATTTCTCAAGGGGTAACCACAGCTGATGGAGCTATATGTTTAGACTTGGTACATACGGTATTTGAAGCAGGATCTTTTTGGAGACCCCAAATAGTTAGAAAACAAGAACAAATACTGATCCATTCATTCAGCTTCCTTGAATAAAATACCTGTCAGTTGTTCTGTTTTGAAAGCAAGTGCCAAAACAAATCTACTTTTTCCGTGTACGTGTGGAATGTATTTGGTATGAGAAACCTGTTGGGTTGGTAAATATGAGCATGTTGTGCTTTGCGCCAAATAACTAACAAGACTGATCTATTTTCCAGTGCCTACTAGAAATAATGATACATATTTTAATTGCAGCTTTAAGGTAATGGACAAAAAGCTTAGCTAGTGTAAAGAGATTATTTCCTATACCACCTTTATGACTGTTTTAATGTCAATTCAGTTATTTAAATATGACCTCTTTAACTGGCAAGACAATGTTATGAGCCCATACACATGTGAGGGTCGGTTTGTCTGAATTTCAAAACCACACTGTTTTATTAGTTGGCAAAATGATTTGTAGCAGTGCATAATTAATAGTCATTGACAAAGAAATCATGCACTCTGTAGGACAGGCTAATGGAAAACAAAGCAGAGGGGATTGGATATGAATGCTGGTCATTTGGCTGGTTGGTCCACCACTTTGGAAATATTTCAGTGACAATTAAATGGATCAAGATTCATTTCTAGTAAATCTTGAGTCTCCAGAAAATGAATCTTATCTCTCTACTGCATGACTTTTTGATTTTTGGGGAAAAAAATATTTCTCCCTATTTTGGGGGAGCTTTAGGGTCCCTAATAATATATCAATCATAAAATTTGACTAAACGGTGGCCTCATTGCCAGACCTGGCACACATCTGGTTGACATACACTCTGCCAAAACACCAGTCAGTCAGAAGTGCCAGCTTGATGCCAGATCTGGGCCAGACCTGTTTTCTGTAGGCCTGGGCCACATAAGCCAAGCCACAATCAAGCCAGATGTGGCATGCCATCACATAGACAGTGCCATCTATGCCAGGCCTGGCCCATATCTGGATGGCATACGTCTTATCATGTCAGAAGTCAGCCAACAGTGCCGACTTGATACCAGATCCTGGCCAGACCTGCTTGCTATGTGGGCACTAACTCACACAGAGACACAGTTACTTTACCAACTGACCCCTGACCCCTGAGCTCCTCAGTGTCCCTCAAACCTCATTCAGGGATCCACTCCTCTATTTCACTGTCACTCCCTGAAAGCTCACTGTCCTCACTTTCTGAGGACAGAGAGTGCACATTCCCTTGGTTTCCTTCCATAAAAGGTATTTACATCTATGTCCTGTAATTATGAGTAGATTGTAAAGTAAAAACATTGACTATGATCATATAAATGCACACAAACACATCTCTACAAACATATTCAAATGCATTATATTGCCTGAAGAAAAACTGGGCTAACTGCGCAGTGTTGCCTTGAGGCAACAAATGAAAATTAACAGTTTTACTGTATAAATAAATTTTAAAAAGTGGAACAAACAATCAAATATGCTTCTTAACATATTCATGCACATACAAGTATTTTTTAATATACATTTATTTCACTATAAACATGTAAAATAGTGATCTTTATCTTGCCTCCTAATGGAGATGTCTCTCATGTAGTGCCGCTTGCAGCATGTTTTTTTCTGTATAAATGCATAAAGGACGATGTCATGATGTTCAACAAAGGTTCACTTCATAAATACTAGATCTGTAAGCCAATATAATTTGGTGTTTACTGGAAATGATTGAATTTTTTTATAATCTATCAAGCTAAAAAAAAAAAAACAACAACAGTAAAGCTAAAGGTGGTGAACATAGATTGCTTTGTTTGCATGTTAGTTTTGCCGTTGCACTATATTTGAGCAAAAAGTTCCAGGAGTGGGTTGATGAAAGAAAAAAAAACATTGCCTGATTTGAATATGGGCATTCCCTGTTTAAAAACTAGTGCCTTAACAGTTGGCTGGGACTTCCCTGATGTTAGCCTTCTAGTTGGCTTTTAATGTTTGTAGACAAAGTCAACGCGAGGCTAGCCTTGTATTAATGGGTTTTAAAAACACCTTTAATGTACTAACACAGCAGCAGCAGTATTACAGTCTAGACGGCTTCTGTAAAATGTTCTCCTTCATACATCTTGGGACATTGCACTAAGACTCTATACTGACATATTTAGGTTGCACAAACCAATCAATGCCAGAATAGTGATAGAAAGAGTAAGGTTTCAAGGAAATACTCATCATTAGCTAACTGCATCCTGTCACAGAACATGACTAAGAGGCTGAACTCGAATATTTGATGGTCAAATTGATGGCTTTTGACTTCAATTGACCCATTTTTATAACTTGTTAATGATACAGCGCATTAAGATCTTACATTTTGGTGTTTTATTAAGCTAAGCTAGCCCTGACATAGCATGGCATAGCTCACACATGGTGAGAACTTGCACATCCTTCTTTATATAATATATACAGTGCTCAGCATAAATGAGTACACCCGCTTTAAAAAGTACAAATTTAATGAGCTGCTCAATGAACAAAAGAACAATTTCCAAACTTTTCACAAGGCTGAGTTTTATTGAACATTTGTTTAACTCCATAACATGAAATTAAGGTTAATATTATAACTTAGATCACAAAATCTTCAGTTTTAACCAAATTGGTTGACACAAAAATGAATACACCCCGCAACAAAAACTGCTACATCTACTATTTTGTATGACCACTGTGATTTTCAAGGACAGCACCAAGTCTTCTAGGCATGGGATGAAGAAGCTGGCGACACATTGCAACATCTATCTTTCTCCATTCTTCCAGAATAACCTCTTTTAGAGCCTGGGTGCTAGATGGAGAGTGATGCTCAACTTGTCGCTTCAGAATTCCCCACAGGTGTTCGATTGGGTTCAGATCAGAAAACATACTTGGCTGTTCATTCACCTCCACCCTGTTCTTCTTCAGAAATGCAACAGTAGTTTTAGATGTGTGTTTTGGATCATTGCCTTTTTTTGGAAAAGTGCACAACGACCAAGTGCACGGAGTGATGGCAGCATCTTCTTCTTCAGAATAGAGCAGAACATTGTTGAGCTCATGATACCATCAATGAAATGCAGCTCCCCAGCACCAGCAGTACTTGTATTTTTACTCAGTTGTATATAGTATTTGTATTTGTATTTGTATTCTATTTTTATCTTATTGTATATTTATTTTTATTTTATTCTACTGTATATAGTATTTTATTTTATTCTATTCTGTACAGTTGTGTACTGTATTCTTATTGTATTCTAATTTTTGCCTCATAACTTTTGCACTGTCCACTTCCTGCTGTGACAAAACAAATTTCCCACGTGTGGGACTAATAAAGGTTATCTTATCTTATCTTATCTTATCTTATCTTACTCACTTAGCCCCACATAAGGACTGCCACCACCATGTTTCACTGTAGGCACCATGCATTTCTCTTTGAAATCCTCACCTTTACGACGCCATACAGTTTTGAAACCATTAGTTCCAAAAACAGTGATCTTTGTCTCATCACTCCAGAGTATATAGTCCCTGTAGACTTCATCTTTTTCACCATGGGCCCTAGCAAATTCTAGCCATGATTTTTTGTGCATGGGCTTTAGGAGAGGCTTCCTTCGTGGACATTACCCATGCATGCCATTCCTCTGCAGTGTGCGCTGTATGGTGTCACAGGAAACGGTCACTCCAGTTTGGCTTTCTACCGCTTTAGCTAACTGCAGTGAACTTCCATGGTGATTTTCTTCAACCCTTCTCATCAGGAGACACTCCTGTCGAGAGGTTAACATCCGTGGACGGCCTGGACGTCTCTGTAAGATGGTTGCACTTCCATCTTTCTTAAATTTCTGGATCACTTTTGCTACAGTATTTTGGCTGATATGTAAACCTTTGCCGGTCTTCTTGTAGTCCTCACCTTTTTTGTGTAAAGAAATGATTTCCTTTCTTGGATTTTGTGACATTTCTCTTCTATGTGGAGCCATTGCTGACAGCATGAAATGGGAAGAGCTTTTCTTTGTTAAGCCACCTGTCTGCTGGACACCTCTTAAATGAATCATCCTGTGGTTGAATTCCTTTTAATTTGAATTTTGTAGTCTTAAACTGTGGCTTTTCTCTATAGACTATAAAGGGTCTCAAATAATCAGGCCCCATTATATCTTAAAGATCTCATAATGCACTGAGCATTTCTTTTCTCAGCCTTTTTCGCTTCCCGTGTGATTTTACTGCATTTAATCATTAATAATCATTTAACTCTCTCTCTCTCTCCATTCTTCCTCCCTTTGCGCTCTTCTCTTTCTTCTCACTATTATGGGGTTTTTGCCCTAAAAAATAAATCATACCTGTCAGTACAATATAATTCTTCAGATCTATTCATCAAAATACAATAACGTGCTATCTGGAAGGTAACTCTTATAGATAACAGGCAACTCTTGGTTTATATTTAACTAAACAGATCACAATTTACTTAGAGAATGTACATTAAAAGATAGGTTTACAGTGTGCAGCGAGTAAGGTGACACAATCCCAAAAAAATAGTTTCAAACAAGTACCTACAAAGTAGATAAAAGGTCATCTGTGGGCTGGTAAACCGGTTTCAGGCAGGTGAATAGACGACAGACATGCAGAATCAGCAGAACCATGCACACTGCTAAAGAGTCTTATGTAAACTGCCTGCATAGTGGTGTAGTTTTCCCTGATGGGCCTAAACACTGTTTTAAAACATTTAAAATGAAACAGCCAGAAAATTCGAACATTAATGATTTGGCGGAAACACGGAAAATGACCGGACTCATTTCTTCCTCGGACAAATACCTGAAAACCAAGAGGTGATGCTGAAGCAAATCAGCCAAAAATGTTGCTTTTCCCAGGTTTATTGGAATTGTAAAGAACATATAATATGACAGGTGGAATAAAAAATAAATTAAATACAGATAGAGAATACAAGAGAGTAGTTACGACTAATAAATAACATGCATAAAAATCTAATCAGCAGCAGTGATATATGTGCATGCTACATTATGTTTAATTTAAGGCTTTAGGCTGAAATGTATATTTAGAGACACAACATTTTAAGCTAAGCAGGACAGTTTGCTTAGAAGAATGCAAGTCTAAAAGATGCAGAACGCAATACAGCAGATACCTAAATTCATTCAATGCTGAGGACTCTTTTCATCATAGACAGCACAGCTGACTGTACCAATATACAGCAGATTTTAACATCCTAAAGCAGTGGTTCTCAAGCCATGTCCTTCTGGGAGAAACAGAGCCTTGACATTAGGATGGCCAAAGACACAATGTGAAATTAAACCTATTGTCATTCTTGAATTTTGCACAATTTCAGAAACAAACTCCAGAAACATTTGCATATTTGGAGCTTGGCTGAAGGTGAAGGCAGTAAACATGACACCCGTTAATGCCACATGACGTGCTTGTACCAGGGAGCAGTCAAGTTAAAGAGGTCACATGTGACTTCTGAAAAGTCCCTAAAAAGTTCAGGGCTGTAGTGCTTGTTTAAATACAAAAATTGTGGCACTCCTGAAAGTGAACATTTCAAAAAAGCTTGAGAATCAATGCTCTGAAGAAACATTAGGGGAGCATGTTTCATAAATATCAAGCACAAAGGTACACACAGTAGTGCCTGCACTAAAGCACTTTGGTCTGGTCAAGTCGGACTCTACGTGGATTCAGTGAGTCCTGTACATACAACACAAAAACAACATTTTTTTAAAAAGGCACCGTAGAGTCAGAGAAAAAGGAGAGATCATGGTAATGTGTGAACATGTGCGTGTTTTCCCCACAACAGAATTCTACTCCATCATGCATTGTTTTCTGAGCGCTTGTCGTTGGCCAGCCTGTCTCGTTCTCTGTGCCGCTGGATGGCTCGCCAGATCCGGCAGAGGATTCCGCCCCTGAAAGGAAGCATAGATGTTGTTACAGCACATCACACCTACATGTGCATGTTAATTATTAGCTAAAAGTATAACTTGAAAAAGGCAGTAAAAAAGGCTGTAAGGTTAACTCTCTTATCGCTTATGTCCTTTGAGGTAAAAAAAAGGATGATAAAGTCTTATCAAACACATCAGTACAGCAGTCTTGTGTGGGAAATCTTGCCAGAGCATATGAAACAATGGTTTGTCACAAAGCAAAACCATTCAATCTGTCATTGTTTTTGGTTAAAATGTTGCTGTTTTACTGAGTCAAAATGCTAAATCATATATTTGTGATAAGTGGTAATCTGTGGGGCTAATCTATTAAGTTGGTATGCAGTACTATAGGCCATGGGAGAAGCTAATGGCAATGGGTCAACAGTTCTGAAGTATTTTATAGCTGCAAAACAAACATTTGTTGTATGCTTGCAAAAGTCTGACTTTATTTAACTCTGACCTATTACTCTGTGACAGGAGATAACCGAGGTCAGCAGCATCCCTAGTTTCTAAAAGACTTTTGCAGTTATAAACGGTAAAATGACATCAGACCACTTCAGAAGAGGCTATTCGTACAGTGAGATACCATTTAACCTTGTGGAAGAAAAATGGTGTGATTTAACCATTCTAATGTTTTCTGGAACATCAGAGGAGTTTGGAAAGTCAGTGACCTATAAAAGGTAAATGTCAAGGAGGCAATGATGAAGATTTACTCTTCATGTACTTGGAAAGAAATGTATGACTTTTATGAAATGTGTTTATTTCTCAGACTGCAGGACTAGCTTTATATAACTTATGTGCAGATACCGTAGATGTAGGCACCGGAGGTCCTCTTTGGTAACGTCACGAAGAATGTCCGTCAGTGTATATTCCTCAAGAACAAACTAGGACAAAACAGAAGCACTCTTACTTTATATTGACACTTCACTGCCACGGTGCACTAGAATGATAAGCTGCACACTAATGGCCTATATAAAGATACTCAACCTTGTCTATGGTGTCGGGGTCTGCGCCCTGCTCTTTCAGCCAGTCGATGAGCTGCTTGTCTGGCTCATGGTCTGCTGGGATGTGGTGGATGGATGGAGGTGAAATGTCTGAAACGACAGGTATAAGAACACTTTGCTCAAAGTACATGTTGATCTTCAGTATTAACCCTTTCTGGTCACTACACTGAGCAGCCAGTCAAAGGCTGTTTTCTTGTATTTGTGTCAGTGTTGATGGTATACTTGCACATAAAACACTACATTGCACACTGATGTGTCACTCCATACCCTGCCACCCAATGGTCGTTTAATGTTAATATACTTGGATGACGTGTTACATTGTAATTACTGTTATTTAACCCTGTCATGCATGAATTATGACAACCTCAATCAGGATTTTTCTTTTAAGTACTTAATTCATCCTCCATGCCTAAAGATAAATAAGATACTTAAGAAAAAAATCCTGATTGAGGTTGTCATAATTCATGCATGACAGGGTTAATGATCTCTTCTCCATGACGACATCACAAGAATGTTAGATCATCACTTTGGCACCTATACATGTCAAACTAGCTGCACAAGCAGCTACAGGCTGACGTGCAACTTCAAAGAGATGTACACTAAACTTGACAAGGACTTCAAAATAATGCCGGGGGCTTTTAAAAATAGCCGCAACGAGAAAAAGTCCCCGGCAAAGAGCCAAACTCAAACCACTAATTAAAGCACAGCTCTCTCTTAAATTCACAGGATAATCTGAAATATATACACATTACCACGTAAAGTTCTGCTGCTCCAACTGTCTGACCCCCAAATATTTGAACTGCAATATGTGGAAGTGGAAGAAGTCTTTTCTCACAATATATGGATCATCAGTAGAGGACATAAAATTGATACCTATCATTATCATTGGGTGCAGCACTCTAAATAAATTAGAGTGTGTGAGAGACTGCACTTTCAAATTTCCATTAGGCGCTCAGGAGGGTTTTAAACCAGCTGGATTAGAGATTAATTACACTAAAGAATAGAGTCTTAGGTAAGGAGGCTATAATGTCTTTGAGAAAGATTCAAGGGAAAGGCATTTGTTTAGATTTAAAACCTTCCTGTTGGATTAAGCTGTACAATCTATTTCCCCCTACTTCCTCTTTTTCATAACAGAAGAAGAAAAAAGTGTTTTTGTATCACGATCAAGCAGTTGTGAACATAAGCCCTATATCATTAACTTACTAATAGAAATAGAAATGTGCAATAGAAGCTGCTAAAAATGCTATAGCATTTTGTATTTTTTCACTGTTTATACTGGTGGAGTGTAGAGTAACTAACTCTCAATTACAATTTCTGATCCCATCTGCAGAAGATTTAATTCAAAGCCTGAAACAGGATTTGAGGAATTCTTGGTTTTCAGATTTCCACAAAAAAATACCATAAGCATTACCACTGAGAGCAACAGGTTTCCAAACATTGTAGGTTTAGAACAAACATTTTTTAAGAATGAATTGAATGATAACTAGGACTTAATACAGGTCCATCCACAACTATTTGGACAATGCAACACAGGATCACTCCCATCTCCATCTGCATCCTGACCCATGGAAATTACATTTTATGGCTCTGGCCTGAAGCCTTCACTCTCACAATGGCTCTAGTCTTGTTCAGCTCTTCCTGCAGACTGTGTGGTCATTCACTACCTTATCTTTTCCATGGAGCCCAGAAATCTTCCCGTGACTAAACTTTGTTCAGATGCTGGTAGAGTTTATTGCTCTTGGCTATCTGGCATTAATTTGTTTGAGATTAGAAGCCTCATGCTAGCAGTCGTAGTACCTACATATCTGGTTACGAGTTTACATTCCTTTTTATTTTGGGCGGGAATCACATTTCAGATGTAAAAACACAACCTACTAAGTGTCAAGCACATGTCAGCAGTGCTGAATTATTTACAATATTATCTGTGGAATATTATCATACATTTATGCAAAAAATAAATATATAAATTATATAGTGTTACCACAACTGAATCCCAACCTAACTCAACCCTAACATTATTATCCAGTATTCTTTTCCTGATCTAACTCCTTATGGATATGGATACAGGGTCTAATTTTATAGACTGTGGTCTCTGATTTACAATACTTCTTTTTCAGAAATTGCAACAAATTAACAACATTAAATAACATTAAATCTTACTTAAATCTCTATTATCTAGTCTCATCTTAAACATGCAAATACCTTCAAAATGTTCCTAGCCTTCTTCCCTGGAGAAATAAGTCTTTTATGGAACCAGTTTAGAAGTCAGATTGTAAAAGTTAAGCATATTTAAACATGGCACTTTTTCTTAGCAGGGAGTGTGTGAGTGACTCAGTTTACCTGGGGGTCTGTGTCTGACTCGGACCAACTCTAAATCATGTGTTCTCTGCTGCAGGGTGGCTTTCAAGACCTGCTGGTACTCCTTCTCCTTTTGTAGCAGCTCATCCAGCAGCCTGCAACAACAATAATATCTGTTAAGTTAATTTCTATAGTTTCTCCTGGTATACACAATGTAAAGATGTTTGGACAAACTATTTTATACTGAAACTTCCTGCTTTGAAATTCCATAGTGGAACTGATTTGGACACACGCATTAATGTCAGTTATTGGTAGGAGCTATAGCTACACAGTACAACGGCTAAATACAAGAATCGCATTATAGTGCATTACACAATTGTCAAACAAGCGAAAATCCCCAGTTCTATTTCAGGAGGAGACATAAATGCCTTTGGGATTATCTCTAGTGTAAAAACCATGCCAAATCAAACATGCAGTAAGCACCTAAAAGTAGATTTTTACATTATGACTAAATCGACATGTACAAGCACAGGGCTAAAGTGCAGATGCAGTTTTTACAAAGTCAACATGAGTATCAGACTGTTCTTTGCAGTCCCATTTCCACTGTGGTACTTATTAATAAAGTTTCCACGAGGCTATCTCAATTAAAAATTCAAAAGTCTGCAGAGAGTCAGCTGCAGGTGTGTTGTTTGAGAGTGTTTGAGAGGCAAAAATGAAGCAGAAATGCTGAGAACAAATACCAAAATCTGAATGAATGGCTGAAAAAGATTAAATCTAAAGTAATGAACTAAAGCGTCTTAAGTTGAAGTTACTAATAGCTAAAAGCAGTAAAGGAAAAGCTAAAAAAAAAGGTGATGATGAAATCACTGATCACATGTCTCTTGATGGTATGAATGAAGACATTATTGCGTTTGATAGATGCCACTCACATGACCGCATTTGTGAGCCAGTAAGGAAAAACAAAACAACTTGAAATGCAAATGTAAGAGCTGAGGAAAACCCCTCTCTGTATCATTGAAGCATGGTGCCAGTAATTACCATCTGATTAAGGTGATTACTGGCACCATACTGTTTTGTGTATTAGGACTGTGCAGAAATTTGCTCCATTTCATGCCCCTGTGGGTATGTCAGCCACCTATCATAAACAGCCCTGAAGAGATAGTGACAGTGTACGTGGGTATGCTTGTAACCTCACGTTCTGTCCTTGTTTTCCGCTTCCTGCTTCAGTTACAAGTGGAAAATTCCACATGAGCCTGTGAAGGTTTCCACCTGACCTTAACCGTGGTAAACAAAACATTTAATTAAGTGGGTACCTGTTGGTTTCGTGTTTGAGCCTGCCCAGCTGGGCGCCTAGATGATGATGTGAGCGTTGATGTTCGTGGGAGTGGGAGGAGTTCACAGTGCTGACCGCAGAGTGTGTGTGATCGGACGTTGTCCCCGTCTCGTCAGTTTGCTGCACTAAAATGGGTCCAAACTCTGCTTCCTCCTCATCGACCTCGTCTTCCTTCTCTGCTCCCTCACACTCTGACGCCGGGCCAAAGTGGGTCTGCAGCTCTATTGTGTTAGTAAAAAAGTCATAGGTCAAGGTAATTGATGTTATGTTGTTGGCTTTCTGCGAGCACTCTACTACTTAAACTACTAAACCATAAATCGGAAAAGTAAAATAGCATGGATGTTAATGTCCACTAGATGGAGTAAAAAGCTTATGACAGGCTGCAGCTGCCAGAGATGCCCACCTGGTATAAGGATGGTTATTGCAGCCTGCACAGCTCGTCGGATGATGTTATCCATGGCAAACATCCAGTGGGGTTTAATGTGGTGATTTCTCAGGACCTTGTTCACCTGAGAAGGTCCGCACAGACATTTACAGTATAGACACTTTTATTTGTAGTTTTTTTTTCAACACTCACAAGATTCCACACTCACTATAGCTGGTTGTACATTTATTCGATTGTTTTTGGCAAGATGTCTAGTGGAAAACGTGGAAATACTTTTTAGGGCCTTTTTAATTGGCAGTTAAGGACACCAATTAAAAAACAAACTGTCATTATTGTCAGAGACGAAAGGTACAGAAAGTAAACTGAACTGAAGTCTTCTTTCTGGGGAGGGCAGAGGAGGTAGCACTCATCATCTACAAATCAAAGGTTGGTGATTTGATCCCTGGCTGCTCCAGTCTGCGTGCCAAAGTATCCTTGGGCGAGAAAATGAACCCCAAATTGCTCTCTAATGAAACAATTGGAATGAAACCATGCGTGTGTGTGTGTGTGTGTGGGTGTGGGTTAGTGCTGACCGAGTCCTGGAAACCAAACAACACCAGCTGAATCTGGTTGATGGATGTGGAGTCAAAGTCGAGGTCCAGCTTGAGCTTGGAGATGGTGGCCGCCATGACGCGCCGCTCCGGGGAATGGATGAAGTCTCGAAGGATGCAGATGATCTGCTTGATGTGATCGATGGACAGCTGGAGATCCTCGCTACCCTACACACAGTTTTAGCAGAGTGTGCAATTTAAGCCTAGTGATCAATAACTGTAGCATTACAAGCCCATATTATTAAGATTATTATAAAAAATTTAAAAATTATAAGTGATTTTGTAGATTTTTGTTCCTGGTTGGGTTGTATCTTTATCTTTTAGGATTTTACCCTGTGCAATAAAGTACATTTCTTTATCTAGGGAAGGATATTAGTATTCTGAAAGACCAATTACGCCCCCCAATGGAAGAATCAGGAACAACAGTTATTTTAGATTGCAATTAGGCTCCCTGTGACTGCACTGGATTCATGGTAGTGAAACAGTAATGACAATCTGTGTTGCAAATTGCTCAGACATAGATCATAGGGGTATAATATGAAGCAAGTCTAACATAGCCAGGCTTTCTTTGGTTAGGTAAAATCTGAAACCCCAGCTGGGGTATCATGATCCAGATTTCATTACGGTGGTTATCAACTCTTCCCATTAACCCCAGCTTTATGCTTAGAGCTCTGTGTGCACTTGATTTGATGTATCACTTGACTCTTCTGCACAAAATGGATCATTGGGACACCGTCTACTCGAGAGTCATTAACAGATGAGCAGGTAGCAAAAATTTCTAGATAAAAACTGCAATTTGTGTTAGTATGTATGGCTCTGTAGGTTATATACATAAAATATATTCCTTCAGCAGAACATCTACACCACACTTATACAGTGCTGTAAATAAAAGAATCAGTGAAAGCGTGGCATTTCCAGCCTATATTAAATTCTCAACATAAACTGCTCCAAAGCAGGTTGTGATTAGCAGAAGTTACCTGTAAAATGTGGCTTATGATCTGCCCTTGTTTCCTGGAGACAAAACCACTACTTTTATAACTAAAACGTTAAACTGGGTCTTCCAGGAAAGCTGAGTCATCATGTTTGCTCAGGTGAACAGACCTTTCTCTCCACAACAATATATGTCCCCCGAGTGTGCTTCTGGAACCAGACTTATATCTCCACTCTATATATAACACAAGTAGACACACACACACCTGCATGTGATTTTCCCTGAGGTTGGAGATGACCTTTTCCTGGTCTTCATTGAGGACCTTGTACAGAATGGCCCGTCTCTCGCTGTCCTTCTTTAGCATGAACAAACCACTGTCCCTGTCCTCAGGAGATGGGGGAACAGAGCGGTCCTCTGATACTGAACCCTCATCAGGCACACTGCAACACACATACACACACACACAAAGTTACCTGAGAAGCACATAAAACAAGACATGAAGTGAACAGATGATTTACAGCAGTGTGCTCTTTAATTTATTTACAGATACAAGCCTCTCCTGGCTACTCTGTGTGCAAAGGAAAGTGCAGAAGTAGCATGAGTCAGCGCTGCGTGACGTGCATGCATGTGTGCACATTGGTGCTCGACTGATGTGTGCAGAGCCACCAGCTGAAGCTTGTAAAATTATCAGGACTCGTTAAATTAGTATTGTAAAAGGCAGCGGAGGACGGTGTGAGTGCAATAAGGCCACCTGCTATCTGCACACACAGATGCACTCGTTCATTTACATCGTTTCACATGATCTGAGCTTCAGCACCAGCAGCAGGATTTCTTTGCAGAAACACATTGTTTCATTGCTCTAATAATTTGTAAAACAATATTTTAAAAGGAAACAGTTTTCTTAATGCCATCCGATCCCAGTCTGATGCAAAATCTCAGTATGTGGTTTCAGACACACCTCAGGTAGTTAGAACTGGGAGGTTTGAGCAGATTCTTGGAGCCAGAGCTTTTCCTCTTGTCAAAGAATATGTCGTGTTTTGCGTCGCAGTCGGGACTCACAGAGCCATGCTCACTGCTGCTACTGCCAGCGGCCTCGCCTTGCACCTGCACTGGCAGGGAGATGTTAGGGATATAGTCTGAAGAATACATAAAAAGAAGAATAGGAATAAGACATGGGCAAGACAATTAAAACTTAATACACTCACACATAAGGACATTTTGTCCTTTACCCATACTCAACTTTATTATATGACTTTTTATGGCCATTCACCATTGCATTTCATCCTGCTACTTGTATCACACCATCAATAAAACCTAGTGACCCAGCTCCACTGGCAGCGCTACATGCCTACTACCATAACACTGCCTCTACGATATTTGCCAGATATGCTTTGGATAATGCTGTTTCTCTCCTTCTCGACATATTTATCTTCCCATCATTCTGGTACAAGTTAATGTTAGTTTTCAGATTCAGATTCAGAAGACTGAAAAGGCAAAAACACAGGGGCAATTAAGAGACTGACCTTGCAATTAAATTGAATTAAATTGAATTATAGCTTTAATCACATGATGTTGTTTTTTTTTTTTTAAATCCACTGTGGTGGTTGGTCAAATGTTGAGGGTTAGGGTAAGGAAGCCTAAATGCAATAATGTCATTTTCTGTGACATAGTGTGACCTTCACTGATTGGGTGGGAGTGTCACAGTCCAGGGTCAGTGACCCAGTGTTTTAAGTTTTGTATCATTACTGAATTTTGATTTTGTCATCGTTTATCTTTTCTAGTCTTTTGGGCTCTGTTTCTGTGACCCATGGTTACGGTCAACTGTATCCTAGTCAAGTCTGTGTCTGTGATGTTTCCTGTTTTACTTTGAAAGTCTGTGTCCTATGTCAATGTATTGAGTTTTGCTTCATCTTGGTCTTGTCATGTCAGATTACTCCCAGCTGTGCTCTCCTCCTGTGTCTCATTCCCCTCATTATCCCTCAGTGTATTTAAGCCCCGTGTTTCTCTTTGTCAGTGTTGCGTTGTCTGTTATCCATGTCATAGTTAATCATAGTCAGTCTGTTATTCGAGTCATCATGTATCATAGTTTCCTTAGTTTTCATGTTTCCACCCGCCATCAGCCAAATAAAGGCTCGCTCTTTGTTTGATTTCAAGTTCTGTTCTCCTGGGTCTGCATTTGGGTTCACATCTGAAAAGCACCGGCTGCTCAGCTGTGACAGTGAGAAATATATGTGGTTTTATGACCTCACACAAAGGGAAGAAAAACCAGTTTGGATATTACTGGTTTCTCACCTGTATTTTTTTTAATCAAATAGCACTACTATTTACATGAGCATCACAAAAATCATGCAGTAAAACCCATTTGGAAATGTGATGATATTTTTGTGGCATTGTAGTAATGTCTGTATTTACCTGGTGATTTGAAGGCGATCTTACTCTTCTTGCCCTTGGTGTTGTGCTTGACAAAAGTGTCTCTGAGCAGGTCCAAGGCGATGGCCCTCTTGTGAGGGTCGGGCTCAAAGCAACGTAGAATAAATGACTTGGCCTCCTGTGACAAAGACTCTGGAATCTCTGGGTGAATTTTAAACATGCCAACCTGAAGTGAGAGACCACAGAGATTTAGTGTTAGAAGAAAATAAACATGTGTTTTGCAAATAACTAGACCGCTGAAGGCTGGAAAGGTTCATAAGTAAATACGCAAACTAACACAAATAAGCTCAGTGTCTACCTTAAACATGGCTGCCTGTGGTTCCCCCAGCTCATGAAAGGGAGGTTTCCCAGTGGCCATTTCTATAATGGTACATCCCAGGGACCAAATGTCAGCTGGTGCCCCATAGCCTCGAGGGCCCTTGTCAATTATCTCTGGAGCCATGTACTGCAAGGTACCTTCAAGTAGAGAAGTATATCGTGTAAGCATTTGCAACACAGAAAGAGATGCAAGAGAGTCAACAAATCCATTTTTACTTGCAAACCAAGACTATGAAGTAGCAAAAGGCTGCTTCTGTTAGCTAATATTTTTATAACAGTGTATACCCTGACTGGACATTTTATTGCATGGCCTTGCACACAAAGTGCAATCTGAGGCGAAGATTAAAGATAGATAGATTTCAGAAGAATTTTATTTTGTCTCCCAGTCTGCTCAGAAATTCTGTGCAGATTGGCATTTGCTCCAAATGCTGATGTAAATAGAGAGCGAGCAAGAGCTATAAAAAAGGAGAGTGAGACAAGAGCAAGTGATGCTCCAGAGAAGAAACGGATAAGGAAACACATACACACAGACAGCTCCTAATGAAAGGTAAACACCCTTCTGCCTCTGCTTGATTAGCTAATCTAATTACACACCTTGCTGGCTGCTGGAGAAGGCCAGATGGCCAATAAATGTGTATGTCAGTACATTCGCATGCACTCATGTGTCTCTCTGTTTCCATAGAGGCTGATTGTGGCTCTTGACATTTTGAAGGTCATTTGATATTTACACTCATAGTCTGAGAGTGAGCATATCTCAGACTCCATTTATGCATCTCAGACTGAATTAGTCTGTTTATGACAGGTCAGGGCTCGAGATCTTTTTGTGACATTGGAGTTAAAGAGAAATGAAATTGCTCATTGTGCATTTTTCTTCCAAGCAGAACGTTTTTAAGTTGTTCACGTCTGAGAACTTCGTGGGATTTGTGAGATTATTATATTATCGTTATACCCCTAATTAAAGATTGTGAAATCATTGTGTAGTTTTAGTTTGCATTATTCTCCTGACTAAGAAGAAGGTGATAACTATTACAGTTATTAAACTGATTTGTATTACATTAGACTGCTGATTTATTGTGAATGAATGATATTGTTTTATGATGCATTATACGGCTGAGGTATAAAAAATACTGTTTTCAGAGAGTCATCACCTTATTTGTCTGAATAGAAAAGAACAGAACATACAGCACAGGAAGGCAAGATCATAACTTAGGCTCACTGAGAGAGAGAAAGAATGTGGATGTTTAGGTTTTATGACTAGGTGGAGGGGGGCTGAAGCTATAAGAATTGGAGGAACGCTCAGACACTTCGAGATCAGGCGGACTCATCTCCCATCCGGATGGTTTATGCTCATAAAGTGTTGAATTGTATGGAATAAAAGCTTGTTGATTGAGCATTTATACACCGAGTATTGTCCTTCCTTCAGCCCAACGATCAAAAGAATTGGGAGCATTTAACAGATTACTGTTATTACAAACTTCAACTTAATCCCTGGGCTATTGTTTGAAATTTCTGTCAGTCATAGACAATGAACAGTTTAAATGGTTAGCTAACAGCATAAACAAATGGTACATGAACAGCTTTGGGCTGTTAGCTACACAAAAACAGGTGAAATTAGTCACCAATAGCTGTTACATGGAGTAGCAGCTAAAAGTAGGGCATGAATGATTTTAATAGTAAGCTAATACTTTTGAACAGTTTGAAGACTTGTGTGTTTGTGTACATTGCACATGGCTCTCGGGGTACATCAGATGAAACCACCGTGTTAAACTATATTCTAGCAATAATGAATTGTTTTTTATAGATATTGTAATATTGAAAGGCTGTTTCTTTTATTTAATGCCTTTGTAATCTCATTGTTTAGGTTTTAGGTATACTGTGTGTATGTGTGTGTGTGTATATATATATATATATATATATATATATATATATATATATATATATATATATATATATATATATATATATATATATATATATATATATATATATATATATATATATATATATATATATATATATATATATATATATATATATATACACAGCTGGATAGCGTAGTGGTTAGACTACACGCCTTTGGAACAGAGGATCGCAAGTTCGATTCCTGCCTGGGGCGTCTGTATCCAGTAAGGGTCCTAAGGCTAGACCCCCTATGCTAAGCAAGCCTACCGCAGACATGAGCGAGACAGATAAATATGAAGGCATGCCGGCTCGGACGTCGCCCGGATCAACAAGGTCCGCGTCAGGTGTTGAGGAACCAGGGCACCCTGACGAAAAGTGGGCTACTGGAACAAGAAGGCATCGGTGGGCAAGGGACGAAAACAGGGCGTTGTTGGAATGCTACTACGCAAGTAACCCCGGCGGAAGGGGCTACATGAATAGGATGAGGGACCTATGGATTCTTCGATACCCAACATCCACAATGACGGCGAAACAACTAGTAGCTCAGTGTTCCAACATTCGAAAGAAGGGACTGCTCTCACAGCTAGAGATTGACGAGGTACAACACAAATGCTACGGCAAGGAGGAGTCAGGACGCCAGGTCAGGGGGGAGATATCATCACCCCCACCCGAGATTGGGTACATAGCCCCAAGTGCGATAGGAGAAGGATCGTTGAGTGCGAGAGGAACTGACCTGAAAAATAGGATCATGGCCAAGCTTGAAACCTGGATCCCCCGTAGCCGGTTACCAAGATTACGTGAAGTACCCTCAGAAGGTCTGCTAGATGATGTTAATGCAGCACTACGGGCAATACCTACAACCACGATTACCGACACTAACAAGCTGATCTACAATACGGCAGCAGTGATCAGTGAGATGCTTGGCTACAAGTTGAACAGCCACAAGGCGCAGTACCCTCCATGGAGAAGGAGGCTAGAGGGCAAGATCAAAGTAGCACGGAGGGAGGTTAGCCAACTAACGGAGTTGCAGAAAGGTGCGACAAATAAGGTGCCTAAGAAATACAGCAAGCTGTCCATACCTGAGGCCTTGGAAACTGCCAAGCAAAGACTCACAGCCTTGGCCAGCCGCTTGAGGAGGTACACCAGAGAGATAGAAGGCAGGAGAATAAACCAGCTGTTCTCCACAGAACCAGCAAAGGTGTACTCTCAGTGGCAAGGGAACAATAAGAGAACAGCACCACCAAGGCTGGAGACGGAGCAATACTGGAAGAGCATATGGGAGAAGGATGCAACCCATAACGGCAATGCTCAGTGGCTAGAGGATCTGAGGGCAGACCACAGCGACCTCCCTGAACAGGGTCCAGTAACCATCACAGTGGCAGATATCCAAGAAAGGGTCTCCAGTATGAAGAGTTGGACAGCACCAGGGCCCGACATGGTTCACGCCTACTGGCTGAAGAAGCTGACTGCACTCCACGAGCGTCTGGCAGCACAAATGAACCAGCTGCTAGTTAACGAAAGACACCCGGAATGGCTAACTGAAGGCCGGACGGTCCTGATCCCCAAGGACCCCAAGAAGGGACCGGTCCCCTCCAACTACCGACCAATAACCTGCCTCAGTACTACATGGAAGCTCCTGTCAGGCATCATATCGGCTAAGATGAACAGGCACATGGGTCAATACATGAGCGGGACACAGAAAGGAATTGGCAAGAATACCAGAGGTGCAAAACACCAGCTACTGGTAGACAGAACAATCAGCCGAGACTGCAAGACCAGACTGACCAACCTGTGCACTGCCTGGATTGATTACAAGAAGGCCTATGACTCAATGCCCCACAGCTGGATACTGGAATGCCTAGAATTGTACAAGATCAATGGGACCCTAAGAGCCTTCATCAGGAACTCAATGGGGATGTGGCGTACAACACTAGAGGCCAACTCCAAGCCCATAGCACAAGTTACCATCAAGTGCGGGATCTACCAAGGAGATGCTCTGTCCCCACTGCTGTTCTGCATAGGCCTGAACCCCCTCAGTGAGATCATTAACAAGACTGGCTACGGATACCGACTACGGAACGGAGCAGTTGTCAGCCACCTCCTGTACATGGATGACATCAAGCTGTATGCCAAGAGTGAACGAGACATCGATTCACTGATCCACACTACCAGGCTATACAGCAATGACATTGGAATGTCGTTCGGACTGGAGAAGTGTAGTCGGATGGTAACAAAGAGAGGGAAGGTAGTCAGAACTGAGGGGATTGAACTACCAGAAGGCAACATTGCAGACATAGAAGACAGCTACAAGTACCTGGGGATCCCGCAGGCAAATGGGAACCATGAAGAGGCCGCTAGAAAGGCTGCAACCACCAAGTACCTGCAGAGGGTCAGGCAAGTCCTGAGGAGTCAGCTGAATGGTAAGAACAAGATCCGGGCCATCAACACATACGCCCTGCCCGTGATCAGGTACCCTGCTGGGGTAATAAGCTGGCCAAAGGAGGAGATAGAAGCCACTGACATAAAGACAAGAAAGCTCCTGACCATGCATGGAGGGTTTCACCCCAAGTCCAGCACCCTGAGGCTGTACGCTAAGCGGAAGGAAGGGGGCCGGGGACTGGTGAGTGTCAGCACCACAGTCCAGGATGAGACAAGGAACATCCAAGAATACATTGGGAAGATGGCCCCAACTGACCGAGTGCTCAGTGAATACCTCAGGCAGCAGAAACCCAAGAAAGAGGAGGGAGACGAGGAACCATCATGGAAGGACAGGCCCCTGCACGGTATGTACCACCGGCAGATAGAGGAGGTGGCTGATATCCAGAAATCCTACCAGTGGCTGGACAAAGCTGGACTGAAAGACAGCACAGAGGCACTAATCATGGCAGCACAAGAACAAGCTCTGAGTACAAGATCCATAGAGGCTGGGGTCTATCACACCAGGCAAGACCCCAGGTGCAGGCTGTGTAAAGATGCCCCAGAGACAATCCAGCACATAACAGCAGGGTGCAAGATGCTAGCAGGCAAGGCATACATGGAACGCCATAACCAAGTGGCCGGCATAGTGTACAGGAACATCTGTGCCGAGTATAACCTAGAAGTCCCGAGGTCAAAATGGGAGATGCCCCCAAGGGTGGTGGAGAATGACCGAGCTAAGATCCTGTGGGACTTCCAGATACAGACGGACAAAATGGTGGTGGCTAACCAACCGGACATAGTGGTGGTAGACAAACAGAAGAAGACGGCCGTAGTGATCGATGTAGCGGTTCCCAATGACAGCAATATCAGGAAGAAGGAACACGAGATACTGCGCAGGACCCTCAAGCTCCCAGGCCTCTGGTAGAGGACCCGAGCTTGAAGGATAAACCGCCCGCAGGGGCGTGCTGGGTGTTTTTATATATATATATATATATATATATATATATATGTATATGTATATATATATATGTATGTATGTATGTATGTATGTATGTATATATATATATATATGTATATATATATATGTGTATATGTATATATATGTATATGTATATATGTATATATGTATATATGTATATATATATATATGTATATATGTATATGTTTTTTGTTGGTTTTTTTTTTTTAATGTTTTTATGGGTTTTGATGGGTGTTTATATGTATTTTAAAACCTGTTGTAAAATTCAAATTCTGCAAGATGATCGAAAAGGTTACCTGTGAATGTTTCTGTACAGGGATTGACTCCTGCCAACCGTTTTGAGGTACCAAAGTCAGAGATCTTCAAGACACCACTATAGGTGTTAACTAGGACATTATCACCCTAAAAAGAAACAAATGAGGAGAGATTTAAATGCATTGAACTATGTGGGTCATTATTATTTAAACTGAAGCCTACAGAATTATCACCAATTATCACCAAGTACTTCCCCATCAGTAATGGGGTTCCACGAGGCTCTATTCTTGGCCCTGTCATTGTTCCCGCTGATCTTCAGTGCTGTTTCTTTCTAGTTATTCTTTTTTTTTTTCTCTCCACCTATGTGATACATATGCATATGTGTGTGATTTGATAGGTTTCCCTGGAGTTCTGAGATTTTCTGAGGGGCATGCCCACTAACCCATTCTCATTGGATCTTTGGTCGGCCCACCTCGTCTACTAATTTTTCGCCTGCAGTACAAGGACCAGCTCTGCAGTTTTGCCATTTGTACACATTTATGGCTCTCAGTGTCTCAGGTCCCTCTTGTGTGTCAGCTGTCAGCAGTCTCTTAGCCTCATTTCTAAAGTCATTCACCCATAAACCTACTTCTGATTTATCTGCTTGCTCACTCTCGACCAATTCAGAACACCTATGTCTCAGGCACGTCAAACTGACTGATGTATCTTAACATGAATGTACTTTTGCAGGCTCAGATGCCAACTAACACAGTCTCAGCTAAGAATGACCAAAGCTGACTAAAGACACCCTGAAAAAAATCCCTCCAGAAATGTGACATTGATGTAAAACAATAGGAAATCATGGAAGCTAACAGGTTGCAAGCTTATGAGAATAAGAGACAAAGTAGCCAAGTGGAAAAGTGTGCATCTTTGAGGACGAGAACCAACATAAGTGTCCAGTATGTGGTCGCCTTTGTGCATCAGACTTTGGCCTGAGATCCCACATGATGGTGCACAAATGAATGGTTTTAGGTTGGACTTGAGGACCACAATACTCGACCATATAGTCTCAGTCAGCAAGAAACTCATTCATCCTATGTAATGCTCAATACTTTAATGTCTTTTCTTCCAGACAAGACAACTTTGTATCCACAAGCTCAAACCTAAGACTACTTGTAAGTTTCTTTAAAAAATAATTTTAACTTGAAATTCAGTCATAATGACATTTCACTTTATAGAAGTAACAGCTGTGTTCCTCAAAGATGTATCATGGCAGGCGGGGTTCCTTCTACCTTGATGTCTCGGTGGACGATCTGGTTTTCATGCAGGTATCGGAGACCTTCCAGAATCTGTCTGGTGTAGAAGATAATTGTTGCCTCCTTCAGAGGACCCCATTTCGACCGTAACAATGCAGACAGACTTCCTGGAGAAAAGAAAGAAGGCGTGTCCAAAGCCTATCTTAAAGGTGGAAAAACACCCAGCTAGTTAGACTAATTACCAACTCGGTGGTCATAAGCATATCTCTCTGAAATAGATGAGCTTTAGAGAAAACATCATTTAGACACAATATCTTATATGTTGTTTTTCTGCTTAAGACATTTTTTTTGCCTTTTCACTGAGGCTGAACTAGATGTATACTGCAGTAAGGCTACCTAATAGGAGGTAACACAAGACAGCTTCTATTACACAGAATTGTGTCTCTTTCTGTGGTTTGTACAAACATACCTCCAGGCACTTGTTCCATGAAGATCTTAATGTATCCATTCTCAGAAATGGAACCCAAATACTGAACAATGTTCCTGTGCTTCAGGTACTTGTGAAGAGCGATCTCTTCATGAAGGGGCTGAGAGTACCTGTCCACGGAAAAGAAAACAGACATCAGAAAAGACAAATTGCATTTCGTACCCTTGCTTTGTGTGTTATTTGTGTAGGTTCTGTTTTATCATTAACTACATTCACATTGGTATTAACACTGGAAATAACATTATCTGTTCATTGTCCAATAATCCAGACACATTTGCTGCAAAGTAAATTATTAAAAATTAAATACTGGTAAAACATTGCTGCAAGCTCCTATTTGTTTTTGTGTGATTTAAGTTCAACTGTAAAATAAAGACTGTTTGCTCTTTGTGTTACTACAACATAATAAACTCTTAAATATACTAAATGCAATTACTGCATTTACTTTTATTTATGTGGAAGAAAAAAACTGAATTTGCCATCTGTTCTCCATCAGTAAAATTTAAATATTTTAATTATTATATATATTAAGCAAATTTTATGCATTTCTTTTGTTTTGTCAGCTATGCCAAAAAGACTTGGAACCATGAATGTAGGTTGGTAGGTCAACCTACCTGCTGTCTCTTTCAGGGATCTCTTTGATGGCAATTCGGACTTGGTTGCTGAGATCTCTCCCAGCATACACCACTCCGTAGGTGCCACGACCCAACACTACCCTTTCCCCTGTCTCATCGGTGTCATATTCATACTGTAGCACAGAAAAACAGGCATAGAAATGACATATTTTCCATATTTTACATTAAATATCTCACACACACATATGTGTATGTATGTATGTATGTGTGTGTGTGTGTGTGTGTGTGTGTGTGTGTGTGTGTGTGTGTTAGCACACTTTCAAGCTCACACTGACCTCTAGCGTATCTCCATCACCCTCCCCCTCCAGCTCCACAGCATTCCCAGTACCATCAGATATCATCTCTTTCACCATGGAGCAGAACCTGAAACACATAACCAGACACAGACATTATTACAGTTATTTACAGTTCTAGGCCTTCAGATCACATCTGCGCATATAGTATGAAGTGTACAAACACAAACACGGACGGACACATGACAAACACACACCTACACAAACACATCTAGAGGTGTTTGTCCTCACCGACCGCACTGCTCCTCAGTAGAGAAATAGATCTGGAAGTCATCCGAGTTATCGTGGACGTAGAGGAAGCAGCAACGCTCATCGAACTTACTGATACTGCAGACAGAAGGGCCGCATTAGGCTGGGCACTGTTCTTTATTTTATTTAACTCTTCCTTATGCTGTATTTTATAACACAGTCCTTTTCACAGATTAAAGTAAATCTCATTAGCGTGCAAAAAACTTACATTTGCTCACAGTATAATAATAATACATGGATATAAATGAGTAATTTAGATTGGTAAGCAGGAGAGCAGACAATCAAATTGTGTTGAGGGATTGTATTCTAACACGAAAAAAAGTTGTTTTATTCTATAGCCAGACTTTTACCTGGATCGTCAAATTGTATTTAAGAGCATGGGTGATGGGGGTTTTTTCACAGTAAGCACTGGCCATTAACCACGAGGAATAGCCTTACTGATATTTGCATTTTTTTCTTTCTTCCTCCTCCGGTTGCACTGAGTAATTGAAGCTTTGCACAATATGTCACTGTTTTGAATATTGAGGCTGAACAGGTCAGCTGGAGATCCCTAATGATGTTCCTGGCAGCTAGTTCTTCTGTTTACTTCATGTATTATGGATATAGCTGCAGGGAGCCACAATTTATATGCTTGTTTGCACCACTCCTGAGTTCCCTGAGTTACTACAATTGCAGCCCAGGCCCATAAAACCACAAGAGAAATTTGAATTGAACAAAAATGTACGTTTTCTATTTATTTCTATTTGTTTCCCAAACATGTCTCTTGTATACCTAATGCCTTTGATGGACATTGCAGTGAAGTTCCACTCATGAATACCTTTCTGTAACAAAAAACAGAAGTTAATCAATCAACAAATAAAGTGTTTCAGCTCTAACATTTTGTTCCAGTAGGTTCTAGCAGGTAAATGAACAAATATGCATATATGTATATGTTTCTGTCTACTTAGTTGGACGGCTCCAGCCCTCTAGCATTTCTGAATTAGCATAGGTGAAGCAAATTTAGTTAATGCTGGCTCAGCTTTAAGTGTCTGCAACACACTTTTTCTTTTTTTTTCTACAATGATGAGTCAACAATCTTTAAACAGACTCCACATGGATGCAAAATAAAACTTGAATCCCAAAACTATCTGAGCCCAAACCTCCATGTACTCCTTACAAAAAAAATTAAAAATCAATGAAGCAGCATTATGTTCACCTGTCTTGAGATGTTTGACTACAATTAATGTGAAGTGTTATCAAACTTCGTTTCACTATAATGTGTTTGATCAGCACTGCATGTTAAACAAAAGGCAAGATGTAGGCTAATTTAAATTCTGATATAGCATTTTGGTGGTTTTTGTTGTTTACTGGTAATACTGGTGGTACTTCACCCTGGTATACTCGGGTGCAATTAAAATACTGGACAAAATGAGGGTGCAATGAGTTTGTGTAATTACGTGTTATTCAGTCACAATATGTGATGGACGATTTCACATCAAAGTTCCTTCTGTTTGCATACATGTTGTCTGATTTAGTTTAAGTCATTCACCATTTTAAATGAATTTTTATTTAATATTTAGAATTTTTCCGAGCGGAGGACAATATTCCTAACAGGAAGATGATTAGATGGGCAATGCTCTGACCGTTTCAGCAGGAGAAACATGCCAGATGGAGACGTTCTTCTCTTCAGCCTCATTGTTGATAGACACATAGGATGGCTGGTAAACTTTGGTGGGCTCCAGAATCAGCACCTGTAAACACAAACACCAAAACATTTGATTTTGAACCCCTCAGTCATCATTTTTCAGCATGAATGCATGTATATGTTTACATACTGGAAACCGCAGTCTGTTGGTGGTGCACTGCGTGGCCTCGACGATGATGTCCATCCAGAAGTTGAGTTTCTCTCTCTGAGGAGAATGCTCCAAATTTTGCTTTTTAAACCTTTGGATCAGCTGTAAGTTCTGCACTACTGAACGCAAATACCTGGAAGAAAATACAACCAATTATAATCATTAAAATAAAAAGCATCACACTTACAATTCCTTGAAATTTTGTTTTCGTAAACTGTTTTTTTGTAGCATGTTTGGGCTTACTTAAATAAAAGAGTTGCATTATAAAAACAAATGTACTTTTGTAAGATGAATGTCCTGATACTTCACTACAACTATGAAAGCTGAATACATCTTTAAAAAATTGAGACCTGGGGATCAGAATGTGACCAAAATTTAAAACTAATCTTTATTATGAAAAACATGCATTGACATTGCAACTTTTATATATTTACAAGATCTTCTCTCTTACCAAACAGGTGGCTTCAGCTTGAAGAGCTTCTCTGCAGCCTGAGTAGCTTTAGGAATGTCACTCGCTAGCATGCTAACGGTGAAGAATTGGCCGACGTCCCAGTAGTTATTCATCTTTTCCAAGGAACCCTTGCGCCCCAGCAGGCTGTTCAACCTCACCCCTGATTATAAGAAGACAAAAAGTGAACATTGTAATTGCAGTCTGATTGAAACTGAAGTGGCATGGTCTCAGCTGACTTTTGTACCACAGAAATATCAAGAAAAGGAGCTACTGAATGCAAACTGAATGCTGAAAATACACAACTTAGGTGTTTCACATTGACTTGAGAGTCCGCTGAGAACAAGTCAAAGGGGGAATCAGGTTACCTATTTTTCTGAGTTCCATGGAGCTCTCGAATTGCTGGCCAGCAACTATGAGGAGGACAGCTAGGTTAATACCCGAGTACAGAGTGGGCTGCAGCTCAAAGCCCTTTCTGTACCTGACAGGTGGAAGAGGAAATACAGATGAATACACACAAGGAAACAATAAGATGTGAATAAGATGCATTTATTTCTGTGTGTTCTCACCACTGAATGGCGTTGTCCCTGTTTTTAGTGTCTTTGCAGTCAGAGTCGAGAAAAATGTCCTTGTAGATTCGTCCACAGAGGCAGAACATGTCTGGTGCAGGATGTTCGCAGGACTGCAACACCTGCAGCATCACTCTGAGAGCCTGCTCCCTGTCTCCAGGAGCATTCCTCCTGCACGTACATGCACATGCACATGAAGGAAAACGTTTTCATGAGACTGAGAAGTACACCTTTATTACTTCCATAGGAATTAAAAGTGCAAGTACCAGCCAGGTGTTGCTAATTAAATGCACTTGATAACTGATCATCAGCCTAACTACCTGCTCAAAAGCAGTTTGGGCAGTTTACTGGCCTGGAGTATTCGGGTGTGTGTTAACACAGGAGTGGCTGTTCTAGCAAATTCACCCTACGATCAGATCTTGTAATGTTTAGAGAAACTTCAAACAAAAAATCAAGAGCTACAGACTTTAAACACCTCAGTTAGCATGTTAAATGTTAAAGTTAATCACAGTACAATGAGAGAAAGCCTGAACAAGCTGCCTGGAGAAGGTATCTCTGCAGGACAGCTTAAGTTTGGAAAGTTCCATCTGAACAAACCGCAAGACCACCAGAACATTATCCTTTGGACAGACAAAAGCAAAGTGTAGATATGTGATCATACTTGACATCACCACGTTTGGTTAAAACCAATGACAGCATATCAGCATAAAGACTTTATATCAACTGTCAGCATGGTTGTGGAGGGGTGATGATGTGGGCTTGCTTTGCAGCCTCAAGACCTGGACACCTTGCAGTCATTGACTTGACCATGAACTTCTCTATATACCAAATCACTCTAGAGTAAGTGTGAGGTAACCTTCCAACAGCCAAAGCTTGGCTCAAGCAGGATTATGCAACAGAGCAATCATCCTGAACACAGCAGAAAATTTACAACAGCATGGCTGAAAAAGAAAACAATCGAGGTGTTGCAAAAGTCCAGACTCCAATCTGACTGAAATACTGTGGGGGAACCTTAAGAGAGCTGTGTATAAACAAGTGCCTGTAAACCTCAATGAACAAAAGCAACATTAAAGAAAATGTAAAAGAAGGCTGAGCCAAAATCCCTCTACAATGCTGTGAAAGGCTAAAACGTCATACAGAAAATGAAGACAGTATACTTAATTTTCCCTGAACAACAAAAATGTATTTTTCACAGAATGCTAGACTTGTGGTCTGTTGCATTTTTGACATGCAGTTACTACATTTTTAGCTCCTGATATCACCACACTGCATATTTATGGTGCATTTTATATGATATGTTAGAATGAATGTCCTCAGTGAAATAAAGGCACAAAAAACAAAAAATGTGGGATCCCTAAAAATAATTAAAGAAGATAAATCTGCTTTACCACAGGGTTTGGGCATCAAAATGTTCAGTTTCATTGAGCTGCTGCGTACCTGTTCAGGGCAAAGGAGTAATGAAACTGGATCATGGGCTGGGTAGCCAGATCACATGTTGGCAGCATCTCCAGAGTCTGCACCAGTTTCACCATGGCATCATAGTCCTGGTTGTCAGAGAAGCCACAAAAGGGGCATTAAATTTAAACCTAATGATAATGCATTTAGAATATAAATGTCATTCTGAACTTCAGTCTGTAATAACTTTTAAGAAGTTCCCAGCTGATAGAAAGAAATGAAGGTCATGTTTGATGTGTTTGTACCTGTATATCTCTGTAGGAAAACAGCAGGTTCATGACAATGTCCTGTGTTAGGACCTCTGTGTTATCAATTCGGAGTTTAATGCGTGAAAGCTCCTTAGCCAGCTCCTCTCCCTGGTACTTCTCCCTAGCCTTCCTGATGTCGTTGAGCAGGGTGTCCTTAAAGGAAGCACTATATGTACACAGACAAGGAACAGAGGAAGAAAAGAAGCTTTCATTTTAATGTTGATCTAAAGCACAGTTTTTGACCTCTAGTGGACCAACCCTTATTTTGCAGCAAACAGACATTACTTACTGTTTTGATGAGATTACTATTGAGTGCTAATGGTCAGTTGGTAGTACTAACAAAAAGCTATGAACAATGATCCTCACTATAGACTCCTACAGTCGGAATACTGCATTGTGCAAAACAAATGCATGGAACATCCCTAGAATAATTACCTCCAACTCCTTTTTAATTTTATTTCTAAAGCACCTAACATCACAAAATGCTTCACGACAAAATACCAGAAGATAAAAACAAAAGGTAGCCAAACACAAGTCTAAAAAGATTCGTTTTTAGCTGTTTTGTAATAGAAAACACAGAGTCCACCTATCACAAGCTCAGAAGGAGCTTTTCAGAGTCTGGGGGTTACTGTTGGAAAAGCTCTGTCTCATCAGCTTTTAGCCTTGTATGATGCACAGCTAGCAGGCCCTGCTCAGATGACCTCAGGGACGTGCTGGAGACAAAAGGATGTAAAGGTTCACTGATGTAAGCTGGTGCTTGAAGCACCTTAAGTTAAAACCAGAATCTTAAAATGGACTCTGAAGTTAATGGGGAGACAGGTTTTGCTTAAACAAGCAAAGAATGAATCACAGTAATACAGAAGGGATGAAATCTGCTTGATTTTCAGTGCAGAGTGTGCAGATAACACCAGTGCCCTTACACACGACATTGGAGGTGGAAATTTTGACACCGATTTCTGTTATAACCTAATATTTCTTGTGAACAGGCTATTTTTGTTCATGCTTTAAGATGAAGATGATACATTTACCAGTGACAACTCATTTAACCAGTGTTGACACAGCAAATGACTCATTTTAAAAGTAAATATTAAGTTAATTTGAGATTAAGCTGATGTTCCAACACTTTGCAATATATTTAACATTTATCTTTCCAGAACACACCAAATAAAGCACTTTTATTGTACTGTAATAACATACTATACTTAAGTATGTTATTCAGATGGTGTTTTGTAAATTCTGTCTTACGTTATTACTTTACACTTCCGTTTTACTACATTTCATAACTAAGTATGGCACCACATTTAGCTGAAAGCCTATATTACTCCTTACTTAGTAGTTTGTTTGTTTGTTTGTTTGTTTTTTGGGTGGGTGGGTGGGGGGGGGGTGCTTTTCTTGTAAATGACTGTGAGGTGCTGTTTCTGCCAAGCTCCAGAAGGGAAGGTGGGGCGGACATGAAGCACTGTTAGGTGGTTGACTGACACAGTATTGACTAATCAACCTCTGATTTCCTTAGAAATGGAAACTTGATGCAACACACACACACACACACACACACACACACACACACACACACACACACAAAGAGAGAGGCTGTGTTTTGAGCTAAAGACAAGAAGGGTTTGATTTTTAAGCACACATAGCTGTTACGTTGGTTGTGTGAGTACAGCAAAAATAAACATAGTTGCACTTTACAGTCTACATCTGCGTCTGTACTGGGAAACCATGATAGTGGGATTACAGCAGCCCCTTGTTTTCACTTGTATCTCACCAGGATGTTACGTGGATGTCCTTCAGCAGGCTGGTGAAGCGGTCGGTCAGGGGATCGCACAGTGGGCCCAGCAGGTTATCCCAGTTGGGCTGCATGTACTCGCTTGCCCTCCGTTGGGCATCGCTTTCACAGCACATATACTCGTGGTTAGGGGTGACTATGTAGGGGATGAAGTAGTAGTTACCACTGGATGCCTAGAAAGAGAGGAGAGAAGGTTTAATTACAAGTTGTTTACAGAAAGAAAAGCACTTTGACAGCTTTGTGCAAATGCCAGGTGTAAAAGAAGTCCAGGTGGAGAGAGATAAAGAGGTGAGAGTAGGGATTAGAGTGATTAATGAGAGGATCAGTGCACCACTGAGACTGTTTGGTAGCATCATACTACATCAGTGAAGGTTTCCAGAAGTAATAAGCCTCATGTACTAAGAACCACCTAACACTCTCGAACCTCTGCCTCTTCTTCCAGCTTTGCATATGAACAAATGTGATTACCTTTAAATCTGAAATTGAAATGATAAGCTTTGCAGGTACAAAAGCATTTGGCAAAGCATTTCAGGACTGACAAATCTTACACGCACTGCTGACTGTCTTTTTGTTGTGTTCATTCTTAAAACATATATTTCTACATCTTTTATTTAACAACTATATCACTAGATTTGTAGTTATTTAGTATGGTCGTCACAGCACCACACATCATTTTAAAGCAGTCACCATCATGATTTCATGCATCGAACGACAGCACTTTAGGCCACAGCAACTAGCTGCTTCTGATTTACACTTGTAAGTTTCTCCTGTTAAACTCTGTTCAGTTATATTCAGTGAGGATTGTTTCACAAACACTTTTTAGGTAAATTCCCCACAGTGGGATTAAATGCAATTCCATGATTCTTTCTGAGATGATGCAAATTTAATTTAGTGCAAAAACGCACATGCATCCAGCACTCTTAAAGCATGCTATAGCTGATTATCCATTGCTTCCTTTGTGTTGTTAGGGGCTTTAATCTGTTAACCACACGACATCCCAGGGAGAGGTCATTGTTTTCCATCCTCACTTCCTTGTCTGTTAGTATTATCAGTCAACTAGGGAATATCCCAGCATGCCTTGATGCAGGCCTGATACCTACTTTATTTCTCAGACCAGAGCCTCTGTATTCTGGAGGCAACTGAACCCAGGGAAAACCTAACGGTGGAGGACGAGCAGCCTACTCCACACACAAACACACATATACACAAAGAAGACAGCGTACATACAGTGAAGGTCAGTTTCTAGGAAAACTAACAAGTAATATGACTCTCGTTCTCGAGCCGGCCATTCATAATTTAACATGTGTGTACTTGTACACAATGTGTGTGAGAGTGTGTGTGTGTATATATATATATATGCATTCCTGTCTGCATTTCTGCATGGGGGTGAACGGTATCTGCCAGGAATATTCCTCTAGAAATAGAAACAGATGGTGTGCACACAGAAATCTTTATAAAACATGCACACATAAGAAACTTACTGTGTTTTTCTGTGCCACCATGTCCTGTGCGGAGATAAAGAGCATGTGAGAATATGTTTCCAGACTTTCGGACAGTGACATAGTGTATTATTCCTGAATTGCTATTTTAAACAGCTGGTAGGACTGACTGTACGACATGTTAGTCTGTAAATAACACAGCAGATCATTTTGTCCCAAGGAGACGTAAAAGAATGGTGTCCATGAACACTAGTTACACTGATGGGAGAGTGTGCATGTGTACCTTCAGTGACTGGGCAGTGTCGGGGTCGGTGTCATGGTATAGGATGACATTGTTGGCCATGTCAAAGCTCTCCCTCACACCCAGGTGGTAAAACAAGGAGGGCTGCCGACACACATCGCTCATATCCACGACTGCAATGTCTGTAAGGAGGAGGTGATGGAGGTGACAACATAAGAGCATAGCTCTTTAACATTGATGCAATTTGCAGAGGTGACAAATGAGCTGAGTTTGAAATACATCTGCCTTTGAGTTTTGTGCTGCATCTGCCCCGTGATCTTTGGCCTCGTTAAATGTGGGAAATGTTTTGAGTGGAGTTGAAAAGAAACAAGAAGAGACACAGTTGGGAGCTCTCCCATTGAAAGATATGAGCATGAACAAGAACATACATGATGGAAGGCATTGGTATTCATTGAATGTTATCCTTTCCTAGAAATCTTTTTTTTTTTTTTTTTCTAGGAAACAACACCCACTCACCCATGAGAGCCTCCTGCATAGAAGAATCTCAGTATATGAGTCAGTTAAAGGCAAGTACAGACAATTATGCTGACTTGAAAATCCACATTTTTTTCTACTGAAGCTCAGAGGTAATAACAACATGCCCTCAATCTGCCGCCAAGTTTTATATCCTCTCGGGCCTACCTATAGGGAGTGCAGAATTATTAGGCAAGTTGTATTTTTGAGGAATAATTTTATTATTGAACAACAACCATGTTCTCAATGAACCCAAAAAACTCAAAGCTGAATGTTTTTGGAAGTAGTTTTTAGTTTGTTTTTAGTTTTAGCTATTTTAGGGGGATATCTGTGTGTGCAGGTGACTATTACTGTGCATAATTATTAGGCAACTTAACAAAAAACAAATATATACCCATTTCAATTATTTATTTTTACCAGTGAAACCAATATAACATCTCCACATTCACAAATATACATTTCTGACATTCAAAAACAAAACAAAAACAAATCAGCGACCAATATAGCCACCTTTCTTTGCAAGGACACTCAAAAGCCTGCCATCCATGGATTCTGTCGGTGTTTTGATCTGTTCACCATCAACATTGCGTGCAGCAGCAACCACAGCCTCCCAGACACTGTTCAGAGAGGTGTACTGTTTTCCCTCCTTGTAAATCTCACATTTGATGATGGACCACAGGTTCTCAATGGGGTTCAGATCAGGTGAACAAGGAGGCCATGTCATTAGTTTTTCTTCTTTTATACCCTTTCTTGCCAGCCACGCTGTGGAGTACTTGGACGCGTGTGATGGAGCATTGTCCTGCATGAAAATCATGTTTTTCTTGAAGGATGCAGACTTCTTCCTGTACCACTGCTTGAAGAAGGTGTCTTCCAGAAACTGGCAGTAGGACTGGGAGTTGAGCTTGACTCCATCCTCAACCCGAAAAGGCCCCACAAGCTCATCTTTGATGATACCAGCCCAAACCAGTACTCCACCTCCACCTTGCTGGCGTCTGAGTCGGACTGGAGCTCTCTGCCCTTTACCAATCCAGCCACGGGCCCATCCATCTGGCCCATCAAGACTCACTCTCATTTCATCAGTCCATAAAACCTTAGAAAAACCAGTCTTGAGATATTTCTTGGCCCAGTCTTGACGTTTCAGCTTGTGTGTCTTGTTCAGTGGTGGTCGTCTTTCAGCCTTTCTTACCTTGGCCATGTCTCTGAGTATTGCACACCTTGTGCTTTTGGGCACTCCAGTGATGTTGCAGCTCTGAAATATGGCCAAACTGGTGGCAAGTGGCATCTTGGCAGCTGCACGCTTGACTTTTCTCAGTTCATGGGCAGTTATTTGGCGCCTTGGTTTTTCCACACGCTTCTTGCGACCCTGTTGACTATTTTGAATGAAACGCTTGATTGTTTGATGATCACGCTTCAGAAGCTTTGCAATTTTGAGACTGCTGCATCCCTCTGCAAGATATCTCACTATTTTTGACTTTTCTGAGCCTGTCAAGTCCTTCTTTTGACCCATTTTGCCAAAGGAAAGGACGTTGCCTAATAATTATGCACACCTGATATAGGGTGTTGATGTCATTAGACCACACCCCTTCTCATTACAGAGATGCACATCACCTAATATGCTTAATTGGTAGTAGGCTTTCCAGCCTATACAGCTTGGAGTAAGACAACATGCATGAAGAGGATGATGTGGACAAAATACTCATTTGCCTAATAATTCTGCACTCCCTGTACTATGCTTGCAGGGCATCTGAGGGGACTAAAACTTATACATGTGCCTGGCTCTTCCTCAGCTGAGTTGTGGTGCTGCCTAGTATAAATAGCTCGCAATTAAAGAAGAGCTCAGGTTTCGTTCCCCCTAAAAATAGGAGCTTTCAAAGGCATCATCTTTTCATAATGGAGACAGAATTATGAAATAAGTGACTGAAAATTATTTGGGGAACATTGATCGATTTATGGTGAGATTTTAATATATTTAACCATTAACAACAACAGGTGTCAGCTGAGTTAGCAAATAAATAAACAAGAATTAATGTCAACTCACAAGGCTCACTAAGATCACTATTGTCAACTGCTGTCTTGGATTCATACGAATGAGTTTAAATGTTGTAATCATCAGCATCCAAAGCCAGTAATATAAGAGCGTTCAAGTGCATATTTTCAGTCATTTGCTTGTTAATAGCCTGAGTGGCTCCATATTTCATTGGTTTACATATTTGCCCAACAAGAATCTGTACCATTTCTTTAGGATTGTAACAGGATATCTGAGGTTTCAGAAACCTCCAAAATCAAACATGTAGCACTATTACTACAATTAGATCTCATCTGAATAAGAAAGCAGCTCAACAAGTTGTGCAGAATTATATGTGTGAACATACAGAAAAGCTTTCACTATTGTGCTGCAAACTTGGTAGCCCATGACAGACCTTTTTTAGTGATAACTTTTTCTATTAGTACATTCCTACTGCTGGAAAGATTAGAGCTTGAGTATGTGTATAGTATGTGCATAGGATAAAGGGTGCAAAAAGGAAGAAGTACCTCTACAAAACACAAAGTTACTGCATTCAAAATATTACTGAAGTACAGAAGTAGAGTCAGGTATGTATTGGATTAAAAAATATAAGCATATATACCCAACTGCTGTAATTTTAGTACTTTAGTATAACTTTGAGACATCTATCATTTGTATGAACCTATTTGCAAAAGATAAGTCATGATGTAATACGAGGCTACAAGTTTACAAGTAAATTACTGACTACTGAAAAAAACCTACTAGTGTTGCGAAATCACAGTCCAGGGTAGTAATGCTGCACAGTCATGCTGCACTATAACAGTGATCTCACTGCATAGCTTACAATAAACTTACAACTGTTGTAACACAACAGTCAGGAACCACTCACAAGCTATTACGCAACTTAACCCCTGATTTAATAAAAACATATTATTAGTGCTAATGAATCAAAGCATATGGTGTATGAGGAATTAACATAGATTACTTAGCTAAAAGTACTCTGATCATACCATAGTCTTGCAAGCATGAGTCTTATTTATCCTACCTTCTGGAGTATGCTGCAGTGTATGTTAAGGTTCAGCTCTTGCTTTATGTCTATAGTTTATTCTACAGTGTGTTCACACTGTGGTGGAGATAAAATATCTTGAGTAATTTCAATTTAAGTTAAATTGAAGAAGTTCAGTTTAACCTCTTTTTTCACTTTTTATTTCGACACTTATGTAGTAACATTTTTATTTACCACTTGTGTACTTACTTCGAATATTTGTTTATATTCCATTTTATTTTTATCATTGTGTATTGGTACCTCTTGCACCATCAAGATTACATGCTACCCAAACACCAATACAGGTACGTGTCTCATCATGTGACCACCACAACCAGAATTACTGTAAGAACAAAAAAAAGCTTTCCCGACACCAATAAGGAAAAGAAGAATAGTCTGCATGATAGATAGATACAGTTTTATATGAGCTGCTTAGTTAGTTTTAATAATAAAAAGTTTTCGCACACTTGCAGTTAGAAGTCTGACTTGTGCAAACCTGCCCTCCCTCTTGTGTAACTTTCCTGTGAAGTACCTGCATCATAGAAACTGTCCAGTACTGATGTTTCTCCAAAGTCCAACCTTCCGAAGGTGACGGTGGTGAGCAGGGCGCTCTCCGAATCACAGGCTCTCTGCAAACACTGCAGCGCTCCGGACTCCGGGCTGCTCGCCATCACCGACTTAAGCCCATCGTTCAGGACGTAGACGACCCGCAGAGAGCGCTGCTTAGTCGGTGGACTGGGGCTGGACACGTCGCCCCTCTCTCGGTCCCGCTCCACCACACACACCCCAGCTGTGTGGTCTCCCCCCATGTCCGACGCCGGTGCGCTCTGCCCGGTTTCCATATCGAGAACCTGGAAAGTGACTTCTTCTCCGCTTGATATCTACCACCCTCTTTATTCTCTTTGCGCCTTTCGTTTTCTCCTCCTCTCGCTCTCACTGGTGACACACCTGTCCTGGCATGAGAGCACGTCTGAGTCTGTCTCCTTGCATCTCCGCCTCATTAACTCATATCATCTGACGATTATCTCGCACCAAGACGTCCGCTTCATCCAGACTGGATTTGACTGGATCCCCGAGAGAGAAAGAGAAGGAGGAGGAGGAAATGTGGTGAGAAAAATACACTCAGAAGTTGGAATATTCCCTTTTGGCTCAGCTGTACTCTGGTATGAAGTTTTCCACTGGCGAATAAACTCTGGTCCTGTCAGTCTAGGAAACGTTATCAGAGTGTTCCCGTTAGTCTAAATATATGACAGCGTGACCTTTTGGTCACCTCCTCTGCCCACCGCGTAAATAAGCTATGTTATTCTCAGTTATGATTTCAAACAGCATAGAATATCGTGTGATGTGACTGTTTTTTCAGCTTTAGTTATCCTTCTGGCTCCTTCTAAGTTTCTCTCCAGAGAAGAAGTTTGTCTGATTTCCAAATATATGCCCAAGATTTAAGTAGTGGCCAATTAGAGAGGACTTTGTGCACTTTGTGAGAATTATATGTGCACGGCCTCCTGGTTAGTCTCCATTAGGGACTAGTGCCGTCTTAATGTTCAACCGCAGAGGCTGTCAGAGGCCATTCATCACATGACGGAGAGGACAGATGCAACAGATACACGTCTTCCCAAATTAGCATCATTAGATAACAACTGGCTATCGGGTATGAATGTTTCTTTAAGGATCCTAATTGCCGTAACATTAAGTGTAATGTTAGAGTTACTGTGTTTTATAAGTTGTGAGATTATTATATTATCTTATGCCACGTATACCTCTAATTAAAGATTGTGAAATCATTATGTAGTTTTAGGTTGCATTTTACTCCTGACTTAGAAGGAGGTTGCTGATTTATTGTGAATGAATTACATTGTTTTATGATGCATTATACTGCTGATTTATAAGAAATAGTGTTTTCAGAGAATCATGGCCTTATTTGTCTGATTAGAAAAAACAGAACATACTGCACAGGAAGCCAAGGTCATAACTTAGGCTAACCAAGAGAGAAAGAACGTGGATGTTTAGGTTTTATGACTTTGGAGGGGTGCTGAAGCTATAAGCATGTGAGAAACGGTGAGATACTTCGAGATCTGGCGGACACCCAGAAGTGTTGTATGGAATAATGAGAATTGTATGGAATAAAGAGATTGTTGATTGAGCATTTTTATACACCGAATGTTGTTCTTCCTTCAGCCCAAAGATCAAACATTTGGGTTATTTAACAAAGTTTAGACAGAGATTAATCATTTTGATAATCTAAATATCAACAGACCTACTTACTTAAGGAGGGAAGTAACGGTCCTGGTGTTCTGTCTCCTGTCCTCTCCCTGCTGGCCTCCTCTATGATGTTTGACTTATAATTAGATCTCTTTTCTTTCAAGTTTCTCTGGTTGAGTTAATGAGCTGGAGGACATCTCTTGGTAGTTCGTGTCAATAGGATTCTTTGTTCTTGTTTCAAATGTGTCTGGTAGTTTTATTTTCACAATTTTATTTCTGCTAGGTTTAGTTAGGCAGTGATGTTTGTTTAGGTCAGAGGGAGAACACCACATCTTAATTTTTTAATTCCTTGGGTGCAGTGGTCTTCTGTTTGGTGTAAGTATTGAGTTACAATCAATGCCTTTTTTTTCTTTTGTTTTTCTCTTTGAGATCAGTAAATATTAAGATTTGATCTCCTTGACTGTTGTAGCAACCTGAAGTTTAAAACAAGTAATAAATGAATCTAGTGCAGTCCTCCTGTGTAGAGCAGCGCAGGCTTGGACTATAGATACATGCATGGTGAAACAAAAGAAAGAACTATACTTATGATCGATGTGTAGTAATAAATGTATTCATTTCTATTAAGTTGGACTAAAAGCATACATGCTATCTCTGTTAAGTCTCTTTTTAAAGCTGTTATAGATGATTTATTCACCACATGGGGTCAGCAAATTATGGAGCTCTGACATTAATTCATATTTTGTATTTAGTTCTGTTTTGGTCTTTTTACAGTATGCCCATGATGAAAGAATGCTCCATTTGCCAGTATTTTCCATCCACCTGGGATAAACTGCCTGTGATTGCTTCCACTTGTCCTATTCCCCTTGCCTATCCAAGCTGCCACAGGAGCTAGGATAGGCATCCGTCTATCACTACTTGTGATAGATTAATTACTGTCGAGGGTGTACCCCACCTCTTGCCCAGTAGCAGATGGGATATGCTCAAGCTCCCCACGACCCTCAACTGGATAAGTGGAAGAAAATGGTTAGATGGATGGAGTACAGAAAGAGCTCCAGAATTGAAGGACCTGCAATAGACTGCCAACCTGTCTAGGGTGTACCCTACCCCTTATTATTATTCAGAACTGGTTGAGAAAATGGATATATGGAAATGTTGAAACTGAATTTTGACAAATAGTTCCACTTCATCAAGTCTTGTCACAGTTCATATTCTTGTTTAAGAGTACTCTTGTCGGATAAATTTCCACCATCATATTGTAAACAAAATTAAATTAGATTAAAAGTGGGACTTCAGTGGGCCATCTGCAGTTTTGTGCTTTGCTGGTTGGCAGGCTATGCATGCAGGTCATCCTGATTTAAGCTTAAGACGGTGAATTAAGCTCAAGCTGTAAGATTTGGGTGTGTCTTTCTATGCTCACCTCACCACTGGTTATGGCAGATTACTGCTCCTCTCTGAGGTTGTCAGATTTTGTCCTGCTGGGTTTTCCTTCCTAACACTGCCTAACACACTAGTGACTGCTCATTGGGAACTGTCTGATTGTTGTTGAGGTTGTCTCCCTAATTCTGTAAAATGTCTTTACCTTGCAGTTTAAAGTGCACTGAGGTGATTGTTGTTGTGATTTATCACTTAAAAATTAAACATAACCGTGAAAAAAGAGGAACCACTGTTTTTACTTTTCCTCCCACACTACTGACTAAAATCAGCATATCATTTTCCACTGAACAGATTTTTGCTCTTTTTTTTCAAATCTGATTACAACATCCTCTTTTTCCACTTATGATGCATTTTTATAATGGTAAAAACTTCCTTATGCTTAGCTCTACATTTGAGCTCTACTGCCATTTTATCACATTTATTAGAGGAGACTTTAATATTTTCTAAAATTGTGCAATAAAAAGGATGCTCAATGTAAAAACCTAAACATCCAAACACCATTACATTCTGCAATAGTCAAATATTTTTTGACATGCAGCTGCAGAAATCCTGCAGCAATTTCAGTGACCGTTAAGACTGCACCATGACTTCTCCTTTTGTTCAGTCTAAACTTGGGCAACCTGAGAGCATGTCTGCTGTCTATCAAAGTCATTTGTGCAGAAACACCAGCTACTTGAATAAGCAGTAAATGTGCAATGGGCAAAATGTGCCTTTGAAACAGAATGTACACTATACAAGCATGCACATTTTACAGACAGTCACGTATAAACAGAGTGTGCGCACACAGTACATAATAGCATCTTTATTACACTGAAATATAAAAGTATATATATTTATCACTATCCTGGAGAGAAAGGACCAAGTCAAGAAAACAACTTGTAGCCTCAGTTGTAGCAGTTTTCTCTTTGTCATACGAAAGACAGAAAGAAAGAAAAAAGAAATAAAGATTTGGAATCAAAAACATGAAGGCCACAGTGACGGGTTGCCATAGATTCTGTGCACATAAAAGGAAAGGAGGCAAACAGCCGTACATGCTATATCACACATACATACACATGCACACACATGTGAGGACCTTTCATTGTCTACATTCCTCAAACTCTGTCTTTAAAGTTACTCTTAACCTGCTGCCAAAAGAGCACCACAAACACGAGAAGCAAGTGGCTCTCAGTTTGGTTTTTAGGAGTGAGATGCCAACGGCGCAACAGTTTTGTCAGCTTTCTGGAGATGTGAGTGAAACTGAACAAGAAAAAAAAGATTAAATAGTAAGGTCTACGTAGAGAAGGCATTGAGTTTAACTTGATAAATGTCACACAGATGTGTCTCTATGTGTCTTGATGCATGCTCAACCATCCTGGAAAAGAAATCACAATAAGTTGATCAGTGTGTTTTTTCTCTTCAGATAAAAATGCAATTTGCAGCCAAACACTGCAGGAATAATTTTCCATCTGGGGTTAATGTGCTTTTGTTGCATTTTGAATGAGTGCAAGATGGAAAGATTCATTCCGCTGTCATGCCTGTACAGTAAAAATAAAGCTGGAGGCAGAAGATAGTTAGCCTATTAACATAAAAACTGGAAATGAAGGGGTAAGCTGGCCTCTTTCCAAAGATAACAAATGCCGCAACTCTTCAGGATGATAATTTATCATACAGTGGGACTGATTCGTAACAAAAACACAGTTTGAAAAAGTTGCTTACTTGCTAGTTTTTGATCATAAGCAAAGTCAGCCCATTTCAGTTTTTCAACAAGCTAGAGATGTAAATGGTAAATGGCCTGTATTTATATAGCGCTTTACTAGTCCCTAAGGACACCATAGTGCTTTACATATCCAGTCATCCACCTATTCACACACACATTCACACACTGTAAAGAGGACATCAGAAAATTTGCTACACTATGCCATCATCTTTTCCAATATTCTTCAGTCTGGCACCAAAAGTGTGTGAACAGCTGTCCACAGGAAGGATGACAGTATTTATAATAGTTGTGTAAAAACTATTTCACGATTTTGTGAAAACACATATGGCATTGATTTCGAAATGATGTTTGATGGCATGGAAATTATAGATAGTTGTGGATAAAATAAATGGTGCATAGCAAATAAGGCATATTAACAGCTAATTAGGCATACGTTGTTTATGTATGTGCTAAAACAGATGTAATTTCTGGAAGTTTTCAGTGTTTGTAATTTTACTGTGCTTCCATAACCTCTAAATTCTAGTGTTTATGCTTAGTTAAGCTAACCTGGTGCTGACATTTGCTTATATGTTTCCCCCAAAAAATCAAGAAACTCCTGTAAATAGCACCTACAGTATCAGCACTTATCGTGCCAGCTACTTTGATTAAGCTTTTCAGTATCCTGATGTGCTTCCAGGTTCAACTGCAGATTGAAAACACAGACGTCACATCTGTGGTTAAAGGAGAATGCTGCTGAGAATGGCAGAGGCATCAGATTTACCCACCTGAAGTCTACCATAGATGACCTGAGCATTAATTTTTGTCGTAATTTATTTCTTAATTCAAATGATAACCTTTAAGGGCACACGTGTGGTTTACTGTTATTTAGATATTGTTATGATGGTGTGTTTTATTCACCATTTACAATGCTACCAACCGTTTTAGAGAAACCAAACAAACAAAGAAAAAGGAAAACGGTCTCAGGCTCCCTAGCAGCTTCTGGAGGCTGACCAGTCATAGCAGAATGGGCTCACTGGAAAAGAGGCCATGACTAGAACAAGACTAAAAACAGTTTAAGTAAATCATGCAAAGATGTACAAGTAGATATATATCTTCTTTATATGATCCTTACAGAAGTAAAGATCCTGTAAATGCAACAATAGCTGCATTTCCACCAAAAACACTACTAACGTTCAAGGGAACTAAAGTCTCATGGTTACCCAGCCCAGTTGAAACTTGGTAGAGAACTAGCTGTAGGGACATCACTGTTGGCACCCCTGATTTGGGATTTGTTCTGCAACTGGTGATGCTTTAAAGATGTGAATGAAGAAATTAAGAAAAACGAGTGTGGCCCATTTTAAAAACTGGTAGCTGCAAAATGCCCTATTTCACCTGATGCTCAAGGTGGTTTGCCACACCTGAATGTTGTCCTGGGAAATTGTATCGCTGGCACGTAATAATTTTAATAAATGAAAAAAAACTTTGCAAGTCATTAGATAATTTATCTGTTTCCAGTCAAGGGCTGTCTTGAACTAGTGACATCACTTCTCACAGAAATAGCTCACTTTTCTTTTTGTGACCCCGACTGACTCCCTGAATCTCTTTGTTTACCCACTGAAAACCTGGTAAGTGCATCTCAGGAAAGTTAATGCAGGGCAAATGCGGCTAATTTACATTTGCAAAAGTGTCCCCATTTTCAGTATGTACGCCTACAGTCCTCACATGGAAGGAAAACAAGTGCACAAACATACACACACACACAGATAAGAGGCGAAGGCCGCAGAGTGGACGCAGAACAGCACAGGGGTCGTCTGAACCGACCGGGCTACAGAGGTCAAAGTTTCTTTCACACAGAAACATGAAGTACCAGTGAGGTTGCCACGGCAGCCCCAGCTCTGTGTCATTGTTCTGTAACCGTGGCAACACGCAACGACAGACTGCAGCGCAGTCAGTCAGTACCGGTGGTACAGCAAGCTCCAACAAAATAGCAGTAAACTGAACAGAGAAGCCTCTTTAGAAGAAAAATAAAGAAGTAAACACAGGATAAGGCGGCGTCGGGGAGAGAAGGTGGCTGACTCCATGGTGCTGAACAGTTGCTGATTGTGATGATCATTTGGCACAAACTTCTTTTGGCTGAAGAGTCTCAGACCAGCAGTGAGAATGTCTTCAAAGGATGGCCTCCAATGTGGTGATAAGAATGCGACAATAAGGATGCTTTAGTCTTCATTTTGAAAGGCTCTTCTTAATGTGTTCTACCTCCATCTGTGAAGCAAACACAACCGTGAGCTCAGCTAGTTTCATAGCAATTAAAAAGAGTTATATTTACAACCAAAGATATGAATATAAAAATTTGTATCAGAAATGTGGTTATGAAAAGTGTAAATGTTATAGTTAAGTAAAAATTAATTCTGGTATGTCAAAACAGATGGTTAACTACATAACTATACACACAGGTACTGCCAATACTCTATCTCTGATTAGAGATTCTTGACACTTCCTGTACTCCTATTTTGAGTTTACATAGTGTGTTGCCCATCGATACAGATTGTATTTGTGGCATGCATCATACACACTAGATGAACTCATCTGTTGATGGTAAATACAAACAACACAAATACAAGTACAGGCCATTTGATGAGTTTGTAAACTTATAGCTGTGAAGTCCAAGCAAACCAAGGTATCAATACAGGAAGTAAATACAGGAAGAAGGGGCTATGTTTTGAACTATTGGAAAACATGGAAAATTTATGTTCATTTCACAGCATGTCTATAGTTCTAGGCTCCATCCCAGAATACAAAGCATGAGCAAAGAGGCTGTGCTCTTCAACGGATGAAAAACTAATAGAGAAATATTACTAGAGCTCGTCATTCGAGCAGGACTCTGAGTAGAATCCATATTGAAGGGAGCCAGTTAAGGTGGTTCAGGCATCTGATCCTGATGCATCCAGCTCTTTCTAGGGAGGTGTTTTGGACATGTCTTACTGGGAGGGTGGAAAATGCTGCAGAGATTATATCTCTCAGCTTATTCTTGGAAATGTCTTGGCATTTCCCCAGAAGAGCTGGAGGAGGTGGTTGGGAAAAGGGAAGTCTGGGCATCTCCTCCCCCAATACACAGACCCAGATAAGCATCAAAAATGGGGGGATAGGTAATAAATATACTTGTGTGACTGTTAATATACAGTGGGGCAAAAAAGTATTTAGTCAGCCACCGATTGTGCAAGTTCCCCCACCTAAAATGATGACAGAGGTCAGTAATTTGCATCAGAGGTACACTTCAACTGTGAGAGACAGAATGTGAAAAAAAAAATCCATGAATCCACATGGTAGGATTTGTAAAGAATTTATTCGTAAATCAGGGTGGAAAATAAGTATTTGGTCAATAACAAAAATACAACTCAATACTTTGTAACATAACCTTTGTTGGCAATAACAGAGGTCAAACGTTTACTATAGGTCTTTACCAGGTTTGCACACACAGTAGCTGGTATTTTGGCCCATTCCTCCATGCAGATCTTCTCGAGAGCAGTGATGTTTTGGGGCTGTCGCCGAGCAACACGGACTTTCAACTCCCGCCACAGATTTTCTATGGGGTTGAGGTCTGGAGACTGGCTAGGCCACTCCAGGACTTTCAAATGCTTCTTACGGAGCCACTCCTTTGTTGCCCGGGCGGTGTGTTTTGGATCATTGTCATGTTGGAAGACCCAGCCTCGTTTCATCTTCAAAGTTCTCACTGATGGAAGGAGGTTTTGGCTCAAAATCTCACGATACATGGCCCCATTCATTCTGTCCTTAACACGGATCAGTCGTCCTGTCCCCTTGGCAGAAAAACAGCCCCATAGCATGATGTTTCCACCCCCATGCTTCACAGTAGGTATGGTGTTCTTGGGATGCAACTCAGTATTCTTCTTCCTCCAAACACGACGAGTTGAGTTTATACCAAAAAGTTCTACTTTGGTTTCATCTGACTACATGACATTCTCCCAATCCTCTGCTGTATCATCCATGTGCTCTCTGGCAAACTTCAGACGGGCCTGGACATGCACTGGCTTCAGCAGCGGAACACGTCTGGCACTGCGGGATTTGATTCCCTGCCGTTGTCGTGTGTTACTGATGGTGACCTTTGTTACTTTGGTCCCAGCTCTCTGCAGGTCATTCACCAGGTCCCCCCGTGTGGTTCTGGGATCTTTGCTCACCGTTCTCATGATCATTTTGACCCCACGGGATGAGATCTTGCGTGGAGCCCCAGATCGAGGGAGATTATCAGTGGTCTTGTATGTCTTCCATTTTCTGATGATTGCTCCCACAGTTGATTTTTTCACACCAAGCTGCTTGCCTATTGTAGATTCACTCTTCCCAGTCTGGTGCAGGTCTACAATACTTTTCCTGGTGTCCTTCGAAAGCTCTTTGGTCTTGGCCATGGCGGAGTTTGGAGTCTGACTGTTTGAGGCTGTGGACAGGTGTCTTTTATACAGATGATGAGTTCAAACAGGTGCCATTCATACAGGTAACAAGTGGGGGACAGAAAAGCTTCTTACAGAAGACGTTACAGGTCTGTGAGAGCCAGAGATTTTCCTTGTTTGAGGTGACCAAATACTTATTTTCCACCCTAATTTACGAATAAATTCTTTACAAATCCTACTATGTGAATTCATGGATTTTTTTTTCACATTCTGTCTCTCACAGTTGAAGTGTACCTCTGGTGCAAATTACTGACCTCTGTCATCATTTTAAGTGGGGGAACATGCACTGACTAAATACTGTTTTGCCCCACTGTACCTTGGCAGCCTGCCCAAGTAAAGCATATGTGAAGGAAACACATTTAATTTTCCAAAACACATAAAAAATAAAGTTTTAGATGAATTCATCATATTTTTTTTTACATTAATAACATATTTACTAGTTGCTGTTAATTTGTGGGCCTGTTTTAATATAATCAATATTGTTTCTTAGCCATCTCATTTCCTCTCATTTCTTCACCACCTTTCACTCACCTGTAAATTAATACGAATCGTCCTCTCCTCATCTAGTGCAGTGGCCAGCTGCTTCATCTCCTGCCTGAAACAAACCGTCACAAACAAATCATGATTGTATATATACAAGAAACAACCTGCTGCTTAAAAGGCACACACTCACCTATGTTGGCTCTTCAGCAGGTCTATGGAGGCCCTCAGGTCTCTCAGCTGGTTCCTGAGTTCCTCCAGAGATAGGGGTGTTTGTGGTGAGTGCCGGAGCTCGGGTGAGGGACTCAGACCCGAGGAGGAAGACGGAGAGGCGGATCGATGGCTGGAGTTTGGCGGGTTCAGGATAGAGGGCTTGGCGGGCAGTGGTACTTTACTGTCAGGAGCCTATCCCAAACACAGATCAACAAGAAGAATTGAAGAATTTAGCATTTATAATATTTTCTTCCTCTCATATACAAGATCTAACCTCGTACACAACGTCCTTCGTGATTAAAATATACAGAAAATGAAAAAAAATAAGAGACTGTGCAGGATTTTAGGTTCAAGAAAGAAATTTCTGTCTTGATTTTAAGCACTTTACAGAATAAAAGTATGTGTGTGCCTGTATGATCAAAGCTGCAAGCTGGATGGGCCTGGAATTTATTGATAGATTGTTTCACTAACTTGATGATGTTCAACTTAAAAAGAAAGAGTCAAACTTGACCTTTTTTGTGATATTTAACCTTAAAAGTGACTTAATGTACTTCATGTAATTAAATAAAGCATTATCTTTTTTTTATCTGCCAACACTAACATTTGCCAGAAGCCTTGAGTAAAATTACCAAAACACAGTTTTACAAGTCAAAAAACATGAAATTCTGTAGTGTAATGCCCCCTGATGGATTAAATGAGAAGCACAAGGAACTGCCATGGCCGTACAGAGATGGTGGGTACTCCTTTCCTCAGGGAAGCATCTACAGATCTGGTGGAGACAGAATCATGATTGTCCTTCACTCGCTCCTTGTCCTTCCTGACCTCCACTATCGGTGAGTCCAGGTCAGTGCAGGACAGAGAAGACTGCAAAAGAAAGAAATGTGCTTAAAAATGTATACATTCACTGGTCTTCTTTTTTCAGACTACAGATATATTCTGATAGCAAAATATCCACAACAAGAAGAAAGAAAAAAAAATCCTTGTATACAAACTGAGACAATAATTTTTAAAAAGCATCACAAGAAATTTATATTTTGCAAGGACAATCTAGTTTAGCGAGAAGAATGGAAATGGGGAGAAACATCTTGTCAAACCATGGGCCTCTGACCCAGCGCTCCGAGTTTATTTTGGTATTCTTCTCGTGTTAGCTTTGTGATCATGTGTTATTCCTATTTAGTTTAGGTTAAAGGCAGCCATTATTTATTGTTTCCTTGGTTTCCATATTTGGATTCTTGAGTTTATCATGTGTTTTTAGGTCTGTAGGCTTAGTGTTGTCATGTCTAGTTTCCTGTTTTATTCTGAAATAGATCGTGCGTGTTCTGTGTTCATGTGGTTAGTTTTTCTCTCCCCTGTGTTGTAATTATGTTTAATTCTAGTCAGCTGTATCCTCATGTGTCCTCGCGTCCCCTGATCACCTCGTGTGTATTTAAGTCCTCAGTCTTCCTGTGCTCAGCGTTGCATCGTCTGTTATCTCTCAGTCATAGAGTGTCATAGGTTTTTGTTTTCACTGTGTTTCATAGTTACTCAGTATTCATGGTTTTTCATAGTTTTCTTTCACTGAGTTTCATAGTCTTTCAGTTACAGTGTTCACAGTCTTCTTTGTTTTCTTAGTTTCAGGTTTTGCCACCTGCAATTAGCCAAATGTTGGAATTAAAGCTCTGTTCTCCTGTGTCTGAATTTGGGTTCGCATCTGAAACGCACCGGCTGCTCAGTCGTGACACATCTAGGTCTATTCTGAAGTTAAGCTTATTTGCCTGACAGCATCTTTAAAGGTCACAAACAAATCTGTGGTGAGGGGTGTTGGCTATCAAAAGCCTTGATTTGGGTGAAATTGAAGTAACAAAGTCTTGATGAAATGCTGCAAACAGAAGTGATAAAAATGCAAATAATTTGATTAAAACATTTGTGACTGCATGAAAACAAAGCTATGTTTCATTGAGTTCCCTGAATTACATTTATTACTAAAAGCTGTGAGGGTGGGAAAAGAAAAAGAATTTAATTTCAGTGCCTAAAGCTATCAGAAGAATGTGAAGAAACATCTGCTAAAACTTCCTGAGTTTGTGTGTTATGTTGAAGGCGTATCAACAGAAGTTAAAACAGGGCTAGGCCATATTTATGTGTAATACAAATTTATACCAAAAGATGGTGCAGTGAGTCAATGTAGCACTGTAGCAATGTTTAAGCTACTAAGTGCTGATTTAGACTTATTCAGGGGGGTTTATGGTTACAAGGTACCTACAGTGTGGATTTAACAGCAAGTATAAATCCCCTGTAATGCAGAACAATGGCTGATGTTTCTGACTGAAAACCTTCCAAAAAGAAACCACACTTGGTTGGAAAGAAAAGAAATAAAATAAAAACTTGGTTTGCTAAAGAGTAGCACCATCTTATGCTACATAGAGCGATGTCAGAATTTCTAAGACATCAGTGTAAGCCTCGACTTTTTGGTAAAACATGACCATACTGCAAACATAAAGGTTTTTATAATTGTCATTTTTATTTATTTCATTTATTTTTTTTTTAGGCTGATTGACACTAAAGTATTGGTAATAACAGAAAAGAGTGGTTAGCGTTCAAAGCTTAATCTACAGTCAGCCAGCAGGGGGCGACTGTATTTTGGTTTGAGGTCTGTAGAAATATGTTGTCTTTCTTTCTTCATATAAAGTCATTTCTGAAAGGCCGACTACAGACTGACTCACTGGTGTGATGATCTGTGAGCGGGGTCGGCGGTCCGTGACTCGTGGTCGCGATGCCGTTGGATGACTCAGCTTCTCTGTAGAAGAGACAATTGCGTCCAGATCCATATCTGTGCAGACACACACCAGAAATGCAGAAACATATTAGAGACTCCGGCAGAGCAAAAATTCTGAGCCCGCTCTGACACTGCATCACTGCTCGATGCTTCTGTCAGTCTAACTCACCGGTGTCACGTGACCTGTCAGGGGCAGAATCTGGTGTCGAAGCCCCGCCCTCAGATTTGGGGCTATCACACCTGAGCAAGTAAACCATACGTAAATATTAGGCTCATTATGCTCAGGCATGTACAAATCAGGGCGTTTTCTGTATCTGAGTGTGTTTGTGTGTGTACTGACGCTAGTGTGGGCGGTCTCTCGGGACGCCGCGGGGGTTGGGAGGAAGAGGAGGCGCTTGACTTTGGAAGGAGGGGTTTTTTGGGAAGGAGAGATGGGAGGGTGGGCTTAGAGAGGTCTCCGAGTTTCACCTCTTCACCTACGCACAAAACAAACATACACACAAAAATCATACAACATAATGAGAACACACAAGCAGATCAGAGCTGGATATGCATGCAGAGGGACAAGCATGACTCAAACACGTGCATCATTAGACAAGGGGAAGGTAAACATGGCTGCCTCAGCAAAAATGAACAAATTTTGACCTTTGAAGAGGAATAATTCAGCTGTAAAGGTTAAAGGATGATGAGGGCCGCAGGAAATAAAAGGAAACACACAGACAGGGAAACAGAGGACAGAAAGGATTAAAAAAGATCAGGCATCGAGGTGGTGGCAGCGGTATTTGTCAAGTATTTAAGCTTCTACTAAAAATGAGCCAAACAAGAACCATTTATTATGTTACAATTCAAGAAAATCCTCCATCACTGTTGCATAAAATAACTGGCGTGATTTCATCCAAGACCAGTGTGTACAGTGAAACACCTGGATTGGCTATGCATCTGACCTTGACCCAAGGTCATAGCTGACCATGAAAAAAAAACAATTCAAGAAATCCTTTTGAGTAATACAGCATAAAAATAGATGTGAAAAGAGCTGTACATCACACTTTTTATTTATTTAATAACAAGCTGACGCGAGCACAGTGTAATAAGATCATCACAAAACACCAAAGTTTAGCTCTTGCCCTTTGGGGGGATTTGTGTTCTCTGAGTGCTCATGTTGGTAGTATGATTAAGAGAAGTATTAAGTTGCTGCCATTTCTTTTCTACATCCATTTTTCCTTACAGCAGAGTCACTTTATCCTCCAGCCTGCTTCTGGATCTTTTTTTTTATCAAGAATGTATTTATTTCCCCCTACTCCCCTTACAAAGGTGGCCACACCTACAACCAATCAGGATACTTACTATCCTTATTATGAGTCTAGATTAAAAATCTCATTTTTAGAGTGACCTGCAGTTAATGCCAGGTCTACAAAGGACAAAGGACTAAATACAATATCCAGAGCGTATGCAGTAAAAGATTGTAAAAGTAAACAGGTACAACTTTCATCCTTTTCCCAATTCTTTAAAACTGACTTAAATAAACAGTCACCAGTTCTAACTATTTCATGTTCCACATAATACAAACTTCATCTACTGGTCTATAAACCAGATTTGGACTCTAAATGTTGTGGAAGAAACTGTTGAATGCTTCAGCGGGACAGTTCATGTTTGTAGCTGCATTTGAAGTGTAAATTGCACTCAATGCAAGTGTATGGAGGCAAGCTGAGAGTCTGTAACTATTAAAAAAAAAGCCCAGAAACAACAGTTGCATCAGTCTTAATAATAGTGTGTCTATTACTAATCCGATAAAAGGATTTAATCTTTTAAATAACGACAACAAAGCAAAAACTGTCTCAAAAACTGACTTTTAGCTGTGCATGGTAAAACCTTTCATGCTTTTGGAGACTTCTTAAAAGCACTTAGCTGCAGTAGCACCCTCCTACTCAGCATGTACTGCTGTGCAAAGAAGCCACACGGAAAAGTGTACCAGCACGATTGCTTTTGACTGATGTAACAACAAGCAACACCTTAAAAACTGTCAGCCACAAAATCATAGAACTTACGTACTTAATTGTTTGGGGTTTTTTTTTAGCAAAGGCAAACTCCAATCATAGAAACTTTGCTACTTTATTTAAATGTATGACAGAGTTATGGAAATCAGTTTGACAGTGGTACAAAGTAACACATAAGGCTGATGACACTTTTTATCTCTGATTGTATGTTTTTAACCCCACTGCAATCTCAGTATATCGCATATATATAAAAGAAAGACATCATTTCGTGCTGCTCTGATACAATGACATCGCGGCCACTGTGCAGACATCTGGAGACATTCGTCTCACACCAGCAGCACAGTCAATGCCAGTCTTTCTTATGCTTAAAACCACATAAAAACCCATAGTTTCCTGTTGCACACAGACTGATACTGATGCACCTCTTCAATCAAAGCTCTGCTATTTTGCTCAAAAAAATAGCGGGGCAATTCCCGTAAGTGATATCTGCAGAAACTTGACCTAGAAAAGAATCTGTCTTTTTTATGTAAAGAAGCCCAGCAGGGTGTTATATGATTATTATTAGTATGAAGGATGTTAGTAATTAGCCGAGCAAATAAGTGAGATAGTGCAGCCGAGCACTAGTCAAAGCAGGTCAGATTTTACCTCGATCCTGGTCTCTCTGGGGAAGATGTTCAGGCCGCTCAGGAGGAGCCTTCCTGACCTCTGACTTTTTCTCTGCAGTCAGAGTTCAAAGGTTTTTTTGTCTTTCTTTATTTTTACTATTTTCCCCCCTTTATTATTTTTTTATAGTCTCAGACCACAAAAACAAGCAGGAAGATGAGAGCTGTTACCTGTGGTGTGTTTTGCCGACGGTGCACTTGGAGGAGGCGGTTTCTTTGGTCTCTGGAAACGCATACAGATGCAGAAGCATCACAAAACCACATCTGCAGATTTCAAACATCACTATAACCTGGAAAGTTTTGCGAGTCATGACAAAATCACCTCTTTCTCAACTTCTAGCAGCTTGACAAAGTTGTCTGGGAAGACACCTTGCCTTCCCCCGATCTCCCCCATCCACCAGCCTGCATCGGCACAATCCTGGACAAAATCATTTTTAAGTATTTATTTGAATTTGCAGATGCCTGGAAGTGAATGCAGATGCGAATACGAAATCGCACAATGCTTCGCTCACCTTAGTGATGATATTTATGATGTCCCCGTCTTTGATCGTCAGCTCATCTTCATTTTGTGCTTCGTATGGAAAGAGGACTTTACACTGCTCCCGCCCTGACAGCCAATCAAAAAGAGTCAAGTCAGTTTAATAGAACAAAACCACCGAAAAAGTCAGAAACAAGTGGGTTTAGACAAAGAAGGCAAACTGGATTTGACCTACATAAATAGAAGAATGTGTTTTCATTATGCAAGAACGTCATCAACACAGTTTACATCGAGCAAAATATGTAATTTATAATTGGAAATATAAAAAAGTTCCAAATAATCCCTTTATTTGTTTTGTCTTTTTTTTAATGATCTTTTAAAGTCTTTTATCCATAGGTTTTACAATAAACAATAATAATCCCTATCAGTGATCTAATAATGGACAGAAAAATAGTTTGTTCTCTTGTATAAACGGACATGCTTGGACAAAAGCCCAAACGAGGAAGCACTTTCAAAACAGTGTAACAACATTAGACACTATGATAATAAGAAACAACGCTTTATTAGAATGAAAGGAAACCTGCAAAAAGTGTAGGAAATGATAGCAAACAGTTTTAGTTGACCGAATGGAACACATGGAGGGATCCTGTTTGGTTTGCACATGTATTTGAGATTTTACGAGCCGTTCTCAGCATCATTGTTTAATGTGCAGGAACCAGGGGAATGCTGAGAAAGCTGAGAGACAGTTTACCATTGTGGAACGGTTTCCTTAAACCCGCACTATGATTTTTCTCTTTAAAGTAACCAACAGGTTTTAGTACTGAGTCCTGACCGTCTAATTTATCTAAACTTACTCAAACGGCAAGAGAAAAGGGATCAAATATGAAGGTAAATATAAAAAGGCGGTCGCAGACAGACCTCGAACCCTTGTCTTAGGTCTTGTGATTAAATTACATGTCATGTTGCCTAAGTAAGGCACATTTTGGACTGCTTGTCATTTTGTTACCTGTTAAAAATTTGGCTGCTTGGTTGGGAAACCTTCTGTTTGGTATGCTTTGTTTTAGTCTTTTGTGATGCTTGCTGCTTCTAGCCTGCATGCAGTTAGTGTTTAAGCAAATATTCTTCTTTTAAATAAGATCTTCAAAACCTGTAAACCACTAAACCACAATTTTTCACTTCCTGCCACATGAAATAAGGCCAGATGATTGCATTTCGAGAGTGCAGAAAAAGGGCAAATTTGGGGATTTTTTTTCTATCTGGTAACTTAGGGACAAGTTACACATGTAACAACTGTAACATGAAGGTGAGTACACATGTACAGTAATCCACTACATTTCTGAGTCATGTGATTTACTGTAATGTGCTACTTTGGAACATGTTACATGCAACTCTGCTCCTTTAGCAGGCTTCTGTTCTTCTTCATGGTTGAAATCGTTGTTAAAGGGGTTTCCCTTTGTTAAAATATGACGAATAAGGATTCCTGACCAAACACCAGAATGTGATGAGCTGAAAGTGACATGTGCGTCGATTTGTCATTAGCACAGTGTTTTTGCTAGATTCGCCTACACGACAGTTAAGATGCAACTTCTCACCTTTGCTTTTGCTGTCAGGCTCAGTCTTCATGCTTTCAACTGCAACGCTCGCTGCTTTCCCGTCGCTGGCCTGAGTGGGGGAAGAGACGTTGGAACATCTTAAGTTTCAGACTCTTTCACATTCTCATCTATGTTTTAACATAGTTTTTGTTAGGCACTTCCTGGTTTGAGTCATCATGTTTTCATCTTTTATTTATCAATTTGTACTGTGCAAAAGCCTCCTGCTAGCTCCCATTTCTTTAATAGGTGTAGCAATATTTATTGCAACATGCTAATATTAATAAAAATACAGGATTTAAGAAAAAAAAACAGATTTTGTACAATTCTAATAAACTTGAAAGACAATATTTAGTATGACCACCTTTGCACTTCAACTTCAAAAAGGATAAGCGGAAGCTAATGGCTGGATGGATGGTGGATAGACCAAAATACTCAATTTTGCTCTACAAAGGCCTGATACCCACTTACGAGGACATTATACTGCTACTGTTCTATCAGAATTTTAAACGAATATCCTCATATGTGGTTCTTATTTTTCTTAAAAACAAAAATAAGGTAAAAAAATAAATAAATCTGGTAATTCTTTGTTTTTGCATTCATCGGGCCCCAATATGCCCAAACATCAAAGAGAAATTAAAAATGCATGCTGTGGAAGAGTTCAGGTCTTAAGAGGTTAAGGACATTCAAAGCTCTTTGGATGTTGGCTGCTTTTTGTTCTGTTCTCTGTCGATCCCACACTGCTTCATTAATGTTGATGTCCTGGCTCTGGAGAGGCTGCTGGTTCTCTCTGTGTTCGGCACCAAACCATACCAGAGCTTCCACTTTTTTTTCCGAGATGGGTGTTTTACCTTTTCCCTGACCTCCACTGTACATACCGATGACAATTTAATTTGGATTCATCCCTCCATCGGACCTGTTGCCACTGATTGTCAGCCCAATTCTTGTGTAATCTGGCATACCTCAGCCTTTTGTCCTTATTTTCCTTCCTTGAGAAAGCCTTCTTGATAGAAACCCTTCAACTGAGACATTTTCTGATGGGTTTTCAGTGAACAGTAGATGAATCATTTGAAGGGCTGGATGTATTATTAAGTCCTGTGTGCTAGCTCTGGCTTTACAAGATTTTTTTCTGTTTCTTAAGGACATGACTTTTGAAATACTGTTCATCTGCTGCAGATAGGTCTTAGTCATCACTTGTCCACTTTCCTAAGTTTCTTTTAAGGACATGCTTTTAAGGACACAGCTTGTGAGACATACCACATTTCTTGCTAATATTTCTTTGAGAATCACCTTTTTGGTGAAAAACCAGTCAGTCTCTTATCTTTGGCATGAATTGCTTATGCATGAATGATTCATAGATCAGTGTTAAGTGTCTTAATAAACAAAACAAAGATCGCTCTGAAAATGGCCTGGTATAAGTACTGAAAATGCGCTAAGAGGCAGCCAATGTCCAAAGAAACACCACTTTAAGCTGAGCATACAGTTTTTCAGTCACGTTATCGAGCATCTGCTCAAACTGCACGATTGACTCGCAGGGGTTAGAAGTTCGTAGGTCACGATGCACCTGAATGCTCACACTGTGCGTCCATAACATGAAGGTTATAACAGAAAATCTGTCGCTCGCTCTCCATCCCTGTCTTTCACTCACACAGACACACCACCACCATCAACTTTGCTAAATTGCTAATGAAAAACGTTGATCAGGCAGCTGTGATTGGGCAGGATTGTCCATCCAATTATTTTCACGGTTGTTGTGGTCGTGATAATTTTGTGAGGCCACATCGAAAAGGCTCGGATGAGCTTTCCAAAGTTCTACAAGTTGTGCCTCCATTGCTTGTGTCCAGATCACACGCTGAACTGCCGTGCTGCTCCGTCTTTTTCACCGACATTTATGTGTTTGCGTGTGCACAGTGTGAGAGGCTGCGTTGACACCCTGCGTTGACACAAACAGGTTTGATTTTCTTACAACCAAGCGATTGATGAACGGGAGCTGGACGTGAGGTGTTAATCGCTTCTCGTTATCCCACATATACTACACGATGCACGACACAGGATGAAGGCGAAACTCTGAAACTGAAAAATCGGCTCAAAATGAGCCACAAATCGCACAGTGTAAGTCCACATTTGAAGAGTTAAGATAAGATAAGATAAGATAAGATAACCTTTATTAGTCCCACACGTGGGAAATTTGTTTAGAAGAAAACTCTGGCTCTTTGGAAGCAACACATAAAGAAATGATGGCTGTCTTGAGGCTTTTGCACAGTATTGTATGTTTGTGCCTTTATTTAAATGCAAACATAAATCTATAAATCAAACATTGTGAAGTTTCTTTATAAATAACTTAACATGACTTGACATTTCTGAATCTTCTTCAGGGCCTCACAGTATTCAAGTAACACACTCAGATTTTCCTAATTGCACTTGAGTATAGCATCTTTGCTTGTCATTGAACTGAATTCAATGATGAGGACAAATCAATCAAAAATAGGCTCGAGAATGGAGAACAGTACACCGTGACAGCAGTGGCAGTCAGCACTGGTGAAACATTTCACTCAAATTGGTAGTAAATGAACCACACATAACAGGAAAATAGGAACACTAGCCAAACATAATGATGGGGGAAAAAAAATCAACTGTAAGGGTAAAAAGCAAGACTAACATAGCCGGTACTTTTCCAGTCTAAGCAGATAATTAGAGAGGATGAGCTCAGATTCAGCACAACAGGCTGACTTGCTGATCATGTTGAACACGCACACGCTACAGCTACAGTGTGCGGGTGCCGTTAAAGCAGCCGTTGTTTCCCAGCTGGAGTGGATCCCTCATTCATGTTTGTGGAACCAGTGGTTGCTCTTCCTCAGGAAAAATACACACACACACATACCCACACACAAACAGCACTCAGTCTGGGAGAAAACACACACACTGCTTTCTTCTGTTCGGTCGGGAGAAACCAACACCGCTGTGCCACCTCCTCTCCTCTCCAAACCCTCCCCTTTTCTGTCTTCTACCCTCCCTAATGAGACCCATGTGGAGCCACAAGCAAAGAGAGACCATTACAACATGACAGAGAGGTTTTGTGCGATACTACTCTTCGAACAAGCAGAACTGAAATCCTTTATGCCATATATGGTTTCCTACTGCAAAAACATAACTGTGAACACACAAAAGCACACAGTCCTGTAGAAGTAGCAGCATGAGAATATTATCATGACCTTCAACAAATATCAAACCATACCACCTCATACATAGAGTGTGCACACAATGAATACATGCTGATTCATCCTCACATAACCCTTGAAGCTGCATGTACGGTGCAGGGTGCTATTTTATCACCTCATCACTGTAAAGCAGATCTTCACCGGCTTGGTATGGTGTGAAAAGACTTTGAAGAGATCTTTGCGAGAGGTGTAAACAATGTAATGGTTTGTTTAAAAAAAAAAACCCATCAGGTGAAACGCCGTCTTCTCAGATCATTCAAAAGATGCCTATAGGAAAACAAGGTCACGTCTTCTTTACCTCTGCTTGAAAAGTGAAAGTGCACTCTTTCTCCTCAACACCTCTGCAAATTTAAACCCCGTCACTTTTTTTTCTGAGGCTGCAGGGCCTCACCACCACACTGCCCTAGCTGATGGAAACAGTAGGTTATTTTACAAACAACGAGACGGATGCTGAGTGGCTGTCTGCTCAGAGCCGCTGCGCGAACAAATCAGATGTTAAACCAAAGACACTATTTGCAATTCTCAAACAATGTCCAGGTGTTACATAGATGGCTACTAAACTTTTATATTTAAACCCAGGTTACATTTTAGCCTTACCAGGTTGTGTCTGAACAGGTTTTAGAGAAATTTGCTCCATGATCTTAATTTCAAACATGCATTCACCTTCAAATTAGGCTGATGTGAAGACTTTTAAAACTAATTTAAACAAAAGGGGAACTTTACTGCTGATGTAAATGTTTCAGATTTGAAAACTGATCCTAAACATGCAACGTTTATGTCACAGTGACCACTGAAATGAAGGTGTTCATCTCTTCATTGATTCAGCCATTTGGCTTCAAATTATGTATGTTTTTTTGGAATAAACTGTACAGAAGCAAGATGCCAAGATGACTGCTGGGTACAGTCAGTCCTATCTGATCTCAGACACCAAGCAGGGTCTGGTTAGTACTGGGAATACTAGCTGCTGTCATTTTTTTTAATGGCTGTGGTACAGGAGGTAGAACAGGTCATTTACTAATTAGAAAGTTGGTGGTTCAATCGCTGGCCGCTCTAGCCTGCATCCTAAAGTATCCTTAGGTGAGATGTTCTTAATGCCTTTATCTGAGTGTGAATGAGACGCGCTGCATAAATTGCCTTAAGTGATCAAGTAGAGTAGAAGAACGCTATATAAGCACCAGTCTATTTACAACTTACTTCTAAAAGTCCTTTCGTGTCACATGAAACAGGCTTTTGAAGTGACTCAACAATGAAAACAAAGTCAACATCACCAACAAGGAGAGGAAGTGGACCTTATAGCTGGGGTTGTGGTTTTAACAAACTTCTAGCCACTTAAGTTAACTTTTTATTTAATATAAGGAGCAATTCTATTTGCTTTCTTGCAGAGAAACACTTACAATTACAGCTGTGCAGCTGCAAAAATTGTAAGCCAACCAGTCAAGTTGCAGTTAACCTGGCCAAAGCTGATGTTTGCACTCTTGGATTTAAAATATCATCATGTCATCATCGTATCCATATCAGATTCAGAGTTCAGAGCCACAAACTATTGATCTACCCAGAAACCAGCCAAATACATTTGATTTGGAGTGTTGCTACAGGACAGCAAAAACTCCTTTATTTTTCTGTCTCACCATCTCACTAAGAAAACCTGTGCACAGGAACTGTTTTTTTTTGGGGGGGGTTACTGACAAACTGGAAATTAATTATGTTGTGTCCTCCATTGTTCTACAGCTGATTCACTTTTTGGCCAAAACCCCCAACTGATACTTTGGCCCATTCAAATATATTTCAGCTGCTCAGTGACTCCAACCAGTGTGTGAGTTGATGAAGTTTGATGTTAAGATGTTATCCTACACTCACATACATACACTCACTGGCCACTTTGTCAGGTCATTGTCAAACACACATTACTAGTACTGGGCTGGACCCCGTTTTGCCTTCAGAACTGCCTTAATACTTCATCTCATAGATTCAACAAGTGGCTGGAAACACTCCTCAGAGAATCACATAGTTGCTCCAGATTGTTGGCAGCACATCCCAAAGGTGCTCTATTGGACTGAGATCTGGTGACTGTGGAGGCCCTATGACCACAGTGACAATGAGTTCACTGTGGTCATAGAAAGGATATGATTAGCAAAAGTAATCAAGGGGGCTGTGGTGTTTTAAATGATGCTTAGCTGGTACTAAGAGGATCAAATTATGGTAAGGAAATATCCCCCCCGCACCATTACACCACCAACAGTCTGAACTGTTGATACAAAGCAGGATGGATCCATCCTTTCGTGTTGTTTAGGCTTAGTTCTGACCCTAACAACCAAATGTTGCAGCAGAAATCAAGACTGGTCACATCAGACAACAGTTTTCCAATTTTCTATTGTCCAATTTGGAGAATAAAAAATGGCTTCAATTTCTAGTTCTTGGCTGACAGGAGTGGCACCCGTTGTGGTCTGCTGTTCCTGTAGCCCATCTGCTTCAACATTCAATGTGCACTTCTGCCTTTCCATCAGTTTGAAGTAGTTTGGACATTCTCCTCTGACACCAACAAGGCATTTTCACCCAGAGAACTGACCCTCACTGCATGTTTTCTCAGACCATTCTCCGTAAACTCTAGAGATGCTAGTTTGGAAAAAACCCAGGGGATTCCCAGTTATTTAACCATGTCACGTTCAAAGTCACTTAAATCACCTTTCTTCCTCATTCTCACGGTCAGTTTGAACTTCAGTAGCTCGTCTTGACCATACTGCATACTTAAATGCACCAAGTCTCTGCTGTCTCTCTTTCACATCAGAAGGTTCCCGCTGGTTTCTATTTCACATCCAATGACTTTTTTTCAGGTGACAGTTGATGTCAAGCCTGAGTGACTTTGAGTCACTGCAATGAAAAAAAAAAGAGGAACCGCTGAACAAACACTAAGAAAAGCGTTTCCATTTGCTGCAATGGCAATAATCCAAATTATAAACACCTGCGTTAAACTCGCATGTGGTCACTCTGCGTCTGTGCAGCAAGCCACACCACTCAGTCGCAGACACACACACACACACATGTACAAACAACCGACCGTTCAGTTGAAAAGTTACACGGCCTCGTGTGACTCACCCAGATGGATACTCCTGACGCTTCCTCTGGAGCCTCATTACTGAGTGAGGAGACGAGTCTCACCATAAAGCAGCATAACGGCCTCCCACTAACAGGGCAGGCTGACAAACATCCTTCACTTACACACACACACACACACACACACACACACACACACACACACACACACACACACACACACAGTCTGCTGCTAAATAGGAGGCTTTGATGACCAGTGTGCTGGTTTTAATGACCGTTTTACGCTCTTTAAACACACCTTCATCGACATAGTTAATGTTCTTTATTTCTACCTTCATCCTAATGAATGTTTAAGCAGCATTTCACTTTCAGGCTGTTTGCGTCTGTAATTTTTAGCTGCTGACTGTTCTTGGCGTGCAAGTTAACATTTTCTGTTTTTCTTTAATAAAGACTTTTACATTTCTTGATTGCCAGCATTTTCTTACTAATACTGCCATTAAAGTTCACTTTAATTACCAGCCCTGTTCACCAAGATTGACGTTTAGACATCTCACTTTTAAAATGTTTTAAAATTTACAATAAATTGACAGACAAACCCAAGACCATATCCTTCAATGGAAACTATTAAGCCAAAAAAAGTTGGGTGACGTTACCTTGGCTTTCAGTTCAAAAAGCTGTCTACAAACTGGACTATTTTATGTCCAGTTTTAAATATTTGTGGTTTAAAACAGGAGCCAAAATAAAAAATCATATTTTTATTGCTTATATTTCCCCCGTTTTGGTATCCCAAGCACTTCTTTAGCATAAAACACACATAAAACCATCATCTTTTAGGCTGCTTTGTTGGTGAACTAGCCCTTTAAGTCTATATCCATAACCCTTCCACTGTCATCCCAACATGTCAAGCATCAATTCTGTAGCATTTAAAGCCCCAGAAATGTCTTCTTGGTGGCCGTTATCTCTTTTTCTGTGTTTCCCTGAGAAATATTTACAAAACTCGCTGACAACAGTGTGAAAAGCAAAAACATACATTGCTTAAAACTCCTGCCTCACCTGGCCTTATGTTGTTACGCTGTTTAATTTCCAATGAAGAGAAGAGAAGAATATGCAAAATGAATAACCCTCCAAAAATACGCGGACAAAACCCGTCCCTACCGTCTTTTTCTGTGTCTCCAGTTAAACTCACACGAGGCTTTGCTACATCAGCTCACGCAGCAGGAGAATAGACGTGAATATGTAGACGTCAGTGAAAAGCTGTATCAACTCCCTTCCCCTCTCCTGCTCTCTCTGTCTGCCCTGCTGCGCTCTCACTTCTGCTTTGCTTGTCAATTCCCTACAGGATGTGTGTGTGTGCATGTGTGTGTGTGTGCATGTGTGTTAACATAAAACCACTTCCTGTGCTGTAAAACTGAAGCTGAGTAAGGGGCGGCCCAAAGGCTGTGACTTCCTTTCCTCATTGCTGTTGATGATAATTTTTTAAAAGTCTATAAAATAGAGTGTATAAAGCAGAATGTGTATACTTGTATTACTTCCATTGTGGGGACCTGTTTACTAAATTGCCTTATGGGGACAAAACAGACCCCATAGTGCTAGTCATTTAATTTTAGACTGATTACTTGGTTTATTGTTACTGTGCGTCTCCAGGAAGTGAACATAAGTAACACAAACACAGCTGGGTGTGTGTGACTCACCTTGTCCACCTCCGAGTCCACGTCCATTGAGCGAGGCCTGAGCTTGATGGGCTGGTCTTTAAAGATATTACCAAAGCCAAATCCTCTGAGCTGACCCTAGGGGGTTTAAAGAGGTATAATGAAAAACAGCATTATATTTTAAAGGAGCAGTCCAACCAAAATCATAAATAGGAAAGAAAAACAACAACAGCTTCCTTTGTGCTCATCCATTGACCCTGTAAAGTTTCATTTCTCCATCTATGACTCAGAATGTACTCAGAGTTACCACCCCTGCATCATAATCCTCGTCTGTTATGTCTGTCTGTATGCTTCCTCTGTTCCAGACATTTCTGTTGCCAAAATAAGGCCAGGTGCTAGGAACACTAGATCGGTTTGTGCTGCTGACTGATGTTATACCTTAATATGACCTTACATGAAACCATTAATTCAATTGCAGTGTCTCCGTGTGGTATAAACCACAGCGAGTAAACAACATTTGGAATGCCTAGGAGAGTTTCCAGCTTTTCATGGGATCCTTTTCTTTTTATGGTTATTGTTCTGACTGTAACTTGAGTTGAGTAGTTTACCACTTTGCTTTGAACATGATACCATTTTTTTAGTGTTTAAATTACCAGAAAGTTGTAACATATTCCCATCTTTACCCTTCTTTTATCTTTCCCTTGAGCCATAGTTAATATGCTGAAATAAAAAAATGGGAAGAAGATAAATTCATTCACTAAAAATTAGCTTGAGATATAATTTATGTTTAATTAAAATGGTCGCTATTAATTTTAACTCAACCTACAAATTTATGGACAAACTAGCTGTGGAGTGCTAATAATTAGCTTTATGCACTATCCAACCAAATCACTATAACCATCCTATATTATTTAGATGCCTCTCATGCCGACCAGCAGTCTCTGAGCAGTCAGAGGATGCGCATAGGATTATGGGAAGTACAGATTTTGTCATGCAGTCTTTGTAAAGATTCAGAATCTGCACTTTGTATTCCCCTGACCCCCAAAGACAGCAGGCTTTGAAAAAAACAAATGTGACCGTCCTGCCTACTTTTAATTTCATGGCTGACTTTATAGGGGAGGTCACCCCCCCAAGGAAGCTTGTAGTGTGATGAGGTAGCACTCAATGCACAAGTATTTGACTGTATTTACCTTCTTGGGAGGGATTTCTGACCCTGTTTCTGACCGACTGTCCCCACCGTCGCTTTCACTGCTTGGGCTGTCCTTATCTACATACACACAAATAATGCACAACACATCTTAGTTTGTTGCAGCAATGCAAAAAGGGCTGATTTCATGAAATAATTAGAAGATTTGAAAATAAACAAATAAATCTTGTAATCAGAAGCAGTGATGGATTTTTTAAATTTAGATATGTCCCCACCCTCTGATTAGCTGTAACTCACTTGTGCGTCCACTGCGGTTCTCCTCCTGCGAGTCCAAAGAGGGCGTCTCTGAATCAGTGAGGATCTCTTTGGTGAAGTTGGAGGGAAACATTCCAGTCTTCCCATTAAGAACTCCCTCCCACCAGCCCTCCTCTACCTGAACATACACAGTTACACAACATGGACAACATGCACACGTTTATACACTCAGATATACATAGATTTACTCCTTTAAATATAATTAGTGGAAAAAAACAATGTTCTTTACAAACAATAAAGCCTAAAAAAAGCTTTTTCGGAAATATAGGGCAGCGTTGTGGTGATCACCAAAGAATAAATAACTAATATATAAAGAAAACATGAGAATTTCAACATCTTAATTATTCAAAAGAACATAAATATATAAATGTACACGTTTAAAAGTAAAATTTAAATATTTTTTAAAAATACATACTATTTAAACATTTTATTTTATCAAATTTTTCTTTCTTGTTACACATTTGATGAAATAAAACTTTAGTTACTTGTATTTTCTTCCCGCATTTCATTTTTTAACATGGCAATTAAAAAATTTGACTTTACTTGAGTAGATATATTTTGCTAAATTTTCTTACTCTTTTTCAAAAGGGACGGGGACACACACACGATTTCTTTCTTTCAGTTTTTAAACCGTGAAGAAATGGCTACCAAGTACTCATAAATGTCTAATTCAGGGTGGAAGCCTGGAGTTTTCCTTGGTGTCTTATGGCAAATGTTTGGCTACAGCATAAAAAGGTTGCCAGTCCGTTGCCGCACTCATTACCCATTATTATAACTGGGAAGCTCATTCTTCTGAGAAAGCCCGAAAGCTCCAGAACTGCTATGTGGACCTTAATGTGAGATTGTCGTCTATAACCTAAAATGTTATTTTTATGCTATTTTGCATCCTTTTTTCTGGTTTTACATTGTAGGCTCATGATGTAGTTCTCACCTCTGCTATGATCTCAATCACATCTCCTATTTTCAGCTCCAGCTCATCTTCGTGTTGAGGAACGTAGCTAAACGCAGCCTTACATCTTCGTTTACGGATCTGCTCTCCTGCACAGCACACATACACACAGCCACCACAACCACATAAACAGAAAGAGAACATACACACACAGTTTATATGTAGACATATCTAAGACTTACATAACATAATGAGCTCACACGCTTATCTGTAATCAGTGCTTTACAGAGACTAAGCAGGTGTTACAGACTGATTAAAAGCCATCATGGCTGAAGCCTTTGATGGCGACCTTTGACCTTTTAGCTAGAGGGCAGCTTAACCATTACTGACACCAAGCACTTCATATATGGCCTTGCAGTTACTTGTCTTACACTCATTACCCTGCTCATTACTCTTGACTCATCCTACAGCAGCTGGGGCATTAAGACATGACCCTGCGCCTTCTCTTTTGTCCACAAGGTGTCAGTCTTCTTCACCTTATATTTCAATGTGTAGCATATGTAGTATTTACAGAGGCTGGTTCAATAGATAGTGATTATAAAGAAGAGATGTGGAATCCAAGCAAAACAAGAGGAGCATATTAATCGAATGTGTACAACCATGTATTAAACTTAATACTGGTTCTTGGAGTAACGCCAATTGTTAACCTGAAAAAAAAAAAATGTTTAAAAGCTGCTATTTGTATCACACTCCTCCTTAATAGGACGAAAACACCCAGACTGAAATTGTATGGTCGTGCTGTGTATGCAATTATGTTTATGCTTCACATCTTCTCTTCTCCTTCCCTCATTGTCTTGTTGCAGTTGTTTGGCAACTTTTTAAGATCTTTTATATCTCTTTGTCTCTACTTTGTCATTTTTAAGCTGTTTTGACTCAGCGTGAGTTTGAGATTCTTTTTTTGCTCATACTGTTTTCTTGTGGTCATTTCTTACAATAGTGTCCTTTAGTTTTTGGTTATCACCATTATCACTGTGGTTTTTGTGTGATGCTTACTCTTACTTCCCGTCTTATTTTCAACAATTATATAATTCTTTAAAATAGGACGGGAAGTAAGAGTATCCCTGTGTATCCCTGCTGTCTTACTTCCCCTCTTTGTTATTTTCTTACACTCAGTATTGCCAGCTTCACTCTCATTAGCTTCACCTGTGTTCACTTAGTTTTCTGTATTTACAGCCCTCCTGATCTCCTTGTTGTTTGTTAGTTTGTTGAGTTTATCCACCACCTTCCTTGCCTGTCTGTGTGTCCTCTGTCAGTTTTCTTGTGCCTGGACAAATTGCCTGAATTTGGATTTTTTTCCCTGACACCTGGCCTTGTTTGGAATTCTGTTTGGATAATCCTGCTTGTGCACACCAGCGCCTTTTGTTCATTCGTTCATGTAATTCTGTCAAAACGTTTACCTGCCTCCCTTTATCCTGCATCTTTTGGCTCTATCTTATGAATGGAACTCCAGAGCATAACAATTTCTGAATGCATGTTTTAATTTTCCTTTGCCATAAATTTGCTCCTTTAGTCTTAATTTGCAAGTCACTAAAAATTTAATTGATTGCCAAACAAAGTAATCCATCCATGACACTAATAGGCTAATTACCTATCCGGTGACTCCAATATAGATGCACACATACTACCCTGGAGCATATGACTGTCTAGTATGTGTATACATGCTCAGCAGTGCTTGACCCAAATCTTTCCTCACATTAACAGGATCTATATTTAGGCCTGAAGCCTTAAAGCTACTGAATGACCACAGTGTATGAATGTAGGAGACAGAGCCGAGTACCTTTCCTGCCTGGTCGTACGGTGGAGTCCAGCACGGGGCTAGCACTGCCGTTGGCCAAGGTCAGGTCTGATTGTGCTTGCCTGTCCTCCATCCCTCTTCCTCCTTCTTTATCTCCTATAGAGAGAGGAGCACAGGTTAGAGAAATGTAGGTTACAGAGACATATACGATAAAAATAAGACCAGCCAGGATTTAATAAATGACAGTATTAAAGCATCTTTGTCTAAATGCCAGCTTTAAAAAAAACATAATTACAGATTTTAACAGCCAAAAAAGAAAAAGCAATCCCATTTGTCAACAATAATTTTGCTCTAATATGATGCAACCTAGTCTGGCTCAAGTAAAAACGCTTGTGATTCAGTGTAAATATCAAATTTATTATAGCTTTGTGTTTTTACGTATTCCAGACTGTCGCTTCACTCAAACGGAAAGACAAACAGCTTAAACAGACCGTGATGTCATGTACAGTCACTTGGGCATTTGCTAGGGATAAATTATGGGATGAAACATCGTCACGAGACATGATTTACCGCTGTGGTGCTCAACAGAAAAATGTGCTTGAATTATATTAGATTTTTGAACAAGTCTTAAAGTTTGGAAACAAAAAATACTGAACAAAAACACTCTTTCTTTTTTTTTTTACACACAACTTGTAGATGTTTCATGGTTTCTAGTTGCTAAGTTGTATTTATTGTTTATTGTTGACTTTCATTTGTTCACTAGTATTCTATGCGTTCACTGCCTCAGTCCTCCCCCTCTTAAGTTCATTCACGTCTCTTCATTTCCTGGTTTTAGCTGTTATCTATTTCCTGGTTTACTTTAGTAGTTATTTGTCACTCGCCTCTTGCATTTAGTTTTACTTCCTCCTCTGTCCTGTTGCCAAAATTAGGTTCAGCTGCATACCGTTACTCTCCTGCACTCAAACCCTTGTGGATAAAGTGCTCTCTTCCCTTCAGTCTTTCTCACAGTGGCTGTGAATCCTCCCTGTGTGTCTCCCCATGTTTCCTCAGTGCTCTCTGGGATTTAATAAGTTGCCTTTTGGATATCTGTCTCTTTGCTTATGGACTTATGGCAACTGCTTACGGACACCTTGCCTTTTGTTAAATCTATCCACCTTCAGTGTATGCATTTTGGGTGCTATATCCTGCAATTTGTGGTACAAGGTTTGCAACTCTTCACTATTCTGCTTTGAACATTGAATGGTTAACGTAATGTACTGACAGATGCAGTGTCACAAGAAACTGGAATCTGCCTAAGTAAAAAAAAGCCATTTAAATATAATACTATGACGCTTTTTCACTTTTTGCCTGTCACGTAGATGGCTCCATAGGCTGACACATTGAAATATTACCAGTTTCATACTAAGGTGAAGGAGACATCTTTCTTACTGTGGTAGCATCAAGAAGGGCAGACGGGCTTAAAGTTTGCCAGATCGAATATGTGGTGCGACCTGGTGACCCTGACTGTGTACCTGCACTTGCGCAGACACAAACAGAACACTACCCCCCCTCTTTCCCTGTGAGTTTCACTCTCATAACAAATCACAAGACAGCACGCAAAACTAATCAGATAAGCCGAAGAGAGGCGAGCAGACCAATACGCCGACTGACAAAAAAATCAAGGAGACAAGGAGACGGCAAACGGGGAGATGCAGTAACCACAGCGATCCTGGGAAACTAGACGCAATGGTTCACATCTCCCCACCACATTCATCATGACACTGTTTCATAAGCTTTGGCCTGTGGCGAACGCAGCTCAGCGAAGCAGACGGGCCCGGGTACACTGACTCAGTCCAACCTCTCAGACACAATCTGGGTGTGCGTTGCCTGGTTTGGCGTGAAAGCCTTAATGAGCCTCTGAGATCCAAAAATATCAACATGAGAAGATGTTTCCTCGACAACAGCTGAAGCTTATCTGAGGCAAAAAAAGAGACATTTTTGAAATGAAATAGGATGGGGACTGAAAATGGTGGTGAAGATTTCTGTCTTGGTTTTCCAACTATAAAACACTATCTAGCACTCAGCAGAGAAAAGACTCTGGATCCCCATTGCTTAGAGGCCAATTAAAAAGTGGCGTGCGGCTTGTGTGCTTCTCTTTAAACAGGAAGTGGCTAATTAAAAAGTGAAGTACTGAACAAAAATTGTTCTCCAGACAGCAAAAGTTAAATATATATATGCATTTATATTTATAGGAACTCAAGGTGTATAAAGTTTTTTTCCATATCAAATATTCACAAAAATTTAAATTTTTCATGCCTGTAACTTTAATAACTTTTAGTTATTAAACTGAACCTCTTCACTGTGTGCTATTTTGAATTCTTGATTATCAACTAATATCACGTCCTTCTGTGTTGTACAAACCATCCAAGGAGTTTGTGCTTCAGTGAGGCACCCCTGTAGTTTGAGTACAGTTCAGCTGATACGTTAGCACAGCCATCTTTCATCTACGTAACTTTAAAGCTTCAAAATGTCAAGTCCAAAACTAGTGGGTAGCATCATGGTGGCTAGATCCATCTTTTATACTGTCTATGGTAAGTGCACTGTCAGCTCAACATATTCCTTGAACGTCCATCGACTTGTTTCATATTATCCTTTTATAAATAAGACATTCAACTCAGGAGCAGCTGTTAAACCTCAGACTTCCTGCTCTGCTGTCTGTTTCTTATTCAGCTGAACTACAGAGCGAGCACAGCTTTATAATAATGCCCTCCGATGGCAGAGAAGAAATGTTCAAAGACATCTTAAATATTTTCTTTCCCTGTGTTTCTTAAATCTTTCTTTCATTTTGCTTTTTCACTTAACTTATCTTTTGTACTTTCTCTTTTCCTAAGCACTTGCAAATGTTCTTCGTGGTACAATACACAACCAATGCACATGTTACAGCATTAGAGTGGTTATTTTTTTTCCCATTTGTCATAGATCATAGTCAAAACAAAACACTAAAACACACAAGTGTCTTAAACCTGCTTTCTGAAAACCACCAGGTGACGATGGGAAAACGCCTTTTTGTTTTGACCTCTGTAAACACTTTCCTGCTGAATTTACAGTCTCGATCACTCATTTTTGGCCATAAATGGATGTGGAATAATTATTGTCATTAAAAATTCTCCTTGGCTAAAAGCAAGTTCGTATGTGGTCTCACAGCATCCCTCACTTTTTTGGGGAAATGAAAACACTAATCAAAAAGGGACTTCTAAAACCAATCACTGACATCACACTACCTCCATCCATCTTTTACTGTATATGTAATTTAATCATGTGACTACCAACATGTGATACAAGATGTCTCCACTAAGTGCATTATTGTCTGGTGACAAGCAGAAGTGTTTTGTTTTTCCCCAAGTTTCCCCAAGTGCTTGCAAAGGGGGTTATTTGACTATTGTGGGGTTTTCTCTGTATTATTGTTGGGTCTTTACCTTATAATATAAAGTGCCTTGAGGTGGCTGCTGTTGTGATTTTAGTACTATATAAGTAAAAGTGAACTGAATATAGTGCTTTAAACATTTAACCCTTTTGTGATACAATAAATATGGAAAAATGTAGTTCTGAACTTATTTCAGCCCTGCGCTTGCCTTGTTTTTTGATGCCCATCTCAGGGTATTGAATTTTCTGTTAAGTTCAACAGCAAACAAATGAGACAGCAGTTCCATGTAGATAAAATATAAATGGATAGATGGAATTATTGTAGTGGTTTATAGTAAACAGTAAAAGATGAATGTAACACCAGTCCGTGTATATGGAGAAGACATAGTGTGGCTGTCTTCTAATGACAATTTAATGACCAAATTACTTGTTAATCAATCATCGATAGATCAATATTTCTTGGTCTGTCCGCCTGAACCTTTTCATCAACATCAGTTTTTGCTGTCATACTCCAACCAAATTTGACCTTGGAGATAACGCTGTGGTTTCCTGGGTAAATTCTTATCAGAGCTTAATTTGGATAATCTATGCAATATAAAAATAAGAAAAAGTTTCCTCATTGCACAAGAGCCATAGAAACTGAATGAAATGGCAGCAGTTAAAATCATTTGACTTTATCATAACGGAGAAAGCACCGTGTTATTTATATGCAATGATATTCTATCGTAGATTCAGTTGTTAACATTGCATAATTTGTCAAATCACTCAGCTTAGCCCTGCAAATGGAGCTTTAATTCCATGTGAAGTAGATGTATTTGGATAGAAACAGAAAAGTAGAATTCCTGGCTTCATCAGCTGTGATCATTCAGTCATGATCGCACCTAGCCTAACGTCAGCCACTGAGCTAGCAAACCTAGTTAGCAACAACGTTTGAAGTGAAATAAGAGAGTTATGGTGGCTCACTACCAAATTAAAGACACTGGAATAAAAAAAAGTTTGTCACAGCCAACACATTGCCATTTGTTAAGTAGGCTAATGCAGTGTTAATGTAGACCCACTTAAAAAGATATTGATTCTGCGGGCAGGCGCTGCAGCCTCCTCCTCTGATTTTAAAGATTATGTGTCCTGCAGGGAAAAAAACCCTCACGCATATTCATTCAGAAACATGCGTACACAGACACGAGTGCCCATAGACTGACTGGTGAAAATAAAACACTTAGGCTGGAGACACTGCATAAGCCAACCTACGCAAAAACCCACAGCAGGCATTCTTTAGCCTACAGCTTCTATTTGGTATATATGTGAAAGGAGAGAGAGCAGCTTCTAGCAGCTACTAGCAGCTTCATGAAATGCTATAAAGGGATTAAACAAAAATAGAAAATGTCTTTTTTTTTTAATTCAGGGTCATTGTTTAGATAATCATTATGTTTGGAGATGGAAATCCTGGAAAAAGCTAACTCTCCTGTTTGTCTTTTTTTATGACTCCATTCATGCGCGACTGCAATTTTGTCCTGGGGGATATGGAGGTAACCCAGAGAAAAAGGAAATCCATCTGAAAAGAGGAAGAGAGCGTGATTCATCATATCTGAACAGGAAACACCTGCACAATGTACACTACTGTGTTTGCGTGTGTTAGTTGGTAATGTTTAAAAGCCTTACGGCAGCTATGTGTTTTACCCTGAAGTGCTTGAATGCTCAACACTGCTGTGTGTGTCCCCTGTCACCAGACCTCTGACCTTTTCTCTTCACAGATAATACAAAACAATGCACTGAAGCACCCGCTGCTTAGTGGGTGTTCAGAACAGTCTGATGTACAGAGGAGGGAGGAATGGGGAAACAGAGCTAGTGCTTGTAAAATTATTGTGAAATGAGAAGCAGAAGAGTGGTGCAAAATTATATTTTCCCTTGCTTTATATACTCTGTCCTTATTTCACAACTCTGTCCAGGGGTCAGAATGAAATAGTCACTTCAGAAATATCTGAAACCCCCTTAAGCTTAAGAACACTTTATTGTGCTAAGGATAAAAGTCAAGCGCCTACAATTAGTCCAAAAATGCAGCAGCACGCCTCTTAACCGGCACTAGAAGGCATGAGCACATCACCCCTATCCTCGCTAACTTACACTGGCTGTCCGTCAAATATCGCATTGATTTCAAAATCCTTCTGCTCACTTTTAAAATTCTAAATAACCTGGCCCCTAGCTACCTAACTGATCTCCTTGATCTGTACAACACAAAGAGAGCACTAAAATCCTCCAGCCAGCTGCTCCTAATGCAACCAAGGTCTTGTTTAAAAACCAGAGGTGACTATGCTTTTGCCATTGCCGCTCCTAGACTCTGGAATAATCACACAGTTGATATCCGTACATCGGAATCAAATCTATCGTTCAAATCACGCTTAAAAACACACCTGTTCAACTTAGCTTTTGAAGCAAAGAAGTTTGACTTTCATTCGGCCTGCACTACACCATGTAAGGTAATTTTAATTGTAACTGTACTATTTGTTCCTTGTTCTGCCCCCATTGCGGTTTTATTGTGAAGCACTTTGATGTATGCTAGTCTTTTAAATGTGCTATAGAAATAAATTTTGACTTGACTTGAAGCATGCCACCTTAGCTGTTGGACAGATGGCCTCACATTTGACTATATAGAAGATAAAGAAGAGTTCATGGTCGACTCAATGACTGGAGGGTTTGCATATCCTGTACCCGTCCACCACTGTGCTTGACAGCTGGTCAAACACACTGAACATTAATCTGACCCCAAGGTCTGACCTTCAGGTGACACTTCTGCGATGTTCACCCCTGGTAGCATTGTGTTAACACACACTTGAGTTCTCCATAGGTGGTCACCTAGTTGATGATCACTTATTCAAATGCATTTGAACAGCAGCACATGGCTTTTAATTCCTATCGAAGCAATAAGGATGTTCTTAGTGTTTCACAGGACGGTATTTTCATGGTTTTTTGTAACTAAGCAGTAGAGTAATTAGTAATCATGTCATACAATGCTTAAACACATGCAACGTTCATTTTATTAATAAAAGTCTGGGCGTTAATGTCTTCTCTGTCTAAAGTAAATGCTGGAAAGACAAACATTCACTTTCACTCCCAAAGCCTTTCATGTCAGATCAGAGCATGTGATACTGATTTTCAATATGTGCCTGTCCAATGAACAGAGGTCACACGGCTACAGCATTTCCCATAAACAGGATGTCCTCCACCTCTGCTAAGAGTCTGTGAGGATGTTGATGATGAGGATATCAACGACTTGTTTTCTTGGAGGGAAAAGGCTGCAGCAAAAAGAAGATAAATCTAAAAAGAAAATGCAACTGGGTCATTATTATTAATATCATCTAAAGAATTCAACTCCATTAACAAGTTTCAGAATATAGAGTGTGTTAGTGTTAGCCTGAGCCGAGCCAGACAAAAACATCCAAAGCTGAAAAACGCAAAAATCAGGATTACAGTGAGTTATCTTTCCCGGTTGTTGTCAGCCGCAATGACGCGTGCATACAATTACTTCCTGTCACCGCTCTTAAACCTGTGTGTCCACATCCTCCACTTCCTTACACACAGATCTTCACATACACACACATTCCTCCACATGGCAAAGCTTAGAGTCACTTATTCCCATAACTGCAGTCTTGTGACAGACCAGTTTGGTATTACTGGATTACTCACAGCCTCACTCTGTCACACTCTCTCAAACACACACACACAACATCCACGCCAAGCCTCTGGAGGCCCATTGTCCGGCTCTCTGACAGTGAATGCGAGCGCTGACGTTCAGTCAGCACAAATGAAGCCTGACTGCACAGAGAACAGCCTGACAATAGATGCACTTCTTTGCTGAGTCCTGTTACCCTTGGTTTGTAGCACTTTTCTACTTCCTCTCATGAGACTGTGAGCAAGGTACTTCCTTCTTATTGTCACCACACACTGACTATTTTACACACCAGAAACTTTTTGTGAGAATTTCCTCATTCCTGAATCATATACCTACAACTGTGTTCGATCTATTCCGATCACCGAGCCAACAAACTCAAAGTAGAAGACCTCGGAGCAGAAGCTGGCTCGCAGGCACATTTTCCACCACAGAAAAAGCAGATGACGCTAGTCTTTTAAAAGTTTTCTGACAAATATTTGTTGTTCCAGACAGTGAGAATGTCCAAAGCAATATCTTCAGCTGCCTCGTTTCATCCGACCAGTGGTTGCAAAACAGAAAGATTTACCATCATAAATGAAAACCTGACATTCACATTTTTGAGATACTTGAATTTATTTGATTTGTTGCGCCAGGGGAACTTTGTGATCGCCAATAAACTTTCTCACTTTCAACCTGGTGAGGTCTGAAGATATTTGTAACCGTGAAACCTGACCTCTGTGGCCACGCTACACTGAATCATACGCATAGCTTGCCATTTTGCTTTCAACTACCCTCTCAGACCCCATTGTGGTTGTTGGGTAGACCTGGAAGCTCTGCTGCTAGTGGCTGAGCTGTGTCTAACATATCAGCTGCCTGTCATCAATCAGACAATAAGAGAACAGAATAACATCAGTAACTTTTTAAACTATTTTTAAATAACTTTTACAATAAAAGTCTAATTCATTCGTTAACTAATCATTTTAACTCCCAATAACAGTAAACAACTAAACAGTTTTACTGTTACTTTGTTTTAAATGGGCGATCGTGGCTCAAGAGTGGCAGTTCGTCTTGTAATCGGAAGGTTGCCGGTTCAAGCCCCGGCTCGGACAGTCTCAGTCATTGTGTCCTTGGGCAAGACACTTCACCCGTTGCCTACTGGTGGTGGTCAGAGGGCCCGGTGGTGCCAGTGTCTGGCAGCCTCGCCTCTGTCAGTGCGCCCCAGGGTGGCTGTGGCTACAATGTAGCTTACCATCACCAGTGTGTGAATGGGTGAATGACTGAACGTGTAAAGCGCTTTGGGGCCCTTAGGGACCAAGTAAAGCTCTATACAAATACAGGCCATTTACCATTTAAATCCATTTCTTAGTACATCACTTCAATCCCCAACTCCAGTTAATTAGTTTTAATCAATGGGGGAGATTGGTAATTGTAAACCAAACACAAAGAAACTCTCTTTAAATTTACTATTACCAGAAAACACTGCATGCACAACATTGTTATCACTGCCACCATGCTACGACTGACTGAAGAAGACTAAAGTGTGTTGGATGCTGGCATGATTGCCCATCAGAGCACATTCCCAGACCCAAACATTCCTACACTGCCTACACACACACTGCCAGAGTAGCACAGTCATTCCCTGGCCAGAATTTAATCCTAATATGCCTCCTACTGAATACACCTGGGACATGCTGGTTCATCTGAGGCAGTAACAACTAATGACCACTGCACATCTGCAAGCTGGAGGGATTCAGTGTCAGCTGCAAGAGATCTTGATTTATGTTACTTTATTACTTCCTCTGCTTTTCTGATTGCATTGTCTGTTGCAGATAACAACGCAATCTGTGAAGTAACACTTTGGGATTACAGAACAGTTGCAAAAGTTTACTGGTTTAATCCAAACAACAGACACTCCCTGCATGCTATTTTTTGACATTCAGTCTGGGGATGAATTACATTTATTTCACTGCTTCCGCTTCAGTGGTGAGAATGAGTGTTAGCTGAATGGTTTGATGGTGAGCATGAAAAATGATGTGACTCATACGCTAAGCAGATCTGCACTCCACCGCCATCCCGAAAATCCTTTGTTGAGACATTTTCTGCTGGCTTTCCTGTTCATTTGTCATCACTCAGTATTTTGTATGTGAAACCAATATTATCGTTTTCTAAATATAAGGTAGAAGCAAATTCTAACCACACGCTCCATCTTATTTCTTAGCTTGACCTAACCTTATGTCTAATTTTAGATTACTTCACTTTACAAAGAGTATAATGTTGCAGAAATGTCGAGTGTGTGTTCAGCTGCCCAAAAATAGCAACACAAACAAACACCCAAAACCCGCCACAGCTACATGTCTGCTCCGCTGCTATTGGTGGAGGGTCTCATGTGGGTTTCCAAAGTCTTTCAGGATGAGGGAAGAAGACATCTAGGTGGCGGGGACTGTTTGCAGTTACTCACCCTGACAAAGTTATCGGGGAACAGCCCCCTGCGTCCACCCAGCTCGCCCTCCCACCATCCTCCTTCATCTCGCCGTATGTTCACGATGATGTCACCCGCCGTCAGGCTCAACTCATCGTCCTGCTGAGCCTCATAATCAAACTCCACCACGGCTTCCACTGTGTGCAGAGGGCAAAAGAGAGAGTTGAAGATCAAATCACACTGCAGAGACACCACACTGTTCTATAATTTGTCTCTGCTCCAGTCATTTTGATGATTATCAAGGTTTTCTTTATTAATTGAAAGTGAAAGCAGAACACAAATCTTTGAATTTGACTCCAAAACACTTGTTCATTCCCTGGGAGGGGAAAAAAGGGACTCGCCAATTAAAGGTGTCCTGTAGCATTTAGTTGTTAACAAACCAAAGTGTGTGTGTGTGTGCTTCTGAAACACCGAATGCAAATCGAGCTGCTTTTGCATTTTAAAAACCTGCATTGTTTATCCCCTTTATCATCCTTTCCTTTGCCAGTCGCTGCTTTTCTGCCGACACAAACTGTTTGTGCGGGCCACCTGTCCTCGCCACAAATACCTCACAAACAAACAAAATTTATTCAGGAAATGTCGAACACATCTGTCACTATCTTCTCACTGTCAGGAACATAAAAGCCGGAATAAAAAATATAAAGCGCTCTCACTCACACATTGCATGTACGTGGCTTACCACATAGCGACACCACAAACTGAAAACGCAGCAGTATTTCTCGGTAAATACATTTTACAGAAAGTGCAGAAAACGTTGCATATTCAGTTTTTACATATGCTGAAATAGCTTTTCGCAAATACGCCACATTTAAGCATTTTAAATTACACTTTTGGCTAATTTTAACCTATCTGGACGTAGCTTTCCACTCTCCTTCTTTGGATAGGTCTTGGACAGGAATTGGATAGAAAGAGTGATTTTACACATAGAAATTACTATAAGAGACAGCTTGTGGCCTAAAATAATGTTGAAACAGTAAAAATCAGTGGCCACTATAACCAAAATTCACTGGTCTGCACATGAGAAGCTAAGACGAATGGAAACCAAGATGCAAACATGAAAAACATCTTACAAGACAACAGTTTGGTGTTTTGCTTCACAAGATCTTGTTAAATCTCCTAAATAAAATAATTTCAAATCACGATATCTTGTTTCCTGCGACTCCTTCAGCACGCATACACCAGAAGGAGAGCAATCTACAGCTTCACACTCACAAACAAACCCCCACACAGATGAATATGTAGCCTGATTAGGTCTAGTGCCCCAAAATAGATATCCCCATTGCAATCAGGACACTGGCTGTTCAAGGCAGCTAATATCTGTTTTTATGTCTATACTCACTAAATGTTTAAAATGAGTCATGTAAAAATGACCGAAAGCTGAGACTACTTATTTCCCAAAAGAAGTGGAGAGTAAAAAGTCAGCATGACCCATCCAGCCACAATAGCCAAAAGTGAGGCGAAAAAAAAACACGCACACACTTTAAGTTAGTGTTCTTCGCTTTTTTTAGACCTTTACTTTGGCTTGCAAGTTCTTCCTTGTGGGTATAAAAATGGTCAAAAAGTTCCCGCACAGTTCTGCTCGGTGTCCTGTAAACACTTCAGATGAACCCTCCTGCAGATGACTCAAAAGTAACTCGAAGACAGTAATTATTCCCTTTGAGTCAGTGGGGGTGTTTTAATTTGAGCAAGAGGGAAGTGGAGAAAAAAAATTCCTGCAGCCTCTAACAAAATTGTGTCCTACCAAACCTCTTGTGCTAATTGGACAAAATCTAAAAGTAAGTAAGTAAAACTTCCCTATATGGCACAGCAAAAAATCAAACAGTGCTTCACAATAAAACACAAAAAATTAAAATATAACATATCAAAACAATGTAAAGCAACGGCATATAAGATAAAATAAACACGAAACCTAAGATCCTTCAGATTTTAAGATCGGAGCTTCCTGTCAGCTTTAGAGTTCCTTTTAAACCTACTGCTTTAACCTTTAAAGCTTTGAATGGTGAGGACCTCAGTATATCTCAGAGCTTTTATTGGTCTACTCTTCCAGCTGATCCCTTTAGTCTTCGGAGCAGAGGTTACTGCTGGTGCATCGTACTCATTTTAAAACAAACACAGAGATTGGGCCTTTGGGGCCGTAGCTCCAAACTGTACTACAAATTATTCTCATCTCTTTGTTTCATTGATTCAGATAAGTTATTAAAAGCTGATTTAAAAAAATTATTGGTTTTATTGTTTGTTTTTTTCTCTTGGTGTCCATCAAAAGTGCTTTACAAGTAAGCTTTACTTTACTCACTTAATGTGCTAATTAGACAAAAACTATATAAACTATATATTACCCAGTTCTGGAAACTAATATGTATCACAGCTGTTTGGTCCACTGCCCACCTTACACAGTTTCCAAAGGTAAAGTTGATACAACACAGGAAGTTCTACCACTCAACAGATTTAAACATGACTGAATCTTATAAGCTACATAACCTTGATGACTCGTATACTTCAGTGCCATACTGTTACATCCTTGTAATGTATATCCACTGAAGGGTTTTGTTTGAGGTTTTTGAGGCTTTTTGTTCTCACCACCCCATTAAAGAAATCTTGAAAAAAAAAACACGCCTGTGCTGTGCACTGACAGGAAGCACTCAGATGTCAAGATATAAATAAGTCGAAATGCACGGCATACTGAAGACTGTAATATGGCAAAATATCTTTTACCCAATTCTCTGAGATCGTTAACTTTGAAATAGTAACATAAAAACATATAGCACACACACTATGTTAGTTTCCTCAAAGCATCTAACACACTACCTCACACTTTCACACACTCAGAAGCATCTTGTGACTGCCTGTGCAGCTGTTAATACTTGTAAAAAATGCACTTATGTGTCATATCACATTTTGCTTATTAAGGCCAGCTCTCTACACACACTTACCCACACACGCACCGGCTGCTGAGGCCTAAACCGTGTAGGCAGCAAACTGAGGGGATGCAATAGGGGAGTTTCAGGGGTTCGGTAACCATGGGAACAAGAGTATAAGGGGGTTGCTATGACTCAGAAGGACTGCACCCCCCCAACACCCTCTTTCACACACACACACACACACACACACATATATATATAGCATTAAATGCATAAAAGGTTTACACCAGACCAACTAAGACACTTCTTTTGCCGAGTGGAAGGTCAGGGTGTGACTGAGAGGAAGGAGGAAGGCATCCACGAGACACAACAGACGACTGTAGTCCAAGTTGGTCTGCTGCTCAGATGGGGGGATATGATTCTGGCTTGAGGTAGCTCTACAGATTAGTCGCAGCTGAGACAGCGACGTGGACGTGTTTTTCTTTTACTAATCTCAGCTGTAATGTTTGTGGGGAAGTGGCAGGTTGTTCAGTAAGGAGAAGTGCGCTCTGTGAGTTGATAGCTCATGGCAGTTGTCTTGCAAACTGCATTACAGTAGAACTGAGTGGCAGAACAGGGCAAGGCACTGCAGTACACCCACCAAGCCCCGCTGAAGAGGGCGACAGCTTGTGGCTCTGCACATCACCGAGTGCAAAGATGGGTGCAAGTTAAAAGTGACACAACGTTAACGCCAAATGGGCTCCGAGGAAGAGCCGTCACATGTGAAGCTATGCAGAAAGAGCAGAGTCCTCCAGTGGAGATATGAGCTTACAAAGCAAACAGCCTGGATTGATTATCTGTGGCACACAGAAAACTGCACGACAGCAGCTGAGGTGCAAAGGAGATCACTCAGTCCCGCGTACAGGGCTTAACTCAGTTAAGTCCAATTCAGGCAGCTGTATACCTGCACACTGACATCCCTGCGTACACACAGAGCTAGAGGAAGTTATCTGCTGGGATTTGAGTCCCCACCGTGTTGAAAGGGAAACAACTTTAACTTGATAAAATTAAATACGTACGCATATTATTGAAGGGTGGAAACACTCCATAATTGAGCAATCTGAGGGCGACATTTGGAATAACAAAAAAAATCTGAATGTAATGCAGTACAAAAAAGCCTTGATGTAGCAGCAAAGGAAGCAGATTCAAGTTCAAGATTTCCTTAATGATCTTTACACAAAGATAGATTGTATAAGACACTTTTGATTTGCTACACACAGATGAAAATAAAGATAACTGAATTATTAATTAAGTTGTTTTTAAAAAAAAGAGACTATTTCCGTATTGAAGTGTGGGAGGTGAATTCAGCAGTCTCAAAGCACGGGGATAGAAACCGCTCCGAAGTCTGGTGTTTCGGCAGCGGATACTTGTGTTTCACTTGCCAGATGGCGGCAGGGTAAACAGGCTGTGGCTGTGGATGTGGCGGGTTTTGTCTTCGGCTCCCTTTGTCTTGTTTATACAAAAGCTGAGTGCTTAACGATACATTAATTATCCCACTCCTCACTCCTTAAACATTATCCATTTATAATCCCCCTCTTCTGTGTGTTTGTGTGTGTGGTTTGCCTTCTTTCCTTCTTTTTTTACTACAGGTCTTTGTGTGGTTGTGTCTTGATTACGGTCCACTGTTACGGCCTACCTCGTGATCCCATGTTCGGCTCTTGTCTTTTATTTTTTTAGCACATAAAAAAGAAAGGGGGAAGAAGATATTTTTCTCACGTACACAAACTTACACACACACACACACACACACACACACACACACACACACACACACACACACACACACACACACACACACACACACCAATCAGAGAGAAGTGCCTTACCCACCATCCTTTTACTCCCTTTTTCTGTCTTTTATTTCATCTTTTTTTATCTTTGGCTATGCCTTTTTGTTTTGTTCATACAATTTCACCATTTTTCTTGCATATGCAAGCAAAATGGTGAAATTGTTTGTTGTTTTGTTGAGGAACTTCAGGGTCTGAACTAGCTTAAGTCCTGATCACCAATTAGCCCAGTCGGAACTTGTAGAGGTTATCCTGAACTGGGCCTGTTGACGGACTCGGACAGGAAACAGTGAAAAAGGAAAGAGAGATGAGGTAAGAAGGCGTAATAGGGAAATTCACTAAATTAAATATATTGTTCCAGTTGTCACTCACAGTCTAATAATGTTTATTCCTTATTATTGTGCAAACTCTATTAAGAAACCCATCAAAAAACCACACTGCTACTCTGGATCACACAGTCCTTCAGTACCACAAACACATTCTTTATGCACCGCCCTCTGTGCTAAATCCGTGGCACTAAAAGGACCCAGCAAAGCTACTGTTTATTCCCATTAGAGTAACACATCATTGGTTTGGGTATTTAGATATGTAAACACCAAAACACCAAAACCAAAAGAATACAGGCAGCTGCAGGGGGTATTTTAGTTAAAGAGCCCATTAGGAGTCGCCTCGTTTGACCTCTGGATGGCATGCTGAGATGTGAGGAGGATTGAGATAGCAAGGACATGTTTCAAATGTCGGCAATGACTTGTAAAGATAACATATTAAGATAAAAATTCCTTGGTAATACCACACGCACAAAGATTACACCTAACTTTGTTAGATTTTTTTGCTTGTGTTGGTGCAGCTATACAATTTGGGAATTATAATGCACGTGTATGTTTTTCTAAAGATGAATTTGATATGTCTCAAAAGCAGGAAGTCAGAATATGAACTTGAATCATTGTTTCAAAAAATAGGGCTTTATCTAGATTTCCTTTGTCACTTTTCTAGAAACAATACATGTTTTTTGCTTGACTGGGAAAAGAAAACTAATGAGCCAAGAGGGCAATGAAGGGAGCTCGTCTGATGGCCCATGAGAGCGATGATAAAAGATAACACTGCTGCTGTTTTTGCAGCAATGTGTTACATGGCGTTAAGTGGCACATGTTTATCAGTGACAACAACTGCAGTTCCTCTAATAGCCACTTGAGACCAGTTTGTAAATACCCATAGACTTCCACATTAAGAGTGTTAAAAAGCACATTTAGAGAAATACTTTTGGACTGGATTGGTTATTTCCCACTACAAGAACTACTTTTTTTTATCTCACCCATTAAAGTATTAGCTGCATGGTAGCTCTGCGTGACAGCTAGCTTTCTACCTGACAACTAGGCATCTACTACAAGTCACTTCTCCTAATATGAATTGCAGAACTGGACTTCTCAGCGATGAGGTCTGCATTCCAGTTTTTTCAATAAGAGAAATACTAACATGCTACCTCTGTAGAGAGTATATAGTTACATCTTACTAAATAAGATGCCAGCATTACCTAAACCTTAGAACTGCACTCTCGAATACAAAAATGTGACACAGCAACTGAAAAGCTAGCCAAAGATGTAGCCCTCCACACAAAGCAGTCAGACAATGACACACAAGAACCACTGCTTTTTCCAAAAATTTCCAATGTCTGTCTCTGAAAACAGCGCTGAGCATAAACTGCAAATAAACAGAACATATGTTTCTTATCCAGATAACCTGTCAGCTATAAGGGGAAAACACACAGCGAGCATCACTTTAGCCTGTGGCGATAATGCAGTGCAGTTTTTATCAGAGGTTAATCATTTACCTGTCTGCATCTTAGTGAAACCACCATAATTCAACAGACAGTAGCGACCATATCGACAATAGCGGCAAGAAACCGAGACTTCTGAAGGGCTATCTTTTAGTCATAAATCACCATGCAAGTGCAGACCATGAGGCTTAGTTGGGTATCTGTCATTGTTCACTGTGCCATGAAATGCAATAAAACTCTTGATGAGAAACAGTGAAAATTACAGTTAATTTAGGCGATTCTGGTTACAGGAAGTCTATTTTTGACAGCTTAACAATTAATGCTCCTGCAGCCTTTAGACATCAGCTGCAGATATCAGACAAAATCATAATTACGTTTAAGTATTCTCTTCCTCTTCCTAACTGCACATTTTCGTTGCATGAGTGACAGTAACCGAAGTTTCAAACGATTTTGAGATGTTTTAAAGAAGAAATGATTAATCGACTGTGGTAGTCTGTCTGTTCTATACTCATGCAGTTGGTAATACGTTGTCAGTACAGAGCAAAAGGAGACTGACAAAAAGCCTTGAGAAGACAAGAGTGAATATTTGAAAGCCTGCAGACAAAATAAAACTCCCACTCAAGCGGTCAAGAAATACACCCTCGCACAAGAAGCGAGATGGGCCCGCAGCATACCCCGAAAAGCTGAAGACAGTTTAGATAAGAGGAAGCAACACATGCAGACACAGTGAACTTTGCAAAGCTGTGTAGCCACTTCACTGGTTAATAGCGGACTTGTGTTTAGTTGTGGGTGAGTTTCAGTGCTGCTGTGGCTGATGATGTCAAGAGCAGCTGTGTGTTGCTCTCTGTAAAACATTCACTCTGGACCGGAGCCCACTGGGAGTCAAAGCCACCCACTCCAACTGTGGATCAGATCACAGGCTTCAGCAAATTCCCCCACATTAAAGAGAAATTCCAGCCGCTTTTCCGCTCATCGTTCTGCTGTCGAGCGCATCTTGTGATAAAAATCTATTAATCTCACCCCCAGCTCGAGCTGCCCCTTTCTCAGCGCTCTCATTTCCCAGAACTCCCAGTGATAACCCCCAAGTGCATTCCTCTTGGGGTTTTAGCGTAGGTGAGCAATGCTGGCAACAAAAGCAGGAAGAGAGAGAAAGCTTTTCAGTTTCAGACGACAAAAGTGAAACAGCTCTTGGCCAAACAGTATCATAATGGCAGTAGTGAAACTTGCATATATTAACAAGTTTATTGTCTTTGTGTTTAATGGTTGAATGCACAAAATGTAAAGACTTTAAAAAAAAGAAGAAAGAAAGCCTTTTTATTACTACACTTTTGAGCCTCTGAAGGTTAAAGAGAAGAATGTCTGACACTTTTTATTTTTTCCCTGATAACTGAAGCATTACACAAAGCTGCAATCCACTGTAAGCCTGATGTCTGGGCCTTCATTTTGTACGATGTGTGCAGGAACACGCAAACAAGTAAGCACGCAAGCTTTCTCAAACTATAAGGCCACTGCAGAATGGGGGTGTAGATGCCCAGAGAAAAATATGAAGTGAAACTACGAATGTAAATAAACGCAGTTAAATATACAAATACTTGTTTACTGATGCTGAAACGTTATAAAAATTGTAGGTTTTTATGTTTACCTAACTAAGAGATGACATACTCTGAGTTTAAGCTGCTCAATCCAAGGGTGATTAGATGTTTGTCAAATTAAACATCACTAATGAGTTCATTACGAATTCAAGTGCTTAAGTTAAAAATACTTACGATGTTTAGAGTCCCTTGGCACACAGTGTCACTTAGGAACTACACCCAGTGGCCTGAGCTACAAAATGTACAAGAGGCGAGCTATCTAAAGTTATCATAACTCAGGATTTTCAGTTGACTGCACTATATATACATAAACTTGATATCCTTGGTTGCTCAGCTAACTATCTTTTTAACCAGAAAACATTTGCAAAATGCTACATTTCAGGTGGTCACAGAGAGTTAGGTTTCGGTCTAATTGAATCATTCTAGCACTTCTTCAATAAAGGCTGTTATTGATATGTTAATCATCAAAAACCATAGTTGGCACTCAGGTTGTACATTCAGAGGTGTTTCTCATATTTGACCACCCTGGTGTTTGTTCAAAGTAAATGTAAAACCTGGACACAATACTCCAGGTGTAGTTCAGGACAATACCTTGGAGTTGAGTAATTAACCAATTAACTTAATAATAATTCTTAACCTGTAAACGTGCAGCAAATCGATGCCGATCCATCTTCAGTTAAGGGCGAGGTTAGGTTCATACCCTTTTTTTATTAAAGCTTTGAAAAAAAAAACACTGTCTAGTTTCTGAGAATATGCTTTTTTCTCTTAACACATGGCTAAATCAAAAACCAACCATGGATGAAGGGCTACAATACTGTATAAAAATTACCAGCACAGTGTCTTCTTCCAGAGAAAAGAAGCCTACTCCAACCCACCTTAAATGCTACTTAATTGGCATGTATGTTTGAACAATTAAAAGTGATTTAATGACAGCTATAAGGTCAAACATGTCCTGGCTGATTAAAAATTATTTAATTTAACTTGAGTGGATTAACAACAACAACAGATTGGTTTGTTATATATTTAACCAATAAGGCTTACTGGGTTTAAAAAGGTCATATCCGTGTGCTCTTTTACTGTCTTTTTCTCTTTTAAGCAGCAGTTTGTGTGAATGAGTCATCCTGTAACCTATAAAAAGAATGAACTAAGAGACTGTGCACCGTGTTAGTGGTGAATTCTTAACCTGTAAACATTTCCCCTACACCATATTTATGATCTGTTTAAAAGCCGAACACCTTAACATAGTGACTACAGGGATTTGTGGGCCTCTGGGGTAATTTACTGCTTTCCCCAGTTGGCATTCCAGCATTGAAAGTTGTTTATAAGCGTGCTTCCCCTGAGGTCAGCCTTGTAGTTTGTTTACGTGCCTGCAGAGAGAGACCTCCAATTTAAAAAAAAAAAAAAAGTATTTAAAAGCAATAGGATGTAACTGGAAAATATCTGCAAAATATCTTAATTACTGCTCAGAATTGTAGAGAGTGCTGCTGATCTGTGAGTCAGCCGTTCAAATAATAAATATAAGGAATTCTTTTAGAGATTTTAAAAAAGAGGGGGGAAAGTAGCATGGAAACCAAAGTTGAACCTCCGAGTCTGCATGACGCCTGTGAGACAATCCGCTCATTTGTACTTGTAATTGATTACTCGTCCGCGGACTCTGTGGGTAATTAATAGTCATGAATTGCGTGCAACAACGCAGTGCCGTGGGAAATAATGGCGATGATGAGAACGGTAAGGCCTGTTTCATCCACAGAGCTGGGGAGACTTCGTGGGACACAATGGGCAGACAGACAGAGAGCGAATGTAAACGTGTCAACATCTGCAACTCATCAATGCTACCCGGCGCTGCTTTCCTAAAATCGCTCCCGTGCGGACGCGCTGCAACTCCCACGCGCGGGCTTTCTAATCGTGAATAAAGCCTGATGTGCGAGAGTACAACCCCTAGCCTGCGGTCGCCTTCGAAACAGCCCTGCTATGCATGGAGCGACGTCAGGGGAGGTGAGGTGGGGAGGAAGGAGAGAGGCTGAACCCTGCGCGCATCTGGACCGGAGGTTGATTCCTGTCCCCATCCAGATGCGCAGAGGCACTGGAGGCTATTCTGGGAATTTCTACAAAGAACAAGCTAATAAAAAGAGAGAGAGAGGAAAAAAGCGTCACCTTACCCATTTATGTGCCCCGGTGTGCTGGTAGTGCTCCTGCAGCCTGCTCGGTAACGGGGAAGGCGGTTGTTTCAGGTATAAAGGGGGTTTGCGCCGGACCGAGCCCCAGCCTCCTGCTCGTGCTACAGATCCGCTACAGCAGCGCTGCTGAAACGGGAGGAGCGTCACACGAAACCATATTCCTTCCTCTTTTTTTTCTTTTTTTTTCTTTTTATCTCCGGTGACACGGCAGAGGAGGCAGAGCGAGTGACCAGAGACGGAAAAGGAGCTGATGAACGAATCTCTCTCTCTCCCTCTCTCTCCCGCGTTGCCTTCAATTGCACCGTGTAAACTCTGACTTCCCCATTGTATTTAGCCACAGCAGGAGGGTACGTTATGAACACGCTGTGACGCAATGTGTTGCACCACGCGTGATGTACTCGGAGCAGATGGCGCAGGGACAAATTCTGTGTTATGGGACAGGAAATCCCAACACCCAAAAAACGCGCTGTGCAGTGCAATGGAAAGTGTAACATGGGTTTGTTTTTTGTTTTTTTGCTTGTTTTTTGTTTTTTTGTTTTTTTTGTTTTGACATCACATGTGACTACTTTTCAGTAAATATCAGAACGACGAATGGAAGTCAGGTAAGTTAAGAGAAGAACTGAGGTCTATGGAAGGATTCCCACATTTGATCAAGTTTATGTTAGAAACCTTTTAAAGCAGTTTCATCTCATACAGCCAGTTTGAATAAAAATCCTGTTTAAATACCTCAAATTTACGACATTCGCCTCATGGTAAAAAAAAATTAAAATAAACAAAACAAACAAACAAACAGTTCTTGGTGCCAAGAGTGGCACAACCAGATTTAGGAGAAAATGACTTTTTCACATGGGACCAGGTAGGTCAGGACAGCCGTTTCCCGTTATATCAAAACTGAATCAACATTTACTCAGGTCATCTTTGTCTAATATTGAGATTCATTGGATCTGAAACAAAAACGCAAAAAAAAACTTTCGAAATGCTGTCAATGCTTTTTCACATCATTGTGTGCACAGTGCGTGCAGGTGGATTTCTGACTGCCTCTATGTGTATTATATAGCTGAACACTCTAACTACTTTTACTGATAGGTTATGTAAACCTTTGACATAAATTTTAGAATTTCGACTGTTTATTCAACCACATTAGATCTGAAATGAAACAATAAAAGACAGCAGGTGAGGCCTATTTGTTTACAGATGTGCTAACTTGCCCTTCCTCTATCATTCAGAGTTGGCAGCACCTGTTGGAGGGTTGTGGAGCTATGAAAACCTGTTATTTGGGATGTCAGTGGGTGTCCCAACATCCTCGGTGTTCTGTGAGTTCTGGGATCCTACAACTATCTACCCCAGGTTTTCCACAGTCTGCTCACTTTCCTGCCCAACATTGATCATTTCTTTTCTACTGCAGCTGCTGACTGCAGCTTTCTGCCACCTCTGATCTTGTCTTGATGGTTTACTTATACTTTCATCCCCAGGTCCTTATGTGGTTTTATTGTGGATGTTCCTGCAAAGCCCCTGCTTGCAAATTCCCCTGGGAAGATTTTCTCTTTCAAGCCTTGCTGCACTACTTCCATGCAATTTGCTACGTTATACCAGAACATCTTCCTCTCAAATGTACTGTCACAAGGGACTGTGGGTTTGACAAAGTAGGTCATTTGTGTTTAGATCAGAGCCGCAAGTCTCGCCTCAAGTAGGTGATGGGAATTTCTAGAGGAATTGTAAACGGGTTGATGACCACCAACATCTTACAGTCCCCTTATTCCATCCAGTAATCTTCTGCTTCCTCTGATTTACTGCTCCATCTTGGACAAATACTATCAACTGGTTTGTTCTGCTTGTTTGTTTGGCCATTGCATCGTTGCATTGATGCTTAAAAAGTGCTACAGAGCATAAGAAAGATAGGTTTGAACCTACTCAATCTTTAGGATTTTGAGCTTAAGAAATCTGGATGCAGAAAAAAAATATTTATGTAATAACATAAAGAGAATACCATTGTATTACATTAAATAACAGTTATATTTGCAATCATTTTACAAATAAAATAAATATTTTCTGTAACCAATTCATCCAAATCTGCACATTCATCCCTCAATACTTGGAAAAATGGATTCACTTGGAAAATAGCATTTTCTGAAATGCCTTTTCTCTAAAAATAAGAACACTCCGGATCTGGGTAGTTTATGTGGGTTTCAGTAAATATGTCAATATTTCCAACAGCCTTTGAAGTTGGTGTGAGCTCAAAGTCTCACACCTGTGTAAGCTCAAATTTCTAGACAACCAACTGTAACTGCGAAGAACCTTGGAAAACACATCCTGTGCCTATGCGAGTGCCAAAGACATATTTGGTATCTGCAAATAACGGGTTTTTCCCTGTGCCCATATTCAACTTGTCAAGCAACTTTTATGAAATTCAGGCTGGCATTTTTTATTTATTTTTTGCTTAATCCTGCTAAGAAATAAGAGTGTTTCCAGACCTCCACCTTGCCTTTGGCCTCTGCTGATGAATAAGGCTGTTCTAAAATTAACGTGAAAGACACAATATGCTGACTGTAATATAGTGTTCTGATTGTGAGAGACAGTATTCAGACTTTTATACACCATCAAACACATAATTACGCTCTCTCACACCATGCTGATGCAGTGCTGTTGCCCTCTCTGGATCAAACCACACGTAGGGGAGAATGTGCTGGCAGCAGCAGAAAGAGGGCGATGAAATGATGCAGCAGATATCGGACAGAAAGAGACCAGGATTTTTTCTCACAATCAGCTGTGACTTAGTTGGCGTACATTGACAGAACAAGCTGCTCTACTGACAACAAAGGAGATCTGATATGATAAATTGTAGTACGCCGCAGAAATGGCATTCACATGAATGTAGATAGACTATATTTGTCAACGCATCTCAGGTGTTCGTGACGCCAGGGATAGTTGTCTGACCTTGACTTGCATATGTGAGGGATTTTGTGGATACAGTGCTGCAAGCTTCTATCTGCTGTAAACTAGAGTGGCATGTGATATATTATTAAGTATAAAAGAAAACAATACAACACTCCTGTTTTGTGTAAGACACCAAATTAATCTTCAGATTCAGTATTTCTGGCCAAGGGTTGGATGAGAATGCTACAAATTTACTGTGATTACCATGACAACCATGAAGCACCAGCCAACATTAGCTTAGCTTCAAAGAGAGGGGAAAAAAAGACGCTTATGCTCTTTTCTTTTAGCTATGTGTGAACCTGAAACAAGCTGCTTAACAAGTTTTTTGATTGATTTGCTTATTTTTGTGTCTTCTTGTGTTATTAAATCATAATGTGGAAAGAATGTAGTACTTAAACAACATGTTATTAGCTGTTTCCCATATTGACTTGACAATATTGTTGTCAGGGTTACTGCAAATCTTTCAAGTCAAAAAATGTCATTCATATTTACAATTTCAAAGCCACTAATTTTTCTAATTATTCCAAAACTTTATAAATAAATCACACATTTTGAAACAAGTAAGGATTCTTAAATATTACATGTTTAGTTGAAATGAAAGAAAAGCATCAAATACAAAAGCTCTTCTCAAATGCATTTGATATGCTGACTAATGCCGTTGCCCTATGGTATGTGGGATTGTAGGACTGAAATGCATTCATATTTATACATCATTAATAATGATTCATTCAGCAAGGGCATCTGGTTAAAAAAAATCTGCCAATTCAAATATGCAGAGCTAAGCCCTTTGGCAACCCCTTGTGAAAAAGGGAGCAGGAGAAAATAACATTTACATATATAAATATAGCATCGGCAGAGATTATTCTGCATACTAAGTAGTTTAATTTTGATAATTTAAGTAGCTTTTTAACGACATAACTCATACTTACAGATATTTATGTTCACATCTACATTTCATACTCTCGTAACTCGATGATAAGCTTCGACTTGCACATGCTAGTTAGGGGGAAATGATGTTTCGGTCCTGTGTATGTTTTGTACATATTTCAGAATTGACAATGAAGTTGCCTATGATATTGACTTTTGACCTTTTCATTACTTTTATGCTAAATGGCAATACAGAATTTGTAACTAATTCAATATCGTTATCAAAAAGAAGAACCTTTATTTTCACAAACGACTTGATTACGTCTTCAGTCTCCTACGTTTCTATTTTAATTCTATTACATCACTTAAGTAATTTAAATCAATGTTAATGTTTTTTTGTTTTTAATGGTGTCATTTAATGAACCATAGTCACAGTGGGAGTGTTAGGTGTGGCTGTGTGCAGGCAGGAATAGGACCCAAGGTGCAGACTCCGGAGACGGACGTGAACTCAAAAAGGCTTTAATTAGGTACTCAAAAATATAACATAACTGAAAAAACTCAAAACAAACTTAAACTGGAGAAATGACAGAACACACAGCTAAGAAAACGGTAGATCACGACACAGACACAGAGAAACACAGGGCTTAAATACACAGAGGGAGCAATCAGGGAATGAGTAACAGGAGGGAAACACAGCTGGGACAAATCAGAACTGACGAGACCAAAGAAGCGTAAACTGAACACACTGAGATAAGACAGAGACCTTCAAAGTAAAACAGGAAACACATAACACAGACTCACATGTAGGCACTACAGAGGGAACAGAGACGTGGGACCAGGGCAGACACAAACACTGACTGGATGTGGGGATACAGCAGACAGGGAAGACAGCAACTATGGAACACAGACAGAAAACCAGAACACTAAAACTCTAACCAACCCCACCCAGAGAACCTAAACTAAGAATGATCCTAAAACCCATAAAGCAAAGCTAGAATATAATGAAATAACAAAATCAAAGAACCAAAAACACAAAACACTGGGTCAACGACCCAGGGACCCTAACAGGGAGTTGAAATGTCACAAATTTAATGCCATAACAGACATCAACAAAATGCAACACTGTTAGTTTCTACTGTCTCAGTGTCAACAGGATGTTTTCTCACACACACTGATGCTGCTGCTTTAAGGATGAAGAATTGTTTTATCATCAGAGATGGTGGTTATTATCCTCCAGAGAAAAATAATTTATCACAAAGCACTAAGGTGACCCCATCTGGCGGAGGGTTGGTATTACATAATGGATTCAGCCTTAGTTATAGTTTGCCCTCTACTGTAAATGTAGAAAAACATAACAAGAGTTCCTAATACTGTGGGAAGGATTTCTAGCACCTTTTGGGGGATTTTGTACATCACATATGAAAAAAAATAAAAAGCTGCATTTGAGAAAATCTTGATCGCTTTTATCTGCAAGGATGGGGACTAAAGGTGGGACCGGGATGGCAAAAGCAACATCTTGTTTGTGGCTACTGATATTAAGTATTAAAATACTTGCACTATATTATGCATTAGATTATAGTTTTACTACCATTTGCTTAGCTTTTTTTCATGAATGCATTAAATCTTAAGAGTTCTACAAGACTGTTTGTGCATCTCAACAAATTGCCCTAAGAGCTTGATCTTGGTTTCATAACACTAAAGCATGTCTGATGGTTGCAACTGAGAGAAAAGTTTGCTGAAAAGCAAGTTGCTCATCAGGAAACTAAGAAATATCTCTTGGCACTTACTTGGGTAGTTATCTTCAAGAATGTTCTAAATTAAGTTAATTTAAATAGATGCTAAAACGACATGTATAAAATATGCATCAAATCATATAAAAATACTTAAAACATGAAATAAAATTTCATTTTTTTTTTATTTTTAAGCTTAATATAAAAAACCTCCAAAACGTCTCAGCATACAAACCTTTATCATTGTGTTAAATAGAGATATCAGCCTAAAGAAGCTGTTTACCAAGTTCCTGTCTCTTTAAGCCCTCACCACATGTAAACATTCTGTAAAAATTCTGATGGGAAAACTTTCAGAACAATAAAGCAATGAAATAATCTGTCACCCTCAACTGTTAATGACAAATGGCTGCCCCTTCCTGAACCTAGCTCTGTCTGACATTTCTTCCTGTTAAAAAGTAGTTTTTCCTCCTTGTTTTTTTGTTTGTTTTTTTACATTCATGAAAATACCAGTCAAGCAATTGAAGCATTCAAGCAATAAGAAGGTGCAGAAGTATATGGATTTTTCATTTACACTGTTTTGGAGTTCTACAGGTTTTAAAGATTCTCTTGGTACAACATGACTAGAAATGTCTTTTTAGTTTTTAGGAAATTTGTTTAAATCCTTGTTGATGGTTTGAATACCAAACTGCATTGTTTGGTTATTTGTTTGCTTTTTTTAACTGTTAAATACAAATAAAAGTACATTTTATTTTTTTAAAAAGAGAGGGTGCCGTGGAGGTCTTTGATGTTACAGATCTAATTAGATCTGTTTCAGTGAGAAGAAACAATTGTCACATGAGTGGATGACTGAAATGTCTTCTCAGGCCAGCATTAACCACATCACATGGATACATCACAGTATTGACATCACAGAATGAGCTAAAGTTACTGTAAGTGTCTTCCACAGATGGCTGTGTACAGCAGCATGATTTCCCATTCATTTGTATTATAGTGGGTGGTTGTTAGTAATGAGGCGTAATTATAAATGTGTGCTTGTTCAGTATTTTGTTCCTCCTGTCCTGCTTGTTTTGGTAAAAGGAAGTAGACTACAAAAGGCATTTGATTAAAAAAATAAATAAAAATGAAGGAACAGAGCATGCCAACAATTCAGTCATTATTCACAGAAGCATTGGTGTCGTGTGGTATGTGAAGCCTGGCCTCAACAATCCAGGTTCATTATTTCAAACTCCACCCACTTAATAAAGCATATTTCTCAGCACTGCTAACAATGGCGAGTTTTGTAATGTACTACAAGTGCTACACTGCACAAGATCAGAAGAAAAATAGCCACAACCTTTTAAAAGTAATGGACAAATAAAACTGTGGGAAAGCTATTAAGTACAAACGTCTTCTAAGGGTCCAATTGTTACTTGTTGAAATACATAAATACATTGTAATTCTTTAATTATGGTAAATGGTACCAAAAGTTCATACTGGATCAACTAATCATGCTAAAAGCTACATATATATGTGTAGGTTATCATTGATCCAGGTTTTGGCAGGTGGGGGAGTCCCAGGTATTTAAACCCTAGTGAGGGTTGTCCCTGGACACCGTGGAGGGTTATATGACCCTGGACAGGTTGCCAGTCTGTCGTAAGGTTAACACAAATATAATGTCAATAGACGTAAAAATTAAAATAGTATAGATGTTGCTCCATAAATGGGCTGTAAAATAAAATAATAGCAGTGGCATATAACATTATTTCTAATGGAGACACTGCAAAAGATAAACCTGGATAATTATTTAATTATTACATTTTTGTGTAGCTCATGTACTATTATGTCATGCAATTTTAAAAAAAATCATGTGAAAAAAATACATATACATTTATTAGTATCACAAAGTTACAGTTTAAAGGTGTAATTTTTGGAGGCAGAAAAGCTCTGTTTAATGTTTTCTTTATCCAAACTTATTAAACATACGTAACAAAAAAAACAAAACCCAAACAACTAAAAAAAATCAGTAAATTTTCCTGAGATAATTTTAAGTTGTTCATTAAATTATACTTGTACAGATGTATAACACATTTCTCCGCACATCAAATCACAGGCTCTGCGCATGTGTGTTAACAGACGACCCGGAAGTGGCACAGCTTTATAAAGAAAGGAATCTTTTCAGTAAGGAGGCGGACGTTGTAGAACGTCGAGAAGGTGAGAGTCCTCGCTTTGGTCTTATAATAATCAATCAATCATTCGCGAATGTATTTTAATTTTGAAAAGAAAGCCTTTTCTTTAGCTGCAGTGCGTTTCATTCGATTCCTGTGAAGCAATGACTCAGAATATGTGTTAAACGAACGTTTTGCTAATTATCTTAATAGTGTGCAATGTCACCTGGCTTTTCAATGCACTCTCTTGCCACCATGTTTCACTGTTATAGTTAGCCGTAAAACATATATGTAATGCTTTTATTTTTGCCCAATCTTAATAATAACAACGCATTCTGCGTTATTATTAAGATTGGGCCTGCAAGTGTAAGTTCACTTAGAGCTGGTACATGATGTAACCTTCAGGAACCACTCCCCAACGGCTTCTTGTTTTAGAACTTTATTTATTTATTTATTTAATGAACTTTATTGGACAAACAAAGAGTATGCAACATACAAACAGATGAAGTATACAAAAGAACAGAACATGAACACACAAAACCAGGGCTAAAATTCTTGCTTCATTCCTGCTTGCTCTGGTAATGTTTTATAAATGTATGTAAGCCTTATCCTTAATGGAGGGAGGATTTATTTGAAGATCATTGAATTAAACTATGTTACTTGCTGGCTGTAAGATGCACTGCAGCAGGAAGTACTTGTATTATCTGCAGGCTGACAAAATGTCTTCAAAGGACGTGACACATGGGGAAATCTTCCTCCTTTGAGTAAACCACACATGGCATGTTTCAATAGAAGGATTAGTAAATACGGTAACTCATAAGGAAGCAGACATCATTTAGATAGCACAAATATTTTTAGCTTATTTTTTCAGTATATATTTCCTGGTTACGCTCTTGGTGTTTTTAAATGCCAAAAAAAAATGATGAAACGTTTTTGTTGTGTGGTGCCTTTATGTGATAAACTTGGTCACTGATATTAGTCAACCAACAATTACAGTTTTTTTTTTTCTGATGTTTGCTGGTATGATAATGTTCCATAGTTTCATTTCAGTACAGTTTGTCCAGCAGAGAGACATAAACTATTACATCTTTAGTACTGGCTGTAATATTACTCCCCTGTAAGTTGATTAGAAAACTAAACATTGCTAGTATGAACCACTCGTGCCAACCATTGGGTGCGCTGGTTAACTGATGGATGTAATATATTAAGAAGCAGGCTGCTCCTGTTTGTTACAGGCCCACATCTTGTAGATGAGAGGGCTGGATAGCAGAAAGAGATGCTGTAATTCTGCACTGCACAGATCTCATTCTTCCCTTATACAGAGTATATAGTTAAACAGATTCTCACTCTATATGCACTTTGAGCCACATAGTGTTAATAAAACAAATTTCAACAACAAACAGCACAGCCTTCATAAGGTGACACAGTATTGTATGCCAAGCAGAGCTGTAAACTGCATGGTACTGTAAAGACAATTGAATACTATTCTTTATCCTTATTTTACTTGAGAACTGGCTCAATTACTTATTTTCTGTTAACTTGTCGTCTGTGCGGGACCACAGGAGACAGCCCCTGCAGCTCTGCGCTGGCTTTTTTTTTTTTTTGATACCAGATGTCCTTCCTGACCCCCTAAGGGATTTGTGTCTCCTCCATTATCGTCCAAGTCTTTCCTGCACATATTTGCATTCTTTGCATTCCCAAAAACAACCAGAAAAGCCAAATCCTGTGTGATCCACAGCTCAGATAGAGAATACCGTGTATATAAAACAAGGTTTTACTGTATATAAAATAAGGTTTTTAAGGCAGTTAGTGTAGAGGAAACACTCCACCCAGCAATTCCATGAATAGCTGCTCTGTTACCTGACTTGCTGCACTTGCTTTTCTTTTTTTCCCCCCCTCCCTTCTCTCTCGTGCGCTCTCCTGGCCTCTCTCTCTTTGCTGCCCACTGCCTCATCGCCTCTTTGTTCTATATTCTGTTTTTAGAACAACAACAAAACCAGGAGCGATGGATCAGATGAGATTGGCGTTTAACGGCGTGGTACGTTCACAGCCTACATTTTGCACATTGTCACGTCTTTATCATTGTTTGTATCATGAGCAAACTGATAAAACGGAAGCAATCGCAAAGTGACAAGCTTTGTTTAGCTTTTTTTTTTTATTTTTATTTTTTTATTAAAAACAACTGTAGCATTGTCACTACTTATGGAGCTGCTGAATCTGGAGCGTGTCGCTCTCATAGTTTTCACTCTGATCTTCTCCAGGTTAGAAGTGTGCGTTACAGCAGGTTCCCCCTGCAGCCCACAGAGAATGGAGAAAGGCATCTGGAGGTCAAACTGTCTGAAGATGGCACTGAGGAGTTTACAGACGTGGAGGCCGAGGGCTCACCAAGCTTCAGGCCGGCACCTCAAAATTATAGCCGGTGTTCCATTGCCTTCCTGCTCCTGGGAACCCTGCTGATATTGATCGTTGGTAGGTTATGCTCTGAAAACCTCTTATACTAATCCAAGTCTACAGAAAGGAAAATGACTCTTTATGTACTTTGTATGTACTACATTTTAATCGGTTTTGGTGTGTGCTGTGTCTTCCAGGCTATCTGGTTGGTTATATCAGTCACAGTAAACCTAAAGTGGAGTTGCTGAACTGCAGCCCAGTGACACAAGCTCCAGTTGCACAACCTGCAGAGGTTGAGATGGACTTCAAGAACATCTCTCAACTTCTTGCGAGGAAAATGACCAGGGAGGCCTTTCAAAAGACTCTAGGGTACACTGAATACGCACACACCTTCAAACCAAACACACATTTAATGTCAATCATTTCAAGACTAAACTGAGATGCCAACAGAAAAAGTAAATAAGATGTCCTTTCTGCAGGGACTTTGAAAATCCCGGGTGTTCAGCAGGAAGTGATAAAGACATGAGTTTGGCAAACAGCATCTTTGATGAATTCAAGAAACTAGAGATGGATCCCTGGACAGACATCCACTATGTTCAGCTGCCGATCCCAGACAGGTACCTGGAACTTTAAAAAAAAAAAAAGTTTTTTATTTAATTAAATGATTGTGGCATTAATTCAGAGGGAGGCTTTCTATCTCTGTGATTTCCTGATTTGAGTTTTGCACACCAAACTGTTTAGTGTAAAAGGAGGAGTTACAAAATCAAAAAAAATAAATTCTACAAATTACACCTGGATTTGTCCATTGACATTTTCTAATGCTTCATTATAAGTTGTATATTTGTTAAATAAACACTGGAACACACATGCATGTTTGTGACGAGAAATGGATTGAAATGTCACAAACCTGTAAAATAAAGTGTGTCCAAGGAAAATAATTTTTAACAGGTTCTTGCCTTCTCCTTTGCAGCCAGAATCCAAACAAGGTTCAGTTTGGTTCAGAAGATTTCAGCCTTACTGGGTATCTGGCCTACAGCGCTACAGACAGAGTTCAGGTGAGCCTAAAGCTTTGGCAAAGAACCACCTTAGTTTCACTTTCTGAAACCTGTGACACAAACCACGAATGTCAGAAGATTTGTAGTTAGGACTGTTGTTCAGAAACCTTGTGTATCTTGTTAATTTAACTAACTGCTATTAATTGGTATTTACAGGGCAAACTTGTGTACGGCAACTATGGGCGTAAAGAGGACCTGGATATCGTGAATAAAAATAAGGTTGAGTTAAAAGGCTGCGTGCTGCTCGTCCGTGCTGGAAAGATCAGTTTTGCAGAGCAGGTATGTGTGCATGATGAAGATGGTGTAGGTAGGGCAGCAGAGTGAAGCGTTAGAAAAATGAATTCTACTTGTGAGTAACTCAAATTTAACTGCAACTTTGAGGAAATGGGTTCAGTTACTCACAGCTGGTTGTCAAAGTTTTCTTTAAATTGAAAAACTTTCAATTTAATTCAGCTTAAACTTTTATCTTTTACATTGATCAGCCTTCACTTGGAAGGCTTTGAGATTCATTTACATTAAGGAAGCTGACGAGCAGGTTTTGTTCCAGGAACAAAATTTAGTTTTTTTTTTTCCCTCCCCTTCTTTCAGGTGGCCAATGCTGCAGATAGAGGGGCGTCTGCTGTTCTGATCTACCCCGATGAAGCTGATTACAATTATGTAGCTGACACTGTGCTCTATGGACATGTGAGTTTGTAAAATAAGTCAAGTAGGCAGTAAAGTGTTGTTTTGTTATGATAGTGGAATTTCCCCCCCCCCCCTTTACCTGAATCTGTGTTTTCATGTCCCCTTCAGGTCCATCTGGGCTCAGGTGACCCCTACACCCCTGGATTCCCCTCCTTTAACCACACCCAGTTTCCCCCAACTCGGTCATCTGGCCTCCCCAAAATCCCAGCCCAGACTATCACCCGCAGTGTTGCTGTAAAACTTCTTCAGTAAGGCCACACACAGATCAATGCAGACATGAACAGTGTTCTACAGATTAAGAAACATTCATGTTTACCCGCTGTGTGATGACCATGATGATCATGGCTCAGCATCAGTTAAACAGGACAGCTGCCAGACACCTCAGTTCAGTATATATCTGCCACAGTTAAAACTTTTTTCATTTGTGTTCTTTTAGGAAAATTGGTGGTCCTGAACCAGATGAAACAAGTGGTTTTAAAGGTGGATTCAAGCAAGTGTCTTACAGGCTGGGAGGCGTTGAGAACATCACTGTTGAGGTCAACAACAAGCTGGTGAACAAGGAGATCCATAATGTGTTTGGGGTGATCAAAGGATTTGATGATCCTGGTAAGACTAAACTTTTATTTGGCGTGACTTAGCTTTTGCTTAGTCTTAGGCCAAGACGTGTGACATTAAGATGGATTTGTTCATGAATCTGCAGATCGCTACATTGTACTGGGAGCTCAGAGGGATGCCTGGGGTAGCGGCTACGCCAGAGCCACTGTTGGCACCTCAGTACTGGTGCAGCTGGCCAAAGCTTTCCGTGAAATGGTCGAGAATGGTAAGGAATAAAAACAAAATGCTATACAAACAACAGTTGGTGGGACTGGGTACACTGGACTGCAGTGCAAGAAGTATCATGTCGTCTATAGATGGGTTCAGGCCCAAGAGAAGCCTGGTGTTTGCGAGCTGGAGTGCAGGAGAATATGGAAGTGTTGGCGCTACAGAGTGGCTGGAGGTGAGAACTGAATACCTTTTGAAAGGAAATGCCTGCTGTGTTGATAGTGTTTTAACATGTCTCATCTGTTTGTTTTGTTTCCTTTTTAAGGGTTATATGGCCTCTATTGACAAAAAAGTGTTCACCTACATAAGCCTGGATGGGGTTGTCATGGGTATGTAGACAAATTTACACATGCAGGACATCTCAGCACTTAAACGGTGGCATTTGTCAGTTGACCTCTTTTGGTGTGTGTGTGTGTGTGTGTGTGTGTGTGTGTGTGTGTGTGTGTGTGTGTGTGTGTGTGTGTGTGTGTGTGTGTGTGTGTGTGTGTGTGTGTGTGTGTGTGTGTGTGTGTGTGTGTTTTTTTTTTCTCTCCTTTACAAGGTAAGGGGGGCTTTATGGCCTCAGCAAGTCCACTGCTCTACAGCCTCCTTGAGACCACGATGAAAGAGGTATTACACTGATTCATAGTGATACACGTTTCGTACAAATGGATAGTTTGTGCTGACTGTAATCTGCCTTGTTCTTAAAGGTTAATAGTCCTGTTGGTGCTGGCACGGTGTACAACATGGCAGGAGAAACAATGTGGGAGGCTAATGTGTAAGTAGGAAACCAGTGTAGTGAAATGAACCACAGTGCATAAAACTTTAGTCAAGTAATAGAGAGGAACACTCTTGCATATGAAGGGTACAAATGGATTTACTATAAACAGGCCCCCTGGACAATATTTGACTGATGATGATTGATTGTACTCTGAGATTGCACACCTTCATTTATTAAACTATCTGGCTGATGAGCTAGTCCTAAAACATTAAATATACATTTGCAAGTCGAAGCTTTTATGTAGGCAAAATTAAAGTGTGTGTGTGTGTGTGTGTGTGTGTGTGAGAATATGTATATTTTCAAAGTTGGCAAAGGTGATCTTTAGGGCTGCCACGATTAGTCGACGTAATCGTGATTAGTCGACTATCAAAATCGTCGACGACTGATTTAATAGTCGACGCGTCGTTTGAAGCTTTGTAAGATCACAAAAGATGCAGGAATAAGTAGTAGGATTTAAGAGTGTAATAACGGACTGAAACAGAAGATGGCAGCACTGCATGTACAAGGATGCCAGCTGCCGTTAAATCCCGAAGAAGTAGCTCTGTCCCAGAATTCATAGCACAGCCCAGCTCAGTTTCCAACAATGGCGGCAGCTAGTTAGTTTTAATATTACTCTTATTATTCTTTCTGGGTCACAAAATCAACGTTTAACATATTTTCAGGTGAGAATGTAGCCGTGTAAACCTCAAATATCTGCTCAGTTTATCAAGACACCACATATTTTCAAAAGCGCTCTGACGTTTTCGGAGACGTCTGTTACCCACTAGCTCGATAGCTAGCCGGGGGCAAGGCTCACTAGAGCCCGTGAGAACACCGGACTCCTGGCAAATCGTTTTCAAACCCACCGCCATCTTTCACTAATCAGGTTAAACATGATATACAAGTCATTTAGATAACTTAAAAATGTTATTGTTTGGCTTTTTTTTTTTTTTAGTATTTTATTTGTTCCTGAGTAAATCTGTTTGGCTGAGATTAAAGTTATAGTTTTTACACAGCTGAATAAAAGTCAGACAACTGATTATCAGAAGTGTGAGATGCTCGAGAATATACTCCGGTGTCCTGTTAGATTTTAGATAGCAAGGAGTTTATTAAACACCACCGAAACAAACTATCATCTTGTCTTTATTTTTAGTTAGCACATACCTTAAACACTTAAAGCTGTAAGCTAATGATAGTTATATAAGAGCAGATGCTGCTAGTGCAATAAGCTGTACGTTTTACGTCCAATGGATGCATGATCTGATTAGTCGACTAATCGCAAAAATAATCGGTGACTAGTCGACTATCAAAATAATCGTTTGTGGCAGCCCTAGTGATCTTAAATAGTTTGTACAGTAAAACGACTCTAATAATCAGTGAAATCTGATGTTCTTTAAGCTTGCAAATTTCTGCCAGTTATCAGAATATTTTCACATGTTGGTGCAGTTTTATAACCACCCTCTTGAGACAAAAGCTTGAGCTTCACACGGCTCTGAATGCCATAACGAGTGGAATATTGCTTAATATGGTCATCCCAGGTATTCCGGTTGTAACCCCAATCCACCTGTTGTTCGAAAGTGGGGAACCAATTGGAAGTAAGGAAGAGGAGCTAAAATGGCTCGTTTCAGACAGGATGAGCTGAGTGACTACACAAAGGCTCTGTATAAGATTAAAAAATATTAATAAGTGTGAGTCCTACAAAGCTGTTCTACTAGAGCCAAAAATAAGTATAATTGGCCCCTTTAAAATAACTGTCTAAACACTTATAAAAATTTCATAGCAGATAATCAGGGATTACTTTGTTTCTTTCTGTTTTACCCATCTACAATAACTTTTTTTTTTTTCTTTTTCTTCTTCTTCTTCTTTCCCTGCATGCAGAATGAGACCGATGACAATAGATGACCCAGCCTATCCCTTCTTGGCTTTCTCTGGAATTCCCTCAGTCTCCTTTCACTTCATCAAACCAAATGTGAGGGGTGGTTCATTTATATATTTAAAAAAACAAAAAAAAAAAGTCTGCTTGTCATTTTAAACATTAAGCAAACAGTGATGTGTATTGAACTGTCTGTATGTTTCTCCACTTAAGTCTGAGGTCTACACTTATTATGGCACTCAATTGGACACCATGGACCAACTTAACTATGAAACCAACAATCAAACCAACGAGATCACGGCGATAGCAGCGCAGTTTGCTGGTCAGATGGCCCTGCACCTGGTTCACGACCACCTGCTGAGCTTGGATGTGAACCGGTACAGCAAAACTCTCACCAAGGCTGTGGTGGGCGTCTACAAACACATCCGGCTGCTCTCGCAGGTTGGCGTCTTCCTGACTCTTTTTGTTTCATTTTTATCCATGTTATGAATTTCATGTGATTAAGAATATTTGTTTTGTCTGGTGAAGGATTTGAGTCCCAGCTGGTTGAACCGTGCACGAGGCTCCTTCCAGCGTGCTGCCAGTAACCTCTACAATGACATTGCCAACACCAACTTGGATGACAAAGAAGCCTGTCGAATCCTCAACAACAGGATCATGATGGTAATGCATGTATTACAAGACCTCTGCTGGGTCGTGTGTTGTAATTTAAAAAAACTATACATTTTGAAAATACTTTTCTGCTCCGTACCCCTCATTTGTTCAGGTTTGATGAACCTCAATCTAATTTGTCTCTCCCCTCTCATTCCTAATTTTTGTAAGTTGTAATACCTAAAGCTCAACTGTGAGCTTGACGAGCATGCAAAACATCTGTGGCCCTAGTTTTCCTCTAGTTTTACTAAAAGAGGAAAACTAAGGCCACATGGAATTGTAAGCTCAGTCAGTTTATAGATGTCACAGATGCTGACAGACCAAGCTTGGCGTCTGTGTTGCAGTGTTGTGCTCGCATCAGAAAATGTTGGTTTACACAAGATTGTCATTAACCAAAAGCTCAGACATGCCATTTTGTTACTTAGCAGAAGAGTTTTAAGTTCAAACAAACAAAACAAAAAAACTACAAGATGCTGGATTTTGTATTTTAATTACAAAAAAAACTAGTGATGTGGTTTGACCCAACTTAAAATATTGTGCAAAAAATCTTGAGCACAATATTCTAAGGTTCCTTGCTTTATATTTTGATAGAAGAAATGGTAAGTGGGTGCATCGATTTATTGCAACGTGCAAACATGCATGGCATGGAAATGCATGCAATCTACACAAGTGGCCGACGTTGTTTTATGGCACCTTATCTGTTAGTTACTGTGTAGTGACGTCCTGGTGTCTTATATCCCAGCTGATGGAAATGAATAAAAAGCTGGGACTCTTTTTCTACACCTAGTCTAGCATTCTTTTCTGGAACCACAAGGAAAAAATGAGCAAGAGCTATTCTGTAGTTACTAATTATGTGAATTTTTGTTTTTTAACTAAAGGTTGAGCACAGCCTCCTCTCCCCATACGTCTCACCTGTTAAGGTTCCCTTCCGTCACCTACTGTTTGGCCGAGGCTCCCACACTCTGGCGTCCATTGCTGAGACTACTGACGTGGATGTACTCCACACCCAGCTGGCCTTAGCCACCTGGAACTTGCAGGGATGTGCCAATGCCATGGTGGGAAACATCTGGGACCTCGATGAAGAAATTTAAATTGGTGGGACGCAGAGATGTGAGGGTGGGAGTTGTGTGTTTGCATGTGTATTTTTTGGAAAGTAAATCATAGCGCTCCAATATCAGCACTTAAAAGCACAAGCCGTTAATCAGAAACCCCAACCTTTGTTATAGGCTCATGCTCAGATTTCAGGGGAATTCAAATCAATTCCACAAATAGTCTCGAAGAGGACAGTGTTAAAGTGTAGGGCTGAAAACTGTGAACAAGGATTACTTGAAGAAATGAAATGCTACTGACAAATCCACCTCCTCTCAAGTAGACTCGAAGCCCTTGCTGCGACCACTTGCCATCAAAGCACTAAAAGACCTTATATGCATTTGTTTTTTTAATTATTTATCAGTGGCAGTGTCCACTATAAAGCTGTTTGTCTTTTTATACGACATTATCGGAAGCAGTGTCTTCCATAATTATGACGGTTATACTGTCGAAACCTACGGCAGTATCTGCTACAGAAATGACTCCAAATGTTGCTGGGAAAAAAAGACCCAGATAAAGTTTAATCTTTCTACCCTCTTTTTCTTCCTTTAGCGTTGAGCTGCTGTAAAAGCAGGCTTTCACAAATAGACTGACATAAGTGCATCTGTGGAGAAATTAAGGGTATAAAAATTGTATCTTGGTAGATTAAAAAAAAATGTATTTAATGAGATTTTTCCAATGCCTGACTAAAGCTGGCAAGGAAACAAAAAAATTGTCTGCAGTTTGTGGAAAATTGTTTATTTATCACAAGCAAAGAGGTTTATTCTGCAATTGGTGACAAAGTGAATGTCAAATAAGGTTTAAAAAAAACAAAAGCAATGCAGGCACAATACTAAATCCTCCGAGCTCAAAGAGACCTTTATGTTGCACTGTCTACTTTGGAGCATTTAATGAGTTGTAATATTTTTATCGGGAGCAGTGCCTTCCATAATTAAACCGCATTATCGGGAGCAGTGCCTTCCATAATGATAAACAGTGACGGTAGTTTTTGCCTACCATTGTGTGTTTTTTGTATACGTGTATTTATCGAGAGCAGTGTCTCTCATATTTCACTTGAAAAGTGGAACAACTTATCGGGAACAGTGTTTCCCAGAGTTTTATACTTTATTTATTTATTTGTTTTGGGCTTTTGTTTTGTGTGCATATAGGTATTGTCCTTCATAGAGTGTGTGCACTCTTCTGGTTCCTACTGTTTTTGTTTGTGCATACATTTCCTCTTTAATACTATTTCTAATCATAGTGAGCCTCATCTGGGCAGGATTGACAGTACAGGTCGAGGTAGAAAATGAGGACATTATTCCAAACGGCGCATAAACAAAGTCATCTAGATGAGGTGGTGGGAAAAGCAATTTGTCATTTGTATTGGTTATAAATCAGCTAGGAAAAACTCAATACTCACATTTCTAACTTTTCAATATGAATTGATAGTTCTGTGTCTATAGGGTTATTATAATCAGTAGGGGCTCATAGCCAATTAGGTTTAAATTGTGGCACCAATAAAAGTATACCAGTGTCAGTACCTGCATCAGATTCACAATTTTGCTCTTTGAGTTTAATCAGTTTTTCTTAATTTAATCAAATTGTAACTTGCTGATCCTCAAGGAGAAGTGGTTGGGAAAAGGAGAAAGGGGCTACACACCTAAATCTACCCTGCAGTAGCATATTGAAGCTTTTACAGGGTCTCGCTCTTTTAATAGCTGTGATGTCTATAACTACATTATTACTTTAATGTGACTTAACCTTGAAGGATAGGCAAGCCTATTTTAAAATTCCGACATTTAATTGACATAACAGGGAAACTGCTGCTTTCATTATCCTTTTTTTTTTTTTTTATTTTAAATTACCTACTGCCTTCCCAGTGAATCCAGTCCATATGAGGCTTTTACTGCTTATACAATAATTCTAAGCACTGGAGGATGTTGAAATGAGTGCACTATAATCATTAAAGTTATAGCAACAAACCTGGTCTGTTAGCCTTGTGACCTCAAAACCTCTTTTCTTTGTTAGTGACTGAAAACACAAATGAATTCACTTGCATGGGTTTTCTCCTCACTGCATGTTACTAAAGTATAGCTCAGAGTGGAACAATATTACAGTTTCACTTGTCCAAATTAAATTTATTTGTGGTTGTTTGATCATAATTCCAACCTTTTGAATTGTTATCCCTGAATTAGTAGAGTTATAACCGTCAAGTTAAAATGTCATAAATCAGTACAGGATATTAAAAGCTACTAATCGTATCAAAAGGATCAGTCACTGAAAAACTGTTTCATTATTTAAGCGATTTCATTAGTTCAGCTACTCCTGTATTATCTTGCATCCATTACAAGAATAAGTTTCTCCACATCCTGAACTAGAAATGTGATCATTAGAAAATTTGTTTTGGCTCACTGTATTGCTGAAAAATACTGAGACTGATTTCTGTACTTCAGATGTTGTTGACATTCTTTATCGTGACATCCATGTTCAGTAGAAAATTGTAATAAACCCTTTGGCTTAGCATAAAGACTGTCTCGCTCCTTCATTGTCTTAATCCTTACGGTTTATGTTATAGCTAAAGGCAGGTTCAGCTTTGAGGGTTTTTTTTTTTTTTAAGTTTTTCTCCCTCTTCAGATGTTCAGTAAATTGAAGATTTACTGAACTCATTTTCTCATTAATAATTTTAAATTTCAATCATGACTGTAGCTTGTGTAAAATAATTTTAAAAAGACAAATTTGTTTTTAGAGAAACTTTTGGTGTACCTCAAGAGTTTTGCAAGTAACCCTACATCGGACAACCGATATAAATCAAATACTTGCCTCCAATTTAATGAAGTAATGGTAAAGTGTGTAAAGAGGACGTAAAAATTAGCGGGAAATAAAATAACTTCTGTAACGTGTGCTTTTACTTTGAAAGTTGAATTTCTAAACAAGATGTGCTGTTATTTTGGTGAGTTCCGTCTTCTGACGTGTCGTGACGCTCTGAAAACCCTGCACGCTCACTGGGAAGCGTCCCGGAATTAACGGAGGAAAGAGACGGAGATAACGGTTCAGGTGAATTTCACAGATACCCGATAAACGGCACGGCTGAGTACGGCGGGCAGAGTGAGGAGTGACCGGAGGAGAGGGACAGTCCCCTCCGGAAAGCCCGTCGTTTTAGGTCGGTACGATGGGGGTCATCTCTGTTGCTCTTTCTTGGATATGGTTTTTGTACATGTTGTACCAAAACAAACACGTTAAGTTCATAAATAAAAAAAATTACAAGCGAACAATAGTGGAAAAAGTATAAAACAGTGTAAAAAGGGGGTGTAATATTATTAGCCTTGGCTCTTCATTGTATTGGGACGAGTGTGTGTCCACTTAGGGCTAATCAGCTTTAGGCTGACTGACTGAGAAGATGAATTAAAATCTTTTCTGCTCTCAGCATGAGAGAGATGTTATCTGCTTACTCTCAACTGTTTATCTGACTGATTTAACTTTATGTGGAACTTTTACAAAAACATAAAGCAATCTTATCTTTAGTCACGAATAAAGGGCCAGCCCACTATATGTACATGTCAGTTTATCAGTGTGCAGCTGCACTAAATAGTCTTGCAATGTCTGGTGTGGTTCTGCAGGGCAGGGATGTTATTTTACACTGTGGGCCGCATGCAGCCCACTTGGATCAGAACAGACCTCTTTCTGTCAGTGTAAACTACACGTTCAATCTGAGATATCTCAATATAAGAAAAAAGAAGTGCAGTTTCAGCAGTAGGGCACAGTTTTTCTACACAATAACAAAATGCTGTAGTAAATGAAAGTAACCGTTACCACTAAACTTTGGGCTTAATTTGTAAGAAATAAGCAAAAGGGTGAAATTACAGAAAAAGTTCTGGGCACAGACTGTTCTGTGTTTACAAAATGTATTATTTGTTTTGAAATTTCAACAGTCGATAGTGAAAAAACAATAACTTTTATCTGATTTAAGTCTTTATCTACTATTTAAAGTCCAAAACTTATGTATCCTTCACATTTTCCAAAGCCTTCCAGGGGGCCTGAGCTTTGCCGTAGCGATTCTGGACCTGGGCCTTAGTTCTGACACCCCTGTTTAAGAGGACGCATTAGAAACTACCATATAAGTAGAGAAAGATTACAAACACAACTACCAAACACATTCATTAGTCATTTTTGGACTAGAGAGCATTTGTCAATCAGCCAGTAAAGTAACAGCTGTGAAATGCAGAAAATCCTGTACACTATGAATTCAAACACACCTCCTGCCATATGTTAATGAGATGCAATAGTGTGAAAGACTGTCTATGATCACTTGAATTAGTATTCAAACAGTTAACAATTTTAAACCCTAAAATAATCATTTTACACTTTAAAATCTTTTTTTAAAAGAGTTCATTCTCAAACAATTGACTTTCTACACTCTTTCTCAGCGATGAGGCAGCAGGTCTGTCTGAGCCTCCCCCGTGGTGACAATATGGGCACAGCCTGTTCCTGCGTGCTCGTTTTCACCTCCTGCACAATTTCTACCGGCTGTTGCTTCTGAGAGTTTTTCTGCTGCTCTCTTCACAGCAGCAGATGGAAATTTTTGTTGAAGTGTTTTGTTTTTTTCCTTTCTTGTTAATAGTTTTGACACTGACTTGCTCTCCGTCTCTCTTTAACTTTGTGTAGATGTGGAGTCCCTTCATCCATGGCTGCAGCCAGATGACCTCCAGTGACTCCACCAGAGGACCCCTGCAGGGTGCGACAGATAAGCCAAAACATTATGACCGTTCACAACCAATTCCACTAAATGCCTCAAAGTAACTGAGGGTGGTCTCTGCTGCCTCAGGTTACCTTTAGAAGTGCAGATCTTTATGGTTTGGAGCTGTTTGGACTAGCACTGTGTGTATTTGGAAGTTGGTTATAGGAATAAATATTAATGTACATTCTCAGTTCCTACTAATTACTAATGCCTCATCTCTCTCAACACATAGAACCATCAGATTTCGATTCACTATGCAGTAACATCTAGAAAGAATCTGATTGTTCAGCTTCATTTATTAGCATGGAAATTATTCCAAATACACTGCATACCTGGATTGGAAACATACAGTTAAACATTATGAGTCATGGTTTGGCCTCCCCAGTAATATTATTGAAACTAGAGACTTTATAAAAGAGAGACACGAGACTCAACAAATCCTGAATATGAGAAGTTTGTAACTCTAATAATGGCCGTCAACCTCACCTGTCTCCCAACAGCCAATCATATTGTTGCACTGACATATATCCATTTGTTATGGAAGTAAAAAATCAGCTGAGTGTCCTTATTTCTCTCAGCTTCCTGTGTCTATGGGATGAGCCATGAGTCATTGATCATATCCTAACTTTGGACTGAGCTGTTAAAGAAGCTGTAATGTGTAACTTTCAGCATGTGTGGTAAAAGTATAAGCTAAACTAAAAAAAACAAACTCGTGCAATATTTATATTTATATCCTGCTGACCCTTGAAAGTGAGCTTATGGTTCTCATTCATCCATTTAGTCGCCTAGAGATATGACCAAAATGTCTGTGGTAAGATTTGTTTCTATAAGGAGTTTGCTGTGACAGTTATATTTTACTCTTTTCAGTAGGGCAATATGGCCAAAAATATTTATCACGATATATATTTGAACATTTGCAATAATGATATAACTGACGATATAATTGACGCGAGACAAAAAACTTTACAACTCTGCAACTTTATTAGTGCAAAAAACCCCCATCAATGTATTTTTACTTAAACAAGCAGCTGTTTTTTTTATGTGCATTAAAGTTATATAAAAATGTAACAGTGCAAATGCAAATTCCTTGCTGACAGTTTAACCAAAAGGCATTTCCAGTGGAAATTGGCCGACATATCCTGAGCAGAACCATGTAAAATATCCACAAAACTTAAGGTTATACAGGTTATACACACACAATACGGTAATATTATGTTGAAGCACAGCACGTATCACTCAGCGAGGCTCCTGACTACGGTAGCCATAATGCTCGGACAATCCATCAAGCGGTGTGGCTTCGTAGCTACCAAAGTTGTACTAAAACATTTTTTGACAGATTTTCGAGCGCTGTGTACCACATAAAATGGGTTCGAGGTCAGTAAGCACAACCAGAATTCATACATAAGGCACTGTCGATTTTTCAGAAAATCAAAGAATTTTAAGAGCGACTTAGATTCCGAAAAACACGGTAATAACGACGGGCCGCTTGCATGCTCTACCAAAAAATGTGCTTTGTTGTGTATCTGACGGACGAAAGCTAAACCAGTTCCACACCACTGAAGTTGCAGCATTTTTACAAACCAATTCTGGTTCATCCGTTTCATTTAACGATCCGCTTTCGCCCTTCTCATTCTCCGTCGCTGCCTTACTTTTTCTGCCATGTGCGTATGAAAACAAAGGCACTGCACATGCGCGTTTTACCCATATTCTATCGCCATATTCCATTTTGTTATCATTCCTTTTTTTTTTTGCGCCTGTCCCGTTTGGTTCTTTTGTCATCAGAAATCTTGTCTAAAGGTGAGGAAAGATGCCCAACGGATTTACTTTACCAAATTGACCATCCCAGCCTTGCTGTAGTGGTCTATTTGATTCACCTTTTATTGTTTATTTTATTTATTTTTTATTTTCACTTGCTAGATATGGGACAGACTTGAATGAGGAAAAGAAAAGGGAGAAAAGAAGAGGGGAAAAAAACAGTGGAGAAGAGGGACGGGGATAAAGGGCAAAAAAACAAACCAACTAAATAAGCAGACAAAAAAAAATACATATATCGATCACCTGGATCACCTGTTGAGAAAGAAAAAAGAAAACAAGCAGAAGAAAACGAGAGCAATAGAATAAACAACATCACGATGATATATGGGAATATAACAGTAGCTACTAAATATTAAACATTATTGTGCAGCACGTAATATCGACATTTTCTTATCATTCCTAACGTTATACCAGTATTATGAACTGTATGATATGGCCCAGCCCTACTTTTCAGTTTACTAATTTTCATCTGTTTGCAGTAAGACCAGCAATATTTCACCTGCATTAAATCACAATCATGTTTACATTTCCCTTCTTGACTGGAACATTTGGATCAGTTTTAAATCATATAACAAGCGATTAAATTACACAAGATCATGAGAAAAATCATGTTGACACCTCATGACCCTGATGAAGGCCACAAGCCGAAACGCGTTGGTCAATTATTAAAGTTGTTCATCTTCCTTCAAGTGTTGCTGGAGTTGCTGCATTGTGGCCTCTTTCACAGAAAGAAACCAAAACCTCAAACTTTTATCTCATTAACTCTAGTGACCAAATATTTGGTGTAACATTTGAATTAGTTATGAAATTGCAGAAGAAAACTGTTGTTTTCTTTCCAAAGCACAGGCTGAATGAATCTCAAAGCTTTCTTTTCCTGCAGTGTTTTTTTTTCTTTTAAGGTGACTTATATCAGAAATATTGAAACACACAAATAAATATGGCAGGAAATTCTACCAGGTGCTGTTGAATTCATATCATGCTCTGCCTAAACCAGGACGGGCCAGGGATGAAATATGCAGAATAAATCCTCATCTGTGCACGTTGACAGTCCCGATTGAACCTCAGATATCTGATGCTAAGATGAGAGAAAAATTAAGCAGCCACTTCCCTCCTATTGCCACTGAACATAAGCTAAATTTAGCTCTCCTATTTTTGGACCATCACCCTCAATAAAACACATGATGCCGTGCAGAGATGAAAGATCTGCTTCTGTCCTCATTTAGGCCGCAGATGCGCCCACACACTCATACATGAGCATGAATGATCCAACCAGTGACTTCATGCACCAGTTAGCTCATCTTGCTGTCACATGTTGCTAATAGTAACAGCCCAGTTTCTCACATTTGCCTTTCTTTCATTTTTGAATTACAGCAGGATCTGCAGCACTGCACTTCAACACTGTTAACGGCTTTAACTGCCAAACAAGATGTACTTTGATATACGTAATCAGATCAGAAACTGTATATGGCAGCCCACCCACTTCTCAACCAGTTCAAACAAAGAAAAAGCCACACTGAGATCCTTTTATGTTAATAATATAAATTCAAAAAGAAAAGAAGAGAAAAAACAATCAAATGTTTTCCACAATAATTAGAGCTGCATAGAAAATAAATTATCTCATGGAGTAATTGATATTCTGATTTTCAGATATTATATCTGATCCAGCATCCATATGTTGTTGATAATCGTGAAATGTTTTTGGTTTTTTTTAATCTAGTTAAATAGCTAAAACATCTGTTTTAAGTCTGCTCAAATGAATTAAAACTGACTAATAAATTATATTTTGCTATAAACAGTATGAGTGTACACAGTAAATGCATAAAGGCTATGCAGTGTTTGCTGCTGATGTTAGGATTGCACCTAGACATGACAGGCAATGTAGCTTATATGCACAATTGTATATTTATTGCAAGTGAACTCTTTAGGAATATATATAAAAGAGGGAATGAGTGATATCCCAGATAATTTGGGTAATGATTTAGAATTCACCCAAAGCAAGCAGAAGACCATCTGTGAATGCATATTATATTGAACCTTGAATAAATAGGCTACGGTAGCAGAAGACCACACTGGGTTTCACTGTTGTCAGCTAAGAACAGGAACAACAGCAAACTGAGGCTTCAATTCGCACAGGCTGAGCAAAATTAGACAACAGAAGACTGGAAAAACATTGCCTGTTCTGATGGGCCTCGATTTCTGCCGTGACATTCGGATGGCAGGTACTGAATAGGGTGTAGCAGTTAAGGTTGGTGGTGGTGTAATGATGTGTTCTAGGCACACTTTGGGCTCCTTAGCCATTGTCCTTTCCATTCTTTGCCAGTGTTTTTTTGATCAATTAAACTCTAATTAAATAGTGATTAAATGCCTCACAGAACTATCTTAATTGCTTGTTGTGAGTCAAGACAAATTACGGTTGTCTTGACTCACAGCAGGACTATAATTTAAGACTGCTGTAGTAAAAGGAGGATTGTGACTTCCATCTGCACTAATTTAAATTCAGTGGTATAGCTTTATTCTGGGACACATCTCTAAGAGCAGGAGCAAGACCCCCACCCCCCGAGGCTGGGGTGGAGATGGTTTGTAATGTAAATTTTGCAGATATGCAGGAACTGTACACAATCTGAAGCAGCTTAAATAGCGCGCCCTATATGAGATTTGCTAATTGGATGTGCGGAAGCTTATCAGCTGAGGCGTCAGCTGATGTGATCTGGGATTGAGATCAGCTGATCTGCCTGGATTGTGACTGAGATTGACCTCATGATCTGCCTGAAACAGTACTGTGCTCGGTTAATATAGAACAGAGAAAAGCAGGAAATCCTCTCGTCTGCCAAACTGCAATCAGTGACTGTTTCACAGTTTTTACTTGATGAGAGATTTCAGCAACGTTTCTGACACTTCCTGAAATTGATGGCCACATCACGTTACCATCTTTTAGAAATGTTCTGCTTGTTTGGGTTGAGCTTAGCGCCTATGCCATCTGCATGTCAGAATCTATTAAATGCATGCTGGGAACTGTCTCCATCTCCTTTCTCTTCAGCCTGACCATCCATCTGTCCACCTATTTTTTATCTGCAGTCTTTCCCCTCCTTCCTCTAAGATCTCCCTCTTCCACTCGCCCTCTCATTAGAGCTGCTGAATTATTTAACATCAGACAGTGGGCTTGGCTGCTGAGCCAGAAGGAGATGAAGAGGAGAGGAGGAAAAGCTGGAGAGACGGAGAAGCATGGAGGTGTCCGATACTGCGGGAAGTCGTGAGTCAGCAGGGAGAGAAAGGAGCAGTGGGAGGGAGGAGTGAAGGAGTTTATAGATAGCTTTAGGTGATACGACAGGAGAGAGTGGCGTCAAATGCCTCCTGGTGCGTTTGTGTCCGTGTTTGTGCATGCGCGCATCGATTGAGCGGAGAAGGTCATGGAGCTGAGAGGAGATTAGCAAACTAGACTCGGAGTAGGGGGAGCGCGGCAGCAGAGCTAACGCCTCCTCTGAATAGCGCAGAAACAGGAGGGCTCAATACAAAAAGGACAAGAGGAGCTGTTGCAGTATGGGGGAGAGCTATATGTACCAGCGACTCCCCTACACCAGAGGAGAGGGGGAGGGGGAGGATGAAGAGGCGGGAGACAGGAGTGTCGGTGGACAAATGGTAAAGTCTGAAGTTGTGGGTGGATGTGCAGCATCTCTTCTTCTCTGGCTGTAATTACACTATGTCTGTGTCTTTTTGTTCAGTGTTTTTCTATGAATATAAGTGTGGGTGTGGGGATGCAGGTGTATTGATCTTGGGTCTAATCTTACAACAGACACCAGATTTCATTTGATGTCTGTTTAAATTATTTAGTATCCTCATGGTTTAAAAAACAGTGTCTACTTTGTGAACCCTGTAACTGCACCAGTTATAAGTTAAACCAAAAAACTTCATTCTGAATTCAGTTTTAGGGTCTAAAATTACCCAACAGCAATTGACTATAAAGCAATAAATTAACAAACAAGCAAACAAATGTATTCCTGCCACTTAATTATGGAAGCTTGTTTCTGCAAGTCTGCAGAGGTAATATCAAGTTAATTTGGGTTATTGTCTCAAAATTTCATGTCAAAATTTTGACTTACTGATTGAGTATCTCAAAATTTAAAGTTACTTTTGATTAAGTAGGTCAACATTTTGAAATTTTAACGTACCTCTGCCTGGATTTTTTTGTTTTGTTTTGTTTGTTCTGGTTTTTAATTGTGAATGGCAGACAAAAGCCTTCACACTTAATGTTGCTTCCGTTAAATTTTAACTATTTTGTGTTGGGGTCCTGAATCCAGAGCGAACCTGCTAATGCTAGTCCAATGCTTAAGTCATGGTTCCACAATTGGGGCTGTTTGAACATGCGTTTGTCTATGGAGTGGGGATTTCAGCCAACTCAAACATGTTTCTGTGCTTAATGTGCTGCTCCCAAGGGTAAAGTTTAGTTTTGCAAAGAGCTCTATGACAGCGCTGTATTAATGCGTTTACATCTTTTAATAGTTTTGAAATATTAGGATGAAGCTATACAAAAAGCAAGAAGCTAGAGCTAGTGGTTGTTTACCTTAGCTTAACAAAGACTGTAGACTACAGTTACAGACAAATGCTGTAAAGGTAACGCTAACAAACACTCTAAAGATCTAATGAACATTTTGTATCTTTATTAATTATCCAAGAAAATTGTCACTTCACTTATTCTACCTCAACAAACACACAATATTGCTAATTAGATGCGATTTACTTGGATCTTTCTCTTTCACATAGAGCCTGGCTAGCTCCTCTTTTCTTGGCTAAATTAAACCACTGTTGGTTTTAGGCTTGACATCAGTAAGTGAAGTTTGTATGTAAGAGTGACATTAGATTAAGGCAAAGTAAATGTTGTAGTATATTGTCACCGTATACGGTATACAATTAAAGCAATTAGTTAAGAGGAAATTGTAGTTTGCTTATCATGAAATGGTGCAAAACTGGTTTTAGTTAATAATTTAAAGTCTGTGAAAAACTTTAAAGGTCTTTCAACTTGTGAATCTGTGAATCTGCACATTTGCTGCACATGCAAAAATGACTCCTGCTTCGAGACACAAATTCCAGCCTTAAGGGGTCTCAAGCTAGTGTACTCCTCGTGTCTGCACAAAGCCTGGATAAGTGGGAGGGCTGCGTCAGGAAGAGCATCCAGCGTAAAATCGGTGCCAAATCAAATATGCAGATCTATCCACTTTGGCTACCCCTTGGGAAATAAAGGAGCAGCAGAAAGTACATTTTGCTGGGGAATCTGCAAAAAAAGATGAAACAGTAGCGTCCTAAACAATTGTCAGAAAATGTGTTTGTTGAATCTTGAAAGTCATTTTCAGGAGTAAAAATGCCCCAAATTTTCTTACTCCAGCTTCTTAAAATATGAGCACTTATTGTTTTCTGTTCTTGATGCTTTTCCAGATATCTAATCATTACATTGGTGCTGCAGATGTCACATCCCATCAGTCATTTTGGCTTTTCATAGCTGAGAGTAGCTCCTGCACTTAGAGCACACATTACAGTGTGCCCATTAATGGGGTCCATTAACATCACGCTCAGTAATGGAACAATTCAATTGCATAAGCAGAGCTATGTTAAAACTGGAGGCTGTTAACAGCACTGTATGCATCCTGATGCAAGTGAAATGTGTGTTTGCTGTGTAGATGCAGTGTGAGGAGGGCACAGAGTGGCTGCTGGAGCTGCTGACAGATGTGCAGCTGCAGCAGTACTTCCTTCGGATCCGTGATGATCTCAACGTCACACGACTCTCACACTTTGACTACGTCAAGAATGAAGACCTGGAGAAGATCGGCATGGGACGCCCAGGTACCTCTTTAAGTGTTTTTCACCCCAAACCTACGTGATAAACAGGTAATCTAAACAAATATCAGATGTGTCTGTGTGTTATCTTTTAGAAAAATACACTATAAACATACAATAAAATCCAGGTTTATTTGTGTTTGTATTTTTGCTGGTCCAGGTCAGAGGAGGCTCTGGGAGGCAGTCAAGAGGAGACGAGCCCTTTATAAAAGAAAATCCTGGATGAGCAAGGTGCAGTACCTCTCCTGTCCTGAAAGTTGCTCAAGCAAGGCTGCAATCTCACAATATGATATTCATGTATAAGCTGCATTTGTAAAAATGTCTGCTTTCACCCTCAGGTATATTTAGGAAAAGGAATTTTAGTTTGTATTGATGTGGCTTTGATTCTAATTTTATTTTATTTTTTCATGTTATGTCACATGGTCTATGTGTGTCTTTTATCAAAATAGGTTAATTTAGATTCATTCAGATTCAAATCAAGCGTGTTCGCATGCATAAGAAGTTTCTGGCCCTGCAGGTGTTTCCAGTGAAACGACCGGACGCTGACACACAGCAGCCCCACGGGGCATCGTCTGCCGCGGCCCCGGCCAGTAGTGAGTCAGGGGCCGCGCTCACCTGCCTGATTAGAGAGTCGGAGCTTCAGCTGTTTGAGCGGCTTGGAGACGGGACATTCGGGGTGGTGCGGCGAGGAGAGTGGACTGCACCCAACGGCAGAGTGGTGAGATGAAGAAACACAGTATGAGGCAGCTGAGAATGTATGACATAGAGGCTCAGGGTGTGTTTGCCCACAAACAAGCCACTTGGGTCCCATCTAGGCTAAGCATGTGGGTCCCATAGCAGTTTATCCCTTTTGGGCCTGTAAGAAATATATCTGTGGGCAACTCGTAGTCTCCTTGCATGAGAAAACCTACGTAGGAGGTAGAAAGGGCAAAGATGCCATGGGCTCTGTGTGCACACCAACTAGGGGCCCACGTAGGATAAATGTGGGTTTGCAGCCCCACAGTTCACCCACAGCTACCCACTGAGGGCCCACACTGGCATGTTGGCTGGTATATTATTTATAAAAAAGAAACATTATACAAGGAAATGTGACTATTCTGGAGAAGATGAAAACACAGAACATGTTTTAGTACACAGTCAGAAATATGAGGCTGAGAGAAGGTGACTGATTCAAACCATTTTAGTAAAATGAATCTTATTGATATACTGAAAAAGAAGTGAATGTTATCAGTCCAATCTTTCATTTTCTGAAATATCACGCGTGTTCTGCGGCCCACTGTGGGTTGTGTGGGTCTGCCCGCAGCGAGGCCACACATGCCCCAAAAGGACACATTTGCTGGGTATTTGTCACTTCCTCTTAAGTTAGAGCATCCCATTTGAACTCCACAAAGTGATTTACTTATTTATTTTTTACAGAGGTTTCTCTAAAATCAGCTCTCCTTTTCTTTGTAGTTGTCAGTGGCAGTAAAATGCCTGAAATCAAATGTACTGGACTCAGACGGTCTGGATGATTTCATCAGAGAGGTGAATGCCATGCATTCACTGAGCCACCAAAACCTCATCCGCCTGTATGGCATCGTCCTCACACAGCCTATGAAGATGGTAATCCATGAGACACACACACACTTATAAGAGGGAGTTTGTCCTCTTTTTGAGAACTTGATTTATTTCCAACAGTCGATACATTGTAGCTGCTGAGCTATCAGATGTTTTCAGTGATTTTACGCTGAATGTTTCAGAGCTGTTAAGCTCAGTTTAGCCTGCAGGAGTTTCTGCTGCCTCAGGTCTGGCTACTTTAGAATAGCCCTGAATATAAGATCAGTGTTTCCCACACACAGAGGAAATTCAAGTACAAAAGAGTTCACACAGTCTACAAGTTAAAGATTTGCCGCTTCCAGATGTAACATATTTTTTAAAAAAGCACTGAAAAACAGTACAGACGGGATTATATATTTTAAAAGCAGTGCACAAAACATAAACACAATGAGCTCTGAGCACATTTTGTTTGTTGGAGTGTAGGTGACTGAGCTGGCTCCTCTGGGCTCCCTGTTGGATCGGCTCAGAAAGCGGCAGGGTCACATCCTCATCTCCTCGCTGTGTAACTATGGCGTGCAGGTCAGTTAATGCCGAAAGGAAAAAACCCCACAATGAAATTCAGTTTTATCACACTGTTCTCTCTAATTAGATTTTCTTGAGTACAGTTTCCATAATATTTGTACATTTGTTTAAATTTAAATATTTATTTGTTGGAGATACAGCTCTATTTTATGACATTTCCCATGTGTAAGAATGCAAAAATGCTCCCATCTGTCACTCCACACCTTCTCCACAGGTGGCCTGTGGGATGGCTTACCTGGAGCAGAAGCGTTTCCTCCACAGGGACCTCGCAGCCCGTAATGTGCTGCTGTCCACCAATGAAACTGTGAAGATTGGAGACTTTGGCCTAATGAGGGCACTGCCTAAACACACCGACCAATACGTCATGGAGGAAGGCCACAAAATCCCTTTCCCATGGTGAGAGTGACTTTTTTCTGTCTCTACATACTATCTGTGTTTCATTATCTCAGCGTCTCAGTTGTTTTTCACCGATCTCTCCAGGTGTGCTCCAGAGTCTCTGAAGTCTCGCACTTTCTCTCACGCATCTGACACCTGGATGTTTGGGGTCACCCTTTGGGAGATGTTCACCCACGGACAGGAGCCGTGGCTGGGTCTGAATGGGAGCCAGGTGCATCTTTGAACAACCCTCTGACATAAAAAATAAAATAAATGAATTATTCATTAGCTTCAGCTAATCACGCCATTATTTATGTGTCGGTTTACAGATCCTTCACAAGGTGGACGTGGAAGCTGAGAGGCTGTGTAAACCAGACGATTGTCCTCAGGATATCTACAATGTGATGCTGCAGTGCTGGAGCCCCAAACCTGAAGACAGACCAACTTTCATTGCCCTCAGAGACTTCCTGCTCGAGGTAGCACAGTAGTTTAAGTAAAACACTGTCGATCGTAATCACTAAATGTGCTTTAGGAAACGATTCTTTGTTGGCTGCAAGTATGTATTCCATGTCTAAAGGCTGTCTTTGACTCTGCTGGTGACACTAACGACACTGTGTGTGCTCTGCAGACCATGCCCACAGATATGAGAGCCCTGCAGGACTTTGAGGAGGAAGACAAGCTCCAGATTACAATGAATGATGTTATCACCATCATTGAAGGAAGGTCAGTGTGTGATGTTTTGTTAGCTAGAACATGCCTGTAAGGCATCCTTTTAGCCTGATTTTGAGAGAGCAAGCAGTTTCTTAATCAGGTTAGTGGGTTTGAGAGTCGTGCTTATGTAAGTGCCTACTACACAACGGATCTCCCGTTGAAACTGGATTCCTTACATTGTAGAAAATTACTGCAATTATAATCTTATGACTTCCTTATCACATTAATATGCGTGTGTGCATCGTATATATTGTATGTCTGTAACTACCTAACTACTAAATTAAAACCCAGAAGTTGGCAATTAAGAACGTGTACTGCTACAAGAATGCACATTACTGTAGGACAGTCACCACGTTGTTTTCATACCTGTTTGTGTGTTTTCAGGGCAGAGCACTACTGGTGGCGAGGTCAGAACAGGCGCACACTGCGTGTTGGTCAGTTTCCCCGTCATGTAGTGACGTCAGTCGCCGGTCTTTCCGCCCAGGACATCAGCCGGCCACTTAAACACTCTTTTATACACACTGGACATGGAGACACAGACCCCCAGAGGAGCTGGGGACACGCAGACCGCATAGACAGGTTAATGATACAGTACCTACAGTAATGTAGTGTCATACAGTGTGCTTCGTCAGATGTGACTGTGCTTTCTGCGTCCATGGATGGCTCTAGGCTGCTGGGCTAATGTTAGAGTCCCACCACAAGTCCAGAACGCAGAAATAGAAGACTGGAAAATGAATCTATTACAGAATAGACTCTTCTTTAAAACAGGTTAGGAAGGAGGATTTATAGATTTGTGTTATTTACATTAGGATTCCACAATGATAAGGCAGGAGAACAGATAACAGTTCTAAAAAAAAAAATCAGTTTGAAAGAAGAAAAATCACATAAAGCCAAAGCACTAAAATTGCGTTTTAACTGAAACCATGCATGTACTATTTTAAGACTGCCTATACTGCAGCTCCCCACTAGAGGGCAGCTGTGTATCATGCATAGTTTAACAGATGTTTTGCTGTTGAGCTTTAGAGGATTTTAGAAGACACGTCCACATCACTGCACTGTTTGCAACAATAGAGGAGTAGTGAAATAATTTTACTGATGTTCCAGTTCCTACAACGGGATTATTAACATGTTATTAACAAGTATGTTTATTAGCTTCAACCATCTTCAGTATGAGTTAAAGGACAGGACTTGGACTTATTTTCAATTTTAAACTTTTATTACATAAAAATGATTTTCTTTCCTTAGCCTGTACTTGGGGAACCCCATGGACCCTCCTGATGTCCTGGGAATGGATTCAGGCATTGCGAGACCGACCAAACTTCCCAACCGTGCCAAGAGTAAATTCATTTGTGCCGTGAGACTGTATTTTTGCTGAATAGTGATCTAACTTTTCTGTTACACCGATGCATGTCAAATCGAACCTAAACGCCTTTGTCTGTTTTTATCAGAGCTACCTCCCCCTCGTCCACCCCAACCTGCCGTTCTGCTCAAGAGTGAGATTTTTTCTTTAATCCTTCAAACACATGCATGTCAGTAGAAGCAATTATCTAAATCTAGAGTTTCATGTGTGTCCAGAGCCGTTCTACGACTCTGTGATGGACGATTACGATGACGAGGAAGACGCCAGCGCGTCGTCTGGGTTGAAGAAGCTGGGAGCATCCCTAGGTCTGAAGCTTCGGCCGTGGGAGGGGACAGGCGTGCGTTCAGCCAAGAGCGAGGTGTCGCTTATTGACTTCACCGATGACAGTTTCAGCTCTACCACACCTTCTCCGCTCACTGAGTCTCGGCAGCTAGATGAGGACACCCTAAAGGTAGCTCAGACCTGAGTCAGACTGTAATAGTTGATGCTCTTACCCTCATTAGTAAGAGATTTTTTTTTTTAACTTCACCTAATGTGACTTCAAGACTGCATTGACCAATATGAGTCCCATTTCCCCTTTCATTATGGCCTAGAACTGTCTTTTAATGAACTGTTGAGGTTGAGGGTTGATCAAGCTGAGGTTGGCATGATTCTTTTCTTTCTTTGAATGTCACCCACTCCCTGAGTGGAACCATCCTGTAATCACAGCAGAGGGGTCTTATATTCCCAGCTCATCTGGAGAATTAGCCATCTGATCTTTTCAGTTCACCCTCTACAACTAAACAATGATTGTGATGTAGTTCAAAGGTTTTCAAGACACGAGGGACCTTACACGGCCACATGCATGGCAGTATCCTCAATCAAGTGTAGGTGGTGCACACACAGCTTGAAATCTTTGCCAGTACTCACAAATGATGAGCTGTCTTGTTTCCCAGAGACAGTGGTCCAACCTTTGGCCTAGAAATGTCATAAATAACCCCTTCCACTTGAATTCACCCAAGGCGCGTGCAATGTGATGGATGATCAGTACTTATTGATTGATAATGTACACGTTCACGCTTTAGTGGTCTTCAGCGGAGTTGCACAGCAATTCCACCTCATACCTTCAGTCTGCCTTCAATCATCCTGACCAAGCTGCAGCTTCATGATATTTATACTGAAGTTTTTGAAGTAAAAGTAAAATTTATTTATATAGCACTTTTTAAGACAGGAAGCTATTACAAAGTGCTTCACATGGGAATAGAAAAGCATTTCAAACAAATCAAGTCACTTTTAGTGTCACGTCACATTACTGGTACACTGGTACAGCACATGTGAGCAAGCTTCACAGGCAACAGTGGTGTGCAAAAAATACAAGAAACATAAGAAACAAGCCAAATATAAGAGCAGGAATGTGAGAATTATAAGAATAAATATGTACAATTTTAAGGATGTATGCACATTAGTAATATCTATGCCAAAGTGTGTGTGTGTGTGTGTGTGTGTGTGTGTGTGTGTGTGTGTGTGTGTGTGTGTGTGTGTGTGTGTGTGTGTGTACACATACATATATGTAAAATATACAGAGGTCAGCAGTGTGAATATTGTGCACAAAAATGGCATATATGTACATTATGGAGTGCATAGTGTTGAAGTTCCGGTAGGTGAGAGTGAGGTGTCTATGCAGTGTTCAGCAGTCTGGTGGCCCGAGGGAAAAAGCTGTCCCTCAGTCTGCTGGTTCGGGACGGATACTGCAGTACCTCCTGCCTGACCGAAGTAGTTTGAACAGTTTATGGCTGGGGTGACTGGAGCCTTGATGATCCTACCCACTTTCCTCAGGCAACACCACCACCTCCAATTATCCTTTCAGAACACAGCACCACTCTCTGGAGAGCTTTGCAGTTGTAACCGGTGCTGTTGCCATACCACGTGGTGATGCTCTTAATGGCACAGCAGTAGAAGGTCCTGAGGATGTGGGGGCTCATGCTGAATCACTTCAGACTCCTGAGAAAGAAGAGGCACTGCTGCGACTTCTTCACTGTTTTGTGTGTACTCACCATGTGAGATCCCTCGCCAGATGTTGCCTAGGAAACGGAAGCTGCTCACTCTCTCCACAGCAGCGGTGTTGATGGTGATGGGAGTGTGTGCTTCCCTACACCTCCGGAAGCCCACTATCAACTCTTTTGTCTTTGTGAGTTTGAGGGTGAGATGGTTGTCTTGGCACCAGTGTGTCAGGGCGCTGACCTCCTCCCTGTAAGCCATCTCATCACCTTTGGTGACCACCACCACCAAACAAACAATATAACAATATTGAATAATTGAAACTTGTGACTAAAACAAAACTCTAACCCTGGAGGAGGTGGACCTTAATAGGTCAACCAGAAATGACCACTTCCAACTTCTGGGTTCTGTAATAGTTCTTTAAACAGAGCTGTACTGTTAGCTAAACAAGGTTAACTTAATATCTTGGCTTGAACATTAAAAAAAAGAAAGAAAGAGGATATCCAAATCAAATCAAATCACTTTTTATTGTCACATCACATGTGCAGGCACACTGGCACAGCACATGCGAGTGAAATTCTTGTGTGCGAGCCCCACAAGCAACAGAGATGTGCAAACACAACAACACAAATGAGCAAAACACAAGAATGGCCAACCTGAAACTAATAAATATATGTACAATATATAATAGTGTATGCATTTCTGGATGTGTATACTAAATATTTTCCTACGTGTGTGTGTGTGTATACACATTTTTACAAATTAAATAGTAAAAAAATAAAATAAAATAATAATAATAAAATATATAAAATATACAGAGTTGAATATGTGCAAAACAAGTGGCATTTATATACAGTGTGGAGTGCATAATGTTGAAGTTCCAGTAGTGAAGCTGAGGTGTCTATGACGTGTTCAGCAGTCTGATGGCCTGATGGAAAAAGCTGTCTCTCAGTCTGCTGGTACGGGACCGGATGCTGCAGAACCTCCTTCCTGATGGAAGCAGTCTGAACAGTTTATGGCTGGGGTGACTGGAGTCCTTGATGATCCTCCCCGCTTTCCTCAGGCACCGCTTCCTGTAGATGTCTTGGAGGGAGGGAAGCTCACCTCCAATTATCCGTTCAGAGCACCGCACTACTCGCTGGAGAGCTTTGCAGTTGTAGGCGGTGCTGTTGCCATACCAGGTGGTGATGCATCCAGTGAGGATGCTCTCAATGGCACAGTGATAGAAGGTCCTGAGGATGCAAAGGTCCAGACCTTTGCAAAACAATTTTTCAGGATTTTCTGGCTGAAAGTCAGGTTTTATTGACCAACAGTGGGTAACTATGCATAAATAAATATAAATGTAATGATGATTTGATGGAAATCGGTGCATTTTCTGGTTATTTCTGAAGAATTAATAACGACATATGTGAGTAATTCAAACCCCAGTGAACACAAAGAAGTAATATTACTGCAGCAGTGATGATTTCCTTTTGGCTCTGGCTCAAACTTTGTTTTTGTTATGCAGGAAAAATCTTAATAACGTTGGATAACTTTTCCTTGTATCTATTTGTCTTCTCAGGACACTCCCTCCATTCTGGACTGGCCTCTCCCCCAGCCAGCGTACGATGAAGTTACTGCAGAGGCTGAGGATCAATCAGAGGACCAGGAAGTGCGGTCCATATACAAAGGGTTGACTGAAGAAGCTTCTTCATCCGCTGGTGGTGGCTTGACAGGAAGGAGCGAATCCCAGTCAGCTGACCTCTTCCAGGAGCTACAGAGGGAGGTAGTGAAAGCTGTATTAATGCCATTCGGGATCGATTTTTACTTTTAAATTATCACCCAAGCTAACATAAAGCTGCTGTTTCTCTGTTGATGTAGGTGATGGTGAAGCTGCAGGTTCCAATGGCAACAGGCCGCTCCCTCCCCTCCTCCCCACTCCCCATGCCTCTGGCTCCTTTGGGCCCGCACCGACAGATCCATCTTCCCCCTCCATCTCCCTCGTCTGCCTCCTCCTTTGCCTCCTGCTTTGAGGACAGGCCTGTGCTGCCTCCTCGCAGTCCCGTCCCTCCTCTGCGTCCCTCCAAACACAACCTCTCCGCCCGTGCCATAAACCCAGAAGCACGCACCAGCTCCATTTCACTGGGCAACGAAGATGACACACCCCCTCAGATCCCACCCAGAGACCACGCCTTTTCTCAGCCAGGCTCCCGCTCCTCGTCACCTGTAGCATTGCCACCTCCTCCTCTCGCCGTCTCGCCCCGTCGGGCATCGGGACTGCTGGGTCCACTCCTGTCCTCCAACTCTCCATCGTCGTCTTCCTCTTTGCCTCAAGCTTCATCCCATTCCTCACGCTTAGGACTTCCTGGCTCATCGTACTCCTCCACGTCCTTACTGGATCCACTCGCCTTTCGTGAGGGGCGTGGCCTTTCCTCACTGATTGACAGTTCGCAGAGCTCTGCCCCCGTCCCACTGCCGGAGAGACCAGCTTTTCTGGAGAGGTGAGTTTTTCATGGAGGCAGATTTTTATGGGTGGAGAGCAAAAAACGAATTTGTTCCCTTGATAATTTATATTTCTTCCAGAGCATATATGTATAAACAAAAAATAGTCCTCAAATGTAATGTTGGGGTAACATTATATTTTTGCCAGCTCAGTGTTAGAGATTTTTATGGCTCTGACATCAGCACTGCACCCTACAAAAAAAAAGAGGATTTGAGGACTTGATAACATGGGACCAATCAAGTGAAATGGTACACGCGTACCTGGGGTGTTTGTGCATGTGAGGGATCATCCAATTAACCCCAGCATTGCGTGACACTAACTAAATGGCACGTGTGCTCCTTCTTCAGCGCTTACTGACTTTACACGGATATATTTATTTCCAAATTTCCCACAAGGTAAATAACAAGTGAAAAATATCCACTATTATGTGAATAACACCTAGGTTGAAATGTGACATAATTTTTATTTATTATTATTTATTTTCATGAAGATCAGGAGCTAAAGTGAGTCATCAAATCACTTGGCATGAGGCATTGCTATTTTATTAGCATTTGTTGTAATAGAATATTTTTTCAGCTTGTTTGAATTTGTCGTCAAGCTGTTGAAACAAAGCTCACATCTGTGTGCTGAGTTCAGGGGGGACCCCAATACAGAAAACAAGCAAGCTTTTAAACCAGATACCAAAGACAAAGAGGAGCTGGCAAGTGGTTGCGCTCACCAACCACTTGCCAGTTTGGACCTCATTTGTCTTTCATAGCATCCTTAAGTCTTCATACCATAGATTAACGAGGAGCTGGAAACATTCCTCAGATATTTGGGTCCATATCGACATAAAAGCATCACACAGGTGCTGCACATTCGTGATGCCAATCTCCTGTTTCACTGCATCCTGAAGGTGCTCTAATGGACTGAGACGTGGTGACTGTGGAGGCCACATTTTACTCATTTTCATTTTGCAAAATATACTCATGTATGCTGTGGTGTTTAAGTGACACTCATTTGGTGCCAAGAAAATATAATCCACATCATTACACAACCACCACCAGCCTGAACTGTTGATACACGGCAGGATGGATCCATGATTTCTGACCCTACCATCTGAATGTTGCTGCGGAAATATACTCCTCAGACAAGGCGCCAGTCTTCCAATCTTCAGTAATTCAGTTTTAGTGAGCCTGTACAAACTGTAGTGTCAGTTTCCTGTTTTTAGCTGACAGGAGTGGACAGGAGGTTTGACATGCAGTGACTTCAGAGATGCTCTTCTTCATACCTTGGTTGTGATTGGTTACAGTCGTCTTCTGATCAGCTCAAAGCAGTCCGGCCTTTCTCCTCTTACCTCTGACATCAACAATGCAATTTCACCCAGAGAACAAAAAAATCCCAGAAAAGAGCAGACAATAAGAGTGGGGCAGACAGTCGCACCGGCGGGAAATTAACCAAAAGTAACGTACAACTGGAACAAGATACAGAGGAATCGTAATTAGAAACTAATGAGAAATTTGACATTTTACACAGCATCCCAACTTTTTAAGTAACACAGTTATGAAAGCAAATAAAAGCTTATGCTAAATAAATGTTTTATAGTTGGAAAATGTCGTCAGAGACTTATTATTACGAGAATTTCTTCAGTGCAACAGTAAAATTTCAGATGTCATTCACAGAGAAACATCATCAGCTAAGGGGCGATGGTGGCTCAAGAGCTGGCAGTTTGTCTTGTAATCAGAAGGTTGCCGGTTTAAGCCCCGGCTCGGACAGTCTCGGTTGTTGTGTCCTTGGGCAAGACACTTCACCCATTGCCTGCTGGTGGTGGTCAGAGGGCCCGGTGGCAATAGTGTCTGGCAGCCTCGCCTCTGTCAGTGCACCCCAGGGTGGCTGTGGCTACAATGTAGCTTGCCATCACCAGTGTGTGAATGACTGAATGTTGTGTAAAGCGCTTTGGGGTCCATAGGGACAAAGTAAAGCGCTATACAAATACAGGCCATTTACCATTCAAAATAATTCATATGCCATATTTCATGTTTCTTAACAGATACGGAGCAGCCAACATGGCGGCAGTCAAACCTATGATGCAGCAGCACCCTAGTGGAGCCAAACCGAACACCTCCTACAACAACAATAACGGCCGAGCTGCAGCTCCCAGCATTCAACGGGAACAGAGCATCACACAGGTGAGGGAGATCATAAGGAATGTCACTTTTTCTATTAAAACAAAAAAGTCATAACTTTTATTTGTTGAGAGTCACAGAAATGACAAACACCGAATGCTGTTGTTTTCCACAGGCAGACAAATTAGAGTCACTGATTTCTAGATAACACATGAAAAGCTAAATTGTCCCTTTTTATTGAATTCACATCCTTTTATCAACAAAGCTTTTAATTGTGAGAATGTAATGCTCAAAAAGCTGCAGATTTGAATCATATTCATATGGTTTTAACATTACCTGAGGAAGAATAATATTAAAAAAGAAAATCATTAACTTTATTACTAATTTCATTGGGACTGCGAATTAGGGAAAAACTTCAAGGGGCTTGTGGCTAATTTAAAAACAGTTTGATTCATTGCATAAGTGACTGAGAGAGTTTGAAAAGAAGGAAACCTGCTCGTTTTGTCACTTCTTCTCTTTGTACAAGCATGGTAACAAATGTGCCCACGCAGAGTTACTCTCCGAAATAAAAGTAGATTTCTTTTCATGTGTATCCATATGACAGTTGCACTTCTTTAAAATGCAAACATGACGTTAAGTTTATTGTCTGATTGTCAGGTCCAAGGAGCTGTGCACGGTGTCACGATAGAGGAGTGTCAGGCTGCTCTGCAGAGCCACGAGTGGAGCATCCCTCAGGCCATAAACCATTTAAAGGTGCAACTGTCTGTCTATACACTTTCCTAGTTTATTTGTTGCCGTTAACAAAGAATATATAAATGAATCAGAGCGCAAAAAAGTGACATATTAACAGCTATTAAGTGTGTTACCTCTTGCAGTTACTGATGGACTATGAACTGCTCTGTAAACTGTGTGATCCAACATAGTAAAAAATTGAAAACAGAATTGCTGAAAAAGAAAAGAATCAATGTGTTGCAATAGCCGAAAGTCCAGACCTCAGTGGGAAGGTATGAGAGCTGTGCATAAATGAATGCACTTAAACCTCAATGAAGCAACTATTAAAGAAGAGCGGGCCAAAATTCAAGCTTGTGATGTCAGATACTGATAAAGTCCTACAAAAAGCAATTACTTCAGATTATTGCTGCTAAAGGTGTTTCTACAAGCTATTAAATCATGGGGTGTACTTAGCTTTCCACATGCTGATTCTACATTTTGGCTTAGTCTTGTCACATAAAGACAAGACTAATAATGACACGTTCAACCATAGAACTGAAAGAGGGTTGTATACCAGGGATTGTAAACACACACATTGAGTTAGGGAGGTTACTGATTGTTTTTGTCCTGTGCTTTTAAAGGTCTTATTATAATTAATGAAACTGGATTAAATTGTTTTCTTTCAATTTTAACATTTAAGCGATTCAGTGGCTCTGCTTTTGAGAAGTACATAGGTAGCTAAAGTTTATTGTCATCATAAAGGTTAGGATGTGGGAGCTTTTCTGTTGCTAAAGAAAGCCAGTGTTCATGCTGCAAAAGAGCATCAGAACAGCAAGAAGAGAGTTAAATGTAGTAAAAACAATGATGGTAAATCACGTGTCTAAAATGCTTCTTTCACCATCTGCGCTGTAGGTGGAGCAGCTGTTTCGGCTAGGGCTGCGTTCAAGAGCCGAGTGCGAGGAGCTGCTGCAGCATCACCAGTGGGACCTGGAACATGCCAGCACGGTCATGCTGGACACATACGGACCACATCGCAACAGGTAATCAACAGTAAATGGACAGAAAAGAGCGGATGCCCACTTTGTTTTTTGTAGTACTGAGCTCTGAGTTACTACTGTCTGTAGCGGCTGATGTCTCTCCCAGGTTGAAACCTGCTTTTAATGTGCCGCTAAGTTTGTCAGCATGACATGACAGCACAAGCACAAATGTGCTAACGATCCATCTGCTTCCTCCATCCTCCTGTTAGACTGCTGCTCCGGTTGCTTTTAAGGAAGATTTTATACACTTCTTAACCTGTGGCTGTCAAATTTCTGACTTGTTGACACAGTGAGAAAAAGAACTTGAGCTAAAATAATCTCTCAAGTAATTTTCTTATTTTAGATTTTCAGTTGGTCATATTGGAAAGAGTGTTTGTAAAAAAATAAAAAAATAAAACCTCAAGTTCTCATTTTTACTTTTATCTAACTTTATGGATTTTGCTTTTGTCATTCATTTATTTGTTGTCCACAGTAAGCGTCATTATATGTCAGCTCAGACACAGCTGACACTCGGCGATCATTGTCTCATCAAAGTAATAAACTTTTGTCACCTGCTACTGTCACTAGGGGGCAGTGTCAAAAGTATGTGGAACCGCTGAATGTGGGAGCTTTTTGGAGCCAGAGGTAAATTATCCACTAAGACTTGCAGGCTTGATTTGTAAAATACAGACACAGACTCCTGCTATTAAGTTTGCAGTAAGATAAAGTATCTGGATTTCTGTTTGTACAGTTGACTACACTGCAAAAATTAAAAAAGAAAAAAGGAAAAAATAACAGCACAAACGTGGTCAAGAGGAGGTCAGCAAGTCATATTCTGCTGTGGTGACAGCTAACAGAAAACCAGCAGCCTCGTAAAAATCCATCTGTCATTCACGCATCCCCAATAAAAATGTGAGCAGGTGAGCTTAGTTAGAAATATGAGTAACTGTGAACAGGAAATGTAGATGTAGAGGCAACATGTTTATTTGTTCTGTAAGTTTAGGAATTTTAACACACGATTCACTGCTTTTTTTTTTCTAGCCAACCTCCAGTGGCCACTACAGGAAGTGCAGTTTTTGGCTTCATTTTTCAGCCCTGCTTAGAGCTTAAACACTCAGCGTTCAGCGATTGTTTGCTGTTGTACAGAATCCTAAACAAAGAAGCTGATATTGTACATTGTTTTTCTGCTTCTTAGGAAGTGAGAGCAGGAGGACAAATTGAGCGGCAGTCACCTTCTGACAAGCTCCCGAGCTCATCTGGATCAGCGCGCTGACACAGAGTCGGCAGGATGACTCATTGCTCCAAAGACCAGAGACGCTTTTTAATGACCATTAAAAAGCGTCTCTGAAGCAGCATGTGTGAATACCTGCTACTACCTGTGTCACTCGCATGCTCACTATAACCTAAAGGAGCAGCTGTTACATGATTCACAATATTTACTTGAACAGTTGTTATTTATCTTTTTTTTTGGTTCTTTTTTTTTTTATCATTGCATTAATCCAGAGTTTGTTTCAGCTGGTAGCTGCTGCAGACGTTTTCTGGTTGTGAGGTTGTTGTAGAGGCCTGTGTGTGTGTGTGTCTGCGTGCGTGTGTGTGCATAAGCTTACTGTAATGTCAAATGGCTTTTTGCTGTCAAAAAGAATCAGGGAGGTATGAGCTGGCGTATAGTTGCACTTTTAGGAAAAATATACAATTAATGTTGTATAAAACATTTTACCGAGCATGTCAACAAAGATGCTAACTGCTGGTCAGAAGAACAATCTATCAGTGAAGTGAAAATGTTGATATGACTGAAGGCATATCAGATATTATTATTATTACTGTAATTTTGTGTCTTAAAGGTTCCACGTGGAGTTTTCATGTAAAAAGGCATTCAAAAGTCTTGAAACCTGCATTCTTCACATCCCAGCATGTCGTCGTCTTTCCTGCCGTCGCTGGCAAATTGCAATGTGAATCGTAAAAACTGCTTCATAGTGCTTTGAGAGTTCAAGAACTCCACAGGTTGCCTTTAAGCAAAACATTTCTGGCTTTACAACAGCAGGAATTCTGAGTGATGTCTTTAGTTTTTATTATAGGAATATTCCTACCTTTTCCTCGTGGATACAGGGTATTAGTCAAATCTCTGCACATTAGATATCTACTGCTACTTTAAACTCATGGTTATTATATCTTACTGTGATTCTGCTGTATGATAATCATCATGCTGAAGAACCTGTCACGCACTTGATTTAGTGGGCTACTGCTACGTGCTGTCGATGCCAAATTTCATAATGCGTGTGCAGATATTAAAAATTTTAACAGCTACATGGAAAAGTTTCTTCTTTTTTTTTACAAAAAAACAAACAACAAAACTGGAAAGTTAAACTTCAGACAGGTGGTAGCAGCTTGGTGAATATGTTTATAGCAGTCATAACTCAGTATGTGTGAAGCATTCAGTTAAGCTCAACTATGAAATCTGTTTAATGTGACACTGACTATAATGTACTGTTTAATCTGAGTTGCTTACAAATGTAAAATGCAAATATGGCCTTCGTTGTTTTATAATAAACTGTAATCTCATTTCTGAAAGCTTTCCTGTGGTTATTTCATTAGTTGGATACAGCGGGAAGACTGGAAGACACAAAGCGGAGATGGAACTCTACATATGTGGTTGGCAAAGATGTTAAGGATATGGAAGTCTGATTTTAATGGGATAAACTAATCCTTTGATTAAATAATGTCAAATTAACTGAAAAAATCCCCCTAAAACTATTTTGTTTACACCAGAGCAAGTGGACCCTGAAGCACGATGTGACACTGGAATCAGGCTAAGAGAAGATGTAAGGGAATGGGAGCATGGATCCTGAGGCTGCGTTCTCCGAGTGGTAAAAGTGAGTGGGCAGGTATTAAAGGTATCTGATTCGGCATGAGCCCCCGCATCCTCAGGACCTTCTGTCGCTGTGCCATTGAGAGCATCCTCACTGGATGCATCACCACCTGGTATGGCAACAGCACCGCCTACAACTGCAAAGCTCTCCAGCGAGTAGTGCGGTGCTCTGAACGGATAATTGGAGGTGAGCTTCCCTCCCTCCAAGACATCTACAGGAAGCGGTGCCTGAGGAAAGCGGGGAGGATCATCAAGGACTCCAGTCACCCCAGCCATAAACTGTTCAGACTGCTTCCATCAGGAAGGAGGTTCTGCAGCATCCGGTCCCGTACCAGCAGACTGAGAGACAGCTTTTTCCATCAGGCCATCAGACTGCTGAACACGTCATAGACACCTCAGCTTCACTACTGGAACTTCAACATTATGCACTCCACACTGTATATAAATGCCACTTGTTTTGCACATATTCAACTCTGTATATTTTATTATTATTATTATTTTTTTTTTTTTTTTTACTATTTAATTTGTAAAAATGTGTATACACACACACACACACACACACACACACACACACACACACACACACACACACACGTATGTAGGAAAATATTTAGTATACACATCCAGAAATGCATACACTATTATATATTGTACATATATTTATTAGTTTCAGGTTGGCCATTCTTGTATTTTGCTCGTTTGTGTTGTTGTGTTTGCACATCTCTGTTGCTTGTGGGGCTCGCACACAAGAATTTCACTCGCATGTGCTGTGCCAGTGTGCCTGCACATGTGATGTGACAATAAAAAGTGATTTGATTTGATTTGATTTGATTTGATTTGTGTGGCCTCGACACAGGAAAGCCAAAATTAATCCCTGAGATTGTTTCCTCGGGGAAACACAAAGACCTAGAGGTTTCTCTAGGGAGCTTGATACCAGTAGTAGTGAGTGGATGAGCCAGCATTTAATGGGCCTGAGACAACTAGTTTAAGCTGAGACATGCAATGAATTATGAACACCGTTTGTAGGTGATTTGAAATGGGCTGCAGAAGGTATCACACTGCCAACTTCAAAACATCCAATGAACCTGGGTGACAATCTTTTGGACTTGGTCTTTGATGGAATATCCTTTCATGCTGTAGGAGGTCAGAACAGTCTGTCAAGCATTTGTTTTGGTTGACTCTCAGGAGTAAGGCTTCCCTTGCAGTTCTCCAAATCCTGCATGGAGTTGGATGGAGGGACCACCAAATTCTCCCTCCAATGCTAGGAATCAGGAAGGCTGACAACCTAAAGAACACTCAAAAGTCACTGTGTTGTGTGCATATTTTCTCCATGATGAATGAAAGCTCCAGATGGGGTTGCTTTCAGTTCTTGGTTAGGACCCAGTCGTGTGTTGTTGTTTTTTTTAGGTAACCCAGACGAAGCATATTCATGTGTCAAGAATAGAGCCGAAACCCTTCCACACCTTGAAGAGCCTTAGCCCCATATCTTGTCAGTGGGTATATACACGCTGTAAATTGATCTGGTCATTGTGAAGCCTTTTCTCACTGGCTGTCACAGGCCCAATACCCCACACTCTAGGAGGGCACCCCAAAAGAAGTGATTGAATGCTTTCTCCAAGTGCAAAAAACACATGCATGCAAATCCTCAAGAGTATAAAGAGTTGTTGCCAGGACATAAACCCCATTTTTCCTCTTCAATCCAAGGTTCGACTAGTCACCTTTCAAAGGATTGTGAAGCTGGGGCACATCCTTCGACCACGTATCTTAAAAGGTTAGCTAATCCAGAGACTCTGTCCCAGGTTAACCCTACAACATCCAAGGACTCAGGGCAAATTTCATTCAATGAATTTATTCAAAGAGTTTATTAACAGCCTCTGTAACCTCAGCCCTAATGATGGGCGAGTTGGTCCTCTTCTTCCCATATTCCTGTACTTCCTCTACCAAACATATCTCAGTTCAGTTCAGGAGACCATTGAAGTATTTTTTCATTTGCCTCACTGCATTCTCAGCTATAATATATAAGAAATCTACATATGGTTTTATTAGAAAATCACCTTCGGGACCTCTATTATACATGAGTATAATACAATAAGTATCCATCTTTATCCATGTTTATGGCATATCTTCAGACTTTAGTCACCAGGAAATATGGCAATCGCAGTTTTAGAGTTCAAGTAAACCTGTCCAAGTATTCTATCTTAGTCACAAGCTCGCTTCCTGTATCTAATGGAAGTCTACTCTGCTTCCTCTGGGACCATCTCCTCTGTCTTCCCCTCTCTCTCACGCACACTCTCTCCTTGAATTGACTGCAGCTGCAGTGCATTGTGGTCTGATTGCCCAGTGTGATCCCTGGACAGCACCCGGACGCTCACACTGCACTTCTCAGCTACAGCAGTAAGCACTCTGTCACTTTCACCGATGATGAATGGGACACACACATACATACTGCACTCATGCACATACTTTGTGCCTCACGCACACACAAAAGAGGCGAGTAGAAACTGGGCTGTGGTGATCAGGAGGTGTCATCAAATTCCTGCTTAATATCACCCAAAATCACTTAATTTGATATTTGCTTATAGTGTTATCATGATTATGTAAACTTAGCTACAGCATTAGATAGATGCTTGATCGATTCATTGTTGATATGAAATGCTTTATTGTTGAAATGACACCCTTTAAGGGGCGGGATACATCAGGCAGATTGTGATCGTTCACTTCTTGTAGCTGATGGGTTTGGAGGATCTTTGACAGGGGATGTATTGTAATGGCTGTAGATGGCTGGACCAAAATGTCAGGTTTTGTGGGGTGTTTCTAGCAAACGTGGTTCAAGGAGTCCAAAGCTCACTGATGTGTGTGAGGAAAAAGGTTGACTCTGTGCTCAGGCTCCTGTCCTGAACACTGTGACACATGAAAATATTTCAGAAAGTTTCAGAAGGTGGCCAGTTTTTCTCGACACTAGTTCATTTACTCTGGCCTAAATCAGTTCATGAGTTTGTAAACTTGTATCTTTTCCCTCTGGTTTGGTTAGTTTTCAGACAGAGGAAAAGCCAAGCGAACTACAAATGAACCAAAATGTGTTACTACGTGAGAACTTTCAGTCTACTTATAGGCCAAATGTGTCTGGGGCAGGAGCAACAACAGTAAATACAGGAAGAAGTTGCTGTGTTCTGCACTACTGGAAAATTTCCGTTCATTGCACAGCTAGTTGTTAGCCTGTACGGACCTTTGCACATCTTTAGTACCTTGTAGCATCCCAGAATACAAAGCATACTGGATGAGGGAAGTTTTTTTTAGCTCAAACCCGCACAGGTGATAGTCGGGTGGGATCGAGGTCAGACCACATTCACAACCTGAGTCTGCCAAATTCATAAACACTACAGCTCATATTATTTTGAGTTCTGATTCCTATTTAGATTTCTTTACTGTTCTGTCATTGGTTTGAATTCTTGGTTTATTATTTATTATTCTTGCTCCTTTAACTCTGTTTGTTTACTAGTTATCTTTTGGTTACTTCCTGTTTTAATTTGAAAATTTATTTTCTTCCATATCCTGTGATAGTTTTATTTCTCTGGCTTCCCTTGATTGCTCTCACCTGTGTGTAATTACCCTGACCTGGCACTTGTTCTTCCCGTTTCCCCAGTCATCCCTCGGTGTATAAATACCTTGTTTTACTCATTATATAGTAACCTCTCCTTATACACTGTGCAGCACTGTTTTATTGATCATCCATTTGGGATTTTCTTTATTGCAAGCTTATCACCAGCTGTTAGAGTCTGTTTTTAGTTGACTCCCTGTATATGGGTCTTGAAGTCTGCAGTCCATAGCTATCAATCAAAACCATCTCCACACAATTTTGGCACAGGTTTTACATTAGTCTGACACATCAGCAAATAATCAGACTAACAGTGCAATCTTGCCAACTAAAGTAGCTGCAGGCACTGGATAATTTTAGACATTATCTGTGGATGTGAAAATAAATATTTTATTTCCCCACAACATCATAAAATGCTTGTGCAAATATTGAGCATTCCAATGCTTCCAGAGTCTTGCTGCAAAAACAATTGATCATATCCATACTGCAGTTTTGTGGAGGTTTCCATAAACTAGGAGCTCACCTGTGCACTATACACTTCTTTGCTAGAGGCTCATTCAAGCACAGTCATCATCTCACTTGTTTTTTGTAAGCCAAGCATCCAAAATGTTTTTCTTTTCTTGTCATAAATCGAAGATGACCTCATTGTTTCCATGTCAAATTGAGTCAGAACTTCGACTGTTACATCAATTGCTGTTATTTTTTTCCCAACTGTTTACTGAACCTGAAAACTTGACAGCTGTAGCAACAGTAACTAGGAAAGGCATTGATTAGCTGAACTATATATTTACTTAACCAAACAACATGATTAATTAACTCAGCCGGAAGAACTAAAAAAAACTAATCAAAAAACTGTATTTCAGCTTTTTGATTTGTTGTCTTTTTTTCACTCTATAACAGCACTGTACATGAACCTGTGATTTACCTTTCAGACATATGATCAACTAAAGAACATGAAGTGTAAAATCTTTGTGTGGGGCTGTGCATTGATTTCCCTTGGGGCCTTTCAGACATTTGGCTCATCAGCAGACTCTTGCAGCCAATCGACAACCAGCTGGAGGCTGTATGTGAGACTGCTGGAGATTGATTGCTCAGAACTCACCTGCCTCTGCTCTACCTGACAGAGTGATCAAACACACGATGGATCAATACATCAGTTAATAGTATAGATTGACTACCTGGACAATTGACCTTCCAATAACTCTCTCTGTCCTCATCCAGGCCTCCCAGACTGTGGAAGCTGTTCACAAACACTCCTGACAAAGATGGAGAGGTCAGAGATGAGACTTTTTGTCATGTTCGGTAATGCCGAGGCTACTTCACAAATAGATTTTCCTTCTCTCCTGGTTCACTCGTCCCGTACATGATTGCTTCATATTTAACCTTGCGTGATACAGCAGGACTTTATCCTCCTTTCAGCTGTTACTTTAAGTCTGTCAGTGGAGATGTACTCATTTCCTCAACCACTGAAAAGCTATTTGTCAAAATTACCTTTAAGCTTCAATCACACGGTTCAATCCTTTTAAAAGAACACATTTCACTCAGACCATTTGACTGCATGTGGGAGGAAGAGGAGAAAAATGGAGGGGAAAGATAAAATATCACTTTTTTGTGTATGACAACTCATCTTCGCTCCTGCTGCACTGACATGCCAGCTCCTCCTTATTTTCTTCAACCTGCCTATCAACTAAAGATAAATTTCAGTGCTGACATGGGTGTAATTACCATGATAATGTAATTATCATGTTGGATTCTCCATATGCAAACTTTATGTACATATTTAAACCTCTTTGCTCACTTGTGCCTGTGACTATACATTGCTGCCGATAGTGGGGTGATTTCTAAGTGTAAGGACTGCACTGGACAATTTCTGTTGCTGTATTTCATTAATGTCAACATGTAATTCTGTTGTGCCTTCCACCCACTTAATTACAGTCAGTCAGCCATAGATAAATATAGCTTATCTAAAATAGTGTACTTTTAAAGCGTTTCAGGCTGTCTCACAATGCATTTCCATTGTAGCTCTTTTGACTTGTACAGAAGTTGTACTGTTCTTGGAATCTGCAGATGGCAGGGAGAGGAAAGGCAAGGTTTCTGAAATATTTGGGGGAGGAGGGTCACAGATTTTTAGAAGGGAGCATTTTGCAAGACAGAGATGTTGCCTTGCCTTATGTTCAGTTTGTTTTGGAGGACACTCTAAACCTAAATTGGTGAAACAGTCTCAAAAGAGTGAAGCTGCCAAACTCTAGCCCTTCCAGGTTCTAAACCTCCTGCCACAGTCTTGTCGACGATGGGCCCAGCAATGCTGGCAGGTTTGCAAAGCTCTACTACAACAAAGACCCTCCCTAGTGCTTCAGCTTCCAGTTCAAGCTGTCACGATCCTGGGTCTTATGACCCAGTGTTTTGAGTTTTAGTTCATTTTGATGTTTTAGTTTATGTAAGCCCTTCAGGTTCCTAAGTTCATTTGTTATCATGCTTAAGTGTTTCTAGTTCTTATTATTTCCCCCTCGTGTTTCCAACTATGGTAAATCTCCCCTGCTTTTCATGTGTTTCATGTCTGTGTCTTACATTGTGAAGTTTGGGTTGTCATCTCTACGTCTCATTATGTTTCCTGTTTTATTGTGAAGAGGTCTGGTGTTTCTGTGTTCATCGTGTTCAGTTTTACTCTTCCCCTGTGGCGTTGTTATGTTCATGTTGATCTACTGTGCCTTTCTGTTCCATGTTTCAGATCCCTATGTTCTGTCTCCCCCAGTCTGTTAAGTCCACATGTCTTGAGTTCCGTCAGTGTGTTTCCTGTTTTACTTTCACAGTCTGTTCTATGTTAATGTTTCTAGTTTTGCTTCCCTTGCCTCGTCCTGCTTAATTACTCTCAGCTGTGCTCTCCTCCTGTGGCTCATTCCCCCTCGTTATCCCTCAGTGTATTTAAGCCCCATGTTTCTCTTTGTCAGTGTTGCGTCCTCCATCATAGCTGTGTGGTTTTTCCCTGTGGCTCCTTGTGCTTTAGTTTTTCCCAGTTTAGTTTATTTTGTATTGTTTTTCGTGTCCCACTCCACGCCATCAATAAAGCTGTGTTTTTTGAGTTTAACTTTTGACTCTGTGAGTTTGCGTTTGGGTCCTACTCTTGCCTGCACACAGCCGTACTGTGACACAAGCACTATTAGAGATGGATTTAAACACACCTACAGAGTCTCATGAAGGTTTCAAGAAAAATCTTATCTACTATTAGAGACCTCAGGAGACATCAGGAAAAACACAGTCCTTTGGCATCTGCCCCTTAACAGTTTTAAATGCTGAAAGCAAACAGTCCTGTTTGAAACAGCAACAAAGTCCCTTAAGGAGATTGGATGGGTGGCTGTGGGATCTCAAGATCATTAAATGGTAAATGGCCTGTATTTATATAGCGCATTACTAGTCCCTAAGGACCCCAAAGCGCTTTACATATCCAGTCATCCACCCATTCACGCACACATTCACACACTGGTGATGACAAGCTACATTGTAGCCACAGCCACCCTGGGGCGCACTGACAGAGGCGAGGCTGCCGGACACTGGCGCCACCGGGCCCTCTGACCACCACCAGTAGGCAACGGGTGAACTGTTAACTAAAAGATTGCAGTATTTCCCACTCTAAAAATAACATTAACATTAAACCTGCTTAAAATCAGCATCAGTATACTCTCTGATTCTGATTCTCATGGCTGCCCATCAACATGTGACACCAAACCTTCCTGAAGTGCTGGGCATGCGACTGATCTAACCATTGGCACAACATCATGGCGAACCAATGCCAAAAGGAAACCTTGTGGGGCAATTGGCTGATGCCAAACTCTGATAAAAACAGGATCAAAGGCATTTAAGTACGAATAGGATTTGTGATCAGTCATTCCTGGGAGCCACAACCAACTGCATGGTATTTGCATACTGACACATTCTGCATTTCTCATTGAGAGAGGAGGTGTAGAGGGCAGAATTTCTGTCCATGTAACAGAAAAAAACAGATTTAAAATGTGTGTTCTAAGAAGATTATTAATTATTTTATCGTTGAACATGCCTGGAGGAGGATTTTTAAATATAATTGAAATTCTGCACAACCCACCATTAGCACACATGCTAAGACCTTTAGGATGTCAAGTTCAACTGAGAATATCTGTCAACCTGCTGGTTATCTCACCACACTAAAGTCTAATGAAATAATACCTTTATATGTTTCCAGTTGACCTCTTCTAATGCTTTGGACACATCCAAAGACAAGATGAATTCTACAAAGACCAGATAAACCACACTTAAAGGCCGTTTCTACTGTAACAGCTTCCATATATATGATGGCAAAGAGATACATGAGTACATGTTGAGTGTATGAATACTACAAGAATGAAGAATCCTACAAGAGTGCAATATATTATAATACATATTTGTAAAACACCAAGCTCAGTTTTTCACTTTGTGTTAACTTTACATAAAATTAGTTATTGCTGTGTGGAGAAGGCATTACAGAGATTTAAGAGCTCGTGCTGAAAGAGTGAGACTTTTCTTCGCTTGTGTCAGTTTCTTTGCAATGTCAGACAAAGATGTGATAAAAATGTATAGATTACCAAGCTATATAATGTTAAATTTGCTCAATAATCTCAGCAATGACCTGGAACCTCCAACTAAAAACAGGTGTCATGCAACAAGAAGTCTTCCAACACTTTCAAATCTTCTTCCAAAATAATGTGGTTTGTGTGGTAGAAATTTCACAGGATGAGGATGAGGATACTGAATTTGAAATTAATGTCCAAAAAATGTCCTAAAAATATTCAGATTTGGATCGACGTCGGAAAAGTGAAGTCTTAATAACAATTTAATTTGAATTGGTTTATAGTTTGCTGTTTTTTGTTTTGATCAATACCTTCATGTTAATGAACTTTGAAAGCACACTTTTCCTTAATAAGGTTTTATTACATTCAAATTAAGCAGTTATAATTTCAGGACCATGAGCAGAGTACAAAGTTTTCACTTTGTGTAACATGATGGATGAACCCTGACATTAGGTGCTATATAGATCAGTTTTCTATAGCAACCCTGGAGGTTGCCAGGAGCTCACCAACACGTTTCTAAAGCTGTGTGACTGAGTGCTTATCTCCACCTTTGCTGATGGGTGGTTATCTTTTAGGATCATTTATGCTGTGGGATTAAAACTCATGACAAGAGCCTCTGAAATCTATGATTCAAGAATATCTGTGTTTTGGTGGTAGGCTCAGAGTAAACACCATCACGGATGCTGTTGTTTTTATTTATTTTTTCTAGGACATTAGGTGCTACTTTCTGCAACTTCCTTTCCATGTTTGATTTGACAGATTTTATTGATCTATCTTTAACATGGATGCACTTTTCTGATGCAACTCCAAAATAATTTGTGCCTAGCATGATGGGGCCAACATAGAGTTCTCTGTGGTCTTGTTCATTCAGTTTAAAGTACACAAATCATAATTGCAGTAAAAATAAACACAGGAGGTTTGTTTAAAGGAAACTTTTGGTCCCTAACCTTAATTTACACCTTGCTAGATATTTTTGTTTGCATCTGCCATCTTAAGACAGCATACGTTATTTTGGTTGGTTGAACTGGAACTTGAAAGGAACTTGTACTGCTTCTCATTTGTATTTATATAAAGTGTAACTTAACATTGGAGACATTTTGAGTGTTCATGTGTTCTCGTTTGAAGGGCTGCCATCTTTTATTTGTTCTTGGGTCCAATCCAGTCAATCACATGAACTGGAACTTCAAGGAGGCACAAACTGATGGCATGTCTCATTAGACTGAAATCAGAAGCATGGTGACGCAGATTTGGATCTAAACCCATGTCATCCTCTCATTGTCTTTGGGTTGGTTGTTGTTGGTTTTGAACTTTTGAACTTCGAGGGCAGACAAAAAGTGCTGCCAGTGTTGTTTGTGCTCCTGCCAAACACAATCTGGCAACCATGCCTGACTGAGGCTCTAATGAGTGTACTTGAGAGGGTTAGAATCTTAGAAAAAATAAACGAGCCAGAGAGAAACAGCGCACATGCTCTGTTAGGGACAGAATAGGTGGAGATATTTTTTTGTTCCCGGATACTCCACAGAACACAAGCAACATGAAAAGAATCTCAAATAATGCTAAAAATACTTAATAGATGCTTTTGAATGCCACAACAGATATATGCAAAGAAGCACATAACCAGTGGGCAAACAAGCTGGCAAAAATGTAACCAGTCTTTTCAGCCACACCAGTATCTTGTTATGTAACATTTTCATTATGGGAGGCCTGGAACAGGTGATTTTCTAGAGCTCACAGACTTCCTTTTGGACCTGACACTTTTAGAAACAAAGCAGAAGAAGACATTTGATCAAGTTTCCATTTGCCTACAGTTACCTTCCCAAAATACGTGACAATATAAAATCACATCAAATCTGCATTTGCAAGAATGTAGTATGTCCATGCTTATTTTTGCTTACTCATTTATTTATTTTATTTTAACCATTGCTCAACAATTCTATAACTGTTCTTTCATCAATGTTTGCTTAAACTAGCTTCCAGTAAACTAATTTAATACCCAAATGAAGTCACAATCACAATATTATTGTGATAAATTATAGAAATTGAGTTAAAAATAATAACAACAAAATGCACGGTAAACTGAGTTTGGCTGATAGTCTCCGTTTGACAACTGAATTACCCAAAATAAATGTGCAGAAAGGTCCAGAGACTCCATTCCATAAATATGCAAAAAAGAACAGTTACAGCTTATCATGTTGTTATTAAATATGTCACCAATACCAATGCACTGCTACACAACTTTTTTCCACATTTTCAAACCGAATAAAAATATCTGTAGAAGCATATTTGGTTTTCTTTTAATTAAAACAAAGGATGCTGTTAACCTCTCTTGTTAGTGTTGATTGAGCTGTTGTAAGATCAAAATAACCACTTGGGAGAAGTCTCTATAACTGCATCACTAGATAAAGCAAAAGCTTAGATAACAATACATCAGTAAAAACTGATTTTCCCTGAGAATCATCATATGAAATATGATGTAACAGAAATGTAGCACAGCAATGCTGCATCTGTTTTAATCACAGCCATTTAAGGTCGTATTTTAATTTAGTTTGATTACCTGAAATTGTCTATAAGACGGCATCAAGTTGCATTACTGGAACAGATACCGTCTTTTCACGAACCAAACACTATCGGGGTGGACTTACAGACACGTGAACGGATCAATGAACTGATTAGACTCAAATTGCAGAGTCTTATTCAGTGACCTGCAGAATCAGTGGGATTGCACACCGAAGCTCCTCATTAGTTCCTCTGCTGCCGAAAACATGTTGTTTATGTTCACTGAATGACTTTATACTAGTAAAATGAAGAACACTAACATTTAACAAAAGGTAAGCTAATGTCATCATCATGATCTGGTGACATAGAGCTAAATGTATTTTTTTGTTTTTTGCTTTTTTAGAAAAGTTAATGTATTGATGCAAATTCAAACGGGAGTTCAGACAGAACTTCATAGATTTGAAACACAAACACAGAAATTCCTCCAAAAATGTTGAAGTAGTTGCTGGAGGATGATTATTTAACTGCAAAATGACACAAGTGGTTGACTTTTATATAGGAGCATGTCCAGAATACAAACAGCTGGCAATGACTTGCCAATCTGTCAGTCAGGTTGCCTCCCACCAGGAAACAAGTGCAGCCACCTTGCAACCAAAAGTGGTCAACCAGAGGTTGTTGGTGTTGCACGGTAAACCTCTGAGAACCCAGTTAGTCACCACAATTATTTGCCAAATGTGAAAAAAATTCAGTCAAAAACTACCAGGCTGGTTGCCCTGTTTAAAGCTAGTGTGAGTGAGAGATTATGAACAGTTTATGAGACAGAGTGATGGTAATCAAAGAGGTGTTGGGACTTCTGTTAACTGGGCTGAGGCCAGTCTGTCTGTTTTAATACTACTTTTTGAGTGACTTCACACTAGCAGAAAATAACCCTGCTAACCCTGCACACTACTGCAGATTCAAAATAAAAACTCCCCCCAAACAAACCAGTATTAAGTGACACTGGGAATAGCTCCACTTTTGTTTGCACCATAACACATATGAAATATAGATTTTTCTTGAAGAGAAAACCCCCTGCAATCTACGGGTAAAGGGTGTCATAAATCTCTGAGACAATTTTCTGACTCTAGGATTAAATATTACTTAACAGAAGATGTTGTTTAATTAGTCTTAGGAGAAGAGCTTGTACAAGACAGGAAATAGTTTAAGTCTTTTCTCTCTTTTCTACCACCTGCTCCCCTTCAGTCAGTCTTATTAGCAACATGATGTTAACAGCTTCCACCCTGTCATTTAAATTTGTCTCGTGGATGTCTCCATGCCAAACTCTGACTGTGTGTAGGAAACAGGCACTAAGCTCTGAAACTAATTTAATTTGATCTGAGTGGATTGATTGATTTACAAAAGTAATTGAATAATTATATGATTACATGGTGAGAAAGCAATAGGTAGACAAAGGTGGAGTGAGAAAGTAAAAATGAGACATCCTTGAACTGGGTTGAGATCGATTGTGTCAAACCGAGAGGAAAATGTGTTCTCCCCACGGAGAAGTAAAAGGACTAAAGGACAAAGAGGAAACCGGAGACTAGAGGGGCAAGAAGGTAAAAGGGTTCTCGCGATAAACAAAGCAAAAATTGCACAAGTACTCAAGAGAGCACTAATTCAAACACACACAGGGGAATACACTCATCATGGTGTGATTGTGTGTCTGTGGGCACAACTTTGACATTTACAGTGCAAAAAACTCAGACATTTAACTTTTAGAGACTAAAGACTGTGTTTCTTTTTTGGGGTTTCTAATTAGACCAATTTGTCTTCTTTAAGCTTTTCAATAAATATTCTATTCCAAAGTCTTAAAGGTAGGCACAAGCTGCCTGTTCACCACACACACACACACACACACACACCACACACACACACACACACACACACACCACTTTGACTTTGAAGGAAGGCTTCAAGATGGCCCACTTTGAATGCTACCAGTGTTTAAGTGCTTTCTCACACATTTATGAAGCATTTCTTCACGCTTTCTGTTAGATTACAAGCATGGACACTTTGCTTGAGGGAAATATAACAACTTACAGCACTTAAGATGAAAATCAAGAATAACTGAGACAGATTGGCCATTCAACATACTTTGGAACTGACCAAATGAAAATATGATGGAATATTAGGACCACATATATTAAGAAAAAATAATTTAAAAGTCACATTTTTCTTCTAATTTAGAGTAGAGGGAAGAATTTGGGAATTTTATTGATAGTCTTCAATTGCAGTTTGCTTAAAATTGGTAGTTTTTTTTCTTTCATTTTCAGTCTAAAACTGAAAAAATAAAACAATATTATGTCTGATTTATTTGTTTTTATTATTCTTATAACATTTATACCACACACACACACACACACACACACACACACACACACACACACACACACACACACACACTTATAACCATACTAACTTTAAAGGACAGCCGCGGTCACTGACTGTCAGTTCAGAACATTCTCAGCACATTTCCATTTGTTTTGCAATTTCTGAGCGAGATCATGCTTTAAAAGTTACTTCACAAGCTGATGAATGGTCTCTTTCTAGTTCCAAAGAGACATGAGGGTACTTCCCAAAGTGAGACCCATCTGATCCAAATCAGTCATGTGGCTACAATTGCTACTATTAACCATATAATAACGTGTGGCGTGTATGGTTAACCTTTTCATTACCAACTTTTACTTACTGTTGTAAGGATATATGATAGCATATCATTAAGATAAGATGAGATAAGATACCTCTTTATTGTTTTTCAGTCATAGTGCCGATGGGACAACTAAACACAACAGAACACAACACAATAACTTGTGAATTAGAATGCAGCTGAGTGAGCACAGTGGCCCTTTTCACTGCACCCGGGCCTAGAATATGTCTTTTATCATCCTGGAATTATCTTCATCCTCGTCATCTTTAATTATCTGTGCCTGCTTCTCATGTTTAGCCTGTTTTCTATGCGTATCTAAAATCTAGTTTCTTCCCGAGTATCACGGCTCTCCTGCAGATGCTGCTGCTTCTGAGTGCTTATGTAAGATAACTTCAGGTCCAACCCCAGGTTTCGTGGCGGTTTTTCTCAGGTGCACTGCAGTGGAAACCTTTGCTGGTTTATTAGATAAAGACACAGAAAAGTGCAGCCAGCTGATAAATTTTCCTCCAAAATACTGTCACCATTCTGAAAGGCTTGGTGGGAGGATCATGAGAGTCTCAAAGACTATTCGGAGACCATCAAAACTTTGTGGCTTCCTCCAGTACTCAAGACAGTTAGCTAGCTTCTCAGCTGAGGAAAGAGCTAATCTTTGTAAGCTGATTAACCCAGTTGTTAGCATTAGTTTAATACGATTTAACCTCAATAACATCTACAACTCTTTGTTTTCTGTTTGCTACCGCTGTGACTTAAAGATGTTTATTACAGCCATGATATGACTGAAAACATTCTGTTAAATTCATATGAAACCAGCCACATGAGACACGGCTGTTAATGGAAGAGCTTTAGGTCTTGCAGAACAAACCAATGACCTTTCACTTATAGATTTTGTCTCTTGACAAGCTTCCTGCTTCAATACACTGGAATGGCAGAGGGATAAAGAGAAATAACTCTGGGTCTTGTGTTATTGATTGGCAACTCGAGCATCTGGCTAAGGCTCTTTGCCAGGTTTTGTTCTTTCCTTCAGGTGGAAAAGGGCAGTGAAACCGTGTGCTGGCTCAACATCCTCTGGGACGTCTCACACATTCTTTATCCCGTTAAGCCTTTATCTGATGCTCATCACTCTTTGCATATCCACAAGAGGATCCCAGTGACCCAGTCAATGATGAACAAGACTGCTGATACTATTCACCCACCGCTCAAACACACTGACACAACACAGAGACTTAGTTCGTCTTATATTATAATCATTCTTCAGTGACTAACACGCAAGATAGGTCAAATGGGAAATCTCTAATTAAAGCACTAGCTGCTGGATTTTTTTCAACTGTACAAAGCCGTTCAAAGTGAACATCACAAGGCTGCCTGAAAATCATTCAATCTGCTTGTGATTTACTTTCAAAAGAAGTGACAAATATTAGTTTACAGCTGCTGTAAATCATGAATGAGTATTAGATATACTTTGCTCCATGGTTTGTTGGAGACACAACCTTAGCAGTTTTGCTTCTACTGCAATGCATTTGAAATCAGACAATCAAGATGTGAATGAAATGCTGTCTTTAAGTTAATTTATGCAGTATTACAAAAATGTTGCTTTTACTTTTTACAAATTACAGCCATTTGTATTTATAGTTAATGCTTATTTGTGGCTCTCTCTTAAGTTTTATCCTTAGTAACTGAAAGACATGCTCTATTAGGCTGAGATCAGGTGGCTGACTTGGGCATTGAAAAATATCTAATTTCTATGTATTAAAAAAAGTCTTTGCCTCATTATCCATTTGCAGTGTGAACCTATATCCGGTCATTTTTGCAGCATTGGTCTGAATCTGGGCTGTGAGTACAGCCTTGTCCACTTCACAATTCACCCTCCTGCTTCTGGCACCAACCACATCATCAATAAACATTAGTTCCACTGGAAGTTATAGATGGCCATGCTATAACATTGGCTCCATCATGTTTAAGCACTTTTAGATGTTTTCTGGCAAATCTGGTCTTCTTTTTCTTGAGTTATAACCTGTGGTTTGCACCTTGACACCTGCTTCTTCAAGAGCGCTCTTGACTTGGTTAGATGTTATGAGGCTGTTTATTTTTTTTTAAACCAATGAAATAATTATCTACATCATGCACTTGTATGCACTTGTGTATTCTGTGATCTTTTAGGACTTTTGGTGTTGGTGAGCAGGCCAGTTCATTCCTTTTTAAGAATGTGCCAGATTTTTGATTTGGTCACTAAGAAAGTTTTTGCTTTCGTTAGTAGGGATGGGAGTTGAGAAGGCTACCAGTCCAGTTCCTTGGACTTGTTAGTCTCCTTGGGTATTGATCCCACTTATCGGTTCCATTTGCACTTGCGGTACAATCAGCTGATTTAAGTTTGTGTGCTGAAGGAGGGAAAACAGTGGTGCAGTCTACAGCATTGATATGGAGATATTGTCATTGTATAAAGGACAAGAGTGGAATGGTAAAGTGGAAACTGCTTCCAGAATAGAAAGAACAGCATTATGCTGCTATTACAACTTTGGCTCTTTGCTAACGCTAAGCTAGTCGAGAACCGAGAGTAATGTTAAAGCTGAGCAAATGCTCTTCCAGCCCAGCAGCCAAGCCAGACTCTGAACTTCAACAGGTAACAAACTGATGAGCAGTCAGGCTGCTGCCTCTGTTTCTACCTGTTCTTGTTTCTGAAGTAGAATCAGTTTGGCGATAGCTTTGAAGTGTCTATGTGCTGGTTTTCATCTTTGCTTTGTGTTGTCAGCTTTGTGTTCTTACCTAAAAACTAAGAGAAATATCGTATGTGTGTCCTCATTAGGATAGGGATTTGTGTTGGTGTGTGGGACTGTAGCCTACAGATTTATAGTGTTAAATGCTAATTATGAGACATTTTATTTCATGTAATTTGCAGAAAAATGCAAAAGGAATAATTACATAATGTACTGCAATACTTCTAAGAAAAGTGTTCTGTGTAAATTTTGTGTAGTAACGACCCCAACACTGATCACAACAAAGAGGAAAAATACCTCCTACACACAATCATTTGACCACACAGCATGCAATTAATTTGCAGAATGTAATGTCTTTGACATGCGATGGTGGTGACTCCCAGTGTACGCAATGAGAATCCAGTGAAAATCAATAATGAATCAAATCGATAAATAATATCGATAATGGAATCGGAATCGCTAAATCCTTATCAGTTCCCATTCGTAGTTGTCGGGTTTTGTTATTAGCCCAATAATGGCCCCTCTCTCTGGAGCTAACATCCCTTTAAGCCCCTAATTGAAAATTACAGTAAAAAGCTATAAAACACAAATTCAACCATTTGAATCAGCTTCACACATTAGGTATGGTTTAATATCAAACTAATAAGAGAACAGGCCTCACCTGACGATAAAACTGATTGTCAGTCAATTTTCCATTTACTTTCAAGCCTCTGAAAATCCTGGGACTGTGTATAAAATTTGTTTATAATAGGGAGATGCAGCAGGCACCGGATAAAACTGTATTATCCGGATTATTGCATTATAATGGAGATATTTGTGCTCTGTAGGTTCCTTGCATCTTGTTGCCTCCTCAATTCTCTCCAGCTTGTCGGTACTCCTAGACTCCCGTGGTTGTCGCAAAATGAAGAGAAAAGGATCAAACTCAAAATCAGGGGATTTTAATGTTGAAAAATTGGCTTTGTTCCTAAAGGATAACTTTTAAGGTTGCATATACCAACAAGCTATCACGTGTATTATATTCTTATGTAGATATTTGCATGTTTCAGAGTGCATGTACCAGAATTGTTAAGTAACTTTTTACACAACTGAGTTCTTGTGCCAAATACTCATTTATTGTTTTGTGGCTGATTGACTTCCAAGGTGCAAAGGCAATTACCTTAAAGTGCAACACCTGAGTGTTTGTTATTTAGCGGAGGCATTTATAGTGTATGCAAGGAGCTGAGGACGTCAGACAACACTTTATCAACTGGAAAAAATCGATTGTGCTCAAGAATAAGGATACATAGTATGCACTGGAGAATGACTCGGCATCAAAATGTAAAGGTTTGCAGCTGCTGTTCATCCACCATCTAAATGTGCTATTATTATGTAAATGCGTGCATCTTACCAGATCTGTAGAGTAGTCAAAGTGCAGCAGAGCAGAACCGAGTTTGAATGAGTTTGGAGTTTGGTATTCGGCCATGCTGGGAAATCACAAATGGAAAAAATGAACCTTTTGACATTGTGCCATATCAAACTCCTGATCATTCGAACTTCAACCTTGAGTCCAGCTTTGATTCCTGCTCCTTCCACAAGGTCGCCCTGAGTAGGAGGAAAATATTACAATGCAGCTTGCTTGATTAGCATAACTTTTGGACTAAAGCAGAGAAACACTTATACATTCCCCAGTGGAAAAAAAACCTCTACCCTCTGCAGAATTTTCTTATTTATTACATTTTATTTTTATGATTTTACACAAGCTTTATAGTTTTGGTACCTTTGTTAGCCATATGATAGTAGCATTCTTTACATCTCTGAACTGTGTTTTGATCAATCAATACTTTTACCTGGTAATATACTCTGAATAAATCACCTTTTGTGGCCCACAGTGGATTAGAAGCGACACTCATTCATTAATGACAGATCTTCAAAGGACTGAGTGAGATAAAGAATAGAAGGGTAAAGTGTTTTGAAAGCTCATTATTAATTTCAAGGCCTGAGCAAGTGCCAAGCCCTTTCAAATTAATAACCCTTATGTTAACCTCTACTAAACTTTAATTGAATGTGGGACAAAGAACTCAAAGTTCTGTGTAAAAAGTTTAAGTGCTTTTTCATTTTTTCAAATCCACTTCAGATCTGGCTATATGGTTTTATTCAGATAAAAAGTATAGAAAGAAAGCAGTGACTGAATGATGGGTGCCCTCCTTTATTTGAACATTTGAAAAGAAACACAAACCATCAGTACAAGAAGGGCACTCGTGTTCTATTCACCGTGTGACTGAAGCTCACACTGCTTAATGCAGCTGTCTGTTAATTAATATCTCTAAAGGTTCCCCAGGAGCATCTTCCGTGGAGGGCTCAAACCAGGGTTGCAGTCATGGCCTATTAAGGGCTCTGTTGGCTCTTAGGTGACCGTTTCCTCGTGGCTGCATGCAGCGGGGCTAGGGGAGGGTCTGATGGATGTACTGACGGATGTGGGTTACTGACCTGGTAGCCTGGCTGCCCCTGGGTGGGTCCAGGACGGGCGTGAGGTTCTGTCTCTGGGCTGGGGCTCTGGCTGGGCCTCGGGGGCTTGGGTCCTGGTTGGTGTGTTGCCGGGGTTGTGGGCGTATGGGGGCCCAGTCCTGGCGCAGGGTGCCGCTGGTGCATCGAGCCACCTAGGGGCGGTCTTCAACTGGTGGGGGAGGTTGTTACATCTTGCAGGAGCTCTCCTCTCTTCAGGAACTCACTCTGCAGGAGGGGGATATACAGGAGAGTATACACATGCAGGGCCTTGGGGTAAAGATGTAATAATAATAATAATACATTTTATTTTGAAAGCGCCTTTCAAAACACTCAAGGTCACTGTACACATTAGAATAAAAGCAACTTAAACCAAGCAGTTTACAGACTCATAAAAGCATAAGACATAAAAAAATAAAATAGCAGAGTGGAGAGGTTATGTGGGATAAGCTATTTTGTACAAGTGGGTTTTGAGTTTGGACTTAAAGAGAGAGAAGGAAGAGATATTTCTTAAATCAGGAGGCAGGGAATTCCAGAGTCGTGGAGCAGAGCAAAGCAAAGCCCTGCTCCCCATGGTGGCAAGACGGGGGGAAGGGACGGAGAGTGAAAGAGAAGAAGAAGATCTGAGACAACGAGATGGGGCGGTGATCTTAACCAGATCAGAGAGATATGGAGGAGAGAGATGATGAATAGCCTTAAATGTGTACAAGAGTATTTTGAAATTGATGCGATATTTGACTGGGAGCCAATGAAGCTGCTGCAAGGCAGGAGTGATGTGGTGGACAGAAGGGGTCCTGGTGACGATCTTACGTGCTGCACAATAATGTTTAATATTTAGTATTTACTGTCATATTCCCATATATCATCGTGATGTTGTTTATTCTATTGCTTGTTTTCTTTTTTCATTCTCGAGAGGTGAAATTAAAAAAGTATCTACTGTTATCTACTATTAGCTAGTTTATTGTGATGGTGTTGTTTTTACTATGTTGCTCTTTGTTGTTTGTTTTCTCTTCTGTTTTTTTTTTTATCTCCATACAGGTGATCCAGGTGTTTTGTTTGTTTTTCGTTTTTTTCTTCCCCCCTTTCTCACCATCTCTTCTCCCCTCTATTTTTCTTTCTTTCCCTCTCTTTCTTTCACCCTGTCCTATCCCCCAGTCATGTCTGTCCCGTCTTTAAAAAACGAAAATAAAATAAATACATAATTATAATAAAGGTCACTCAAACGGACCAATATGGCGCAAGGCCATGATGATCCACTTGGTAAAGTAAATCCACTTGGCATCTTTCTTGGCCTTCAGACAACAATTCTGATGGCTAAAGATCCAAACGGGACATGCAAAAAAATAAATAAATAATATCTCTAAAGCCCATAAAGCCAAGGCTCTTCTTTGCATTATCGAGCCACATTTGAATCAGTTTTGCTAGTCACTCACATCATTACTAGAAGTAACGTTAGTAATCAAAATAAATTAAAGCATGCAGCTTAAAGCAACCAGAAACAACTGAACTGCTCATTGGTGCCTATAAATATTAATACGGGTTTTTGCTTTATATATATTTTGCAAAATATTGCAACCATTCATGGTCATTGACTATATATAAAATATGGCTGTAGCTTCCAGGTCTGAGAAGTAAAGTCAATTACTTTTCAGACAACTTCAGAGGCATGCAGAAGTTCTTTGAAGTTGCATTCTTTTTAATGGCCAGTAAGGGGCGACTCCTGTGGTTACAAACACAACATTTGTTAGAACTGAAATCTATAGGAAAAGCAACATTTTTCTCCTCTGATTTATGAAGATGGTGATATGCATTTAACTTCTGAGGAACCAGTTTAAGGAACCAAAATTCCTCCGCAACAATGAAGTTATACTAAAAATTAAGCCTTGAGACCACCATCGAACAACAACCTGTCTTAAGGGACAAATATGACTTTCCTGACTAGTTTACAAGGTCGCAGGAGGTTGCTGGTAGTTGCTAGGTGAAAATGGCCACATAGTATGTATGTGCTACACCAAAAACCTGCCTCAGTCACTAACATGAGTCTTGTACAGCGAATTGCTGAGATTTTAAAATTGACCTCACACTTACAACAAGTTAAAGCTACAACAAAATAAAACAAAATAAACACAAATGTATAATAATAATAATAATAATAATAATAATAATAATAATAATAATAATAATAATAATAACAACAACATATCATAAATGTTAAAGAGGTTGTAGTCAACAGGAATGACAATCACCATGTTTTTCTGAAGCTCAGTTTATACTTCTACAGATCATCTTGACTGTGTCTACACACCTAAATGCATTGAGTTTTTGCAATGTGATTGGTTGATTCAACACTTATGTTAACAAGCAGTTAAACAAGTTTACTTAATAAAGTGGTCAGTGAGTCTATTTATTAGTACTAATGACTTCCTGTATAGTCATTTTTTGACAAAGTTACAGCACGTTACCCTAACAAAAACTGTTCACCGTGTCTTTGCATCTCTCCTCTGCTGCTCTTCTGTAATCGCATGGCAGCACTTCCCAGAGGTCAAAGTGTCATCTTGTGGACTGGAGATTAGAGACTGAGCTCTGTGTGTCTGTGGCAGCAGTGGTAGATGTGGGTAATGATGTGGATAAATGGATGCTGATGCTGTTCCCAACTCTGCTGCTCACAGCCAAACACGTCCCCTGGCAGAGAGAAGGAAATAACCCGAGGAGAATGAAAAGAGAGAAGAGGGGGTATAAGGAACCTTTCATCTCCCTGTGTCAATTTCACCTGAGTTCTTTATGAGAATTAATCAAAGAAAAAGCGATCGAAGGATTTATAGCTGCTTGCATGCTCCAGCGCTTATTTTCCTGTGCTGTTCAGTCATGAGTTTACTGCTCTCACAGCAGAAAATCATCCAAATGGAACACCAGAAGAATTTCTTTTTGATCTGGATGACAAATGTCTTTGGTCACTCTCAACACCTACAGCATTTTTACCCCAAGGATGAGACTTAGTTATAGTTGGTTTGTTACCATGCTTCTTCTAAAACATGGCATCTATTTAAAATAGTCAAAGCGATGACTTGATGGTCTTTTGAGAGCATTTAATTAAGGCTTTTCGGTTCTTAGCATGATGGATGAAATGAACAGGGATGGGCAGTAACACGTTACTTCCGATTACTTTTTAACGAGTAACAAGTAAAGTAAGGGATTACTATTGCAAAAACGGTAATTAGATTACCGTTACTTTCCCGTAGCAACGCTGTGTTACTGCGTTACTAAAACCGTGGTTTTTTTTTGCGAAAATGTCTCACGACAGTGACGTAAGCGAGTGCGACATTCGTGATAACAGCTGTGTGCAGATCAACAATGGATCACATATCGATTGTGGGAGAGAGTATGAGCGTGCAGCGTTTAAAGCGTGGAAGTACTGACCTTACTTTGAGTTTGATTCCAAGGTTCAAGGTTCAAGGTTCTTTATTATTTGTCACATGCATAGTTATACAAGTATAACACACAGTGAAATGTAGCCTGACACGCTCCTCGACATGTGCAAAAATTGGGGGGGGGTAGAGGAAGAACATTATATACAGTGTATATATATATATATATATATATATATATATATATATATATATATATATATATATATATATATATATATATATACACACACACACATATAGTATATACACTGGGTGAATGTGCAGTAGTAGCAGCAAGCAGGTGAATTCTGTACATTAATATGAATAGACATCTGACTATTTTACAGGATAGACAATATAAACATATTTAAAATTAAAGGAATTGAAATGTACATTGTGCCTTGGTTTAGTGTCTGGAAGAGTCCTGACTCAGTCAATTATAGATGATGTGAGAGGGCGGGTGTGTGTGTTTAGGGCACGGATGGCTTGGGGATAGAAGCTCCTCTTGAGTCTCTCTGTCCTTGCCCGGAAGATGCGGAACCTTCTACCAGATTGCAGAAGTTGGAACAGTTTGTTGCCTGGATGGGACGGGTCCTTCAGTATCTGCGCTGCTCTAGTCCGGCATCTCCTGGTGTAGGTGTCCTGAAGCGGGGGGAGAGCAATCCTGCAGCAGCGTTCTGCTGTACGGATCACTCTCTGGAGAGCTTTTTGGTCCTTCACACAGCTGTTCCCAAACCACGATGTCATGTTCTGTGTGAGGATGCTCTCCACAGCGCCTGTATAGAAAATCCTGAGGATCTTTGGAGAGACCCTGAACTTCCTCAGTTGTCGTAGGTGATACAGGCGCTGCCTAGCCTTTTTGGTCTGGACCTGAATGTGGGCAGCCCATGTCAGGTCTGAGGAGATGTGGACACCAAGATACTTGAAGGACTGCACCCTCTCCACTGGAGCTCCATTGATGATAATGGGCTTGTAGTCTCTGTGCTGACCCCTTCTGAAGTCCACCACCAGCTCCTTGGTCTTGCTGACGTTCAGCTGGAGGTGGTTGTCCTGGCACCACGATGCCAGATTCTTCACTTCATCCATGTAGGCCGCCTCATCGTTGTTGGAGATGGCACCCAACACCGTCAGCAAACTTCACAATGGTGTTGGAGCCATGGGTGGCCACACAGTCTGAAGTGTAGAGGGAGTAGAGCAGTGGCAAGAGGACACATCCCTGAGATGCTCCTGTGTTGATGGTGATGCTGTTGGAGAAGCACCTGCCCACCCTCACCACCTGAGTTCTGCCAGTGAGGAAGTCCAACACCCATGCACACAGACGGCTGTTAAGTCCCAGATCCCTCAGCTTTGTGAACAGTCTGCAGGGCACTATTGTGTTCCATAAAAAGTGACAAAAACATTAGCGTCCGTTGTGCGTTGGAAGAAAACTTCTTTTTACAGCGAAAAACCCCCCCTAAACTTCCAAGCAAGCACCGAGTAGCTACGACGTAATGGGAAATTCACAGAGAAACTCGCGGATTCTTCAACTGACCGCTGCGGCACACCTGCACCAGGGTAAACCTCCGCCTACCCCACTCCTGCTTTCCAGGTGAAAATAGAGCAACAGGACGGCTAGTCTTTGATTTTATTTATTTTCTGCTGTGTTTTACTTGCATCTATTTGAAAGAATGAGTGTAAACACATAAAAATATTTTATTTTGTGTGCTGCAATGTGCAGAAAATAGGTTTAAATGTTAAACAAATTTCTTCCAGTCAGTGAATGTTGCATATAATTAAATTTTTGCTTGATGCATAAAGTTAAAAGATTAAAACTGATAAAACAAGTTTTAAAAAGAGCTTTTGAAAATAAGTAATCAGTAAAGTAATGGGATGACGTTTTGGGGGGAGGAATCAGTAATTAGTTACTGATTACTTTTTTCAAGTAACTTGACCAACACTGGAAATGAACCATGAATTGTAAGGACAAAAACTCTTCTCAATTCAGAAAGAAACAAAGATTTATCTTTACATGAGAAGCAGGTAATTGAGAGAGAGGGAGACATCTTTACTTATATTACAAGACCTTTACCACTTTAAAACATCCATCTGAATGCTGCTATTCTCTCACTTATATCAAGTTCAGTAAATCAGGTGAATGCAGAAAGATGAAAATGTATTATCTGAATTAATACTTGGGAGCAAATCACCAAGTAAATTTCTTCAGACCACCAGGTGAGGGAACAGGTAAGTGACTTGTTTACAGGAACTTCGTGGGGATTTCTGCCATAGTAGAGAACAGGTTAAAGTGGGCCCAAGTTAGTATCATTATTGTAGCTTGAATTATTTTGTAATCCTGACTGGTTAGCTTAATTGTTGGTCTTTCATTAACAGACTGCAGGTAAGAAGCGTGCAGGAAAGTACAGGTGAGGTTATTTTGGAGGACTGTGCCAACAGACTCCTTTAAGAGTAAACACTAGAAAACTTGATTATTGCTGCAGAGTAGGGAACAATCTGGATAAGTGTGAAGGTTTGAGCTGATCTTTTTATTGGGGGTCGGCCAACCAGCTTAAAGGTGCATTACCACCACCTACTGGACTGGAGCACTTAACAGGGTTAAGGGTTTCCAGAGGACACGAAATTATGCTCGCAACCCGCCAGGACCTTGGCAGTTTAAAAGTAAAGCAACTTGGTTGACCTTTAAAGGAAAAAAAATGACAACAACCACAACTGTGTTTACAGGGAAATACGCACATAATCTGAGGACTGTACTGGAATGCAGAAATCATTTTTTATTTTATAATTTCATTATTGAAGAACTGTGACATTCACATGGTTTGCCGAACACAATCTCAGCTTAGTACGTTAAACCACTCGCGCCACATTTTTGTGCTTTTTTTCCACGGTAAGTACTAGTAAAAGGAAGTATGTCAAATCTAATTTTTATTTAAGATAAAATCCTCTCAGTACTTCCATTATTTCCCTTAAAACCATTATTTGAAAGAAACTGTATAAAAACTACTAAAAAAAACCTCTGTGTTGTGCACTTCTAGTATACCATACTAGTAAAAAAAAGAAGAACAGAACAGAACAGAAATGAAACATTCAAACAAGCCAATTGCAAAACAGCTGCAACAATGTAAGGATGTAAACAAAAGCAAAATGCACTGATTCACAAATCATTTAACTACATTTAACTCCATGTTTAACTACGACAGGCCAAAGACAACAAAACACAATCTCAAATTACCACGTAATTCTTTCAGGTTTAAAAAAGAAAAGACCGTTATTAATCTTCTCTTCTCTCTTAGTCACCTTCCAAAAAAAAGTTGATCAAAGCAACCTTTTCACCTCCAGGGAGGAAATACTGTTAATTCCACTTTCCTGCACAAGCACCTGTCACTCATCTCGTTGTGATTAAGGTGACATCTTTAGCCTGAGGCAGAGGCGATTAGACGCCATGAAGACTGGAAGAGGAGGAGTGGCTGGTTAAAGTTTGATCTGCAGTACAACTTTGAAAGCTGCCTTTAATGAGGTCTCATCAAATTTAATTTCTATTTTGGGGGTTTCTTCCTGTTATAGGTCATTAATGTTTGCCATGCAGATCATATACATCTCCTAAAGCAGAGAAGCATCAAAGAAATATTACATTTGAAGTAATTTGCACCAATACAGCTGCCTAATATTGTGTGGGTGCAATATTGTGTAGGGTCTCCACAGATGATCTGTTATGGTGCATCTCGGGGATGTTTTAGATTGGAGTTTGAAGGTTGGATCAATACCTTGGGCTCTTTGTTACTAGTGAGAGGTCAAAGTGTCTGATTCATCTATTGCATCTGCATGTTGTGCATGATAAGGCATGTTGTGCCTTATCATAGAATGAATATGACTTGAGTTTAACTATTACATGACTTTTGTCATGTAATAGTTCGTGTATCTTCTAAATGCACTCTCCTCCCAGGGCATCAAATTTTGTTGCGTTTGTTGCTAAAGAGAAACGCTCAAAGTTTCCTTTGGTATCGGTACCTTGATGCACTCCTCACAGGATGCTGCATGCTAACAGCTTTGTCATAAAGTAGTAAATGATCATGATATGGACTCAAATGTGCTTTACAAGATTTAGCCTGTATGTTGAGAATACAAATACGTAACTATAAATAAATGTGACAAATATTTCGGAACAAGCATATGAGACCCATGTCAACATTTTCTGTGCATCACAGCACCATAGCCAAAGAAAACCTTGTGCAAATATCTAAGACAGCCAGCAGCTTTGTCACAATGGCTGGATTTGAAACCTTGGGAATGAGAATAGGCTGCTCTTTCAAACATGTACACACACCTTTTTTAAACAGGTCATTTTCAGCCCTGTGCAGTAAAGTAGCTCTTCCATCCTGGACCACAACATATACCAGAGAGACAACAATGAAAGCAAAGCCCGGCTCCCTCGTTCCTCTTTGACTTTCGTTTTGGAAACAACAGCTCCTCATCTCCTGTGCCCTTTTCCCTGGCTCTTCACCTTGTTCTCCTCAGTAGCTGTAGAAACAGATGGGCCACTTACACTATTGAATAGCCACTGCAACACTCTCATTGTGGTGCATGATGGTTTTTAGTTGTCTGCCCAATTAGCATATATGTAAAAGCTCTGACTGTTAACTTTTACATGAGGCAGTAATTAACACCAGTGAGCTTCATGTTCACAGTTATTATGAAATCTGGACTTTGTGCCCTGAATCATTCCCAAAATTAAACAAAACATTACCCGACTGCATATATTAATACCTCTTTAGATAGCTAAATAAAAAGTGCTATATTTATTGTAACTCCCAATGTATGCATGAGTCAAAACCTTTGATAGTCTGGGCAAATCCACCAATCCATGTAAATGCAGAGCATTTGTCCAAAAGTTGCAAGGTTTTTGAATCAATCTCATAACCTTCAACTATCAAAACTAGTTTAATGTATTACACCGCATGTGTTAGGGTAATATCTGATAAGTGATTCAGAATATCAGATCTAATGAATTCACGCCACCGTCGTGTTGCCTCATGACCTAGAAATGCCAGCAGCTGCAGTCGTGGTTTATACTTCATTTCCATCTGTTTGCATTTGCGTTTATACATTTTGTGGCAATACTGTGTTACAAAACTGTCCAAGTGACCAAATCATTTCCTGATTGTTACATTATGTAAAAAGTGTAAGATGAAATGATTTGTATGTTTTGTTTTTCTGCATTTCAGGCCACTAGAAGAGAATATTTAATCACTGGTTTTCTCTGTATCATCTCACAGAAATTATAAATGGTGCAAAAGTTATACAAATACAGGCCATTTACCATTACCATTTACCATTTTACCATGGTGCAAAAGTTTAAGCAAATCTTCAGAAATTTTAATGCATTAGGGAAATTAGCGTTAGGCAGTCTAACCCTTTGATAATTCAAGCTGTGCCATCCAATAAATGTTACAGGGAGTACAGTGGACGTGCTAAAAGAGGACTTCCAGGTAGTGATCGAAAAATAACAACCAGATACAAGATGTCTGACATGCTCGAGAATATGACCTTGAACAAGAAATCAACAAAACTGAATCTGGTAGTATTTTGTTTCATACTGGAATTTTGTTCATACTATGAAGGTGTTTTTGTTTTATATTCTACAATGATTCTGAGAAATCATCCATCCATCCTACTTGCAGGGATAGAAACATCTTTCCTCTCGCCGGCCACCTCCTTCAGCTCTTCAGGGGGGAACACAGTGGCTTTTGATCCATACATGATTTTAGAACTAGATCAGAACTGAAGGCAGGAGTTTTAGCAGTGATACCCAGACCACCCTCTTGGGTCTCCTCCCAGTGGAACATGCTCGGAACATCTTACCTAGCATCCTAGTCAGATGCCTGAACCATGTCACCGGACTGCTGGCTTTACGCTCCCCCTTCAGAGGAAATTCATTTCTCTCTCTCATTTTTTTAAATTCACTACTGAGGGTTTGTGACCACACATGAGGGTAGGAATGTAGATTGACCAGTATATATACAGCTTTGTTTTTACATTCAGCTCAACAGATCAGTACAAAGTCTACATTGTACAGTAGGTGACATTGTACCTGTCTATTTGTCTATCTCCCTCACCACTTATCCAGGGTGGACACTCCACTTCACTGACAAGGAATCACCTCAGATTTTGAGGTGTCACTTTGCCACAAACCATCTGAGTGTCAGCATTCGACAAAGGCAGCAGAACCAGAAAGCTATCATCAGAAAGAAGAGATAAGATCCTGAAACACTGAACCACACACACTCCATTCTTCAGCCCTGCCTACAGAATGCATCTGACGTATTGCTGGCAGTGCAGACCGAGCTCTCACATTCAGCCTGCAACGGTGGGCCAGATACTCCATACTCCCAAAGCAACCTCCATAGGACACTCCAAGGTATGTAGTCAAGTCCACAAAACACACGAAGACCGAATGGGTAAACTCCCACAAACCTTCAAATACCCTTGAGAGGATAAAAAGTGGGTCTAATGTTACATGACCAGGATGAAAACTACATTTTTCTTTCAAATTGAAGGTTAGACTAATGGATGGACTCTCCTCCCCAGTACCCTGGCACTGACCTTCTCAGGGAGGCTCATAGGTGTGAAGTTGGAATACACCGCCTGGTCACACTTCCTGAAAAAAGGAACAACTAGCTCTGTCTGTTTGCTTACTTTCTAACACACAAGATAAGTGAACTCCAACACTAACAAAGCAATAAATCATAAATATTGATCATGCAGTGACCTGTCACAAGTGATTTTAATATTCTAACGATAGGATGTGCTGTTTTCAATTCCAATTCACAATGCACACAGAATTATGCCCGTTGGCATATTGTTGGAAGGTTTTTTGTGCAAAAACACTGTTTTATGCAGGGCCGTTGCTGAATGCATCAACTCTGCATCTGCTTTTTGATATTCTGGTATTGAAATTGTTTTCTCATAGATTTTGTTTCTATGTATGCAATTTAATCTCTTCTCTTCCAAGAAATAGGGCAGGTGCCTCCAACCAGCAATCATTTAAAAATCTTAGTCTTTTCAAGACAACTGTAATAAAAGGCAGCGGCAGTGTGAAATATGCAGGCTTTCATAGTTGAGAGCCTCATTTGTATGTTGACTGCGAGAACCTAGACAACTCTGAGGGGGCAGCCTTAGTTATTTGGTCACTGTACTAACCAAGCCTAACAGAAGCACTACACGTATTCCGGTCCTCATAAAAGATTTGTAAAACCAGCCGTGGAGAATTTCCAAACTAGACTGTATTGTTTGTATAATGCTCATATTCCTACCCTTGCACAGGATGTTAACATAATACTACAAGCTGTTAATAATGGAATAGTATGAAATCTCATCACCTCCATGAATTCAGTGTGTAAACAATGTGTCATGTTGCCACCAGTGGCCACAAACTACAAATTTCCAAACTAGTCAAAGTTCTTTTGGGAGTTTTTGTACATTTCCGAGAGTTTTTCCAACATATAGACATGTCGTGTATTCTGGGTTCAGCAACTGAATGTGGTTCCTGTTTGCTGGCTATTTTGTATTGTATAATTACTCGTGTGTGCATACCAGGCAAATACTACCGCATCAAATAATCATTGAATGACAGCTTTTATTGTACACCTACACGTTGTTCTTGTGTACAGGTATTTTGTGTATGCGTATATAGGTAGCTTTTTTCTGTGTTTTTGGCCTTTTGTGCACAAATAAAAAGTGTTTTACATCCCTGAAGTGGAGCTTTTGAAAAACTAGTTTATTTCTGTGTTGAGATGTGGAAAACAAAGATTATGTCTTGCAGTGCCTTCATCTCATTTTTTGATGTCAGATTTTGTACCATGTTATTGCTTGCAGGCCACTGCTTGTTATACTGACATCTAGAGCTTTTGCAATGGTTTTGACAGGACTTTTTATGGTGGGATTTCATGTGGACTGAGATATTTTGTCAACATGAAAGCAGAAAATCCTCTTTTTAAAAAATACCTGTGTAGTTGCAGATGTAGCCCTAGTCTTTGGTTCATAAATACTTCAAAGGTTTTTCTTGAATCACTTGAATTCTTCAATGTTGTCTGGATGTCATTGCTAAACTTTTTAGGGAGAGAAGCATGCAAAAATTGTTTCTTGTTTTCTTTTTAACCATTACAATAAAAAATAAGAATATTGATCTTGATTGAAAAATGAGTAAGAACATCACAAAAGGTGAGCAAGGATTCAAAAGCTAATCTGATTTAAACCACGAGCTTCTTGCATCCCATCTTCATCAGTAGGGTAAAATGAACCTGTCTAACAGTCTAAACCCAGCTCACGCTCCCTATTAGTGGGTGAACAATCCAACGCTTGAATTCTGCTTCACAATGATAGGAAGAGCCGACATCGAAGGATCAAAAAGTGACGTCGCTATGAACGCTTGGCCGCCACAAGCCAGTTATCCCTGTGATAACTTTTCTGAAACCTCCAGCTTAAAACCCCCAAAGTCAAAAGGATCGTGAGGCCCCGCTTTCACGTCTGCATTCACACTGCTGCACCAAGGGAGGTTCCTGTCCTCCCTGAGCTCGCCTTAGGACACCTGCGTTACAGTTTGACAGGTGTACCCCCCCATTCAAACTCCCCACCAGCCACTGTCCCCGGAGCGGGTCACGCCCGGCGGGTGCTGGGCGCTTGACACCAGAAGCGAGAGCCGTCTTGGGGCTCGCCTCCCTGCCTCACCGGGTAAGTGAAAAAACTTTATGATTAAAATATCCAAGAGTAGGGAACGAATGAGATTTCGTAATGGTAGTCTGTGTATCTTCAGAAGTTGTGTGGCTATCAGTTCATCACACTTTGTGACCAATCAATCATATGTCACTGAATTCCAAAAAACCATTTTTTAAAAATGTATCTTTGATGTCTTATTGTACTAATCTGATCATCTGTTTGAATGGATCTCTAACATGGAGATAACGTCACGGTTTCAACCATGTTTGCTGGGTATAAGGTCCTCGCTGTTCCTCCCTTGTTGTCAGTGTTGATTTTCCTGATAAACTTTGTGTTGCCTCCTCAGTCTGTTTGCCCTTTATTCCTGTTTAGTGTTTCTCTTTTCACCTTTTGTTTCTGAAACTTTTGCTTTAACCAATAAAGGCTCATCTTTTAATCTGAATTTTCATCTTCATCTACACTAATCCATGACACATAATGCTGTCGTTTAGAGAATCTTGGATGAAAAGAGAAAGGACAAAAAGAAAGTTTTTTTTCTATATTTTTGTCCAGATCACTCATCAATACTGAGTAATCTAAGTTCATCTTGATTATTTACTACTTAAATGTACAATATTTACATGTCTAAGCCATTGGTCTTTCTAATCACTGAAAGCCAGCCACTCAATTAGCACCTAAGCATTTCTTTAATAAGTGTGTCAGTGAATCAGGGAATCATTTAATTCACTTGTTGAATTATGATCAAGACTGACTTGAGTATTGTGTGTTTCTATAGCTTGCAAGCATCTCCCCCCTTTTATTTCATCCCTTGAATATTTTCAGCTTTCTTCTGTGTCTTCGCTAACAAAGGCCATCACTCAGTTTAAAATAGAGTCACACCAGAGTGACAGAATGTGGGCGTCTAGTGGCTGCACTGGTTTGATTTCTGCTTCACCAAGCCAGACACCATCAGACAAAAACTGTCTTGTTTTCCTAAAACGTGTGTTTGACTGATATTCACTTCACTTGTGAATCGCCCTGATTTAGCTTTGCGAAAACGTCAGGTTTAGAAGTGAAAAAGGTTTTGGTTGCCACACCAGGTTTCCTTTGATTCTGACTCACAAGTTAAAGCTTTGATGATTTTCTTTGAATGTCAGCAAACCTCATGCTGGCAGATTTTCCTCATCTCTCACACACATACACACATATGCAAAGAAACAGGCTTTTGCACATAAATGAAATGGTTTCTAAAAAAATGTGTTTCACTTGAAGCATTTCATAAACGGTACAAATTTGAAAATCATTTGAAAATTCTTTAAAGGTTTAGAGCACTTTGGTGGCAGTTTTGGATTCAAATTTAAACTTAAAGTGGGAAATATTTCTAACAAGTTCAGGCATAAAGTAATATTTTTAATCACACATTAAAAAATTCCATTATTATTAATTCAGACTTGAAAAGAAGTTCCTGACTATATTCATAAAGTTTAAATAAAATTATTTTTTAATAAGGGCGCCACCAAAAGTGCTGGGAACAGGTCCTGTATTTAAGTTTTGATGATTTTTATATGAAGCAAATTTCATTAAATTATCAAATTTTGTCTAATTAATAATTCATTTTCCTACTGAAGAGCACCTGTTGCCAAGGTTACCTTAGAAATCAAAGGAAGAGTGAAAGAGACAAAGACATGAGAGAGCGGGGGAGCAACAGCACCCGTTCCCTGCATAATAAGTAGAAGAGTCTTTTTTATGACAGTCCTTACCAGGAAAAAACAACATTATTAGTATCTTGTGTAAATGCATGAAAGTCTTGATACTGATTACCATCTTGATGTGCAAATAATTCTAGTATCGCTACATGATGTCAGCTTTTGTGAAATGAGATGGAAACTGAGGCGTACCCTGTAACTATAAATAAATTTGTCACTTAAGATAAAGTGTTTTTCAAATATAAGTATTGTTGTTCTCACCAGGTGTGATGCCCCAGTGTATTCTGCCCTGTCTCTTTGTTTCTGTGCAGGTCCCTTCAGGTGGAGTGCATCAGTGCACCTTGGAGCACCTGTCCATTCTCCCTGCACCATCGTTGGTTGGCTTGTTGATTAGGTTTGGCCCAACTGATAAGACTGACTCATTGTGTGTGTTTTTTTTAGATAAAGTTATCTACTTTACTTGCAAATCCACGCCTCTCCTGTCATTTTTTTATGTCTAATGAGTCGGTCCATGACAAGTAGAAAGGTAGAGATGCATCATTTTTACACTGACTTGCCTTATAGTTAATGGGCACTGCTTTTGGAGAGATTCTGCGTGTGTGTGTGTGTGTGTGGGGGGGGGGGGGGGGGGTTCACATAATTGCCTCTGCTTCAGTGGCTTAATTGAAGCCAGGTGTCTTTGAGTAGTGCACCCCTATTCTGGTCTATTTATGCCACTCTCGTCATTCTGGGGTACGTGATGCCAATATACCAGTATCAGTATCAAACATCCTTTTCTGGTATCTAATTACAGGTAGGGGTGGGCTCAGCCAAATGACCTGTCGTCTTGCCCACCCAGTCAAAAGTAAAAAAATTGTTTTCCAAATGGAAAAAGCAGCACAGAAAGTACAAGCACCCTTTTCTAACCTCTGACTGGGTTGGTAGCATACAGCCAAATCCAATCTCTCCTCGGACTCACCTTATTAGAATCAGAGGTACAAACACGCAGAGGTCAAAAGAAACAGATTGCTGTGTCTCAGTGTGCACAGGTGATCAACTATGAACCCAAAGCAACAATCAAACCACACACACACACACACACACACACACACACACACACACACACACACACACACACACACAGAGACAGAATACATGTGTAGATTTTGATTCCTTCACTGGCTTTTGTTCCATCATCACAAAGCTTCTGGACAGAGATCATGTACACAAGTGGCAAACTCTGATCAGGAACTCAGAGTCAGTTAAACAAAAAGGTTCATTTAAAAAAAAGGTTTATTTTTGAGATATGATGAGTTTCTAGACTAGTCGGTAACTATTATCACGATATTTCCCAGCCTTAAAGGGAGCTCTTCTCTGAGCCCTTGGTACTTCTCAAGCTTCCCGTATTCCTTTTCCGTACTCCTTCTCCGTATCCTATTCATGTAACTCCTTCCGCTGGGGATACTTGCATAGTAGCATTCCAACAGCGCCCTGTTCTCATCTCTTGCCCACTTGTGCCAGGAGCCCACTTCTCATCACTGTGTCCTGGTTCCTCAACACCTAACACGGACCATATTAATCCAGGCAACGTCTGAGTCTATACGGCTTCAGTTTTCTCTCTCTCCCTCATATCTAAAGTTAGCATGGGGGTCTAGCCTTACCGGATACAGTCGAACTCCTGACTTAAGTTCCAAAGGCGTGTCGAGTTAGATTAGTTAGCTATTTTAAATTGGTGAGTGTGAACTGTTGTGTTAGTCTTGCGATAGTTTGGCGACCTGCTCAAGTCCACCCTGCTACCTTGAATTTGATAGGCGGGAGATAATTGATGGATAGTGTTTATCGATTGTGATGAAGTATCCTGGGCAGCAAAACTTAAGATTCCAAGAAAAAAATATACAGAAAACTATTTTCTTGGAGAAATTCCTCTTCTGAGACCCCTGAGTGCTTAAATTCAAAGAATTGAGTTTTACACCTTCAGATGATGTCCATACTCCCCTGGAGTGTTCACAAAGGTCAAAACAGCAGACATCTTTGTGCTACTGAAGAAACAGACACGTTTGTACAGTGTACAAATCTCTGAAAGTCACAGCAACATGTTGACTGGCCTCTGTCTGTGCATGGGTCTGTGCCAAATGCCAAGAAACCATCCGTACTGGGAAAATGAAACAAGCTGTCCCATTGTGGCAGGTAGCCATTTTCAGACCCTATTGGCATGTCGACATTTCACTCACAACCTTTGAGGAGAAATGGGTCTGTGTTCTTATGGGTTAATACAAAGCTCACTGAACTTACATAAAAAGTCTTGGAAAACACAAACCTCAGAAGGGGGGAACTAATAAAACACAAGACCAAGAAAGAAAAAAAACAAGCAGAAGAGGGGGATGATAAATGCACAGATATTTGAACACAGATAAAACTAATGAGGATGAGGTAGACTGAAAGAAACTCAAAGACAAACAGGGGGTGCCACAGAGAAAAGTATAAGTCACAGGAAAATGGGCGGAAAAACCAAACCACAAAAGCAAAATAAGTAAAAGCCAAAGGAAAAAACATAAATGAGACCAGAACAGTGAATTCAGCTTTCTTGGCACACTTTGAGCTGGATCTGGCAGACAGCTTTGAGATGCGCACGAATGGGAGATTGACATCTGAAAAATCTGCAGAAAGTATATGACGGAATCATGTCAACATGGAGCAGAACCTCAAAGATTTATTCCCAAAATCTTTGGGGAATCCACAAAGACACAGAGACCGACTGAGAGCAGAGGGAGGTTCTACCCAGTATTAGTATAGCAACAAAGTGCTTGTTAGTGTATTTTTCTAACCACGAGTTGCTAATAGTCATATATGCCACATTTTCCTGTTCGCTCTTACTAAGAACTCCCTTTGAAATGATGCCATGTCTCTTTGTGTGTTTGTCAAAAGTGGAGAGGGAAAGACAGCAGACGCAGCATCTAAGAATAAGATAAGATAAGATAAGATAAGATAAGATAGAACTTTATTAATCCCTCGGGTGGGTTCCTCTGGGAAATTCGATTTCCAAAAAGCACAGCACCGACAGAAGTTACAGAGTTATACACACACACATATATATAAATACAGAGACAATATAAATAAAATATACGAAGGGGATAAATAGAATAAATAGGAATAAAAATAAAAATACAAGCACAGCAATAAGCACAGCACAGCAAGAGCAACAGGAAACCCTTGACTGACAGAAAGGAAGGCTGTGAGCTGGAGACAGTATCATTGATTCCCATGCTTTTGATAGTGTGCTATCAAAATGCTTTTGATAGCTAACTATCAAAAGCTATGCTATGCTTTTGATAGTTAGCTATCAAAAGCATAGCATAGCTTTTGGACCTTGAAATCAAGCTGTGACCAATAGGTCCCTATGTAAATTATAAATATACAAACACGGTTATCAGTCTGTGATCAGCCAGCAGATCAGAGAGCTCAAAAGAGGATGGAGCCCTTCCCCCTTCAGGCTGTAACATACTGATCTCTTGTCAGACAGCTTATGGATTTTCTGTTTCAATCCTGACATGAGAACTGAGTGATTCCTTTTAATTACACGTATATGTTAGAAAAATCAGGACAAATCTGAATCCCTTCACCCGTCACGCAGCTTTTAAGTTTGTTTCCCTACATGTTGTTGTGTAACGCGTTGATTGATGGTGCAGGTGTGACCGTGGCTCGAGCCTGTTACACACATCCACTACACATCCACACATACAAACACCACCCACCGCTTCTTGTTTGAGGTGTTTGTCTCCCAGCCCGTTAAAGGGCGCTGTGGGTGATAAAAGCTCAGGCGCACTTAAGTGGCCGCGCCTGAAAAGGAGCGCACCTCTCCGGAGCGCACGGTGGAGGGGCGGGTCTAACGGGACAGAGCATCTCTTCTCCTCATTCATTCGCAAAGTGTCTCTCTCAGACTAGAAAGTAGATTACTTACAGAAATTACCCCCTTGCCTTACCTTCATGCGCGCAGACTGTGGAGACATCCGTACGCCTTCGCCTCTCCAGATGAGTGAAAAGCACCGAGACCGGATGGTTCCCTCCCGAGGTACAAACTTCTGACTGGTGCAAACTTCGCGGCTCATCCCGGTATGATAATTTCCAACTTGAGCCTGAGCTGCGCGCACTGTCCCGAGGGAGTAGCCCGCAGCACTGAGGCGACGGACGCGTACGAGGAGGTATCCGGTTCCCTGCCCCCTCCGTCCCTGAGCCCGACTGGGCACCTTGTGGTGGCGGTGTGCCTGGGCTTCATCGGCACTTTCGGGTTTCTCAGTAACTTCCTGGTGCTCACGCTGTTCTGCCGGTACCGGGCTCTGCGCACGCCCATGAATCTCATGCTGGTGAGCATCTCCGCGAGCGACCTGCTGGTTAGTCTGCTGGGGACTCCGTTCAGCTTCGCAGCCAGCACCCAGGGGCGGTGGTTGATCGGACGCGCTGGGTGCGTTTGGTATGGGTTCGTTAACTCATGTTTGGGTAAGAATATTTATTATTATCATTATTAATAATTTATTATTTTTATAATTATTTTAATTAATATGTTTCATTGGAGAATGAATGGCCAAAACAACAGAAGTATTTCTTTTAATTTCTTTTAATGTCTAATCTTCGCTTTCCTTTTATTTCCCCTCAACAAAAATCGAAATACTTATTGCATCGTATTCTGTTGCCTGTCAGACCGGGTCTGTTTATAATTTCATACAATTTTCGTCTTTTCCCAACAAATTTAGCCTGTGTGAAAATCTCATGTCATCATCATTTTTATCCAAAGCTGTTTCACAGGCAAAATTAAATGGCAGCTTGCAATGCATTCCTCGACTGCAGCAATGGGCAACAGAAATTCGGCATGATTAACAGCTTAATTTTCCAGGTAATTTCATAAAACGATTAATATTAATTAAAGGTAATTCGAGTTTTGTTATGAAGGCATCATCTGATGGTGGTGTGCTTCCAAACTTCCCTTACAGGGACATAAATAATGCGATCTGGTGAAGAGGACTCTGTAGCTAGATTTTTTATTTTCATTTTTTTGCAGGGAGAAGATGATTGGCGTTGAAAAGATGAACGCTAAAATAAACATAAAACATGGAAAAAGCATTTCTGATCGCATTACGCAATAAATCTGCTCTTGTAAGGCTCTTATCTGGATCCTCAGAGGTCTTGTCTCAGATTTGTGCGCACAGGACTGTTGACAGAGCTGGGATCAAACCAGTGACCTTTCGGTTTCGGGGCAATCACTGCAATTACTGTCTGGGATTGATTGATTGATGTCAGCCCCATGTTCACAAACCAAAGAATCCTGATTTTCTACCCACTGGAGCGATGAAAACCAGGGAAGAACACCAGGATGATTGGGAGGTGATCCTGCTGTGCCAGACTTTTTTCTCTCCCCTGAATGCAGATGTTCTTCTTTTGCACTAAAGGGACTTTCAAGTTTTAAGTGAACAATCAGCCTGCCCATAGACTTGAATACAGACCTGTCTTCACCTGTAAAGAGAGAGAACAAAAATGTCACTATAAAACCAGTTGTTTTCTCTAAGGAGTCTTGACAGCAAAGTTTGAGTGCTATTAAATGTGATGTTTCATTTGTGAAGTCTGAATTTGCAAGAATGTGCTGTTCCCCTTAATTTATGTGGTTTGTCTGTGGAGTTTGGAGTGAAGTTTGGGAAGATTTTGGCAGTTTTCTCTTTACACCTTGACTTGAACATAGATGTAGTAAGCTGTTGCCGTTTCATCTGTGGAGTCTGAACTTGCTGTAAAGTTAAGTACGCTGCTGTTGCTCTTTATTTAGCTGTTTTCATGGTGGAGCCTGGACTTTCAGGGAGGTGCACTGAGATGTTGTTGCTCTTAAATCTCTTCTCACTTAGAAGTTTGGAATTCAAGCAGTGTAAGGTGCAGCAGGATGTTGCTGTCACCTCTAAATATATTGTTTTACCTTCTGAGTCTGCACTTGGAGGAAGGTGCAGTACAATATTGCACTTGACTCAGCCATTTTATGAGTAGTCTAGTGTGATATAAGGTGCTCTACGGTGGTATTGTTTTCTCTTTGGAGTCAGGACGGTTTAGTGAAGTCAGTTGTCAAATCTCTTAAATTAAATTACTTTTTTATGGAGTCTGTCACTCTTAAATCTGCCGTTTTCTCTTTGGAGTCCTGACCTGCAGCATAGTTTCTCCCCCCTCAAACCACTTTCAATCTGGCCTGTGTTTTCTCATCTTTTCCCCACTGACCCAGCTCAACTTCACAGTTACTGGCCTGGTCAGCAGCTGCTCAATAAAGCCCTGGATGCTACAAGCATCGTCTTCTATAATCTATAACCTATACCTATATAGGTAATCAGAGCAGGTAACCTATATAGGTTATAGATATATAACCAGTTTTCTGGTTATATATCTATAACCAGAAAACTGAGCACTTAAGTTTGGACTATAATTTTTTCCACTGGTGCACGTTCAGGAACAACTGTGGAATAAACAAGCAATAACCAAGAGGATCAAAACTGTACGTAATGGGATCAAAGGGTTGTCTGAAAAATTACACACACAAAAAAAAAACCCTTGAGTGAGATGCTTCAGAGATGTTTCAGAGATGGGCACCCTGACATCAAAGAATTGAGTCGGGAGTGATTGATGACTTTTTGGTTTGAATTGATCAGACAAGTGGAAAAACAAGGAAATGTGCAGCCCAGTATGGACAGACGGTAACCTCACATCATACTGAGTGAGGCTTGTGGTATTTATTTATAAAATGCTGTGGGATTTGTTTCTTTCATCTCGAAGAGGAGTCAGAGCTCAAGCTAGACTGTTTTCTGGTGGAATAAAAGGGAACTCGAGGAGGAGCTTCAACTTGAATTGTGTTGTCTCTTTAGAATAAATAGTTAGATATAACCCAACAAACATCACTGCCTGCATTTCACAGAAAAGTAATCTTTTCAGATGCTTGGAAAGACCTTATTTCTGGCAAAACTGAGGTACTTGTGTTCGACCCTGACAATTTTTCTAAGGAGGTCAGTCATTACACCGGCTCCCACTCCAGCAATATCATATCATCTGCTAAGAGCCTTGGTATCATGTTTCATCAGTATTTGCATTTTGAATCTCATATCTAATCCAGTCTTGTTGCCTTCATTTAAGAAACATCACAAAAAACAAACCTCAATGATCAACTAGCCTGTGTCAAACAGGCCCAAACTCAGCAGCTAGGCTCCTAACAAGCCTGGGAAATTCAGAATTTTAAAGTTTCATTAATAACATGTAAAGACCTACACGACAGGCATGTATACCAGGCCTGCTGAGATTTTATTCCAACATTTGGCCTCTCCAATCATCTGATCATCTGTTTCATGCTTTTATTTTAAGAGGTGACCACGCTTTTGAAGTTGGAGCTCCTACACTTTGGAACAGGCTGGCTTAATTTAATTTTAAACATCTGCTGAAAACTCATTTTGACTCATTTTCTTAATCGTTCTGCTCTTTACTTTTAGCTCTTGTTCTTGTATGTGTGAAAGTGTGCATGCAAGAATGAATGTAGGATTGTATGTTTGACTGTGTGGACATGTATACTTATCTTTAATCTTTAATGTGTGGTTTTATCCCAAATATAAAGTAATAATGTTAAAAAAAATCTATATACATAAATTTGTTATTATTATCTAAAAAAAAGATTAGTGGATGCTTTAACATGACATTTGATTTGGTTATGATTTGATAGTAATCACATTTACAGAGCACCTACTTCCAACTTTCTGTTTTTTGAGGAGTTTGCAAAGATCAGAGCATTCCTATAGGCTCAAATTGTGGTCATAAATATTTTGTACTTGTAAATCGGTTTTGTACTTGTAAATCAGGATTTATATGTGAAAAAAAGAATTTGTGTGTGGACTTAGCCAAAATAAATACGTGTGAAACTCTGTAAGTTACAAAAACGAATTTTGACCCTATTTTTCCTCCTTTCATCTGATTGGTCAATGTCATGTCAATCACAAATTTTACTATCCAATCAGAGAACAGATTGGTTTGGCTGTCGGAGGGGCGCTTTTTTGAACTGCAGGTCCTTGAAGGGTAATACAGTTTGAAGCTGGAGGATCTCTATATAAATATCCGATAGAAGCGAGGTCCCATAACTTTCAGCAGCTGTTGAAAGGGTAAAGTTGTGGTATATCAGTGGTTAGAAATACCATTATTACTTTAGGATTAGTTTAACACAAAGTCAGACCCAGGACCATGGCTGTGAGTCACAGTGCGCAGCATAAAGGTCCTTTCACATCGGATGCAGGATGTGCTGCTAATGCTAACTAAAAGCAAAGGCGCTGGCTGCTGAGCTCTGTGGGTTTTTGCAGCAGCTCTACCTGTACTAGATGCACCTGCTCCTTGTCGTTTCTATCTCTGACTTTATGTTCTCTATAAGAGTTTTTTTTTTTTTTTTTGCCAGTTCTTCAAATGTTCAATAAAAACATGTATGCTAATTCATAACGAAGAAAGCTTTGTAACTATCCCCACTAGTGAAGACTGTCATTTCCAAAACACTGCCCCCCCTCCCCCGCGGTTCGCAGCGCTGTTGAAAAGGCTGTGGAAGTCCCTGTATTAAGCACATAAACCTGCGACACAAAAATCACCAAACCACCACAGACTGTTTTCCTTCGTGGTGATGAAGGAAAACGCTGGGCTGGCATGTAAAAGGGCATTTATTCCCTTCAAGGACCTGAAGCTCCATAAAGTAGGGGTGCAACGATATTCGTATCGATATTGAACCGTTCGATACAGTGCTTTCGGTTCGGTACGCATATGTATCGAACAATACAACATTTGTAATTTATTTTATCAATTTTCCTTCTGACGATGCTGTCTGTGTTGAGCGCTCAGTGAATCTGCGTTGGACTACTCCGCCTAGGCTGCACTGTCCAGCGCAGATCCACTGAGCGCTCAACACAGACAGCATCGTCAGAAGGAAGAGGGCAGGGCACCTCCCCCACCCTCATTCAGATCTGGCGTTTGGAATTATTTTGGTTTTCATGTGACGTATGACCCTGAAGGTAAGCGAGTCATGGACTAAAGTAAAACAGTATGTTGGATGTGCCATGCAATGCTCAATTACATGGGTGGGAGCTAGTGTGTTAGCGCAGTTAGCTCGTTAACGTGTTGGCCGTCTAGCTCGTTAACGGAGATTTGCCGTGTTGTGGCGTTAAGGTCATTTCAACGAGATTAACCTGAAAGCACTAGTGGGAACACAACAAATATGACTGCACATTTACGCTGACATCATCCTAGTGCAAAGACAAGTGGAAGCAGACAAAAAAAAGCAAGCATGCTACTAACTTTAGCCGAGTCATTTAGACAGCTGTTAGCACATGATTCTCCTTATGCTGCTGAGAATATAGCCCAGAAGAAGCGGATAGTATAGCTTTTATTTTGGAAAGAGACATTTCTCTGTAATAAACTCTCTTTTCCAAAGATGAGTGATTCCTCAATCAGACACAGGGCTTGCAATATCGCTAGCCCGACGTCCCGGAGCTAGCGATTTTTTCAGTCGGGCTACCAAAATCTATCTCTTCCCTGCCCGTCGGGCTATTGTAGGAAAAATATATATCAATGCTTTTGCATTCTTTCAGAAATGTAGCTGGGTAATTATGTCATTGGCATCGGTGAGCCACTGTCAATATGTGACATATTGAAATCGCGTTTGAATTTGCGCTTGTTTTTTTGCTTTCACTTTGCAATCGTGCGAACTGTGTATAGAGAGCGACAGCACTGATCTGTGAGTGATGATAATTTGTGCACCAATTCCTCTGACATCGTCTTATTAATTGTTAGCTTACTATGCAAACATGACGCAGCAAGCTTAAACATGTGAGAGGTTGATCGCGCAGAGAATCGCTGAGCTTATGTGAGTGCGTGTGTAAAAGCATTTCAGTTCTGCTGAGCCAAATAAGACAGGTCAGGGTGAAGAAGTGACAGCCAAAGAAAAGCTTACCACAAAACGGAGAAGTTATGACAAATCAGACTATAAGGCAAAAAGAAAGTGCAGCTTTATGGTTTCATGGACAAAAGAATTTCTGTGGCTGCAATATGACGAGCTAAATAACCAGGGCTGCACATAAGTGGTCCGCAGGTGCGCATTCGCTGTCAAAATAAAAAACACGCACAAGGGTTAGGGTTAAATTTAAAAACTGTACTTTTGAGTTAAAATATATATTTATAATTTTAATAAATGACAAATTAAAAATGCATGAACATTTTTTGTATCGAAAAAATATCGAACCGTGACACCAAAGTATCGAACCGAACCGTGAATTTTGTGTATCGTTGCACCCCTACCATAAAGCACCCCTCCAATAGCCAAACCCATCTGTTCTCTGATTGGATAGTTAAATTTGTGATTGACATGACATTGGCCAATCAGATCAAAGGAAGAAAAGTCGGGTCAAAATTCGTACTTGTAACTTACAGAGTTTCACACGTATTTATTTTGGCTAAGTCCACACACAAATCTTTTTTACACACACACAAATTCTTTTTACACATACAAATCCTGATTTACAAGTACAAAATATTTATGACCACAATTTGAGCCCATACATTCCCTTTCACTTTTCAACTACATATCAATCTTTTCAATGAGTTTCTGCTGGTGAAAATCTATTTGTATTCAGTGGATTAAATATTTGCAACAGCTTAACAAATTTCAGCAATTTGTTTGCATGTAAGAAGCTTCATACTGTTGAAATGCAGTGGCACAAAGTGATGGCAGAGTTCTGTTGTGCACTTCAATTGCTACAAATCTTACCAGCCTGCATTAGAAGCAGCTCCAACTAAAAAAAACTAAATAACTGAATTGAAGAAATAAATAAGAACTACCTTTATTTATCCGAGTGTTACTAGAAATATGTATTAAACTGGATACAGCAAAATTTATAGGTCTAGAAATAAGCTACTCAGTTTGTCGAGACTGATGTAAAAACAGAGCTGAGACCTAATTTCATCCCCTGTCTGGGTGAGCTGAGGTGAAATTCTGTCTGTTTTTTAATTCGCTAATGAGACATTGTCTGCTCTGATGCACGCACAGCAGAGCTACAGTGGTGATGGTTAGCAGGCTTGTCATCAAGCCTCATCAGGTCACTTTTGCTGGAATAAGGTCATTCTCATGAAGTCACTGACAACCATTTTCTCTTTTTCTCTGTCTTTTGTTGTTGTTTTGTTTCTCTGTGAACAAGCCAACACTGATTAATGGGCAAGCTATTGGAAGTGTATAATTGGGTAACAGACATGGGAAAGACTTTCTATGGCTTTAATTGTAAGTTTATTGGATGTTTGTGCTCTTGTGAACCTGCTTTAATGCACAAACGTGTGCATGTTATTCAAGAAATTATACTCAGATCAGATTAACTGTGTTGGGGGAATGAATCATTTTCTGAAAGAAATGTGGAAGTAGTGCTAATGTCACTTATATTCCACCAGTCTGTGTCAACTTTGGCACTGAACATTTTTTCTGTTGCAGATTAAACATATTTGACAGATGAAGTGAATGACATTGATCACTTTGTTATAACTCCTGTGGTTTTAGAATTCATATGGATGTGACTTTGCCACTTATCACTCATTGAGAGAGCCTCAATGTTATACAGTCTTTAAGACAGATACAGATATTTGGTGATTTCAAAATCAGATATTTAGATATATGTTCAATTTTTTGTCTTTGACACAAAACATACACAAATTTGAGGGAAAGCTATTTGTGTATGCAACAGAGACTGCCCTCTGGTGGACAAATGATGCAACATCATTGAAGGGGTTGAAGGGTGTTTCTCTAATTTACTTTTTCAATTTTCTCTTATTAGCGTTTATAAATGCTGATGCCAAATAGCTAATATCAGCTAAATCAATATGCGGATGAATCAGTTGGGCTGTAGACAGCAGTGGCTGCCCCCAACTGTTCAGTGGGACAAACTACAACAACACAAAAACTGCTCAGGACCACCTGGAGGTGCTCAAGGCAACGGCACACCAAAGATTTCACGAATGCACTGGAATAAGCCCGACCCACAAAAGCTGAACTTACAGGAGTCATTAGCAATTAATATTGTAGTTGCCAGCTTGAGTCATACTTAGTGGACCTGTTACAATCATTTCCAGCTAAATCCACTCTTAATATCATCACAGAGCCAAGAATAGAAAAAACAGTCTGAAACTGAGTTTGAAGCCTGAGTTTTTAGATTACTCTCACATATAGAAAAGTCTCCACTTCAGAGGTAAAACATTTAGTGGTCTAATGGATTTGTTATATCTGTGGAAACTTTTCTCTTCTTTTCTTTTCCCTATTCTTTTAATCTAATAGTGCTTATATTACAATTTTACAATACGTCCCCTGTTTAAAGTTTGCAGATGACATGACATTTGCTCTCAGAAATGTGGTGGCAGAAATCAGACTCATAGAATCTCCTAACCTGATCAGAGAAACCAGGTTAGGTATTTACATAATACTGAAGGAATTGCATACAGTAAACATAGTGCTGCATGTTGTGCTGAGGTGGCAGTGATGGGTAATGCAGAGAAATTAAGAAAAAAAATTATGTCAGCTGGAGTGTACGAGGAAGATGGATGGAAAGAGACAGCAGGAGTGAGATGAAGAAGGAGAAAGAGAGAGTGAGACAAAGGAAAAGAATGAGAAGAAAAAAGACAATGAAAGATGATTAGCTCCTGTGCTGACTCAGGCTTGGAACGTGGGGTCATTCATTTTACCATAAATCTATTCCACACTAGTATGGAGTTGGATGGGGAAGAATCGGGCCTCAGGTGAAAATCCCATTAAAATGCATGTTGCAGAATCAGAGTGGGCCAAGTTTGAATCAAAGCCAACTTTTAGGGGTTGATATTCTAACCAGGCTCCAAGTGCAGACTGTGCAGTCAATATAGGAAATGAATGGAAGATTTGTTGCCTTTAGAAGTTGCCCAGTTGCTGAGGTGGCAGACCATTCATATGAAGAGAATCCACTATATATTTACCAGAGTGTATTGTTTACCGGAGATTATGCAATTAATTTCTTTCCACAATACTCATTTGGTTTTCTTGTCCTTTTCATGAGCTTTTATATTGCTTCCTAAAACAACAGTAAGATCAATGCTATACTTTTACTGTGCAAATAGATTGAATAATTATATAAAATATGAAAGAAATCACACTACAGAGAGTATTTAGAAGTGTTTTAGGGGTGGGGGGAGGGAAGTAACCAATAAGATGAGTGTGGCGCAAGTATTAGATTTAACAGGTGACCCTTTTGGATGGATAGATGTCAGTGGTTCTTTCAGCTTGTCCCCCTTGTTTCTTTGGCAAATGACACGTGGACAGTGTTGCCAGCAGAAAGCCTCTTCTCTCTTAGAAGAGGTTGAAAGCACAGCTTAGGTTTTCAAAGTTGCATCCAAACAAAGATTTCTGTATCTTCTGTATCTCCTTTGGAAAGACAAGCCCAAAGTGGAGATGCTTGTCCATCATGCACAGCCTCACTTTTGGAGTAAGCCAAACTCAGCATGTCAGCACAAATATAGTGTGGTGGTGGAGGGATGTTGGGGTCGCTTTGCAGCCATAGAACCTGGGCAATTTGCAGTCACTGAGTTGACCATTAAGTCCTCTGTATGCCAAAGTGTTCTAGAGGCCATCTGCCTGACAGCTAAAGCCTGGCCCATGCATCAGAATAATGATCCTGAGCACAGCAACAAATCTACAACAGAATGACTTAAAAAGAAAAGAAGGTGTTGCAATGAAACAGTCAAAGTCTACTCCTCAATCATAGTGAAATGCTGTGGTGGGACCTTAAGAGAAATGTGAAAAAAGTCATACAGAAAGAAAATATGGGCTAGAGTTCACATAACTGTACATTTAAGAATATTACAAGCTTCATTTATTAATTTCATTTAATTACATTTTTTAATCAGATGTTGGACACTGGAGTCAATTGTAAATTACCTAAGAACTCAAAGAGATGAGAATAGGCCTGGCTCAGGAGTCAACCTTATGCCTAATGAGATGCTGGGTTTTTGTTGTTGTTGTTGTTGTTGTTGTTGTTGTTTTAATTTGTGGATGTTGAGTTTACCGAACTGCAGAATTTCACTCTTAAATGTTTTGCTATCAGCCTTGTTTGTACTTTGTCCTTTGGGGGCTGTTGTATTAAAGGATGTAAGCCTTTTCTCCCTGCGACTGTGAACTGGATAAGCAGTTAAGAAAACTGATGGATGGAAGTCTTTTTCATTAAGAAAAAAAAAACACAGAGGGAGGTAAAGAAAAAATTATTATTATTTTTCCTTGTCCAATTTTATTGTTATTCAAAAATAATCTTTATCTGTATGGCTCCTTTAGTGCAGGTTAATGTTGACACTAATGGTTAAACGTAATCAGCAATACAATATTATTATCTCACAAACAGCTTCTTCCCCTGAGCCATTCAGAGTGCCAACAAACACTATCCCCCACCCCCCTCTCCTCCCTACTCACCTCACCAATCTGAGCCACGGTGTGAGCACCCCTCATCACTCAGGCCACACACATACAGACTCTATACTCAGACCAGGTTCTTTGCACTGCTTCCAACACTTTGTTCGCCAATTTGTGTCTTTTCTATGGTGTGCCTTTCTCTTATTTTGTGTGTAGGAGTCTCAGCCATTGCCTTGAGAAGGAAAAGTGGAAGAGCTTCTAGGTCAGTTATGTAGGAATTTTCCAACTGGGATGAAACCCCAGGGCAGATGCAGAACATGCCATGGAGGGTTTGTCTCTAGGCTAGAATGGTGGGGACAGAGTGGGAAAAGTCTTCTGAGACTTCCTCTGGTGGAAAATGGATGAGTGGATTGGGGGAAGTGTTCTCTCTAAACAGAGACAGACTGCTGCTGTGATGATACGGCTGTCACTATGACTTTAACCATGACTAAGATTTATTAGTTATGATTCTTGCTCTGATTATTTTTTTTAATGAGTCTGACTCTGTATGTATGCAGAGATGGTTTATTGTGTTGAAGCTACTGTATGTCGGCAACATAATGAAGCACACAGGTTCAGACAGTAACAGCTGGATGTGTCCGTGGATGCCACCACATCAGCTGCTGGGTGAAGCAGCTGCAGCTGTGTTCACAATCAGTAGCTGCACACTGTTGGAGGCGATCCTTTTAAAATGAGGAGTGAGCACAAAATCCACAAATAATAATATTAATAATAATGGATTGCATTTATATAGCACTTTTTGGGGCCCTCAAAGCGCTTTACAATTCCACTATTCATTCACTCTCACATTCACACACTGGTGGAGGCAAACTACAGTTGTAGCTACAGCTGCTCTGGGGCAGACTGACAAAGTGTAACATTAACCATTCTTTGCAATGTATCAGCAGATTGCTTCCCTGAACGTGGTACACAGTACCACAAACTCACACAAGCTGTTTAGATCATTTTTATAAAACACTACTGCTGCACTCTGAAAAAATACATTTTTAGGGTAAAAACATTAAAGAAATGCAAAGCCAACCTGGCCAAAGAACTGACTTTGGAGACCCCTAGTGGCGACTTTAAATATATGGCAATTAAAATATTTGTTTTCATTTTTTTTTTTAGTGTGTTGGCTTTTATCAAGAACTTTAAACTGATATTTTTTTGTTTTTGTCTTAGTACAGAGTGTAATGAAGTTTCTGTCTGACCTGGAAAACTACACATCTGAAGTGTCCATGCTTTATCTAGCCAGTAATGAAAAGTGAGAGCTCTCACTCCCTCTTCAGCCACCTGAAAACACACACACACACACACACACGCACACACACACATCTTTCACAAGACATGCCAGCACCAAATCATTTCCATTATTTTCAAGACACTCACCCTTTGCTATTCCTCTCAACACATCATGCGCCCAGCCCCGGTGTGCTGTCCACGCCAACATGGCATGGTTTCAGCCAATCAGAAGGCTTCATTATGCATTAAGGCACTCTGATTGCCTGTAATCAAAGTCTCTTTCCCAAGCAGACTCAGCATAATGGAGGTAAAGTGCCTCTGCACCAGTACTTTCGCCTGTATGTGTTGATTAGCTCTGATTTAAGACTTAACTCACTTCAGCAACAATTTTCTTTCATCAATCTGCAGTTAACACAGAGGAAAGACAGCACATGGCTGTGCTGTCTGCAAATCAGTGTTTCTGTAAGTGGTGTTTCTTTTTTTCATTTTTTGGTGTGAACAGGTTGTGATGATATTTTAAACTACTAGAGGATACAACGACTCAGGGTTTGTATCAGTCCACGACACAACTTCTGCTGTTGAATAAACTCCATTTTCAGTTAACTGAAAGTTTCCCAAATGAATTAGAGCTACTCGGTTGACAATGATTAAAACTGTCAATAAATAATCTATCAGTTGTTTAGGCTAATTTGCTTTCTTTTCTTAACCAAAGAATATATTGACTATGATTTGATTTTATTGTGTTGGTCAGAAAAAAGAAGCATTTAAAGATCTTTTGAGGTTTCGTTAAATTGTGATGCAATGCGTGTTTCCAGTGTTGTTTGTCAATTAACTAAGACATTCTCCTCTGTGAAGAAAAAGTTCTTCAAAAGTCCTTTTAGGTTTTTAGTGTTTTCTGGTTATCATGAAACCAATCTTCAGATTGAGCTTGAATGGAAATGACTACCTGCAGTTCGAATAGTCAGTGTTCAGTAGTTTTTTACTTACTGCCAGTAGCACAAAATCAAAACATTGAACTGAAAAAGAGGGAAAAAAACAGTATGCAAACTCTAGTTAACCAAAAGAAATGTGAGCATGTGTTGAATACTGCTATTTGGATTCTTTGTAACCCGTGTTTTTTTAGGTACAAATGATTGCCAAATGCTAAAAGTGATACAGAAGCACTCACTGAACGGGGGTATGTCTGATTGCACCTGCTCAAAACATGGCTGTGCAGAATGGATAGATTATAGGTTGCCGCTTTATCAAGAAGCAGTCATTGAAACAAGATTTTCTCACAGGAAAACAAAGGCAGAAACAATCAGTTTAATTTAAACATGGCCACCTATCTTTACCTTTCATACCATTTCAAAGACTTGTTTGAGGGTTAAACCTGGGATTACGAGGCATGGGAATTCATAAATATGAATGAATGTAGAAAGTCAAATAACAGTGAATGCGTTGTATGTGTGATCCTCCCACTACACCCAGAGTGGAGCAGGCTGAAGGCCCTGTAGTGGAAAGAAGTACATAAGCAAAGAGACAAAAACATTCTGATTCGGTTGACATATGATAATGCCTGAAGTAAACACGTGTGGATGAACAAAAAGCTCAAACCTTAGTGCGCTCCAAGATGTACAAATTGAAATTAATCTAGCAGGCCTTTGCCATCACAGTTACTGTAAAGCTTTCAAAGCAAATGCCAGCTAATGAAGTTCATTCTCCTCTGTTTGTGCCCCAGCAATGCAAAGTTAAACGCTATTAAGATGATCAAAGCGAGCGGAAAATTGACATGACTTCGTATCTAAATGTATCAATCAATAACTCTGAGGGAAACAGAACGCAGTTGCTCCAGTTCTGAGGAAAGCTTTTTCATTCTCCTCTGCTCACTGACTCCCAAAAGCCCAAAATTTGCTTGATATCTGGGTCTGACCACTTGTTCTGAACTTCTCCCTCCTCAGGTATTGTTTCCCTCATCTCATTGGCTGTTTTGTCCTACGAGCGCTACTGCACCATGATGGCGCAGACTATTGCAGACGGTAGAGACTTCCGCCCAACCCTGGCAGGGATCTGCTTCTCCTGGCTTTACTCCGTGGCCTGGACCGTGCCTCCGCTGCTGGGCTGGAGCAGATATGGTCCCGAGGGTCCCGGCACCACCTGCTCGGTTGACTGGAGGACACGTACGCCAAACAATATCTCCTACATCATCTGCCTGTTCACCTTCTGCCTCGTTCTGCCGTTCGGCGTCATCCTCTACTCCTACGGCAAGCTGCTGCACGCCATCAGACAGGTGCGAATCTGCAATATAAATGTTATGAGAGCGTTTGTTCCAAAGTGAGAAAATGAGCCTTTCGGGAAAAACAGAACACTAATTCTGTCATGAGATGTGACTGTCAAGACAGTTGTGTGGAAATGACCCAGATTTGAGATGAGACACCACAAGGTCATCTATACATTATGTGATTTATATGTAGAGCACAAGAGCGGCCCCTTATCTACGACTTCAATCGAATCACGAGTGTATCATAAGCCTCTCTTTACTGTATAGCCCGGGGCTGCAAAGCCGACAAGAGAGCGGGTAACATGAGTACAAACATTTCAAAGACTTGAGCTTGAAAGCTGAGAAATTTGAACCACCGATCAGGTTTGACTTTTCAACAACCGTCCATTAAAGCTGCCAACATCGTTTTCTTCTCTTGTCTTTAACTTTACGCCTTCGCTGCCGGTCGGGGAGGCTCGGGTCAAACTGCAGCTGTGAGTTTTCTTTTAAAAGCCTCTGAAGCCACATCATATGTGCCAGAGCATAATTGATACCTCGAAGCAAGAAAGAGCAGACAGAGAAAAATGGGAAATCATGACCTGAATTCTGGATGACAGTCATAAATTGTGTCTTCATATTGCTGCTGAGCCGGTGAACTGTTGTAACGGCTCCGGTTATGTCTGAAACTAGGTTGTGTGCTCAGTTCTGTTTTAAATATTAATGGTTTTATTTACACTACCAATCAGAGGTTTGGAGTTCCTCTAGTTCAAGCATTTTGTGTGTTGTGTATTGTCAACATATAGAAAGTACAGCATAGATATTTAAGATATCATCTCACATTTGACTTCTGTATTTATGACCTTGAAGGAGGTCAAATTCTAATAATTTTTCCTTAAAATTAAATACTACCTAGAAAGTGAACTTTGGAGGAGGTTTATGCTCTCAGAGTGCTTCTGGTTTGTTGTTTAAACATTTTCTAATAATTTATTTTGATGTAGTTTATTTATTTATTTTCAAAATGAGTTTAACTTCACATAATACAAACACAAACCACAGGACTATAACTTGGAGGAAAAAGCTGAAGATAAATTTCACACTTTAGGATTTAGAGTATTATTATTCCCTTCAGGTGTAATCTTTCTATTTCCCTCCTCTCCTGGTTTAAAGTGCTTTGCTCTATGGATTAAACTAGGATTTTGTTGCTTATTTCCAGCTTCATTCTTTTTTAGCATTCTGCCTTATGCCCATATTAAATAGTTCTTGGCTTTTTGACACCATAAGGATCTAAGAGTGGAGAAAAGTAAGCTTCTGGGCCATAGGGATTTCCATTATTTAAAATAATGGAATTTCTGCTAATTTAAACTTAAATATAACTTCTGCATTATCTTGCTTACCACATACTGCTGTATTTATGAAAATACATCATTTTAATCAGACATAAGGGCAAGATATATATGCAAAGATAGAAAATGCCTCAATCATTCCAACAATAATGAGATTAAGTCTGCCTTGCACAGTGTTTTTACCAGCTAGTAGCATTAGCTACATCATCAGTGTGACATTATTACTCATATGTAAAATCCATATAACTTTAAAACGTAAGAGCACGAATCAGTGGACTGTAAAGCAAAATACTCCATTACCTGCCACATACAATCGTACTATACTTAGCACAGAAACAGATGACAAATGGTCATTCAAGATCTTCATGTAATAAAAAAACAACAACAATCAGGTAAATATTGTGATTGGTCAGTGAATATCAATAACTAGTAACAGTAACATTCAATATTTTAAAGCCTGACTTTGACTGATTTTCACATTAGAAAGCTGAAAATGGTAGTTTGGTAAGAAAAATGAAGAGCAGCACAGAGCTTCAGTCTGCAGCGTGGTGTTAATGACAAGATTATAGGCAACTGTCTCCATTACACACTGCTGAGGCACTTCATTAAACCTCGAGGATACAGGCTTTCACGCTCAGCGCCGGCTAACTGTAGCGCCGAAAACTCTTTATGGAAAAGCCCAAATAAAAAACAAACAAAAAACATGTGAATGTTATGAAAAATGTACAAGAGAAGGAACGCTGATTTGCCAATGTTTCTTTTACTTTTATTTCATTGCATGTAATATGGTGACCAGTGTTGGTCAAGTTACTTGAAAAAAGTAATCAGTAACTAATTACTGATTACTTCCCCCAAAACGTAATCCTGTTACTTTACTGATTACTTATTTTTAAAAGTAATTAATTACTTAGTTACTTAGTTACTTTTTAAAAACACAATTTACAACCTGAAAAGGTGATATAGCCCAATTCTACTTTTTCTGCATAATCCATCATACAAAATGTAATCAAATGGAAAAGTCCCTTTTTAAAACTTATTTTATTCGTTTTAATCTTTTAACTTTATGCATCAAGCAAAAATTTAATTATATGCAACATTCTCTGACTGGAAGAAATTTGTTTAATATTTAAACCTATTTTCTGCACACTCCAGCACATAAAATAATTTTTTTTGTGTGTTTACACTCACTCTTTCAAATAGATGCAAGTAAAACACAGCAGAAAATAAATAAAGTCAAAGACTAGCGGTCCTTTTGCTCTATTTTCACCTGTAAAGCAGGAGTTGGGTAGGCGGAGGTTTACCCTGGTGCAGGTGTGCCGCAGCGGTCAGTGGAAGACTCCGCGAGTTTCTCTGTGAATTTCCCATTACGTTGTAGCGCACTTGGTGCTTGCTTGGAAGTTACGGGTTTTTTTTCGCTGTAAAAAGAAGTTTTCTTCCCACGCACAACGGACACTAATGTTTTTGTCACTTTTTATGGAATCAAACTCAAAGTAAGGTCAGTACTTCCACGCTTTAAATGCTGCATGCTCATACTCTCTCCTGCACTCGATATATTGTCCGTTGTTGATCTGCACACAGCTGTAGTCACGAACGTTGCACTCGCTTACGTCACTGTCATGAGACATTCTCGCAAAAAATTTTAGTAACGCAGTAACGCAGCGTTCCTACGGGAAAGTAACGGTAATCTAATTACCGTTTTTGGAATAGTAATCCCTTACTTTACTCGTTACTTGAAAAAAGTAATCGGATTACAGTAACGCGTTAACGCGTTACTGCCAATCTCTGATGGTGACACATGTTAACTTCTTTTTATTCATGAATATAAATGCATTCTTCTTTTCAGGCTGATGGTGCCTGTCTGTAATATGTCGTTCTATTAGGGTCATTAATTAGGTTAAACATTATAATATTATGATTTTAACAATTTACACAGAAGCAGCTCCAAAGTAAGTTGTTCTTTAGGTGGAGAGATGGGATGAGTTACATACTCAAGGTCAGAGATGAGTTACTAAACCATATGGACCATATGATGGTGGGTGCATAACATAGAATCTTTGGATAAAACTTAACAGAAGTGGAGCCAGTGGGCTCCCTGCTCATTTGTAAGGATATTCTGTAAAGCAGATGGGGGTGGAGATGTGATATTGAGGTCCCACCTCCTCCTTCATGTTTAATAGCAATCTCACTGGGCAATCAAACTGGGCAAAATGTGAGGTACACCCTGAACAGCTCACCACTGTTGCAGGGCAAACACAGAGACATAGATGCCCATTCACATTCACATCTAGGGATATTTAACCCAGCATGCCTGTCTTTGGACTGTGAGACGAGGCTGCAGAACCCATGCAGGCACAAGTCCACACAGCTGGCTGGTGAATTTGAACACAGGGCCCTCCTATTGTGAACAAACAGTGCTCCCACTCTCCTACTGTTGTGTCATCTTTATGACATGCTGCAAAAATTGATTATTGACTACCCGACAAACAAGCTGCAGCATGTCAGACTGCGCAGAGCTGCACAGGGGGTTGTGCTGTCTCCATTCCTCCATTCCTGCTCACCATGCCACATATAGAAATAATCTGATTTTACAGTGGTTGAATGGGCAGTAGGAGTACAAAACACTAGTGGATTTGTGGAGTGGTGTGAGAGGAATCTGCTTCTGAACCTGAATAAGACCAGAGAAATGGTGATCAACTTCAGAAGGAAAAAGACAGCTACAGTCTGTGTCTGTCCTAGGATGGGATGTTTATGTGGTAGAGGGGTACGTGTACCTGGCTGTCCATTTCAACAGTAGGCTGTAGCATAAAAGTGCAAGAGCAAGAGCAAGAGCTCTGTTTTCTAAGGAAGCTGATCCTTCAATGTGTGCAGCAAAATGAAGTAGTGCACTTAGCTGTGGTCTGCAGGGAGAGCAGCATTTTAGCTAGCAGCTTGAAATCTGAAAAAAGAAAGCGACTGGAGGACTTCTTTAAGTTGGTGAGTAGTTCCAGGTGTCTAATACCTGGGACTCTGGAGAAGCCTCTTGGATGCCAAGTGAAATGTATTCACAAACTTAAAGAAGTCCAGTTGCCTTCTTTTTTCCTGGATGACTGAGAACCTACACAGACATCAGAGCGATTAACACCACCAGGCTGAATAAGCGTATTTGGAAGGCTGTTTCTGTGACTGGCTGAAAATTGGACATTTTTACAGCTGTGGAAGAAAGGTCACTGAACAAACTGTAATCCATCATGGATAATCCTGCATTATTTACTGCAGGCAGCAGAGGACACATTGATTCAGCTGTACTGCTAAAAGGACAGATAGTTTTCTTTGTGTTAGTTTGTGATATAAACACAGATCTCAAAATTTGTTATTAGGATCTCATAACCTATAAAGATTTGTACCTAGTAGTTTATATGTGCTGATGAAATTAATAAAACCATCTCTGAGGTTCAGAGTTTAGGCTAAAATCTTCTACACTTCAACCAGAAATCGGTGAAGGATTTAACAGAGTAATGCAAAATCAGTTTGCAACAAACTTAAAAAGGCAAAATGTGTTTAAGCTGTCAGTGGTAACCCCAACACTAACTTTAGAGAACATCAAAAAGTACCAAACATATAGCTTTTGAAGCATGTCAGAATGGGCATTTTTGTGTCTTCTGTATAGCATTAGTGTTGGGTTTAGGGTCATAATCTGTGATGATTGAAGGAAAAATGGGAAATATTTACAATAATCATCTGAAAATGTCTTTCACAAATATAAAACTAAGTGAAGATCATGTTGAGTGATTGAGCCTAACCCGTCAAATAGTTGAAATAAATTCATTTGAAAAAAGCAGCACGGTGGCACGGTGGTTAGCACTGTTGCCTCACAGCAAGAAGGTCCTGAGTTCAATTCCACCATCAGGATGGGGTCTTTCTGTGTGGAGTTTGCATGTTCTCCCCGTGTTTGCGTGGGTTCTCTCCGGGTACTCCGGCTTCCTCCCACCGTCCAAAGACATGCAGCTTGTGGGGATAGGTTAATTGGATAATACAAATTGCCACTAGGTGTGAATGGTTGTCTGTCCTTGTGTGTTGGCCCTGCGACAGACTGGCGATCTGTCCAGGGTGTACCCTGCCTCTCGCCCTATGACAGCTGGGATAGGCTCCAGCGCCCCCCGCAACCCTGAAAAGGATAAGCGGAAGCGAATGGATGGATGAAAAAATTATATAAGTTAATTGATAAAACTATTTCCAAATCACTGCTGTAAATATTCTGCTTGTCTGTTTATACACAAACAATGGCTCCCTTAATTCTCCTTGTTCTCTTTCTGCATGGATGCCTGTTTGTCATTGCCTTCATTGTGATGTATGTCCTTCATGTTAATCTGTGACAGCTACATGCACAGTGAGTCTAAGAATTAGGGTTGCCTCAGTCTTCGGCTGTGCATCATATGTCTTCACATTAACTGTGGGAACTGTTCGTTTCTATTAGCCCTGTGGGTGTTGTCTGTGTTGATGTTGTTTGCACAAGAATTTAATTTGCCACACCATTTGCTGGTTCATGTACCGTGCTTCTCTGGGTCTTTTCCATGCCTGCAAGCATAAGGAACTTTTTTTTACTAGTTGTTTGGAGCAGAGACTCAATTTAAGTGTAACTGTATGCAATAATCACTAGTTCAAATATTCTCTGTATTGCAGTGTTACCTGTGAGTAAGCGAAGAAGAAAATAGTTACACACCTTCACTGAAGTCTCAATAATGCAACTGTTTTGGTTGTATTAACATTAAAAGCATGACCCCATACTAAATGCAAACACGTCACATTGTAACTTTTCAAAGTCAGTCTTCTTCTGCATCGCTAACGTGGAGGCTGGTAATCTCTGGAGGTCACCATCAGTTGGCTTCCTTTTATCCATACTGAGATATTTCAACCCATCAGATGGATTGTCCCAAAAATATGTTGCAAATGTGCATGTTTGTTGTCCAAAGAGGATTAAACCTTATTACATTAACCATATCAGATTTCAAAGCATCATTTAAATTCACATTCTATCGTAAACTGTGATTAAATTCCTTAAGATATGGAGACAAGGAGTGGAGCAGTTGGTACAGATAAAGAAAGTGATGCTGCAGACTCCGTTACTTTATCAGTGACGCCATCTGAATTAATTAAGCAGAGGAAGACGGGCCAGATGTAGTGAGAAGTCTCTTAGCATACTGCATCCTGTCAGTGATGGCAGGTACATTGATGGATGTAGGTGTAGAGAACAAGGACCCCCCCCCCCAAAAAAAAAAAAAAACAAGCAGAGAGTATAGCTGAGCAGGAAGATGACTATTGAGATTGACAGCTGCGATATTTTTTTAATGTCGTTTTGGCAGTTACTGTATACACTTCGTTTTTTTAATGCCCTTCACAGTTTCCTGTGGTCGACACCAAGTCAAACCTGGATCATCTTACATAAACAGTTTTTTTTTGGTAATGATTAAGATTTTTTAGAAAACTGTGTCTGGTTTTATTCATATTAAACAAGTGTGTTAAACAAACAAGCAAACAAACAAAAAAAGATATAGTCATAGACAGATGGTTTCTTCTGTCTTCATTCTTGTTTCTGATGATTTCTGAGTCTCAGTTAATGTTCTCTGTGTTGTTGTGCTGGTGCTTACTTTCTACATCTATGGTTCTTAGGCTACGTCCACACGTACACGGGTATTCTTGAAAACTGAGATTTTTCATTTTCGTTTTAAAAAAGAATCCCGTCCACACGTAAACGCAGAAATGAAGAAAAACGCTGCTAGGAACATGCCAAAGCAACAGGTGGAGATATATTCCTAACCGTGCAGAAATGTTGGCCAATCAGAAGTCTAGAAGCCTCGGTGGGAAAAAGTAAACAAAGATGGGGCATAGAAGCAGAACCGAGTCGTATGTGTGGAGGGACAGTAACTGTGTGTGTATATGTAAGCATTTAAACACTGCAGAGTACAATTAACAGTAACAGTATTGTAGAAATTCATTTCACTGAAACAATAACGTGGCGCACACCTTTGACGCTGCGTTTTCACCATTTTTCTCGTCCACACGTAAATGCAAAAACTGAGTTTTTGAAAGTCTCCACCCTGGCAGGCGTTTTTAGAAATCTCCATTTTCAGTGACCGAAAACGTCGTTTACGTGTGGACGAAAGATGCAAACGCAGAGAAAAATCTGCGTTTTCAAAAATACCCGGGTATGTGTGGACGTAGCTTTAGTCTTCAGTCACACAGGTCTAGAGATATAAAATGTAGATTCAGCAGCAAGTTGGTGAATGTCTGCTGACTATTTCCAGGTAAAATCAGCTGGAAAAAGGCTGCTGCACTGAAAACACGTGAGGAAAGTGTGATGCTAACTGGAAACTTTACCCTTCAAAGTAAAAGTTGGGCTTTTTGAAACATGTTGGTTTGTCTCCAGTTCTGGTATCTGTTGCACTTCATGGTTTCATCTTTATCCACTGCCAAAGCAATTGCAAGGATGCTTGTGGTGTAGCACTACACACCTCTCTACAACCAACTTCACCTAGCCCCAAATACACGTTTCCCCTGTGATCAGTGGTTGCCAGAAGGTTGCCAACTGGTCTCTGGACAGAATTTTACATTGCAAAATATTTTATTATTGTGTCTATTTGACATATATTCTGTTGAGGTTTTGTTTTCTTGTCTTTTCATTTTAATCTATTTTTATTATTATTATATGGTCAAAGTAGGTTTCCCAGCATTCCTGTTATATCTGTGCCTGACTCACTCTGTGTTTATGCATTGGTCCTTTTTGTTTCCTTGTCTCATACTTCTTGTTTGTGACCATGTTTCCCTTGTTTACTTCCTGTTTTACTATGAAGTGTGTTTACCTGTTTGTTAATTATATTCATCTGTGACCCTCTCCTTCCTGTTTCTCATTACCAGTTAGTCTCTGTGTGTATAAAGACCCGTGTTTCCTCTCTGTCCTTGTCAAGTCGTCTGGTAATGTTTCTTTGTTAATTTCTTCAGGGATGCTTCCTTGTGCTTTGATTTCCACTTTCTTTACATTTTTGCACTCCATATTTTTCCTATTTGCATCTGCCATTAAAGGCTCATCTGTAGAGTTGGATTTCTTGTAAGATTACAACAGATCATCTTCATTCATGATCTCAGATCATTATTGTAAAGCAGAATTGGTCTACAAATGTGCACTCCTAACATGGTTCAGATTAAGCATAAGTAGCCAAAGTTTTATATAATTAAGTCAGTATATGTACATGTGTACATGTACGAGTGATCCAGACACTAGCATTCAGGGAGTTTTTATTCTTGGCTCTATATGTTGTCGTTGAGAGCAGATATCCTTTATTCAATCATCTCAGTCAAAGTCACCTGCTAGGCCACCGGCATCCAATCAGAAAAATGTTGGCTTTAAGGGAGAGCGCCTAAAATGACCCAGAAGTTGGTGTCTCAGGACTTCGTGCAGAGCAAACGAGGAGTGTAAATACTGGACTTTTATTCACTGGAGACACATGTAGGTTGAGAATTGTTAGGTAACTTGATAAATATGTCAGCTATATTATACAGCCAAACAATCACTGCAGTGGTAGAGAAAGTGTGCTAATAAATCCTTCCTGTCACTCTGTAATAAAAAGCTAAATGGATGCAATCAGTGGGAATTTTCTTTTATACTGAACAGTCAGTGACATTTTCATTTCGCTTAACCACATCAGATCTGCTGGTTTTGCTGGTCAATAAAAGAACAATATGCAGTTTGTTTTCACAGAAAGATACTGAGGAAAGTTTGAGAAAGATTGTTTCTTTCTGTCCACTAAATTAAGCCATGTTTCTACAGAGTAAGCCCCTAAGGCAGGAAGATAGCTCTTTGTTTCATGTATTAGTTCTGCGACTTAGAAATCTTTCATTCACGGCTGGTGGCGATCATTCTAATTACCAAGTTGATAAGTGATTTATTAAAACAAACTTGTTGCCAGAATCTTAAAACAAGAGTTGAACTGATAGTCCCTCTGGTTAATGAGCTGATAAGGATCCTAATCCTTATCAGTGCTAAAAGACTGTGCTGCGGACCTGGCGGACGTCTTCACCTCTATATATAACACCTCGTTGTCCTGTTCACTGGTACCATCCTGTTTCAAAGCAGCAACCATCGTTCCCATCCCAAAACAGTCAAATGTCACATGTCTGAACGATTTCAGACCTGTGGCACTCACCCCCATTCCCGCCAAATGCCTGGAGAGACTGGTCATTAAACACATCAGAGCTGCTTTTCCACCATCCCTGGACTCGCACCAGTTTGCATACAGGGAGAACCGGTCAACCGAGGATGCGATCGCCACAGTGCTGCACACATTACTGAAGCACTTGGAACACAGGAACACCTATGCACGGCTCCTCTTTGTAGACTACAGCTCGGCTTTTAATACCATCCGGCCATACAAACTCCGTCCCAAACTCCACCAACTGGGACTTAACTCCTCTCTGTGCAACTGGATTGTGGACTTCCTCACTAACCGTAGACAGAGTGTCAGAGTGGGTAAGAACACCTCTTCCACCCTTGTGGTCAACACCGGTGCCCCTCAGGGGTGTGTTCTGAGCCCTCTGCTATACACTCTCTTCACCCATGACTGTATTTCCTCCTGCGCGTCCAATCTCATTGTTAAGTTTGCAGATGACACTACAGTGCTCGGACTTATATCCAACAATGATGAGACAAACTATAGGACAGAGGTGCAACAACTAGAGTCATGGTGCCACGACAATAACTTGGTCTTAAACACCAAAAAGACCAAGGAGATCATTGTAGATTTCCGGAAGAGGGGTCATAACAACCATCTGCCTCTCTTCATTGGCAGTGAGGCGGTGGAGAGGGTGAGCAGTTTTAAATTCTTGGTGGTAACTGTGACCGAGGACCTGTCCTGGGGCAACCATATCACCTCAGTTGTACGGAAGGCCCAACAGCGCCTCTACTACCTGAGGAGACTGCGGAGCGCACACATTCCCAGATCTCTGATGTTGAACTTCTACAACTGTGCCATCAGCAGCGTTCTGACGTATGGATTTCTAGTGTGGTTCCCCAGCTGCACCAAGGCCGATCAGCAAGCACTCCAGCGGGTGGTGAAAGAAGCTGGCAGAATTATTGGAACAAGTCTGCCAGAGATCAGTAATATCTTCCCCACTCGCTGTCTGAGGAGGGTGCACAGTATCCTGCGGGACCAACATCACCCTGCGCGCCACCTTTTCCATCTGCTGCCCTCAGGGAGAAGGTACAGGTCTATACAGGCCAGAACATCCAGACTGGCCAACAGCCTGTATCCACAGGCTGTGAGGCTCCTGAACTCTCTGCCCCCCTCTCACGGACAATAACCATATCCAACTTCTTAATAGCAATGAACTGGTCTGCATTGGTGCATCATATCTTTATTCTCTTCCCCCTCCTGCCCCCCCCCCCCCTCTTTCTTAAATAGATAACTATCATATCTGATATCATATCTCACAGTACAATAATATTGAATGGGTTGCATTGTTGTATTTTGTCATGTTTCTCAGGTCTTTGTCTGAATTTCTACGAACATTATTGCTAAGGATTGTCTTATTGCATTGGAGTCACACTGGGTTAAATATGTACACTTGGGTTTTAGGGGGTATTTATTATTTTCTTCTCTTTTTTTGGGTTGTATGGAAGCCCCAAATGCAATTTCATTGTTCTTGACAATGACAATAAATAAATAAATACTAAAATACTAAAAATACTTTCTCAGCTTTGTTGTGATGTGGTGATTTTATAATCGAATGTTGCGTGAGGATCGCTGGCAAGTTTTCTAATTAACCGCAGCAAAATGCAGCTTCCCGTGGAGACAGACAAGAGAAAATGCTCACGGTGAGGAAGATTGGCATCAGCTGGGGAATGCGTTTAGCTTTGCTTTGCTGCCTTGTATGTGTGCTGATGTTTGTCGTCTCACAGCGGCGTAGGCGTAAGGTTACCTGGGGTTAAGATAATCCCTTGCTTACACAGCATGTATTTTTCACACTTGCAGGACAAACAAATAAAGCCATCCCCTTAGTTTTGCGATTGAATCTCTTGAGTGTGTTTGTTCAAGCCACATACCAAGCAGAAGAAACTGAAACTGAAGAGGGAGAAGAGTTCCTTCAGGCTTCTGCATCTTTGCTAGCAATGTGAGTTTTGCTTGCTTTACTCCACATTTGTAATCCTTTACAGTTTTATTGAAACCTCGGAGCCCGTAATTTAAAACAATTTAGCATTAGCATTAGCATTATGTGACGGGTATGACCGCAGCGAGGTGTGACCTGTGTATCCGATGTCACTGGTATGATGTTACGCAGCCTTTGCAGATGGCAGCGCGTTGTTACGTGAGGGGTGTATACTGAGCTCTCTCCTGTCCTCACTCTACACCTACGACTGCACGGCCACTAGTATCTCTTATTTTATTGTGAAGGAGGATCTCAGTGCCTTTAAACTTTATTGCTAAGAGAACCATCTCACCCTCAATGTCACAAAAACAGAAGAGATGATAGTGGACTTCTAATGATAATAATGGATTGGATTTATATGTAGCGCTTTTCAAGGCACCCAAAGCACTTTACAGTGAGCGAATGAATATTCACTCACTGGTGGAGGCAGCTACAGTTGTAGCCACAGCTGCCCTGGGGCAGACTGACAGAAGCGAGGCTGCCATATCTCGCCATCGGCCCCTCTGGCCAGCACCAGTAGGCGGTAGGGTAAAGTGTCTTGCCCAAGGACACAACGACCAGGACAGAGAGCCCGGGGATCGAACCGGCGACCTTCCAGTTACAGATGCGCTTCTCAACCCCATGAGCCACAGTCACCCATGACCTTCTAGAGGTGTAGTAAAGCACATACCCGATCACCATCAACAGCGCTGCTGTGGAAAGATTGAACAGCTTCCGTTTCCTAGCTGTACATCTGGCAGAGGATCTCACATGGTCAGTTCACACGAACAACATACCCCTTCATAGACAGCGCAGTTTGACAGGTGTGACAAACCGCGCTACCCATGACAGTGTGGTACCCGTGAAACCATGCTGCCCATGAAACCGCGCTGCCCGTGAAACCGCGCTGCCTATGAAAACACACTACCCGTGAAATCATGCTGCCCGTGAAACCGCGCTACCCGTAAAACCGCGCTGCCCGTTAAACCGCGCTGCCCGTTAAACCGCGCTGCCTATAAAAACACACTACCCATGAAACTGTAATACCCGTTAAACCGAGCTGCCAGTTAAACCGCGCAGGCAGCATGGTGTGACAGGTGTGACGGGCAGTGTGACGGGTGTGACAGCAGCGCGTTTCTAACCTGTGTGACTGATGTGACGTCATACAACCTTCACAGACAGCAGCAAGGTGCAATTGGTGTGATGCATTCAAAGCTCTTTTTTTGGATATTGCCTGCTTTTTATTCTCTTATCTGTCAAGATGATCCAACACTGCTTTAATAATGTTGAAATCTGGGGAGGCAAATTCTGTTGCCAGTTGGTATTGCATGGCAGGCCTTTTCTATGTTCATAATTCTTTCAATTTTCCAGTATCGCCAGTACCACTGGCTGAAATGCAGCCCCTAACCATGACAGAGCTTCCACTCAATTTCTTCAGACTTCTTTAAACTCTCTCCACACCATGTTGAGAGATGTCAAGTGGACAATAACCAATAGTTCTTTGGGAATCACCTTGTTGGTGCAGAAATACCGTTTAATGCCAGTCAAACTGTATTATCTGTGGCATTTTTCACAGATTAAGCTACATAATTATATGAATAAATGTGTTTTTTTTTAAAGACAAACTGCTAACAAAGTGGCTAAAGATGCGGTTTAAAGCTGGTTAATTTTGCCACTAATTAAAGAACAAAAACCATCATTCTCCCTTCATAGTCTTAATGTGCCTGATAATATGTAATAAAAATAGTTTAATCCCCAAGTAGCTAAATTAAGTGAAATTAATCAGAAAGTGTTCCCCATTCTAAAACAATCTCATAACTAAACCGCTCTTGGTTTAACAAACACAGCATCCTGGTTCTGTAAACACTTCGCTCTTTTCTATTGCAGCACACAACACTGACAGCTGATATGTTAAACCTTGAAAAAAAATGAGAATCTACTGAAATGCACTACTCCCATTCACTGGCAGAAAAACAAAGTCAGCAAAGTATCTGTTTTATTGATGGGGCCCGTCAGAGATTTCAAACATATTTATTAAAATGTTTCTGTTTCTTAGCCTTAAAGCTTCTTTAAGAATACGTGTACTGCAAGAACCTGGTGTATAATTTTCAGCTGACGGAGCTTTTGTGTGTGAAGTACCACAAAGACTTGTCATCAAATCTTTATGCATTAATTATCATAATGATATATATCAATATATTGTTTTAAATGTACTTGTTGTTTTCTGCCTATATAGATTTTATTCTATTATTAGGTTACTTTTGGTTGATTGCTGATGCACAGGTTTATAAACTGATACTACAGGTGCTACTACTAAAAATGACTCCGAATCTCAGTCTGCAAACATGCAAAGGCAAGCACAATTATTTTAGCTTGAAAAAAAACCCCATGGCGATCATCTTGGATCAAATTTTGATTGACATCCTATGAGAATAAAGTTATATTGCACCTCAAATCAAACAAAAACAAAAAGCACAATGTGACACATGACTGACGAGAGGAAGGCGATGAAATGCATCTCCACAGACTAGTTGGAGATGTCTATGTGGCTGTGTCAGTGAGAGAGATGGGAGTAGCTGAGAAAGAAAGGAGAAAACGAAATGAAAGATATGTTTGTTTCTCTTCATTTAACACAACCGATAGAGAGGCCTCCAGCAGAAGGCAAGAATTGGCTATTGAGTGCAAATAAAGCTATTGGATTCCAGTTTTTTCTCTTATTCAGAATGAAGAGACAAGAAAAAGAGTAGTAGGTACCCATGATTACCAGTCAGGACTGAAAAAGAAAGTAGAAAGGAGGCTTTAAAATAAGCTAAAATGACAAACATAGCGATGAAAGAGTAGAGTGTACGTACTGGCACTGAATGTAAACAAATGACCAAAAGAGAAGATCCCTCCAGTAATAGCAGGTTATAGGAGTGGTTTGGTAGCAGCATTGAAAAACACCTCAGCAGAAGCTTTGCAGATAGAGCAGGTAGAGCTGTTTTGCAAGTCATTCACTGTTAAGGTGAGCAACTCAGACTCAGTCTGCAAAACTGTAATTGACATGGGATGCGACAGCTTTCTCCCCAGTGAGTGGAAAAAGCAACATTACTGTTGCCTCCTGTGGAACTCTGTGCCCTTGTCCCTGACCTTTTAGACCTTCTTTGCAACCTTGATGACTTTAAACAGAGTGACAGCCTCGAGTAACCTCACCACTCTTAGACTGAAAATGAAAGGAAGTTCAAACCATTGGCTTGCTTTATGTGTAACAGTCTTACTAATATGGTTAAATTTAATACTTTGGAACTGGTGAAACAGACAGGAAATTTCACCGTGGGTTGTCTTTTCGAGGAGATTCTGTATAACTACCATTAGGACTTTAAAAGGAGCTTTCTTAATGTAACCCTCAGCTTATGAGATGTATTAAACAGTTGCCAAAGTTTGATGTGATGCGAAATAATTTTGATAAAATTTAATAGTCATACACTTTAAATGGTGGCTGCACCATTTAATATATTTTTGTCTTTCTAAAAGGGGGAACAAGTCTGCACACTATTTCAATTCAATTCATTTATTTGTCTCCAATTCTTTAGCAAAAAATTGAGCTAATGTTTTAAGAATTAAACTATTAAATTAAAGCATTTAGGTCAGAACACAAAGCCTAAGCTTTTGGCTGACCTTATTTTTTGCGAGTTTATCCATCTCTGCTTAAACCTGTTTAAACCATCTTTAATCTATGTTTAATTTAAGCATCCACCAATGCAATTAGAGCAAATAATTTAAATCTAATACCTCCCCTTGAAGTTGACCCCTTTAAGTTGGAATTTTTGTAATAATTTATATTACCAAAATAGGTCAGAATATTCAATAGCACTGAGTATTTCTCGCTTTTAAATGTTTCACATCATCAAACAAAGTTTGATGTTAGACAATGGTGACCCGAGTAAATGCAAAATGCAGTTAAATGAGCAACAGAATAACATCTACAGAACTGCAGGCATTAGCTGCCTTGGTTAAGGTCAGAGTTCATGATTCAACATTAAGAAAGAGATCCAAGGTGAAAGCCACCATTAACCAAGATGAACAGAAAGACTCACAGAAAATATCCTGTGGACTGATGAGAAAAAGTCTAATCTGTTACAGAAATTAAGCCTTCCAAAAAAATCTAACTAACAGCATTTCATAAAAAGAAAATCATACCAAACATGGTGGTGGTAGTGTGATAGTCTGGGGCTGGATAATGTCTGGTTTATGTCCTGAGGCTCGATGGTGCTTGGGTTCGGCAGCAGGACAAAAAAACAAAATGAAAGTTTTGGGGTACATTAGTCAAAAAACTCATTGTCAGTTAATTCAAATTCCTTGATTGCAGTTCTTGTTGCCAAGGGTAGCAGAGCCAGTCATTAGGGTTAAGGGGCAATTACTTTTCCACACAGCACCAGGTAGGTTTGGATGGCTTTTTTTCCCCTTAATAAATGAAATCATCATTTTAAAACTTTATTTTGGATTTACCCAGGTTATCTTTGTCTAATATAAAATTTTGCTTAATTATCTTAAATATAAAAACTAAGAAGAATGCTTTTTCACAGAGCTGTACATTTTGCCTCTAGACAGTTTTATTTATCTGGTAATCTGACTACTCCACTCCTTTCTGCATCTGTCCCTCTGGTTTACGCAAAGCTTGCTTAATAATACTTTTTTCTATCCCCGTGCTGTCATCTCTTAGGTGATTTTATAAAAATGAAGTTGATGTCCATAAAAACTGATCTATTTGATTAGGAAATGATGAGAACATTGTGCTGCCTAGAGTTGCAGTTTTATGGGCTGGCAAGAACTTTTCATCTCCTCCTTGTGAAGAGTTGCAGACTTAAGATTCAGGATGCAGACTGAACCTTCTGCTCTGCATACAACTGTACACATTTAATCTCATTCATCCTTCAGCTCCTTCAGTATATTGGACAGTAAGGTCTGGACTTTCCTTCCATTCAGGAATTACGGATGCATAGACTGCTTGTTGAATTGCTTTTGCCTGGGACAAATGACCAGAAGGGCTGAATTGCAATTTTGCCCTTTGTGCCACAGTACAAACACTTTTTACTTTGAGACTAGTTCAAACTAATATATATTCATAACATTAGACAATATTTATTTACAGAGAAGATCCAGATGTACTCTTCTTTCAACCAGATGAGGTCTGTAGGACATGCTTTAAATCTCTCAGGCATGAAATATGGCAAATGTTTGTTCAGCTTAGTACTGATGAGATTTTGATTCCTGCAGAAACTCATCAGGGAAAGTCTTGAGCTTCTGTCCACTGCTGTGTACAGGAGCCTTTGACGCCCATGTTTTACTTATCATTCTACTTAACATCTATAACTTAGTTCAGATTCATCATTTCCAAAGAAAAGCTAGAGATGCTCACACATTCTGCTTGTATGCAAACTCCAACCGTCAACCCAGCAATGTGATGGAACATGTCCTTGATCGTATGACACTTTGTGCGCTATGTCTGACCTGATGCTGTCACATGTCCAAACATATCTTAGTTTTTCTAGCACACTCTGCCTTAAAAATGTGCTTCAGGGGGTAAAGGCTTGAAATAATCTTCAAACATCCTCCACGTCCAGCTGACACAGCAGCTGTCACATGGATTGAGAGGCTACAGTTTGCTGAGAGTAATGTGGAAGACGTGATTTTGTTCTCCAAATGTTCATTTTTTTACTTGAAATTTCAACAGTTGACACATAATGGAAACAAGCACAAGTGCCTAAACACAAGTGCATGTTTGTTGTCTGTAATACAAACCAGTGCGTGCCAAGTGCATGTTTAAACCTGGAAGTAGTTGACATGTTGGATGACGTCCATGTTTAAATTAATTACATGCCACAAGAGACCAGTATTTAATGTTTGTCCATTTAACATTTAACAGCACAGACAATGCTTCAGTTCTGATTTAATCCCAGTGACTAAAGCGTTCACCGGCATTAACTGATAACGTCATAAACTCACTAACACAAGAAAGCCATACCTGTGTTTTTTTTTAAAGGTTTCATCAACAAAATAAGTATAAATCTAGATACTGAGAAGAATATGAACACTTAATTATTCATTAGATTAAATAAAATTCTTACTCATCTCCAAGCACTCTCAGTCTGAGGACGTCTTCTTTCTTTTCTTGTGAGTTTGTAAACCCACCTTGAAAATTCAGTTTGATGAAAATTAAATGGGGAAAAAAGACAAAAGTAACTTTTTATGATGTTTTCTCCTTTTTCTTTTCTTACCTGAGTAAAATCGCATCTTCTTTTATGTATGATAGAAATTATTTATTTATGATTTCCAGCGTATTAAATCATACAGATTAGTCTCTGTTGTTGCTAAAAGAATATTGCTTTTACTGCTCTAGGCCTCTGTGGGTCCCGCCAATTGATTGAATTATTTGATGTTCATCGTGCTACTGTCTGCATTTATGGTCTTAGGTTATTGTGCATCAGGTGTTTTGGTTTTTGAAAACTAATGTTTGCATTCTGGTTTAAGGTGTGTTTTTACACAAGTCAGCTCTGAGTTGTGCTTTTGGAGGGGAGGTATGGCAGCTTTATAACTGGTCAGGGGGGCACAGACATAGGGAATAATAAAGCAGAGATTAATGCCACTGTTGGGGGAGAAAAGTCTACAAGCTGCTGAAATTGCAGCACCACTGTTTTTTTGTCTGGTTTTTTTTTTTTTGGCATCATGACAGTAGATCAGTAAAGTGTCTTTTCCTCTTTGTCAGGTCCGCAGCGTGAGTTCAGTGGTGACCCGTCGCAGAGAACAGCGGGTGCTGGTGATGGTTGTCACAATGGTGGTATGCTACCTGGTCTGCTGGCTGCCCTATGGTGTGGCAGCTCTGCTTGCAACCTTCGGCCCGCATGATCTTTTGACACCAGAGGCGACCATCATGCCGTCACTGCTGGCCAAATTGTCCACTGTCATCAATCCCTTTATCTACATATTCATGAACAAACAGGTGGGTTAGTGCTCTTTATTTGTCTTAATGACTTTTTTGCAAACATCACTCTCTCTCAACATCTCTTCAGTTTTATTCTAAAACATGCTTACAGTAGAAAAGGCAGCATCTCTTTTATAACTGTAGATCCATCATAATTCATTTAAGGTTGTCTACATCTTGTTTGGATTAGTTAGTGTTGGAGATATAAGCATACAGTTTATGGTACCTAATTTATGCAGACATAAACGCGGGTAACTACCCAAATGGATGTTGTGTGGCCCTTCCTTCCTACCTATAATTAAACCAAACCGAAAGCAGTTTTTCTGTGACAAAATGAAAAATTAAACATTTGACCCTTTTACAGAGACTCTTTTCACACCTGGAAGCTATATCTAAACTAAATTGTGATTTCACAGCTCTGATTGATGGCACAAATGGTTTAACTGAGTCTACTCTAAGCTCAAAATGACACCTTTTCAATGTTTGCTTGGTTCAACCAACAGCGCAAATTTCTAGATTTATCAAAATTACTGAAAGGCAGACGAGATCGTTTACATTACATTACATTTAAAAGCTGGAACCATAAAATTTAGGTGTTTTCAAAACCAAGAAAGGGGCAAAAAATTTTCTCACAGCACTGGCTTAATGTCATTTACACAGAGTAAAAGAGATGTATACATTTAACATTTAGAGGGTAATAAATTGAGTAAGAACCTTTTTAAACAGTGAGATTGAGTCTTCTTCTAGTCTGTCACATGGTTTGCAAGTTTAATCTGATAATGTCTCCTCAGGGACATTGTGATAATGTCCCTGAGGAGCTTCCCTTAGGTCATTCCAGAAGCAACGTTGGTGAGTAGTAGGGGAAAACATTATCACTAATGGCCAGCCGGTTCCAGAGACAGCTGCACCCTCAAACTCCAACCAGCTTACTTGCATTCACTTAACAATGCACATATACTACCACAATCTGAGGATTTGCAGACATTTTCAATGCATGAGCACTACGCGGCATGAGAACAAGAACAGAGAGGTGCTTTGTTTGACAGGGACAACTTTAAAAATCAATGATATCTTAGAAAGAAACACACAGTGCAAACATAATAAAAGGCATGTAAAGGACACTACATCCTTCTGACCTTCTCCAAAGATCATACCGTTGTTATTCTGAGGCTATTGGTAAATTTATGGGTTTTCATAAAATATGGATGACAATTGGAGGGTGGATGTTTTTTATTGAGATAGCTTAAAGAATGCTTAAAACAGAGAGTTCAGCTTGTCTTGATGGCTGACTGGGTGTAGTTATTAAGACTGGTTCAACTTCATATTGCAGTTGCTCACTGCTGGTTGTTTAAGGTTTACTGCACTGTTAATGTTTCTTTGCAACTTTTCTAGGAGTGCAGTCAATTGTCATTTTGGTTTTTTTGTTGCACAGTTCTCAAGGACATTCATTTTCTCAGTTTTGCGTTCTACATGCCGACCATCAAGGCAGCGTCATCTTTGTTTGCATCTTCCACTGACATTCAAAGAAACTCATCTTTGAACTGCCATATGCAGGCTTTAGAATTGTGGCTTTATATGAGCAAAACATCACTCGCTCCATCTTCAAGGCAAAATAATCTATTATCTTTTTATCTCTCCTTGATATTTTTTTTTTAGCTAAACAAAAATATTACATAGCAGCTGATTGTTCAGTGGATTTGCTGATTTAACCGAGCGTTGCCAGAAGCCATTTGTATCAGCTCTGACTCCAATTAAATCCATAAACTTCTCAACCAGAGGCAACAATAAAAGTTAAATATTTTCTTGTTAATAATCTTAATATCAGCCACTGTCCCTACCAAAGGCTCATAATGATCTGTTAGAGAACAAAACAGTGCTGTATTTAAATTGGACAAAATGTTCTTACACCTCATTTTTGCTCTTATTTGTGAACAGAGCAGACGCCACTGGGAGGCCTCTCTGTTGTGCTGTTCTTTAGAAAAATCACTTTTTGGGAGTCGCCTGTTTGTTGCCTCTCCAGTGCACCCGTTTTCACTTTCGTTAGTACCAAAGCAGGTGAAATGCAGTGATTTACAGTGATGTATGCTTGCAAACAGTAAGGACTGATGCTCTGTCCATTAATATGCTGCTTGGAAAAAAAAATGAGAACATTCAATTGTCAGAGTATCAAAAGGTTTCTATGCAAAAATCCAGTGACTAAAGAAATATAGGATTTACACTTGTGGAGAAAGCAAGCAGACGTCCTCTCACCCTCTGCTGTCTCTTTCTTTACATATTCAGCTAGAACACACATGAAGACGCAGCGCAGACAAAGACAGAGCTGACATTACTCTAACGGTGTCAAAGTCATAAAACACCCCCACCTCGCCCCGCTGTTCAGTTGTGATACACATCAGTGACATTTACGGACGATGGAAAATCTAGTTGATGTTACTGCTGTTCCTAAATGACAGCAGATCAAACTTCAAGGTGCTTTTTAGCAATTTCACTGTAGATAAATCTTTAAAGCAGTCATTAGCAGATTAATTTAATGACTGCAAACAAATCAGATCAGCACACAGAGGATGGCTTTACGCAATTATTTTTATTACAGTGAGAAAAAAACGATGGTTTCTATGGTTTCTCCTGTTATGTCAGTAAACCTTAAAACCTTATCACAGTTGTCAAAAGTTCATCTAAACAATGATACTGGGTAAAATCTACTTTCTTTTTTCTTTTTTACCTCTACAAGTCATTAGAAAGATTCCTTTGAGCTTCTGCCCCATGCAGACATGATTGCATCGCATAATTTCTGCAGATTTATCCACTGCATTCATATTCATACTGGAAGTCAAGAGCAAGCAAGTTTTTGCCCTTCTTGTTCTTCAGGGGAGGTTCGTGTCCTTTCTGAGTTCATCTTAGGACACCTGAATTGTAGATTGACAGGTGTACCATTCCAGTCAGACTTCTCTCCTGACGACCTCTCCTGAGGAGGTCATGTCAGGTGGATGCTGGGCATTTGACATCTAAAGCAAGAGTCCACCTGGGACTCATCTTCCTGCCTTACTGAGTAAGGGAAAAACATAAGTGATGCGGTGATCAGTACTCTTGCCTCAGCACTTGGTTCAGATCTGCGAACTTGTCGGGGGGTGGGAGGGGTGTCTTTCTGTGTAGAGTTTCCTGTAGAAGTTTCCCCAAGCGCTCCAGCCTTCTCCTAGAGTACTACGACATGCTTGTTAGGTTTATGGGGATTCTAAATTAGAGCCCGACCAATGTGGGAGTTTTTAGACTGATACTAGACAATATCGAGTATTTTTTTTATATTTATTTGCTTTCAGACACACAAAACATATTTCCCAAACATTTGTTATGTATAGTTATTTACTCATCCTCACAAAACTGATGACAATGAAGCTTAAAAATAATCTTGTTTATAATTCTCAGAGCAAGTTATGAATTAGTCTTTTACGCCCTGCAACAACCAGCCCATCTGAGCAGAGTGTCCTTCAGTGGACAAACTATGCAGTGTCAAAACTCAAAACATGCGTGAAAGGTGTTTCTGCTCCCTCCGCTTTACTTATTGAAGTTTCATTCATCAGCTGGTATAAATATTGACACATATGACTGATATATCAGTATGGCTCTGGTCTAATTTGGCTGTACGTGTACATGTGGGTGTAAGTGGCTGTCCATCACTCTGCATTAGCCCAGCCACTAGTGACTTGTAAGTATGCACCTGGTCTCTTACCCTAGGACAGTGTTGTGGCCATTTTTGTTGAATTTTTATGAAACATAATTTGTATCCATTTTTGATTTTTCTTTAATACAATAAGAATATCATAGTTTGCTTTGTCAGTCTGTAATTAATTTTACTTTTGGGAAAGTTTTGGAAAAGTGGTTAGTTTGGTAACTTTTGGACCCTCCCATTAATTAAGGGATTAAGAGCACACTAGGGGGTGTGGTGGAAATGTTTTTTTTTTGTTTGTTTAACAAATGTCAGTTGGGACGAGGGTTTAAAATGATTTGTTGACCACTTTTTGAAATATAATCAAATTAACTTTCGTTTATGTTTAAGTTGTAAGACATTATTGGGTTGATTTTTTTCTTTGTATTTTACCATGAAATAAACGCCATATATTTTCAAAGAAGTCAGAAGTGTGTTCTGAAACAAACCACCTGTTGCCACCCACGGCCTTTTCGTGGACTATTTTTCTGTTTTGGAACTTAAGAGGCAGCGACAGACAGCCTGGATAGGCTCCAGCCTCCCTGTAACTCAAAAAAAAGAAAAAAAGTTTATTTATACAGTGGGGTGTGAGAATGACAAAACAAAACAAATGGATGTACAAACAAATGGAGAGAGACTTAACTGAAACATTGGCTGTTCCCACCTTTCAGGTGCACTCATTTCCCCATTTTAATCATTTTTACTACCTGGATTGTTTCCCAAGAAAAATGGCATATAGTAGGAAGAATGGATACAAGCGTTTACAACACCTGATGTTATATATATCTTTATGCCCGTGGCTTTGACAAAATCTCAGCATACATCTTGGGAGTGAGAACTGTCTGGGTGACTAGAGAAGCCTGTTATTTTAGCCAAACTGGATTTTTCCATAGTGGGAATAGGTTAATTGATTAATCCAAATTGCTCATAGGTGTGAATGCAGGAGTGAATGTGAGTGCGAATGGTTGTCTGTCCCTGTGTGTTAGCCCTGCGACAGACTGGCGACCTGTCCAGGGTGTACCCTGCCTTTCGCCCTATGACAGCTGGGATAGGCTCCAGCGACCCCCACGACCCTGAAAAGGATAAACGGAATGGATGGATGGATTTTTCCTTTGTAATATGGTGCATTATTATGCTGCGGCAAGCCAGCATAATAATGCTGTGTATAATCAGCAGTGACATTCACATTGTGGTATTCAAATCACTGGTGTTAAAGGGCACAAATTCTGCCAAGAAAACTTTCCTCACACCTTCACAGCAGGTGTGAGGATTCACGCTGTTCTTGCCAATTTCTTTCCAAGAGTGGAACCTTCTAATAAAGTGCTGAGCAGGAGGAGTGATGACAGTCCTAACAACCACTCAGTAGTTTCTCACAGTAATTTAAATTTTAAAACATATTTTTCTCCTTTTTTACTCAAAAAACAAGCTCAGAAAAACAGCCAAATTACATCAAAATCAACGTAACGTATCTCATCCATTTGTATTCTTGCAAAATTTTCTTTCCGTCATATCCTGTCATCTGTGATATATGCATTTTTAAATTCAGCTATCGTTTGATGTTTTCCGATGGTACTTTGTATAGTGACGCAAGGCGTTTTTTTTAAATGTGTTAATCTGTCACGGCAGGATGGTTTTTGACAGGATTCAGATGCCCCGTGTTACATTTTCATGAGCGGTGACCTCCAGAGCTCAACAAAATTATTTCTTTTTAATACCTTGTGACATCTCGATGAATCATAAGAAAAAATGAGGGGAATATGAGGTATTCAAACGTGTTGATTGGGTGGAGGAAAAAGCTAAACTTGACCGGGAAAAAGGAAATAATATGCAAGGTTAGATTAAGGATGAAAGAGTAAAAGAAGGCAGGTAAAAAAAATTACAGAAGGAAATGGAAAATGACACAGGAAAAGGGGAAAACAGAAAAAAATCCAAGGTGAGGAAGGGAGGACAGGAGAAATAACTGTAATGAGGAAGCTGGACGTAAAGGCTGGAGGATGGATGTTAAAAGAGGGGAGGAAAATGAAGAAACTTTTTTCAAGAAAGAAGGAATGAAATGAAAATTTGTTAGACTGGCAGTGAAGAAGAAATGTCAGAAATATAGTAGAAGTTGGAAAAGTATACAAGACATTAAGATGAAGGAAAGGTGGGAAAGAGAAAGGTGATGGGCAGGAGGAGTAAAGGATGAAGTTCTTTTTAATCTTGCAAAGGTAGCGTGGCTTTGATTTTGATTAGCATGTTACTATCAGGGAGCGACACAGTGCCGTGGTGACCTTTTCCTTTTTTCCTCTCTCTCATACGTTCACGCAAACAGTCTTTTATCTGCCTCTGTCTGTTTTTATCTGCTGCCTCTGCCTGTCGTTCAGGTGCTGAAGTTGTCACTTTTGAGCTCGTGAGACATTTAAACCGTCTTTGATGGCTGACATATTACGACGGTAAAGTTTTTAGGGTTTGTATGTGACGATTAAGCAACTAACTGAACTTTCAGGACTTCGGATAAGCTCTCGGGAGGCCATGTGGGAGGCCGCACTGTGTGGCGCTTTCAGTCTTCAGTTCCTCCCAGCCCATAACTATGGCAGCAATGTGTTGAGGCGAGTTGAAGACTTTAAGCGCTGTGCAGATTCACGACCCGGACCTCAGCTGCTACTTTTTCCAGCCCAGTTTATACAGACAATGTAATGAGCATCTTATTTACTTTTTACATGTTGGCTGTTTAACACTATCTTTTATATTTCTGTTACATTTCATCTAAGCAAGTGCATATTTCCTACCCGCTGTATGTTTTTTTTTCAATATTTCAACTAAATATTGAAAGTAAGTACAATGTATAGGAATTTAGACTTGAATACTTATATTCTATTCTTCCTTATAATTCAAATTCATCATGTGTAAGAAAAATGCTTTTTACTCCAGTGCCAAATGCCATAAAATGAGGAATTATGATGTTTTAATGTAATTGACGCCCCTAGTTGAACTACAAATGTGGAGCCCAAAGCCAGTTCCATCCCAAAGAGACCAGCTGCTTGGTAGCTTGTTTATTTTGGAGAGGATGGTGTATGTTTGGACTCTCCCCTGAATTCTCCACCAAGATATTTTGTGCTGCAAAACACTGTGGACTGAGTGGCTCGTGACTCATGAACAATTTGACCTTACAGGATTACTGAGAATGTTGAATGAATCATCATCAGGTTTTTTTTTTTATAAAGATCTGTTATATCCGTAGAGTGATGTATTAAGCTATCGTCATTGGCAACCATCTTGATTTTGAAGCTCTCAATATTTCAGCCTTCACCACCTTAAATAAATAAATAAATACATTTTTATTTATATAGCACCTTTCAAGACAGAATCACAAAGTGCTGCACATTACAAGTCATAAACAGGCAAAAAATTAACCAAAAGTAGTTTTAAAAAGGTGAATTTTGAGTTGTTTTTTTTTAAAACAGCTACTGAGTCCGCAGTTCTTAATGTTTGGGGGAGAGAGTTCCACAGTCTCGGGGCCACAGTGGCAAAAGCTCTGTCACCTCTAGTCCTCCTCTTAGTATTTTTTAAAGCAAGTAAGCCCTGATCAGATGACCTCAAAGACCTGCTAGGGACATAGGGCTGTAGCAGATCAAAGATGTAGGCAGGTGCCAGTCCGTGCACAGCTCTGTAGGTCAAGACCAGGATCTTAAAATTGACTCTAAATTTAACAGGAAGCCAGTGTAACTGAGATAACAACGGTGTCACATGTGAGTACTTGGAGGATTTTGTCAAAAGTCTAGCTGCAGCGTTTTGCACAACCTGCAGACGATCCAGAGAACCTTTGCTTAGACACATAAACAGCGAATTACAATAATCCAAGCGTGACGAAATAAATGCATGTATAGCAATCTCCAATTCAGAGCGAGATAAAATCTATTAGTCACAAGCGATGGTCACTAGCTATTTATCAGTCACAAGACAGACAAACCTGCCTCGAGGATTTCTCTTAAGACATTCCATGTGTAACGTGATGTTTCATTATGTGTTTGAAATTCTTTTTATTGGCTGTTACATTGTGGTTACTTCTCATGCCCTGAAATCAAACATTTCCAAAAAAGCCTCATCTTTATTAGCTACAATATTCAGTTGATTACACATTAAAGCAGCGGTATATTTAACCAATTTCTTTTTTAAAACTTAACAGACATGATTTTGGCTTGATTTGATGCTAAAAGCACATGTGCTTTCAGTTAAGAAGAAATCTTAATATTGCTGATTTAGAGTTGCCACACTGTGGTTAGTTAATTGTGTCAAGCGCATAAAAGTACTCAGCCCACAATTATAATAAGAAAAAAAACCCACTTCTTACATTACAAACAAAGAGCTTTACTGTCTTCTGTTGTAGGCTCACCAAAACAAAAGCAGCCCCACCCATATGGAAAAGATATATATAAATCTTATAAAGTTTGTATCTGTCTTGTGTGAAACTTATATGAAAAGCATACAAGAGTGAAAACAGATATAAGATCCCCTGAAAAATTATATAAATGAAACTTGTATGTTTTACTAAAATAATATATGAAAGTAATGAGAAAGTGGCCACTTTCATGAGTAAATCATATAAGCCTTATATTCACTATATGAAGTAGGCCACATCTTATGCAAGTCTTTTATAAGGTTTTACTATTTCTTTTCCATATGGGCACGCTCTTCTTATAATCGTCTTTCCAGGCAAACACATCAAAAATTCAATATTTATCCACCTTACCACACTCTAAACTTATCATATAATGGACAAAAATACAGTGGACTTCAGTCTTATTTCAGTTACATTAGAAACAATCTTCAGGGAGCTTCCTTTGTTCTATAGCTAACGATGATGTAACTGAATATAACTTTGCACACAGCTCTTTGATTTTTTTTAACAAATTCAGGCTGGAGGCTGTTACATATTTTTTATCTGACATTATGTACTTAATTTACTTTAATAGGCCATCTGTGTTTGTACTTCAGAAACCATTTGCAAGGTTCACGAGGGAACTAAGACACTGGGAAACTAGGAACTTTAAACTAGGAGTGAGGATAACTAGGAATATGGAGGAGACACAACAAAGAGCAAAGGAAAGCACAGGGAGCAACGAGGATGAGGGAAACACAGCTGGGACTAATTAAACATAAAGAGACAAAGGAAGCAAAGCAGAATACACCACACACACAGGACAGGGACTATCAAAATAAAGCAGGAAACAGGAGACAGACATGGAGACGCGGACTTGACAAGGAGACACGACTGATTGGGGAGACACAGGAGATGAACGAACACAGAAACTACACATAAAGACAGTTCACGGGGGCCGACCGCAGCGCAGAGGTGAAATCATGTAGATATGAAACAACTGGACACATGCAGCACTGATCACTTGTGTCTGTTTCCAGAAGACTGGCCACACAGCTACGTTTTCAGTCTCTCTTTGTGATGCAGTCCATTTCACCAGAGTTACCAAAGCTGAGAGAAATCAAATAAAGAAATCAATATAACCACCATCAGCATGTAAGCAGGCTACCACACAAGCAGGTCTGTTTTTTCCAAGCGTTTTTATTGCTTTTAATATCCACAATGATGTCATAGTTTAGTGGAGACAACAACATTTTGTGAATAGGGCAATCACACAAAAAAAAAAACCTTCCTCCACAGTATACCAAGGTAAATTGGACCTTTTCATGATTTTGTACAACATGCATTTTATTCTTTTTGTGTGCTCACTGCCTGCATCTTGCTGCACTCTGTATGGACGTCTTCATCTTCATCTTCATCCATTTTCTTTTTTTTCTCCCCCAGGCACATCTCTCTAGTTGATTAACACACTGGGATTTGAGACGAGCAGATTTAAAGCACACAGCTAATTTTGAAAGCTGCATAATTTCCTCAGGGTAACAGAAATTAATTGGCTCATATGAGGAATTATCAGCCAATTGCTCAAGTGTCTTAGTTAAAAAGCACTACAAACTGCTCTCATTTGTCATATCAATAAGTGGGTGTCTACATTTTCAAAGGGTGCTAACATGCTGGAGGAAACTGCATGCCGAGGTGTCGTGTTTCATGCAGCACGCTTGTTTGATCTGCAGCACCCTGGGGAAATGTAGTAGACTTTAAGTATACATGTGGAACTGGGGAGTATACTAAGTACACTACGTTTATCCAGGGGATGCCTGCCGGACTCAAAACATGCAGAAGACAGAAAACTTGAAAGTGTGTAATTGCAAACCTCCTCTTATTTTTCAATGACTTCACTATGATTATCATTAAATGGTATTTCTGTCTGTGCAACATCCAGTTAGTTCTGATCTCTTGGTCATTTCGTTGCTGTCTCTTATTCCTTACATTAATACACTTCTGTTAACAAATATCTGAAATATACCAAAGTTATGAACACTGGAGAGAAACATCTATTCTTATCAGTATTTTCAGTGTTTGCTGTTATTGCTGAATGATTACTATTACTTTTTTTCTCCATTGTTTTCCAGTCTTTCTGCTGTGCTGTCTGTTTCACTTTTTATACTCAGTGCAAACCTCAGTTAAATACTATTACTACTACTAGTAAGTACAGGATTTACAGTATTGTGCAAAACTTGTCCATCCTTTTTGAATCTCTTTTCCTAGTTTTTCTTTGGATGTTGTCTGATTTTTCACTCATTTTCAGTTCAGGATCTTCAATCACATCGTTATTAGTGATCTGTCTAAAATTTACAAAAGGTAACCGTCAGACAGGCATGAAACAGCACTTTTGATCCAACAAAGGGATTCCCAAAGAGCTTTAGCTGAAAACACGATATATCACAGAACGGTGTGCTGTGTGTACTGATATCCTAAAGCATTATTTACAGAAAAATAAAAGTATCTGAAAGGCACGTCCTTAAGAAAAAGGGGAAAAAATACAGCAAAGACCTGACTCAGGGCCTGAGAGATACAGCTGCCCTTTGAGTCGATCCATCTGTTGTTTGCTCAACCCTCATCAGAAATGGACTCAGTGGAAGGATGGCTGTCAAAAACGCATTCTTAAGGAAGGGAAACAGTGAGAAAAGGCTGAAGTATGCCAAATTACACACAAACTGGACTGAAGATCAGTGGCATTTGGTCTGATATGTGGTTCAATTCCTCATCAACATCTTGTCCAGAGTCAAGTCAATTATGATTGCAGAAAAGCACCATCCACCATGCAAAACCATGCGGAAAGCATCTGATGTGCAGCAGCATAAAACACACGCAAACGTAACGGAACGCTGTCAGTCACTTCTTGGAGCCCAAACCTGTTTCTACTCATAGTACTATGTCATTACAGCATGCATTAAGATTTTACCCCTGGAAGTCAAAATATTATTCTGAACTTCAGTAATCTGTATTCAACACAAAAGAGCAAGCATCAGTGACAGAGGTGACACTGAATTATTTAGTCATGAAAGGGTGAATTGGCATTGAGGTGGGTTGCAAAGCAGTGTGTAGATGTACCACAGTTCTATTCAGTCTAAAGCAGCTTAAGTTATTCCTAAATTTTACTGCAAACTACTGAAACAAGTCTTGTTATGTCTCTTGTGGGAATTATATCATTTTTATATCATGTTTATTCTTCGATATCCTTTTTATTAAGCTTTGAGTAGTGGCATTTGATTAAAACATTTATTCAATATATTACACATATTGCAAAATGTGCTTAGAAAAAGTTGGCCTTCTTTCTGGTAAGAGGTTACAAGCTTTATCTGGTGAGGTGAAAAGGTGATCAGAGATCTTAATATTCATCAAGTCAAAAGTCACCTGCAGTCACGTTCACCTCTTTTACCTCCTAACCAAACACCCAAATCTACAGATTTCAGCCATTAACAAACTCATTACCACTCTGCGGCTAATCCTGTGTGTGTCTGTGTGTTTTTGTGTAGTTTTACAGGTGTTTCACAGCATTCTTCAGCTGCTCCATCCCTGAGCAGAGCTCCACCTTAAAGACGTTTTCTCGGGTGACTAAGACATTCCGCTCCAACCGCCATGAGAAGGAACCCCAGGTGTTTGCCGCCGCTCCATCCACAGCCTTGCCCACACCCCACTCCATTCATGAGTCCTCGCAGGAAGCCAATCACGTGGCTCAATCTCCAACAAAAAGAGACTGTGTGGTTTCCCAAACTCCTACTGCTGTCAGCCTCAAACCTAAACTGATTCTGGTGGCTCACTATAGGGAATAAAAACAGAGACAACAGGAGGTGACTGCTCAGAGAAACAAGAAGGCGCAAACGAGCGGGAGAACAGGTCTCCAATTAAGAAACAAATCCTCTTAATAGCTGGAAAGAACGATTGCAGTGGGAGTTTTAAATACAAGCTGGGATGCCCAGAACAGGTTATCATTGCTGTGTGAGGTCGGCAAACAGGGATAGAGGCTCTGTGTACAAATCAGAAGACAGATTTGAAGATTAGGGCTACACAGAGTGCTATGTGTTAAAACCACACACTTCTGCCATTAGGATGTACCCGACATAATCACATCCATTGTACACAAGAGCACAAATGTTGCATTAAAGCTCACTTACCTCTGCCTAAAGTTTACCATTAAGGACCATGTATTTCTTTCACACTGGAAGACGGATAATTCTACCTAATTCTGCAGAAATGGTCAGGGATGTATGGTCAGAACATGACCCACGCAGTGCCAATGTGGAGAGGAAGATTACAAAACAAGAAGCCTGCTGTTTTAGAAAAAGTGGATATTCGCTTTTACTAAATGTTTAATCACGATGAGATGGGGGCTCTGCTTACATAATGGTTGTTTTTGTGGACGGACTCATGCTTGGTTTTAACAACAGTGCATTTGGAACGGATACATCGACAACACTTTGATTTGAGCCCCCATTATTTAGCAGTTACTAGCTGTATATACAGATTTACTAAATGGTTTATAGCACATTGTAATGTGTTTGCAAGTATGTGTCTTTATGTAATTAATTGCGTTTGAAATTAAACCCTTTATTTGCGTGTATTCAGATGTGTATATTTGTGTGTGTGTGTGTGTGTGTGTGTGTGTGTGTGTGTGTGTGTGTGTGTGTGTGTGTGTGTGTGTGTGTGTGTAATTAGCATGTTTATTAGGCCACTGCTAGTATGTCAGTAATGGGTATGGAAATAAGCACGACTGCACTTTAATGATTCAGATGTCCCAATGGAGAGGAAGATGTGCCGGTAAATCAATTACAAAGAGAAATGAAAAAAACCACAGAGTGCTTAAAAAAGCTAAGCTTTTTGCTTGTATGGATATGTGTGTGGTTTTTTTATGTAACTAACAGAACCAATTCAGGAACATTTTGCAGAACCACTGAATTGTTTGGTGATGATTACTATCCCTGTTTTTTTTTTTTTTCATTTTGTTTTGTTTGTGCAAAGGGGGAATCCCAAAAAGTTCATTCTGTTCAACTGGACGTAGTGTTTACATTGGGACAAACGTTTTGTCACTCATCCAAGTGACTTCTTTAGTCCCAGCTGACTGCAGGTTTCCCCAACCTCACAAACAGTACATTTGCATAATAACTGAGACTAGCACACTAAAGGGATTATGGGCTGTGAGGTCAGTTCCTTGATCATTAATATGCAAAGTGTCATGACCATTGATCAGCAACCACTGACCCATTCACAGAGAGTTGGGGAATGTCTGCAATCACAGCATTGTAAGATGGGAAAAGATGTATCCTTAGGCCCCCTCCTCGATTCAGAGATGGTCTTTCCCTTTTCACATAAATGGCCTTCAATGTCCAGGTGTGTACATCCTCATCACTGAAAGAGTGCCCACTTGTCTGTAGGTGTGAATACACTGCCGGCCTGGCGAGTTAGCTATACCGTGTGGTGCCATTTGCTTAGCCAGAGATTGTTTAGGTTCGCTGATGTATAAATCATGGCAATCCTGTGGCACTTAACAACGTACACTATATTACTCTGTGCTGGGGGACCTGATCCTTGGGGTTGACTAATTATTTAAGGTTCCGGGGTGGCTGTAGCTCAGGAGGTGGAGCAGGTCACCTACTGATCGGAACGTTGGTGGTTCTGGCTCCTCTAGTCTGCATGCCAAGTATCCTTGGGCAAGATACTACCTCCGATGCATCCATCGGAGTGTGAATGTGTGTGAATGTCGTTAGAAAAGCACTCGGTTTAGAGTCAGTGCTTGTGAGAATGGGTGTGATTGGGTGAATGTGGCATGTTGTATACAGCGCTTTGAGTACTCTGGGAGAGTAGAAACGCTATATAAGAATCAGTCCATTTTACTATGACTCTCATCATCCACTGGAGTATGCTGGGCATACTCAGGACACTACAACGCCAGCCCCACAGATACAGCGGCCAGGGAAGCAGAAGAACATCATATCAAGAAGGCCCTGAGTAAATGTGATTATCCTAGTTGGACATTTGTGAAATCCAGGTCAATCCAGGAGAGAATAAGGACAACTGCTGCTTAAGCAAAAGCCCTTAGTGATCTGTTGTGTCAGAAGTATCAGAACAGCTGAGATGCATTTCCTATAAACACAGCATCTCCATGGCTTTCAAACCCCAAAACCTGCTGCACCAAAAATTGGTCCACTCCAAGGATCCTGTTCCCCGACACAAACAGAGTAATATAGTGTACGCTGTCAAGTGCCAGGAGGAGTGCCATGATTTATACATCGGGGAAACCAGACAACCTGCGGATAAGTGAAATGCAAAACACAGAAGAGCAAACTCGTCAGACCAAGACTCCTTAGCCTATCTACAGGCCATGAACACTCTTTCAATGACGAGGATGTACACATCCTGGACAGGGAGGAACGCTGGTTTGATCAGGGAGTCGAGGAGGCCATTTATGTGAAAAAGGAAAGGCCATCTCTGAATCGAGGAGGGGACCTAAGGGTACATCTTTCCCCATCTTACAATGCTGTGATTGCAGCCATTCCTGAACTCTGTAAATTGTTACTCGTGGCCCTTTGTCAATTGTCATTAATCAATGGTCTTTGATCAGTGGTTGTTGATCATTTGTGATCAGGAAACTGATATCACGGCCCATTGTTCGTCAGTTGTGCTAGTTTCATTCATAATGCACATGCACTGTTTATAAGGTTGCGGAAACCTGCAGTCAGCTGAGACTGAAGAAGTCACTTAGATGAAAATGCTACGTCCAGATAAGCAGAATCAACTTTTTGGAATTTCCTTACCTGGATGATGCTTTTGATGTTTTGTCAACTATGTTTGCAGATACTGTAGCAGGATTTTTTTTCCAATTTGGTTGAAGGAGGAGGGTAAGCATTTTTTCCTGACCCAATTTCCAAACCAGTAGGCTATTAGAGGATTTGATACAGAGTATTAAGGATTTTTTGAGTAATTTCATGCAATTTAGTACTGAGATGGTTTTTATTAGATCTTTATTTACACTTTGCTGCATATAAGTCTCCTTTCACCAGAGCTGGGACTGTTACAAAAGCCATTAAAGGGACCTTCCACCATGTTACATGGGACATGTAAGGTATTTCAGTGTTTTGAGTTGCTGATATTTCTAAAACTGCTGCATCTCTCTGTTTGGTGGCAGTGTGGTTTTGTGTTGTCTCCTAATGTACTTTCCTTTGCTTATGCAACATAAATGAAATAATATCCGAAACAGATTGGGATGTCTCAGTATTTTTCCTTCATTGAAAGTTTTTTTTGTCTCTTTCCTGAGAAGCTTTAGCTCACTGTTACTGTGTCAGTTTACTTTCTCCATATTCACATGTGGTGATTAATCCATGAATTATTAACACAGGCATTATTACAGAGAGAAAAACAGATTACCAGTCTTGGCCTCTTTGAGAAGCAAACAGTATTTGGAGCATTCGAATGGAATATTACAAAATGACGGCCATGAATATGTAATGAGCTGACGGCTGCAAACACACTCACTCAAGTCAGTAGCAGAGGTTTCATAGTGGATTACTTGATCTCATCTTTTGGAGGATGGTATGCTGCAGGAATTAAGTGTGGCTCCACACAGTTTCAGTTACATTACACTGAAAACACTGAAAACACTTTTATCAGGGATTTTTAGTTTCATACATGTTACCACTAGGTCACTACCTCATCAGTGGAGAAGTACCAAAAAACAGTTTTAACTGCCGCTTAAAGTTGGCCCCAAAAAGTGTAAAGAAATAGTTCCTCCAGTATGAAAAGTGACACCTTTATCATGTTTATTATCAAACAGCCAGCAGACTTGAAGGCTATTTAGAAGTCTTTTGGAAATTTTTATTCATTTGGATATATCATCTGCTAGCCCTCCCCTACTCTAATTAAAGTCACTGAACTGAACCTTTCCACTATATTTGTACTGCTGGTATCATTTGAAGCATTTTAATTGAATAAAATAAAAAATAATATGGTCTGCTGTGATGGCATAGCTTGTCCAAAAAGTTTGTGATCCATTTTTGAGGAGTGAAATTAGAAGGTATAAAAAGATGTTACAGTGGGAGAGAAATGCGGTACACAGATTATAATCAGTCAATTCCCTGTACTACTGATCTCAGCTCACATAACACCTGTCTGCAAAATCTATTTCTTCCACTCCACACCGCCCACTACCATGGGTAAGACCAAAGAGCTGTCAAGGGACATCAGGGATAAGATTGTGAGCCTACACAAAGGTGGAATGGGCTACACAACCATCAGCAAGAAAGTTGGTAAGAAGACAGCTGTTGACCTTAATATATGGAAACTGAAGAAATATAAAATAACCATCAATCACCCCAGGTCTGGCCCCAAAGTATACTGCCAAGGCAAAAAAGGAGTGGTTAAAGAAGACATTACTACATTAAGGTCATGTAGTAGCCAATCTCTAGGCCTCAATCCTGTAGAAAATCTATGGAGGGAGATGAAGTTTTTCATTGACAAACAGCAGGCAAGAAACCTAAAGGATTTAAAGAGTTCCTGTGAAGAGGAGTGGGCCATAATCTATCCTGAGTAACCAACTGGTAACAGACTACAAGAAGCATCTTACTGCTGTGTTATAGGCCATGTTTTGGTTCGGGATCAAATACTTATCTCAGTGAAATGCAAATCATTTTCTAACTTTGAGGTAGTAGAGAGGTTTAGTACAAGAGGTATAGCAAAGTCACTATTTGTACATGAGTGTCAGCTACTGCTGTGTTAGAGGGGAGCCCCATTTTCTGACATGCTAGTGTTGTGTCAGGTAGATAGAAGGTACAGTGAGATGGTATTACAGGAAGTCCAAGTGTCACCAATTTATAATACTAACACATAGAACACTATGTGTTCAATATCGCAACTTATTCAGTATATTACACTGGATGCACGCTTGCACATGTGAGGTAATCTAAGGATGTTTTTTGAGTGATGATGTTGCACCATGTTGCATAAATAGTTTAGCCAATTAAAAATGTTTTGCTGCACAGACCTATGCTTCCTTTTGGAATTAGCACCATGCTGTGCTAGGCTAGAAATGGATGAAGGCTTATAAACCAAAATGACTGAATCCCCTGAAGAAGTGGTTCTGGTGTGCATTTGAGAATCACACTTGCTTGAAGTTATTTCAAGCTTATTTGCAAGGACAACCCAGTTCTATTAAAATATTATAAAAGGAACAGCATAAATACTACAGAAAAACATGTAGAATTAATTTTTTCAATAGATTTTTTTTTTAAACATGAAGTTGCTTTGGCCTTTTTTCAACATGAATATAATATTTCACAGTAGGTTTTCTTCCTGCATGTACATATAAGGTTGTGTTGAATCTATCTGTCTGGAATGTAATCATAAACTGTGCAGCATGGCCTTATCACTTGCAGAGACACCAATTACATAATCAGACAGATTAGATGGTTGCAGATTATCAGATCCAGACATCTCCAACTAACTGCAGTGCCCTTTATATCACACTAGATCATAAACAGTTACTCTGTTGTGATGGAGTGTCATAACACAGCGCTTGTATTTTAATCAAATTATACTGAGAAGTTGCAGGCACTGAATGTTACAAATTGAAATAACAGTACCAGTAGGTTATATAATGTTTTGTATTACAAGAGCCAAATTAAGTAATTAGTGAGTCAGAAAATGTTTGACAATTGCAATAAGTCAAACTGAGAGCTTAATAATTTTTTTAAAAAAAAAGAGCTCTTTGTTTATATTTCTGAGCAAAATGCACTGAAAGATATATATATATTTTAAATTTTTTTTTTTTTTTTTAAAGAACCAAATACAGGAAAGCTAAAGAGGTGGTTGCCAGAAAATGTAAAGCACAGTGTCTGGGAAGTAAGCAAATAAATAAGTGCCGTTCATCTCCATATTCTTTACGTGACAAAGACAAATCTCGCTTCTTCTGTATGAACTGTCAGTTCATCTCTACGTGATTGGTTACACGTCTTTGTGCTTTTGAAGCACATGTTCAATTTCGCCTGAAAATAATTTTGTCAGCCACCTTTGACTCACTTTTTCGCTTGAGGTAACCAGTTGATGAAGTACCACAGGATATGATGGGATAATCATCAACATGGTTTCAGTGACAGTCGTGCCGGTGACAGAAGTAGCCTCCGTTTTATTATTGCTTATTATTGTCAGCTCATTATATTTCATGCACGCTGTGTTGATTTACATCAGTCTACCTTCCTTCCCACACAGGAAAAAAAAGAGTTCCATCTATTACTAAGTGGCAGTCTAGCAGTAGAAATATGTAATTGTTAGCAAGTTTTTATCGTGAATACTAAACAGTGCAGCCTGATATCTGTACTGTGGCTTGTTGTGATGTTTAGGAGGGAATGATCTCATGCTTTAGGTCACAGCTTGCATGTTTCAACTGTGGGAGAACTGGACAAAGGTTTAAGTCTCTTGTCACATGACTGTGGGTTTGGTTTGATTGTTTGATGTCTGCTGGAGCCCTGTGTGCTTGCACCCCAGCCACTTCAAGACAGGCAGAGGTTTACACAATGTTTGGCCTGAATACAGGGTTGGATTATCGCACGAGGCAAAAACAAACAAACAAACAAACAAACAAAACAAAAACAAAAAGCTCCAAACAGCCCCATACCCTCATGGGAATCCCAGGTATTTTTCTTTTTAATTTTTTAGAAGGAAATTTGCAGCACTAGCAAACACTCTCAGCTAAGGCAGCGATGTTGTAATGTTTTACCCCTGTTATTTTGTTGGGATTCTTTGGTTTTTATGAGAAAACCCACCAGAGATAATAAAAAAGGGAAAATACAGGAGTATAAGTGATGTTTGCTTCCTACACAGTGAAAAGCAAACCAATTTTCATAGCTGGAAACCCTCCCATAGTCTTCACTTATGAAAGCTGGGTCAGTTAACAACCATTTCCCTTGGGTGAGTCAATAGCATCCAAACCCAAGCACCATATCAGGTCAAGCGTGTGACCAGGAGCATGCTACACTACTACATGTGTATTATGACTTTTGGCCACACAAACACCGTCATTACTTACTGCCCTACAAGCCTGATTTGGCTCCCTGAAAGTTCATCCCCCTTTTCCCCCCAAATTAAATTCAAGTTGAAGGGTAAGGTCCAAGATTTTGACTCCACATCTTCAAATATGCTAAACCTGGCATGACTTCACCATTTTCTGCAGAAGCCAGAAGACACATTGAAAGGAACAGTGAAATAACCTTTTTTGTTTGGTAGATTGATTCTGTAGCTTGGTCAGAAGTGGCATTCAGCCTACACTAATCCCTGTGGCATGCAAATGATAGAGAGGCACAGCTGTGACGCTGGTATTGATAATCAGCAGATTTAAATGAGATTAACTGGTCTTTCACTCTAAAGTACTCTCTGGACTATTAATGTTAACACAGGGATTATGGCAAATGTGGCCAAAAACTGTTTAAACACAAAACACACACACAAAGAGTCAGAAATGATAGATGAGCTAATTTCCCTTTTTTTTTTTTTTTTTTTTTTAGAAAAACACTTTCATTACTAACAAACGATGGTTTGATGTCCTCAGTCTGTCCTTCCTCTGACGCAGTTTTAATTGGATTGAACAGAAACTTCCACTCATCATATCTCTCTTGTTTGCAACAGAAGCAAATCCAATCTCACTGGGAGTACTACTGAAAAAGTGGGTGAATATCTCTACTGTCTCAGCTAAATCACTACATGGATCCTCATTAGCAGCTTGATAAAGAGAGACGGAGGCTTTATAATTTCATTTTATATTCACTACACTTTCAGGATAAATGCTCACGTTAGTTTGGTGAGTGAAATACCTTGTAACGTTTGAAAGATTGAAACTTTAGATTGAATGTTCTGCAGATTGTTTTTTACAGCTCTTACTCTGGATAATTTCCTTTTTAGCTTTACCTGTCCTCTTTCTGATTTAGGAACTTAAACATCTGCAGCAGTCTGACCCTTGCCCAACTAGAGCATATACAATGCTGATTGTGCATGCATCTTTCTCTATTTTGAAGAGTTTTAAATCTTTTGTCTGTAGTTCTACTTAAGTGCACCAGTGGCAATCAATTGTGGGATGGTGTGGGGAGAGGGACAAGCTCATCTGTTCGATAAAGTCATAAGCATCTGTCAAGATTGCTTTTAGAATTATAGCAGTCACTTCCTTTATTGTGGCAGACTGGTGGATTTTACTAAGTAAATTGGAAAGCGGTGCTTAGTTGAAACATTGGTCTAAGTAATTACATAATGTTACATCTTATTATTTGGATTTTGGTCTGATTTGGAAACAGTTGTTTTATAACCAAATTGGACAGATCTTAACGTTACATGTTGTTCTTGGAAATGAGCTGTTGATATTTTATTCACAGACCAAAGCTTTGTAGTTGGCAAACCCTTTTCTCTGCTTTCAGGTTATCACATGATCCTCCTCAGTAGATCGAGTTTACCCAGATGTTAAAAGAAAGTCTGCTAACCTGTAGTTTCGTGTACAATTTTGAAAATTCAATCAAACATTTTTTCCTCACCACAGAAATTTTGCTGGCAGAAAAATTCCAGAAATGTCATAAAAAGTTGCTGACAAAAGGAGCCTCTTTCAGGGCAGCGGTACTATTAACTCTCAATAGAGAGATGTCCTGTCACTTCACCTGAGCCAAGGCTACCAAAAATGCACACAAATCTCTTATCAGGCAAAGTCCATTACAAAGCAGCAGCTCACTCAAACAGAGCTGCAGTTACATTTTGATGATTTATACGTCAAGGCAGACAATTGATTTTTCCTGGCTGTGTATATTAGTTTTTGATTAATGCAATGGTAAATGTGGCTATTTATGGCAAATAAATTATTTGGGGGGGAAAAAGGAAATTAATACACATCAGTCTGACTATGGTGGACTAAAAATGTATCAATTATATTTGAATTCTCTGAGATTTTCTGCAAAGAGGACACATTTAATTTCAACAAAGAAATGCAGTTTTAAGTTCTAAATAGTGGTACTGATAAATGTCACCCAATGGTTCATGAGAAATTTACATTTGGATTTTTTCAGTTCAGTTTAATATTGCTTTGGGGGGGGGGGGTCCTCACAAGCTGAATACTAAACTTGTCTGGCAGATGTGACTAAAAGTGTAGTGGTGAACACTGTTGGTTGGCAAGTGAAAGGTTCGATTCCAGTTGGAGAGAGACAAATTACCTTTGGAGTTGTTGCAGAAAGGACATCTGGAGCAAAACTCACTGACCTGCAGTGCTGACCATTCGTTGCAAAGGAGGCAAGGCAAGTTTAGAAACAAAAACAAATAAAAAGCATGATTTAAAATTGATTAAAACAAACAAACTAATTAACAAACAAACAAACAAAACAGTATATAAAATCAAAGCAGATAAAATCAGAACAATAGATAAAATCAGTAGTTAAAATGTTAGTTTTGAAATTTAAGCTTAAAAGTGTGGATTTGGTGCTTTATTCAAATGCAGCTGAGAACATTCAGCATAAAAGCTGAATGCAGCTTCTCCGTGTCTGGTTCTGACTCTGGGAACTGATAAAAGACCGGATCCAGATGACCTGAGGGATCTGGATGGTTCATACTGGGTCAGGAGGTCACTGATGTATTTTCGTCCTAAACCATTCAGAGCTTTATAGACCAGCATCAGAACTTTAAAGTCTATCCTCTGACGGATAAAGACCTCAGAGCTGGACTGATGTGGTCCACTTTTTTGGTCTTAGTGAGGACTCGAGCAGCAGAGTTCTGAATGAGCTGTAGTTGTCTGACTGATTTTTTTAGGTAGACCTGTAAAGATGCTGTTACAGTAAGAGCACCTGAAAGTAGCAGCGACGTTATTACATCTGACCAATCAGCAGTGACCTAGAGCATTTCAAACTTCAGTATTCTTCCAAAATTTGGAATATTGATTATTTTTGCCCCCTCTTATCCCCAAATCAAAACTAGCAGTGGCAAGTTAATGAAACCCGTACAACATACACTTTAATAGTTCTTGTTTGTATAGTATTTCCAGAAATCTGTGGTATTAAAACTTGGCATTTGATCACGCCACCTGTTTTTAAACAGAAACCAAATATGGAGCACGAGGAATAAGTCAACAACCCTGTCTCATGGCAGGTCATGATACAGTCACAACCTTTGATCTTGTTTCATGTAGATGGACACAACTTTTCACGTGTGTGTGTGTGTTTTCCTCAGTGTGAATTTGCCAACATTAGGCATTGAAAACTACTTTGTTAGGTTTAGAAAAATACCATGTGTTGGATACAATGTTGCCACTTATTTATAAACATGTTTTTTAAAAAAACAAAAAACAAAAAACAAAACATGTTTTGCCAGTTACCATGGTAACATGGCAACTGGCAAAACATGCTCCCTGCTTTCTCTCCATAAATAAAAAAACAAACAAACATTCTCCTGACAATGTTGTTTACAATTTCATGTTCACTGACGACAAAATCCTGACATTCTGTTTTCACAAACTGCTGGGGTTTATTTTCAGAAGTCTATATTTCCCAACACCATGAAGTGTGATTTTGGATCCACATTGGCATAATTATGTATAAATGACAAAGGACACCATCCTAAAGACCTGATGTCAGATGTGTCTGCAGTGTGATCAGAGCTGCTCTGTTCAGTTAACCGGTGACTTACATGTGATGGCCAAATCAGTTCAACTGGAGATGGGATGCATTAAATGCGACAAGCAGGACCTTATTAGAAAACAACTCCTTTTTGGACTTGTTAACCCACTCATCTGAATTTTTGAGTCATTCAAATAAATAAATAAATAAACTTAACTCAGATGTAGGCCACCTGGGACTTCTGAGAGAGCCGATTAATTAATTTGACATATTACAATCAACACTGACTGTGTCCTCAGCTTGGGCCCAAAAAATAAGAGTAGCCCATCCTTGTGTTTTTTAGCCCTTCAAAGTGCAAAAAACATGACATCTAGCTACTTGTGCTTTCTTTACAAAGCTATAGTCATAAATGAAAATGGCCTCTAAATGTGTGCATCCCGAGAATGTTGGGTAACTTTAATGTGAGTTATGAAATGACACAGTTCTGTTACAATCAGAATATTGTATTAATCCAAAAGGAAACTGGTTGCAGACAACTGAAAAGTAAATACTGAAGATAGAAAATATGAAGACAGGAAAAATATCAAAACCATACGCAACTCTATAAAAACTAAGGCCATTCAAGAGCCAATATGGCAAAAGTAAATAAGTAACTAGGGAGGAGCTGTGATGTTAGATGACTGCTAGTTGGGATGACTTCCTGTGTTGCATCAATGGAGATTTTTTCCTGAAATGTGCTCCTGTGACTATCCACCAATGATGGAGAGGTTATGGACTTGTTCTTATATAATGTTTTTCTACCTGAGCACTTAAAACACTTTTTTACAACATGCCTCATTCACCCATTCATACAAGGACTGTTTTCTAAGCTTGAGTGCTTTCTATCTAGCATTCACACTCTGATGAATGCACTGGAGAGCAACTTGGGTTAGTATCTCGCTCAAGGTTATTTGACATGGAGCAGCAAGGGATCTAACCACCGACCTTCCAACTAGTAGATAACCTGCTCTACATCCTGAGCTACAGCCACCCCTGGGATATTAAGGATTATCCATTATAGTACATAACTAGACAGCGGCAGAGTGAGAAGAAATAAAGAGGAGAGCAGGAAGGGGAAAGTGTATTCTACAAAACACTGTGTAAAGAGGGGAACTTTACATCTGTTGTGACTTACACACTGAAAATGAAAAATGTTCAACATAAGTACCTACTTTCTGAATCTACAACCACCAGTCAACCACTCCAGGCGGTGACAGGATGTTGCTGACAATAGTTAAGCAAAAGAGTGCAAAACCCACCCCCCACCACCCTTCTATCGGTCTATGTTTTTTTATGCCCTCATGACCCCTTACATCTACGAGGCATATAACTCCACCTGAATGTTTTCAAAGCTTGTCTCTAGGATTTATTGAAAGGGAATATTTTTTATTTTATTTTATTTTTTTGTTTCACACATGGTACAGCAGTAATGCATTCCCATACACAACCGTCCTTTCAATTAAAGTAACACTGTTTCCATGCATGAAAAGGAGCAGGAAGAAGAATAAATTCTTATTGATACCTGCCCCCTATCTGTGATAATACAAGTAGGCAACCAAAATTACACTATGACAATTTTCTGCACATAACAAAACAAAGCAAACAGAACAATATACTCAACAATGAGCAATACCACTAAATATCAAACTAAAAGGATCATTTTTCTACAATTAAATTCTATTCTTTTCAACTTCTTCATATTGGTTTATCATTTTATTCTTATAGCAGATTTTAAATTGAGAAACATTTATACAACACTTAAGATGATCACTGAGAGAATTCCAGTTTCTTATGCCTATGAGTGTTGGACACATTTGCCTTTGTGTGGTTCGAGCAAACCGGTGCTTAAAATAAAACTTCCTTCTGCCGTCCCCGTTTTCTGAACACAATACAAATAAACTTTGTAACTTAAGAGGTAGTGTTTTATTTTTCGCCCTAAACATAATAGTTAAAATCTGTAATTTCACTATGTCTTCTAGTTTTAACAATTTCGATTTTATAAACAAATTATTAGTGTGTTCTCTATATTTAACATTATGCATAATTCGAAGCGCTCTCTTCTGTAATAAATATAATGGTTTCATATTAGTCACGTATGTATTCCCCATACTTCAATACAATAGCTCAGATAGGGTAGAAACAATGAAAAATATAATATTCTCATTGTCTTGTAATCTAATATATATCTAACATTACCCAGGATATAAATACTTTTAGCCAACTTTTTTTTAACATGTTCAATATGTGATTTCCATGTTAACTTGTCATCCACTATTACACCCAGAATACGGAATTCTGTCACTCTTTCAATTAATACTCCCTCTATAGATAATACTATCTCTTTCTCCTTTACACAGTTTCCGAATATCATAAACTTTGTTTTTTCCAAATTCAGTGATAACTCATTTACATCAAACCATTTTTTAATTTTTTTCATTTCAAAAACCATAATTTTAGCCAATTCTTTCAAGTTCTCTCCGGAACAATATAGTGTTGAAAGTACTCAAGAAGGGCAAAAATAGTTTTCTTGTATATCTGGGGCCTCTGAAGGACATGAACTACAGTTTCTCCATTCTTTGAAGACAGGACATGTGTCTGAGGGTTTGTGTCAGAGGTGTAAGAGAAGAATGTCAGAATTTCCCTGCAAATTTGTTTCTTGAACAGAAATCCCCTCCGTTTGAGACTCTGAATTTCTGAAACAGGGTTCCTGCCACCCAATGTAAATTACTCTTATTCTGTGGAAGTGGATCATTTGAAACTTCACTATACCCCCAAATGTGTGTGAAGAATATTAGGTGGACCTATGCAAGAGTGCATGCATATTATTCTACTTGAAGCAGACCTTTGTCAACATCCTGTTTTGGTTTCTTCCCTGAATCTGCTCAAACTACACCACAGTGCCTAGTAAAGTGCCTTTGCATACACACTGGGTATGTATGCAAAGCCTCAAAGTCGCTCATAGCCTTGAGCACATATTATCCCAGAACCTAAAGTAAAAGATTGGTGTTGAGAGCACAAAGCCAGTGTACCCCTCTCCAACTCGCTCATATATATGCTCGCATATGATTGTGAACATTTCTCCCCTCATGGCTTTTTTCAGATTCCTTAATCCAGTCTTTTGACATTGGGACATTGTCTGAAAACAGGCCTCAAAGCCATTTGAGTATTAGCATCACTTGTCAAGAGGAGGGTTTTCTTAGGGGCATGGCTGCCAGGTGGATAATCTCCAAGAAGTGATATCCTTCTTGGAGTCCTGGTATCCTTCACATAGCTTGGTTGGTCAGGTGAGACGTTACCTTTACCTGCCCAAGATCCATAAAGCGCTTGCTTTATGGATCTTGGGCAGCAGATACAACAGACTAAGCAGGTCCTTAGTCCTTAAGAGGTTCCTCTGCTTTACAGGTACAGTATGGACTTAGCATGATATGGAAAGTGTATTGTCTTCTAATTTCCTTGGACTAGATGATGATTTGTGTTGGGGATCTGCTTAAAGTATTGTTTATTTTCTAGCTGTCTATTTGCTTACAGCCTATACTGTTGTTTATCCATGAGAACTCTTTTGGGGCCTTTTATTGACCAATTTAATGACAATACCCATGTTTTTCCTTAATCATCTGCTTCTCAGCATCAATTAAGGCTCAGGCCTTTCTTCATCCAGTTTAAAGTCCTTGTATGCACAGATGTCTGCTTTGATTAAACTTTTAACAGGGTTACTTTAGGCTTCCCAGTCTGGCTCCCAGTTGGATAGGACAATAAATCATGTTTTTTTTTAATTCACTGACCCCCATATATTCCAAGATTTTAATCTATCTGTGGTATAAATGGGGGTCCTACGAAGGTCGAAGCTCAACGAAAGTAAGGTCGAAAGTAAGATCCTTCTCACCTGTACCGAGAATGAAGTAAACTCCTTTGGCAGATTCAAAATAATCAAGGGGAAGGACAAGGACTCCCCTGCCCTCCCTTCCCCCACTTCCTCCAAGTCTCCTCTAAACCCAGAGTGATTTCTCACAGCTTACACCAGCCTTCTCAGAAAGTGGCAGAAGTTGGCACCAGGGTAGCTGTCAGGTTGGCAGGTCTTGAGAAGGAGAACATCCAAAAAAAAAAAAAAAAAAAGGTTAAAATTGAATTAATTAATTGAAGATACCTGACGGCACTCCACACTGATATCTGGGGAATGGATGTAGTGAATAGTGGGAACAAGTGAGCCCTTTCACCTGCAGCTGTAAGATCTAAAACTGTTATCATGAAGACATCTAGGAGGACATAGATCAAAACAAATGTCCCACCCAAGCCCAGTTTATTAGACACGTTCTGTACTATCTTGTCAGTTCATAAGCTCACCATACATTTCTGACCTCCCAGTGTGATAATTTGCACTCAGCATGCTTCTCTCCTTTTCAACCCTATACCCTCCTGTCTGTGCATCTGTCTCTCTCGCAATAATTATTCCTGCTTCCCTTCCTCTGGTAACTTGTCCTTTGTCTTCGTCACATAATTCTAAGGTGTTAAGCCTTTTTAATTACTCCATTTTTGTGTAGAACAAATGTGCAATTTGAGGTCTTATTAATAAAAATGTCTGTACACTCTAAAGTCACAGACACTAGAAGAACAGTGCAAATGAAAATTTCCAAAACTAAGAGATCTTCACATGAAAAGTCAAGCATTCATGAAAACATAATAAAACTAAACTGTAATCCCATCCTGCCTGCAAGTTTTCATTTATTTGTGGTTATTTTGCATCATAATTAAAGAGCTATTATTTTAAGGGGGGTGGGGTGGGGGGGTCTTTTCTTCTTTATAGCCACGTGCTTTTTATGTGATATTTTAAATATTTTAAACACATCCATTCAATCACTGTGTTTTTCTTTTCTTCTTAGGAGCTGTGAATGGGTTGCCAAAGGAAATGTCAAAGGACACGTTGAGTAATGAGGATATTCATCTCAGCAAATTACTCTCAAACAGATGCACCCACACATGCACGTCATCTGATTTACACCTGGGTGCACGCACACATGCAACATGAGCACACAGCCATGTGATGCTTGTTTGTTATCTTGCCATTTAATACCATTCATCATCTCCATCCTTTTTCTTTCTCTCCATCCTGCGGCTGATCACGGCGATGAAGACAAATGCTGCAGCTCAGCCTCAGCTCCCTAAAAACATGCTCACCGATATCCTTGACCTCAGTGGGCTCTGGTTAAATACAGCTGTTCCAACTCTCTGTGACCTTTTGCACTACTCTTCATCTTGTCAGTTCACCTTGAGGGAAAGTTGATGTAACACTGCCACACTGTGTGACTTTCATACAAAAAGAAAGACATATTTAGCCACATTTAGTGCTTAAGTAGAAAAAAAAGGGCCAACCTTTGTCTCTGACCTGTAAGTCACATGATTCACACACTGTTACATTTCCATTTCACGTTTACAGTTTCACATTATTAAGGACAACAAAAAATGCCACAATTTCTCATTTTATGTGAAATACTACATATAATAATGAGTTTATTGTTAGTTAAATGCTTGCATGCTATAAACGGCTTGGAAAAACGAAAACAATGAGGTGATGAGGCGAGCTAAGGTCCGCTTGACTGTGATGGATCCTGTGGGGGAAAACTGTAAGTCATTTAAGTATTCTTCACCTCCATAATTGTGATGCAACCCAATATTACGGCTAAATGTGTAATAGGCATGCCGGTCCACCGTGTCATGCTTTGCCTCTCCAAAATATGAAGAGGACAGACACACATGCAGAAGTTGGAGTAAGTTGCAGTAACAGGAGGGAGAGATAATTTATTTTGAGCCAACATGAAAATAATCATGGGAAATCGCTTAAACAGGTATTATTAACACATTTACATAGATATACATGTTAGCTGACTAGCTTAATCATATCTGGCATTTAAGCACCCCGGAAAGCACTTCATACATTTTAACGCAAGAAGTCGGTAGTGAATAAAAAACATTCAAATCTCCTCCTCCTGGTTATGCAACTTCTGCATGCAGTAATCCCACATCTGCATTTGTGGACAGTGGACCAGCCTGTCTATTACATGTTACCTGCTCTTCTGACCCCACTCTCTTTTTAAGTTCTTAGAACTCTTGTTCTTTGTCTTCTTAGAGAAACATAGCAAAAAGCATAGTAACACAAAAAGGAACACAAAGCAGCAGTATTCCTGAAGGAATAGAAGTGGTGGCTCCGCTACAGGGCTGTTAGCTACCAACCCAGGCTTAAAATCCCAAATGGTGTCTTCTCTTTCAGGAAGAAGGCGGCCTTTACTGGCTCATCCATCTACAAGAAACAATCTGAAGTGGAGACTTCAGAAGGAGTATAAATCATGCTCAGCTCATCATCAGCTCCAGTCTGCAGATAACTGGACTTGAGGCCAATAACATGTTCACACCAGTATACCACAGGCTTCTGTTAGGTAACCGAGTGCATGCCTGTGTTATTAACCACAATGTTTTGGCTCATTACTGTGCACTTTCTGGAAGGATAAGCAAACACTTCAGACTACAACAGATCATGGGTTATTTCCCTATAAACCCAATGTTGAAATCAAACTAAATAGCTAGTGAAAACAAAAAAAATGTCAGACCGCTGAGGTACTTGAACCCGAAGGCTGAGCACTAGCCTGTATTTTGAAAAGTGTTGCTGAAGAGGTTGTGATCAAGCCTGAGTGTGTGAGAATGTGCTTCTGTCCTACTTCAGAAGACACTCACTCTCCTTCTCATGCAAACACCCAGGTGGCTTTTAATTCCCGCTCCCCTGTGCCAACCACTCTTCTCTCTGTGTTTGATTTTATTGTATTTTTTCAGATTGCCAGTCTTTCTGCTTTCCAGCAAGCTACCTCACAGTGATGGTGATGTTTCTGTCCATTGAGTTGATGTTTTTGATGAAGGCCTCTACTTCTTGGGTTTTTGATTTGGGTGTCATACACATATGCAAGGCAGTTGCAATGTGTTGTCTTTCTGAAGCCCACAAGTTTACTTTCCATTCCTACTATTTGAAGGTTGGCTACAATGTGTGACACTGGGAAATCCAGGCTTATGCCTTTAGAAACTTTAGATGCAAATCCGATTGGAGTTGAAGAGTTAGCCCGTCATATTTAAGTAGTGCAAAATCCTACCATGTAACTTAACAGTACGTGGGGGACAACTTTTATGCAGGTTATGGAAAGAGCTTTTAAAGTAACTTTTGAGAGTTTCTGTGAAACTTTACATGCCTCATGTGTTTTTTAGGGTTTATCTTATTTTACCCTTTTATTTACACTTTGTTATTTGTCATGTGTAGGCTATGTGCATTCCAAAACGTGTCCACATTGATAATTAATTTCTGGCAGCTGGGCCTTCACTGGATCATTTTTTTTCCATTAATTTTAAGTTAAAGCTCATAAATCCTGCTTTATGGAACACAGTCTGTATAGCTGCACTGAAGGATTGTTTTCCAATCTCCCAGGGCAAAGTCAGCGGTCTTAAAGCGGACATATGCGTCCTTGTTAGTGCGAGTAGTTGGGAGTTAAGCTGGTTGATTATCTCTCCCATATTACAAAGGCACTAGCCTGCCACTGGTGCAAACCTGGGGTCCAGTGTCTTCTCCAAGGACACTTCAGCATGTGGACAGGAGGGCTGAGAGATGAAACAGCAAACCTCTTCTACCAGCTTATCTGCCATTAATCTTAGATGGTTCACTGCAGATATTTAATTTTTTTATAGCAAACACAAATTCTGCCTTCAGTCAGAACCAGTGCTTCAAGTGAAATCGCCTCATCCTTTGGTTTCAGAGTTTAACTTCAACAAAAAACTCCTTGCATCAACTTGTTTTTCAACCACAATCACTTGATGTGAATATATTCAATTCTGTGCCATGTTGCACTGTACAACCTAGTGTGACTTTTACATGTGTTTTTTAGACAATATTTCAATAGATTTTTAATTGCTTCACGTTCACAAAATATGGGGTTATCTCAGAAGGCCTGAACTGAAACTGAGATTTCTGCTGGAGAGATGGAAGAACTAGTTCTGTGCCACTTCTAGGTAAATGATAATGACAGCCTCTACTGAGGTTTTCCAAGAAGCATGTCGTCATCTAAATCTGTCATTTAATACAACAAAAGCTAAACTTTCTTTATTGTATGCCAAGAGCTATATCTGACAAAAACCAGGTCTAACTTGTTTCCTGGACAGTGTTGTTTCTATTGCTGGCAGCATGTGACATGCAGGATGATGACAGCATTTATCAGCTGCCTTATATGATATTCAGATTTTGAATATTACATAGAGCACCGGAGGTTCAGACCAAAACAAAACATCACCTAGATAAATGTTCAAAATATTGTGACACTGAAACTGAGTGGGGGACAAACCAGGTCTTGCTGAAAATCTGACATAAACAGAGCAAAAAATCTGTTTTAAATGTTTTCTTCATGTTTGTCTGATTGGGCAACAAAGTGCACTTAATGATTTGAAAGAAATCTGGATAGCCAGCAAGAGCTTGTTAAATAACAACAAGAACTATGTCAGCTAATGTTAGGCTCAAGTGTTGCATCATATGACAGTTTATTCACTAAGCTTGTGAGTCCAGCAAAGTTGAATTCAAAGACAGTTTCACTAACAACAGCAAACAGCAGCTGACAGTGGCAAACACAGCAGGCCTACTAGCAGTTCTACATATCCTCAACAACTCACCTCAGTATGGCTGTCATTGGTCAGAAGTGAGCTTCTCTGACTCATTGACCCATATCAGACTCCTTTCACAAAGCCATGCCTCTTCCAGAGCAAATAGGGGTAGATATTTCTCACCCAGCATTAGCAGCTGAGATAAACAGTAAACTGAAAGCCTTCCACAGGTGCATCTGGATCCAGTTCAAAAAGTAGTAGAAAGCCACCGAGCAGCCACGACCTTTATGACGTACAGTTTTAAATCTATCCTGGCTGACTAAAACATGATTATGGCAGCGATCAAAGCTAATATTATGATTTGACTGGATTCTGCAATTTATGGACATCTAGTGGTAAAAAACTAACCACTGTAACTTTAAGTTACAGTGGTTAGTTTTTAAATGTCAATGCCAGTTTTATTTACATACCATATTTCATGTATATAGCATATTGCACGTAAACGTAATGTGCTTACTATAACAGATAAGAACATAAAAACATAAACCTGCAAGAATAAAAACATTTACTGTTTTTGAATGTAGACACAGATGGAACTGACCTCAGATCAGAGGCGTGTTCCAAAGAAGATGACCACCAGATCTAATTCTGGGAACAGTTAGAAGAGCTGTACCTGATGATCTGAGAGGTTTAGTGTCTTGGTATAGACACTGAGCAAGTCATAGATGTTCTGGGGTGCCAAACAACTGAGTTCTTTATAAACTAATAGAAGGATTTTAAAGTAACTTTGTGTTGAACTGGCAGCAAATGATTTCAATACTAATGTAATATGTTCAAACATTTCCATGTATTGACTCTGGTTGTTGCATTCTGAATAAGATGAAATCACAATTCTGCAAAAAAGAGTGTCACAGTATCCTGTTTGACATGAATGCATGGAGCAGTTTCTCAGAGCCAGTTTGGGATAAGAATTTGTATATATTTTTTTAAGTGAAGGGAAATAAATTCAGTCAAGGTTGAAGTTTATTAAGAAAGATTAAAAAAAAATGTTAATTGATTTAAGATGTAACCTTGTCTGGCTAATTTTATTTCATTGTTGCAGCAATGAAGTGCATTTTTATAGAAGGTCTGAAGTGATAACATATTTAAAAGCGTAGCTGTTAAATTCACTAGCAGGGACACTACCTCAATTATGATTAGAAAGTATTTATTGAAAGAGAACGGCAGATGTTTGAGCTTGAAACTGCAGTTTAGGGGAAAATTTAAGTGAGGACTGGCAACAGCTCCAAGGCCAGTTAGATCTCCAGAGAGCAGAAAGCAGCACTGATTGAGATTTACAAAGATTTTGGAGGTTGCTGTTATTCAGTATTACATTTGCAATTGCCTCAAGGTGCTACAATAATAGACCTACAATAATATAGAGAAAACCCTAACAATTAAACAACTGTCCTTGAGCAGGCTCTTGGTGACAATAGTAAGGAAAAACTCCTTTTCAACAGGAAGAAACCTCTTGCCATCTGCTGCAACTTGATGGAAGTGGGTATAAGAATCCAGTCTGGGACCGATATGTGGCTTCATGCAATAACAAACAACCAAGGTTTAAAGAGAAGCATGCTGGGATTTCCAGAACTGAGGGTAATGTGTTAGCGGCTCAAGTGGATAGGAGTGAGTTTATCTTGAAATAGAATTTGAACTACAGAGAGAAGGTGAAGGAATCCTAGAATTATGTCACTGGAGTGGCAATCCTAATTGAGATTTGTTGATAAACTTTCAGCAACGTAGGAATCTAAAGAAAACCAAAAGGGACATGGATTTGAGCATGATGATGAAGCGAGTGAGGAGATGGGAAGATAATGGGAGACATCAAGAGGTTAAAGGGGGCATCTGACCGTAGTAGAGAAAAACAAAATAAAGTTCATCACTCATTTAAAAACCTACTTTATGATTCAGTTTCATTAAGAAAAAGTCTAACACACTATATTTTTGTTAAATATTAAATCATGTATTGACACAGCCCTGTAGCTTCCCGTTTTTTCACTCTGTTTTTTCTTCAAAGAAAATAAATCAATAATATTCAATGACTGCATGCACTGAACTACTTTACATGTAAATGAACAGAAAAAGGCAGGTTTTATTTGTTTGTTTTTTTGCGTTATGAACAGCATGTTTATGTGGGAAAATGACTGCTTTTGCAGTCTACACCAAACCAAAATGTACTTTTTGTACTCAGGGGTTTAAAGGGTACCATTTTTCCCAACATTGCACCACATCCCACAAAGTCTAAAAATACTGTAATAGATAAATACAATAAAGATGAAAGTAGTTAACTGTTTTATTAGGCAGGTAAAAACAAATCATGTTATTAGCAGTAACTAAATGCAGGCCTCAAGGCTGTTTTCAGACAACCCACAGTAAATATATAAATGCTGCACAGATGAACACTGATCTTATTGTCTCTGATGTGAAGGTCTATGTTCTCAAAGGGTTAGATGTGATGAGCTTCAGGAGAGCGGAGGAGGAGCCATCTGCTGTGGCTTCAAACAGCTGCTCTCCACTTCTGATGTGCACGCACACACAAACCTGAGGCATCAACGCTTCAGATGGTGGTGCTTCATGGCCGAACATGAAACTTTGGAGGATGTACACAGGAAGAGGCAGGGTGGCAGCAATGAGACACACACGCTTACATATTCAGACAAATTTTATTAGAATGGACTGTCACGCTGAGCTGCCCCACTTTTGTGGCCCTTCAGATTTAATTTCCGGAGTGTTTCATTACTTAAAATGTGTCAGAGGTGACACGCAGTGGGAAGTGGAGCAAATGTTACTTTTGTTCAGAGAGAGCCAAGTTTGGGGGGGAACGAAAAAAGAACACACACACATCTGGCAATGTTTTAAAAAGCGATTAAATATTAATCAGGTCCACTGTTAGCAAGGGATGTGCCCGCTTTGAGCTGCAGGATGATGAATGAGCGCTCATGGCGAAGGATAGTAAGACAAACACCGCAGCATTGCCAAGAGACAATAGAAGGCTGGGAGATCTATCACAACAGTTATTGTCGTGGCAACCTGTCGCCGGTTGTCGCCATGCGACCGCTTCATGCTGCTCACTTCTAAGGGTCGTGGCCCTGGAGCATCACACGACGCAGAATCCAACAAATCAAAGCAAAAGGGGGAAACTTTTGAGTGGATCCCCGACACACACACACACACACACACACACACACACACACACACACACACACACACACACTTGGCCTTGAAAAACTAGGCTTTTTTCTTTAAGTGCCAGCTTACAGCCTCGCACAGGGAACACAAGCAAAATTACATTTCCATAATAATGTTTGTATGTGGATCGAATAATTGTTTCCAACATGCCTAATATCGCCAACTAATTAATAGCAATTTTCATGTAAATTTGGTATGAAATTAGTTCATGGTTTTTAGTCTCGGAGCGACCCTGCTCCACAATGATAAGACAACCCCACACTGCGTTTCCCTTTCTGTCTCTCTTCCTCGTCCTTGTTAGAACCATTTCTGTTTCCCTAGGGAACACGGGGAACCTTAATGACTGAACTATAAAGAGAAGTGATCCAGTGCCTCCACTGCAAACAAACAGTACAATCAAAATTAACTGCTAATGGTGTAACATTTATTAATGTCTAAACAGCTTACAGTAAGTTCATTCCTCACCTTGAAAACAGTGATTTTTGTTTTTGGTTTTTTTTGGGGGGGGGGGGGGGGGGGGTTGCCGACATTGACTATCTTTAATTTTGGCAATCAGGAAAACCAGGCTCTCTGATGACCTTAACCAAGGATGGAAGCAAATTCAAAGTGCCATAAAACTTGAAAACCTGAGGACAACGAATGAATGAAAACACTGTATAACACACAGGGCAAAGTTTTCCTTTAAATCCCTTCAATATTAATCTTGTGGCCCCTTCTCGTGTGTAATCCTGCAGCTATAGGGGCCTGTGTAATCTGCCTCTGGAAAACGCTGACTCTGTCTTGCTTTGACCTCTTTATCTTGTCGTAAAGTGCAGAGATGATGCAAACATACAGTATGACTCCCTTGCTTTCTATAATACTGTATGGGATTGACCTTGAGCTTTGAGATGAGGGTCTGTATGTTCATGTAAATGTAACCCAGGCCACCGGTGAAAGAAAAGCTTAACCGGTTAAAATAGGATTTTAGTCCAGTATGAATAAATGTATTTGTCTACTTTGTATGTGAAAGATGTTCTGCTCATTCTCACTGCTCTTTCCTACATAGGTCACATAACATTTTTGGCAGCACAAATAGACTTTTTGTTTTTGTTGTGCACAAGCTGTGATCGTGCTGCTGCCCTGATATTCAACTATCTTTGTGGATTTAATCAACAAGATATAAGCACATTTTTATTTTTTATTTATCACTGTAAAGATATAAGCAAGATATAAGCACATTTTTATTTTTTATTTATCACTGTAAAGATATAAGCAAGATATAAGCACATTTTTATTTTTTATTTATCACTGTAAAGCAAGTGTAAAGAGGTAAATTTCAGTGAGCAAATGTAATTTAAAATCATCCGTATATATTTAGTATATATTTTAGCCTTGATGTAACCTATCACTGACCATGAACACCACAGCCTGCTCTGCACCAGTCAAACATAGTGGCATCAATGTAAACTTCACTGCAGTAGTCCAAGTTAACGTGTTTAAGTAACGCAAAATTTTTTCATTTAAAATAATTCAGCAACTTCTCATGTTCTTGTCACGTTCCATCTTTCTTAAAAATTTCCTCATCTGTCAGTGCACAGTAACTTTTTTTACCCTCTCCCTGGAAAACACAGCAGCTGTACATTTAGCTCACAGACACACTTTGTGACAAACTGCACAGAAACGTTTGTGTGTTTGCTGATATTTGTTGAAATATTTGAAAAGTTCCATTTGAAATGTCCTGCCACTTAAAAAAAAAATACACATGTATAATATGCATTAACCTGCGTGTCAGAGTTAATTGCTCATTAACTGAAGGAGTCAGAATGCCGTTCCAGACCTTTCCAGCCCACTTTAACCCCTGCAGGGAAGGAGTAGAAGATGAATTGACTGTTGAGTGTGTATTTGGATTAAAGTCACAAATATGACTCCCATATCACACATATATATATATACATATATATACATATATATATATATATATATATATACACATATATATATATATATATATATATATATATATATATATATCTCATGTTCTGCTTTCCTGAGGTGAATATAGGGTTGTTTTTGCGCCATTTTTCTTTAAAGCATTGGTCTTTAGGAATAAAACAGAGTTGCCCTGCTGCTCAAGCTGCAAGTGCGTGATTATGTTTTTGAAGCAAACAATTAGACGGTAGACAACACGACACCCTCTTATTAGCTCCAACAAAAAAATATTTATTTTGTAAGCACATTTCATTAAAACTACCCCTGCTGCTTAAAAGAATCAGTCTAATTACGCACATACTTTATGTGGCACGACTCGTCACCTTGTAATTTAAAGTATTGTACTGCTGAACAAAGTACAATAATTAATAAAAGTTATCAGAAAAGACTCATTAGAAGCTTTCTTTGTTCAACCATGATTTTAAAGGGCAATGAGTCATGTATGACCTTTATCGACCTCCATTGCTATGTTTGGCCGACTCATCAGAGGATGTTCCTGCACGACAGTTATATTTCTACAGCCAAGAGGAAGAAAAGCGGGAAGGTGACAGTTCAGTGCAGGAATACGGAACATCTCTCATCCGCATTGTAATCAGTAACGTGGGCTGGAATATTTTTGCACTTCCAGGCACTGTGAATTCAGCCTTTTTAGCCACACACCTGTTTCCCTCTTTTTTCACACCTTGTCATCACCTTGCTTCTCTCCTCTCTTTTCTTTGTTTTTACCTACCTTTCACCTATTTTTCTCCCTCATTCTTGCTTTGGGTCACTAATTGGAAAGCTGGACCCCCTAATGTTTCATTACACCAGCTTCAGCGTGTGTGTGTGCTCTGACTAACAGACAAGCGTGATTACAAAACACAAGTTTGCACCGCTCTGATTTCATAAGTGATGAAAATTGGGCTTTTGTTGCAGTTGTGTTTGTGTGCAGGGAATATGAAACTCTCAGCATCAGGAGGCTGAGGATGCTTTTTCTGTTGCATGCAAATGAGAACTGTGTCAGTATTTACTTCTCCATTCAGCTGGAGTTTGTCTCACACCATCTACCCCATGATTTGCTTCATTGTATTGTTTTGTTGCATCAACCCTTTGAACCCAGATGAAGGATACAAACACAGTACTGCAAGGAAATATTTACTGATATATTTAACATGCGAACTCCTTCGTTAGCTCTTCCGGTGTTGTCGTCCTGTCTGCAGGAGAGGAGGAACTTACTGTGCAGAAATTGTCCCTTGTTAATCTCAGCTTCCTCAGCAGGATCTCTGTTAGTGAGATCTTTGATAAAAATAAATTTCTTGAGAGACTCTTCCCCACTTTACAGGTGTGAGAATTGTATCACAGTCTGTGTGGAAAAGTCCTCTTTCAATAAGTAGTAATGAAGTTAATTAAACACAAAGAATCTCTGGGTAAGAAGGTTTAGCATCTACATGGTGCTGCGTGCTGGGTGAGAAGGAGGAGGAATAAGTCTGGATTGGCAGGGGTTCAGACTACGATTGAGTTATAGGCACATGTAGTTAGTGATCCAAGACATGTTGTCAAACAGCGTCTGGGCATACTCCACCAGACTCCGGAGCAGCTGGTTGTGCCGACCCAGGAGGATTCCTTGGCTAGAGATGGCTTTTTGAGACTGTGGCTGGAGTCGAATAGTTGAAAAAATTACCTCCTATGTGTTTTTATAATCACTTTTCCTTGGATTTGATGGAAAACGTCATGAGGTCCAGAAAAGATGTAAGGGGAGACGTGGAGCACTGAGGTGAACTGTAGCAAAAACCTGACTGTACCTCTAATATATTGCTTAATACTCTGATGTCTATCATGTTTAAACTACAATGACCCTAAAATGAGCTACAAAAAAAGTGCATTCTTAGCATGTTGTTTCATGCAGGCTACACAGCATCATTATTATGGACAAGCCTTGGGGGTCCAGGCTTGCTCGATAAAGTCACTGTGCCCTCTCAGCTGAATTCTACTGATACACTTTGACTCTAATTCATGCAAATTGATTAAACACCCATTTTGACTATAAGTTATTGCAGTGCAAACTCAGTTTAATTATTCAGTTCAGAGTAGTTTAGTGCTTCTGCAGAAATCGTGGTAACCAGCATGACTCAGATCAACACTGAGTGTTCACCCCTCATGTTTCTTTGAAACTAAAAAGAGATCCTACGTCATCTTGTGCAGCTAGTTTTGAAGCATTACCCTACTCAAACATTTCAAAACAAATGGAAATGTGTTGAGGAGATTGTGCGCTCACAGTTAGCTGTTCTTGTGTGTGTGGTGAGTTCATTAATCCACTTCTGCACCTGGAAAGAACGTCTCAACTGACTGTTTCTGCTTTGACCCTAAAATCTGAAACAGGTATTTTTGCACTTTTCTAAGTGTGGCTTTCTTCTTCTATGGTGGCAATTCTGAATATGTTATGTGGGTGTAGAATAGCAAATTGACTTGAGCTGAATGCTCCAATGTCAAAGTTAGTTCCCCATTCAGTTCAGTTCATGTGCTCTGTTGCCGACCCTGAAGCTGCATAGATGGAAACATGCTGGTAAAGAATTTCACTTCATAACCAAGGCTGGAATTTAGAAGAAAAATGGAAATCAAGTGAAATGAGTTTTAATTTGTTGTTCATATTTTATCTTCTGTGAAGATATGATCCAGTGCAGGACCTAACTGTATTTAAGACTTTCAAGATTAAACTACAATTTAAAATACTATTTTATTTTGCTAATGTGACCCAATCCCTCGTATGCCTACAGAATTCATCCAGCTCTTATTTTGGCTGCCACGCAGATGGCATGGTAAAAAAAAAAAAAAAAAAGGCCTGTATTTGTATAGTGCTTTACTAGTCCCTAAGGACCCCAAAGCACTTTACACATTCAGTCATCCACCCATTCACACACTGGTGATGGCAAGCTACATTGTAGCCACAGCTGCCCTGGAGCGCATGATAGGAAATCTTTTAACAGAGCAAAATAACCAAAGAAAAACTGAGTTTTAAAGGTGCAGCCTGTTTTTGTGGAGCCTACTTTGGCCAGATTATGTAACAATTAACTGGCTGAAGCGCAGAACAGAAATGAATTAGCACCTTTACAATGTTTTGCTGATGAGTAAATGGAAGACAGGTGTGAAGGCTAATGAGCAATCAGGAGTCCAGGTGGAGGTGAGGACATGGACACAAACATAGAGACGAAGCAAAACAGTAAACACAGGAAATGGAACAAGAGCTGAAATGAGCACACACACAGAGACAGGTCTGTGTGCGCCCGCAGCAACTCTTAAACTACATTATGTGCTCTCAGATGTTTATGGACCATTGTTGGTGCCGTAATGTGGGAAAAGCCTGACTTTGAAATCCAGAAAGTAATTTCACCCATTACAGAGGAATGTCCGTGGCTTTCAGATGGCACACCAGGCGCTCACACACATGTAGACAGCCAATCAGAGGGCTCTATTACAAAACAGAATTTGGGGTTATCAAGGTAACTAGAAGTTTAACCACACCAGTCCTTCTGACCCGTCACTGATTATGTATTAGTTTGAGGACTGATTTTAGCACTACATTGCAGTTTTTTAAGCCCTCCACGGTCTGGCCCATTTCTATATAAGCAAGATGCTGACTCCATATGAGATGTCAACGTCAGAGTAGGGAAGGCGGCCGGTGTCCTCTGACGTCTCCAACCTATTTGTAACCCGACCTCCCTGAATCTTAGGATCAAGATCAGACTATTGAAGTCTATCGTCATTCCGACTGCACTGTATGCTAGCGAAACCTGGCGCTCAACAAATGCGATCACTTAACGCCTGAACTTGCTTCAACAATGTGGCCTGCAGCGAATCGTGAGAATTTCTTACCGGGACCGGATAACGAACAATGAGGAAGGCACCTGCCCTTTAGCTGACGTTGTTGGAGAAAGGCGCTTCCGCTTTGCGGGCCATATTCTACGTCTACCCCCTTATCGCCCAGCCAAGATTGCCATTACATGGTTCCTGCGCACTGGCCAGCGAAAGCAAGGCTGACCAAAGTTCACATGGTGTCGAACGTTTATGGATGATCTGAAAACCGTCGACATCGCCTGGGACAAAGCCGAGGCAATCGCCGCTGACCGGCATCGATGGAGATCGTTAGCTGTCCAATGCCGGCGGCGTAGGAGGGACTAAGTGCTTAGTAAGTTAGGTGAGATCTGTTGGCATGGATTTGTGGAGGGCACTAAAGTTTGTCTAGTAAAAGTTGATCAAGCCTTTGCTACTGGGGTTCCATGACTTTGGAATTCCCTGCCTGAGGATCTCAGAGAGCTCTCTAACCTCTTTTAGAGCTCTCTGTATTGGTTTTTCCTTCGTTTTTCTTTTTCTTTTAAAATTCTTTTCAATTTCATTGTAGTTATTTAAACTTTAACTTTTCATAGCTGTTGCTTTCATTACTATTCAACACTTTGTAACTTTGTTTTGAAGAGTGTTTTATACATTTAAGTTCAACCTTTGATGGTGAGTATTATGAAGGTGGTTCTTTTTTTACTAGGGTACATAACTATGGTAAGTTGTGCTGCAAACTTAACTTGCTCCAGAGCTAGCTATGTTCCAGATTAGAAATCAATAGATTTGAAATCATTGCTAATAAATTATTCATAAAATTGCAAAATCACTCGTAGAAGATTTCTTGGACTTCACACATTGGTGCATGGATGGATAATTTGATTGCCCTACATGGATTAGTAGAGCAGTCCATGTCTGTTATATGCTGCCAACCCCAACATCACTCATATCACATCTCATTTTTATTTCTTCACCTGCATGAAAAATAGTACTTTTGTGCGTTGGACACTGACACAAAAAATCGAAATTGCTTTGGAATAATCCGTAAGTAAAGATCAATGTTGTTGTGATAGAAGCCACAGAGAAATATGAAAAAAGGTTTATTTTTTCAGTGTTGACCTCTCAGAACATCCAAGCTGCATCTAATATTTTCAAGATAAACTGTGCATGTGTCTATTTTGATATTATCACATAGTTAATTTCATAGAAGCACAATATCCTTAGGGTGGAAAAAAAATCAGATAAAGCAGAGGACACGGAGACGATAACCAGCCCTGTGAATAAACAGTTACAGACATGACCTCACTTCCAGAAGAAAGTTAGAGCAGATTTACGACGCTGGCTTTGAATGAGCAATGAATGATTTCTAACTGGAAGACATTTAACAAATAGTTCAAAGAGGAGTACGAATTAGCTTGATGACGACAGAATAATTAAAGGACTCTGGTTTAGTCTGTACAGCGTTGCATTGGACAGGATTTTTGTCTACTAAGATGGTCACTGAGACATTGAGTCATGTTGTAGCTTTGCATGTTTCACTATCTACATGATGCATCTTCTCCTCCTCCTGCTGCTTCCTCTCTTTACTTTCATGTATCCTTAAATTCTGCTCTGTTCACTCATGATGCTAAGCCAGGGGTGGGCAATTCCAGGCCTCAAGGGCCGGTGTCCTGCAGGTTTTAGATCTCACCTTGGGTCAACACACCTGAATCACATGATTAGTTCGTTACCAGGCCTCTGGAGAACTGCAGGAGCTAATTTAGCCATTTAAATCAGCTGTGTTGGTTCAAGGACACATCTAAAACCTGCAGGGACACCGGCCCTCGAGGCTTGGAGTTGCCCACCCCTGTGCTAAGCCCATCCCTTGAACACAGGGTTGTTTTGAACATGCAATAGCTCACTTAATGTTTAAAATCCTCCACAGTAAATGAGCAATGCCAAGGAGGATGATCTTCTGAAGCTCTTGTATTTATGTTATTATATTAAGATATTTTGCTGGGACTTTGTTGGTGTGGTCTTCCACCCTTTATTAATCAAACCTAAAGCAAAAATTGAGAAACCTGAATGGCATAACTCGAGAACGAAGCAACGTAGGAGCTTGATGCCGTGTATCTACTAAAAAGTTTAAATCTCAGTGACCTTGACCTCAAGGTTAGAGGTCAAGTTTTCTGAAAAAAAAAATCTTCTGAATGCAATAACTTGTGAACATACTTTGAAAAGAGATTCTTTGCTCCTTAACTCATTTGTTGTCTTGTTCACGTTGGGTATATTTAGTAGAAGAGAAGCTTTGATTTGTTATCAGTACCTGGATTTCTGGTCCAGTTATTTTTCTCGGATGTCTTTAGTTAAGACATAAAAGGTCATGTTATTTTAGGTGAAGCATTTTACTCGCTGCACAGCTGTGAATCCACTCAGCAGGAGAAGACTGAAGATGTGCCAATGTGACAGGATTTTTTTTCTACTCTTTTATATTTCACAAAATAGAGTCAAAATTTTACTCTGAAAAGAACGTAATTAATTTGTAGTGATGCAAATTGTGTTTTTCTTCCCACAGCACCTCTGTTTTGTTAGATAAAACCTTTTTAAAACTTTTGAGTGGATTTTCAAATTTTTAGAAGCTCTCCTGTCAGTTTTTTTTTTTTTATATTTTTATTTCAGTTACTCAAAAAACTGAGCCAATATTTGTAACTGTGATGATAGAAGACAGCTTCTTGTTTTACTTCCTACTGCTTTTCTTTCGGTTTATTCATCAGGCTAAATACACATTTCAACTAAAACGTCCCACTTCATTTAATTTATTTTTTTTAACTGTGTCCACAGTAAATAAATATTCCAAAAAGAGGATGATCCAGCTTTATCAGTGCAAGTATCATCATTTTCTCCTACTCATACCTGACAGTGAATCATCCGACACATATTACAAGTCCATGATGTGTTGCTTCCAGATTTAGGTCCTCATTCTTCATTCCAATCTTAGAAAATTACTTAACCAGCCTTTACAGTGAATCGGGTCTATATTTGCTTTTGAGCATGTTGTTTGACAATGTTCCTCCTCTTCAAATCTATAAATGCTACCCTGCTGGATCCCTTTTACAACCATCCCTCTTTTAATTAACACCAATATGTGATGCCTCAAAGGAGTTCATCTCTGTTTTTATAAAAGAAATTCTCATCATATATTCATCACAACTTGCACCGTATCCCCTGATTTTTATTACCTAATTAAAACAAAACAAATCCTGCATACCCTTTGTCCTTTTGTTTGCAACTGAATGGTTTTCAGCTGAACTTTGAGGCCTACAAGAGCTTCACTCCAATCTGCTGAAGGCATGTGGCGTTAATGTGTTTGACGGCTCCTGGATCAATGAAAGTCGGGCCTCTCACCCTCCTCTTGCTGTGTCTTTTGGAGCTAACTGAGAGATCCAGCATGGAAGACAATGGAGTCACAGTTTGGATAAGAGTAGAGCAGAAGAAACCTCAAATTCAAAAAAAAGAAGAAAGCATCAGTCCTCACTTAGAGGAAGCGCAAGTAGTGACTGACTCGACCAACATAAAAATAATCTAGGTTAGGACATACGAATAAGTAAATTTAGGAAAGTGATTACAGTTGTTTTGACACTGCACGCACAGCACTGGAAACTACAGCAAGTTGAATGACAGTTGCGATTGTTTAGTGTGAATCATGCAGTTCTTTCCTGCATGACTGTAACACTGCTGGAAGTAGTGATGGCCCGCTTGAAGCTGACGCTCCGGAGCGTGTGTCGAAAAAAACAACACACTGGTTCAGAAGCACTGTGTCGAGGCTTGCTTCGTTTGGCAAAAGTCACGTGACCAGTGACGTCCGAAGCTTCATTACGCACGTAACTGCTTCGGTACCTGATTCAAACGGATATAAGGAAGTGAATCATCCACGGGATTCGTGGAGTGTGTTGATGGTGACAGATAGCGACGAGGTGATCATTCCACTGACAGATATGGAGCCAGCGAGGAAGAGAGGACGTTATGGCGTGTGGAAATATTTTGAGTTGATTTTGCTCAATTCATTTTATCTGCCGAAGTGAAAAACTTGAAATGTCCAAAATCATGTTTTCATAATGTAAATATCATTACAGCATATGACTTTAGGAACACTTCCATGTGAATTAAAGCTAATGAAGACTACAAAAATGTATTTGGCACTATACGTACATGACATTGCTACAGTTTAGAAAATCATTTTGTTTATTGTTTTTAGGTGATAGTCTGCAGGACCCAGGAATACCTGCATATCTACCAACTTGCAGTGTAGTTCCTGCACTCCACAGCCTCTTCTGTTCCATGCAAGTGGATTTTCTCCAGGGCAGGAGAAACTATTTCTAAGAAAAGAAACAGACTCAGCCAGCGCACAGTAACACTAATCCTCTTTTTAAATGTAAATAACAAAAGGGCTACCTTACATTGATCATGTTTTTACTTTGCAAGTTCTTGATTAGGGGTGGGTTTTGATTATCGCCTTTCTGATTACAATCCATGCTAAATTGAATAAAGTGATATTGATTCATTACAATCCTGTGTCGATTTGTAAATTAACGTTATTATGCCTGAAACGCCAGCATCTCAGGTTAAACCTCACAACATGTCGTCAAACACCATACAGCTAAAACAGTAACTGCGAGCAGGTTTACGGATTCTGCATACAAACGTGAACACAGAGCGCGGACCCGACGCGTCAGAATCAGATTTTGGTGTGTCGTCGGGTCCGCGCTGTGTTTGCCTCTTTTTTTTTTTCCGCTGGCTTCTGCAGCTGCAGGTTTCATAACTCTCTGTTTACATCTCTAATTAAGTCTCACATGTGTCAGCTTTCTTTTAATAGACACGAAATTATGGATATATACTGTTAAATGATCAGAATTGTAATATTTCTGACTGAGGCAAAACTTTCCAGATTCCAATCAAATTGAATCGGATCCTGTATCGAATCAAAAGGATTCTACAAATCAGTAACGATGCAGCCGTACTCAGCCCCCTAAGCATTTTCCCTTTCCAGTTCACAATCAATCCCACCCCTAGGTCAAAAATATGTATAGGAATTGGCCTAATCTAATATTTTGTATGAACCTGTCCAGCTGTCCAGTGATTAAACGACAAGTAGATGGAGGCAGGACTTCACAGCAGGGGCATACTCCATAATGTGCTGTGCATTATCATATGTATATTATATATATTGCTCACTTATTGTATTTACCAACATCAAGGAGTTATGAGCAAAGAAAGGCCACACCATAGTGCATGTTTAAATAGGGAAAGTTTATTGATCAAAATGTATTACGCAGATACGCATTACATTTTTTTCAGCCCCCCAATCGAGAAAACAAAACCAACTAGAAAGTGCATTTTCTGAAGAAACTGCAGTGTGAATGCTTGAATCTGAATGTATGCACTGAAATGAATTAATTACTGAATTTTGAGTTAAAAATATTGAATGAGATGAAAAAAAAACAAAAACCGAATTTAACCTGAAAACAAAAGTGCTGAACTGCTAAAAGCTGAAGGTTACACAGAAGAAGAAGTTGGAAAAAAGCTGAAAATGTTTTAATTGTAAATTAGAAAACCCTAAGAAATGAGAAAAGAACATTTAGAGTCAGAAAACATCTGAATGAATATTAAAAGGTCATATTCTTTGAATCACTGAATGACTCAAATGTGATCCCTCCACTTTGATCCACACAGTTTAAAAAGTTTAAATGCCTGAGCTTTGAAAGACACGGTGTTGGAAAGAGAACAATAATGGCGACAATTTGAGGGTAAAATGATGGCTGTAACACTGTGGACACAGCAGCAGTTGAAAGAGAAGTGTTTAAGATGAATCTTGGTACAGTGGCAGGCAGAGCTCGTTAAGCAGGCAGGTGTGAGCCTGGTTGCTATAGTGACTGCACCCAATGGCTCCATACACACGTACACAGACATGCGCCTCACTTTTGCTGCTTAAAATGAACAGAAAAGTCAGGCCGAAACAAATCGCTCCCAAATGAAAAGTATAGGTCGTATTGACGAAATTCTTTCACCGTGAGCGGCAGCAATGTCTAGTCTACCTAATTCTCAGTTTTCATGCCTGTGGAGTTTATTATATGGACGTGGTGACAGTGTAAAAACACCATGCTCTTCTGATTTTCAAACCAACCTTCTGAGCCGTTTTAACATTAGAGTCTATGGAAGAGTTGGAGGGAGGAGGCTGTGCATTGGTGACATTTATGAAAGAACCATAACACCTAGGACAATAGTAAACACATTGGATGAAAGAGGACAGCCATGGCTACGTTTTGAGGGTAAAATCATACCTGTAGAGCAAACGCTGCGGACACAGCAGCAGTTTTAAAAAAGATTTTAAGATTAATTTTTTTGCTCCTCTCACTCTAGCAGTTGAGCTGTCTCACTCTAGCCCCAACATTCCGTCCCATACACACCCATTATAAATTTTGAAACGGGTGAAAAAACATCATGAAACTTAAACTGGAACTGAAGAAAAAGTATAATAGATATTGAAAAGATAAATACAAGTTGAATAGTTGAATGTCTTGTCTTCGTTTTAAAGTTTGAATGGTGGCTCTATGTCAATGTATGTGGAAGTAGTAAGAGTTTAAAAATGAGTAAGTTGAATGAGGATTTGAAGGGTCTCCCCATTGAAATACATTATAAATTTTTGTTGAATAAAGTTGAATAAAATTAAAAATATAAATGTTAAAAATATGAAAAATAGAAGCAGTGTTGTCCAAAAGAATAGGAATCTAACGGTGTTTGAATGGTTTTTCTAAGTTGAACGGTTTTGAAGGAGTGAGATGCCAAAAAACGTACGGAATATATAATAATAATAATAATAATAAAGATTAGAAGAACAATACTGTGAATGCTTTTCAAGCATTCACACTAATAACTAGAAAGTGCATTTTCTGAAGAAACTGCAGTGTGAATGCTTGAATCTGAATGTATGCACTGAAATGAATTAATTACTGAATGTTAAGTTAAAAATTCTGAATGAGCTGGAAAATACAGAATTTTTAAAGTGAAAACAAAAGTGCAGAACTTTTGAAAGCTGATGTTCACACAGAAGAAGTTGGGAAAAAAGCTAAACATGTTTAAAATGTAAATAATAAAAAAATGAGTAATGACAAAAGAAAATTTAGAGTCAGAAAATCTCTGAATGAATATTAAAAGTTCAAATTCTTCTAACTGAAATGAACTTAAAAGATGAACAAAAATTCTGGAGAAAATGCAAACTTTAATATACAGCATAATGTTTTTCAGACATATACACATGTGTATATCATGTTTAATAGTATTACATACATCAATTTGTTTTGTATGTCATAGAAAATAACATAAAAATCTTAAGTCATATTTTACAGCTTCTTTCTGAAAAGGACTGGTAGAATAAATAAAAATAACTAAATTAAATAACTAAATAAAAAATAATAAGCAAGATATGAAATACATGAAAATTCAACTTTTAAAACCACAATCCTGAACCTTTAAATTGTGTTGGTTTCTTAGAACATGGCTGAACAGCTGTTTCTATCGTCCTACTTAATCTGTCTACACATCTTTTTATTACTCATTCTTCTTTATGTTTTAATGTAAACAGAGTCCACACAGTGGTAAAAGAGAACTGTATAGAGATTTTTGAGTAAACTCAAATGAAAGCCTAAGGTGGTGACACAGTTTAACACGTGCAAATAATCAAATAAACACATTAGTCCTTTTTGTGAACATGGATAAATAAGTATCAATACAGCATTGTTCAGCCATGCCACTAAATGCTTTTTTACACATTGTTTTAACCTGGGCTCAGACACAAAGTCCCAAAATTAGTTAGTCCCTGACTTTGAGTTGTGGTTATGACTAATTATTATACACAAGGCTTTATCTATCTGAACTCTAAGGACACAAATATGAAAAAAAAAACCTATACTTACCAGCTGATACCCCACACTACACACTAGGTGTGCCATGTGACCTGAAACTTTGGTACAAAATCATCATAATCATTCTGTTAACTGTTTTTTAACACTGTTTGTGTTGCTGTTCAGCAGTTTAAAATGTTTTAGATTGGATTACATGGAATGAATTTGAATTTTCTTGGGGGGTTTTGTGTGTGTTTTGTTCTTAGCAGATTTTTTCTTCCATAACGTTGAATTCCAGTTACCACATTTCTGGTCATATGACATCCCGAGTGCCCACTTAAAAAAATCCCCACAGTTAATTCAACATTAAAACAAAATAAAAATATGTTAAATAAATAAAGGTTTGCTCTGTGATGAAATACTAAATAAGCATACATTGTACAGAGCACTAACAATGACAACAATCCTTTAGCCTGTTGATCAGAGAGAGGCAGTCATTATGTCCATTTAAAACCTGTAATCACAGAGCACAACGTTTCTGTGAAACTATGAAGTCCCATATGATCCTCATCATGTCCAGTGACTTCAGAGTGGATCCTCCCTGTCATCCGGCCAGTGTTTGATGTGTGGCAAGCAGCACAGAAGCAGGATAGCTGAGGACTTTAAAAGAAGAGCAGAAAACAGGAATATGTAGTTGTAAATGTAAATATCAGTGATACTTGTCTTGTCAAAGGGAATAAAATAATGAAAATGTTAACTTACACACTCATTTAGGGAGGATCTTGACACTGCACAGAGGAGGCACAGTCAGTCTGACAATGATGGTGATCTCCAGGGATGTTTTCCTGCAGCAACATTCCTGCCAACTGGCCGTATGATCCAGAGTAGTTGGTTTGTAATAAACAGAAAGGTGTATATGTTAGGTAGTGTGCACTCAGAGCTGGTCCTAAGAAACAAACACATCCTGTAATAAACTGAATACCTGTAGTAGTGCTGCTGCAAATATGAAGCCCTTCTATCATGAGTGGTTTCAAAGAAGGTGTTTTGGAGGCTCGGTCACAGAAACTGTGCAGTCTGTTCAGTCCTGAGTGTCTCGGCTCTGAAGGGGATGGATCACAGAGGGAAACACCTGAGTACAGACATTACAATACACTCTAACACTCCTAAGGTCAAGTGAAAACACAATTTAAACACTTCACAAAGAATGAATACATGTTTTCATGGAAATAATGTCATTAACCCTTTTTGTTGTTAGTAAATCTCACCGACTGCTTGTGGGACAAGCTAGAAGGAGGACTTATCACAGAATGTCTCCTGTGCTCCAGATGTGAAGTCTCACGCTCTGATCGTATGGCGATGAAGATGGTGATGATGAAGTTTCTCTGATCTGTGGCATTACAGTTTCTGGCTGCTATGTGCTTCACATTGTTGGATTTTACATGTGAAGATTGGAGAAGACACAGGAGGACTGTGTCTCTCTTAAGAAGAAAAAAAAAGAAAAACAAAGGAAACCTAACAGGAAAGGAAACCCCCCCCCCTCAACTCCCACCGTACCCTCCCCCCCCCCCCCCCCCCCCTCCCACTCAACTCCCCAACCTCACACCATCAAATGTCTATACAAATGTAGGGTATCAGCTGGTAACAGAAAGCAAGTGTTACATATGTACTACTTATGTAACACTGCTGAAACATTTCTGGCCAGAAATGTGCAGTTATCAACCCAGACCCACCCTGATGATTGCACTGGCCAGAAACATGATAAAAGCTCATAAAAATTTATGTTTCATAGAAAAATTTGTCCAAAAATATAATTGTGTACTTTTGAAAAAGTTTAAAGTTTATAACAAACCAAAATAATAATATTTTTGTAAATAGTATTTCAAAATAGAGGCACACATAAAGTGGCTTAACTGTCATTATTGCTGTAATTAGGTTTGTTTGTTTGTTTGTTTGTTTGTTTGTTTGTTTTTTTAAAAAGCAACCTTTAGTCATTATTGTTCACTCAGAAACAATGAAGAAGCTGTTGAACATTTATGTGTTGTGTAGGCAATCCTCTGGTCCACCCTCCCTCCCTCCCAGCCACAGTGAGACTGGGGCAGCCTGGCAGGATGTTGAAGCCTGGCTGCAGAGAGGATATGCCTACACTGTTCGTTTCAAACTGCTATATTTGATTTTTCTGACATTTATAGGTTACTGTTAGTGAATTTTAGATTTTCTGTAATAAATAAAATTGTCATCTTTTACTGATATCATTACTTAATTCATGTAATTGTATTTTATGTAAACAATTCAACCATTATACTGCAATGCAGAGCGTCAACTTTTAAATATCGCTCTACTTTATGTCTGTGAAGGTTCTCAGTCATCCAGGTCATCGTAGTCAAAGGAGCTTGCAAAGAAAAGCGTCTGGACTTCTTTCTGGAGTTCAAGCATCGCTCTACTTTCTTAAGTCATTCAAAAATATAGATATTACTTACTGTATTCAAAGATCTAGATCATGAATCATCACAGGACAATACACAGTATACTGGGTCATGGTAACTATGGTATGTCTTCATGACTCCAGAATGGAGACATCGATCTGACTGAGAAATGAAAATTAGGTCAAGCAGTGTGTTCTTCTCTGTGGTAGGGGCAGTGATGACCTGTGCGTATCCCCTAGACTCAAACAGCTCCAGGATTGGTTTGTTTGCACTGGATAAAACATTCTCATTAAAATCACCACAAACTATGATGGGATGACAGTCCATGATCTCCAATGAGTCTAATAGGCTTACCAGGTTTTTCAGGAATGGCCTCAGAGTGTAGTCTGGAGGTCTGTATACAACTGCAATCAGAGCACTGACTGGTGCTTCAACCTTTAAAGCCAGAAATTCAAGGTCAGTTACATTATGGATGTACTGTTTTTCATGCACTTGAATGTCACTTTTCACATAAACAGCAACTCCACCACCACTTCTGTTTGCCATCTGGGGAAAGTTTGTGTAGGACAGGTGTCTGTTGCGTTTGAACAAATTGTAATTTTCCAAGTGGAGACTCTCTGCGACAAAAGAGCCCCGCAGGTGTGTTTCTGTTAGGCACAAAACATCTGCTAGACACAATTCATGGTGACTTTTGATGTCATTAATGTGAGCTGGCAGTCCCTCTGTATTATGATGAACAATGGTGAAAACCTCTGACCTGCTCAGTGTTTGCCTCACGTGTAGAAGAGGCATCATGTCATCAAGGTTGGCTTGTCTCATGTTCTCAAGCGCTGCAGTGATTTCTGGGTTGGTGAATATTTTTTTCTCCTCCATATCAAGAAGATACAGTCCACTGAGAGACGTCACTCTACTGACAGCTACGTAGGCCATGCCGGGCTCAAAAATGCTCTTAAGAGAGACAACAGCTGATGTAGTTGTCATACCCTGTACCTTATGTATTGTACATGCAAAGGCCAGCTTCACTGGGAACTGTCTTCGTACCACTCCTTTCTGCTTCAGATTCTCCTCTGCTCTCTCAATGTACACCATGTCGTCTGCTGGTGTGCGGTTATTCTTTCCAGATGTCTCATTATCCATTTTAAGTCCAAGCTTGATGATGTGTTGGTCGTTTTCAGAGTGAACTACTCTAAGTAGTATTCCAAAAGCTCCATTAACCAAACCATTTTGTATGTCAATGTTTCTGGTGAGCATGACACGAGCTCCTTCTGCAACTTTCAGTGTGTCTGGTAACTCGTTTTTACCTCCTTTCAATGGTCTGTCTTGAAGTGCCATTCTGCCAGTTCTAGGATCTTTTCTATAATCATCTGCATGGATGTCAATGATATGAGTGTGGAGCAGAGCCAGTGTTGCAGAGTTGTGTGCATCCACTTCTTTATTAGTTGCAAAAATGTGCAACGCATCAGTTGGACAATGGGCTGGTTCAGTTATGGCCTGTGACAACAAATTTCTATCTGCTTCGCAAAGCTCATCCAACTTTCCTTTCACACGAATTCTGTTCAGCATCTCTGCAAAGACAACATCATCTTTCTGACGCATAATCTCAGTCAGAGTGATCATCTGAAAATGCTCCCGCCACAGGTCGATCTCAGACGGGTCGTGCACACAGAGAGGTTTAGACTGTCGCACTGGGGGTAGCTGATAGAAGTCTCCGACAGCAATGACTGACATGCCTCCAAAGGGTCTCCGAGTCCCTTTGATCTGTTTGAGTCTTGCATCTACATATGCAAACAGATGTCTTGACACCATAGACACTTCGTCAATGACGATTATTTCAGCATTCAAAAGTTCTGATCTGACTTCATCCAGCTGATTGCCAAGTCCCTGAATGGGAGGTTTTAAGCTTCTAGGCAGCTTGAGAAGAGAATGCAGTGTTGTTCCAGAAATGTTAAAAGCTGCAGTCCCAGTGAAAGCAGTTAACAGGACAGTGGGTTTTGATATGTCAACGTCGTCTGCATATCTGGGCACTTTGCTCAGTATCTTAGATGCTTCTGAGTAGATGCATTTGATAAGATGTGATTTTCCTGTTCCAGCACCACCATTAATATAAAAGAAAAACTGCTCTGGATTTAGAGCACAGACTCTTTTAATGCACCAGTCTCTAACTGCATAAAATATGCAGGCTTGCTTCTTGTTCAGATTCTGAAACATCTGACGTAACAATGTGGGATCAATAGCAGGGGGTTCCCTGATGGCTCTGACTTCTGTTGAAGCATCAGCCTGACGGCTGTAGTCGGGCACATCTTCCTGTTCATTTTCATTGTCTCGCTCTCTTTCTTGTTCGACAAGTGGCAACCTTACAAGATCTGATTCAGGTGCCAGATTACACCATTCGTCAGTCACACCTCTGTTCTGCTCATATTCCTCAACAGCGCTCTCGATCTCCTCACTGTTTTTCTCATATTTTTCTCTGTTTCTTTTGACAATGTGTTGCACATACTCAAGATGGTCAGTACCTGGTAGCTGTACACAGCCAGCACCATAGAAAGCCTGATAGGTTGGCAACGATGGTGTTTTCAGTTCGTGGTCTGAACGATGAGGAAGGTACAGTTTAAGCAGTCTTCCGTAATATTGCTCTGGATGTTTTTCTTGTGAGCAGCGGTGAAATCTGATGATAGCAGGCTTATTGTTTTTGCGCCTTTGCACAAACCCCATCTCATTGAGAAGGGGCAAAACATCTTTACCTTTTTTCTGTTGGCCATAGACAATCCTGCAAGTAGCAGCAAAGTCTGCCATGCACATCTCCTCATACTCTGGTGTTTCAGGTCTGGCTTTGTATTTGTCATTCAAAGATGTCATCCAAACATTGGAAGACTCAGGTGTTGTGTTGTCCAGAACTGACAGGGGACGACTCATTTTCACAGGATTATCATCAGTTGGAATGAATATTACAGCACGTGAGCATTGCTTCATGTGAAGACCACATGCACGAGCAACACACTCCTGTGCACTGATCTCTCGCTTCTTTGAATATGCCTGCATGACGGCTCTCATTTCATCGCACTCATTTACACTGTCCTTATGGGAGTTCTCAATGACAGTTTTCAGGTACTCAGATAGCCCGCCCTCTTTTTTTGATATATATTTCATTAAATAATTTGCAGCACCAAAAGCATCTAAAACAAAGCTTATGTCGATATTACTGTTCCAGGCTTCAAGCAGATGTGGATTATAGCCGTTTATCCAAGAGTCTTTTGGATCACGCTTTAGTATGATCGTACTCCTCATGTTCATTTTATTCAGGTATCTCTCATATTCTGCATGTGTCAACTTGCATCTTTCCAAGAGCTGCTCTAAACTCATGGAAGCAGTTTCAGGTTCATTCAGCAGCTGGTTCAGTGGTCTGAGCTTGTTCTTTGCCGTTTCTACTTCCAGTGCATCATCCTCACTGGGTCTTGTGATCATTGTCTCATTGCAGGGTGGTTTGGGAAAACCAAAACGGCACCCGGAGCTTAAACTCCTAAAGCACGTCTTTGTGTGGTTCTTACTGTGTTTTTGCACTTCTGTTACTTTTTTGTACAGTTCAGGTTGTTTATGTGGATCAGGCAGCTGAGCTGTGATGTATTTGTTTATAAAATCAAGAACAGTTTGCTCATCATCCTCCTCAAACACAGGAGCACCTTCTACCCACAGGAGGCAGTGTATGTGTGGGCTTCCTCTGTGCTGAAACTCAACTCTGTAAAAGTAGTCAATGACTTTGCCAAGTGGCTCTGCGGGAGATAAGAGTAAATCTCTGAATAATGCTTCAACTCTCTTGTCAAACATGCGCATTGTTGTGACAGGATTGCTTCTCAGGATGTCACACTTTGCTGACCAGTCGAGTCCTTCAAAATTCACTTGTTCACCTTGCTGCCTTGTTATTGCCTCGATCACTTCAGGCCAGCGCATTTCAGCAGCTGAAAATGTGCAAAAGAACGTGGGAGTTCCCAACTGTCTGATCATGGCAAAAAGATCTCTTGTTGTTTTCTCCCAATAGGCTGGGGTTCCTCTCAGAGGCTGCATGAATCTCACTGCATCTTTATTTCGCACCAGTTTCTCCACCTCATGTTTATCTTGTAACATGCCTGAGGTTATTTTTCTACCATCTCTGGTCAGAGGCTTTGCCTTCCTTAACTGTACTGTCATGCTGGATGTAGCCAAGTGTATTTCAGTCACAAACTGTGCAAAGAATAAATAGTTTGTGTCTTTGGCAAAACGATCATCAATGCAGAAAAGTCTTGATTTGAAATACCCACTGGGGGATACTTTGATCAGCCTTCTTTCATCAAGTGTGTTTTGGCCTGTAGGAAACTGCACAGGGAAGGCCATGGCCTCCAGTTTAGGTGTTTTGAAAAAACTTATTGGATTGTTTCTCTCTGCAGGAGCAACAGAGTAGATTCCTTCACTGAAACATAATATCTCCTCAGCCACATCAGGGGGCTGCAAACAGGACTCGAGTGCAAAACCACCATTAGTCAGTCCATCTGCTTGCTCTGAATCATCTCTCATCTGTTCATGTGATTGTTCACCATCACAGGGTAACATGTCAATGTCCTGTTCATTTATATTTTGTGCTTCACTCAGTGCATTTTTCTCACAGCTGTCAATTTCCATTAAATCAGCCTCATCATAATCGTCCTCATTCATGTTTTCATCATCATCATCATCTTCATCAGGAAGTGTTGGATCACACAGCTCAGCATCATCTCTGATGCTCACATCCTTATACTGTGGATGAATCTGCTTGAGTTTATGCAGTGCTTGCACAAGTTTAGACCAGCTTACAGTCTGAAACAGCTGATGACCTTTGTAAGACAAGCGTCTCTTCAGTTTTATTCTCATGACCTGAGAATTAATTCTTAATCGAGGCAATGCTTCAACAGTTTCCTGTACCTCTGATGGGACACAGACCACATTTCCTCTAATTGCTCTTTGTCTGCCTTTGGGAAGAGGAATGATCTTGGCAAATGGTATGCACTTGGCTATGAGATGTCTCTCCAGTATGTTGAGATCAGACAGTTCAGGTGGAGTATCAGCAAGATCCAGTTTATTGGCAACAGCAAGCGCTGGCATGGATCCATTTTTAAGATGATCGTGGCAGGTGTGACAAATCCACTCTCTCTTTCTCTCATCGGGAACATTGCACTGCTCATTTCTGCAGTTTTCATCACAAACATGAACAAATCTTCCAGTCAAACATGTTGCAACCACATGTGGGTTTTTGACATACTTTGACCTTGTGCAGGGTCGCACTTGGTTTGGAAATGAAGCCTTGAAGCATACAGTACATGGGTATGATGGTCCAGCTTTGATTTGTGATTTGAACACAGATATGGCCTCGTTGATCACACTGTTGTCACTCTCTTGGGTTTGTCTGTTCACCCATCTGTATTTCCTTTTTATTTTCATTGCACATCTCATGTTGTGCATAATCCTGAATGCAAGATTACTTTGATACCTGTCTCGCATTAGTTGTTTCATTAGTTGTCTGTGTCTTACTCTGAATGCGTTATCACGTGCATAACGCTGAGTCACTCGAGATCTCTGTCTCTCTCTGAATTCAGGGTTTTCTTGATACCTTTTAGTGATATAGTTTTTTTGTTTTTGTCTAAATTCAGCATTGTCACAGTAGCGTCTTTTAATATATTGTTGTTGTTTCTTTCTGAATTCATCGTTCTCACAGTAGCGTCTTTTAATATATTGTTGTTGTTTCTTTCTAACTGTAGCATTCTCAGAAAAACGTTTTTTAACATATTGTTTTTGTTTCTTTCTGAATTCATCATTTTCACAGTAACGTCTTTTCATATACTGTTGTTGTTTTTGTCTAACTTCAGGATTGTTTTTATATGTCTCGCTTGTGCAAGATTTTTTCTTTTCTTTGTAATCTTTATTTGAAGCGTACTTTTGTTGTTCTTTCCTTTTTTGGTTTTCTTTTCTCTGGTTTCTGGGTTTCTCTGATGCCATTAATCTTCTTTTCATTTTGTGCCTTTGTTGTTTATTAACTTTTTTCAGTTTTTGTAAAACTATATCAGAAAGGTCACAGGCAGCAACATTTGTTATGGCAGCATTTGATTGACATGAAAAAGCATCACTTGATGGAAGGAAACTTAATTCACTGCATAGTTCTTCAGTTGGTATATTAGGAGGTTCATTCTGATCTTCATATGATGTGAACTGAGTCACGTGGACTTCTTTTTGTTTCACCAGTGGCGTACAAATGGACATTTGACAAAAGATATTTTCAGTCGGATCAGTGGTTGTGTTTCTCCTTGGAGTAGAGGAGTTTGCTTCATCAACAGTTGTATCAGAGTGAGTAGGTGCCACAGCAGTGGCAGCTGTTGGTCTGCAGACTGTGTCTGTGATAGTATCACTCAGGTTGACTGTGCTCATACTGTAGAACTGCACAGGCTTCAGTTCATAGTTACAAGAGGGTGATATCTCCATCATTTCATAAGAATCTTGGAGCCTCTTAATCATGTCACTGAGGAGTGTGAATTTCAGCATCACAGCTGTACCACGATTACGTGACTGTAGTAGTAGAGGAAGACCACTGGGTGTTCTGGAGTGTGGGTCAAAGAAACCATATTTGCCTGATGTGGATCTGAACACTGCGATACACAATCCACTCATAATCAGTAAGGCATACTGCACATCTGACAACAGGCAGCTCAGTCCTGCTTCTAAGCTGAGAAAGGTATCTACTGCCTCCTCTGGAGGTTCTTCAAATGTCCCATACCGGGAAGGCTGTGTCATGTCGACATCATACATAGACCTGCGAGCATCAACTTTGTCTGGCAGCTCATCGGTTGCCAAATGAATATTTTTAGGAAATCTTTTCTTGGCCTCTTTGTACATCACATCACCTTTATCCAAGACCAGATTTAGGTCAGCTGTAGTCATGTTTTCATTCTCATGAAGGAAAGCAAGAAATGTGAGTGAGTTACATGTGCACTGCTTGTTTCTGGAGTCTCCATATTTAGGATGAGCCTGGCTGCGAGATGCACAGACATGTATAACAGAGGGCTGGTTTTCAAGGTTCAGTCTTTCTGCATGAGATGGTCCTGCCACATCACTGTGACAGCCTCTTTTCAAAAAATCAGCATAACCCACCTGTGGGTCACATAACACCTCATGTTGTTCATTAAATTCATGCTGCAGTCCACTCTTTACAGCATCAGCATAAGATACCTGTTGTACATGTGCAGGAACATGTTGACCTGCCTGTTTGACACTGTCAGAATTGGTCTTTGTAGACACACTGTCTTCTGCAGAGCTCTGAGGAAAATCAAACTCAGCTTGTTCACATGTTGGTACTCTGTGAAACTCATGAAACTTTTTCCAGCGTTGTTTTGCAGCTTGTGACTTTTTCTGCTTCCTTGGCATTTTCACACACCTGCAAGTGTTTCTTAGTCTTTAGAAAAATTGTTCACAAGATAAGAGTGGCACACACCAGGAGATGTTGTCTTTGTTTTTATATTTCAGTTTTTATTTGTCTTAAACAGTTGTCTTTCGTTTGACAGTTTGTTCTTCAGTTGAGAGAATATTATGCACTCTCTTTATTGGCTTGGCATTTTTCAGCAGCAAGCCAAGAGTGAAAAACAGGTAGAGAGAAAATTTAGAAGAGAGAACAGGCAGAGCAGGAGAGACACGGCTGGGAAATCACAATCAAACCGTGAATTAGTTTTCTTTGTTTGTTCAGTTTGTTCTCAGGTAGAGGCAATATATGCACTCTTTATTGCTTTAATGGCTTGGCGTTTTTCAGCAGCAAGCCAAGAGTGAAAAACAGGTAGAGAGAAAATTTAGCAGTGAGAACAGACAGAGCAGGAGAGACACGGCTTTAAATCAAACCGCAGATTTTTCTTTGTTTGTTCAGTTTGTTCATAGGTTGAGGCAAAATATGCACTCTTTATTGCTTTGTTGGCTTGGCGTTTTTCAGCAGCAAGCCAAGAGTGAAAAACAGGTAGAGAGAAAATTTAGCAGAGAGAACAGACAGAGCAGGAGAGACACGGCTTTAAATCAAACCGCAAAAGGATTGTTGGTTTGGCAAAATTTCTCACAAACCACAGAGTGAAATACAGATGGAAAGAAGGCAGAGACAATAGGTGGAGCAGGACAGAGGATAGAGGGGTTGGGGGGTTGGGATGTGAGAGAGAAGACTGGAGATCTGGTCCTTGTTCTTCTTCTTCTACACACTCTGAACAAAAAACAAGAAAAAATAATAATTTTATTAAAATTATATCACATGGTAATTGTATGAACTAAATGTGACTACTGCAAAAGGACAAAACAAATATTCAAGCTAAACTGTTGTCGGCTGCCATGTGCAAAAAGTTGCATAATTGGGCACTTTTTAAAATAATAAATATTTAATTAAATTCAGCAATAATATTTTTAAATACAAATATGATTGAGTGAATCATTAATTAATCACATGTAGTATGACTACAAAAATGTACGAAAAAAATATTTTAGCCCAATTGTTAAGCTGCACTTATGTGTATTTATTATAAAATTGTGTTTAAAAGGTCTAGCACAAAGTTTGAACCCATCACTTTACAGCTTATATTAGTCATATTATTTTTTTATTTTGGTCTACTTCTCTTACAGTATGTGCACACCTACCAGGCAAAGCACAGTGTCAGTCAGGTTCCTGAAAGAAACGAGAAATAATACGTTAGTTGTCTGTACAGTGTTATCAGACTAACAGAAATACAAAGCCCACACGACATGATACACTGAACTTCTAGTCAGCAGGGTAATTATAGAGTAATATAGCACACCAACTGATACAGCAGTCATTTTACAATTCAAACTAATTAACTGAAGTATTGCCACTTATGTAAGGCTACTGTTAGACTGTTACTAGCCTTAGCATTGCTGCTAGCGCTAGCATTCCGGCTAGCATTAGCACTTCAGTTAGTGTTAGCATTGCAGCTAGCGTTAGCATTGCAGCTAGCGTTAGCATTGCAGCTAGCGTTAGCATTGCAGCTAGCGTTAGCAATGCTGCTAGCGCTAGCACTCTTACTGTTAAAACTGAGCCACAATGGCAATAATAAAGCTAATTTCTTACTTTTGTCTCACTGACCAGCAAGAAATATCACAGGAATATTATTTTTGTCAGTTAACAACTGCTAAGGCTAGTGTTAGCACTATAGCTAGCGTTAGCATTGTTGCTAGCATTAGCATTGAAGCTAGCGTTAGCACTGCTGCTAACAGCAAAACGTAATAAACGTATATAAATGATAGCGAAGGTTATTCTTTTTTCTTTCTTTCTTCTTTGAATTGTTTTTAACTCTGTTGGACTTGATATGTGAGTTTAAATGTCAAACATGTATTTTTTCCATCATAAAAATAAAACACTGCAGTACTGAGTGTACTGTACTTACCACAGCAGAGAGCAAAGCGGAATGACGACAGTTGGTCCAGTGATAGGTTAAAAACAGATGAGGCGTTCAGGTGGTGCTTGGAAATTTGATCATCAGTTTGAACAGCAATAATGAGCATATACATGTCTGTGTGTTGGTCTCTGTGTGTGACAGACATAGAGAGATAGAGGGAAAAAATACACTATACTAGTGTAAAAATTGGTCCTTTTTGCCCAAGTATAAGCGAATGAGTGACATACAGAAAAACAGGGCAACTGGCATTAAATGAGCAAATAAAAAGTATTAAATCTTGAACTGTTTTGTGGGTTTTATTTTAAGACTACTTTGAGTGTATTCGTGGGGAGATAAACTATACAGACTATAAACAGAGACATTAAATGAGATTAGGTTAGTTAAACGTTAGTTAAAAGGTGGGAAAATTAACTACAGACCGATAGATGCTGAGAGCTTTAATTATCCAGTCAGTTGATGATTTTGAAATCATCAACTGACTCCAACTGCCCAGATCTGAAAAACCTTTGTGCCAATCACAATGCTCTACTTAGTTGGCATATACTAACTAGTGACAAACTATTAATCTGTGGCAAAACCCTGTCAAATCTGTCTTATTGTACTTTTGAAAAAGTTAATCTTACTACAATCTAACATTTTTAGGTTTAACCTTGGCAGAGTGAGAGAGAGCTCGTTAAGCAGGCAGGTGTGAGCCTGGTTGCTATAGTGACAATGGCTCCATACACACGACACAGACATGCACCTCACTTTTGCTGCTTAAAATGAACAGAAAAGTCAGGCCGAAACAAATCGTTCCCAAATGAAAAGTAAAAGTCGTATTGACAAAATTCTTTCACCGTGAGCGACAGCAGCTTCTAGTCTACTGAATTCTCAGTTTTCATGCCTGTGGAGTTTATTATATGGACGTGGTGACAGTGGAAAGACACCATACTCTTCTGATTTTCAAACGAACCTTCTGAGCCCTTTTAACATTAGAGTCTATGGAAGAGTTGGAGGGAGGAGGCTGCGCATTGGTGACATTTATGAAAGAACCATAACACCTAGTACAATAGTAAACACATTGGATGAAAGAGGACAGCGATGGCTACGTTTTGAGGGTAAAATCATACCTGTAGAGCAAACGCTGTGGACACAGCAGCAGTTTTAAAAAAGATTTTAAGATTAATTTTTTTGCTCCTCTCACTCTAGCAGTTGAGCTGCCTCACTCTAGCCCCAACATTCCGTCCCATACACACCCATTATAAACTCTGAAACGGGTGAAAAAACATCATGAAACTTAAACTGGAACTGAAGAAAAAGTATAATAGATATTGAAAAGATAAATACAAGTTGAATAGTTGAATGTCTTGTCTTCGTTTTAAAATTTGAATGGTGGCTCTATGTCAATGTATGTGGAAGTAGTAAGAGTTTAAAAATGAGTAAATTGAATGAGGATTTGAAGGGTCTCCCCATTGAAATACATGGGAAATTTTTGTTGAATAAAGTTGAATAAAATTAAAAATATAAATGTTAAAAATGAGAAAAATAGAAGCAGTGTTGTCCAAAAGAATAGGAATCTAACGGTGTTTGAATGGTTTTTCTAAGTTGAACGGTTTTGAAGGAGTAGGATTACAAAAAACGTACGGAATAGATAAAATATAATAACTAGAAAGTGCATTTTCTGAAGAAACTGCAGTGTGAATGCTTGAATCTGAATGTATGGACTGAAATGAATTAATTGCTGAATTTTGAGTTAAAAATTTTGAATGAGATAAAAAAAAAAAAAACAACCTCAATTTAACCTGAAAACAAAAGTGCTGAACTGCTAAAAGCTGAAGGTTACACAGAAGAAGAAGTTGGAAAAAAGCTAAACATGTTTAAAATGTAAATAATAAAATGATGAGTAATGACAAAAGAAAATTTAGAGTCAGAAAACCTCTGAATGAATATTAAACGTTCAAATTCTTCTAACTGAAATGAACTTAAAAGATGAACAAAAATTCTGGAGAAAATACAAACTTTAATATACAGCATAATGTTTTTCAGACATGTACACATGTGTATATCATGTTTAATAGTATTACATACATCAATTTGTTTTGTATGTCATAGAAAATAACATAAAAATCTTAAGTCATATTTTACAGCTTCTTTCTGAAAAGGACTAGTAGAATAAATAAAAATAACTAAATTAAATAACTAATGAAATACATGAAAATTCAACTTTTAAAACCACAATCCTGAACCTTTAAATTGTGTTGGTTTCTTAGAACATGGCTGAACAGCTGTTTCTATCGGTCTACTTAATCTGTCTACACATCTTTTTATTACTCATTCTTCTTTATGTTTTAATGTAAACAGAGTCCACACAGTGGTAAAAGAGAACTGTATAGAGAATTTTGAGTAAACTCAAATGAAAGCGTAAGGTGGTGACACAGTTTAACACATGCAAATAATCAAATAAGCACATTAGTCCTTTTTGTGAACATGGATAAATAAGGATCAATAGTTTACAGCATTGTTCAGCCATGCCACTAAATGCTTTTTTACACATTGTTTTAACCTGGGCTCAGACACAAAGTCCCAAATTTAGTTAGTCCCTGACTTTGAGTTGTGGTTATGACTAATTATTATACACGAGGCTTTATCTATCTGAACTCTAAGGACACAAATATGAAAAACCTATACTTACCAGCTGATACTCCACACTACACACTAGGTGTGCCATGTGACCTGAAACTTTTGTACAAACTCATCATAATCATTCTGTTAACACTGTTTTTTAACACTGTTTGTGTTGCTGTTCAGCAGTTTAAAATGTTTTAGATTGGATTACATGGAATGAATTTGAATTTTCTTGGGGGGTTTTGTGTGTGTTTTGTTCTTAGCAGATTTCTTCTTCCATAACGTTGAATTCCAGTTACCACATTTCTGGTCATATGACATCCCGAGTGCCCACTTAAAAAAAATCCCCACAGTTAATTCAACATTAAAACAAAATAAAAATATGTTAAATAAATAAAGGTTTGCTCTGTGATGAAATACTAAATAAGCATACATTGTACAGAGCACTAACAATGAAAACAATCCTTTAGCCTGTTGATCAGAGAGAGGCCGTCATTATGTCCATTTAAAACCTGTAATCACAGAGCACAACGTTTCTGTGAAACTATAAAGTCCCATATGATCCTCATCATGTCCAGTGACTTCAGAGTGGATCCTCCCTGTCATCCGGCCAGTGTTTGATGTGTGGCAAGCAGCACAGAAGCAGGATAGCTGAGGACTTTAAAAGAAGAGCAGAAAATAGCAACATATGTAGTTGTAAATGTAAATATCAGTGATACTTGTCTTGTCAAAGGGAATAAAATAATGAAAATGTTAACTTACACACTCATTTAGGGAGGATCTTGACACTGCACAGAGGAGGCACAGTCAGTCTGACAATGATGGTGATCTCCGGGGATGTTTTCCTGCAGCAACATTCCTGCCAACTGGCCGTATGATCCAGAGTAGTTGGTTTGTAATGAACAGAAAGGTGTATATGTTAGGTAGTGTGCACTCAGAGCTGGTCCTAAGAAACAAACACATCCTGTAATACACTGAATACCTGTAGTAGTGCTGCTGCAAATATGAAGCCCTTCTATCATGAGTGGTTTCAAAGAAGGTGTTTTGGAGGCTCAGTCACAGAAACTGTGCAGTCTGTTCAGTCCTGAGTGTCTCAGCTCTGAAGGGGATGGATCACAGAGGGAAACACCTGAGTACAGACATTACAATACACTCTAACACTCCTAAGGTCAAGTGAAAACACAATTTAAACACTTTACAAAGAATGAATACATGTTTTCATGGAAATTATGTCATTAACCCTTTTTGTTGTGAGTAAATCTCACCGACTGCTTGTGGGACAAGCTAGAAGGAGGACTTATCACAGAATCTCTCCTGTGCTCCAGATGTGAAGTCTCACGCTCTGATCGTACGGCGATGAAGATGGTGATGATGAAGTTTCTCTGATCTGTGGCATTACAGTTTCTGGCTGCTATGTGCTTCACATTGTTGGATTTTACATGTGAAGCTTGGAGAAGACACAGGAGGACTGTGTCTTGCTTAAAAAAAAAAAAGAAAAAAAAAGGAAACCTAACAGGAAAGGAAACCCCCCCCTCAACTCCCACCGTACCCTCCCCCCCCCCTCCCACTCAACTCCCCAACCTCACACCATCAAATGTCTATACAAATGTAGGGTATCAGCTGGTAACAGAAAGCAAGTGCTACATATGTACTACATATGTAACACTGCTGAAACATTTCTGGCCAGAAATGTGCAGTTATCAACCCAGACCCACCCTAATAAATGCACTGGCCGAAACATGATAAAAGCTCATAAAAATTTATGTTTCATAGAAAAATTTGTCCAAAAATATAATCGTATACTTTTGAAAAAGTTTAAAGTTTATAACAAACCAAAATAATAACATTTTTGTAAATAGTATTTCAAAATAGAGGCACACATAAAGTGGCTTAACTGTCATTATTGCTGTAATTAGGTTTGTTTGTTTGTTTGTTTGTTTGTTTTTTTAAAAAGCAACCTTTAGTCATTATTGTTCTCTCAGAAACAATGAAGAAGCTGTTGAACATTTATGTGTTGTGTAGGCAATCCTCTGGTCCACCCTCCCTCCCTCCCAGCCACAGTGAGACTGGGGCAGCCTGGCAGGATGTTGAGGCCTGGCTGCAGAGAGGATATGCCTACACTATTCATTTTAAACTGCTATATTTGATTTTTCTAACATTTATAGGTTACTGTTAGTGAATTTTAGATTTTCTGTGATAAATAAAATTGTCATCTTTTTACTGATATCATTACTTAATTCATGTAATTGTATTTTATGTAAACAATTCAACCATTATACTGCAATGCAGAGCGTCAACTTTTAAATATCGCTCTACTTTCTTAAGTCATTCAAAAATATAGAAATTACTTACTGTATTCAAAGATCTAGATCATGAATCATCACAGGACAATACACAGTATACTGGGTCATGGTAACTATGGTATGTCTTCATGACTCCAGAATGGAGACATCGATCTGGCTGAGAAATGAAAATAAGGTCAAGCAGTGTGTTCTTCTCTGTGGTAGGGGCAGTGATGACCTGTGCGTATCCCCTAGACTCAAACAACTCCATGATTGGTTTGTTTGCACTGGATAAAACATTCTCATTAAAATCACCACAAACTATGATGGGATGACAGTCCATGATCTCCAATGAGTCTAATAGGCTTACCAGGTTTTTCAGGAATGGCCTCAGAGTGTAGTCTGGAGGTCTGTATACAACTGCAATCAGAGCACTGACTGGTGCTTCAACCTTTAAAGCCAGAAATTCAAGGTCAGTTACATTATGGATGTACTGTTTTTCATGCACTTGAATGTCACTTTTCACATAAACAGCAACTCCACCACCACTTCTGTTTGCCATCTGGGGAAAGTTTGTGTAGGACAGGTGTCTGTTGCGTTTGAACAAATTGTAATTTTCCAAGTGGAGACTCTCTGCGACAAAAGAGCCCCGCAGGTGTGTTTCTGTTAGGCACAAAACATCTGCTAGACACAATTCATGGTGACTTTTGATGTCATTAATGTGAGCTGGCAGTCCCTCTGTATTATGATGAACAATGGTGAAAACCTCTGACCTGCTGAGGGTTTGTCTCACGTGTAGAAGAGGCATCATGTCATCAAGGTTGGCTTGTCTCATGTTCTCAAGTGCTGCAGTGATTTCTGGGTTGGTGAATATTTTTTTCTCCTCCATATCAAGAAGATACAGTCCACTGAGAGACGTCACTCTACTGACAGCTACGTAGGCCATGCCGGGCTCAAAAATGCTCTTAAGAGAGACAACAGCTGATGTAGTTGTCATACCCTGTACCTTATGTATTGTACATGCAAAGGCCAGCTTCACTGGGAACTGTCTTCGTACCACTCCTTTCTGCTTCAGATTCTCCTCTGCTCTCTCAATGTACACCATGTCGTCTGCTGGTGTGCGGTTATTCTTTCCAGATGTCTCATTATCCATTTTAAGTCCAAGCTTGATGATGTGTTGGTCGTTTTCAGAGTGAACTACTCTAAGTAGTTTTCCAAAAGCTCCATTAACCAAACCATTTTGTATGTCAATGTTTCTGGTGAGCATGACACGAGCTCCTTCTGCAACTTTCAGTGTGTCTGGTAACTCGTTTTTACCTCCTTTCAACGGTCTGTCTTGAAGTGCCATTCTGCCAGTTCTAGGATCTTTTCTATAATCATCTGCATGGATGTCAATGATATGAGTGTGGAGCAGAGCCAGTGTTGAAGAGTTGTGTGCATCCACTTCTTTATTAGTTGCAAAAATGTGCAATGCATCAGTCGGACAATGGGCTGGTTCAGTTATGGCCTGTAACAACAAATCTCTATCTGCTTCGCAAAGCTCATCCAACTTTCCTTTTACACGAATTCTGTTCAGCATCTCAGCAAAGACAACATCATCTTTCTGACGCATAATCTCAGTCAGAGTGATCATCTGAAAATGCTCCCGCCACAGGTCGATCTCGGACGGGTCGTGCACACAGAGAGGTTTAGACTGTCGCACTGGGGGTAGCTGATAGAAGTCTCCGACAGCAATGACTGACATGCCTCCAAAGGGTCTCCGAGTCCCTTTGATCTGTTTGAGTCTTGCATCTACATATGCAAAGAGATGTCTTGACACCATAGACACTTCGTCAATGACGATTATTTCAGCATTCAAAAGTTCTGATCTGACTTCATCCAGCTGATTGCCAAGTCCCTGAATGGGAGGTTTTAAGCTTCTCGGGAGCTTGAGAAGAGAATGCAGTGTTGTTCCAGAAATGTTAAAAGCTGCAGTCCCAGTGAAAGCAGTTAACAGGACAGTGGGTTTTGATATGTCAACGTCGTCTGCATATCTGGGCACTTTGCTCAGTATCTTAGATGCTTCTGAGTAGATGCATTTGATAAGATGTGATTTTCCTGTTCCAGCACCACCATTAATATAAAAGAAAAACTGCTCTGGATTTAGAGCACAGACTCTTTTAATGCACCAGTCTCTAACTGCATAAAATATGCAGGCTTGCTTCTTATTCAGATTTTGAAACATCTGACGTAACAATGTGGGATCAATAGTAGGGGGTTCCCTGATGGCTCTGACTTCTGTTGAAGCATCAGCCTGACGGCTGTAGTCGGGCACATCTTCCTGTTCATTTTCATTGTCTCGCTCTCTTTCTTGTTCAACAAGTGGCAACCTTACGAGATCTGATTCAGGTGCCAGATTACACCATTCGTCAGTCACACCTCTGTTCTGCTCATATTCCTCAACAGCGCTCTCGATCTCCTCACTGTTTTTCTCATATTTTTCTCTGTTTCTTTTGACAATGTGTTGCACGTACTCAAGACGGTCAGTACCTGGCAGCTGTACACAGCCAGCACCATAGAAAGCCTGATAGGTTGGCAACGATGGTGTTTTCAGTTCGTGGTCTGAACGATGAGGAAGGTACAGTTTAAGCAGTCTTCCGTAATATTGCTCTGGATGTTTTTCTTGTGAGCAGCGGTGAAATCTGATGATAGCAGGCTTATTGTTTTTGCGCCTTTGCACAAACCCCATCTCATTGAGAAGGGGCAAAACATCTTTACCTTTTTTCTGTTGGCCATAGACAATCCTGCAAGTAGCAGCAAAGTCTGCCATGCACATCTCCTCATACTCTGGTGTTTCAGGTCTGGCTTTGTATTTGTCATTCAAAGATGTCATCCAAACATTGGAAGACTCAGGTGTTGTGTTGTCCAGAACTGACAGGGGACGACTCATTTTCACAGGATTATCATCAGTTGGTATGAATATTACAGCACGTGAACATTGCTTCATGTGAAGACCACATGCACGAGCAACACACTCCTGTGCACTGATCTCTCGCTTCTTTGAATATGCCTGCATGACGGCTCTCATTTCATCGCACTCATTTACACTGTCCTTATTGGAGTTCTCAATGACAGTTTTCAGGTACTCAGATAGCCCGCCCTCTTTTTTTGATATATATTTCATTAAATAATTTGCAGCGCCGAAAGCATCTAAAACAAAGCTTATGTCGATATTACTGTTCCAGGCTTCAAGCAGATGTGGATTATAGCCATTTATCCAAGAGTCTTTTGGATCACGCTTTAGTATGATCGTACTCCTCATGTTCATTTTATTCAGGTATCTCTCATATTCTGCATGTGTCAACTTGCATCTTTCCAAGAGCTGCTCTAAACTCATGGAAGCAGTTTCAGGTTCATTCAGCAGCTGGTTCAGTGGTCTGAGCTTGTTCTTTGCCGTTTCTACTTCCAGTGCATCATCCTCACTGGGTCTTGTGATCATTGTCTCATTGCAGGGTGGTTTGGGAAAACCAAAACGGCACCCGGAGCTTAAACTCCTAAAGCACGTCTTTGTGTGGTTCTTACTGTGTTTTTGCACTTCTGTTACTTTTTTGTACAGTTCGGGTTGTTTATGTGGATCAGGCAGCTGAGCTGTGATGTATTTGTTTATAAAATCAACAACAGTTTGCTCATCATCCTCCTCAAACACAGGAGCACCTTCTACCCACAGGAGACAGTGTATGTGTGGGCTTCCTCTGTGCTGAAACTCAACTCTGTAAAAGTAGTCAATGACTTTGCCAAGTGGCTCTGCGGGAGATAAGAGTAAATCTCTGAATAATGCTTCAACTCTCTTGTCAAACATGCGCATTGTTGTGACAGGATTGCTTCTCAGGATGTCACACTTTGCTGACCAGTCGAGTCCTTCAAAATTCACTTGTTCACCTTGCTGCCTTGTTATTGCCTCGATCACTTCAGGCCAGCGCATTTCAGCAGCTGAAAATGTGCAAAAGAACGTGGGAGTTCCCAACTGTCTGATCATGGCAAAAAGATCTCTTGTTGTTTTCTCCCAATAGGCTGGGGTTCCTCTCAGAGGCTGCATGAATCTCACTGCATCTTTATTTCGCACCAGTTTCTCCACCTCATGTTTATCTTGTAACATGCCTGAGGTTATTTTTCTACCATCTCTGGTCAGAGGCTTTGCCTTCCTTAACTGTACTGTCATGCTGGATGTAGCCAAGTGTATTTCAGTCACAAACTGTGCAAAGAACAAATAGTTTGTGTCTTTGGCAAAACGATCATCAATGCAGAAAAGTCTTGATTTGAAATACCCACTGGGGGATACTTTGATCAGCCTTCTTTCATCAAGTGTGTTTTGGCCTGTAGGAAACTGCACAGGGAAGGCCATGGCCTCCAGTTTAGGTGTTTTGAAAAAACTTATTGGATTGTTTCTCTCTGCAGGAGCAACAGAGTAGATTCCTTCACTGAAACATAATATCTCCTCAGCCACATCAGGGGGCTGCAAACAGGACTCGAGTGCAAAACCACCATTAGTCAGTCCATCTGCTTGCTCTGAATCATCTCTCATCTGTTCATGCGATTGTTCACCATCACAGGGTAACATGTCAATGTCCTGTTCATTTATATTTTGTGCTTCACTCAGTGCATTTTTCTCACAGCTGTCAATTTCCATTAAATCAGCCTCATCATAATCGTCCTCATTCATGTTTTCATCATCATCATCCTCATCATCTTCATCAGGAAGAGTTGGATCACACAGCTCAGCATCATCTCTGATGCTCACATCCTTATACTGTGGATGAATCTGCTTGAGTTTATGCAGTGCTTGCACAAGTTTAGACCAGCTTACAGTCTGAAACAGCTGATGACCTTTGTAAGACAAGCGTCTCTTCAGTTTTACTCTCATGACCTGAGAATTAATTCTCAATCGAGGTAGTGTTTCAACAGTTTCCTGTACCTCTGATGGGACACAGACCACATTTCCTCTAATTGCTCTTTGTCTGCCTTTGGGAAGAGGAATGATCTTGGCAAATGGTATGCACTTGGCTATGAGATGTCTCTCCAGTATGTTGAGATCAGACAGTTCAGCTGGAATATCAGCAAGATCCAACTTATTGGCAACAGCAAGTGCTGGCATGGATCCATTTTTAAGATGATCGTGGCAGGTGTGACAAATCCACTCTCTCTTTCTCTCATCGGGAACATTGCACTGCTCATTTCTGCAGTTTTCATCACAAACATGAACAAACTTTCCTGTCAAACATGTTGTAACTACATGTGGGTTTTTGACATAATTTGACCTTCTGCAGGGTCGTACTTGGTTTGGAAATGAAGCCTTGAAACATACAGTACATGGGTATGATGGTCCAGCTTTGATTTGTGATTTGAACACAGATATGGCCTCGTTAATCACACTGTTGTCACTCTCTTGGGTTTGTCTGTTCACCCATCTGTATTTCCTTTTTATTTTCATTGCACATCTCATGTTGTGCATAATCCTGAATGCAAGATTACTTTGATACCTGTCTCGCATTAGTTGTTTCATTAGTTGTCTGTGTCTTACTCTGAATGCATTGTCACGTGCATAACGCTGAGTCACTCGAGATCTCTGTCTCTCTCTGAATTCAGGGTTTTCTTGATACCTTTTAGTCATATAGTTTTTTTGTTTTTGTCTAAATTCAGCATTGTCACAGTAGCGTCTTTTAATATATTGTTGTTGTTTCTTTCTAACTGTAGCATTCTCAGAAAAACGTTTTTTAACATATTGTTTTTGTTTCTTTCTGAATTCATCATTTTCACAGTAACGTCTTCTAATATATTGCTGTTGTTTCTGTCTGAATTCATCATTTTCACAGTAACGTCTTTTCATATACTGTTGTTGTTTTTGTCTAACTTCAGGATTGTTTTTATATGTCTCGCTTGTGCAAGATTTTTTCTTTTCTTTGTAATCTTTATTTGAAGCATACTTTTGTCGTTCTTTCCTTTTTTGGTTTTCTTTTCTCTGATTTCTGGGTTTCTCTGATGCCATTAATCTTCTTTTCCTTTTTTGCCTTTGTTGTTTATTAACTTTTTTCACTTTTTGTAAAACTATATCAGAAAGGTCACAGGCAGCAACATTTGTTATGGCAGCATTTGATTGACATGAAAAAGCATCACTTGATGGAAGGAAACTTAATTCACTGCATAGTTCTTCAGTTGGTATATTAGGAGGTTCATTCTGATCTTCATATGATGTGAACTGAGTCACGTGGACTTTTTGTTTCACCAGTGGCGTACAAATGGACATTTGACAAAAGATATTTTCAGTCGGATCAGTGGTTGTGTTTCTCCTTGGAGTAGAGGGGTTTGCTTCATCAACAGTTGTATCAGAGTGAGTAGGTGCCACAGTAGTGGCAGCTGTTGGTCTGCAGACTGTGTCTGTGATAGTATCACTCAGGTGGACTGTGCTCATACTGTAGAACTGCACAGGCTTCAGTTCATAGTTACAAGAGGGTGATATCTCCATCATTTCATAAGAATCTTGGAGCCTCTTAATCATGTCACTGAGGAGTGTGAATTTCAGCATCACAGCTGTACCACGATTACGTGACTGTAGTAGTAGAGGAAGACCAATGGGTGTTCTGGGGTGTGGGTCAAAGAAACCATATATGCCTGATGTGGATCTGAACACTGCGATACACAATCCACTCATAATCAGTAAGGCATACTGCACATCTGACAACAGGCAGCTCAGTCCTGCTTCTAAGCTCAGAAAGGTATCTACTGCCTCCTCTGGAGGTTCTTCAAATGTCCCATACCGGGAAGGCTGTGTCATGTCGACATCATACATAGACCTGCGAGCATCAACTTTGTCTGGCAGCTCATCGGTTGCCAAATGAATATTTTTAGGAAATCTTTTCTTGGCCTCTTTGTACATCACATCACCTTTATCCAAGACCAGATTTAGGTCAGCTGTAGTCATGTTTTCATTCTCATGAAGGAAAGCAAGAAATGTGAGTGAGTTACATGTGCACTGCTTGTTTCTGGAGTCTCCATATTTAGGATGAGCCTGGCTGCGAGATGCACAGACATGTATAACAGAGGGCTGGTTTTCAAGGTTCAGTCTTTCTGCATGAGATGGTCCTGCCACATCACTGTGACAGCCTCTTTTCAAAAAATCAGCATAACCCACCTGTGGGTCACATGACACCTCATGTTGTTCATTAAATTCATGCTGCAGTCCACTCTTTACAGCATCAGCATAAGATACCTGTTGTACATGTGCAGGAACATGTTGACCTGCCTGTTTGACACTGTCAGAATTGGTCTTTGTAGACACACTGTCTTCTGCAGAGCTCTGAGGAAAATCAAACTCAGCTTGTTCACATGTTGGTACACTGTGAAACTCATGAAACTTTTTCCAGCGTTGTTTTGCAGCTTGTGACTTTTTCTGCTTCCTTGGCATTTTCACACACCTGCAAGTGTTTCTTAGTCTTTAGAAAAATTGTTCACAAGAGTGGCACACACCAGGAGATGTTGTCTTTGTTTTTATATTTCAGTTTTTATTTGTCTTAAACAGTTGTCTTTCGTTTGACAGTTTGTTCTTCAGTTGAGAGAATATTATGCACTCTCTTTATTGGCTTGGCACAACTTAGCAGCAAGCCAAGAGTGAAAAACAGGTAGAGAGAAAATTTAGAAGAGAGAACAGGCAGAGCAGGAGAGACACGGCTGGGAAATCACAATCAAACCGTGAATTAGTTTTCTTTCTTTGTTCAGTTTGTTCTCAGGTAGAGGCAATATATGCACTCTTTATTGCTTTAATGGCTTGGCGTTTTTCAGCAGCAAGCCAAGAGTGAAAAACAGGTAGAGAGAAAATTTAGCAGTGAGAACAGACAGAGCAGGAGAGACACGGCTTTCAATCAAACCGCAGATTTTTCTTTGTTTGTTCAGTTTGTTCATAGGTTGAGGCAAAATATGCACTCTTTATTGCTTTGTTGGCTTGGCGTTTTTCAGCAGCAAGCCAAGAGTGAAAAACAGGTAGAGAGAAAATTTAGCAGAGAGAACAGACAGAGCAGGAGAGACACGGCTTTAAATCAAACCGCAAAAGGATTGTTGGTTTGGCAAAATTTCTCACAAACCACAGAGTGAAATACAGATGGAAAGAAGGCAGAGACAACAGGTGGAGCAGGACAGAGGATAGAGGGGTTGGGGGGTTGGGATGTGAGAGAGAAGACTGGAGATCTGGTCCTTGTTCTTCTTCTGCACACTGTGAACAAAAAACAAGAAAAAAATTATTTTATTAAAATTATATCACATGGTAATTGTATGAACTAATTGTGACTACTGAAAAAGGACAAAACAAATATTCAAGCTAAACTGTTGTCGGCTGCCATGTGCAAAAAGTTGCATAATTGGGCACTTTTTAAAAGAATAAATATTTAATTAAATTCAGCAATAATATTTTTAAATACAAATATGATTGAGTGAATCATTAATTAATCACATGTAGTGTGACTACAAAAATGTACGAAAAAAATATTTTAGCCCAATTGTTAAGCTGCACTTATGTGTATTTATTATAAAATTGTGTTTAAAAGGTCTAGCACAAAGTTTGAACCCATCACTTTACATCTTATATTAGTCAGATTATTTTATTATTTTGGTCTACTTCTCTTACAGTATGTGCACACCTACCAGGCAAAGCACAGTGTCAGTCAGGTTCCTGAAAGTGTAACACGAGAAATAATACGTTAGTTGTCTGTACAGTGTTATCAGACTAACAGAAATACAAAGCCCACACGACATGATACACTGAACTTATAGTCAGCAGGGTAATTATAGAGTAATATAGCACACCAACTGATACAGCAGCCATTTTACAATTCAAACTAATTAACTGAAGTATTGCCACTTATGTAAGGCTACTGTTAGACTGTTACTAGCCTTAGCATTGCTGCTAGCGCTAGCATTCCGGCTAGCATTAGCACTTCAGTTAGTGTTAGCAATGCAGCTAGCGTTAGCATTGCAGCTAGCGTTAGCAATGCTACTAGCGCTAGCACTCTTACTGTTAAAACTGAGCCACAATGGCAATAATAAAGCTCATTTCTTACTTTTGTCTCACTGACCGGCAAGAAATATCACAGGAATATTATTTTTGTCAGTTAACAAGTGCTAAGGCTAGTGTTAGCACTATAGCTAGCGTTAGCATTGTTGCTAGCATTAGCATTGTTGCTAGCATTAGCATCGAAGCTAGCGTTAGCACTGCTGCTAACAGCAAAACATCATAAACGTATATAAATGATAGCGAAGGTTATTCTTTTTTCTTTCTTCTTTGAATTCTTTTTAACTCTGTTGGACTTGATATGTGAGTTTAAATGTCAAACATGTATTTTTTCCATCATAAAAATAAAACACTGCAGTACTGAGTGTACTGTACTTACCACAGCAGAGAGCGAAGCGGAATGACGACAGTTGGTCCAGTGATAGGTTAAAAACAGATGAGGCGTTCAGGTGGTGCTTGGAAATTTGACCATCAGTTTGAACAGCAATAATGAGCATATACATGTCTGTGTGTTGGTCTCTGTGTGTGACAGACATAGAGAGATAGAGGGAAAAAATACACTATACTAGTGTACAAATTGGTACTTTTTGCCCAAGTATAAGCGAATGAGTGACATACAGAAAAACAGGGCAACTGGCATTAAATGAGCAAATAAAAAGTATTAAATCTTGAACTGTTTTGTGGGTTTTATTTTAAGACTAGGCTACTTTGAGTGTATTCGTGGGGAGATAAACTATACAGACTATAAACAGAAACATTAAATGTGATTAGATTAGTTAAACGTTAGTTAAAAGGTGGGGAAATTAACTACAGACCAATAGATGCTGAGAGCTTTAATTATCCAGTCAGAAAGGATGATTTTGAAGTCATCAACTGACTCCAACTGCCCAGATCTGAAAAACCTTTGTGCCAATCACAATGCTCTACTTAGTTGGCATATACTAACTAGTGACAAACTATTAATCTGTGGCAAAACCCTGTCAAATCTGTTTTATTGTACTATTGAAAAAGTTAATCTTACTACAATCTAACATTTTTAGGTTTAACCTTGGCAGAGTGAGAGAGAGCTCGTTAAGCAGGCAGGTGTGAGCCTGGTTGCTATAGTAACTGCACCCAATGGCTCCATACACACGACACAGACATGCGCCTCACTTTTGCTGCTTAAAATGAACAGAAAAGTCAGGCCGAAACAAATTCTTCCCAAATGAAAAGTACATGTCGTGTTGACAAAATTCTTTCACCTTGAGCGACAGCAATGCCTAGTCTACTGAATTCTCAGTTTTCATGTCTGTGGAGTTTATTATATGGACGTGGTGACAGTGGAAAGACACCATGCTCTTCTGATTTTCAAACGAACCTTCTGAGCCATTTTAACATTAGAGTCTATGGAAGAGTTGGAGGGAGGAGGCTGTGCATTGGTGACATTTATGAAAGAACCATAAAACCTAGTACAATAGTAAACACATTGGATGAAAGAGGACAGCCATGGCTACGTTTTGAGGGTAAAATCATACCTGTAGAGCAAACGCTGTGGACACAGCAGCAGTTTTAAAAAAGATTTTAAGATTAATTTTTTTGCTCCTCTCACTCTAGCAGTTGAGCTGCCTCACTCTAGCCCCAACATTCCGTCCCATACACACCCATTATAAACTCTGAAACGGGTGAAAAAACATCATGAAACTTAAACTGGAACTGAAGACAAAGCATAATAGATATTGAAAAGATAAATACAAGTTGAATAGTTGAATGTCTTGTCTTCGTTTTAAAGTTTGAATGGTGGCTCTATGTCAATGTATGTGGAAGTAGTAAGAGTTTAAAAATGAGTAAGTTGAATGAGGATTTGAAGGGTATCCCCATTGAAATACATGGGAAATTTTTGTTGAATAAAGTTGAATAAAATTAAAAATATAAATGTTAAAAATGAGAAAAATAGAAGCAATCATGTCCAAAAGAATAGGAATCTAATGGTGTTTGAATGGTTTTTCTAAGTTGAACGGTTTTGAAGGAGTAGGCTTTCAAAAAACGTACGGAATAGATAATAAAATATAAGAATAAAGATTAGAAGAACAATACTGTGAATGCTTTTCAAGCATTCACACTAATAATAAAGATTAGAAGAACAATACTGTGAATGCTTTTCAAGCATTCACACTAATTACATGTTCAAAGCAACGGAACGGTGGCCCAATATCAGAGAGAACTCCACTCTTGAGTGAGCAGTGATAATTGAGCAGTCCGTTTTATTTTGCAGATTCAAGCTGCTCTTCAAAATTTTCACCACCAGATGTCACCGGAGAGGACTGTGTTGAAAAGCTTCGAGTAATGAACCGTTTTTCAATACAAGCTTCAGTGCTTCGGAAAGCTTCATTTGGCCATCACTAGCTGGAAGTGTAGTACAGCTCTGTCTCCTTGTGCCTTCATTTACAACAACAGTTCACACTCCAGCGTGAGTGTTCATATGCTCAGGAACTCTGGCACGGCCGCACGCACTCAGTGTCAGGTCGCTCAGTCATCTGATGGTTTCTACCACACCGGCCACCATGAGTGCTTACCGGGGGTTCTAGCATGCTGCTGCATAAATAGGAGAGACTGATTAAACAATGTGCCACAGCTGTGCCACTCAGTCTCTGATTGGCACTGAGCTCTGAATCTCCTGTTCCACCTCTACTCCCCACAGCTGAGCCAAAACCACACCCCACCACCACAGCAATAGCAAAACCACATTTTTGAGAAAACTAACAAGCACATTCCTAAAAGAAATTCTGTTTCGTGGAACAGCTGAACTCTTTTTTTCTCCTTCACAGCAGGCGTTGGGCCCCGAACATTTGGTGTACACCGTGTAATATACAGTACTCACAAAGGTTTTTTGGTTTTTAAAGGAAGACTATTAAAATCCCATGTGAGTGTTTCTCAAAAAGCAATGAGATGCATGAATTTATGTTAATGGTAAACACTCATTCGTAGTATTTTCTACTTGACTGAGGCATTCAAACTGCTTTATACAACAGTCCTCATTCAAGCATTTGTTTTTCTTCTTTCTGCTTCACATTCACAGTCCAATAAACAATTCAGAAAAAAACCTGAGGGTTGCACGCTAACGATACTTTACTTTGGCATGCAGACTGGGACAGCCAGGGACTAAACCACCAACCTTCCAATTAGTGGATGACGTGCGCTACCTCCTGAGCTACAGCCACCCCTGTGTGTTAATGAGACAGAGAAAGGGAATAATTGACAAAAGAAATTTACACTTTTTGCATTTACTTCAGGGCATCAGTAGAAATAATAATAATTTTACACTAAATGATAAACCCTATAGTCTGTGTAAGTGAAGTATATTTAAAGTTTTGTACACGGTATGTGAGTGCAAATTGTCATTTGAGTAAAGCCTGCTAATCTGTCCAGTGTTTATTCAAATGGTAACCCTGGACCAGAATATATATTTCTGTTCAGAAGACTTCAAGATTTTGGCAGACAGCGTGCAATACCCAAGAAATGCTTGATTCTAATTAACGTTTGCTTTTATTTATTTTGGACATATAATACAAGTCGGGATTTTTTTTTTCCCCCTTTGCATTCATTCAAAAGAAATGAAAAACCAAAAATCAGTGGATGCTTATATTTCTTAAAACTCTACTTCAGCTTTTATATCATAGATGTAACCCCCAAATACCCATATTATGTTTTTTTCTTTCTGAGTGGATCCATTTGTTCCAGATTATAGTAGCTAGTCAGTATGTCATGGTGCTGTAAAATGCAAAAAAAAAAAAAAAAATCAAAGCCAACAAACATATTTCTGTATTTTTTTATTAGAACAATTAAAATGAAAAAAATGACAATCCATCTGTGTCAAAAAGCAATAAACAATATTTCATTTTAAAAATAATGCACAGATACAGAAGCAAAGCTGAGAGCTGCGAGGTCATTACACACTTGAAAGCACAGAGGAGAATTTAAGGTAGAAAGTAAAAAGCAATAAATCAAAGCATCAGGCCTGAAGCAACTAAAGTTATAAGAAGGCGTTCCAGGAAAGTTTTTAGCAGGCTCCCAAAGCAAGAAGCTGTGTTTGGGATGTACATGCATGTACTTGCTCTCTGGGTCCATCAAATTCACCTGTGTCCCACCTCTGGTCCAGATAGAACTGGTTTCTCGGGGCATGAGGCGTTCAAGGGCTGAACTACAGGAACGCATTGGGACTGTGCATTCATGTCCATCTGCATGCTTTTGTGCGTGTTAGCCTGTTTACTTCTTGTGGTAGTTGTCTGCATAAGCTCTGTGATCCTCCTGCCCGGGATACTGGTCTCCATAGCGCCTCAGTATGTCCTGGAGGCTGGGCATGCCTTGTGAGAGAGGCTGGTAGGGTGTGTGAGATTCCTCCTGGCCGCTCTGGTAGGGCTCTGCTTCATACTGGTCCTGATTAACCTGCTCTCTCTCGGCTGCCGTCTGGCTGTGGTCCTCTGCAGCATGACGTTCAGGCTGGCTTTGAGGCTGCTCGGTCTCATAGCGACGCAGGCGGCAGTCACGGTCATACTCGGGGTCACAGTGTGGGTTTACAGGCTCCAGGACGCCGTTGCGGGTGCCGTCAGAATTCAGGTGGGGCTCATAGGCCTCAGCAGGGTAAGGGATGCGACGTTGAACTCCAGAGCGAGGTGCGCTGGGCTTCACGGGATAGCATTCACGGTCATAGCCAATGAAACAGTCGTAACCCTCCTTGGTTTTGCCTGGGGGACCCAGAGGGTGGCGTTCCTCCTGGGCAGGTTCCTCATAACTGGGATAGGAATAAGGGTGCTGCTGCCTGGGGGAGGGAGGGGTGTGCAGGTGCATAGCGCCTGCTGCATCACGCATAGTAGAGTAAGGATCGTTGGAGTTTGACTCAGAAGCAGCCCCCATACGTGGAGCATATGGGTCATTAGTGTGAGCTTGGGCCATGTATTGGCGCAGTACAGCAAAGAGATCAGTAGCTGGAGGAGAAGTTGGGGCACTGGCCTGGCGATACATAGCATAAGGATCAGTGACTCTGTTAACATTAGAATAAGAATCCCTATACATGGAATAGGGGTCATACTGCTCAGCAGGAGGGGCAGCACGGATGGCAGCGGCCTGATCTCTCTCGTTACTTTTGTATGATTCTGGAGAAGTGGAAAATCTGGTGGCGGTAAGAGGGTTGCAACCGTCTTCAAAAAGAGGATTGCAGGATCCTGGTGCAGCTTGGGGAGCCTGGAGGGATAGAGTAAAATTAAAATACAGTAATGCAGAAAGCTGTTGAAGGAAATTAGTATGACGAATAAGACGTACCGTACTGGAGGCAGAATAGGCATTCATGTAGAGACCAGCAGGAGCTTTCTGTAACATTTTGCAGGCAGGATCTTTCTTGGGGTCACAGCCAAGGTGGGCATATGATGGACGGGACCCACCAGAATACCCATAAGCAGCTTTCAGATGGTACTGCAGACACTCCACATCATCAGAGCCACAGATCCGCAGCAACTCTACCTTCTGCTCCTGAAGCACGAGAAACAAGGATCCATATTATGAGATGGGTGCAAATTTTTTCTCATCGAAAACATTTGTAAGCAATTAAATTATTGCTCCTGCTGAATGCATCCATCTTGGGCAACAATTATAGATATAGGTTTGCAAATCTTACCCATGGGAGCTTTCAGATGCACCACTGCCCAGCAGTCTAAGGTTCTATTAACTAATAATAACATAAGTTTCAACAAGAACTCTAAATTCTAAATAAAGAACTCTAAAAACTCTCTAAATTACCTTAAATTTAAACAATAATCAGTTTTTCAGTTGTAAACAGTTTGAAAAATTGTGATATTTTGTATGGCATGATACAAAACGTGCAATGAATAATTAATTAATTAAAATACAGTAAATATACATGTATACTATGCACAAAAAATACTATAGCATACCATGGTCAGGAAAGGCATCGTGGACGGCGAGTAGTAGTAGTACCCTGACTGAGGGTCCTTGGCTGGAGCAGGAGAGTGGACGTACTGAGGAGCAGGGGTGGCAGCCGGGAGCACCAATGGCTTGTAAGGGCTCTTTCCCTGGACTAAAGCCATGTACATGCAGTAGGGGTCCTTGGTGGGGTCACAGGTTTTTACTGGGGCAGGTTTGGGGGGTTCCGCTTTAGGACTGGCCCTGCTGGTGTAGGAAGCCACGCAGTTGGGGTCTTCAGTATCGGAGCAGGATTTATAAACATCTCCCAGGTGTCTCAAGTAGGCCTTGTAGGAGCGACGTCCCTCAGCACGGTTCTTGTTCTGGAGGTAGGCGAGGAAGATGCGATCCATCTCCTGAATCTGAAGGGAGTAAGGGTTTATTGTTTTTTCACTGATCGGATGACATGTAACATCAATAAAAGTAAAAGGCTTCTCAGAGAACCACCACTCTCTGAACATCCAGTTTTACAGGGAGGCGCTCAGAAAGAAACTATCTCTGGCCGAAATGATAAACTCTGTGTGGTCAACATTTGTACTCTGGCAATTTTAATTATGGTTTTTTAATATAAGAGTATGAGACTGTAAAACAGCAGTAATAACTGGCTTCTTCCTATTCATAAACACGATTGTCCTCCTAGCCTCTGTTTTTGAAAACTGGTGCTATCAAGGAAGTAACTGACCAATCAGCATGCATTAGCAGAACGCTAGCTTTTTGTTGGTAACCCTGTTTTATTGATTATAATGTTGACATGTAAGAGAAATGTAATTTTTGTTTGTTTCTTTTGTTTTATTGTGTTTTGTAGCAGGTGTGAATCTTTAGTTTAGCTGTTTAGGTGAACTGAACCTTCTGGTGAAAGAAGCTGGACAGGCCTGTGTAGATCTGGTGCCTGCTGCAGAGTCCTTTGAAAGGACATTTGGTTGTGTGTGTTTAATTCCTGTTTGATAAAACTCACTCCGTCAACTTTTCCCAGCAGAAATTCACGCAACTTTTCAAACTACTCCTGATTTTACTGGCTCATTAACTTTATATGTGAGAGTTGTTAGTGATATATTCAGGTTTAGGATGATAATAATATTTGCGACTTCTTAGTGACTCCACTCATTTTTCCTGAATCCAAATTCCGAGTCCTTCCTTGCCCCCTTGTCATGTCTAAAAAACAAGGGCAGCAACAATAAATCAAAGCAGTGAAGCTGAAAGGAACCAAAAACTGTGCTAAAAGGTGCTAAAACAGTAGAGATCAGATTTAATTTATGGTTTGGTCACTGCAAAAGACTCAAGTAATACCTATAATACCTCACATTTGATACATACAGTTTTTGTGAGTTATGGCAACTTCTACATCATCAACATGATTATTTCCCCCACAAAAAACCTAAATAAACTGCACAACACATTTTTAAGCAATACATTGCAAAATAAATGCCAGATTTGGCAAATACAATACAAATAAGTTGGCATGTACATTAATATATTAAAAATCCATTTTAATTATTTCATGGTTCAGGCTTTAAAGGGTTAATATAAAAGCATTAATTAGAGCAGCTTTAAATATAAGAGAACCAATCATCTCATTAACAACTTGTCAATACCAAAGAGTTTTGTTTCATATTGAACAGCTGAAGTGTTACATGGAAACTTTCATTTCATGACACCGTTAATGTCGAAAACAAAGCGTTCACTCACTGCCTCCTGGTTGCCGTTGTCAGTAAAGTACTTGTACCATGCCCAGAAGTCAGAGTGCTGTTTGTACCAGCTGATGTTCCTGCGGTTGCGGATCAGCCTCCTGTGTGCTGCTGCAGCAGCCGCCTTCTCCTGGATGCTTTCCCCCGCTGAGGGCAGGAGATGAGGGGAAAAAGCAAAGACACGGCTGATCCAAAGGCTTCCACGCTGACATCATATTCAAGGACTTTCTAGTGACTTTTAAAGTTTCCAACAAAACATTCAAGGACTCAAACCCCTTTTTTTTGTATTCGCTAGAAAACGGCTTCCATCTCACATTAGCTCTCAATCACAGGGTCAAGAGTTGAAGCTACACAGAAGCCAGGTGAGGTGGAAGTCATAAATCTGTGTTTACTTTCCAATCACAAACCTCTTCCATGGACAAACTTTTCAAAAACTCGGTCACCGTGCACTCTTTAGAAACAAACACACATGTTGAAGTATCTTTAAAGGTAAAAACCACATACTTACCATCTCCTCTGGGCTTTTGCACAATTGGTCCAGCAGACAAGAATGCTGCAAACAGAGAAAAGCAAAAACAGATGTTGCTGAAGTCAAAATTGCTGATTCTTTCTAATCTAATTTGTCTGTAATATCCAAGCGATAACATGACATTAAACCTCAAATGCTTACGGGCTGATAGTTTTCATTAAATAGGGCTGGGGTAATTGGCACTGCCTGAAGCACTGGTTACTGCAGTTCTTTGTAGATTTTTATAGGGGTGCTTGTAACACGAAGCCCCACGCTGTGCTTTCAAAGGGCCGTGTGTATCTGTATGCACATACATGCACACGTGTGCACAGTTTGAAGTCGAAGGAACAGCAGATTCAGATTCAGCTCTGCTCCGGGTTCCTTTCATCTCCGCAGGGAGAAGGTGTTAGTCCCTCACAGAAGGGGAGGAAGAGGAGAAGGAGGAAGAAGAAGAGAGGAACAGATGACAGCCTTAAAAAGATCCACAGGGGATAAATTAGGGTTACGTGCCGTGTGTTTTAAGTGGAAAAAAACATTAATCTCTTGATTTTTCTTCTTCTTTTCTTCTTTTTTAATGTTGGGATTGGAAGAATGGATATGCACTGTCACCTGTGAGGTTAAACTAAAGGTATGGATCCTAAAGTTAAAGGAGAAGGTGGGAAGGTGACCCATGGTGATGTTTAGGAGGAGGAGGAGGAGGAGGAGGGTGGGCTGAATGATGCTGCCTCAGTATATCCACTCTATTTCTCTCTTTCTTTCTTTTAACAAGCCTGTAAAAAATGGCAGGCACATCTGGAAACAGCAGCACTTTAAGAGGGCATAGAGGAGGTGATGCTGACAGGTAATAATTTTTTTACTGATCAAAGTAACTCCTCCTCTTCCTCGTTACTGTATTTTTTCCCCTTTATCCATCAGGGAGCGTAACTTTGAAAACCAATTTTAAAAGAAAGCATGTCAATCAAGAAGAGAGAGAACTGGAAACAGGTGGTAGGGGAACAAACTGTCTCCATGTTGCAACATTGCCGGTGATATATGAGCATCACAGGCATGTTATAGAGCCGCGTGATGATATATGTGAAACCCAGTTCTCATGAACTCATCAGATGTACTGCAACTAAACTTTAGCTTAACTAAACTTTAGCTTAACTAAACTGAACCTTGAAATGAAACAATAGCTCAAGGCAAATGCATTTTAAGGAGGCTCGAACAATCAAAGGAAAGTTGGAAAAATAAGCTGCTAAACTGATCCACAAAATCAAAAATGTTGTAAGTCTAAAAGCTAGATCCTCTGGCTCTGAATAGCTTTATTAGTATCACACTGATCTATAGCCAGCTGTGTGTTTTTTAATGGTTTAAAATAACTGCATGTCAACCTAAATGCAAAAGATAAAAGCTCTGATTCATGAATATTTAATTTTTTTAAAAACAGACAAAGAAAGAAAGTCACTCATCACTGCTGTGTCCCTGCTAACATTAAGAAATAATGGCTGACATTCGTCATCAATGTGGACTTGAATGACTCATTCTTACCCACAGTAAAGTCTACCCTTCACCTCACGATTTACTCTTCAATCATTCAGTTTTTCAACTCGTAAAACTGGAAACATGCTTTTATGTCATCATTGTTCTTTTGTTCTACCCATCAGTCGGGACATGAATGGACTCTTATTTGCTCAAGGACTGTATTTAAGAACAGACTTGCAGTGCGAGAAGTGAGCATTCACCGGAAACTGCAGTCTTTCAGGGATGTTTTTTCACTTTAAATGGCAGCATCTCAGCACTGAAGACTTTTGGGGAGTGTGCTTATCTTTCAGAGTATCCACGTGTCATAGAGGCACCGTGTTTTACAGGTAACTTTGCTTTAAAGTGGAGCTAGAAAAGTAGTTGAAAGTTGCTGAGGCCTGTTTGAATAAGATGAGTTTAGACAGATTTTTAATTAGTTATAGCTTTGTATACACTGAAGTATTAGATAAGAGTGTAAGATATTAATAAATTTTGTTCTGATGAAAGATACGATGGGTTGCTGGTTTTGGAGTGTGAGGTTTTAGTGCTTTTGTGCCTTTAATACAATTTCAAAGTGATTATCTTTAGGTTTGGGGTTGCATCTAAGATATCTGATGACATTATCTCAGACTTTGTTGGAGGCACTTAGAAACAAAACCCTCAAGTTTGATTAAGAAAATATTTGTTGCAGACCTACCAAAAACCCAAGCAATGTATATAATATAAATAAAAGAAAAAGCTCCATCTTTTCACCACTAACACATTTTCATTTGAGATCCTAACACTGTCACCGAGCTTGGAATGCACCCATAAAGCAGACTAACCTCCAAACTCTTGGAGATCTTGGAGCTTTGCTGTCTTGCAAATATTTTTTAATAATTCTTTAATTTATTGGGCTCCTAATTGTGCATCTTCTGATTGTGTTATTGTGATTGTTTCTTCCAATAGAGATTTCAATCTGCAGTATTATAGAATATGAATATATTTACACTGTGAGATTACTAATCAACATTATAATTTAGCTACCTGTCATCATTTCCATAATTCGCTATAATATAATGTATAGCTGACAATCTGGCCTTGTTATCTGACGCCGTCTGTAATGTCCCATGTCTGCTGGGTACTCACCAGGCAGCAGCATCACAGCCAGCACAATGGTGATCAACACACCGGAGAAACTGGTCCGTCTTCTTTCAGCCATGACTGGACCTCAACAAAAACACAATCTTGAAAACCACTGTCACTTTGATCCTTTCTGTGCCTGTACCTGTTTGACACTTCACATGATGCAAAATCCTTTTTTTCACATATACTTTGATCACTGGCTCCAAAAATATGGTCCAACCAGCCATAGTAGTAATATTTTAGCCACGAGTCACTATTTTTCTCACAAAGATGCATTTTAAAGCTCAAAAATAGCTTTACAAAACTTTTAAAGCTCTATCAAAAGCCTCAACAGTTGGAGAAGTGACCTCTGCCTGTGGCTTGGAATTGAACTTTTGAAACAAACATGTTGCCACAACGGCTCCTGGCTGGGTTCAACCTACTGGTTTGTCATAGTAAAACAGAACCAGGTGTTTTTCAGCAGAATTTCAGCAGAATTTTAAGCCTCGGAAAATACCTGATTCTACCAAAAGTAAACACAGACTGCACTGTTTGGTCTCTTACCTGCGGTTGTTTGACTTCAGAGTTTCCTTTCAGAGGATCCAAAGTGGACTCGGATGAAGCTCAGTCCACCAGGTGTGTACGTGGGAGGTGTTTGTGTGTGTGTTAGGGACTCCTTGCCTGCCCTGCAGCTCTTCTTACAGACTGATCTGACAAAAGGATCCAGCAACGTTTTAAAGTGAGCCCATCATCTCTGACACGCACTAAAAAAGGCTCAGCATGATTACCTGAGGGGGGTCAAGGGCCACCCCAAGAAGATGCCTGATTGGCTGAAACTTTCAGCCAATTGGAGGCACTGTAATTAAAGACAGAAAAGCAGAGACGGTGGGAGAGCTCTGAGTAAAGATGAAGACGTGGAGTATTGGGTGAAAAGAAGAAACCTCAAGTTGTTAATTTAAGATACTTCACGGTTGATTGTTTAATTATATTAAATGTAAGAAATCACATCTGTTTCAGAGATGCAACAATAACTCATGTAAAGTAAAATAAAGACCACAGAGGAGGCAGAGGAAAGACACAGGGCTGTAAAATAAAGGGGCGTTGAGGTGCCACATAAGCACTTCTCAGAGACCTCAATGAGGGCCAAACCACAGCTTCTGTCTGAACACACACAACATGCAAGCACAGCTGGTCCACACATGAGGAATTTGATAATCTACAGTTTCCTCCTGAGTTTAACTGTGTTCAGGCATGCCAGCCACGTAAGACACACACAGGTACACAAACACACACACACACACAATGATTTTAGTAGAAAAACGATGTATCTGAGATATATGATGCAATATCACCACATCTGACTATATAAGCCTATAATTCATTTAGGCCATTCAGTAATGTTATCAGGTTTATGTCCAGAATAGCTGCAGGTTTTTTTTATTGTTTTTGGTTCTTTTACTGAAAATATTTTTGACACTAAATGTAATTTAATTTAAAACAAATATGACTTTTAAGAGAAAATCAGTTTTAAACATTGTCTTATTCCAGAGAGAGAATATGTTTAACATTTATGGAAGTATAAGATTTTGAACACGGTGCTTAAATGACTGATTGTGAAATAGCTAAAGACTGAACTACAGTTGGAGGATTTTGAATAGCTTGAGGTGTTTTAGTTTGGTCACCATTAGAGAAAACTGCAACTCCTTGTAGAGCAAAAGGAAGAGGCCTGCTCTTCTTTACAGCGTTGCTTCATTTTGGTTTGAGATCTGGAGTTTGACTGGACCATTGCAACACTTTTTCTTTTTTCCAAACATTCTGATGGAGATTTGCTTCTGTGCTTGGATCATTGCCCCATTGCATGGCCTAAATTGGGCCAAATGTTAGTTGTCAGACTTGTGGCCTTACTTCTGACTCTAGAACTCTTTGATATACAGAGAATTTCACCATCAGCCTAATGGGTTTAAGTTGTCCAGGTCCTTTGCCTGCAAAACAAACCCAAATCATTAGCCAACCAAAGTGCTTAACAGCTCGTATGAGGTGTTAGTGCATAACATCTCCAATGTAGTTTTGCCTGTGCAAACGGCATTGTTCCAGACTTTAAGGTTTGTTCCACTGAATTTTTGCAAACCTAAGCTGTGCTGCCATAAACAATACTTGTTCAGTCTTTATCTTACTGCACTGTCATGAAGTTTAACATTTAAAATTCTAACTGAGGCCTGCGTAGTCTGAGATGGAGCTCTTGGGTTTCTCTGAGCATTGCATTGTCTGCTGGAATGTGTACTCCTGGGAAGATTGTGACACTGACACACACCTGAATGCAAAATTTCTGATTTAAAGATGTGGTAAAGGGATAAGTGATTTATAAAGTGCATTTGATTAGCAGCACTTGGATGCTTAGTACCCTCTTAACTTTTAAAGCTGTAAGGATCAAGCTAGTTTTTCGCAGGCCTACATAGAGCCCACGTGACTGTATGTGTCAAAAATACCACTGCGCTTCAACTGGTAATGTAACTACTCATTACAAATGTTATTTTATTGACAGTATCACCTGTGTAATTGTCCTTTTACAATAAAACACTAAATCTTACACATGCATTTACTGTATATCTCATTTATCTGCTATGCAGAAGAGCTTTCTTTTAGTAACCTTAGTGTTTGACCTGATTGGTTTTAATCTGGCGTTAAATTGTAAAATGTTTCCCATAGCAAGTTTTCCACTTGATGACCTGCTGTAGTTTGGAACTTTCCATAATCCGAGGCCTATACTAAATACAAAATCTGCCTTTAGTAAAGTAAAATTAAACTTTTTATGAAGCATTAGGTAAATACTCTTGACAGCATGCTACTTGTAAAATATAACATACAAACTTCATTATTTTCTTTATCCTGTACAGAATGTAAATCTTTCCATCCACCTGTTTTTAAAGCCTCACTACAGATTTTCAGTTTCATTAAGATTTGGAGTTTTCCTGGCCATGAATCCAAACTCTGATCTTGTGCAATTAAGTTATTGCTTTGTCTTGAGACATGTTGCTCAATCATGCTGGAAAATTCACAAATTGTCACCAAAGTACTTGGAAGAAGTTGGTTTTAGTATAGTCGGCCATTAAAAAGAGGGTGGACGAGGAGAAACATCTTTTTTCCATTTTCTCTGTTTACAGTACTTTGCTGTTCCTGCATAGTCATACCTTAATTATTGCACACTGGCTTTTTATTTCTTTCATGTTTATTTGTTCTGGAGTTTTTGGTTTTTTTTTAGCATTTCCACATTTTTCCAGCCCTATTCCTGTCCCATCATGCTCCCGCTGATCATTGAGTGATCACGTTAACACATATGTAATTACGTCTGCTAACAGGTGGTTCTCAGGAGAAACAAGCCTACAATCCAGGCAGGAGCAGATTCAAACAAGACGACACCAAAACCATACTCATAATTTTCTCTTCAGCAGGAATGTAAGAGATTCTCAGAATTCAGACACCTGGTTCACCACCACTTTTTTTGTAAAAACAAAAAGGTTTTATTTCAATATTCGGCTGAGTGATTTACACGAGGGAAACTGTACAAATAAGAGACTTGTAGAGAGAATGGGGCAATTTCTTCATTCCTTTTATGTACATGTTCAGCAGCTCAAACAGGTGTCATCACTGCAGGTCATCGTCATCAAACAGATCCTCAAAATCTGCAAAAAGAAACAGGAGAACAAAGACAAGGAAAGAATTACAGAGTTTAAATCTACTTTATATATTGATCACAATTCATGCTGCTCTGTAGATACTTAAGAATTTTTTTTTTAATGCACCACCAACACAACACATACGTAAATAAATAATTATCTTATACCCCAGTGACGCAGACCTACACACTGGTTGGTGACTGCCTGGCAAACACTGGTTTTTAAGAAAAAAAAAATAGGTATTCACCAACAAGTTGATGAGCAGTTCCACAGAAGATGCTGACATATCTGCAAACACTTGCCAATTACCCACTAAGCAGTAATTGATCTGTGAGTGTGAGCAAAAAGTCTGAGTTCAAAGCAAAATTTATGTCTTCTGAAAAGAGTCGATTTCACTGACTGCTCTCTAGGTCTGTGTAACTGTGGCCTTAAAAAGACAAGGAAAACTCTTATTTACATATCTGTTCACACAACGAGGTAATAAAGTTATATGACTGGTCTGAGCATCACAGGTGGAAACATTTAATTTTTCGTGATTTCTATTTTATTATCTTGGGACATGAGTGTTGGGTAGATGGAAACCACTTAAATATACTTGGAACCCCAGAAGGAAGAGGAACAAATAATTGGCCAATGGATTGTTTTATTAATTAATGACATAATGGAAAAAAACAAAAAAAACAAGTTAATGACAAAATTTGTTAGTTGCAACCCTAGAGGTTAAAAATAAATAACAATACTACTAAAAAGCCAGTATTTTCACATCTGGAGAACGCATGGTGTCTAAACCACTACAGATGACTTCATTAGAAGACATTATGAGGTTCTTCTGAGACTTTTCCCCCACTTTGACAAAACTCTAACAGGCCAGTTAGCAAACTTAACAGTCTGACTGGTGTGAAAATTACTCATCACCAGAGGATCTAACTGGCTCTGACAGCTCGATATTAAAAGGTTAAAATAGCACACAAGTGATTTCTCATCCAGGGTCAATAACTGGAATTTTAACAAGACATTTAGGGAACAAAACGAGGCAGTATGTTCGCTCTAGTGTTGCCATGTGCCACTACTACTGGCCAGAAGGAGAAAGTCACCAGAAACTTATCAAGTGAATGGGGGACTGTCTATTAATATCAGTTACATTCCCTCTAATCAAGGTGGAACTTTCCTAAAACTGCCTTAGATGTGACACTATTTTACACATACATTAAGATGCAAATGCACAAATTTGAACCTGCTTACATAAGCATGAATCAAGCATTTCTTCCTTAAGTGATGAATTTTCAGTTATGACAATTATGACCATTATCCGTCTCTCTCAGTGCTCATACTGCCGCATACTAACTGCTCTTGGATGCAAAGCTGTGAGGTTTTGTTTGGTGTAAACTAGGGATGGACCGATCCGATATTACGTATCGGTCCGATACTGACCTAAATTACTGGATCGGATATCGGAGAGAAATAAAAAATGTAATCCGATCCATTAAATATCACACATAACTCAGCTCATCACCTTAGCACGTCGGACCAGTATGCGTTACTTGATAGAGGGGCTGTGGCGTGCGACACCTGTCGGCGGTCTGGTTGAGCATTTGGAGCCTCGCTACCAAACCGGCATTTCATCTCTGAGAAAGTTATTCCCGCGAGAAGTAAAGCAAATGTGTAAGTTCATCTCTGAATGTTTGTAAAGCATTCCCACGTTAAGTTTAACAACCGATATATGGAGCGACTGCCTCTTCTCTCTCCCTCCCTCCCTCTCCTGCTGCTACTTCAATCATGAAACTGATCAATGATCAGCTGATCGGCTTTTCTGTTGCGACTCCCGTCTCTCTTCTTTGTTTTTGGCCCACTTTGCACTAGAGAGAGAAAGCCAGCGGCTAAACAACAGCAGCACGTTTAAGCTTGATAAGCTGTTGTTAGAACTTATTTAATATTACTTTCTACACCAGAATCCTTTTCTACGAATCTGACGGCTGGTAACTGTGCAGGGGCGGATCTAGCAAAGTTTTGCCAGGGGGCCAGGTGGGGCATTAACAGGGAAGGGGGGCACAAAGACATACTTTTCTTTCTTATTCTCATTTAAAATGTCGAGCTTTTAATAAATAATTGTCTGAATCTTACACCCAAAGCTTTAATCTGATGTAAAATGTACTTGTACTGTGTACTATTTAATTATTGTAGAAAAATAATTTGTTTCTGTGCATATTTATTTATTTATTTTACACGTGCATTAATCAATGCAATCAACTTTAATTTAAGCATCACGAGGCAGAGGGTGGTTCCCTATTTTTGTTTTGCTTTGAGTTGGCAACCCTATTAGTTAGGTTGTTTAATATTTCTTCTAAGTACTCTTTAAAATACCAGAATAGGGAGGATGGTGTAGGGTTCAAGTTTATTAGCTCAGTATTGATGAACTATGAAATATTTTGGGTGCAGCGTATTTTTTTTGCATACAGGTTTAACAGAATAGCTTTAGTGTTTTTTTTTTCTTGAGTATGAACTTATACAAAATGCAGCAAGATATTAAAAAAACAGTTTTGTTGAATAAAACATACACTATATCAGATTCATATCGGTATTGGCAGATATCCAAATTTATGATATCGGCATCAGACATAAAAAAAGTGGTATCGTGTTATCTCTAGTCTAAACTGCACTCTGACCTTCCAAGTTTTTAAGAAATCTGCACCAACATAGTGAGACAGAAAATACCGATACAACTGTGCAACCACTTATGCCGGTCATATGTAAGAAGGTTTGCAGACTAAATTTAATTTGTCAAAATATCCAAAGGGTGGCTATGATTTGCAACAGCAGGCTTGAGAAACTGTTTGACGAAGTGAACATTCTTCAGTCTTCAGTAATGAGGGACAGTTTGCCCTCGGCTACCTGTAATGACTTTCAGTGGTGTAAAAATATGGCATAAAAGCCAAAGCTTCCTTGACACACCTCACTTTCACAATCTGTCTTCAAAAGAAAAAAAAAAATCTCATGTTTCACACTGTTGCATTGACCTTATACCACACTTACAGAGCCCTGTCTCTGAAATAAACCAGCAGTTCTGCATGGTCATCCAGCTTCTATAAACAGATAGAGCCAGTATTCACTGACCATAAGAGTAAAGTGAAATCTCCAGAACAATGGCCTCATTTTTAATTAGCATGATGTGACTTGGCTCGATTTGACTCGGATATTAGGGTTTTCCATATTGGGGACAATACCTGGTACCAGGTAGAGCAGGGCAATAGGACCAAAAATATTTATCACGATATACATTTGAAAATTTGCGATAACAATATAACTGACGGTATAATTGACACTAAACAAAATACTTTACAACTCCAGCAAAGTCGTACTAAAACATTTGACAGATTTTCGAGCGCCGTGTACGACATAAAATCATTTCGAGGTCAGTAAACACAACCAGAGTTCATACATAAGGCACACAGGATTATAAGGGGCACTGTTGATTTTCAGAAAAATCAAAGGATTGATTTTAAGTGTGCTGTATTTTCAAAAAACACGGTAATAACGACGGCCCGCTAGCATGCTCTACCAAAAATAGTGCTTTGTTGTGTATCTGACGGACAAAAGCTAAACCAGTTCCACATCACTGAAGTTGCAGCATTTTTACAAACCAATTCTGGTTCATCCGTTTCATTCAACGATCCGCTTTCGCCCTTCTCATTCTCCGTTGCCGCCTTGCTTTTTCTGCAATGTGCGTATGAAAACAAAGGCACTGTGCATGCGCGTTTTACCCATATTATTGTTGCCCAACATTATAACGGTATTACCATGAACGGTATGATATGGCCCAGTCCTAGTACCAGGTACTTTTTAATACCCAGTAGGCAGGGATTCCAAGCAGACTGAGCTAAACCAAAAATGTGACGTCAACAAACTGCATGCTACTGATTAGCCAGGGAGTGATATCACTGATTCAGTCATGTCAGTGACTCATTCACAAAAATTAAATTCAATATCCCTGGCAACAAGGAACGGTTACACACAGAGCAACACCATGGCCCAGTGACGAGGTGCAGAGACTTACAGTCAGTTTAGCACCAGAGATAACATTAACTTGATATCCTCTGTTGTTGTTGTTGTTGTTGTGTTTGTGTCACGTACAAATTACATCACAGGACTTTTGAGCTACATTGCTATAATGACTTCACCCACACTGAGATGGTACCCATATTTAATGGAAAACATCCAAAACTGACTAGAGTCAAATCAAGTCAAGCCAAACAAAGTAGGTTATAGTGAAAAAGAGGCAAAAGAGTCAACTACAACTACCTGAAAAGAGGTTCTGGCTCCAAACCAAACTTTTATGTCAAAGTGTGAACAGCAAGTTATAGCGGAGCTTAAAGGTGTTAATGCTGCAATGGGCTTCAAAATACAACGACTAAGGCCTCTATTACATATGCATAAGACGTAACATAACTGCACTCACCCTGTCACGTTTAAATGTGATCTGGGGACCTTTGCCTTCTTCAAGTCAGCACAACCCCTTCTTTAATTACAGGAAAAAACTAACAACTTTAAAAAAAGAGCTTTAAAATATGATGATATCTATAGTTTTACAATACCCTTAAGTACAGAGCTTATTAGGTAGAGGGGAACCAGTTCTAGCAGTGTTAACGACCCAGGTGATGAGTGCCGATGTGTGTGTGCAGCTGACTGGCGAGGTGTCCCGCTGAGTTTCGGTCTGACAGCAGCTATAAACTCATTTTACCATCCTCTTTCTCTCTCATTTCCCTCACGCTCTCTTTTTAACAATCAGCTCTTTTCTATCTAGGTCATGTGCTGCTGAGCCAAAAATTGTTCCACCGGCAGCCAGCACAAAACAGATTTGCTCGGTGTTTTATAGTGTGTCTTCTGCGTCTGTGTTTGCACATAAACTGGTGTTTACAGGGGAACAATGGGATTGCTGAGGGTTAATGTGAGAAGATAACGTGGTTAAAGGAAGAAAATGGGTAACAGGTTTAAGGCTTTCTCAGCCACAGCCTTTCAAATTACTGAAATAATATACTGGAACATATAGGGTTTATTTCACGTCTTTGAAAGTTTATTTGCTGACTTTTTATGTTTGTTTGAGTTGTTCATATTTACACCTTAAGTTACACTTTTAATGTATTTTAAACTTTAAATGAAGGTTTTGGAAAGGCAAAACGTCTGCTTGTCCTATTAGAAATCTAGATGTTTACCAGTTTTCTGTTATTGCCTTGAACATTAAAGAACCTTCCTCTCTGCATGCAAACACAATCTTGCTTAAACTAGGCAAATTTACAAACTGGGGACTCTTAAATGGGTTTTTACTTGTTAACATCACACGTTTTTCTATTAGATGTGATCAATAAATAGAGAAAGGAGCATGCCGTTGCTTATTTTTGGAATGTTATACCATGTGTTTTAATCACATTTGTTTGCCTCATGAGACAAATTAAGGAATCGTAGCTTAGCCGTGCCATATGAAAACAAGATTTATGTTTAATTCCAGCTCGACTCTGTAAGCCCTAACCTCATTAAATTGAATCAGTGAAGTAAATTTAATCCTCATCAAATTTAATAATTTGGGAAGAGATGCAGAAACCTGTCCCTTACCATTAAAGAAATCGGAGTGCACAGCTTTTTCATTAGCTGCCAGGTCCATGAGCAGACCGCTGCTGCCTCCTGCCTGCAAACACACAACAGTGCAACCAGTCATACCACATGAGAAAGATCTACATGTACACAAACTGCTACACTTACTGCATCATAGCAGTGTATGCTATGGAAATTTCCTCCAAAATCCACAGGTTAAAAGTTCAGGTCTTAGAATTTCAACTTACCAACTCAAACTTCTGAGAAATAAACTCAAAATTGAGAAAATAACTTGAAACTTCAGTTATTAAGTTGAAATTCTGAGATAATAACCTGAAAATTTGAATGTTGCAAATGGATGGGATTTTTTTCTTCCAAGTGAAAACAAAAGCAATTAACATTAACAATTTAGCCAGAGCTTACTTAGAGCTTTTAACTAATATCCAGCACAAAGATTTAATGTTACACAACAAAAAAATAAACACAATTATATTTAAAACTAAAGATAACAGGCCCAATATAAAGTGAGATAAGACAAATCTTATCTATGCCAAAGTTGTAAAATACCCTTGTTATAGCAATTAAAACTAATTAAAAACAACAACAACAACAACAACAATATTTTAGGACTGAAGTCTCAGCTGTCAGAGGGCAAGAGGCGGTTTATACCCAGCACAGATCACCAGACAGTCTCACTCTTACGTTAGTTTAAAATCTCCAGTTAACCTAACACACATGTCTTTAGGATGTGGGAGGAAGTTGGAATAACAAGAGAGAAACTCTCCATTAAAAAAAAAAAAACATATGAAAGCTGGAGCCTATCCCAGCAATCGTAGGGTGAGAGACGGGGTACACCATGGGCAGGCTGACAGTCAATAGCAGGGCTAACACATAGAAAAAGATAACTTCCTACTGACACTAATGGGCAATTTAGAATCATCAGTTAACCTAACCCCATTAACTATATGTCTGTGGACGGTGGGGGAAGCCGGAGTACCCGGGAAAGCCCACGCAAACACGGGGTTAACATTAAAACTCCACACAGAAAGATGGTGAACTCAAAATCAGACTTCTTGCTGAGGCAACAGCATAGACATGCACGCATTTAACGGGATGAGCTGAGGTGTTTCTATCAAGAACACTGAATAACCCAAAATGTAACGTATTAACGCAGTTAAATGTAAAAAAAAAAAAACAACCACCCCAAAACAAAAACAAAAAACAAACAAGCTAGGCGATTATATTCATCGCTTCCGTTTCATGTCATTTTAAACATATGGAGCTAGTTAGCGTTAGCACATCTAGACGCCGGTTAATTTAAAGCTCTAAATCTGAGAACCTACCTCGTCCAGGTCCACATAGGGACCAGCTCCTTCAGGAAACATTTCATCCACTGCAGGCTTCATGTTATTCTAAAAGCAGTTCCGCCGCAATTAGGTCAAACGGTGCGTTTGCGTTAGCAGTTATCGAGGCTTAAGTGGTGGTAAACAAAACAACCGTGTGCAACACTAATTCATGCCCGGTTTTCGCTGCTGACTTGCCGCTTTCGGTCCGCCCTCAGAAAAATATGGGTGATTATAATATTCCTCAATATGACCACGCGCAAAGCACGTTAAATCATTTCTAATAAATTAATAGATCAAATTAAAGTTCAAGTCTTTAAAGTTAAAACGGTAAGTGCGGTTTGCTCCATTTAAGTCCTGTTTTGACAGCCTGCAAAATATACTATAAATAGTGATCGCAAATTTTGAGTCTTTTTGTAAGCCTCTTGTTAAAGCAAAAATGGCAACAACAATAATAACAAATAAATAGATAATAACAATAATAATAATAATAATAATAATAATAATAATAGCAATAGTATAGAGAAAATACTAGATCTCTAAAGACTAAAAGAAATCTCAGACTCCATTACATATTTGAAGAATGGTTTGTTTATTTATTTGTGGCACTTTATATGACAATAAGAGGGCTATTTATGTCTAATTCTATTGTATATATGTGACTAAGCTACTAAAAAAAATCTGTGTTCCTTTTCACATCCCCCTTTTGTTTCATATTTATAATAATTTCCTTATTTCCCTTTAATAAACCCTCATGATAACATTTTTTTTTCATGTCATGCTCTTGTTACTTTTTCTCTCTTTTGGGTCTAGCTCCTCTCTTAGTGTTCATGTCCTGCATTGGTCTCATATCCTAGAGTGTCTCCTATGGGCTGGTGGGCGAAGAAGGCCCGGGCCATCTCATTGATGTAGTTGTAGGCACCGATGGATCTGAAGTACTCAATGTAGTTCCAGAAGTCAGAGGTGGTGTACGGCCAGTAGGGAACAGCCGGTGGTTCATCATAAGGCACTGAAAGACACATGGCATGTCAGAAAGGACAGGGTACATACAGTCTCAAACAGATGCTGTTACAGACCATAAAGTATCATGTTAGGGATTTACTGATGATATTTTGTAGTAAATATAGTTTTTGGTAGTAGTTCATATTCACACATTCAGAAAAGCACCAGGTGTTTTTAACTCCTGATATATCACAGGCACCGTTTCCCACATATGAAAGTGAAAAGAGAGGCAATGGCTATTTATTTTTCACAGAGAATAAAGTGAACCACAACGCTGCACAGGCATTGCCTTTGTTGACTTATTTAACATATTCTATGGAAAATGTGGTTCTTACAATGCTTTCATTTCCACCAGGTATTTAGATCAGCAAAGGGTTTTGTTGCTGTCCCAACTCAATCACAGAACAATGGTATTGTATTAGGTAATCCTAAGTGTAAAAGCTTTATTTTGACAGCTAAACACTGGCAAATCATAACAACAATAGTTGCCTCATATTTTAAAGTAAAAAAAACAACAAAAAACCCTGCAACAATAGAGCAAAACCCCCAACAATCAGATGACCCCCTCTGAGCAAAAATAACAGGTGATAGTGGGAAGGGAGAACTGGTGTTTACCACTCTCAGAGAGATACAACCAACATTATAGCTCATTAGAAACATCTTTATTGCATTTAAAATCATATATTTGCTCTTGCTGCTAAATGCAAACGTTAATTCAGGTGTCCAGGTAGAAGCCTGTTTAAAATGAAAATTGAATGTTAGTTTGTAGAATAAATTCCTACAAGTCATGAGTTGAAGAGATTATTATAAACAAAAAAATGTGCATGTCATATCAACGCTCCTTTTAAAGGCTAAAAAGACCAAATTATTAACTAATATGATTTGTCTCTAGTATTTCTCTCTAAATAAATACCTGATCTATGCATCCTGATTTTTTTTAGCATTAAAAGTGTTCTAGTTTATTAAAGTTGCTTTAAGATTCCATTTGAAGACTGTTACCACCCCATCCACCCATTTATAAGCAAGGCTTATATCACTGTGGAGAAATTCTTTTCCTTGGTAGGGTCACAAGAGTCTCAGAGGTCACTCACCGCTGTTGGAGCCTACATGTGAGAAAATAATGACTTAGCATCTGTCATGTGAGTCAGTATTTAAGGACAAGCATAGCTGACGCGCCCTTTCTCCTTTGTATTCTTGTATTCCAACAACAGTGTGTGGGGAGGAAATTCAAATATACATGAATGGCTTTCCTTTGTGCGAATGCTCCCTGTTGACATAGTTGCTTTGAGTCGAGCTCAGTGCTATAAAAGGCTGTGGAAAAAAACTGAATGTCTTCAAATAACCCTCATGATGAACCTGGTGTTGAGTCCACATGACTCATTTGACCAAAAGACATTGACTAATTTATGGATGACAATGCTTCCCAATATTTATTTGAAATAAAAAAAATGTAGCAGTTCATTTTCCTATTTGTAAACATTATATGCCATGTACTTGTAATGTTATCTACAGAAGAGTTGTGAAAAGTTATAGAAAACTTTTGATGCAGATATAATAATAATAATAATAATAATAATGATAGGACATATATTTCAAAGAGAATGCAGGGTTTGATTCACCGGCCGCATTTGGCTACTCATGTATGCAAAGTTCATTGAGCTTTTTTATATGTCTGAAGACGTCTAAAAGAAGTTTGAAAAGTTACCTCCTTCTGGGATGATCCTGGCCTCTGCAATGAGGAGATGGAGAAGGAAGGGGGGAAGGGAGAGAGGGAGAAGGGGGGGAAAAGTTAACATTTCAGGCATTCCTTGAGCACAAAGATGGGATTCAGGTCTGGAAAAGAGAGCTTTTTCCTAGGGGACTACAAATACCTGCTGCCTCCTCAAATATTATTGTTAACTATTCGCACACACACGCACAAACAGACTAAACCAGAAGGAATTCATCATGGAGACTCAGTCAGAGTCCTCTTTGTACACAAAACAAATCCTCTCCAGCAGCACTGTTACATCACATGATTTCCAGCTATTTTCACCGACATTTCTACATGTACATATATCAAACTTAGTGTTAAAACTTATTAATGTTTGCACTGCATGAATAAACTCAACTTTAGCTACAACACACCAACTCTTGAATTCAAGGGAACATATTTTCTGTGGATTAAAAAAAGAAAAACTCACCACTGAGATGACAGGCAAAGAGGCAGAAGACAATACCGAGCAACACCAGCAGCTTCATGTCGCCCTCCTAAATGAAGAAAATGCACACCAATGCTGTAGTTTGTTTGTTTTTTTGTCTATGTTGCAAAAGTGAAATCTCTTAAACAATAAATAAAGTGAATATCTTGATATATATACTAGAAATCTTCTGAAACCAGAATCAAACTCTGCAGCTGTTTACCTGTGAATAGTCTGTGAAGCCGTGCAATGAGATGCTGCTGATCTTCTGCTGGTTCACTGAGGTCTGTGGTGTGAGGGGCTCAGTGAAGGAAGAGGCAGCCGACCTCCAAAAACACACTTAAGCAAACACACACATGCAAGCACATAACCCCGCCAGGCCTTGCCCAGATTATACTGTACCCTGTGTACTCAGAGGGGAGCTGTCCTCATATTTTCACAAATATTTCTCTCAGCTGTGTACACATCGCACCTACTAAAAAAAGAAAAAGAAGAAGTAGTTTGATTTGTTTTGAATTTCAGGCTCATTTATAGCTGTTTAATTTGGGAGGAAAGTAAAAAATTGAACACAATAGCAAGTTGGTCCTTCTGGACCACCACTGTCTATCCTGCTACTGATCGAGTCTAATAGTTAATGCTGTAAAACAGTTTTACTTCTGATAAAGTAGAGCTGAGCTGAATGGCTTTTATTATTTTTAAATGATTATTCTTTGTTTATAGAAATAAACAGACAAGCATTTTTTGATAAACAGATAAACATTTTACCCCAACAAAACCTACTGCAGCAACTGTAATGTAAACTGAGGTGTAAATTCTGATTAAAACACCCAAACAAAAACTGGGAAAGAGAAAAGGCAGCATGAATGGCCACAAGTGTAAATCTCTCCTGACTCTTTTAGTAGAGCAGTAACATTTGGTTCCCCATAATAAATATTTAGTTCCCTGTATAAATAGTCAATGAACTGGTAATCTGCAAACATTTTTTTTTATTTTATTTTAGTCACATTTTTAAGGATGAAGCCAAATATTTGCTGGATCCACATTCTTAAACCTGACAAATAAAATTGTCACCATTAAAATTAAATGGCATCCTCACAGCCCCACAAGCTACGCGTCTGGTGCCTTCTTCACTAATCCAGACACAATTCTCAGTCCATGTCTCAGCTGCCAGTTCAGAGTTGGCTAGTTCTGGTTGCCACTCAATCCCAGGACTGACACAGAGAAACAGGCAGGCATTCACATGCACATTCATTTATAATGTCTTTAAAGCAACATCTTTGTGATGTTTTCATGCCACAAAGAAACCCCTGCATCACTGTGCTGCAAGAATAATCTGTCGACTATATAAAAGTGATACTTCCCCCCTTTATATAAATCATGTCAGCGGTAACCCTTAAAATCTAAAAATTTATTGAAAATACTGCATTTCCCCAATCAGAGTGAATCAGAATAGAATGTTCAATATATTAATGATGGTTGTAAAGAGTAACTGTAATATACACAGAACCTTTTTTTCATCACCAAGGAAAATGATCCACTCTAGTGTCAATATGCAAACATGAAGTTCAGAGAGTAATGTACATCATGATATCATCTTTCTATCATCTCCTCTATCTTTTTTTCCTCAGTGTTGTAGTTATTTGCCTTTTAGGCACTTTTTCATGTTCTTGTCTTTGTTTTACCTGTTCCTCAACTTTCTCTACAGGGAGTGCAGAATTATTAGGCAAATGAGTATTTTGTCCACATCATCCTCTTCATGCATGTTGTCTTACTCCAAGCTGTATAGGCTCGAAAGCCTACTACCAATTAAGCATATTAGGTGATGTGCATCTCTGTAATGAGAAGGGGTGTGGTCTAATGACATCAACACCCTATATCAGGTGTGCATAATTATTAGGCAACGTCCTTTCCTTTGGCAAAATGGGTCAAAAGAAGGACTTGACAGGCTCAGAAAAGTCAAAAATAGTGAGATATCTTGCAGAGGGATGCAGCAGTCTCAAAATTGCAAAGCTTCTGAAGCGTGATCATCGAACAATCAAGCGTTTCATTCAAAATAGTCAACAGGGTCGCAAGAAGCGTGTGGAAAAACCAAGGCGCCAAATAACTGCCCATGAACTGAGAAAAGTCAAGCGTGCAGCTGCCAAGATGCCACTTGCCACCAGTTTGGCCATATTTCAGAGCTGCAACATCACTGGAGTGCCCAAAAGCACAAGGTGTGCAATACTCAGAGACATGGCCAAGGTAAGAAAGGCTGAAAGACGACCACCACTGAACAAGACACGCAAGCTGAAACGTCAAGACTGGGCCAAGAAATATCTCACGACTGATTTTTCTAAGGTTTTATGGACTGATGAAATGAGAGTGAGTCTTGATGGGCCAGATGGATGGGCCCGTGGCTGGATTGGTAAAGGGCAGAGAGCTCCAGTCCGACTCAGACGCCAGCAAGGTGGAGGTGGAGTACTGGTTTGGGCTGGTATCATCAAAGATGAGCTTGTGGGGCCTTTTCGGGTTGAGGATGGAGTCAAGCTCAACTCCCAGTCCTACTGCCAGTTTCTGGAAGACACCTTCTTCAAGCAGTGGTACAGGAAGAAGTCTGCATCCTTCAAGAAAAACATGATTTCCATGCAGGACAATGCTCCATCACACGCGTCCAAGTACTCCACAGCGTGGCTGGCAAGAAAGGGTATAAAAGAAGAAAAACTAATGACATGGCCACCTTGTTCACCTGATCTGAACCCCATTGAGAACCTGTGGTCCATCATCAAATGTGAGATTTACAAGCAGGGAAAACAGTACACCTCTCTGAACAGTGTCTGGGAGGCTGTGGTTGCTGCTGCACGCAATGTTGATGGTGAACAGATCAAAACACTGACAGAATCCATGGATGGCAGGCTTTTGAGTGTCCTTGCAAAGAAAGGTGGCTATATTGGTCGCTGATTTGTTTTTGTTTTGTTTTTGAATGTCAGAAATGTATATTTGTGAATGTGGAGATGTTATATTGGTTTCACTGGTAAAAATAAATAATTGAAATGGGTATATATTTGTTTTTTGTTAAGTTGCCTAATAATTATGCACAGTAATAGTCACCTGCACACACAGATATCCCCCTAAAATAGCTAAAACTAAAAACAAACTAAAAACTACTTCCAAAAACATTCAGCTTTGAGTTTTTTGGGTTCATTGAGAACATGGTTGTTGTTCAATAATAAAATTATTCCTCAAAAATACAACTTGCCTAATAATTCTGCACTCCCTGTATATTTGAGTTGTGTGTGTGTGTGTGTGTGTGTGTGTGTGTGTGTGTGTGTGTGTGTGTGTGTGTGTGTGTGTATATATATATATATATATATATAAATAAATAATTTTTTTCTTGGAATAATTAATAGATAATGGGTTACCTAACTCCTTTGTACAATTTTAACACTTTAACTTAGTGATCATTTTATTTAGAATTTACATGTCTTTTCAAAAGGCAGCAACAATTAAAAACAGATATATTGAAGTGGGATGAGTTCATAAGAGAGGTATAACTGAACGTGTCTATTGGTTATTATTTATCCTTGCAGTTCTGATCTGTGTGTGTCATCCTGAAAATGTCGATTCCTTCATCAATTAGCAGCTGTTTGGCGTAATGCACAGTCTCTGGAGGCAGATAGGGCGACCGGGCAAGAATCCAGCTGTAGTTGAAATGAAATATGCGAAGGATGTCTGTGCAGGAGTACACGACAGACAAGCTGGTGTAGTCAGTAGTCAGAACCCAGTATGGCACATATGGAGTGACTGAGAACAAAGAGAAAAAAAATGTATAAAAAACAAACATTTTTCCAAAGGAGAATCTCTATATTGATTTTCTGAATAAAACTGATCCAACTTAAATGTGTAATATTATGGAGCCTGACAAATATATGATTTTTAGTGACTTAAAAATCTGCTTTTGGTTTTCTTTTTCTCCGACAAATGAAACAAACAGATTTTGTGTAGTTTTTTTTTATTGAACTATTTATGCTTTGCCTCTGCTCTGATCTGCTGGTTGATTTATTTGTGGCTTTCGAGTTTGTTTCAAACAGGGACATAGCATGGTGGAAGAAACAAGCAACATCAACATTCATAGCAAGTCCCAAGGGTGTTTCTTTTATTGGCTAAAATGCTAATACTGATAGATCAGCAAATATGTAATATGAGTTGATAAAATCAGCCCACTGATAAATTAGTCAAGGTAATTACAAAATTAAAACATCATGATGATACAACAGGTTCAATAAATAAGACCGGCTACAGCCATGACATTAAAACTGTACAGTATCACAGTGCTTTAAGGCAAATGCTTGTATCAGCATGTCAGTATACTCACAATCTCACACTATATTGTCATCAACTAAAGTACTGGACAGCTCCAAATTATAGCCAACAGAAGGTGTTTGAGTGAAAAAATACAAATGTCAAGATGTAATTTCAAAGGACCACCAGACTTCGTACAATTTGATCTCAGTAAAGCAGGAATACTGCAACGTTTCATCAAATAGTTGATAAAATAAGGATAATAAGTACTTACAATATGAGAAACTGACTCCCAGTTTGGCCGGTTCTCGTGGGTCTGAAACTACACCTGTCCCTTCTGCATGCCTCTTCTTATCTTTGCTGAAATGAAAAAATATGTCAACAAAGATTTCAAACAGACTAACTATTAATTCAACTAATTATAAAATCTGCTGCTGGAGGCGTGGCAGACAGAAAGACAGAATCCCTCATGTAGGTAAACTCCACCTCGGGTGTGCCGGCAATCAGCTTTAGGTCAGTTGTCCATGGTCAGTGTCAGCTTTATTACTTTTTGCTCATCATACAATACACACCCTGAAGGAGTCTAAAAAAACTCACAAAAAAATCAAATCACCCATCATCATGGCTTGGACCAAGGTGTGCTTTGAGCTACTGCTGTAAGCCCTTTGATTTGAACATAGATGTATCTTCCTAACCACGCTAGAAACTGAGACAGACTCACTATTCGTGGAATCTTTTGCTTTTAACATCCTGGTCATAATACCTATAACCAGATGGCAGTTGCCTATCCCCTGGAATGTTTGACTCTTAGACCTTATCACCTTTGTTTTACTTGTTTGATGTTTCACATGCCTTTTGCCTATGTTTAACACTCACTTGTGCATTGATGTAAATAGCATTCCTTTTCAGGGTTGGCTTACCTATTCATCACTTGTCACTTAAAGCCGATGGTTAACTGTTTGTCATTCCAGGCTCTGGATGTAATCTCTGAAAGTAATCCTCAAATTTATATTGTATTCTGTCATCTGTGAGTCGCCAATATACTGTGCTCCTATTGGTTGTCTTTTTCATTACTTGCATCAAAGTTGGGAGAAGTTTGTCACTGTGGCAACATGGCAAACTAAAACGGCAAAAGTCCTGTGCAACGTTAATTCAAACAAGAATCTTTTTTCAAATAAGAGGAGTTGCCCATTGCTGACCATAACAAAGGATTTAGATTTAAAGCACTTTTACGCTGTTTACTTTCTTGAATCTGGGACTATATACAGACATATTTCATACATAGAGAAGAACATGATTTTTGGTACAATGAGTTTTGAAACAAAGCATTCTTTCTGATTCTTTACACAGACAACAGTTTTTATGCCAGAAACAGTAGAATTATTTTTGTCTCCAGCATCATATCAACCATACAAATGAGAGTGATATCTTTTCAGTGGTATCAATATTCCTTCAAAAGAGTATATGCTAAAAGAAAAATGGAAGTTGCAGAGAAATGTGGTGTCAAGCGAACCAACAATACGAATCCTTTGCTATAGTACTTACTAGATCTGCGAGGTCAGCAGCTGGATGGTCCCATCTCTCCTAATGGAGTAGTTTATCTCAATGCACTTTCCTCTTGCAAAGGGAGCAGGCAGCTTCTCAATCTCATACCATTTACCCAGGTACTGTAACAACCATAGGCAAGTCATTAGATCTGTGCAACTCTTTGTTTAATAATTATAATTATTTCATTTGTATATCATTAAATAAAACATAGTTAGAAAATGCTTCACAGTTTGCATAAAATCACACATTGAAGATAGGTGTACATATTCAAGCACACAAAAAACACGGTCAGACATGTGGTCTTACACTCATTCTTGCATACGCACTCACATAAATACATATTAGAAGAACAAAAGCCAAAAATATTGGGAATAAATTTGAGGAAATGCTAACCTATAGAAATTAATTTTCAGAAGGCTAAGGCTGACCCAATGTTTAGAATTGCAATAGCCTCTAGATTTAAAAGAAGAGGGTGTGTGAGAGGGTGTAAAAGAGCCCAATCAGATGATCAGAGAGGACGACTGTAGTTATAAGGTCCCAGTAGCTCAGCTATATATATATATATATATATATATATATATATATATATATATATATATATTTAGGAGCCTTTATATTTAGGTCTTTATATGTAAATTTTTTTTAATGGATTTCACTGAAAGGCGGAGAAGGAAAGCCATTATAGGAGTGTATGCCTTAGTTTGTACTCACCTGCTGAAGGTTAAAGTTGGGCTGCACCTTCGGAGTAGGACAGGGACCCCAGTGATAAGTCTGAGCTGATAGCAGAGGGAGCATCAGAAGGAGAAAGCACACACCAGACATTGTTCCTTCAGGAGATTAGGGTAGAAGTTACATTAGACGAGAGCTATTGCAGGAGTGTATATTTTCAGTAGCAATAATGCAAGAGCTGCATTAATAATATACTTAGAATTTCAGTAAAAAGATACACTATGGGTATTAAAACATAAATCTTTATGCTCAAGATGTTTGTTGTATTTCCATTTTATTAAAGTTATTAAAGCGTTCTTACCTGAGCTCTGTACAGATGTCAGGTGGAAGTTAGAGGCTGAGCTCTCAGTCACTGTCTGAGCTCTCCAGACAAACACAGGTCAGCCTTCGCATTACGTCACTCGGACAGCATAAGGACATCTGTTTAACTAATTGTAATCATGCGCACATTCCTGTATGGTGAAAGTGCTGTCACTGTGAGAAAGGATGAATGTCGTTATTCATTCAGGAACCGCTGTGTTAATGCTGGGTTCATCCCCGAATTAAGCTGATTTATTTCTTCATCATTTTCATTTGAATTGTTTGTCATACACCTGAAGATGCCACCTTGGAATGAGGGAAATTATATAAATGATATTATTCTTCATCGCCTTTAAATGGTTTACAGATAAAATAACTAGCTGAAAATCAGTACTGCTGGCTCTTCAGTTGTACCGCTTTATTGTGATTTGAGGCTAGGAACAAAGATGATTTATGTGTGATATTTCTTCCACTTTATTACAGTGAAATTGCAAATACTTTTTTCTTTATTAAAAATAAAATGCCCCTCAATTATTTCACTGTGGGTCAGGATCGTATAGCATTTTCTTCATTTAATGACAGTTATAATGAATGTAAGCCAAGCCAGTGTTTAATCGGTTCATCTTTAATGCCAGCAGAATCTTAGCAAAGTTTTTCCTACACCAAGTACAGCATGTTTCATGGATTATTACATGCAATCAAGGATATGCAAACACTCTTTAGTTGATTAAATCCAAAACCTTTAAAAATAGGACAGCTTTTACTGAATAGTTTCCAACTATCAGGCGGCTCACACAGAGTTCAAACCATTTCTGTGTTCATGTCTGTATGACAGCACTTTGATTTTTGAAGAACTGTGACATGAAGATGAATCATGATGGAAATAACTTTTGCTCGATGAGATGATCGTTTAACTGCAAAACATATTAAAACACAAAAATAATGTACTTTTTAAAAACAAAGGCTCATGTAAAAAGTTACAGGCGTAGGTAATCAAGGAAAAAACCCTCAGAGAGAAAAACACACTCTACAATAACCGAACATCTCTGCCAGTTCTTGCTAAACGCTACAGCTCTGATCTGTGGGAGTCATATTGGAAATGTCGATCCCCCCGCTGATCAGCATCCGCTTGGCCTGATCCACCATCTGTGGAGGCAAAGAAGGTGACCGCGCAAGAATCCAGGCGAAATCAAAGTAGAAGATCCCAAAGACATCTTTGCAGGAGTACGCAATGCTATAGTTGGTGTAGTCGGTTGACAGAACCCAGTATGGGGTGTAAGGAAGAACTGGGAATAAAGATCAGAAACAGAAATAAAATGTTAAAAGGAGTGTTGTAACAGTTAAAACAATATATATATATATATATATGAATATGATAAAGGAGGTACCTACAAGACAAGAAGTTGACTCCAAGCTTGGCTGGTTCTTGTGGGTCTATAACTTTGGCTGTCCCTTCCAGGTACCACCTTTTACCCTGACTGAGAGAGACAAATATGCGATTTCATCAATCTATTCATTGTGTCATATCTCTTATCATACCAAGGTCTGTCTCTAGTGCATTTGCTCCTAATCAAAACTTCACTTGAGGTGTGTCACCACTAAGCCTTTTGTCAATATAGATTACATGGCATTTTTTCTTACTCAACCCAGCTCTTCAGAAGAAAAATACTTGTGCAAACATTAAATCAACACTCGGAACAAATCCAAAGAAAAGTCACTAGAAGTAAAGTTCAAGGTTTCACCCTGCAGACAAACACATCCATTATTAGCCATCTATTACCAGCGGCCAATTGCTTCAACAACATTAATGCTACTGCAAGAAACTAGACTTTTTTTCTTTGTTGTTATAGTTAAAAGGATTTTTTGATATCTGCAGGCGGAAGTATACTAGCTTTTCCCTGCGTTATTCTCCTTTATGCTAAATGTAGAATGTTTAGCTGATTTTAGAGTTTAGAAATGTGTTAACATAGAATGTAGAACTATTGTAGAGACTCTGCCCTTAAAGTAATAAAGGCTGACTGTGTCGTGAACTTAGGAGTAGAGTGTAGGAGACCTCCCCCACTGAGTGGAAATTCCCCAGAGGATGTTTTAGGGTGGGGGTCTCAACATTTGTAACTGGATAACTGTGGTCTGGAAGGGAGAGGGGTTTTATGACCTCTAGGGAGTTACCTACACCCACAGTGTTTTAACTGTCACGCACACACATCCACACGCACACTCACTCATGTGCACTCACACATACACACAGGTATGCGTACACAGTCACACACGAGCACTCACATAGACACGTGGGAACGCGCACATGTAGGCATTCATGTGCTCGTGCACATAGACACAGACAGAGTTTGCAGCACACCGTAGGGGGTTTTATGATGGGGTCGCTTCTATAAAGCTGGCTGTAACTAACAAAGGGGTGAAGATTTTGGAGAGGGACACCGGCCTCGTCTTCCCTTCTAGAAGTGCATGCTTAAATGAAGATAAATGAAGATGAGTAAAAGATGAATAAAGATTGTGTGAAAATGACTACCAGAGATGGGCAGTAACGCGTTACCGGTAACGCGTTACAAGTAACGCGTTACTGTAATCTGATTACTTTTTCAAGTAACGGGTAAAGTAAGGGATTACTATTGCAAAAACGGTAATTAGATTACCGTTACTTTCCCGTAGGAACGCTGCGTTACTGCGTTACTAAAACCGTGATTTTTTTGCGAGAATGTCTCACGACAGTGACGTAAGCGAGTGCGCCGTTAGTGACAACAGCTGTGTGCAGATCAACAATGGATAATATATCGATTGTGGGAGAGAGTATGAGCGTGCAGCGTTTAAAGCGTGGAAGTACTGACCTTACTTTGAGTTTGATTCCATAAAAAGTGACAAAAACATTAGCGTCCATCGTGCGTGGGAAGAAAACTTCTTTTTACAGCGAAAAAAACCCCTAAACTTCCAAGCAAGCACCGAGTGCGCAACGACATAATGGGAAACTCGCGGATTCTTCAACTGACCGCGGCACACCTGCACCAGGGTAAACCTCCGCCTACCGCAGTCCTGCTTTACAGGTGAAAATAGAGCAACAAGACCGCTGAGTCTTTGACTTTATTTATTTTCTGCTGTGTTTTACTTGCATCTATTTGAAAGAGTGAGTGTAAACACAAAAAATATTTTATGTGCTGGAATGTGCAGAAAATAGGTTTAAATGTTAAACAAATTTATTCAAGTCAGAGAATGTTGCATATAATTAAATTTTTGCTTGATGCATAAAGTTAAAAGATTAAAACTGATAAAACAAGTAAAAAAAAAAAAAGAGACTTTTCCATTTGATTACATTTTGTATGATGGATTATGTAGAAAAAGTAGAATTGGGCTGAAAGATCTATCGCTTTATCACCTCTTCAGGTTGTAAATCGTGTTTTTAAAAAGTAACTAAGTAACTAAGTAATTAATTACTTTTGAAAATAAGTAATCAGTAAAGTAACGGGATTACTTTTTGGGGGAAGTAATCAGTAATTAGTTACTGATCACTTTTTTCAAGTAACTTGACCAACACTGATGACTACTGAGTCCGGTGCCATCTCTGGATGCTCGAGGAATAAAAAGAACCGGGGTAAAACTGATTTCTTAACATAAGCTTATCTAACTCTACGGACAAATGAATAGTATCAGTCCATCTAACCTATATTCCAGTCATCAATCCATCGACCTGATCCTTCAGTACTTACTGGTTCTGGGGGTCCCACACCTGTGAGTACGACACTTGAACAGACCCATCTTCCATCATGGTGTTTTCCTCCCTGATGCACTGTCCTCTTCCAAAAATATCGGGCAGCTTTTCAATCTCATACCACTTACCCATGTACTGTAACAAAAAAAAAAAAACCAAAAAAAAAAAAACCCAAAACACCCAGCTATGAGTTCTGCACTAAAAAATGTTTACTCTGGATGCATATATCTCTTTGCTCACCGGTTGAAGGGTGAAGTTAGATTGCACCTCTGGAATAGGGCAGGCACCCCAGTGAAAAGTCTGAGCTGAGATCACGGGGACCAGCAAGAGAAGAAGGTACGTAGCAGACATGGTTCCTTTAGAAGATAAAGGGGGGATTGCAGAAGTTATGTTATGCGGCATTTATACCTGTCTCAGTTCATCCAGCCTTTTTAATACATGTAGAGAGTGTGTTTCACTCTATTTCTAAAGTTGAAAAATATCATCACCTTTTATACTGAAAGGTTAACGGAAACTAAATACAATACATTTTTTCCTCACTCTTAAGATTTGAAGCAAGTTCCCCATTTAGTTGTGAAATGGTTAGAAGGTCACAGATTTATTAAATTAGACAGAAGAAAGCGACAGAACAAAGTTTTGCATTCTGTGAGGGTTAACTATTGTAGCAAATATTGTCACACCTGTTTTCCTGGTTTCAGAAATGCTTTCTGTGAGACACTGCGAAGCATGTGTTCAGCACCATGTCATAATCATTAAAAATATATATTTTAATACGGACAACAAGCATATGGTAAATGCAATCTGCAAAGATATCAGAATACATTCTGATTTAGGATAACACAAAAAAAATGATAAAAATGAGTGAAAATTAATGCTGGAGTGAGTATTACAGAAAACTGTATTTAAAAATATCAACATTGCTAAAACAGTACAAATTTTCAATTGAGTTTGGTGTTTTTTCTGTTAAAAAAAAAAAAAAAAGTAATTTAAGATCTTACCTGAGCTGTGTGCGAATGTCAGGTGAAGGTCCGAGGCTGGGAGAAACTGAGTGTGTGAGCTCTAGGAACAAACATTTTATATACAGTTCACAGAACAACAGAGGTTGGCCTCCACAACACGTCAAACAGCACTCACCAGCTCCTTATCGCTAGTCATAAGAATATTCTTTTGTTGTGAAATGTCACTGGGATAAGGGTTAAATATTATTGATTACATTTTTTCATTCAGGCCTCATATGTTAATGCTCACTTTATCTCAGATTTGCTTTGTCATTATGCAATGTGTTTTTTGCTATTATTGAAAAATGTACCTTTTAGGTAAATTACATGATAGATAAACTGTCAGCTTTAACTATTTGAAGCTGACATTTCTCTTCTTTACATAAATCATAGTTCACTGTCACTCGCAAGGTTAATAATAGTTAACATAAAAATAAACCAAGCTGCTGTTTAATGTGCAAGAAATTTTAATCTATACTGAACCTTAATAAAATTTTTCAATCTCAAGAACAACTCATTTGACTTATTGTAGTTGTTGTCAATAATAATAAATACACTATTAGGCAATGAAACCAATGTCATGTTCAATCTATAATATCCAGAGACAGTAAGAAGCTAACCCTGAGTTAAACTACAAAACATAGATATCAATGGAAAGCCCAGGATGTCCACTATTTAGTACATTAGGACTTAGTATGGTAGCTCAGATAACTCAAAAGAAATAGACCAAAAGCAAATGTCCAATACAAAGGACGTAAATGAGCAGGCTGGTTCTAAGGAGGATATGATGAAGATGCAATTTGGTAATTTAAGTGGAAACACTATTAAATTCTCAGGATATCATAAAACATTAAAAGACAGCAACAAAGTAAAACAGGTACAGATCTGAAATCTGAAAAGATAAAATTACTTATATCAGTTATTTCCTATTTCTGCAGTTCTGATTTGTGTGTCATCTTGGAAATGTCAATTCCTTCGTCAGTCATGAATTGTTTGGCATGATCGACCATCTCTGTTGGCTGTTAGGGCAATTGTACAAAAATCCCTGGGTAGTAGAAATGGAATATGTCAAAGTCACTTTTGCAGGAATACATTCTTTACAGTATGGCTGCTAGTAGTAATATGATGGCACTAGTCCAATATAGCGGCCAACCAAACCCGTTTGACAACCTGTTTGATCGGTTTCGTGCGTGTGCGCATGCGCGTTCAGGTGTGCTGGGGGTATGCGAGTTCATGTGTGGAAACACACAGGGCTCAGAGAGGTAATATGAGTTCATGTGTTTTTAACTGGGTTTTAATTTAATCAAACCATGGGTTTTTAATTCAACTACTTTTATTGCTTTGGCGTGTCTCAACATTTAGTTATGCAGACATATGTGTTCTTAAAAGCAATTCTTTGTTTTAGCGTGGAGTGGTGGAAGCCGTTTTGGTTCACAGTGTGCATTAACATGCAGGAATGCTTCTTATTTACATCTAGTCAAAAGTGTTGGTAATAGTGTTTTAATCACACTCATTTTGTGATTCTGACAATGTCTCAGCTTGCAGTGATGGAAGCATTTTATTTTAAAAACGGCACAAAATGGCAATTTCTTCTGAATGGGCAATTTCAGCCTGTTCACAAGCGTTCCGTTTAATCAAACCACTAGTTTTAGTTTAACTAGTTTTTTTACGCATCTACTGGGGTTTCTTTCACGGGTTGATGCGATCATTTTATTTAAAAATCGGGATTTCGGGATGTTGAACTAGATGGAGACAGAGCCAGCTAGTTGTTTTTAGTGGCCGGTATTGGCTCTTTTTGTAATTCTACGAGAAGGTAAAAGCCCCGCAGATGTACCAGTCGAGCAGGGTCTCGCCTATTTTCTGAAGTAGCCAGCAACAGCGGACCCTTAGGCCTATCTTGGCCAGTTACACCGGAGCTCAGCAACAGCCTGCCCCACCCTCATTGTTTTAAACTTGCACAGCAAGGTGCCCTGCAGGTGTATCGCCCCCCATCGACATCTCATCTATTGTTTTTGGAAGCACCCGGTCCTATATGAAGCGTGCACCAATGCTAAGTGCATGAAGTATACCTTTACACCTATAGCTGAAAAGAGTCTGCATCCATAATTTGTGGAACAATTGATTTGTTTTATAATGTGGCACTTTTTTTTCCCCCACAAACTGCAGATGATGAAATCCTCTTTATTTGAGAAAGTGTCCCTAAGGTATTGCTGCTCACTGAGTTCCCTAGCTACTTCTTTACTATGTCAGTAAACTTTTTGAACAAGGCAGGTATCACAGATTTAAAGGCACATCTTAATTGAAGCAAAGGCAAAAAATTGGAATGAATTTTATGTGGCTGTTCATATTAAATCCATCAAAGAGTGAAAATCCAAAAAGCTGCTGCAATCCTTTGTATTAATGATCTCTTTCTGTGTGTGTGTGTGTGTGTGTGTGTGTGTGTGTGTGTGTGTGTGTGTGTGTGTGTGTGTGTGTGTGTGTGAGAGAGAGAGAGAGAGAGCGCGTGCGTGCGTGCTCGCAGAACGAAAGTCAAGGCAGGGTGGGTTTTTTTTATGCATTTCCAATCAGCTTTTTTGTTTTGTTTTGTTTGATTTACAAGAAGTGTACACTGTTCCAAAAAAATAGTAATGTCAAAGTATCTTACTGTATATTTTACAGTTTTGTACTGTCTTTCTAGAATATCTTCAATTTACATAAGTAGACTGTGATTTTACATGTCAAAGGTAAAATAACATAACATCACTGTAAATATAGTAAAACACAATTTACTTGTTTTTTAAACATATTTTTTGTACATATGCATATTTAGATTGTAAAAATACATTCAGAAATGTATCATAATTTCACAAATATTTGTCTGTTATGTGAGAGAATGATCTGTTAAATTCAAATGTAATACTATGGAAAAATATATAAAATGATTGAAAATTAATGAGAATAATCAATAATTAAAGGAGTATTTGAATTATAATTTTGCTGAAAATTTCATGTCATCTAGGTCTGATTCAATAATTCAGAGGTAACAAGTGAAAATATCATTGATGTTTTCTCTATTATTATGTTGCTCTTTGTTGTTTGCTGTCTCCTCTGTTTGTTTGTTTGTTTGTTTGTTTGTTTGTTTTTTCTCCATACAGGTGACCCAGGAGTTTTTTTTTTTTTTTTTGTCTCTCTTCCCCCCCCTTCTCACCGTCTCTTCTCCCCTTGGGTTTTCTTTCTTTCTCTCCCCCTCTCTCTCTCATTCATTCCCCCTGTCCTATTTATTAAAAAAAAAAAAAAAAAAAAAATGACAAAGGATGAACTGAAGCTCTGCCATCACGTAATGTCGCATACTGCTGTTTCTGATGTCATTTAAAAAAAAAAAAAAAAAAAAAAAAAAAAGAAAATATCATTGATAGGAATAAAAACTAAAAAAAATTGCACGGCCACGCTGTGCTAATTATATATTTCAAAAAATAAATGTAGAGGTAGGAATTGCAATTAATATAAATCTCAAAGTATTCACAACATTCCTGAACAGAAATAGGCCTCTGCACCTGGGGTGAGGGAGTGGCCATGAAAACAATGTGACATTGTTTTCATGGCCACTCCCTCTGCATATTTCTTAAGAAATGAAGCGTCTTTACTGGGATATTTATTGTCAAACTATGCGATTTTCCAAATGTGTGTGGAATAAAATGTTGTGACCAAGAATCATTCAGGATTAACAACACAAACTGTTTTGATAGCAGAAACAGTCTGTCTTATAGTTCCCATACTTTACCGCTAGTTTTACAAACACATTCTTCTTCATGTCTGTTTACATGGTTTTTGTGAAACTGATTTTCAATAGTACAACCAATGTCTAACTTTTCTTTGCTCCCCAGTATGAATGCAAGAATTTTGCAGGCTTTATTGAAACAATTTAACACTCAATGCCATAAACAGAGTTGATCCATGTCTCTATGGACACTGTTTCATACATCAACAGCTCTGAAAATCACTTTTAAAGTAATGTAGAACATGATCTCTCTCACTCTGTGTCTCTAAACCCAGCAAACTGACAATCACCTCTAAACAAGGGGTTAGTTTATTGGTTTTTTGTTTGTTTTGTTTTGTTTTTCTATCAGGCGCAACCACCAGACTAAGTTTGTAGTCTCACCTACTAATATAATAATAATAATAATAGATTTTATTATAGCACAATATTCAGTTACTACTTTGACTTTCTTACTTTGAGCACATTTCTGAGCCCATACATTATCAGACTTTTACTTGAGTATTTCTGACGTTAGCAGCTATACTTCTACTTAAGTAAAAAATGCCTGCACTATCAATATATAAAGATGTCTGTAATTCTTGAACAGTTCATGCAAAAATGATAAATTAAACCTGCACCACAGCTAACGCTTTTTAATAACCAATAACAGGTGTATTTCTTAGATCTAGTGATACAGTCAAAACACTCTGCTTGTATAATGCCATATTCTCTCCCAGCGTACCCTTGTCTCACTACAGGGTGATTCCAAAAGCACAACTCAATAAACAGAGACTCTAAAACCAGAACAGAAAGATAATGTTGGAAGATCAAAGATTAAGGTTTGTGTTTTTATAGCACGAAGTAAACTGTCCCCCATAGTCTTCTAGGGCTTGTTGTGCGTACCTTAGAGGTCAGATTATACATTAGTCATACTTCCAAAACCATTTTGAATTCCATTTATAACTGAGATGTCAAGCTGTTATCAGACATCTTATGCTCACCAGGAGCATGTATCCCCAACTTCAAAACCTTAAGGGGTCAAATTCACAAACCCAACATGGGCTCATTCAACACAGAGGCCAGAAGTGAATGTCGGCCTTTACTGACACACTGTAAATACAGGGAGTGCAGAGTTATTAGGCAAATGAGTATTTTGTCCACATCATCCTCTTCATGCATGTTGTCTTACTCCAAGCTGTATAGGCTGGAAAGCCTACTACCAATTAAGCATATTAGATGATGTGCATCTCTGTAATGAGAAGGGGTGTGGTCTAATGACATCAACACCCTATATCAGGTGTGCATAATTATTAGGCAACTTCCTTTCCGCTGGCAAAATGGGTCAAAAGAAGGACTTGACAGGCTCAGAAAAGTCAAAAATAGTGAGATATCTTGCAGAGGGATGCAGCAGTCTCAAAATTGCAAAGCTTCTGAAGCGTGATCATCGAACAATCAAGCGTTTCATTCAAAATAGTCAACAGGGTCGCAAGAAGCGTGTGGAAAAACCAAGGCGCCAAATAACTGCCCATGAACTGAGAAAAGTCAAGCGTGCAGCTGCCAAGATGCCACTTGCCACCAGTTTGGCCATATTTCAGAGCTGCAACATCACTGGAGTGCCCAAAAGCACAAGGTGTGCAATACTCAGAGACATGGCCAAGGTAAGAAAGGCTGAAAGACGACCACCACTGAACAAGACACGCAAGCTGAAACGTCAAGACTGGGCCAAGAAATATCTCAAGATTGGTTTTTCTAAGGTTTTATGGACTGATGAAATGAGAGTGAGTCTTGATGGGCCAGATGGATGGGCCCGTGGCTGGATTGGTAAAGGGCAGAGAGCTCCAGTCCGACTCAGACGCCAGCAAGGTGGAGGTGGAGTACTGGTTTGGGCTGGTATCATCAAAGATGAGCTTGTGGGGCCTTTTCGGGTTGAGGATGGAGTCAAGCTCAACTCCCAGTCCTACTGCCAGTTCCTGGAAGACACCTTCTTCAAGCAGTGGTACAGGAAGAAGTCTGCATCCTTCAAGCAAAACATGATTTTCATGCAGGACAATGCTCCATCACACGCGTCCAAGTACTCCACAGCGTGGCTGGCAAGAAAGGGTATAAAAGAAGAAAAACTAATGACATAGCCACCTTGTTCACCTGATCTGAACCCCATTGAGAACCTGTGGTCCATCATCAAATGTGAGATTTACAAGGAGGGAAAACAGTACACCTCTCTGAACAGTGTCTGGGAGGCTGTGGTTGCTGCTGCACGCAATGTTGATGGTGAACAGATCAAAACACTGACAGAATCCATGGATGGCAGGCTTTTGAGTGTCCTTGCAAAGAAAGGTGGCTATATTGGTCGCTGATTTGTTTTTGTTTTGTTTTTGAATGTCAGAAATGTATATTTGTGAATGTGGAGATGTTATATTGGTTTCACTGGTAAAAATAAATAATTGAAATGGGTATATATTTGTTTTTTGTTAAGTTGCCTAATAATTATGCACAGTAATAGTCACCTGCACACACAGATATCCCCTTAAAATAGCTAAAACTAAAAACAAACTAAAAACTACTTCCAAAAACATTCAGCTTTGATATTAATGAGTTTTTTGGGTTCATTGAGAACATGGTTGTTGTTCAATAATAAAATTATTCCTCAAAAATACAACTTGCCTAATAATTCTGCACTCCCTGTAAGTTCAATACAGGGCAACGCGGCTAACAGCCTTGGAAACGCTTTACATGAAATTCAACTTTTTAGAAAACCCTTTACAAGAATAAATGTGATGATCTGTTTTAGCTGAATCAAATGTATTTGTTTGTTTACTTGAAATAAAACTTATTTTGGAAACCCTGTACATGAAGTAAAAAGTATTGTGTTGTAAGTTCTGGCTTTAATATTTCCAGCTGATAAGGAGACATATTGCATTTCAAACGCTTAATACAAAAGACTTTTAAACGTCGACTTTGTCTGTAAAGACAGTATCAAGCTACAAAGCATTGTTTTTACTAAAATTCAACATTTTCAGATGAAAATTTTACTGCTTTTAAAAAAAATTTATTTTACTGTAACAACCCCCCGAATGCCATTTTAGGATGATGTTCTTGGAGATTCCAATTATATAGATATATGCTTTTGGAGTGAGGGTGTCTAATACACAAGTTGTCACGCCACCGTGCGGACTTTGACGTCGTCCATTTTGATGTTGTGGGCAATCAGCAGACGTTGAATGGAAGGAATGAAACGAGGGGTGAGGAGACTCTCTTGCACGAACTGACATCGGTAAGGAAAGTCTTTGACGCCATCGCCGAGGCATACCACAATCTGGTGGGGTTGGACGAGGTGAAAATCGGGCAGCTACGGTTGGTCACAGAGCGTTACAAAGGAGGCTGCTAATGTTTTCTCTGAAACACTGATTCTTTCCAAAAAACAAAAAACGTATTGTACCGTATCTTTCAAACAGCTACCCTGCTTATTTTTTCAAACATGCATCCAGATTTTTCTTTTTTAAAACATGTAACCTGCATTTTACCACGTTTTTAAAAGCATGTATCCTTTTTCAAACATGTATCCTGATATGGCCACCCTTCCAAGGCCCTGAGAAATTACCCAAATCACTATGGGTTAAAGATGAGGACTTACCCTATGAACCCACGTAAATGGTGTTGAATTGTGAAGTTACAATTCTTTTCTGTAAAAAAGAAAAAAGCATTTTTATTTTGTATATAAATAAATGTTGATGTTGTGCGACGGGATTGTGTGCTTCAATTTTACTTATAATGTGCCAAATCGCTACAACATCAACATTTATTTTAAAAAACAAAAACAAAACAAAAAACATTTTGTGTTAAAAAAAACAAAACAAAACTAGCTGGCTCTGTCTCCATCTAGTTCAACATCCCGAAATCCCGATTTTTAAATAAAATGGTCGCATCAACCCGTGAAAGAAACCCCAGTAGATGCGTAAAAAACTAGTTAAACTAAAACTAGTGGTATGATTAAACGAAACGCTTGTGAAAAGGCTGAAATTGCCCATTCAGAAGAAATTGACATTTTGTGCCGTTTTTAAAATAAAATGCTTCCATCACTGCAAGCTGAGACCGGTCAAACAGGTTGTCAAACGGGTTTGGTTGGCCGCCATATTGGAATAGTGCCATCGTATTACTACTGCTGCTGTAGTCAGACAAGTATGGATAGTAGGAAAGAACTAGAAAAAAAAAAAGAAAACTGAAAAGAAAAAATAAAGACGCTATTCCAGTGGGAGAGATTATCAACTGACTAAAGAGAAAATCTCTTTAGTCAGTTTCCTCCTCATTATAGCTTTATGAACTTTTATGTGTCTCATCTAATTTAAACTGTATTAAGGCTAAAAATCTAAAAGACCAAAATGCATTTTGACAGCGACAGACAGAATGTCATCAAACTGATGCTGCTGTGTCATTAAGTCAAGTCAAGTCAACTTTATTTGTCAATTCTGCCACATGTACAGGACATACACAGAATAGAAATTGCGTTACTCTCAAACCCTAGTGATTAGAAAAATGCAAATAAAATAATTAAAAAGTAAAAATTTAAATAAATACAATACAATTTTACGTATAACAAAAAAAAAAAAAAAGCTATGCAATATACAATATACAATATTCAAGTAAGAATTAATCACATGATGTTATTGTTATTCTACAGGCATAAGTGTCTGTAGTAGGTAGTTTATGATCATTTCAAGTGCATAATTATGCTTAACAAAATAGCAACCAAGGAGAACAATAACATGAAAAGTATGTTGAAAAAGATGACAAACATATGGGGATGATTAAAAAAATGTTTGCAATATGAGAAGCTGACTCCAAGTTTCCCTGGTTCTTGTGTGGTCCATAACCTTAGCCCTCTTTCGTCCACCTATTCACCTTTTCACACTCATCAAACTTACCCAGGTACTATACACAACGACAATTCATTTATGAGGGTTTTTTTTAAAGCTTTTGTTTTGGAGGAAGGAAGGTTCAGGGTTTAAGTAGTCATCATCATGGGCTCATCCGATTAGAATGAGAATAAGCAGTCAATCATTAGGGATGGGTATTGATAAGATTTTCACGATTCTGATTCCATTTTCGATTCTGTTTAACGATTCGATTCTTTATCGATTCTTTTTTTTTTTAAAAAGGAGAACACTAAGTTCGATTAGCTTAGAACTTTGTTTTATATCTTCTCTTTGAACAAGATAGAAATTTAGGAGTAACATGGCCTTACAAACCCAACAGTGAGATCTTAAGAGATCCAGAGCCTACGGCTCTTCAATGGGGTGTCACAGGGTCCCCAGGAAAAAAAAAAATTGTAAATGTAAAATAATAAAATAAATATTCTTCTGTAACAATAACAAAGTGTAACATAAATTATTCAGCAGCAATTACACAAGAAGATCCAGTAATGTCCCTGCCTACAATTAAACACATTCACTTACCAAAAATCGGGGGCATCTGCTGTGGCAAATGGGTTCAAGCCTTTTACCACAAACTTAGTCACTGCTCGGTGACATTAGTCTATCCTGGCCTGAAAGGAGACGCTACCGGTAGACTGCAGCGAGAACTGCCAGCATCTGAGCCAGCCAGACTCTGTCTGTCTCTCTCATCATGGTCACCTAAATGCACAGTAATGGCAGGTTTTGTAATAAGGCAGATGGCGCTAACATAATATGCACTGTTGTTGGTTATTTACCTGCCGCATTAACGGGAGAGGACGTGCAAACGTTACCGCTGCTGCTGGGTTGAGATTCACGAGTCCGGAGCAGAATTAAAAACACGACATTCATTTAAGGTCATCGTGTGTTTTTTGCATATCCGTAGTGTTTCCTCCCTTAAATGAAATATCTACTTTGCAAGTTGCCCTGTTGTCATCCGTTCTCGTAAAGTATAACCAAACTTTTGAGCGTTTGAGCCGCTTAGGTACCATGTTTCCTGCCAGGTAAATGACGCTCCTCAACGTGGTGACGTCATTCGGGGCGACTGGAATCGATAAGGGAATCGTTTGCAAAAATGGCAAACAATTCCAAGGAATTGAAACAGTGGGAACCGGTTCTCAACAAGAACCGGGTTTCGATACCCATCCCTATCAATCATTTACAGGTTTTGTCGTTTTATTGAATAATGGGTAAATGAAGGAAAGACACACATGGACTGCTATCTCTAAAAAGGACATAAAGTATGATTTAAGTAACTCGAAATGATACATGAACTCAGGAGACTCAAAGAGATACTCACCTCAGCTGCCACCTCATGTGGGAGTGAGGAAAGAGTGAGGGGTAGGTGAGTGCAGTCCTTATATAACGAGTGACAGGTGAGTGCAATTAAGGCCAAGCACCACACCCAATCAAAGGTGAGGAAAAGAAACAAGGTGCATCTGGTGGTGAAGTGAATATGCTGAAAGGTGAGCCTTTACAACAGCCGCCCCCATATTTCTACTGAGAAATATGTTCAAAGGATTAGAGATGCTCTTTTTCACAAAGCGGGGACAGAGGAATCAGACATGCTACAGGTCTAATATAGGTTCAGGGGGTCGACCTAGAGGTCGACAATGCAGGCCAGACAGTTCAGGGGGCCGACCATGTAGCCAGCGGTGGCAGCAAAGCAGGTCTAAATGCCAACCGCGTGGGATGCAGCAGCAGGCCCAGAACTGCAGACCTTCAGGCAGTTTTGCAGGTGCTGGGGGCAATGTACGGGGATTGGCAGAGGCAGGACCAGGTGATGCAGGAGCAGGCAGCGCCCTGACCACTGGCGGAATGGCAGCCACAGGCGGTGGAACTGGTGATATTGGCACTGCCGGTGACGACGTAGGTGCTGCTGATGGTAGAGTATGAGGTGGCTGAATGAATTCAGAGTCATCAGCGGACACAAGGATGTGCTGGAACGGTTCTCCTGAACCTGAACTGGAAGATGTGAACAAACATTGGGCATGCGTGGAACTGCTCTGGTGTTGGAAGTCTGTGATTGGACCTTGGAGTGTCCATCCTAAGCGGGTTTTGACTGCTGCAGGAGATCCAAATGGTCCATGTCTAACTGTTGCAATAGGCGTAATAAGGTGGGTATGATCAGAGCAGTAGTGGAACTGTTTTGTTAATAAAGGGTAATGGAATACCTTGGAGATGCTTGTATCTCCGTTGGAGAGATGATACGGGGTAGGTGTGGTCTGAAAGTGTTAAGTGACTTGTAGCGAAGGCATTATTGTGTAAGTTTTCTCTGGATGTGCGATGGGAGAAATCTGGAAACTTAAAGAAGAACCTTGAATAGTTTCAAGTTCTTGATGGACAGTTCTGAGTGATAATTTTTCAGCTTTCCCAGTTAGGTGGAGATGCTGAGCTGCTGATGTCAGAAGCATGGTACATTGGGAGCCATCATCAAGTATTGCATATGTTTCCAGGGTTCTTTTGCCATTACGCAGGAGCACTTTCACAACTTTTAATAGTACACTAGGACAGTCACTAGGTTTATCAAAGTACAGTGTCCTCACTACAGGATTAACTTCAGTTCTAGGTCTGATTCCCCTCACATAGGATCTGTAAATGTCTTTCCATGCAGGTGGCACATGCTTTCCTCAGATCACACTTCGCAGCCTGATGAGTTCTAGCACAACGCCAACACTGTTTGTTTCTCTTTATCCAGTTTATTTTCTCCTCCTTTGTCTTGTTAATGAACTCAGGGCACTTGCTAATGTGGTGTTCAGGTGAGCAGCAATATGCACATCTTGCCTTAGTCATTATGATGGGTTGTGCTGCGTGTACAGGATCGGATGCATTTGAACCATGTAACATTGTTGTGAGTGGAGAGGTGTACTTATGGGCAGGTCGTGGCTGGTTAAAGGATGAAACAGGACTGTCCTTTCTTGGTTGACACTTGCATTCCATTTGCAACCAGGATGAGAACAAAGGTAAGTCATACATCATATCTCCTTGTTCCCTGTAAATGTGCCGTTTGAGGCGACTGGAATGCTCTGCGGGCAACTTTTCAAGTAGGCGATCGACATGGGAGCCACAATTTAGTTCTGTCTGTCCATGATCACCCATAGTGCTAAGCAAACCAACTAAAGCTTGCACACGAAGAGCAAAGTTATCCAGAGTCCGACCATCACCTGCTCTGATAGGAGGAAGCTCCAGTATATTCCGTAGCTCTTTCAATGCTAGCTGTCTTGGTTGCCCATAACGCTCATCAAGAGCTTTGATGGCTTGAGTGTATGGGTCAGGAGCATAGGAAAAGGAAATAGCTAACCGTTTAGCTTGGTCTACTTTCAGATGATCGAGAAGGACATGATATTTAAAGTGCTCCGTCTCATGAGGGCCAAGCAGGTTAGTAAGGGCCATTCGTAACAGCCTATACTGGATTTCATCTTCTCTGGTAAGGTCTGGGAAAGACGGACCCTCAAGCTTATACACATGTGTTCTAGTGCTAACAGGGTGACTAGAACTAGCAGTAATGGGTACCGAAGGTTTTTGTGCATGCAAACCATCAGATGTAGCTGGTTGCTGCTTTACAGGAGGGTGCTGCCTTGGTTCTGGAATTCAAACAAGAGGTTGAGCGGGGTCTTCATCTAGATGAACAGCAGGTTGAACACAGGAAATCTGGTGCGGACCTTGCAGTGGTGTGACCAGTAAATTAAAAGGAGTCTCATCTGGTGTAGGAAAAACTGGTCTAGGCAAACCACTTGAAGGAACTGCAGCATCTAATATTGTTGAATTAGGGACAGGAGGGCTAGCAGCCAGAACTGCACCAGAGTGACGGCTAACCTGTGGGGGCTGAGAGTGTGATTGACATGTTGCTGGATCAATCACTGGGAACTGCTCATGTTGCTGATGTGTTTGGGGAATGGCTTATAAACCGCATACAGAGGATTTGCTTTCATCAGATGAGACAGTGTGAATTGAAGATCTGGAGGAACTGCGAGAATGGGGAGGAGATAACTGAATCATGATTTGCCTAATCTCCCTCATTGTCATCAGGAGTTCCCTCATCACCTCATCTTGATTGGTGGGTAAAGGAGCAGGGGATGTCTCTGGTAGACTTCCTGACTCCCCGTCAGGATCCTGTAGCCCATGTGTGTCTGTGTCACTATGCTGGCATTCTGTTTGACTCTCTGTATCACATCTAGCACTTCTACTTCCAGGATACTGAACGTCATACTGCTGCAGGTGGGCAGGAGGTCGCCTTTCACGACCGGAACGTCTCAAATCTACATGACGCTAACGCTACTCCGGCTCGGAGGACCATGTTTTGGAGGAAGGAAGGTTCAGGGTTTAAGTAGTCATCATCATGGGCTCATCCGATTAGAATGAGAATAAGCAGTCAATCATTTACAGGTTTTGTCGTTTTATTGAATAATGGGTAAAGGAAGGAAAGACACACACGGACTGCTATCTCTAAAAAGGACATAAAGTATGATTTAAGTAACTCGAAACAATACATGAACTCAGGAGACTCAAAGAGATACCTCAGCTGCCGCCCCATGTGGGAGTGAGAAAAGAGTGAGGGGTAGGTGAGTGCAGTCCTTCTATAACGAGTGACAGGTGAGTGCAATTAAGGCCAAGCACCACACCCAATCAAAGGCGAGGAAAAAAAACAAGGTGCATCTGGTGAAGTGAATATGCTGAAAGGTGAGCCTTTACAACAGCTTTGTTTAATTTGTGTTCATACAGGTTTTGATCCGGGCTGCACCTTCAAAGTTGAACTGAGATCACAGCATGCTTTCTTTGTTCGATTACAAAAGTTATGTTGTGTAAGAGCTGCACCTAGAGCTTATTAAAGCTTCAGTATACCAGCATAATATAATCTGCAGTATGATCATTGCTTTAACAATGTTAAGATTCAAGAATTGAGAAAGGGTACAAGAGGTGATCGAAAAATAACCACACTGGTCCGGCCGGGTGAAGTCAAACGAAGATTTTAATTCACATGTGGGAAGATCACTGAACACAGCAATTGATCTTCAACTTACTAAAGCACAAACAATTATTTTATAACATCAGGGTTTGTTTACTGACGCCCCTTCATGCGTCACAGATACATTTTATACATAGATCAGATCAACATCATCATGACTTTTCACCTAGAAAATCATCTTCTATTTTCATGGCTAGCCCTTCCTGTCTACCTTTCAGTTCTTGTCTTGTTCCTCTTTCTTGCCGAGACACCAAGAAACGGTTCCTCTTTTACCAAGACAATTTTGCAGTTACAGCCAAACATAACTAACCTCTCCTCTAAATAAATCTAATTTAAAGTGTGTGTGTGTGTGTGTGTGTTGACCTCACATGCTCTTTGTGTCACCTCTTCACCTACTGTCTGTGTCTCGTCCTCAAATGCTCTTTCTCAATTCACCTGTTGCACTTCTGACCTTTTACCAGACCAGAAGCTCACTGAGACTATGTGTATGTCTTCTACTAAATAAATGTTTTAACCAAGAACCTCTACTAAAACCTTAATATAAGAATATGAACATATAAAAGATAATAAAATAAACTGATATAAGTGTTTTGTAAGCATGTATTGCAATTCCTTCTATGTTCTAGTTTTCCCTCAGCATGTATCACCTGAACAGTCACGTCAGTGAGGCTTACGACCTTTAAAGAACCTGAACATCAACTCAAATAAGCACAGATATGCAATATGTATAAAATGGTTATAACTGCACCTGAAATACAAAGTTAGCATCATCATAAACATCTTAAGGCCATCTTAAAGCTATCTATTACATTGTTAAAGCAATGATCATACTGCAGATTATATTATGCTGGTAAAATACTTTTTGTTCATCCCCACAATTCCCCCTTACGACCTCTGGCACACCAGAGGTCGATACACAGGTTGTTGTTCACTCCTCAGTCCACTCGGCTACCTCCAGATCCATCATCGGCATCATGGACATAGGGGCCACCGCCCCAGGGTCCACTGCCTTTACAATCACTTTCTCTACCAACCTTCGGGCACAAGGAATGAGACAACAACCACAAGTCGTCCGAGACGAGGAGGAGGACGAAGATGGAGGACCTGAGCCCCAACCAAGTACAAGCCTAATTTTGAGGAAAAGAAGTGTGAAGCGAGACCAAGCACAGAGACAGCCCATATTTAGGAGCTCAAAGGGAAAAGGAAAGTCGAGGAAGAGTAGAAAAGTGAGTTTTGAACAAGGAGCTCCTGACCCTGGTTTAAATCTGCCTCTAATAGCAGGTCCAAAGAACGAACCAGTTTATCGCGCCTATAAGGTGAGAGATTTGGAAGCATTGGTTAAACAACTTCCACCAATAACCAAGGGAGAACATTGGGAAGGAGAAGAATTAGCGCTGGGCGACTTTCGCGCTTTGGCCGGACGTTGTATGCTGGGTGGTGGGTTAGCAGATGTAGAGCAGATAGCTCAAACAACCAGATATGCAAATGACCTGAAATATCATGAGGTGCAGAATGACTTAGCAGATGCAGTCCGGGAGAAGGACCCAACTCCTAACTCTGGAGCCATTCCAAAAATTATTTGGGATCCCAAAAACACACCCAGAGAGTGTTTAGCTAAAGCAAAGGAACAATGGTTGTTAGGAACAGGAATACATCCGGGGAAGGAGGGTGAAAGTAGAGCGTGCTTTCGTTCGGCAGTGCTGGCAGGGCTGCCCAACCAGGTTGCAGTTGACTTGGAAAAGAACCCAGATTTTGCCGTTGCAGACTCGGTGCAGTGGGAGAGACATGTGACCCACAGACTTCAGCAGGAACAGGATTTGACGAACAAACAAAAGAAAGAGTTAGATGAAGTACAGGCGCAGCTGCTTAGGCTGCAGCTGGGTGAGGCTCGCGAAAAATATAATGCGAAGAAAAAAGAACTGAAAGAACTAAATAAGACTATAATGGTGGCAAGGCCTCAGCCCGATCCTGTGCCTGACTGGCCAGATCAGGATCCGGGTCTCTACCCTGATGACCGTTGGCCCGCCAATGCACCAAGGCAGCGTCAACCCGTAGGGAATTGGGGGACCGGTGGACCGCAGAGAGGGCGTGGTGGATCCGTGAGGGGAGGACAAAGGGCTCGGAATCCAGGGAATCCTAATAATGTGTCTTGGACTGGCTGTTACAGCTGTGGAGCAGAAGGACACTGGTCCCGAGAATGCCCTGAATCGCAGCGAAATTATCAGAGGCGAGGCTATCGATCCCAGGCACGAGGAGGCCCAAGACAAAGAGCTGCTTACAGGGGAGCACATCAAGCTCCAAACCCGAATGCAGCACCAGCCGCCCAGTACCCAGTAGCTGACTGGGGCTGGGAGGGGGAGCAATACTGACGGAGCCCGGAGAAACCGAACAGCGTGGGAACGGCAGAACCCATGCTGTCGATGACCGTGGAAGGCACTGAATTGCCCTTCCTGGTGGATACTGGAGCAACATACTCAACATTGAAAGACACACCAGACAGTGCAACACTCTCCTGTCACACAGTTAATGTGGTAGGCTTTTCCGGGATTCCAATGACACTGCCATTGACAGATCCAGCATTGACACAGCTGGGAAAACAGACTTTGAAGCACCAATATGTGGTGTCCTCACAGGTGCCTGGAAAATCTCATGGGCAGGGACCTGCTTGTGAAACTGGGATCACCTTCAAAGACTCAATATCTAGTCCAGAACTCTGAACAACCCACTGCCGAAATCTACTGGGGGAGGCTAGTGGAAGAAGGCATTTTGAGACATTATCAGCTATGGAAACCCTGGATAATGAGCCTGGCCGTCTATTCCCCTCCGCGAGATCCTTTCCACGTTACACTCTTTTATGATAGGGAAGATAACGATATCTATCGGGAACAGTTCCAGTCTGATCTTGAGGGACAGACGTGGAATGTGCAAACACATAACATTTATGTTGGACCAGAAGGTGTGGCCGCGGCTGTGAAATTTACTGATGAACAACTGCCTTGGTACAATGTGGGAGAGGATTTAGCCCCTCACATTACATTGGCGGTCCACGAGGGTCATGGGCCAAGAGATCTGGGACCAATGGTCAAGCGGGCGCTGGACAACGCATGCTGGCAAAGCACCCAAATTCCAAATGTCTGGTATGCACCAAAATGTAAAATATATCGCATAACTTGTTTGTCCAACGATGCAGTGATCTTAGAACATAAAGAAATCTCCAGAATACATGGCAGGGAAAGAATGGATCATCCTGATGCAGTAGCTGAGCTCTCAAAATTGCCTGGTACTTTGTGGTCCGCAGGGCCCACAGATGTAGGTCTAGCTAACTGTTCGCCTGTCCTGTTCCAGCTGAAGTCTGACATACCATTTAACAGACCATAATAGAAGCACAAAACTGAAGACCAAAAGTGGTTCACATGTATTGACCTAGCGAATGCATTCTTTTGTCTCCCACTGCACGAGTCACTCAGAGACATTTTCTCATTCACATACAGAGGCCGCAAATTTAGGTACACACGCCTACCACAAGGCTTTGCACTCTCACCAAGAATTTTTAATCAGGTGTTGAAAGAGGCATTGTCCCCATGTCAACTGCCAGGGGGCTGTACATTAATACAGTATGTTGATGATCTTCTTATTGCAGCCCCGTCAGCAGCGGCCTGTACGGCAGCATCGCTCGTGGTGTTGAACAGATTGGCGGAGTGTGGCTTCAAAGTGAGCAAAGAAAAACTGCAGTTGGTCCGGCCAGAGGTAACATTCCCGGGCCGGGTGATCGCACACAGATCAGTGGGGCTAATGAACACACACAGAGACCAAATTCTGACACATCCAAAACCAAGAACTGTGAAGGAGTTGCTTTCCTTTCTTGGCTTGACAGGTTACAGCAGGCAGTTCATTCCGAACTATGCGGGTAAAACGGCCCCTTTAAGGGACCTGATCAAGAAAGTTGGTGTTCGAAATCTGAAGGCTGAATTGCCTTGGACGCCGGACACAGAGACAGCGTTCATTTCACTAAAACAGGATTTGTCAAGAGCCACAGATCTGGCCACACCTAACTATGATGAGGCATTTTATCTTGATGTTTCAGAAACAAAGGGAGTTGTGAATGGTGTGTTGTTTCAGAAAAAAGGGGGAGGTAGGGATGTACTTATGTATGTCAGCATAAGATTAAATTCAACAGAAGCAAGGCATCCCACATGCACACAACACGCAGCAGGAGTAGCAAAGATAATTCAGAAAACAGCACATATAGTGAGGGAACACCCACTGAAAGTGCTTACTACACACAGTGTAGTGGCCTATGTGAACTCACAGGTATTCACAATGACTCCACTGACGCAACAAAGGTTGAGCAAAATTTTAGAGGCGCCAAATTTGATATTCACACATGAAGGAATAAATATGGCAGACCTAATGGGGTCAGGAGAACCACATGACTGTATTAAGAAAGCCCAGGTTGAAGGAAAAATCAGGGAAGACCTAAAGGCAGAGCCCATACTTGGAGCTGAGGATTGGTTCACAGATGGATGCTGCCACAGAGATGAAGAAGGATTGAAAGCCGGCTATGCAGTAGTCTGTAGAGTAGGAACTGAGTTTCAGGTGAAAGAAGCAGGAAAAATCGAGGGACAACAGTCGGCCCAGAGAGCTGAAGTGATAGCCCTAACTCGAGCCCTGAGGTTGGCTAAAAACATGAGAGTGAACATCTACACTGACTCAGCATATGCGTTTGGAGCAGTTCATGAGGAACTGGTTCAGTGGAAGAGAGCCGGGTTCAGAACGGCCACTAATGCACCCATCTGTCATAAAAAGGAAATGGAGGAACTGGAAAAGGCCCTGGAGGACCCAGACGAGGTAAGTATTATAAAATGCAAAGGCCACTCACAAGCAGACAGTATGGTGGCAAGAGGAAATCAGAAAGCTGATGAAGCCGCAAAGGAAGCAGCGGGCTACAAAGGACAGAGACAACTGGTGCAGGTAACCCCAGAAGAGGAGGTTAGCACTAACAGCATGGAAGAAGTTAGAAAGGCTCAGGAGGAGACATCCCCAGAGGAAAAGGGGGTGTGGGAAAACAAAGGAGCCTGGCAAGATGGCGGTTTGTGGAGGGGGCCAGATGGGCGTCCCGCTTTAACGGCCAAAATGGCGGAACAAAAGGTGAATGAGGCTCACGGGCTTGGTCACGTGGGAGTGAAACAGATGGAGAGAAATTTGTGCCGATGGTGGCATCCTGATTTGAGAAGGATGATACTGGAAAAGGCCAGAACGTGCCTAATTTGTGGGGCACACAACCCAAAGCCAGCAGTAAAACCTGAAGCTGGTAAGTTTCTCATGCCAGAAAGGCCAGGAGAAGAGGTCGTGATTGATTATACCGATATGATTGATACAGGCCCAGGTGGGGTGAGGTATTTGTTGGTGTGTGTGGATGTTCTGACTGGATGGCCCGAAGCATGGGCGACCAAATGTGAAGATGTGAAAAGTGTGATTAAGTGCTTAATCAATCATTACATTCCAAGGCATGGGTTTCCCAAGAGAATTAGATCAGACAATGGTACTCACTTCAAGAATAAAGATTTGCAAGAGGTAGAGAGGATGTTGGGAGTGCAACATAAGTTCGGGACGGTCTATCATCCTCAATCTCAAGGAAAGGTAGAGAGGATGAACCTAAATTTGAAAAACAAGTTGGCTAAAATTTGTGCGCAGACAGGGCTAAATTGGGTCGCAGCCCTGCCCATTGCTTTGATGACCATAAGATGTTCTGTTAACCAATCCACAGGTTTCACCCCTTATGAGCTGCTGACTGGGAGACAGTTTCCAGCACCCTGGACAGTGGTCCCGGTGGAGCAGCCCAGGACAAGCAACAGGTCTCATGCAGAATATTTTAATGAGTTGAAAGCTCTTGTGTCCAGCTTTACAAAACAGGTCACTTGTGAGAGACCCACGGGGAACGGAGAGGTCCCGGACGCAAAGGCAGTGTGGCTGAAGGTCATTAAGCGAAAGAGGAAGGAGCCCCGCTGGACTGGTCCGTATGAGGTGACCGCCCGGACGGCTACAGCAGTCCAGCTGAAAGGGAAAGGCGACACCTGGTACCATTGGTCGCAGTGTGCACCCGCACACGAGAGCTTGGTGGAGGAAAATTCGTCTTCAAGGAACGCAGGTGTCAAGGAACAGAGGCAGAATAAACCTCTTCACCTGTGTAACGGGCCGACCAGTAGTCCACCTGGAAGGCCGAAGAAAGAAGAGCAGCCTAGGAGGAGATCGCCGCGCCTACAGAAAGGAGTGGTAACAAATTGAGAGTTTGAAAAGGGGTGGTTTAAATAAAAAGAGTAAAAAAGGGAAAGTGGAAGGGGCTTGTTCTGTCAATTATGTTGTCTCTATCTGTATTGGTGGGTATTTTGGTGACCTGTGGTTGTTGTCTCATTCCTTGTGCCCGAAGGTTGGTAGAGAAAGTGATTGTAAAGGCAGTGGACCCTGGGGCGGTGGCCCCTATGTCCATGATGCCGATGATGGATCTGGAGGTAGCCGAGTGGACTGAGGAGTGAACAACAACCTGTGTATCGACCTCTGGTGTGCCAGAGGTCGTAAGGGGGAATTGTGGGGATGAACAAAAGTATTTTACCAGCATAATATAATCTGCAGTATGATCATTGCTTTAACAATGTAATAGATAGCTTTAAGATGGCCTTAAGATGTTTATGATGATGCTAACTTTGTATTTCAGGTGCAGTTATAACCATTTTATACATATTGCATATCTGTGCTTATTTGAGTTGATGTTCAGGTTCTTTAAAGGTTTTAAGCCTCACTGACGTGACTGTTCAGGTGATACATGCTGAGGGAAAACTAGAACATAGAAGGAATTGCAATACATGCTTACAAAACACTTATATCAGTTTATTTTATTATCTTTTATATGTTCATATTCTTATATTAAGGTTTTAGTAGAGGTTCTTGGTTAAAACATTTATTTAGTAGAAGACATACACATAGTCTCAGTGAGCTTCTGGTCTGGTAAAAGGTCAGAAGTGCAACAGGTGAATTGAGAAAGAGCATTTGAGGACGAGACACAGACAGTAGGTGAAGAGGTGACACAAAGAGCATGTGAGGTCAACACACACACACACACACACACACTTTAAATTAGATTTATTTAGAGGAAGAGGTTAGTTATGTTTGGCTGTAACTGCAAAATTGTCTTGGTAAAAGAGGAACCGTTTCTTGGTGTCTCGGCAAGAAAGAGGAACAAGACAAGAACTGAAAGGTAGACAGGAAGGGCTAGCCATGAAAATAGAAGATGATTTTCTAGGTGAAAAGTCATGATGATGTTGATCTGATCTATGTATAAAATGTATCTGTGACGCATGAAGGGGCGTCAGTAAACAAACCCTGATGTTATAAAATAATTGTTTGTGCTTTAGTAAGTTGAAGATCAATTGCTGTGTTCAGTGATCTTCCCACATGTGAATTAAAATCTTCGTTTGACTTCACCCGGCCGGACCAGTGTGGTTATTTTTCGATCACCTCTTGTACCCTTTCTCAATTCTTGAATCTTAACACCACTTTTTTTTTTTTTTTTTACATCTGTGTTTAGGTACACAGTCAATATTTACTTACTGGATATCACACACACTGATCAATCAAGAGAAGCATGCTGTACAAATTTGATTGATCATGAGCCAGCTTTACAAAATAAAACTGAGGATTAAAAAGGCAATATCTACTGCAGAATAAATTGATCGCCTTTTTGTTTTTTTAAAGAAAAATGATAAACTGAACACAAACAAAACCTTTCTATCGGGTTTTTTTAATTATTAGAAAAATTTCCTAAGATATTGTCCTCACCTTAGAATAAGAGAACTTGCATCACCTGAGCCTTTTTTAGCAGGAGATAAGATTACAATATGAAATAAATTATTACAGCAGACATTTTCATGTTCAGAAAATAGTTCATGTCTTAACTGAAGACTTTTCTAATGTCGGTTGCTTCATCTTTATATTGACTAAACAACTAAAGCTTCATCCACAAAGGAAACGATTCCCAGTGAGTCGAAATCAGTGACATTCGGTAGTGATTACAGACGGAAATATTATTTACAACACAAAGTGAGCAGAGGCAAGGCAACTTTCCTCAGATCAGCAATTTAGTCGCCTACAAATGAGAGAGCAGGATACCAGTGATTGACTTATGGTAAGGTAGTAAATACATTAGAGCTTTACCTAGTCAAATAGAGCCTGCTAGCAATCATTTATCACCTTAACAGCTCTCCCTTTGTCAATATCTTTTAACACAACGACAATGTCTAAAAGAATTTCCAAAAGGAACTTGGAAATTTTCCATATCTACATCACTGCACAGTAACACTGTCAGGATGATTTATTTTTAGATGCTGATGGAACTCAAAGTATATGGTGATGTTTTACAACAATATATTTTATAGTTTATCAGCTCCTTCCCAAAATTTAAGTATCTTAATCATTTATTGAAATATTGATCAAATAAGTGAAAAATGTGGTGACATCTTTCACTATCATTAGTTTCTCATATTTCATTTAAGGTGTAAAAAAAGGCAGGGACAATGTCATGAACATATACTTATACGCTAATATACTAAAATGTGCCCATCTCTGTGGCCAATTCTCCTCATATTCCTTAAAAATTCTGATTCGTCTTGATTGCAGAACACTAAACCAGCTCTTGAGCCTCTTGAGAATGCTCAAGGGTGCATGGAAATCTACTAAAAGAAAGAATTTTTGTTTTTGTGAAACGTGTTTTGGAAGTTTGGGTTATCGGGCCCCTTGTTATTGGAAATTCAGTCACTGTACAACCACACGTTTTGTTCATGGCACAGTTTTTACAGTTCAACAGTAGAAACGGTGTAATTCTTTGTGTAATTCTTTTCAGCACAACCTCAAATGTCTACTAACTGGGCTGTTCAGCCCTAAACAACAGAACTAGTTCATAGGTAACAACAAGACATGTTACCCCAGGGCAATGAACTCTGCTAAGGCCGCCCTCTCTCACTGATTCTGTTTAAAACTTTTCATAAAAAGAATTTCTAGGTGCAGCCAAAGGGTGTGACTTTTGTTGATCTCTAGATATAGTTCTGATTTTCCATGTACGAATTGTTCCTCCAAAGTCAGACTTGAACCTAGTCTCAAAATACATTGGCAAATACCAGCATAATGCATATGCTACATATATATATATATATAAATATACATAAATGATACAAGGTTGTGACCAGTGTTGGGGAGTAACGGAATACATGTACTGCCGTTACGTATTTAAAATACAAAATATGAGTAACTGTATTCCATTACAGTTACTGTTTAAAAAGGTGGTATTCAGAATACAGTTACTTTGTTGAAATAAATGGATTACACTGCGGTACTTTCCTGTTTCATATTGTCGCGGGTCAGGACTGTTTGGGTTTTCTTTGACAGCTACGTTCTGTTGTTCCAGGCGGCAACGTTACGGTTGCCATGGTTACAGGGCGACGCTCTCTCTCTCTCTCTCTCTGAGACTGTGTGTTTCCTGGGTGAGAGAGCGCCTTTTCGTTGTTGTTGTGCTAAGCTAACAGGCAGAATGCTACAAGCATATCTCTAAAGAATGTAGCATCATGGGCAGTGTAGTCCGTGTTGCAGGGAGAATGGACTGCCATACACGTTATGGGTCTGTGAGCGCGAGGAAAAACGGGAGCTGGAAGCATGTAAATATAATAATAACCACTGCAGCCAAGAAGAGTGCCTGACGAGCCCAGTTGTAAGTAAGCTATTAGGACTCGACTGTACACCGTGTTCGTGTTTTCCTCCAAAAACTAAGTTCCGTTGGAGCAGCCTTTCAACGCCTCTCTCTGTCTCTCACAAGAAAAGTTGACCCACACAACAAAGTAAAGCTATTTTTCGGCTACAAGCCGACAGGGACCCCGCCGTATTAGTCAGAGGTCCCTTTACTACAGTTCGGAGTCGCGGACCTTCAGTAATAGTAATAAATCACACAGCAATAGTACATTCACGTAGTTGTAAAAAGCATGATAATATATTAAGTAATCCAAAGTATTCAGAATACGTTACTGTCATTGAGTAACGTAACGGAATACGTTACAGAATACATTTTGGGGCATGTATTCTGTATTCTGTAATGGAATACATTTTAAAAGTAACCTTCCCAACACTGGTTGTGACAGAGCCCCTTAATATCAGTGACATTACAAACATTACAAACTACTGCATTACATGTTAACTGATGTTGTTATTGTTGTGTGTGCCTTCAATCAAGATGAGTTCAGAAAAGCTTATTGAATGGTTACAAGGTAAACAAAGGTCCTATAAGTGAGGCAAAATATTGTTTTCGTTGTTTTGTCTTTTCATCAGTTTGTAATGATCTTAAGAGCCTAATTATCCTCAGGAAACAAAGAAGAAAAACAAAAAGAGTAATAATGACCAAAAAAAGGACAATTAGCAAGAAGAAATGAAAAGGTGCCAAAAGCAGTATATTTACAGCTGTAAAGAGGGGTGATAAGAAAACTACATACAAGGTGAGAAGTTGACTCAAGTTTTGCTGGGATCCACAACTTTGGCTATACCTTTTATGGACCACGTATCATCACTCCTGAGAAACACAAATAGAGTACTATTAATTCAACTGTGAAGTAGTAGGAAAGGGACTCCATTAATGTGTCTGAGCTGAGATCACAGGGACCACAAGTTATATTACAAAGTTATGAATGTTGATTTGCAACATTTTTGCTTCACTTGTTCCCTATTAAGATGTAATAGTTATGACACATTGTAGTTATGTGGGTCTTGTTTTCGTGAACTTAGATTCCAGTAAAAATGTCAGAAATCTTTCCTTTGTTCAGGTCTGTTTCCTTTTGGGTGTTTTGCATACCACGTTGCCACACCAGATCTTGTGGATTCACAATCACTATTCTATACTGTGTAACAATTTAAAAAAAAAAGAAAAAACTAAAAAAAGAACAATTAGGAATCATTCAATTACATGAAACACCTGTTGATATTCCGAAAGTACTTGTACGTGTTTTATAACATATTTAAATAAATAACATCAAACTTTTAAGATTGCAGTTTGGTGTATTTCCCTTTGACGCTATTAAAGTTTTCTTGCCTAAACTGTTCACCGATGTCATATGGTGGTCTGACGCTGGTAGGCACCGAGTGTATGAGCTCCTACATAGCAGCTGACGTGCCCAAATTATGAAAACACTAACTATGACAAGCAATAAAATATTTAATTTATCCAGATCCCATGTGTTTCTGCTTCTTAATCATTATCTGGTTTGATTAGATTCATATAAATATCTTGAAAAACACGAGGATGACTGGCTGTTGACTGGCTCTAGATAAGGCTCTACTATGCCCATTTTCTGATTGGGTGAGCAGCCTACAGACTGTGTACAAAGTCTCCCACTGCTAACTCTTCACATGATCAGAAGATAAAGTCAGTGGATCAGGTGAGTAATCACAAAGTACGAGCATTGCGAAAAAATACGCGCACACACACACACACACACGGTGTGATATTTATAATATTGTGATTCTAACACCTTTAACATAACAGTAAATGCCAGCATGTTTTGGTTATGCATTGGTGTTATTGCTGGTAGAGAACTTGCACTGTCAGTCAATGACAACCTTTCAGTTTTCTCCACATTATAGTTTTGAATTGTTATTTCTCACAGTCCTACATGCATAACAACATGAAACAAATACATTCCTTATCTAACAAGCATACATTTTTCTTCTTCTATGAACCAGAGACATTCAGTGAAAACCTACATTTTAATTGATTATTTTAAATTTGCAAACTTTGGAACAAATGAGTGTTCTAAATATTAGTGACTATAAGTTTGTCTAACACTTCTGTCATCTTCCACATTAAATACCATCTAACCTTGTTGGCTTTTCACCTCCAAATAATCAGATAGTATTCGTCAGGCTTTTGTTTTTGCATTTTTTGCTTTTTCTTAGTTTGTTGTTTTTTTTTTGTCTTTGTCGGCCTAGAGACCGGTCAGTGAACCCCTAGCAACCAATTACAACGATCAGTTATAAAAATGTTCAGCAGAAGAATGAAAAGAGATGAAACAATTGAATAATGGATGTAACTTTAATTTATACAGAAGCTTTATAGTTTTTTAATTACCAAAAGTAGCTTGTTTCACTGATTATTGTAAGTAAATAAACATTGTTCTGTTAATCAAATAATATCTTAAATGAATACCTTAACATGCTGCTATAGTACCAAATGAATATTTTAGATGTAACTTATCATTTAAGTGAAAAATGTACTAAAATTGTGACAATTCTCTGGCCCTAAAGAATTCAAAGGATTAAAAGGCCACAGAGTAATACAGGTAAACTGAGTAGTTTATATAAAATATTCAGGAAGGAAAACTCTAATGAACATCTGTATTAGACCTCAGTTACACAATTCACAGTTATGATCTGTGTAGGTCATCTTGGAAGTGTTGATTCCTTCTTCATTCAGCAGCTTTTTAGCATAAGCCACAATTACGCAGGGCAAGGTGGGCGACCGTGAGAAAATCCAGGCGTAGTTGAAATGGAATCTCTTAAAGATGTCTGTGCAGGAGTACACTACAGAATAGGTGGTGTAGTCAGTCGACACAACCCAGTATGGAGAGTAGGGAAGAACTGGAAACCAAAAAAAAAAAAAAAAAAAAAAATCAAAGATACTCAGACAAAAATGAACAAAACAATACAATTTTCCATTTAAAGTTGACAGGCTGTAAAGAGAGAGATTTCTTCAATACATATTGTACATTTCTATGTAGCCATATTTGCTCCTCTCTTTGGGCAGCATAGACTATAATACTTTGATTACATGACAACATTTTCAGAAAGATTTCATGTCAAATTTTTACTTATATAAGTGGCAGTATAATCTACATGATGATGATTTGGGCATTCATTAGGCTACAGTAAGAATAGTGATCACGTGTTTGGTGTCACGGTTTTTTAACGTAAATACTACTGTTAGCATGCTAACATACGAGCAGTGTTAGATTATTTATTCAACACCTTGTCCTAAAAAGTGCAAAAGTAAGCTTGTTATAGCCTAAATCAAGCAACAATTTCCAAAAGAAAAATTAAGCCAATACAGACATGCCATACAACTTTTAAGAGCCTGATCATCCTTATGAGAATAAAAGGCAAGCAAAAAAAAGAAAAGCAAAAACAGATAAAGAAAAACACTGTTATAAAAGAAGTTGATAAGATGGGTACTTACAAGATGTGAACTGGACTCCAAGCTTGGCTGGTTCTTTTGGTTCCATGACTTTGGCTGTCCCCTCTACAACCCACCTACCGCCATTCCTGAGACATACAAACATGTGCACAACATTATATATTAAAAGACTAATTATTTCCCAGAATTTTAAGTCTACCACACAGACAACACAGTGGTACGAGTCTCCTGATCTAATCTGCCACACCGGCAGACAGACAGAATAAGTTAAAGATAAATTTTGCCCTGCTGAATCAGCATATGGCCCAATCCTTCATCACTTACCGTACATTTAACACCTGAGAGGTCAGTACTCGCACAGTCCCATCTTCCCTCATAGAATAGTTTGCCCGGACGCACTCTCCTATTGCAAAGTAAGCAGGCAGCTTCTCAATCTCGTACCACTCTCCCAGGTACTGTAAACAAAGACAAGCCATTAGTTCAAACTCTTTATATACCGAGTATACATAGACAGTAAACCAAAAATATTATGCTATTTGTGCTCACCGGTTCAAGGATGAAGTCAGATTGCACCTTTGGAGTAGGGCAGGGACCCCAGTGAAAAGTCTGAGCCGAGATCACAGGGACCAGCAGGAGGAGAAAGTAGACAGGAGACATGCTTCCTTCAGGAGATCGGGGAAGATTACTTGACGTTATGCTGCACGGGTGTGCCTAAAGCTCAGCGTTTGTGTCCACTTTGTTATTAACAAGGTGGGGCTCATGTGCACGTCAGTACTAATTAGGCAACCCTTGTGGCACACCAATGAAACAAAAAAAAAAATAATAATAATATGTCACTCAACAAGTTTTCAGACAAAACACAACATCCTCGATTCTGAGGATTCCCCTTATTATGAAATAAGGGGAATCACTTTTTTTTTTTTTAAGAGAAATGACAAACCCTTGTTGCTTGTGTATAGTGTAAGGGTTACAAAACACCCCACATTATTCTCAGACTTATTTTATGATGCGAGTTGCTGAATAATGTTTTTATGCCTGTAGTCGTTTAAGTAATGACTTGAAGGTAATGTGCAATGTTAGGAATCTCTTCATCTCTCTGTGTGGGCTTTCAATCTTTGCAGAAAAATCACACAATGCTACACCTGTTCTTCTGGTTTCACACGAAACCTTTCAAGGTTCTCCTTATGTTCAGCATTATGTAAATAACAAAGCTCAAAATATTTAAATCGGAATTTCAGGTTACAAGGAAAGAAAAACTGAATTGGTGGCTGCTCTACTAAGCCTACCTCCCACTCTCAACACACCATTCTCAAGCTTAGGATTAAGCCTATAGAGCTCACTACTCTTCACCTTTTCACCCCTCTGCAACCTACTGATCTCATCTGAATATCTCCTCCTTTGACAAAAACAAAGAACTGCATTCTCTGCCTTGTTAAGTTCTTTTACCGAGAGAAATCCTTTAGCAGCATGGTCCTTGACAGTTTGCAACTCTCTTTTAAGATTTTCCTCAAGATTTTCTTTAGTCACGCTAGACGCAAAGCTCTCTTTCAGCCGTTTCCTCTTTTTACTAAGTTCCTGCAGCAAATCTTTGAATCTAAGAATCCATGCAACCATCTTTTTCAGACGAGTCCACGAAGAAAAATAATTAACTTCATCGCACCATCTTTGTATTCATTTGCATCAACAGCATTAACTAAAACGGCCATTTTAATCTCTGGATCATTTGAAGAGATCTTTCCAAAAATCAAGGTTCACTGGCCAATTAATTTCTGGTTGAGCAAGAAACTTTGGCCCTGACAACCAGGAATCATCCATTTTTACCTGATTGCACCTAAAAGGTAAACCAATGGTGTAATGACCATCAACCAACTTAACAGAATCCATCACTGACTTCATAAACTGCTGATCTTCTCTAGACAAAGCAAACTGCTCATCCTGAATACATTCTGGAAAATCAGCCTTCATTTGACGTTCCCACAGCTCATCCAATCTTGCCACGGAAATCCTATTGACACTCACATCAAAAATGTCAGTCTTACAATCCTCTCTGAGAGGACCATTCACCGTCCAACCCAGCATAGTTTTTACTGCACAGGGACCTCCATCCTGACTTCTAACAACCTCCCATGGCTCTAAAGCCTTGGGCACATTAGTCCCGATCAACAGGTCTACCCCGGAATTTATCTCCAGTATCTTAATATGGCACAAATGTGGCCATCTGTCGAGATCTTCCTGTCGGGGAATATTACATTGATGAACAGGCATGCTTTTCTGAGTAAATAAGTCAGGCAAGTCACAGTAGTGATCTAAATCCAAACCAGCTACTTCCAAATCTGAAACAACATAACTACTGACCATTTTCTCCTGACCCATTGTCCGCAAAAGAATGCCAGTTTTCCTTCCTGAAAGATTCAGCCTATTCATGAGCCCTTCAGTACAAAATGAAGCTGAGCTCCCAGGATCTAGGAAAGCATAGGTTATCAGTGACTGATTACCTTTCTTGGCCTTCACTCTAACTGGTATTATGGACAGAGCACTATTTTGCTCACCGGCCCCAGTAACACCACTGCTTTGCACAGCACATGAAGGACCTTCATCTGGTGGTTCTCACCCTCCTATAGTTTGCACTGAAACACTTTCCCTCTGCTTGGAGTGGATATGTAAGAGTGTGGGGTGTTTCTGTTTACAGACTTTACACAAGAGACATTTCCTACAGTCCTTGCTTCTGTGCCCAATGCGCAGACAACCAAAACACACGCCATTCTCTTTCAAAAAAGATAATCTTTCAAAGTGCAACTTTCTTTCAAATGAAGGACACAAATCCAACATATGCCCTGCTCCACAAAACAAGCAAACCTTGGTCACAACTGAACCACTCTCTCGCCTCAATACTGGCTCAATCTTCCCTTCCACCTTGGCCACAGTAGTAGCAAAACTACTCCGCTTAGCCTTAGGGTAAAACTGAGACTTACCATTCCTAGCCTCTTTTCTGATGGCTGTCAGAGGATCCTGTATATCTCCAAACAATGGGTCACTTGTGATCTTAACTTGCCTTTCGACAAACTCAACATCGCAAAAAACCACTTTACGTTGAAACCTCTCCTGCAGATCGCAGACAACATTCCTCCACTTATCCCTGAGCTTATAAGGCAACTTCTTTATAACTGCTTGCATATTAGCAGAGACATCCAACTCATGCAAGGACTCAACGTCTCCCATTGCATTACAACATTGCCTTAATAAAAACCCATATTCCTGCAAAGCCTTCACATCATCAGATTTTATAGGTGGCCATTTACTGACCCTTTCAATGTAGGCAGCAGCGATTTTCAGCGAATTGCCAAAGTTCTCCTGGAGCAAAGATTTAGCTTTAGCATATCCATACTCAGCAGGGATATACTGACAGCTTCTGACCATTTCTCTTGGATGGCCTCTAGTATATTGCTCGAGAACATATAAACAATCCTTAGCACTGTGAGCTTGACTCTCCACCATGTGCTCAAAAGCTCTCATAAATGTTTGATATTGCAAAGGATCACCATCAAATAACTGAATGTCACGCCTTGGTAGCAAAAACAGAGACTGCTGCTCAGCCAATAAACTTGTAATTTCATTTTGTTTCTTCAAAACTGACTAGATGATCATGACCCTCACCAACTTGCATTGTATGTGTAAGAGGTTTTGATTGTGCGTGAGACTGCGACATCATCTGAGTAGTTGAAACTGCACCTGGAAATACTTGATATAACTTCGCCTCTGACTGTTCCAACAAAACGACCTTAGGCTGAGAAATATTCTTAACCTTGGGCCTCACATCCAATACATGTGCTTGATGATCACTTTCATCAACACCCTGATATGGTCGCTCTGGTAACACAGTATTGAACGTCGGAGCATTAGGATTTAAAATGCCTAAACGCCCCTGCTCTCGTTCTAAATACGAATTCATTCCATCAGATTTACCATTAACAGCACTTGAGACTCGGGACATTTCAGAAGCTTTTAAAACATTCACCTTTGCTGCTGAGGCTGCTATTTCAGTTTCTAAGTCAAGCAGCTCCTTTCTTTTCTTAAGCTGTATTTGTTCTTCCAAAGCATGCTTTTCTTTCAACAACCTCTGTCGAACAAGAAGGGCAGCCATGTCAGCTTCTGCCATTATGAGTGCTGACAAGGCAGATGAAACCATTGAGCCACTGAGTGATGATTTACTTTTCCTACAACTTCTGCTTGCAACATTAGAGATGCTATCACTTTGATTATCATCATCTATCGCAGCACCTTTACCAACATTCCCGGCGTGCCTAGAAGCACCAGAACCATTTCCAGCAGGTAATACATCAGAAGACTCAACACCAGGTGGATTTAAATGTGGCAAATCAAGCTCAGACACCTGATTTCTACTCTGCAGGTTTCCCTTTGCATCATGAAGCCATTTCTTTATCTCTTCCATAAACTCAGTATTATGTGCTCGCACACTTCTAAACCAAGCAGTTTGTTTTTCTTGCTCTTATTGAGGAAGCAAAGGAAGCAAGGTTTCATGCAGACGAGTTGCCTCATTAAGCAACACAGACAAATTCTCTGAGCCTGAACAGTGGAAACATTATCTTCAGATTGCTTTAATTCTTTAATAACCTTTATGACCTTTTTAATTTTATTAATCTTAGTGTGACGTTCTGTTTGAAGTCTTTCAATCTGATTCTCCAAAGCCTTAGCAGTCGGTTTCGGCTATCTTTTTTTCCATCCACATCACCACATTGTATTAATTGGTGTGTCTCCATTTTTTTCACAACATTACAAAATCCAAACGCTGAACTGCACCTATGCCACACAGCCTCATTCCAACACATCAACTTGATGACATTCCCTTCAATAAACCTTGGACACACACAATTAACAGGAGAAATATCCCCCTCTGCCTATTAAACCTAACTCACTCAACCTAGTCTTCCGTACATACTAGCGGTGGGTATTTATGTACCTCCATACCGTCAGCTGTGAGGAAGACAAACTGTCTTAAACACAAACTGCGGCGGTACTCCCAAGCCAATGGCTTCAGCCGCCTGATGCACAATAACTAGAAAGCAAATCAGTACAACGCCTTGTGCAGCTGTACTGCTAAAACCTAACAGGGGAATATGACTCCTGACAGAAATCTATTTTGTGTAGCCAAAGGCTTAATCTAAAAGCTGCGTGGACAAAGGCAACAGCAAACTATCATCAATAAAACTCATCTATATATGGTAAATGGCCTGTATTTATATAGCGCTTTACTAGTCCCTATGGACCCCAAAGCGCTTTACATATCCAGTCATCCACACACACATTCACACACACACACACACACACACACTGTAGTCACAGCCACCCTGGGGCGCACTGACAGAGGCGAGGCTGTCGGACACTGGCGCCACCGGGCCCTCTGACCACCACCAGTAGGCAACGGGTGAAGTGTCTTGCCCAAGGACACAACGACAGAGACTGTCCAAGCCGGGGCTCGAACCGGCAACCTTCCGATTACAAGGCGAACTCCCAACTCTTGAGCCACGATCGCCCGGTATATAAACAATCTAATAAAACCTAAAAACACTTTCTGTTGACAATTTGTTGCGGCTCCTCCAACCGCGGCAGGCTAAACATGAGGACACAGATGACGCGCAACAATAAAGGCATAAAATACACTTCTGTACCATTTGCTCCTTTTATTCCACATGCAACTGTCCAATATATAAATCAGCACATGGGATTAACTATTAAACAAATGCACAGATTGCACAAACAAATAACTGCAACTCAACAATAACTGCACTAATTACAATGCCAACTTACAATTTGGCCTATGGCATCAATTAGTGCACAAATATACATAAACCATCAAGTTCCAGTGAAAATACATCAAAATCATTCAAGCTGCGGGCAACAGAAAGTTTTGCTTCATGCTCACCCTGCCTTTCTGCTCATCATCAGGTGCCGTGAATAGGTGAGTGCAACCACATTTATCATCTACCACACCCATGAGACATGCCCCACACCCCTGCACTTCTTCTTCAGTCAAGTTTAACGGCAGCTTGCATCCAAGACGGGTGTGTATGGCTACGTTCACACTGCAGGCGAAAGCGCATCAAATCCGATTTTTTGGACCCTATGCGACCCATATCCGATCATGGTATGACAGTGTGAACGTAGCCTATCCGAGACTGTAGATTACAAAACCGTTCTGACCCACACTCCTTTCCAGAAGGTGGTGGTAAATGCACCTAAAAGTTGTTTGCCAACCGCCATTAAAATGTAGAAGAAGAAGCTTGCATCCAAAACTGTTGCATTACTGCCATCTCCTGGCTGTTAACCATCCGTCACTCCTGAATCCTCAGATCCTCTTGATGAGACCAGTACTTCTCAAAAAACGAAAAGCCACCACTTTCCCTTCACCATGACTTAACTTATTAACCACTTGTTCAAATGTAAGTTCCCTTCCACCACTCATTTCACCCCACATCACCCTCCTGTGACTTACATACTTCCTACAACTAAGGAGTACATGCTCAACTGTCTCCATATCAGTGCACCCATCACACAACCCAGTCGGATGTTTCCCTATCTGAAAAAGAGTATCATTTAAAAAGCAGTGGCCCGTTCGTATTCGACTGATAACAACCTCCTCACGTCTCTGCAATCCGCTACTCCTCTTAGCTTCTATTGTGTTTTGCACCCTATATAAATGTCTCCCTTTTGTTTCATTATCCCATGCCATAAGTTCCGACTTTCTGCCCAAACTACACTTTTCCCTTCAGATTTTGACAATGGTAACTGTACATCTATGTCGACTCTTTTAACAGCTGCTTTTGCCAACCTATCTGCGCTTTCATTACCCAAGATACCCACATGAGCCGGAGTCCACATTATTACTACATGTTTATCTTGGTCAGACAGTCTATGATGAGCAAAAAGAATGTCATACAGAATTTGCTGATGGGTAGTTGTGTAACCCTGTTCAATACTTAATGTGGAAAATGAATCACTGCATATCAGTACTTTTGAGACCCTGCTGTCCTCCACCCATTCTAGAGCCAGCAGTATGGCAAACAATTCAACTGCATATACACCCAGACGGGGTGATGTTCTTTTCGCAATCTTGATATTCAACACCGGAATTACCACTGCTACACCAGTTGCTTCTGTCTTAGGATCTTTTGACCCATCTGTATACACCTGTAAAAAGTCACTGTATTTGCTGTCCAATCTGTTATAGAATTTTTGACAAATATCTGTGGTCACTTTCCGCTTTCCAGTGTCCGTTAAAGAGCTGTCCACGACAAGACACTTCAATGTCCATATGGGACGTAAAGGCCACAACACTGTCTGATTAAAGACTTTGTCAGACACTTTAAAAGTTCTTGCACTCTCATCTCCAACCCACCCAAAACTATTTTTAAAAACCTTCCCTCTTTCCCAACAAGCCCCTAACGCTTTCTTAACAGGATGGGTTTCGGCATGACCTTTCAAATTTATCCAATAATTAACCAACAGCTGTTGCCTTCTAATACACAGCGGCATTTCTCCTGATTCCACTTGTAGAGCACATATTGGCGTTGTTTTAACTGCCCCTAAGCAGAATCTCAGTGCTCGAGCTTGAATTACATCCAGCTTCTTCAAGGAAGTCTTAGCCGCTGATCCATATACCACACACCCATAATCCAATCTTGATCGAATCAACGCGAGATAAATACTCTTAAGTGCAGCAAAATTAGCACCCCATGACAGTCCCGCTAAACACCTCAAAATATTAAGAACCTTTTTACTATTCCCCACAACGTGCTCTACGTGATGTTTCCAAGTCAATCTCTTGTCAAAAACCACACCCCAAAACCAAAACAATCCACCCTTTCTAACTCTTTCCCATACAAGTACAACAATTCATTACCCCCAATTTTCTTATTTGTGAAAAACATTACTTTAGTTTTCTCAACAGAAAATTTAAAACCCCAGTCTACACCCCACTTTACCTATCCCCTCTTGAAGTTTCCAGACGAGATGGTCAACATTCTTCCCCCTCACTACATCAAAGACAGCAACCACCACCTCTTTATTAACTTGCGCTTTCCTGATATCATCTTCCAGACATAAGACAGGATCCATCGGCCCTCTTCCTCTACGAAAATCACTCTGACAGGGTGCTAAGACATTTCTTGACTCCAAAAAGTGAACCAATCTCACATTCACCATCCTTTCCATTAGTTTACACATATTGGAAGTCAGAGCAATGGGCCTATAGTTTCCAGGATCGCTATTGTCTTTCCCTGGTTTCTTTATTGGTACAATTAGCGCTTCTTTCCATGACGTGGGAGACGCCCTACTGTCCATACCTTATTAAAGAACATTAGCAATATATTTAATGCTGCATCACTTAGATTTAGGTTTCTTCCTGTTAAAAGGGAGTTTTTCCTTCCCACTGTCACCAAAGTGCTTGCTCATAGGGGGTCATATGATTGTTGGGTTTTTCTCTGTATCTATGAAGCGCCTTGAGGCGACTTTTGTTGTGATTTGGCGCTATATAAATAAAATTGAATTGAATTAGATGTTTCAGCATAACATAAGATAAGATAACCTTTATTAGTCCCACACGTGGGAAATTTGTTTTGTCACAGCAGGAAGTGGACACTTGATCTCATTCTTCCCTGGAGCACTGTTCCTAGTTCTGCCCAAAGCTCTTTTCAGTTCCCCAATAGAGAAGGGACAACCCATTACATCCGCAGTACTGTCCTTCCTCCCTAAAGCGTCAAGATATCTTTCTTTAGTTCTCTCACGTCCTCGTTTACTTTCCTCTGATAAATTTCTCCCACTATGTACATCAACAAAAGTACTTGCCAACAAATCAGCTTTTTCCCCATCAGTAACAGCTACTCGACTATTCTTTTCAAGAATTGATAACTCCAGCCTCTTCTGTCACCCCCCATTTTCCTGATCATCCCCCACACTTCCCCCAATTGAGTATTACTACCAAGCGTACTACAGAAGCCTCTCCAGTAAGTTCTCTTAGTTCTTCTTATTGTACTTCTGACTCTTGCTTGTGCTCTTTTGTAATCAATTAAGTGTTGAAAATTATGAGACCGTTTGACCAACTTAAAGGCTCCATTTCGTTCTCCAACTACTAACTGATATTCATCATTCCACCATGGGACGTCTCTCCTTCTAGCTTTCCCTGTTGTCTTTGGAATAGCCTCCCCAGCAGCACTTAAAATACATTGACTGATTTTACGAGTCATAATTTCGACACTCAAATGACTTTGAACTTGTAAAAGCTTCCTCTCACAAACCCTACTAAACTTCCCCCAATTCACCTTCCCAAACACCCACTTCCCAAATCCAAAAAAGGCTTCAAGTATGTTTCCTGAATACAAATTAGGTCAAGTTTTTCCGCCTGTGCGTAAATAAACTGCTTAAAATCTTGACCATTTGACAAGAAACTCCTGGCATTCCACTGTAAGAGTAATATGGTTATAAGAACTAACCACCACATTATCCCTCTTGACTTGCCTGACTAAGTAGTTCACCTCTTATATCCTCCCACCTGATATTCTTCATGTCTAAACTATGACATGCCGCCTGTAAGAGCCAAAGTCCATGTTTATGTTTTTCCTTTTTGTTTTGGTGGCACAGGTGTATAGCTTTACCTGCGTCTCAGGTGATGGTATGTGGGTGTGGTCACAGTTACCTGATGTCGGTGTTCGCAGCAGGTGTGTTGGGTGAGTGGTTTGTGGGCAAACTTTTCTGTTGACCGTCATTTTTTGGCACACCAGTTAATCCATGCGCTATTTGTAAATTGATTGAAAGCGCAAATGTTTGTTTGTGTTTTGTTCTTAAAATAAATGCGCAAAGTACAAGTACGACTCATTATGGATTATTGGAGGCGCGTCACAGGGACACAACCAACTCAGCCGGCTTTATTTACGGCTTTATTTACAGATGAAAGTTGCAACACCGCCTTCACAATAATCTGGATCCTCTGTCTTGGACTTCACATCTGAAGTTGCATTTATTACCCCCGCAATAAATGTCACCATCTTCTTCCTCTCTTCTTCTATTTTCCTTTCAACCATTGCCATAACCTTCACCATTACGTGTTTCTCCTCCATCCCGTGTTTCCCAATGCCTCTGCATATGACACTCTCTGCAGTACCCTGGTTTTTTGAATGACTGTCTGCTGCCTCAACACTTCACATCCCCAAAAAGCAACACTGTGCTCCTCTCCACAAGTACAGCATTTAGGTTTTACTCCCACACCACACTTCCCACATTCATGATCACCAGAACATCGAGCACATCTCCTCTTCCCTCTACACACTTTGGAAACATGTCCAAATTCTTGGCAATTGAAACACCTCATTGGTTTAGGCACAAACTCCCGCACACTGAACCTTATTAATCCAAAGAAGACCTCTTTTGGCACCTCTTTCGTGTCAAATTCCACCACCACAGTTTCTGTTTCTACTTTCTCAGGACCTCTCGTCATTCTCCTTGCTCCTTTAACTTCCCCATTTCTCAGTGTTAAATTCTCCATCAGTTCTTTCATATTTACATTCAACGGCACACCCACAATAACTCCTTTATTTCCACTAGTGCTCCTTTCCCCTACTCTTGCAGTATTCTTCACTTTGGCTTTGCACACCCCCACAAGTTTCCTAGATCTTTCCACCTGCACTTCCATGTTACAACCCACCAGTAAATTGCCATCCCTGAGTATCTTAGCATACTTGATTTCCCCAACTTGTGCCTTAAGTGCTCTTGTCAGCTTAAGTGGATCTATTTTCTTCACACCCTCTGCCTCAAACCTGACAATGACATTCATACTCTGAGTCGTTCCTTCTTCATTACCTTCACTGTCAGTCCCTTCCTTACTACCCTCAGTTCTCTTTTTCCTCTTCCTTTCACCAGCTCTGCGCCTCTTCCCCCCCTTTCCCACTTTTTCCCACTCATTCTCATCACCCTGGACAATCTCTTCCTCTTCACTACCATCCATACTATTCCACTCACTCCTCCCGCTCTCCATCGGTGCCAACCCTGGTCTATGAGAAGAAGTCTGCAGGAGACCGTTACCAGACCTGTACAGGCCTTCGGCCGACTCTCCTACTTACCTCACTCACACACCAAACCACCAAAAGACGAATCACAAAACACGCCAGTTAACTTAGTGGACAGATGCGTCCTTGATCCCCACGGACTTCCTCCTTCACTCTGCAAACCGACCGACCTCCTTCCTAGCTAGCCGCCTCGTTTATGTGGTCTCCCCACACCCGTGGGCCAATACAGTGAGTCCATTTAAACCAACCCACTTAGTCAGAAAGGAACAACTCATATGGCTCCTACACAGTTTATGAAAGACTCCACACAGCTGGGGGGCACAGGTCTTGAGGACGAGGGGACTCACTCCGTCTGGTCCAGCAGACTTGCCTGAGTTGAGTCTCCTCATTTGCATCTCAACCTGGTATTGAGTGAAGGTGATGGGTGGGGGAGGGGTGTCAGGAATCTCACAGGAGGCAACAGCGCCATGTGAAGAGAGAGGCTGGCACAGCGGTGTGGCTCTGGATTCCAGGCTGACTACAGGTGAGGTTAGGGTTGCCAACCGTCCCTTAAAAAACTGAATCGTCCTGTATTTCGAAACAAAAGTACACGTCCCGTATTGAGCTAATAAGGGACGCACTTTGTCCCGTAATACAGTGAGAATCAAAAGTAGTCTATAACTTTTAATGGAATTAACGCTTTGTTTGAAAACATAATTCCCAGCCCCTCTCCTGCTTTGTGACCAATGAGCTGACAGCACACTTATGACAATTCGAGTATGACAATTCAGATTACCGCTCATCTCATTGGTCGAGGAAAGGTCGCTTGCGGAGAAAATACCGGAAGACAACAGATGACCACAACAAGAAGCATGGCCAACAGGGGAACAAACGCCGACACTGCGGTGCAAGTCTCGGACGACAGTACACCTAAAGCTGGACATACACTGTGCGATTTTTTTTAGTCGCGCAATACAGCTCCTGCTCAAACTGCACGATTTACTCGCAGGGGTTAGAAGTTGGTAGGTCACGATGCAGGGTCTCACACTATACCGCCCGATGCTCTGATGCGACCTGAGAGCTCACCCTGTGCGTCCATAAAATTAAGGTTATAACAGAAAATCTGTCGCTCGCTCTCTCTGTCTTTCACTCACACAAACACACCACCACCATCAACTTTGCTAAACTGCTAATGAAAAACATTGATCATGCAGCTGTGATTGAGCAGCAGTGTAAATCCAACTATTTTCACGGTTGTTGTGGTCGTGATAATTTTGTGATGCCACATAGAAAAGGCTCGGATGAGCTTTCCAAAGTTCTACAAGTTGTGCCTCCATCGCTTGTGTCCAGATCACACGCTGCACAGCCGTGCTGCTCCATCTTTTTCACCGACGTTTACGTGTTTGCGCGTGAGCAGTGTGAGCGGCTGTGGTGGTGTAATACCTCAACTGAAGCCAATTGTACTAAATGTACTAAATGTGCACTGTTACAAGAATGTTTTTCTTTCTATTATTTTAAGTTAAGCAGGACAGAGTTCTTTTAAAGAAAGATTTACTTATATTCTCAAAAGTTAAGCATGACAGGCTTCTGTTTAAGAAAGACCCGTTTTATTGTGTTAATGTTGTCATTTTGAGCTAAAAATAAATGGCTAAATGATCACTTGTTTGATATGTGTTCATATCACAAAGAATAGAATATGCATCTACTTAAATCAACTTCAAGTCAAATGGTTAAAAAAATAATAATTTCACACACAAAAAAAGAGCTAGAAAATTCACCACACTGGGAAGGGTGAAGACAACTGGGTTGCCCGGCCCTGGCCACGAGGTGTCCCTTATTTATTTTTCAGGGAGTTGGCAACCCTAGGTGAGGTTGTGGGGGTGGGAGCAGACACTGTGGTGTCGAATCTATTGAAAAACAGATTCAACTCGTTAGCTCTTTTCTCACCTCCCTCAGCTCCCCTGCTGTTGGTTGGCCTGAATCCAGTGATGGTCTTCATGGTGACCATGGTGGTGGTCTTTCTCACCTCCTGTCACAGCTGGGCAGCAGTCGTGTGGTGAATTGAGAAAAGGATCCAAAATGCAGGCACTGGCTGGGGTGCGAGTGAGTGTTTATTCACAGAGGTGATACGGTGACAAAAACAGGAAGAGCAGAGCTGAGAGCAAACAAACCTAAACTGGGGAAAACTAAAGAACTAAACTTGAACCAAACACGCACAGGAGGAGGAACAAAATGCACAAAGAAAGATGGCGGAGAGACGCAGAATGAACACCGGGTTACACAGAGTAATGCAGACGGACATGGCGTTAAACAGACGACACAACAGAGAGCACAGGAAAACACAGGGCTTAAATACACGGGGAGTAATCAGGGAATGGGCCACAGGAGGGAGACACAGCTGGGAGCAATTAGGCTAACGAGACAGGGGAGAGGTAAAACTGAACACACTGACATGAGACATGAACTTTCAGAATAAAACAGGAAACAAACAGACACAGAGAACCAGACAGGACACTGAACTTGACAGGCAGACTCATGAGCAGACACAATAACACCATGGGCAGACAGAGAGAACACAGGCAGGCATGGACAAAAACACTAACACATAGCAAACCTAAACAAAAGACAAAACAGAATAACCGAGAACAAAGAATAATATAAAGAAACACAAAACACCGAGTCCTCAGACTCAGGACCATGACACCTCCTCTTTATTGCCCCCTCTGAAAGCCCTCTTGTTGTTGTTGAGGGGGGCTTTGATGTCCTTAGTCACCCACGGCTTGTTATTTGGGTAACAATGAACAGTCTGAGCTGGAACAATGGAGTCGGTGCAGAAAGTTATGTAGTCTGTGATACACTCAGTAAGCCCACTGATGTCCTCAGCGTGAGGCTCACAGAGTGTTTCCCAGTTGGTCACCTCGAAACAGCCCTGTAGTTCCGCTAAGGCCTCCTCTGACCATCTCCTAACGCTCCTCGTGGTCACAGGTTCCCTCCTCACAATTGGCACATAGCAGGGGTGAGATGAATCAGGTTATGATCTGACCTACCAAGTGGGGGGAGGGAGGAGGAGCTGAGAACCAGGGGAGAATTTTTTCTCCCCTGGTTGGACAGTCCACATATTGTCTGAATGTTGGTAGTGTATTGTCCAGTGATACATGGTTGAAGTCGCCCGAGATTACAATAAAGGCACTCGGATATCTAATAGAGGTCTGAGCTGAGTGAGTGAGCTCTTTGGTCAAACCTTTCATAAACAATCTATGGAAAAATACAAGAGAGAATTCACATTACATCACTAACTGTGATGCACGGATCACATGCCAGCATTTTTTTGCAGGAATGTCTCATGACAATGACGTAAGCGAGTGTGATGTTCGTGACAACAGCTGTGTGCAGATCAACAATGGATCATATATCAAGTGCAAGAGACAGTATGAGCGTGCAGCGTTTAAAGCGTGGAAGTACTGACCTTACTTTGAGTTTGATTCCATAAAAAGTGACAAAAATATTAGCATCCGTTGTGCGTGGGAAGAAAACTTCATTTTACAGCGAAAAAAAAACCCCTAAACAAGCACCGAGTGCGCAACGACGTAATGTGAAATTCACAGAGAAACTCGCGGATTCTTCCACTGACCGCTGCGGCACACCTGCACCAGGGCAAACCTCCGCCTACCCCACTCCTGCTTTCCAGGTGAAAATAGAGCAACAGGACCGCTAGTCTTTGATTTTATTTATTTTCTGCTGTGTTTTACTTGCATCTATTTGAAAGACTGAGTGTAAACACACAAAATATTTTATTTTATGTGCTGGAATGTGCAGAAAATAGGTTTAAATGTTAAACAAATTTCTTCCAGTCAGAGAATGTTGCATATAATTACATTACATTACATTACATTAATTACATTTACATTAATGCATAAAGTTAAAAGATTAAACCAATAAAACAAGTTTTAAAAAGAGACTTTTCCACTTGATTACATTTTGTATGATGGATTATGTAGAAAAAGTAGAATTGGGCGGAAAGATCTATCGCTTTATCACCTATTCAGGATGTAAATCGTGTTTTTAAAAAGTAACTAAGTAATTAATTACTTTTGAAAATAAGTAATCAGTAAAGTAACGGGATTACTTTTTGGGGGAAGTAATAAGTAATTAGCTACTGATTACTTTTTTCAAGTAACTTGACCAACACTGCCCATGAGTCACTGAGTCATGTGAAAACTTCATCTTGCGATTCAGTCACTTGTATCTTTGGCAGTGATGCCTTGAGTAATTATTTTCCATTTGATTTTATCAGTTGCTTGTGCAGAGTTTGAGCCCACTCAAATCATCATCCCTCCATCACCAGTTTGCTTTGCAGTTTGTATAGGGTGTTTGTGCTGAGATCTTGTATTTGGTTTTCTCCAAATGTGGAGCTGTGTGTTTGTTTTGGGTTTCTTCTTAGGTTTTGTTTGTTTGTTTTTTCAATTTTATTTAAGCGTATGTGTGTGTATTATTGTATCTGTTCATGTAAGAAAAACTAACAAATATGTGAGGGGAACAGATTGTATTGTCATTGTAAACTAATGTACACTTGTCTATTAATTAATAGACCTCTCTGCATTGAATCATATCTGTTATTAACCTCTGTCTCTCTTCCACAGCATGTCTTTTATCCTGTCTTCCTTCTCTCACCCCAACCGGTCGCAGCAGATGGCCGCCCCTCCCTGAGCCTGGTTCTGCCGGAGGTTTCTTCCTGTTAAAAGGGAGTTTTTCCTTCCCACTGTCGCCAAAGTGCTTGCTCATAGGGGGTCATATGATTGTTGGGTTTTTCTCTGTATCTATGAAGCGCCTTGAGGCAACTTTTGTTGTGATTTGGCGCTATATAAATAAAATTGAATTGAAATTGAATTGAACTTGTCTCTCAATAAAAATATTAAAATAAATAAATAAAAAATGTGGACCTGTGGGTTTAGGACCAAACATCTTCATTACGGTCTTGTGTGTCCAAACGACATTGTTCAGGAGTCTTGAGCTTTGTTCAGATCCAACTTTGCAAGCCTAAGCCATGCTGCCATGTTGTTTTTAAAGAGAAGAGGCTTTCTCCTAGCACCCATTCCCAAAAAGTCCTATTAGTTCAGTATCTTTTTTTTCCTGTCATGAACATTAACATTTAACATATGAGGGCTGTGTGCAGGCAAGATAGGGCCCAAAGTGCCGACTCTCAGAGACTTTATTGCTGAATACCATAACTAAACTGAAAACTAAACAGACAGGCTGGCCGACAAAACACACAGCACAGCGGGTAAAGACTGAGAACTAAAATACACAGGATGGAAAACGAGGAGATAGGAAACAGGTGGAAACACAGCTGGGACTACCGGTAATCGGACAAAAAACGAGATGAGGAAAACCAAAACTAGACACACTGCAGATAGGGCAGAGCATTCAAAATAAAACAGACGTGTGGAACACAGGAAGGGGCACAGAAACAGGACAGGAAACCAAAAACTCAAAACACAACCATCCTAAGAAAACAAAAGTACAAGACTCAAAACACCAGGTCACCGACCCAGGACCGTAACGCTAAATGAGGCCTGTAGAATTTGACGAGTAGCTCTTGGGTTTTTTGCAGTTTCTCTGAGCAATGCACAGTCTGGCTTTGGAGTGAATTTGCTGCAATGTCAACTCCTGAGAAGACCCTGTAAGAGTACAGAAAGTCACAGTAGGAGTACACTTAGTTTCTCACCTTCTTTGTCACTGCACAGTGTTGATGTTGTCACCCACTCATCAGTGAATTCTGATTAATTTCATCAGTATTTAAAGTTGCACATAGAATCATTTATTGCATCACTGTGAGACAGGACTGCATGTTCAATAGATTATTTCCAGTTCAAATGGGAAAAAAAAACAGCTCTAATTTAAGTAGAACAGATCCACAGTTTCTTTTTCCCTCCATCACCAAGAACAGCTTGATTTGCTCATTGTTGTAAATAATAAAAGATGCACTATAGATAGAATATAAAAAGGATGTTGCTATTTTCGTTGACTAATTACTATGCAAACCAATCACTTTTTTACAGATTTAGTATTTAATTCTTTGCAAGAATATGTACTATATAAATGTTTTAATTATCAAATGAATTTTATCTCAAAATATTACTTTAATCCATTCACTTTGTAATCAAATGACAAAATTAAAATGATGAAAACAATGATGAAATAAAAAGAAACAACAATGTAACAGATGTACTATGATTTCATGGCTGGTAGGATAAATAATTAGTTCTACAAACAGAAAAACCCTTTAATGAATGAACCTCTCTGTCAGTTCCTAAATATTTCCACAGCTCTGATATGTGGGCGTCATCTTGGAAATATCGATTCCTTTATCAGTCAGCAACTGCTTGGCGTAATGCACCGTCTCTGGAGGCAGGGAGGGTGACCGTGCGAGAATCCAGGCGTAGTAAACGTGGAATATGCGCAGAATGTCTGTGCAGGAGTACACAATGGTGTAGTTGGTGTAGTTTGTCTCCAGCACCCAGTATGGGCCATAGGGTGTAACTGGTAACAGAAAGCACAGCCACAGAAAGATAAAATACAGACAATAGCAAACTTTTATATGGGTGAGTTTGCAAATGATTTAGATTTGTAAAGCAGAATTGATGCAACATGATATACATTACTCCAAATACAAAGCCATAAAAAGTAAAATGACAAAGCCACTATATATGAGGTCTAATGATCCATACAGCTGCAGTGAGATCTTGGTCCACATTGCCCCTTTGCTGCATTTAGATGTCAAACAGAGCATACAGTGACACCTTTGGTCATCTCAGGATCATGTCTCCAATTTGAATTTGTTATCCTGCTGACTTGTTGACTAATGATCTCCAGCTTGCACTAAAGTGGTGTGTGTCCTAGTGTGAAGTGTTATGGATGACACTTAGCACCTTGGCTACAAATTGCAGATCTGCGCTATCATCCGATCCAAAAGGTGACTGAGTTTCTTAGTTTTTTGTTTTTGTTTTTTTTTTTTTAAACATGAATTTGCCAGCTAAACCTGAAGTTGTGAAATGGTATACCACTACATTTGATTACTCCTTCCATCTTTAATATTCAGTTTTTGGCGTGACATTGCCATCTCTTGGTTGCTGGCATTCTCAAAGCCCTAAATAAGGGGCACCAAATTGTTTCTGAGAGGTCACTGGCACTGAAACTACTTCCAGCTGTTCCCTTATTCACAAAGGGCTCCCACAGCAGCTGGTTCCACATGTCTCATTTGGCAGGTTTTTACACCAGTTGTTCATCCTGACACACCCCCAAACCCTCCTAGAATTAAACCACAAATCTTTTGCTTGCAAGGTGAATATTTAAGCTACTACACTAAAGAACCACAATCTATCTCTACCAACGCTACAGAGAATGATTTTATGGTCATTTTTAATGCGGTCCAATAAAAATGCCATAAGTTATGTACTTTTTTTGCCCTTTAATGATGATAGAGTACTTTATGATTTAAATGGGATGATAACAAAATACTTACAATATGAGAAGGAAACTCCAAGCTTAGCTGGTTCTTGTCGGTCTGGAACCACAGCTGTCCCTTCTAAAAACTCCCTTTTACCACCCCTGAGACACACAGATACTGTATGAGTTTATCAAGCAAATTACTTGTTACCACAATCAATTACAGCAAATTAGACAAAATCTCTTTCCTTTGTGCAAACTTCTGTTCAGCACGAGCAAGCACCCTGTGTCATTACAGCAAACGCCACATGAGGTGTGCCGCCACCGAGCCTTCAGTCAACAGTTCAGGGTCAAGATGTTAATCATGTCACTCAGGTTTGTTTTCATTCTCCTCGTACAATACATAAGAAGAAAGGTGCCTAGTGTACACGTTAAATCCACACCCTGAACTGCACCTTGCAGGGGAGAAAAAAAATACCCGTCATTGTTGCCAATATTGAGGTTTGTTTGGTGAAAGGTTTTTTTGTCTTTGTTTTTTCAGTGATGTACATATTGATACAGCAAATACACAGGTGCAATAATAAAACATCGATTCACTGATCCACACCACCAGGATATACAGCAATGACATCGGAATGTCGTTCGGGCTGGAGAAGTGTAGTGGCTGGACTGGTCGTCCGTGCAAAAACATAATGAAAATCAATTGCTATGTTATCACCTGTTACAATTAAAGTGGTGTTTTCCTTTAGCAAACCACAAGTTGCTTACTACTTACAAAACCTGAGAGTTCAAGACTCGGATGGTCCCATCTTTCCTTACGGAATAATTCGCTTCAATGCACTGTCCTCTGGCAAAAGAAGCAGGCAGCTTCTCAATCTCATACCACTTATCCAGGTACTGTTGTTAAGATTCAGTATTGAGGAAGGGTACAAGAGGTGATCGAAGAATAACCACACCGATCCGGCCGGGTGAAGTCAAACGATGCTTTTAATGAACACACGTGTGGGAAGACAACTCTGTACGCAGACAGGAAGTAGTCTTCGACTTAATCAAAGCATGAACAGATATTTTATAGCATCAGGGTTTGTTTACTGACGCCCCTTCATACGTCACCAGTACATTTTATACATAGATCAGATCAACATCATGACTTTTCACCTAGAAAATCATCTTCTATTTTCATGGCTTGGTACTTTCCGTTCTTATCTTGTTCCTCTTTCTTGCCGAGACACCAAGAAACGGTTCCTCTTTTACCAAGACAATTTTGCAGTTACAGCCAAACATAACTAACCTCTTCCTCTAAATAAATCTAATTTAAAGTGTGTGTGTGTGTGTGTGTTGACCTCACATGCTCTTTCTCAATTCACCTGTTGCACTTCTGACCTTTTACCAGACCAGAAGCTCACTGAGACTATGTGTATGTCTTCTACTAAATAAATGTTTTAACCAAGAACCTCTACTAAAACCTTAATATACAATGACCTGATATAAGTGTTTTGTAAGCATGTATTGGGATTCCTTCTATGGCTCCAAGTCACTTGCACAATAGATTGTCCGAACATCGCGCCGAACAAAGCTTCCGACCCCCAATTAATTGACCGAGCTCCAACTCTTTAATAAGCACAGATATGCATTGTGTATAAAATAGTCATAGCTGCTTAAGGCCTTCTTAAAGCTATCTGTTACATTGTTAAAGCCTCGTCTTAGCCTGCGGCTCAAAATAACTTCCTGCTTCTTTCTGCATACAACTTCCTGTCAGCCTGCAACTCAGTCTTTCTGAAAGAGACACTGTTTAAACCTTGGAATGCAATATAAACTCCAGATTTTATTATTAATGCAATGGTAATGATGACAATTATTTAACTATAGCAGTAAAATAATTTCCCTCCTCGACACTCCCCCTTTTGACCTCTGGAACACCAGAGGTCACAATACATTGTGTCCTCACGCAGACCCTTCTCTGGTGGTCTCGAACCTCGAGATCTCCAGGATCCTCGCCCCTCCTGTGGTCGCCGAGATCTTCTGCAAAGGAAACAAAACACCTTTTCTTGCATCTCCCTAACTTATCCTATCTGGGACTCTTTAATCAAAAGCCTGATCCTAATTATGCTCTTAACTTATAGACTTGTATTTATGTATATTCTTCAACGTTCCTCATCACTTTAAACTCTTTAAGCCCTGCTTTCACGTCCAGTTGCTCGCTCTATTTTCCCTTATCTGATCATCAACATCCTGTGCACAAGTTGTCGCTGCTGCAAGTTAATCTACTCCAAAAGAAAACAACCACTTTAATCAATTAAGTTTAAGCATATAAGCAATTACTCCTGTATACATTTCATCATAACTAAATGCTGCCTTGAAACAACTCCTATGTGTTAACACTAACTTCATTTTAAAACCTCACATTTCCTATGTTATCACCTGTTTTGGTATAGCCTTTTTATTTCATTTTGCTCCTTTTAATGTAACAATACCTTCTAATTCTAATGTATCAGACTTAACCAAAACATATGCTTTCCTTCCTCTTTGGTCCTTCTTTAAGTTCAGTTAAAAGCTAAATGAATTTAAGGCCTTTTGCCTGGAATCAATACTGTCATGTGTGTTTCTTAACTCTGTGTCTGTAAGCGTGTGCAATCCTTCATGAACTCATATTATCCTCACAGTAGATTGGCTAATCATAGCGCTAGCCAAAGGCTCGTGACCCTCCAGAGACAAATTTGAGCCACAACTCCTTTAAAAGCACAAAATGCAATATGTATAAAAATCATTTCTATTTATAAGCTCCCCCTTTATCCTAAAAATACCTCCTATGTAATATCTGTATGTGTAAGCCTACATTATAGCCACTTCTTCTAAAGATCAAAAATCAAAGCTGTTCTACCCCTTCAACCCTCACTAATTTTCCCTCTAAGAATTATTCACAGCTTTGAAAAACCGGCATTGTATCTTCTAAACAGGATTCAGTTCTGTCATGGTCCTGGGCCATGTTGGCCCAGTATTCTTGGTTCCTTGTATTTTCGCTCCTTATTTAGGCCAGGTTTTCTGAGGTGTCCTGTTGTGGTGTTCCCTAAGTGTTTTTCCCTTTGTGACTCTTACCCCCTTGTGCCCCTCTGTGTATTTATGAGCTCTCGTCTCTCTTTGTGTTTATTCCATGTTTCCCCCAGCCTGTTATGTCTGTGTTCTCCCCGTGCTTTCTCTCCTCCTGTCTGAACCTCTGTGTACTTCCTGTTTTACTTTGACAGTCTCTCGTCAGTATGCGTAATGTTGTGTTCACTCCTGCCCTGTCTCGTTATGTTTATCAGTGTCACCTGTGTTCCCCACCTGTGTGTAATCTCCCTGTGTTCTCTGGGTGTATTTAAGTTGTGTCTTCTGTTATTCTAGTTGCTGGTTCGTCTGTGTTGTTTCCCCTCGGTCTCCCTGCGTCTCTTGTGGTTTGTGTTATTAGCTTACCCAGTTTAGGTTTCCGGTTTCTTGTTTTTCCACCAGTGCTGTTTTGTGCCCACCGTTGTAAATAAATATTCACCTGCACCAGAGCTGCCGCCTTTTGGGTCCTTTTCTACAACTCCACACGGCTTGCCTCGCAAACCGTGATAAGTTCACTTTTAATCCTTTAACCTTAACTTAAAAATAACAGTTTCAGTTTTACCATATCCAAATGATCAAAAACCCAAAAGTTCCTAAAATGATCCTAAATTATTAAACAATTAAATTATTAAACCCTAAACCCCCCTTTATCTTGATACATTTCATGTGTCAAGATACTATACAAAACTTAAAACTGCTCAGTTTTCCCCACTCATGATCCAATCTATGTCATAAAAATAAACTTAAAACAGAACAGTTATCAGTCATGTGTTTCTACAATTAATGGTAACTAAGTCATATCAAAAAATATTTCCCCTTTAGCATTTGGCATCCTCCCAACAATATACTATAATCCCATAATCTAACCCCAGTCAACAAAACAAAAATTTTTCTGGTAAAAGCAAATTGTTTGTCCACATTAATTCATCCTCACATTCACTCACATGCAGTCACACATTCACTCACATTCACTCAAACCATCTATTTGCTGATAGTTGAGCTTCCCGCACGATCAGGGACTCCACCCTCAGCAAAATGAGCTCAGTCATTTTTTATTTTCCATAGGAAAATATTTCTTTATGCTTTTGGACTGGATTGACTCGCATAAAATCCTTTTTACAGGGACTTACGACCTTGATCAGTCCCCACAGGTAGCTTTCTCCTCAGCCAATTGTAATCTGGAAAGCCCCCTTATATTTGCTCCTCCCGAGAATTTTCAGCGCCGTTATTCACTGTTGCAGGCCTGCTTAAAACCGAAATGAAAAATAGAGCTGATTGTTAGCTCATAAAAACAAAACAAAATCACCTGACAGGTTTTCTTTAAGTGCACTGTTACAAAATAATGGGCCCAATTTTTTAGACATGTCCATGTTTCCTAAAACTCCCTCTATTTAAAACAAAAACACCAACAACAACCTACCTGACAGAATCAACCCATCACCACAACAACCTTAAACACACAAATCTTGCCACCACATAATTTCACCTCCTCAATACACCAAAAGTCCCATTAAACCCACTCAATTTGCACACAAAAATCACCCCCTTATGCTCTATAACATACTTCAATTCAGCATAAAACCCCCTTACAACAACATATCACTAAACTATAAATTTCCTACCCCAATCTGCACTTCTCGTCTCTGCTATGCTTCCTCTTCCTGAAAGTCACAGTCACACACACACTCCAGCTAATTTGCATACTGAGTCATCTCTCAAGAAGCTGTAACAACAGAAACATATGTTTAAACATTCCCAACTCATTAAATCATTTTATTTCTTCCAACAGTGATCACTAGTGTTGATCAGTCAGTACGAGAGCACTCCTAAGTCACTCTTTTTAAAACTACTTTAATCCCTTTTTTGTTTTCATAACTCCCTTTGTCATATGGCTTCTTCTATTCCTCAATTACAAACTCAAATGTATTTTATTAAACATTCACACCCTTGTATCATTCATACAAGATAGCAAGCTGTTCTTCATTGCCTATGTTTGTGTTCTTAGCTAGGTTTAATCAGTGTCTATGCATTAAACTCCATGAGCTTGTCTTGTCTTTATAAGTTTAATGCATTTTCTGTTTGTGTGTGTGAATTTGCATATGGTGCTTTTGCAGTGTGTCAGACTCCTTCATAATTTTGCCTTTAAACAGTCAATTTTCTCCTCCCCAAATTTACTAACCCAAATTCTGATATCCTACCTTAAATAGCAGCATTCCTTGTCCTCAGCCAGAAGGTAGGGCTCCACTTGCCACTTTCCACCTCCACCCTAGCCCAGCGGCCTTACCCGTCAGGTCCCGTCTTCTTACTGAAGTCGAGAGTAATCGTGACTGTGCCTGCCTTAGGTTGTCCCAGGGTTTCGAGGTGGGATCTTACCCGTCATGGGCTATCCAGCCTTCCATACTCGCCTGATACGGGGCCCAAGTGGGCAGGGGAGGAAACACACTGGCTCTGGGAATTAAAGGAATGTAAGCTGCTTCCTTCATTGCATCTTATATTAAACTATCTCACTCCTGACTCCTTCCTAGAATAATTTCACATATGGCACTTTGTGTATGTGTGTTTTCTATTCATTAATGTAATTGTCAGTTATTTTCTCTCTTCATTTTACCTTATTTATCTGTTTGTTTGTAACGTTCTACTTTAGTTCTACTAAACCTTGATGTAAAAACAATACTCCCTTATTTCACGCACACACTCTGCATTTTGCCTACACACACACTTCTCTCTCAGACTTCCTCTGTTCACACATCACCTTATATGAGCATGTAAACTTCCTGTCACCCACACCATTTCCTGTTACACACACACCGCACGCAGCTGCTCAGAGCAGCTCAAGCTGCTTTGCTGTTTCTCCAGGCTAATCAAACTTATTTTGTATTTACAATCTACAAACCCTCTGTAATTCTACTAACTTTTGACCTAAAATGTAGCATCATTCACACAATGATTTCATAATCCTCTCACACACACCTTTTAAATAAGCTAAACTTTTATAACATCACTCATGCCTCTCTCAAATTAAAAACACTTTCAAACTTTAAAACGTCCTACTTTACATCACCAAAGAAATACCTCTCACACCTTTATTCATCATTCAAAACCTTCTAGTCACCGCATTCACACTTAAAGTGTGACTAGAGTTGAGGGATATAACTCAAAACCCACTTTCCTAAGAGTATTTTAGACATGCTTGTCATAATCAAAAAGAGCAAGCAAAAAACAAACAAACAAAAATTGAAACCTCCATTAATTCTCACCGCACACACAAGAAATTGAAAAAATAAAACCCACCAGCAACTAATGCTGGAGAACAGTTACTACTGAAAGTGATGTGTTAGCCTTAAGTATATACAGTGCACTCAATATATTTCTATATCTACATCCAAACTCAGTCAATTACTATACATCCACTACGGCAACTCAAAACTTTATTTATAGTCCTCTAATAAACATAAATGGCATTTGAAACACACACTCAACAATGTTTGCAGCAGTATTTGTAAAACCAACTGTGGCTTAAACAGTTCACTGCTTACTCATTTGCATTTTCACTCACACACACACCTCCAAAAATAGCAGCAGGCAGTCAGTGCATTACTGACTCGACACACAGAGATCTCTCACACCAAATTTTATTATTCTATATTACAACGACGTCTTATATTTACAACTACTGTCAGATCTGTCAGCTTTAGCGCCTAACCAATTTCGACAAATTTAAAATAACCGCCCACCAATTAACCAGTATCAAGACTTTAACTGTTTCTGGCCTCATTTCTAAAATCCCTAACTCAATTTAAAAGCGTCAACCAACCCAAACTTTGCCTGAAGCTCTATTTTTGGCATTTCACAGCCAAGGCTTACCTCGAAGTGTTAAGTTAAAGTTACACGCCCGAAGACCAACTTCTCCTGTCCAAAAAAGCGCAGGTACCGTTGCAAACGGTAAGGAGACTCTAACTCCTAGCTTAATTCCGGGATGCCCTGTACCCCACAGCTAAACCACACTGAACTAACCCTCTTCGCCGAGAGGTCAATGTCGCGCGTCCACGACAAGGAGGGAGCGTAACCTCCGGGCTCTGCGCTTCCTAGCAGACTCGAACTGCCGTTCTAGAATAATTTATAATACTTTGAAACAACAATCAACACCCGAAACAAGTGTATAACTGAGGCAGATCGACCCTGATGGACAATGGGGACTCTAACCCACAAATTGACCCACAGAGGTCTGACCTAATGACCAACCGGGACTTTAACCCACAAAATGACCAAATACCCTACCAAACTACTTGAGACTCTAACTCAATTTCTTTGGGACTTCAACCCATTATTTAACCTTTTCTTATCAGACTCTTAACTACTTTCATTTCTTCTTAGCAGAACTCTAACTGCATCAACTCATGAGATTTTCATCAAAATCAAAACAGACATCCACCAGTAACTTCAGTGAGTAGACTTAAATTTTATCATGTCCAATTTGGCACACTTTGGAAATAATTCAACAGGTAGTGCCTTACCTTTTGGATAAGCCGGCTTATGCCCACTCACTTAGACCACTGGAATTCATGTCTGCCCGTCAGACCACCTAAGACCCCGGATTTCTCCGTCTAAACCTCCAACTCACCCTCCTCAATAACCGGACGAAGCCCCCAAATGTTAAGATTCAGTATTGAGGAAGGGTACAAGAGGTGATCGAAGAATAACCACACCGATCCGGCCGGGTGAAGTCAAACGATGCTTTTAATGAACACACGTGTGGGAAGACAACTCTGTACGCAGACAGGAAGTAGTCTTCGACTTAATCAAAGCATGAACAGATATTTTATAGCATCAGGGTTTGTTTACTGACGCCCCTTCATACGTCACCAGTACATTTTATACATAGATCAGATCAACATCATGACTTTTCACCTAGAAAATCATCTTCTATTTTCATGGCTTGGTACTTTCCGTTCTTATCTTGTTCCTCTTTCTTGCCGAGACACCAAGAAACGGTTCCTCTTTTACCAAGACAATTTTGCAGTTACAGCCAAACATAACTAACCTCTTCCTCTAAATAAATCTAATTTAAAGTGTGTGTGTGTGTGTGTGTTGACCTCACATGCTCTTTCTCAATTCACCTGTTGCACTTCTGACCTTTTACCAGACCAGAAGCTCACTGAGACTATGTGTATGTCTTCTACTAAATAAATGTTTTAACCAAGAACCTCTACTAAAACCTTAATATACAATGACCTGATATAAGTGTTTTGTAAGCATGTATTGGGATTCCTTCTATGGCTCCAAGTCACTTGCACAATAGATTGTCCGAACATCGCGCCGAACAAAGCTTCCGACCCCCAATTAATTGACCGAGCTCCAACTCTTTAATAAGCACAGATATGCATTGTGTATAAAATAGTCATAGCTGCTTAAGGCCTTCTTAAAGCTATCTGTTACATTGTTAAAGCCTCGTCTTAGCCTGCGGCTCAAAATAACTTCCTGCTTCTTTCTGCATACAACTTCCTGTCAGCCTGCAACTCAGTCTTTCTGAAAGAGACACTGTTTAAACCTTGGAATGCAATATAAACTCCAGATTTTATTATTAATGCAATGGTAATGATGACAATTATTTAACTATAGCAGTAAAATAATTTCCCTCCTCGACACTGTAAATAAAGATGAACAATCATTTCTGTACAGCTCTTTGCTTACTTTGTATGTATGTATACAGAATACTGTTTGTGCTCACCAGCTGAAGGCTGAAGTTAGACTGCACCTTCGGAGTAGGGCAGGCACCAAAGCGAAAAGTCTGAGCCGAGATTGTGGGGACCAGCAGGAGGAGAAGGTAGACAGCAGACATGGTTCCTTTAGGATATGATAAGGTATGTTACACAAGAGTTGCACCTACAGCTCATCCATTTTGTCCACTGGCAGTTTAATACAGCAGGCTGTACAGTGCAGTATTTGCAGGAAATACCGAAATCCATTTTTTAAATGGTAAATTAATTTATTAAGGGGAAAAAAAATGCTCAGATCTATCTGGCTCTATGTTAAAAAGTAATTTTCTCCCTGTTTTCTTGTTATTTAGAACCACTCACATACTCTCACTGAGTATGCCAATTGCTGTACTACTGGCCTGCTGTTGAATCAGTTAATGTTCATTAAAGTATATCTGGAAAGCACTCTCTGGGCCCCACTCTCTGATCGGAGTCCTTGTCCTCAGGGAGTTATCACACCAGCATCCCAGAGATAACTCTCTAACACTAACCTAAGAACGGATTGTGTCACCCTTGGCAGCAAGAACTGCATATCAAGTGTTTGTGATAACTGGCAATGAGTCTCTCATACACTTTGGAAGGATTTTGGCCCACTCTTCTTTGCAGAATTTTTTATATTCAGCCACGCTGGAGAGTTTTGAGCGCAAACAGCCCTGTTTAGGGTCATGCCAAAGCATCTCAGTCAGATTTTAAGTAGCCCATTCCAAAACCTTCATTTATTTATTTCTTTATATTTTTGAGCCATTCAGAGGTGGACTTGCTGGTTTGTTTCAGATCATTGTCTTAAGTATAACCCAAGTGTTTTTGAGCGTCAGGGCACAAACTGATGGTCAGACATTATCCTTCGGGATTTTCTGCTAGAGAGCAGAATTGGGTTAGAATGTTAGTATGATCTTCTTTTTATAAAAAGCTTTGTTAGTTTTAGATCTGACATAACAAGGCACAAGACTTCCAAAAAGTTCATTTTTTTGTCTTGTCAGTGGACAGAATATTTTCCTAAAAGTTTTGGGAATCATGATGGGTTTTTTGGGGGGGTAAATGTGTTCTTTTTTGTTCAGCAGTAATTTTTGCCTTGGAAGTCTCTCATGGATGCTATTTTTGTCCAGACTTTTTTTTTGTAACTGTATCAGCAACATTGACCTTATCTGAGGCAAGTGAGGCCTGGAGTTCTTTAGATGTTGTCCTGGGTTCTTTTGTGAGCTCCTGGGTGAGTCAGTGATCTTGGACTAATTTAACCTGGGAAGATTCACCAGTGTTCCAAGTTTTCCTCATTTGTGGATAATGGTCTCAATGTGGCATTGTAACCCTTTGCAGACTGATGATGGCATGTCAATGACTTTGTTTCTCATCTTCCGTTGAGTTGCTCTAGATCGAGCCATGACGTGTTGCTTTTCGAGATCTTTTAACTGATTCTATTCAAGTAATTTCTTGATTCAACTGCTCTGGCAGTAATCATGTCTGGATAATGCATTTTGTATTTAATCAAGTTATCTTTAGTTAATAATAAACTTTACTTTCTGTGAAACATTTAAGTGTGACAAATGTGCAAAGTTAAGAAATCAGGAAGGGGCCAGATACTTTTTTCACAGCACTGTATGTTCACAAGAGTACTGATTGAATAACACTGCAAACAGCCGGGCCCCAGGTTTATAAGATATAAAGCAACAGACGAAGAGATATATGTGAACACTTGACCAAAACTATTGAGCCTAGATTATAAAACCTTTGTGTACACAGCTAGCTAACAGGTGGTACAATCTACACCTATTATTGAAAACTCTCATGATGTAAACAGCTGCACTAGCTGACATGTTTTAAAGCATATTCTTATGATAATTATTCTTATTGGTAATTGGTTTTGGCTTAAATGGCTGACATCTACTACCAATAATTTTATCCTACAAAGGGAGCTTATGCAGGTGAGCACAGTGTCTTGTGATTTACGGGATGAATCAGTTTGAAAATTCTGAACCCATGTTGTCGAAATCACTGTGATTTTACTTTCCACAATAATTAGCTAACACGACATAACACACTTTTCAGCTTTCATTTATTTTGAAACTGTGTTGTTGTTGTTTTTTAGATCTGGAATGTAAAAATGTTTGTCTGTTTAAATGTGCTGTGGGCTGTAAATTACACCATCATGAAGATCACCACAAAAGGGTTCAGCAATTTTTCACAGTGTATGATTGAGGTTTATTTATTTATTTATTTATTTAACAGAATTTAGTGGGCTACATATTGAACTTCTCAATATTCCCCTGAGCTGACTTCTTCCCAATGTGGAGGAGTGGCAGCTTCACTCCACTCAATCTAGGCCAAAGAGCCTAATAATCTCTCAAGTGTAATGAAAATTTCAACCACATGGAGGCAGTATTCTACTAGTATGTGTGCTTGATTTTTACAAGAACTGGGTTTGCTTAAATAAAGCAGGAATGTGTCATGTAAGAGTCAGGGTTGAATGTTACCCTGACTTAATGTGGTTTAAAAACAGAAAGTAGTATTAGTGAGAGTCCAGCCAATGTCAGGTTCAGGGTATTGTTTTAACACAAAACAGCATGGCTGTTTTTAGTAGTTTAAAAGCTTTCAAAGTTAAGTAAATGTTTTAAACATGATTGTTTTGTAAAAAGAATTTAACTTTCAATGGTAGACACCATGTATACACAATACTTGCTTTTTTGTAATTGTTTGCATTGTTTTACTTTATTTTACTTGAGAAAATCTCTGCTGCTCGGTGTTTTAGTTTCGGACAGCAAACAGGTTGTTTGTCGCACCTGTTACACCTGTTCTTCTGGTGTCACGTAACAAATTCCTGTGGGACTCAGGTGCTGCTTCTTCTCAGTGCTATGTAACAAGAATGCAAATATTTGAAATATATCCAAAGACGGGATTCCAGAATATTATTAAAGAAAAATCACAATAAACTCTCATCTAAGACAACGGACGGTTAAACCAACGAGAAGAAAAGAAGATCAAACCGTAGAAAATAATCTTTTGTTTTGTTATCTAAAAATTGAATAAATAAAACAAAACAAAACCCAAAAAAAAAAACCTTGCCAAATAAACGCATGCCATCTTCCACTTTCAGATAGGTGCTCTTTTCGTTTCGTTTATTAAAGTAAATAACTCTGTCTTACCTGAGCGGTGCACAGGCGTCAGGTCAGGTGGAGGCTTGCATAAAGTGAATGTCTCCAGCTCTACGGAAAAACACGGGCTCGCCTTTACGTTACGTCACGCGAAGCAGAGCTTTATGTGCGCTTTATGTGGAAGGACCGTGACAATTGTGCATCTTGGTTCATGGTTATTGCAGCTTTTGATGATTTGGTGCAATGACAGGGCAAGGCTCAGTCTTTTGCAAAACATACAATCAATAATAATAAAGCAAAATATGCTAATTGCCTTGCTGTGTCAGTGTAGTAAAGGATCCATTCAGACCCCACAGGGTTGATGTTGTCAGCTCTGATTCACTTTTATGTATTTTGAATTGTTCAACACGCTTATGTATGCTGATTACGGAAGTGTGAGGCTGATTGGTATGTCACCCAGAAACAGGAAGTATAGAGTTGCCATGGATACCATGAGTACTGCCGTACTGTGATGGGAAACGACATTTAATAAGCCATTATTTATTTATTTATTTATAACACATATCAAGAAATGAGCGAGATTTGTGTCAGATCTGCGTCCTAAACTCCAGCCTTCTAATTCTAGGTTTAAAAAAAGAAGAAAGGAAAAAAAAACAATCGCGAGGCATTAGAGTAAATATAGTGAATGAAAATGTCCTTCATAATGAAAACAAACTCCATCTCACTCTAGTAAAAAATTAGTAAAATAAAAAAAGAAATTCTTCAGGAGCAGTTTAATCCTCTAAACCAGTTTTCATGCTGTATTTGTTAATATAACTTTATTCTGATTTTAACCACAACTAGCAAAGTAAGACAGGGTAACGACACCCATTCAAACCTTTACTCTGATCAGCTCTGATCATTACAAAAGCAGAGAGCTAAGTAGTATCTGTCATATTCTGGGTTATGTTAGTGCCTACATTGAGCCGTGGGGTATTGTGGATTTACGCCATATGATATGCTTTTGCGGCAGGGCTGTCTAGTAGTTTATTCCTAGCTGTCGTACCCGTTATTGTGTTGTTCTAAGTGATGGATGCTGAGCTGCTGATAAGGAAAGCTACCGAGTGGTCATTCTACAGTATCCTTTGCGTTTTCATTTATTCATTTAGCTCTTCTGGTGTTTTACTTGTTGAAATTCATGCTCCGCGAACAGCTTCACTTTCCAAATTAGTTCTTCCCAACTAATAATGATGGACCAGAAAAGAAAGTAGTTCTTTTCAGAAGAAAAAATAGAAAAATCAAAAAAATTAAAATTCATCAGATCCTTTTGGTTTACTGTGCAACTTATCCTACAATTTCATTCTGTTTTATTCTGTAGGATTAAGTCATATAAAAGAGTCGAGAATAAAAATATAAAAATATACATTCCTATTTTTAAAAGATACAATCTTTAATATGATAATTCATGTTGCTAATTATTTAACTGAATTTCAGCATACGTCTCAGGTTTTCTGCATTTTTAAGAAAAGTTACTGTAGTTAATGAAAGCAATCTGTCAGCATGGCTCTTTGACATTTAATATTTTGAATCAATTTATAAAACTACAGGAAAAAGTTGGTGGAAAAACAGGAACTTTTCTCTTTACTAAATTACTTTTGTTTAGTATGAGTGGCCAACAGTGTTGGGTAAGTTACTTTAAAATAGTAACTTAGTTAGATTACTAGTTACTTCTCTCAAAAGTAACTCAGTTACTTCAAGTTACTCGTTACTTTCAAAGTAACTAGTTACTAGGGAAAGTAACTTTGGTTTTACTCAGAATTCTCTTGTTAATGTGTTTCTTCCATAACTTTGCCAGTCTTCTAGCTTGCTTACTTGCCACAAGTGCACTGTGCCACCTACCAATAGAAAGGAAAAGATAATGTTCATATTTCCACGAGAGAAATTCCACGCCTGGACCGTCATTGACTGCTGCCATGATTCTAGCCTACGTCACAGAGTCATGTGCGCCTTTTACATCCAACACAAAAACTGCAGTCGTGGTGCTTTCGATTGTACTCAGAACTCAGAAATTCTGTCTTCTGAATAGGAAGATGTAGGCAACACCAGACTGCAGATGAGCTGCATACAGAGCTGGACTGGGACAGAAAATCGTCCCGGGCATTTTGACTAGAGACCGGCCCACCATTATAGGAAAAATCATAAAGCCTTTGAATGAAAATAAACACTGTTGTGACAGTGATGTACACTGTTTTGATGGTATATATGCATCAATCTATCAATCGTTTGTTGTAAGATTCAGATAATTATTTTTTAAAAGCGAGACACTTTAAATGAGAATAAGAAAGAAAAGTATTTCTTTGTGCCCCCCTTTCCCTTTTAATGCCCTACCTGCCCCCCTGGCAACACTTTGAGATCCGCACCTGCACAGTTACCAGCTGTCAGCTACCTAAAAAAGGATCCTGGTGTTATTTGTCTCTCAGAAACAGTTCATAACTTCCCTTCAACTCATTCATGTCACCTAAAAGGTAAACCTGTTTCTCCATCACCTGCTCAGCTCTGATGATTCAGTAAGGACATCTCCTGGTTTCATCTTCATGTTTCCCTCTCACCAGATAACCAAACCATATCATGACCAGCAGCTTTTTTGCAGCTGTGGCTCCAGCAAACATCAGCTGATAGTAGAAATTAATATTAAATAAATTCTAACAACAGCTGATCAAGCTTAAACGTGCTGCTGTTGTTTAGCGCCACATCCGCTGGTTTCCTCTTTCTGGCGCAAAGTGAGCGATAAACAAACAAGAGAGAAAGGCCGATCAGCTGATCATTGATCAGTTTCATGATTGAAGTAGAAACGGGAGAGGGAGGGGGGAGAGGATGAGAGAAGAAGAGGCAGCTGTGCAGCAAAGACACAGGAAAACTCCAGCTTTGTGCCTTTTTCATTGTAGCTGAATTACGGGACAAACTGTTCCTTTTCACCTCAATAAGAAACCCGTAATATTTTCTCTGAATACCAGAAGGGACGGTTGGCAACTCTAATAACTTATGAACAAAATAAAGTTCAACATCATTAGCTTCATAGCACCACCCAGCTGTATAGAAACTCCGTCATGCTAGCTAGCACGCAGTACGGAAAAAGTCAGAATAACGAAAATAAACTCCACCTAAACTTGGTTCATATCTGACCCAGAGAGACTGCAGGTCATAACTTCTTACCTGAAGTTCAGTTCACACTTCGACCGGCGGCCGCCTCGGGTCTCTTTTCCTTCTGCGTCCCCTTTTCTTCATCCACCTGCGGGCCTCCACCACTTGCTAATGTTACTGAATCTGTGGAAGCTCCGCGATAGCCACCACACGAAGTAACGAGTAACGACCCTATCTAAATCCCAGTAACGAGTAACGCGTTCCTGATTTTAGCATAATAACTAGTTACCGTGCTCGTTACCACAATAATAACGTAGTTACTGTAACGCGTTACTTAATAACGCGTTAGTCCCAACACTGGTTATAACAGAAAATCTGTCGCTCACTCTCTCTCTCTGTCTTTCACTCACACAGACACACCACCACCATCAACTTTGCTAAATTGCTAATGAAAAACATTGATCAGGCAGCTGTGATTGAGCAGCAGTGTAAATTCAACTATTTTCACGGTTGTTGTGGTCGTGATAATTTTGTGATGCCACATCGAAAAGACTCGGATGAGCTTTCCAAAGTTCTACAAGTTGTGCCTCCATCGCTTGTGTCCAGATCACACGCTGCACAGCCTTGCTGCTCCGTCTTTTTCACAGACGTTTACGTGTTTGCGCGTGAGCAGTGTGAGCAGCTGCGGTGACACCCTCACGAGCGATTGATGATCGGGAGCTGGTCGTGAGGTGTTAATCGCTTCTCGTTACCCCACGTATACTACACGATGCACGATGAAGACCAAAATCGGGCCGATCGCCAAATCGGTCGCACGACTCAAAAATCGGCTCAAAATGGGCCAAAAATCGCACAGTGTGAGCCCAGCATTAGAGCAGCAATGTTTGATCACTCAGAGAAAGAAAAAAAAAGGCTGCAAAAGTACAGGGAGGAATGGGAAAAGGAAAACACCTGGCTGGAAAAGTGCACGATAACACCTATAAAGCGTACTGCACTGTGTGCCGGCGCACTTTTTCCATAGGCATGCTTCTAATGGTGGGCACATGAAGAACATGAGGGGCGTGAAAGCTCGGGGAACCCTTAACCAATTTTTTGTCCACCAGGCCACGGCAGAAGCAGATATGGTATGTAAACACTGGTTTGTTTTTTTTTAAACCCTCTGGTTAAGGTTAATATGGGCATGTGCAGTGAATATCAGCGCTATGTGGCCAGAACTGTGATAATATAATTTATTTTGTGTAATAAACAGTGTTGGGTAAGTTACTTTAAAATAGTAACTTAGTTAGATTACTAGTTACTTCTCTCAAAAGTAACTCAGTTACTTCAAGTTACTCGTTACTTTCAAAGTAACTAGTTACTAGGGAAAGTAACTTTGGTTTTACTCAGAATTCTCTTGTTAATGTGTTTCTTCCATAACTTTGCCAGTCTTCTAGCTTGCTTACTTGCCACAAGTGCACTGTGCCACCTACCAATAGAAAGGAAAAGATAATGTGCATATTTCCACGAGAGAAATCCCACGCCTGGACCGTCATTGACTGCTGCCATGATTCTAGCCTACGTCACAGAGTCATGTGCGCCTTTTACATCCAACACAAAAACTGCAGTCGTGGTGCTTTCGATTGTACTCAGAACTCAGAAATTCTGTCTTCTGAATAGGAAGATGTAGGTAACACCAGACTGCAGATGAGCTGCATACAGAGCTGGACTGGGACAGAAAATCGTCCCGGGCATTTTGACTAGAGACCGGCCCACCATTATAGGAAAAATCATAAAGCCTTTGAATGAAAATAAACACTGTTGTGACAGTGATGTACACTGTTTTGATGGTATATATGCATCAATCTATCAATCGTTTGTTGTAAGATTCAGATAATTATTTTTTAAAAGCGAGACACTTTAAATGAGAATAAGAAAGAAAAGTATTTCTTTGTGCCCCCCTTTCCCTTTTAATGCCCTACCTGCCCCCCTGGCAACACTTTGAGATCCGCACCTGCACAGTTACCAGCTGTCAGCTACCTAAAAAAGGATCCTGGTGTTATTTGTCTCTCAGAAACAGTTCATAACTTCCCTTCAACTCATTCATGTCACCTAAAAGGTAAACCTGTTTCTCCATCACCTGCTCAGCTCTGATGATTCAGTAAGGACATCTCCTGGTTTCATCTTCATGTTTCCCTCTCACCAGATAACCAAACCATATCATGACCAGCAGCTTTTTTGCAGCTGTGGCTCCAGCAAACATCAGCTGATAGTAGAAATTAATATTAAATAAATTCTAACAACAGCTGATCAAGCTTAAACGTGCTGCTGTTGTTTAGCGCCACATCCGCTGGTTTCCTCTTTCTGGCACAAAGTGAGCGATAAACAAACAAGAGAGAAAGGCCGATCAGCTGATCATTGATCAGTTTTCATGATTGAAGTAGAAACGGGAGAGGGAGGGGGGAGAGGATGAGAGAAGAAGAGGCAGCTGTGCAGCAAAGACACAGGAAAACTCCAGCTTTGTGCCTTTTTCATTGTAGCTGAATTACGGGACAAACTGTTCCTTTTCACCTCAATAAGAAACCCGTAATATTTTCTCTGAATACCAGAAGGGACGGTTGGCAACTCTAATAACTTATGAACAAAATAAAGTTCAACATCATTAACTTCATAGCACCACCCAGCTGTATAGAAACTCCGTCATGCTAGCTAGCACGCAGTACGGAAAAAGTCAGAATAACGAAAATAAACTCCACCTAAACTTGGTTCATATCTGACCCAGAGAGACTGCAGGTCATAACTTCTTACCTGAAGTTCAGTTCACACTTCGACCGGCGGCCGCCTCGGGTCTCTTTTCCTTCTGCGTCCCCTTTTCTTCATCCACCTGCTGGCCTCCACCACTTGCTAATGTTACTGAATCTGTGGAAGCTCCGCGATAGCCACCACACGAAGTAACGAGTAACGACCCTATCTAAATCCCAGTAACGAGTAACGCGTTCCTGATTTTAGCATAATAACTAGTTACCGTGCTCGTTACCACAATAATAACGTAGTTACTGTAACGCGTTACTTAATAACGCGTTAGTCCCAACACTGGTGGCCAATGATGAGGTCTTCATCAGTAGGAAAAGTTGTAAAACCCTCCTTCCCGTTTTCCAAAGCCTTTCTTTCTGTGGGCTGCTTCTGGACCCCGAGCCTCTGGTTTGCCACCCTAATTATGACTTTTGTTATAAAACAGGAAAATCTACAAACTTTGGCTGTAAATTACAAGAGCAGTAAGTTTTTTGTGTCAGTTATTTGTAATTTGTTTATTTCTGCAACTATTTATGCTTCATATTGTTTGCAGCACATGACCTGATCTCAGATTTCTATTTAAACTTCTTGGAATGAGGCAGAATTTTATATCTTGAAGGCATCAAAATTAAGAAACATTTGTCTACGATCCCTGTCAGTTTCACCCCATCTGTTTAAAGCAGGAAAGTAAGCCAAGAGATCATTGTATATTCCTGAGCTTTGAAGCTGGTGTTGCATTACAACAGCTGTCATGATTGTTGTGATTTAAATCAGGCTGTTGTAATATTTCAACGTGATGCAAGCATACAAATCTGAAGAGCAACACAATGCTTTGATAAAAACATATGCGATTTATTGTAATAAATATATTTGTTTGGACAAAAAAAAAATCTGGTCTATTATTCTTCCCAGATGTTTTCTGAGAATAACAACAATGACGCCAAAGAGACGAGGGTCTAAATAAAGGTTATTTATTTCCAGTGTTTGTTGAGGGGAGGACGTGGTGTTGCGCCCATGTTTTTCTGTAAACACGGGCGAGATGTTCACTCTTCAGCAAACATTGTCTCATGCAGTTTCAAACATATTTTTTTTTCTCCCAGCTTTTTAAAGCACCCGTTCAATTTTTACTGCAAAACCCGGGGGGGGTGGAAAACTGAAATAAAACTATAATGAAATATTACCGCGATAAAAATCCGATGTTGCTCCGATGCTGCTGTGAGTTTAACTAAAAACAGGATAAAATCTGGAATGCCTGTGAGGTTAAAAGAAAAAAAACAACCCTCCTTGTGTTTCCAACCATCCATAAAAACAGTTTAAAAACAAAACAAATAAAAGAGGCACTTTTTTTTCGTATGTAAAAACTCACTTTTTGGACTATACCTTCACAAAACTACTGTACCAAGCATTACATACTGTAGTATCAGCCTTTTATTTCATAAAACTATAATAATCCCCCAGTTCCTCAAGCTAATATCTGGCTGTTGTGAGTGTGCTGTGAAAATACAAAATAAAACGACAAGAAACATAAAAAGAAAAAAATTAACTTCCCACAGCACTCAGCTCAGAAAGCAGCCCTCAGTTACTTCCACGTACTTCAAGTACAGCCGAGAAAAACACAGACATGCCGTTTTGAAAAAGACATTATTGTCACAAGCAACTCATGTTAGTCCAAAAAGTGTAATACATTCTTCATACCGCTCCAAAGAGGAAGAACTGAGTCATGATTCCTTATTAAAAAAAACTCTTGCACCTGCTTTCCTCAGTAATACTCGAGTTGACCCTTATATTTGTCATCGTGTCCTATTAAAGTCAGATTCTTGCACTCGTTGGGTTCGATCTTACAGGAGAAAAGTCTGTGTTAGACATCTCTTCAGTCGAATTCCAGTAACAATCATAATAAGTATGTACAGTAGATACATAAAGTATACTTTGTAGAAAAAATATTGTGCAGTAACCTCAGCTAAAATACCCACATTCATACACGTACACATTCATCCCGGTTTTGTTTTTTGTTTTCCATTTCACAGATACTGGTAGAACCGTGAGCGGACAACTTGCGCTCCAGAGAGTTTGTGTGGGTGAGCGTCGTCCCCTAAGGAGCCTTTGTTTTTGCTTTGCAGCCCTCTGCCGTTAATGTGCTCCCCGGCTGGAGGCTGAGCCCCAGGGGAATCCGAAGGCGGTGGAGGTGGAGGTCTTTCGGGAGGTCTTTCTTCATGCACTTCTGCGTGATCATCCTCAGGCACCGCTTTGGGCGCAACCTCGACGCTTGGCTCGGAGCCTCTGCTTTGCTCCCTCGCAATCCAGTCTCGAATGGATAAGTCCTGAGAGGAGCATCTAGGCCTCAGGGGGTCTAGAGCTGAGAGTTCAGCCGCCTGGTCCACCCCACCCTGCTCCCGCCAGTCGTTGATGATTGCCAGCTCTGCGAAGTCTCTCTGCCCGCCCATGGTGTGCCTCCGTCGGATGTTCTTTTTCTTACTGCGACCGTCGGGAGATCGGTTCTTCTGAGTAAACATGTCATCAGCGGACGTTCGTAGCCTAAACTTGAGCCTCTCTGTGATCTTAAGATGCCAGGCTGGTTCGGATCGCTCTGACTCACTGCGCGAAGAAGAGCTGAGGCTGCTCGTGGATCGGCCCTTTTTCATCACCTCCAGGACTCGAGACAACCGGCTGGAAGACTCCGCCCTGCCCTCGCTTCGCTCCCCGCTGCCAGCAGCCCCTTCGACTGATGATTCACTGTCTGTTTTCTGTTTCAGGGACCACCTTCTTGAGAGGGTATCGCACTCGATCATGCGGTGTGTTGGGAAGAGCCGCCGTGCTTCCAGTTTTGGTGAGGTGCCCCCTTCGATAGCACTGCCCCCTTTGGCCTCTGCCTTTTCTTGACTTTGCGCTGGGCAGGGTGTGGACTGGCTGCTGCCGCCGCCTGGAGCAAAAACTGGAAAGTCGCTCTCGCTGTCTGTCTCCATCGGTCGTCCCTCGCTGATGAGCTCACTGCGCTCATCATCTGCCTCCTCGCCACCCTGCAGCTCTGGACTCAGCACGCTTGATTCCGCTCCAGTCAGGAACGTGATAGAGGAGGTGGTGGAGTAGTCAGAGGTGATAGAGCTCACCTCTGCGCCAGCGGACGCCCCCGCACCTGCTCCCAGAGCGGCTCCTGCTGGCAGGTCAGGGGACACTCCCGCAATCCACTTTTTCGGTCTGGATCGTGGCACTGATGCTCCAGAGCTCATGGTCCCAAGGTCTGAGGTGTTTTCATCAAGCTGGGACGGAGGGTCTGACAATGAGGATTTTCCCTGAGGAGCTGTTTGGTAGCTGATGTTGGGAGAGTTGGAAATCTTTGGGGAAGGTAAAGGTGAAGGCGAGGAGCGTCTGGGGGTAATCTTCTCCCTCAGGAATAAAGAGTTTCGGTGCTCTCTCTTAGCTTTAGGTGTGAGCTCCACTGTCCTCCCGTTCTCCTTCCTCTCTTCTGTCCGTGCTTGCTGCTTCGTGCTGGGTTTGGTGTTAGGGCTGGGACGAGTCTCGCCCTGTGCCTCGGTCTGCTGGTTTGGCTTCTGGCCAAGGATTTCCTTCTTGAGGAATACAGAATCCAGATCATCGTCTGAGCTGCTAGGCTGCGGCTTCTCCCTTGACTTCTTTCTTTTGCGGCTGGCTACAGCAAAGATGGAGGAGACCAGGAGGTCTCTGCTGCACTGATCCTTCCCTGAGGAACCCTGCACAGAGGAGAGGGGAACAGAAAGAGAGAGCACAAGAAGAACAAAATGAGCACTGCTGAATCTAAGAAACACAAAAGACGACACAGAAACTTTTAACCCCAACCCCTTTCCTCAAGTCTGTACTCCACCTGTTCCCATGAAGCACCAGACAAACAAGTAGACAGAAAGAGGGACATTAGCAGCATCATAAACAGGGAGCACAGTACTGATTCATGCTGGCTTTAAAGCAGAAGCAGAAGCAGCAGCACAGCATGAACTGAAGCGCGGCTGAAGCTGAAGAGAACAGCAGTGCAATGATGGAAAGCATCTGCCTTTTTTTCCCTCCTACATCCTAACAAGCTGTTGAACACTCCCAAGTTCCTCAGCCACAAGTTTTTAATCCAGGGTGTCCCCGAGAAGGACTTCATGAAAGACTTGATGCACAGCAGCCTTTATGGCTCCAACTCGCTGACCATCTAACCATGGAAATTGTTTCGTTTTCACTGTGGATGTGAGGGTCAAATAATGTGTGGTCACAGCACTGAGAATACACAATGGGCCTCAATCACTTGTATGTCCAGACAAATATTCTGAATTACCATCAGATTCATAGTGAACTTTTTTGTTATTCACCAGGACAAAGATTTTCCCAGAAACTACTGAGAAATCAATGAAGTTGCTGTAAAACGGAACACTTGCAAAATGCAAAAAAGGAAGACTTTGGTGAATGAAAGCCGGAAGCGGCACACCTCCTCCTCGGGTAAACTGAGAGAGCTGGGCTGCAATAACAGATGTGGAGCCCTTTGAACCACAACTAGAAGAAAATGAAAGAAGCAGGTGGAGGACAGGGACCACGTGATCTTTTAATTTTTGTGAATGAGGCCCAGTGTGTAGCAACAGATGAGTGAAAACTGTTCACAGTGAGGTCTGTGGGTGTTTTGAAGTACAAAATCCCTGCACCCTGTGACAGCAATCGTGCATGTTTTCAAACTCCAAACAAATTTTGTGGTCAGTCATTTGTTTAAGTTTTGTGTTTACAATCTTTCTTTCTGATCCTCTGGTATTTAACACCAAATTATCTTTTTAACGTTCCTTATTTTTTGACAGGCTGTCTTTGAACCATAAAACAAAGTCCAGCATCACATCTGTCTCTTAATGAGAACATTGCAGATGTTGCTGTTTAACTTCTTATATGTATTCTAGTAGTGTTGTGAGTACCACAAATTAGTCTTTTTCACTGTTCAGGAATAAGGCAGAAAATCAGAACAAGTAAACAAGATGCTGCTATAAATTAAATTAGGTGAAAATGCCTTCAGCAGTAAGTTTATATCATCTGTTCTCTTCCTACCTCCTCTCATCTCACACCATCAGACACTGGAGACACACACTCACCTTTGATTTAGCCGAGTCACTAGTTGGGGAATCTGTAGGTAAAAGAGAAAAAGAGAGACACGTTAGATGATTTAACAACACAGGTGAGCACACAGAGGGGGTTAAACGTGTGGAAATGAGTGTGACAGGAAACAAAGGAGGAGAAAGAACCATGTTGATGAGAAGAAGCATGATGAAAAACACGAGACCGATGAGAGGTGAGAGCAAACACAAGCGGACAACAGGCCATGCTGCACACGGGGACAGATGAGCTCAGCGTTACACTCAGGTCCACGTCTGTATGTGTGACATGTGACATGACATGTGACATGACATTGTTTCCTAATTAAGTGTAGACCAGAGGGTGTCAGAAAACCCACAGAAGATGCTGACGGCTATTTCCATCAAAGCTCATCTTGGTGATTCTGAGTGCAACTTTTGCAACGAACAGCAGCGGGGCAGATGACGTGCCATGCAACACGAGGATGGTGATCGATTTGTTATCCAGGAATGAAACCGTGGTCCTGTGGTAGCATTTTCTGATAGAAAAGAAAATTGGTAGTGGCCACATATGAGGATTTCTCCTGATACTTTCAACAATTTCTTGGGCTGCACTGTAAGAATTATGAACAAATGCTTCTGTTGTAATTGTCACTGCAAGTGTCAACCTCTCATGTGTCTTAATCTCTGTGGTTTGTGCTACTTTTCAGATCATCCAACTAGGTTTTAAAAAGTTTCTTTAGGTTAAGAAACACTTGAGTTTACTATCATTTTCAAAGCCATGAAGAGGTGAAACTGTCCAAAAAGCATGTAATTTGTTACTGTAGATGACCCAGTTCATATCATTCACATGCTAGAATATCAGCTAGGAGCACTGCACATTAATGTTGATTGCATCCTGATGACACAGTAACTGCTAGCTAGCTACAACCCATAGACTGTATATAAAAAATGCAAGAGCCACCAAAAAGGCTTCTATTACCTGTACTTTTAAAATAGCAAGCACAGACTGAAATTGCTTCTTTAAAAAGTCAGTGTTCAGCTGATGTTCATACAGTAAATTATGATTTCATGTAGCGTAAAATGGACAATAGAGTCTGGCTTCATTTTGACTGACTGGTCACTATTTTATGAATGGGCAGTATTTTCAGTTCCTCAGTGAGATCCAAACCTCTCGTCATGTCAAGTTTAAGGTGAAAGTCTAAATTCCCAGTTCATGTTTTACACAGAACCTTAAAAGTCAACAGAAGCGGGTGCTTCCATCATTTACATACAGTCTATGATAAAACCACAGTATATAGAGATTTTGGAGACACGTCGTCATAGCTTCTTTTTTCTGACTAAGATTCGTTTGCCAGAAAGGAAATAAACACATAATAAACAAAGTTGCAAATAATTTGAATGATCTGAATATTCTTTTTCTGATTTTCCAGATATTGCAATAATGTTGTCATGAAGCTTTTTAGCACAAATATTTGTACAGTGACAATCTAATGATGTGACAGCCCTTTTCCTAGCCATGTTTTTTGTAACTGTCAACCTTATTTTAAAAAAAGCCTAAAATTAAACTTCAGTATTAAAATAACAAATATGGTTTAAGCTTCTAACTGGAGATCAATGTCACCGATCCATTTCTGTCAAAACAGGTTGATACCAAATTTGCCAATGAAGCAGTGTGAGATGATATGAGGTCTCAGACACATTGACACAGTGATGACAAAAAACATCTATGGAAGAAACCAAATAAAGAAAAAAAGAAATGAAGGTGACGGGGGGGTCACAGAGGGGCTAGCTATATGAGAAGAGAGGACACTACATGAGAATGAGTGTGTCAGCAAGGAAAACCTATAATCAGTCCTCACCTGCTCTGCAATCTGTCACTCATAGCATCCCTTAGCTAAAATTTGTGTTTGTGTGACATAGCCAAGCCCCCCTATACACCCCTTACAATACAGATGGAGGCACAATATGCAGGTGCACACTGACCAGTGACGTAGAAACCGTACCATGCTATCTCTCCTGTTGGCAAGCTTGCGAGACAGTGAGGAGAGACAGCGGAGAGCCTTTCAGACAGTAGCACCGGCCTGTGTTAGGTATACTCTGATAGAAAACCGGACACCGTACAGTACCGTGTTGCCGCTTCGCTTCCCCTTTTCATCAAGCTTTCTTTGATTAACTTTTTTGTTTGTTTTGTTTTCTTCTCTCTCTTTGGCATTTCTTAATAGAGCTGCGGGTTCCTGCAGACTAGGCAGCTACACTGCGGGCAACAATCCTCCTTCTTCCTACAGTTCCAGCTGTCCATCACAGACATTATAGAGTCCATCAGTGACATCATGGTGTGATAGACTCCTCCCACTTGGCCTGTGTCAAGATCAGTATGTGTGAATGCTGGGAAAGCCGTTAGGACACCCGACAGAGCCTCACTAGAGACAGAGGAATCAGAGGTCGCCTTTTACTGTAAAAACATCTAGTTCTGACGTGCCAAAGAACATGCCGTATTAGTGCAACAGTAGGCAGGAAAAAGAGGGGGAAATGGGGGTACCAAAAAGGGCAGAAGGTTGTTTAAAAAGAACTGCTTAAAAGGCTAGCATATACCGAAAAGGAGGAATAGATTTTAAAGCAAATGAAGGAGGGAGGCAATTTTTTGCATCCTTTTGGGGATGCAAATAAATTGCCCACTGAATCCCACACAGGGATTTGGACCGGCCTGTTCTCATATCGGGGCTGTCAGATAATGCCGTTTTGTCAAAGCTGCTGGCGTGTCTCAGCAGAAGGTGTCCTTTCGCAGTAGCGTGCATAACACGCCGGGTTATAGAATCAACGAATGGATCTTTAAAGAGGTGTAAACTTAACCAAGGAATAAATATTAAGACAATCCATGATTTTTCCCTGTGCACAAAACTTGGAATAAATTGGAATAAAGATGTTTTTTTACCAGGTGAGCTACGTGGGGTTTCATTTACAGAAGTTAAGTTCTTGAAATGGTCAGAATTAAGATGAAAATTCAGACTTTTGTTATGTAATATGTGGCCCCCAAAAGCCCAGTTTGAGGTAATAAAAAGTCTTCTAAGCTCAAAACAGGATGCGAACCACAGTGGCATCAACCACAATAATCGTGCTGTTAAGCTTGTAATTTCTGACACTGCCACCCTTACCGATGTCCTAATTCCTAACACCTAATAAGTTTACAGAACTGCAAAAGCAGGGCCAAAAGACACCTGACAAAAGGGCATTATGTAACGTCCCAGAATGAGAATTCATTGTTTGGACTCAGTGTTAGCCATTCTTCCTAATGGCAACAGCCAAAGGAGCAAAAGGGGAAGCTTGGCCTGGGGAAGAAGCAGCATCATCAACATTTGTTTCTAATCTTAAACACAACCGGTCCCTCCCAGCTTTGACCACAGTGCTCAGCGGTGAAAGGGTAGAGAAAGGTTAACCCACCACAGAGTTGGCCTGCCAAAATGCAGCGTGTTACCTGATACTTCACCCTGCGATGTGCCCGTACGGCCGATGTTGGTGAGCAGGTGATCGATGTTGGGGAGGGGCTGAGACTCCACTGCACTCTCCTCCTGGGACACAGTCTGAAAGGAGGAAGGAGAAGTTAATGATTTGATTTGGGTATCTTTCATCATAAAAGGTAAAACAGTTTTTTGCTGGTTTGTTAATTTTCTTCATTCAACGTCCAATCAAAAAGCAGGTCAACTTCATAGCAATGTTCAGTGAATGCAGCTCGGTGTTGGGCACCTCATTCTTCCATTAACTTTGCTGTTGTAACTGTGAACTATCCTTTGAAAGAACACATACTTAACTTCTTGGGTGCTGCATAAGTTAGTTGAAACCAATTTTCAAACATGTACTCTGAACAACATCAGGAGTCTAAAGCTGTCCTTTCTCACATGTAGCACACAGCACATGGGAAATACTCAGAAACACCACAAGGGACAGTGGTGTTGCTACTAGAGTGTTTTAGTTGGGGTAGGAAGCATTGCTGCAGTTGTACTGTTACTTCTTTCACACTGATGAGGTTCCACATTTCAACCAATAGGAGAACGAAGCATTACAAAGATGAAAGTGTTTCTTTTAGGAAAATCATGGTGGGCAGATTCTGCAGGATGCAACTGAAAATCACATCCAGTAGCCACAGAATGGCACCAGCAATTTGTTGGTGGTGGAAGAAAAAAAAAACCACTAAAATTTTGTCCTACCACTTTTTGCTTTTCTATTTGATTTAGCAGCACCCACAAACCCTCCTTTCCCTTGCAGTCTGCCTCTTTTCTTCGCCTTTGGAAAACCTCTAAGCAATAAATACCGTGGCTGAGCCACGTCCATCTGGTTTTATGTTACTTCCCTCCTTCCTAACAGAGCTGGGTAGTAACACCAATCATGTTTTTGAACCGCAATGTTTTTGTTTTCACTGAGTAAAAACTGATCAATACTTTCGAACTGATTCAGTGTTTTTTCTCTTTGCCATCTACATTTTTTTTGCCAACTCCCTTCACCAAAACTGCCTTTTTTGTTTTAGTATTTAGAGAAGAAAACAATGTTATTGTAGTAACGTCTGTACCCACCACTGGCTCTCCATTTCCATCTTCAGTGAAGAACCAATCGTACTGCAAGACACGAAATAAACGTGAGAAAATAAAAATTTGTGTGCATGTTTGAATCAGTGACCCAACACTGAAACTCACATTTTGAATGAGGGTCTCCACTATCTTGTACTGGTCGGGCATGTGCGTCACCATATGGGTCATGTTGTCCTCGGTGGTGCGCACCAGAGTTGGGCCGAACACGATGGCCAGGTTCCTCGGTTCCATCTGACATTTTTTTTTAAAAAAGTTGTTTTTTTTCTTTTTTTTGTTTGTCTCCAAACTGAGTAACTCAGAACAGAGGGGTCTACATAATTGTATAATAAGACTATAAATTACACTACAGACAAGAACAAAAATATGTAAACAACAAAAGCAACAATGACAACAACAACAAATACCTTATTTTTCTCAGAGTTGTCAGCCACAGTTTTCAGGTGAGCTGAGAGGAACTTGAGGGTCTCGTAATGATGAGCCGGTAACTCGTGAAGCTGTAAGGAAAAGAGAAATTACACAAAACACAAATTGAATGTCTGACATCTTAGTTTCTTGCATTTTGTGTAATTTTAATGAGGTTAAATGTTACAAAACGACTTCTACTCACCAGTCTCTTCAGCACTTTGAGTCTCTCCACTGGGTCCTCTATCCTGTTGGCCTCTATAAAATCTGAGTACCTCTCTGCAGGACGAAAAAAGAAGAAGTAAAAGTACTTTTACAGATGACAGTTCTCCTTTTTAACCACTAGATGGCAAGAAGAATCAACTTACCATTGGTGAACAGGGGCTCGGGGAGTTTCCGAAAGAAGGACTTGAGTAAACTACTGATCACATTGAGGTCCCTCCATTTCTGTACAAAAACACAATTAATTTAGCAAAAGGCTCATTTGGGAAAACAAGTATGATGGTTTTCTACAGCTTCCACTGCTGCTGCATAATGTTTGTGATCCAGAAATACAAGCTTACCCAGCTTCTGCAATAAATAGATATTACATTTTAAAGATTTACCCATCACTGGCCAGAGTACAAAGATGTAGAAAAGAGACCTGTCAGTCTGCAGCTTTTAAAAATACTTCAGGCCATTAGGGAAACGCACTTCAAGGAGAGTTTAATTAAAGCAGCAGCAGATCAATGAAAGGACACTCACATCGTCTTGGATGTCGATATCATTCATGCCCTTGTTATTGAGCTCCTCCTGCATGTTGGAGATCGCAGCATTGTTTCCAGGAACTCTGTAAATGCCCGTGTACTCCAGCCCCCTCTCTTCCACCAGCTTACAGCAAACCTCCACAATCAGAGGCACAAACTGGAACACAGAGGAATGAGGACCGTGTTTTAAAAGGCCCATTCCAGAGCAGAACATTGGGTTTGTGCACTGAATAAAACCAGCCCGAACCTTGTTGGTCTGTGCAGGAGGACAGTCGTCCAGTCTCACTCCAAACGTGACTCCAGGAGATGGCTTCTTCTCGAAAGGTTTCCTCATCAGTCCTGGGATGCCCTTTCGCCATGTCCCTTTATCCTTGGGAGGGCTGGTGTCATCTGCACACACAGGACAACACACAGGATACCGTGAATAGTAGCTTCTAATTACAACATGTCTGAGAAGGATAAGTTAAGGATATGTAGTAAAATCCAATAACTCCTTTTATATGATTGATGTTTAGCTACTGTGTGTAAATCCTGAGCACTTCTGCTTTTATTCTTATCTGGATCCAAATGCTGTCAAATACAGGATTTATTAAGCACAGAATGGATTCGACTGTCAGGATTATTGTGATGCTCCAGATATGAATACAGAACTATACTGACTGTTTTCTTGCAGTCTTCTTGCCACTCTAATACGTTTTGTACTGCTAAGCTGAGCAGTTTCTGGCACAAGGTGCAACAATCTTCAAGTTTATTACCTTTAACAGGCACGAATCAAGCTCTACGGGTGTTGTACTTGAGGCACAGCTCATTGAACGTGTACTTACTTGCATTAAAGTAACATTAACTGTAAAACAATGAGTTATTACTTCCAGAAGTGATACCCTCCATCGTCATCATCAAAACACCTTCAACGCACTGTGCAGTTTGCTCTGTGAGCATTTATGATTCATTTCCTTTAACCATTTGTACCCCTTTAAAAACAGCCTGTAAGAGTTTAACTACAAAGCATTGTATTAACCATATAGTCACGCTGCCTGATCTAAATATGTAAAGGCTGCATAAAGCAGAGGCACCGTGTACTCAAAATGAAAACCAGTGATCAAACTGCCAGCCTTCTGATTTGTAGATGACCTGCTCTGCCTCCTGAGCCACAGCCACCCCAGTAAATGTTTATATACTACTTTTACATAACAAATGAAGGAAGCATTAGTAATTAATTTTATTATTTATCAGATATAAAATGTTCTTCCTTTTCATACCTTTGTGCATGTTCTTCCTCTCCTGCTCAGCTTTGGGTGAGTGTGGGCTTGTTGCTTTGGTCTCTCCTTTCCCTCCCAGCAGCGTCTGCCTTAGCGACTGGCGTGAAGTTCTGGGAGACGGCTCCGTCTTGCTGCCAGTCGGGCTGCATGAGACATGGACACGAAACTTTCAGAGCTTTCCCATGAGCTATGAGACACCTCCCTTCCCCGCTCACCTGCTTTCATGTCACCCTTACCTCATCAAGGTGTTGTACTCTTTGATCTTCCTGCTGATGAGGTCGTGGCTAGTAAAGTCGGCATTCTAAAAAAAGGGAAGACGGAAAAAACGACAGGGCGTGATATGAGACGTGATAACAAATGTTTATGGGAATCTGGTGCAATTGTGCCCTTCAGCCCGGCCTTACAGACTATGACAGATCGTTATATAACCTGCAGCTCTCAGGTGTCACAGGGAGGACTGTTAGAACAAAACATTTGGCTGGTTAGGTCCTCAAAAGAGTTTATATTTCAAATACGGGAAGATGCACCTACTTTGTTCTTCATTTCATCTCCAAAATGTCACAAAACATTCCAAAAAGTTTCATCCAACCAAAACTCAAAGAGATTCAGTTTATTCAGTTTTAGTCACATAAATGTTACCCAGAAGTCCAGAAAAAGAAATGAACACAACGAGTCCTGCTGACAGAACTCTGCAGATGAACACACAAATTCAGCTATTTTATTGTCCCTGTGCAACTGAAATGTAACTGTGTCATCCTTAACTGGCGCATTTATTTTGAAATCCCGCATATTTAAAACAAATAATTAGAACTAGAATAAGCACCATAATAAACACCATGGAGTCACAAGCTAGCGTACTCCTAGTCCTGATCCCAAGCTCGGATAAATGGGAGGATTGCGTCACGAAGAGCAACCAGAATAAAATCTGTGCCAAATCAAATATGCGGCTCTATCCACTGAGGCGACCCCCTGGAAAATAAGGGAGCAGCCGACAGTACCAAGAATCACATGAATGTTTACACTCGAAAGAACGCGGAAAGAGCACAATTGAGGAAACAAGTAAATACAAATTTGAAGAAAAACTAACTGGTGTGGGGAGTTTTGATGAAACGCCATGCAGAAATTCTGCATTTATGTAGCAAAGATCGTCGCTGCCTCAGTGGCTTTTAGAAAGCCCCTAATTATTAGAAAATATCAATAACTGAGCGGAAAATTAGAGCAGCACTGTATGTGAGAGAAGAGGGTGGCTTATGGATCGCTAATTTGATATTTTCCATTAATATTTTAATTCGATAACTTGAGTAAAAATATTCCAACTTGAGTAAAAATATTCCAACAGCTCATCTGTTTAAGAAGAAAGTTGTAAATCTTTGTTTAGATTAGAGCTGTACAACACATGTTCTCGCTGAATCTGGAAGCTGTTTTCTGTGCTAAACATTATGAATTTTGTCCGTCTTTTACAGGAATCAAATTCCCGTTTATCTGCTTTTTAAACCCCAGTGTACTCGCATATGTCAGCCTGTAACCCATGCACTGTACTTCATAAAGTTTCAACAAATAAACAGATGCTAATCACACAGCTATGGGTTGAGGAAAATGTCTAAACTTGCCTTGCAAGAAGGTTACATGCTTTAAAAGCTTTGCTCAATCAAAGGAGATGAAAGCTAATGCGCATGAAAGCCCCCGAGGACACTCTTAGTGAGAACTACTGAGCTGCAAGCTGCCAAATATATCAGTAAAAATCGTAAAATTAAAAATGCCAAACCGCTTATTCAACCCGTGACGAATATGATAATATTGGTATCTGTTTTTATGACTTTATCACATCTGAAAACAAAATTTTTCAAATTCTTTCAGTGTTTTTTTTGTTCTCCCGAGGAGATGAGCAGAGTCACAGCACTTGGACTCAAACAACTTAACTTTAACTTAATTTGCCTGCTTATGAAAGTTTGGGTCTTGTGACTGCTTTTTGTATAATGACTGTCCCAACAGTTTGAACCCAAGACTCGCACCTCGTCATCCAGGTTGCTGTTCTCCTGTATGACTCTGATCCAGGCCAGCATGTCTTCCCGGTCCTCAGCCTGGAACAGGTACTCGCAGTCCGACGTGGTCAGCCTCAGGACGTTCTTCCGCTTCGTGTCGCTGTAGGAGATGTCAATCAGGCAGGACTTGATGCTGATCGGCAGCGGCTCATCCACTGCTTGGCAGTTGGCGTGTGCTTGGCCCTCCTTTTTGTCTTTGTATAGGCAGAGGTAGTTTCCTCTCAACACGGCGTACATCTGTTTCCACGGCCGCATGCCGCCTCCGACACGCTACATAAAACACGTCATGAAGAAGAGAATAGTTTACAAAGCAAAACAGCAGGAATTCAACCAATCTTAAAAGCACTACTATTGCTTTATAATCACGGTGTTGTGGACAATATGAGACAAGAAAATCTAAACTGCTCAAGCAAGTAAAACAAACAGCAGAGGAAATATAGATAAGATATCATCAAGAAGGAGCTGTTATGGTTAATAACCCAAATTTCGAGCAGGTCAATGGATATAAAAGTGTGTGAGGCATGATTTCTGTGGCACTGTGTGGGTTTTAAACAGAGACGGTGCACACCTTGGCCTTTTCTGTATGAAGCTGCTTAAAATGCAGCAATCCCTCCTTGGTGGCGTCACAGAAGACGTCTGATGAGGAATCTCTCCTTGACCCTGAATCATCCGATGACCTGTCCACAGCCTGAAACGGAGACGAAACCAATGCAAACGCATGAAAGCCCGAAAGGTTTTCAAGTGCAAGACGAGGCGAAAGTGCACCAGTGATATACAGTAAATTAAAAACTCCTTTTAAATGAATCATTTACAAAAGCAGCATGACGCAACTCCCACGGCTCTCCCAGTTTCCACAATATATTCACATTACGGTGAGAGACATTTATAATGTGGGTGTGAAACAAAGGTTGCATAAATATCTGAGCAGGAAACGCTGATAAAACAAAGAGCCGACAGTGAGCTCATAAAAAAAAAAACTTACCTTCATAAGACTTTTCAGACCAGGTATCAAGGACCGCCTAGACAGAAATGGAAAAAAATGTGAGGGCAGCAGAAAGTATGAGATGTGTGTGAGAATAAGCGTTTAAAACTACATCAAATAATAAAACCTGCTTCAGTGGGATTGGTTCAAACAAAATGTGCTCGTTCTCTTTGGTTTTGGAGTAAAACAGAACCAAAACAACCTCTGACTTTACTGCTTAGGAAAGACAACACCCTCTCTTTCTTGAGAGTGTAAAAGCAAAATTGATCAGTCACAGGAGTAAGGTACCCATAAATCCATCCACTGCCAATAAGCTTTCCAGAAATGTGACCTAACAAGTGATCAGTAAATTGTTAAAACTCTGCACACAGCTGATGGACCCGCATCGGAGTTAAACCCAGAGGTATGTTTCGCTTTTTGTGCAGCGCCATGTTTTTACTACTAAACTGTAAATAATCTACTAAAACCTGCCTTTGTTTGTCCTGTTTTTTTTAAATACAAGACTGATAGTGGCTGTTTTCACAAGTTTTTACATGCACTGTTGTGAGAGCATCTTACCCTTTGCCTTCTTCCCGGTAGTTATCGAGGCCTTCATCGTACGACTTGGAGCGCTCAGTTTTAGAACCAGAATCTGACTCAATAATTGTGAGACGGAGAGAATCTATTAAAAGAGGGTCACATAATTATTTGAAACTGTCCCTTTCTGCGCCAAATTCAGCAGCTGACTAACCCTTTGATATGGAAAACACACCTTGGTCATGTGACAGCTGGCGGCGAATGAGAGGGGACGGAGAAGGGGGGCTGGCTGGGATGGTGGTGATGATGGGAGTTCCAGATATCACGGCTGAGGCGGGGATGTGCGCACTCTCCAGGTCGATGCTCGGACTGGACGGTTCATCTGAGGACAGAAAAGAGGAAACTGAGTTCAGCAAGGCAAGAAAATCATAAAACACTCCCCTGAAAATGAAGTATAATAGTCAGAATATATCCGCTAAAAGCTTAAACATACTTAAAAAAGGATCACATGAACACTCAGGCTGGTTTTAAAACATTTCTTAAACAAACTGTAGTAAAATTACAACATGTTAACTAGGTTTTTACCCAAATATTCAACTTTTCATATATTTGACTATTTCACTGGGTGGATCCCTCGGGTTGGTTGCTTGGCTACAGAGTGTCTAACATAAGGACCAGGCTGGCTTTGGAAAACGTAAAATGCGAGCATAAATGTTGGACTTTTAATTGCATTTCTAAGTTTCACAGCTTTTTCTACTAATAAAGATCTCCCCCATTTAAATTCATGCTACACCAAAATAATTAAGTTACAGATTTCTGTAGTTTTACACATTTAATTCTTAAAATGTAAGCTCAAAGAGTGCCGCTGACAGGAGGCTTTTATACAGGTAGCACAACACCTGATCCAGAACTGTAATTAGGATTGGCTTTAAACAACGTGAAAAACTGTGTGCATGTAACCAAAGTAAATGTGCAAACGTATCGTAGCAGTCGTAACCAGATTCCTACTAGCGCCCTGTGCATGGGGCTTGTATTGTAGGCAGCCTGGTAGCTCACCTGGTAGAGCAGATGGTCAGAACCTGCATGCAAAACGGTCACTGGCCAGTTTTGCATAGAGTCAAACTTGCAAAGAAGTCATTAGTAATTCTAGTTTTTCACTGAAGTCCATCTCTTATAAATTATGCAAAGATTCAGTGAAAGTTGTATTTAAATTAGGAACTTCATCATAGATTTTCACTAAGTTTATAATAAGATTTTAAAAGATTTTTTAAAATCACTATTATATTAGGGTAAGAAGTAAAGAAGAACATTTGTGAAACTAATATGAATAAAAGTCAATAATTTATACAGCATAAGAAAAAACATCAAAGACAAAAATCATCATGAAGTTAATAAACTACTGTGACTCAATCAGGCTTGTCACAAATGGCAGGCACATCTATGAGTACAGACACAGGCCACTTATTGTTATGAAGCAGCCTGAGCCCGAGGCTCAGAGAAGACAGACATGGTGATGATTCAGGAAGACCTGACAACAAATCAATGATTACATTAAGTCCTCAAAAGTTCACAATTCAGTTTCAAACTGTTCAAGTCAAAAACATGAGGCTCTTCCAGTGTATGACAGAGGTTGCACAACCACAGGAAAGTGAATACCATTAATGGTACACGGCCATAAAGTGTACAGATAAGCTGACGCTGTCACTTAAAGGGAAGAGAGCTGTGACAAACCAACAATTCCAACCATGGCATAATCATGATCCAAATATGTATTTTCCTAACACAGTTAATCTGCTGGAGATGCTAATCATACCACATCTTTGAAATGTATTCAACTTAACTCAATAGGAGCCATAATACTGCAAATTAGAGCAACATTAACCAAGGTCTACGTCATGTCTGCTGTCTCAACTTGAATAAACATTGCAGCAAACCGCAATAAAAAGCAGCGATAAGACGTACGGAGAGAAGACTACATGATGCAGACAGAGACTCAGTCAGTCAGTCAGCTGATAAGCACTTCAGTCCAGATAAGCTGCTACAACCCCTTTCCTTTAAATACACAGATGCAGTACAGTCAGCTTGCATTATATCATCACAGGCGAGACTGTGTCATAATGAGTGATATGCAATATCTGCAAAGCGGCAAACCCTAAAAACAAATTAGGAGACCGGTACAGCGAACAAGTAGTTGCAGAAATGAATCTTATCAGCGAATATGGTGATGAAGAAAGTAGGGCGAGACCACACCGCGGATATTGTTACTGAAAGCTCTCTTTATAATAGTGCAGAGCACAAGTAAATGGTTCAACCAGAGACTTCAAACTTGTCAGGTCATTGTGGCACACCTGAAGGAAAGAATACCTTTTTCAAATTCTTACAAATTCATCTCCAGAAACGTAACTGTCGCTGTTATTTAACTTGAAAAGTGCCCTGACTACAAAAGACAAATAGCTAAAAAGAACAACAGCGAAAAGATCTAAAAGACACAATTTCCTTGCAAACTTTCAGTGGTGCCATTTAACGTGAAACATGTGCTCATTGTAGGGTACAGATTCCTGCTGTGAAACCTCTCTTTCCTCAAACCGCAAAGACATCTCCCATGACACTGCAAACCTCATTTCTGCAAGCAAGCCAGATGCCCATTTGCTTTAATCACTTGTTTATATACCTCTAACTCTGTTTCTGGGAAGATGGTGGCAGCCAGCGAGTTTTAACACATACAATTACAATTTATTTATTTCACTTTCATACATCAAGACTGATTTGGCTTTAAGCAGGAGAACATGCACCTATCCACATCTAGACAACATGTTTGGTGTCTTTTTGTTTCTGGTCAATATAGTAAATACAAGTGTACGTCGTTTCTGTGGGTACAATAAAGTTCTCATAAAACATCTCTACAGATATGACTTTCATATGGTTTTATTTGTGTTCCGTGTGGAAAATAACAGCATAAACTCATTAACCTTCCAGATCTGTTCCAATATATTTACCAAAATCGTTAGAATATAGGCACACTACATAAAAGCAAATGGTGACTCCAATTCAGTCAGAACCACTGTAGTGAAAAAGCCTGTTACTGTATTTCAGTCTGCAGTAATTCATATTATGCTTCAATCACAACTGAAGTACAAATAAGCCTCTACCGCCTTGTGACTAGGAAAAATCGGTGGTTGCCTGGTAACTGCATCGAATTTTTCTGCTGTCACACACCGATGGCAAGCGATTGGGTCACCACTAATGACTGCAAAGCAATTGGACAGGTTGCCTGATGGGAGGCAACCTGTCTCCAAATAATTGCAGCACAGCTTGGACCGACTGCAATCACTCATAGACAGACTGTCACAGGCTTACTAATAGCTAATTTATTGATGCAGACAGATTGCCAACATAGCAATCAATTTACAGCAAAATACATTTCTGTTTAATGTAAATTTCTCTGCATGCACACAATTTTGGATTTTCACCAATTTCTCACAGCTAATCACTAATTATCACAAATAGATTGCACGTTAATGCCAACTTGACCCCAAATTGACTGACAGCTGACTGACTCCACCTTATTGCCGTTTAATTGCCATTGTTGATGCACCAAAGTTGCTTGGAAGACAACAGCTGACTTCCAAGCAACTAGCTCAAAGTCAACAAGATGCCATGTTCATTGCACATGCTGTGGTCTCCAAACATTAGGCAGTATTGCTCTTTTCTGGGGGGTCCCTACCTTCCTGTGGTAGGTAGCACTGTTGTTATCAAGTAACAGGACTGCAAACTGAGCTCAACTTTTTGACTTGTCAGCAATAAAGCTAGTATTTTAAACGAGGCTCATTTCTTCCTCTGAATCTTGGAAATATGTTGTAGTTCTGATTTTCAAAATAAATGCTTGGACTTCAAAGTACAGAATTCACAAACACAAAGTGGATCTAACAAGTAAATACACTGGAGTCTGGGACAAGTCTGCTGTTGCTTGGAGTAATTTAAAGTGAGAGGAAATGGGATAAATAAACAAACTACCCTCCAACTTTCATAGCAAGATAGAATGAATTTACACACTGCCATCAGTTTCTGTAGATTTAAACAGAGGGGATCCAACTAACCTAGATCTTGTCCAAAGTTATTACATGTGGATTTTTTATGTTTTGGCACTCATCCATGAGGGACTCTGGGAAAATCAATGCAAGAAGAAAGAGTCCAGCATGCAGGCTCCAGATGCTTCACATCAAGTAAATAACACGTAAATAGTAAATTAATGAGCTTCAAAGTTACTTGTTGGTTGATTTTGTTATCTTTGGGTAAAAACCACGCTAAACCTCTTTCCATCCTCTATTCTCAGCTAAACTAACTCCATGCTGTTGCTTAATATACAGCAGACTGCCATGAGAGTATAAGCAATATCACACTGCCGTCTCATAACATGATAAAAAAAACAACCCCAGATTGTTCTGATTTAAGGCACATTACTGCTATAGCACCAAGATCTCCATCTAATCTTGATCGAAATGCTGTGAACGAGACCATGAGATGTGAGGGCTGCCTCTGTGAAGTGCTGCTGGAAGAGGATGTGATTAATCCCTGCAGGTTCTAGGACACCAGACAGACACAAGAGCTGCTCTCATTGGATGGTAATGAGTCATCAATGAAGACACAACTGAGGATGCAAGGTCGAGTTCAAGCTTGTCAGCCTCTAGAGTTGTACGAGATTTGGAAAGACAGAAGATGCTTCAAACATTACTCAATAATGTCATTCTATAAACACCTCAACGTGTAAATGCAGCTCTCAGCTTCAGTTCATGAGGAAAAACACAGAAAAAAAAGAATCATCAGAAACATGAGCAGACGTGACATATCGCATGTTTTTCTAGTAGTGTATGTTACATTCTGTTCCCTGCAAAAGAAATACATGAAATAAAATAAACTTTTGGCAGGCAGATAATGTACAGCAGTTGTTCCACTTATTGTTTGGAAGCTTACAATGAAATGTAATTGAAGCAGATTGCTGCAGGAATGCTCTCATTTCTCCGCTATGTCATAGTCCATTAGGACGATACGCTTAGGTTTCTTTCTCTGTGCAACACTGGTGGAAATATGAGATGTTTCAGGGAGTGTGTGTGCGTTTATTGACTTGGAAAGCAGCTCTGTGAGTGCGTACGTGTGCATAGTGTGCACCCTGTGTACTTTTTCTGTGCTGCCCTTTCGGATGCCGAAGGATTGTCTGAATATGTCATGCTTACTGGCAGTACCGTGTCACGTTGTCCCAAGTTCAAAATGCTGAACACAAACATTGCTTAACAGCAGCAAAACTTTTTAAAAATTTAAATTTCTACACTGAACAGTGTCCTTTAAAAGGCAGTTTACCACCAAAACACAGGTTAACTGGATTCATTCTTATTCACACTGAGCAAACCTTGCAGGGAATTCCCCCACCTGATTATGCAATAGTATAGCCATGATGACATTTAGACACAATGTATTTCATTGTAGCAGCAAAAGTGGGGCAACAACGGACAAGCTTAAAGTTGATTTTTAATGCATTTTTCTGATGAAATGCTACAGAAACAGGAAGTTCAGACTAATTTTTTATTATAATTATTTGGCTTCCATGGTTTTTGGTTATGGTGATTTTTATTTCCTTTAAACAGGAAGATACTGAAGGCGTGTCTGCATTTTTGTCCTCAGGCAACCAACAGTGGAGAATATCACTCTCACCACCTTAAACTGTGGATTTTGAGATGGGAGTGTCATGTGGAAGGAAAATATGTTTCTCACTTTTCATTTGATATCACTTTAAACTTGGGTTTCTAACTGCTAAATATGGAAATTACATGTGAATTAATTATGAATTAATTACTCTTTTTTTAACATTTAATAAATTACAAACATAACCAAAACATGCATGAGAAGGTATCACTGGGTATTATAGATTTTTAAAAAGATTTTATAAAAACCCAAGGAACCCCTGAAATATAGCTATGAGCAAACCAGAGTGTGAACTCAACAGCCCATTACTGCATGATCATTTCACCTACAGAGAATTAAATATGTCATATGTCTTCATCTATTGATCTATAAGAGTGTGTTAAACTACTGATTGTATTTTTACTGTGAAGTTCTGCCTGTCCTGCAAGATTAATGCCCATTGTCATGCATGGCTAACAGTAGCATTCAACTTTTCGATACAAAGCCTTTTATCTAGACTCAGTATTTACACATATATTATTTCAACACTGAAGCATGTCAGTATTTATTTTATGTAAAACCTCTTTTTATTTAAAAATGAACTTGATCATTTATGACAATTAATTTTAGTCACTTAAGTCAAAAGAAGACAGTTCTTCGCATCCCCAGTTATTTATATTTGGTGGCATGGCTCTAGTCTTTCACCTTTCCATCTTTCCTTGATGCATTCATATGTTGAAAACCTAAGACGGGAGAGTAGCAGCAAGGTCCTCGTATAAAAAGGAGCAGGCATCAATGACCACAGACATTATTTAAGTTAGACACAGCATAAATTGAAGAGGTGGGCAGCAAAGCGGCTTGCAGATGAACAGCAGCGGTAAAGCAGCTTATATAGCTTATATAGCTCACCCTATGTAAAATCAGCCAAATCATTAGCTGATGTGAACTCACACTAAGATCATTTGATCTGTCTATACTAATACTATGCTAAACTCTATGCGTAGTGCCAACAGGTGCCAACAACCATCCTCAAATTAACTGCAGTCTGAATTTTCTGCTTCCAAGTTCTGAATGGGGAAATACAGTTTTACCTAATAAGTAGACATGAAAGCCCTGATGATTTGATGGCAGCTTTCTGATAGTTGAAGCTTAAAATGAATTCCAGCAGTACTTTAACAAAACAGACTGTTCTTGTGTCAAATTTGTTGCTATAGAAAGAACATATAAAGATAAGGAGGTCTTACCTATGAAGGGGATTGAATCCAGAGAGTCATCCAAGTTGTTGGATCCGGACTTTTGCCGTGTGTCTCCCAGCCTTCTCAGATGCATCTCCCTGTAGCTGTCACTAGACGTCCAGCACATCGCTGCATCTGCAGAGCCTGCTTTCACTAAGTGTGGTGACTTATGAGTCACTCCTCTCTGGTTGTCGTTAACAGCTATTACATAGGACGGAGGGCGAACATGAGCAGTTCCAGAGTTTTTGTCCCTTCTGAGGACCACAACGGTAGCATCAGGTCCTTCAACACCTTCTGCAAGACTGCCGTTAGTCCATACAAGAGAATTAGCGGAACTAGAGGTTTCTTTGACCTTTGGCTTTTGGGTGACAGCTCCATTACTGGTAGAAGCACTGCCAGCACTTTGTAGTTGTCTCTGCGTGGGCAGTTTAGACGAAGGACCAGAGCAAGAGGAGGATCTGGCTGCTAGCCCCGCCTCTGACCTGCTCTCTATTTTCAGACTGTCAGCCCTGGACCTGAGCTGCAGGTGCAGAGGGGAGGAGTAGCCCATATGGTTGCCCATGATGTTAGCTCTTTGGTCTTTTAGAGGGTCCATGGGTTTAGTGGAAGGTATAGCAGGTGAGGCGTCTGAAATGGCATTTTTGACAGGCAGACGTGACGGCCTCATTATGATGCCATCTGTCCTCGATGGTAGTGCAGAATCTGTTGTACCTTTAGTAAACACAGGAGCTGCTAGAGGCGAGTTGGAAAATCCCTGTCCTTCTTCCTCTTGTCCAGTGAGACTCCTGTTTAGATGAGGTAAAGCCCTCAACTCAGATCCCTGCCTGCTAGCCCTGGCTTCCTCTCCCTGACCCAGCTGAAGCCTGTCCTCCACTCCCAACCTGTCTCCAGAGAGACGCCCACCTAGCTCTCCGGGATGCTGACCCAGGTAATCACAAGACCGAGCACGAGGTTTGGTGACTCCTGTTGGGGTTGAGAAAGGCAGAGCATCCTGTGAAGCGCTACGAGGCCAGTTCCTAGTTGTTATCGTCCTCTCTGCCCCGCCTCCTAGCCTCTCCTGGGAGGCGCTGCGTAAAGGAGCTGTCACTGCAGCACCTTGACTACCTGTATCCACCCCACGGTCACTGGATGCACTCCTGCGTCTAACCTGGGATTCCAGTGCCCCTCTCTGACTGGCAACGGGAGGAGATGTTGTTCGTTGCTGGGTGTAGACAGAACTAGAACTGGAAGCTGCACGCAAGGTGTCCAAGCGTTCCTGGATGGTGCGGCAGCCATAACTGTGCAGTCTTTTGGCATCAATATAGTCCTTATAGGTGGTGTAGTTTTTCCAGTCAATGTTCTGGTGAGGGGAGGTGGAGGGAGCTGTGGGAGAGGGTGAGTAGTGGTTGGCGCTGGGTGAGATGGCAGTGGAGAACGTGTCCTGCGAGGCCCGTCCAGGTGGAGATAAGGTGTCAGGATAGATTCCAGGTCTAGAAGTTGAGGAAGGGGGGTAGACTGGCATTTCTGTGGTGCGTGAGGAGGGGTACTGTAACTGAGCGCTCCCAGGGACTGAGGGAATAAGGGGTCTTGGTCGGGCCGAGCCAGAATCTGTTGTAGGACCATACCGGTTTTCCTCAGTCCTGTGGCTGGGTCCAGCCCGGGCCACCCGAGACCCCCTCTCGATCTGATCAGGGGGCACTGTCCTCACATTGTCATTACAGACACACACCACTGTCTGAGACTTTGACGTCTGCTGGGGAGGAGAAGGAGGAACAGGAATTTCCACCCGATAGCTCTTCTCTGTGGCGCCCCCTCGCCTCCCTGGTCCTTGAACTGGCCCTCTGGGAGTCTCAGTGACAGTGACAGGCTCTGATGACTGAGCCATGCCTGCAGCCTTGACTTCTATCCGTGGGTAACATATGGGAGGGGGCTCAGGGATATTCTGGGCATTTCCGCTGTATGCCTCATTTCCTTTGAGGTATGCATCCTGGGAATACGCCTGCAAGAGATTATAAGAAATTATATCACTTTGGTTGCAGAGAGGTTTAAGAGCTAAACCAATCCCATCACATCCACAGAGATCAACCTAACCAGAGAACAGATATTTTAAACTCTCTTAAAGGACAAGCATGGAGTGGGAAGTGCTGTAGAGTTGACACAACAACACTTGACACAAATATAACTGGTGCAGACGCATTTCCAAAAATATCCAAGAATACAAAGAGTGGGATATCCATTTTTGCCCTGTCATCTCATTTCTCAAGCAGTATTGCTAAAGATGCATTTACAACCACATCTCATATTACACCTCCACTGCCATTTCAGCCACAATAGCATGTTCCTATAGAAATACTACATCTGCAGTACAAAAACATTGTAGCTCAAGTTACAAAACTGGAGAAGAGCTCGTAATCCACAAGTGTCATTTATTGACAGGAGTCTTTGTATGAGCTGACAAGATTATCAGAAAGTCAAACACTGCTGCATACCCACAGCAAACTGGACGTGACAGATGGGACAACTGGATTGATCCCGTCTATACCACTAAATGAATAGCACGCCATTTCTTCAAATCAAACACAGCTCTGCTCAAAGTTTCTCAATTCTTTTTCTAGGAGACGGCAAACAAATGTTGCAGCCTAAACTCCTCTGTAAAAAAAGAAACAAGTGGGAAAAGGAGGCTGCCGGAGAGGGCAATAAGTAGAGAAAGAAAGCTGGAAAATCCAGAATAAACCCTCAGAGTCTGAGTGAGGATTAATCTGGCAGGGGCTTACCCACCTTTGGTACCGAAGAGTGTGCCCTGAGGCATGAGGAGAGGGTGAACGGGGGTCTCCTCTGTCTGCCGTTGGCAGCTAACGTTACTTCTGTCAGCATGGCTTCACAATTCTACAGTCACTGAAGCCACCGAGGTACTTTCCGTGATAAAAAGTTAAAGAAAAACACTTTGTTTTGCCACAGATGGCGTCAGGAAAAAACTCCTGGCTGCATACTGAACAGACTGTATTTCCACATCCTTTCAGCACAGACGTTCTTGAGAAAATGAAAGGGAGAGAGTTGTGGCGTTGGACTTTAATCGATTGCACTCTACCTGAGGTGTCAGATTACAGCTGCATTAACAGTAACAGCACTACCTCAGCTGCCGGGTGCCTCCCTCTGAAACTACGTTCAATCCAAGAGAAGTCAATTTCCTCACCGTGGAAAGCACAGAGGGAAATTTAGAAGGTCTGTTGACAGATGATTTCAGGGCATTTGTTTATCCTTTAAACACATCTTTCCCGTCTTTCCCTTAACCTACTTATCAGGGTAAGAGAAAAACACCCTGCTCTACCTGTCCTACCACTGCAAACACAATCTCAAGACAAGGGGAGATCTTTCATAAGAGGTGAAGGAAAGTGGAAGATGAGAAGATTAGTATGATTTCCCTTCTTACCAGAGCAGTGATATCCCTGGAAAACTGCAGTCCACAGGTTAGATAAATGGAAGCAGAGAGAGAAAAAAGGAAATAAAGAGAGTAAACAGGTAAGAATAAAGAGATAAAGAGGTACCAACGATAGACTTCGGCAAAAGCTAAAAATACATCTCGCTGTAGGAAGGCTGAACAGAGGCATCACGGTCAGTCAAAGTGGAAAAATAAGAATTGAAAAGAGCGCAGCTGCCCATTTGGTGTTCGTCTTAGACCTGAATACCTTCCTGAGCCTCGTTGTTTGTCCCCATTATTTCGTCCCCTCACCTTCCTCCGCCTCCACCACACAGCACAGTCGCTGTCAGAACACACTGGCAAATATATTCTGCTGGCTTTTTCTCCTTCTACATACTCTGCATTTCTTCCCTTTGCTCTGTCACTCTCACCTGCTCACTGTGGTAACGCCCCTCCCTTGCCCTTCCTCGCCGGCTCCTGGAGCATTTCGTCGCCCTTGTGTGTTACACTCTCTCCACACTTGCCTCTTTCCTCGTCTTCCCTCTGATCTGTCAGATGCTGCACTGTCAGATTTTTTTTTTTTTTGCTCTTTTGGGTGAGCACCCTTACTTGCCTGATCTGCACCAGCTTCCGCCTTGTAAACAGAGCACTGAGGGGAGTCAGCTGACTGCAGCTGCACTCCCTCCGGTTAGGACTCAGTATCTCCCAAAACATATTTACTGGTACTTGTGTTGCCGCTTCAAGCTCCTTTTATCTTATGGAAACAATATTAGATCGAGTCTTCTCAATCTTGTCAATATGAGCTCCACATGAATACCAGAAATTTCATATATTTCCGTTTTATGGGATAGAATCTAATGCACAAGATCAAATATTAAATATGGAATGAGAACTATGAGCTTGTTTATTCACATTTCACTTTTATGTGGGGGCTCATTCTAGATTTTAAATAGGTCAGATTGTTGTGAACTGTACATTAAAATGGTGAAATTAACTCTGATTGTTGTTTTCCTCCATGAGGAGAAACAGCTAATTGCTTCCTTTGAATCCCTTGTGAGCTCTGATTCATTCCAAAAGGCCAAAAGCAACTTTCTGTGGCTTTTTGGTGAGCTGAGGCCAAACTAACAAGCTATGTGAGGAATTTAGCAACACGGTGGGATCTGACTCAGCTCTCTGCTTCAACGGTGATTTTCCCAAGCAGAGGTGAGAAACGTGTGGCGACTGGTTTGACACGGCTTTGCAATGTTATCGTCTGGGGTGCTCTGGACCCTGACTGATGCCGTATGCTGGTTGTTTGCGTCACTGAGCTCCTCAGGCTGATCGGTATAAACTCGCGGAGCTGCGGCATGAAACCTGGCTAGGCGGCGTTCCTATTTGCTGGTTTTACTCCTGGCTTTTTGAAAACTAGCCCACCCACATGGGACAATCAATACAAGCTTTAAGTATAAGAACAACCCTTAAGAAACACTGCATAGAGTGGGTGGTTAAACATTGACTCAACACTGGAATGATTACTAGAGTTCCTCCACAGTGGATTAATCATGTGACTACAAACTGCAGCCTGTAAATCCCTGCTAGTCTTGACTAGCTAGCCATAATCAGACGTTAACGACACATTTTTCTCATTATAAGATGTTTTCTCCTGATGCTCAAATTGATGTAAATATTTGTTTTATTTAAAAACGTAAATAAAATAATAAATTATGGTGTAATTGTCATTAATACTGTACTGTGGCGCCATATGACATCTGAGGTCATCATACTTGGTAAACCCTAACACAACCCTAACCCTTTCATTTGGAGAAAGGTAAAACAGACTCTTTTAGATAAAAATGTGAATAGTTTTTGACGTGTGCCAGTCAGAATGATTATTTTAGTTGTTTATTGATTGCAAAGACTAGCAGAATATTTTAATGAAAACAAAACTTGTGTATTCTGTTTGCCTGGGTTATGCATGATTTGCATATATGCTGAATCCATGTAGAGGCCACCAAGTAACCTATGCAAGTGGCCAGTGCTGTTGCCAGCATTGTGCCACCAACACACTAGTTGGTTCTGGAGTTTCTCTATTTGAATGGATCCATTGTATTCCAGTCAAGGTGAAAAATGAAGATAAACCGATGATGGTACTGAACAGGCCAATCACAGTCTTTACAGGCTGCACTGATGCAGCGCAGTTAGTTTCTAAGAGTCACGGCGTCGGGTTTCAGAAGGGTTTGTGGTCACAGCGTACCTCCGGCATAGATTTAACTCAGAAGCTTAGATCCCACTTTAGAGTCACAGACCTCAGAGGGTTAGGCAAAACAGCATAATTTGCAGCCAGTAACACAAATGGTAAATGGTAAATGGCCTGTATTTATATAGCGCTTTACTAGTCCCTAAGGACCCCAAAGCGCTTTACATATCCAGTCATCCACCCATTCACGCACACATTCACACACTGGTGATGGCAAGCTACATTGTAGCCACAGCCACCCTGGGGCGCACTGACAGAGGCGAGGCTGCCGGACACTGGCGCCACCGGGCCCTCTGACCATCACCAGTAGGCAATGGGTGAAGTGTCTTGCCCAAGGACACAACAACCGAGACTGTCCAAGCCGGGGCTCGAACCGGCAACCTTCCGATTACAAGGCGAACTCCCAACTCTTGAGCCACGATCGCCCGTTGTCTGCTTTGGAGTCTGGACACCAAACTGACAATTTAAAGCAACTGTTTGGCTACATGGCAAGCATCTGTGGAGCTGCTGCAAGAAAAATCTGACAAGTAAAGTTTTCTCTGGCTCCAGCTGCACAGTGGAGAGCCACAGAAAATGAATCTAAAAGCAAACTTCAAGAATGATCTTGTCTGTAGCCAGCATTTTGAAAGGGATGATGAATGTGACTATTGTTGGATAAAAAAATTCCTTACTGAGTCATATTTGTTCATTGAGCCGGGAAACCAGGTGCAACCAAGGTAATGCTTTTGTATATTGCTACACAGGTTAGCTGACTATACGTTACTGTATATACCCGACTGTTTGACACAATCACAAGCAAAACAGTGACAGCGAACAAAGTAAAATACTGTAAAGTATCTCATTGAGTCTGGTTTGTTTGACACATCCAGAGCATTTTTCTTCAGCAGAACAAAGGTGATTATTTAATGTGATTTCAAAAGATTAACAGGTTAAGTTTTAGTATGCCTGCACACATACTGCACGATGGATGGAATGAAGAGACAGACATTTTAATGTCAACATAAGTGAAAATTAATTATAGCCATTCATAACCTAATCCTAGAGTCTTAAAAGCTGCTCTCCAGTTTTACAACTGGGGATTATCTCTTTAGATGTTTGTGCACTTGTGGTATTTACAGATAAACAAATGCTTACCAGCTGCAAAATGTCCTCATCCTTTGGCATCACACAGAGTTCCAGCAAGGCATCACTGATGGATGATAAACATAAGAGAGAGAGAAAGACAGAGAGAGAAACAGTTATAACATAGACCTCAAGGACGTGTGAACATTTCTCGTAAGAAATGGCCAGGTGACATATTAAAGGAAAAAAAAACTTGACTCTTAACCACTGCAGTGACAGGGTTGGGTGTCTTTGTTATGCCATTGGGGGCATTTCAATGGCAAACTTTGGATTGTAATGTGATTGGTATCTTCTAGAATGAGAACCTGGGCCAGGCCACACCAGCAGGACATACATTAAAGGGCTGAATGACTAAAGTTTCAAAGCAAATGTTAAATGAGATCTCAACCCAACTGAACATCTCTGGGAGATGTTGGACTCATCAGATTAAGGTCTCGCCATGTCTGCATTAGAGATGGACCGATCCGATATTACGTATCGGTATCGGTCCGATACTGACCTAAATTACTGGATCGGATATCGGAGAAAAATAAAAAATTTAATCCGATCCATTAAATATCACGAAAGCACCTCACAAAACTTGCAACACGCCGTAACTCACCTCAGAACGTTAGCAGTCGGAGCAGTATGCATCAGGTGATAGAGCGGCTGTGGCATGCGGGACCTGTCGGTGGTCTGGATAGCATTTGGAGCTTCGCTAGCAACCCGGCATTTCATCTCCGACAAAGTTATCCCCGAGAGAAGTAAAGCAAGTGTGTAAGTCCATCTCTGAATGTTTGTAAAGCATTCCTGCGTTAAGCTTACCAAACGATATATGGAGCGACTGCTTCTTCTGGCTGCTACTTCAATCATGAAACTGCTTAACGATCAGCTGATCGGCTTTTCTGTCGCCAGTCCGTCTCTCTGGTTTGTTTTTGGCCCACTTTGCACCAGAAAGAGGAAACCATCGGCTGAACAACAGCAGCACGTTTAAGCTTGATAAGCTGTTGTTAGAATTTATTTATTATTACTTTCTACTCGAGGATCTTTTTCTACGTAGCTGACGGCTGGTAACTGTGCAGGGGCGGATCTAGCAAAGTTTAACCAGGGGGGCCGATAGGGCATGAACAGGGAAAAGGGGGCACAAAGACATACTTTTCTTTCTTATTCTCATTTAAAATGTCTAGCTTTTAATAAATAATTATCCGAATCTTACACCCAAAGTTTTAATTTGATGTAAAATGAATAGAAGTCCATTACTGTATATAGTAACTATTAAGTCTAATATATATACCCTAGTAAGCTATAGTACTTTTTCCTTTGGGAAGGTACCATCTGTGCAGTCTGCAATTTTGTTGAAGAAAGATGTTGAATCTATTTAATATTTCTTGAAAAATAATTGATTTCTGTGCATTTTTTTTCACACTGCATCAAATTAAGGTTGATTACGTTGATTAAGCATCATGAGGTGGAGTGTGAGGGGTGGTTCCCTATTTTTTATTTATTTATTTTTGTTGTTGCTGGGAGTTGGAACCCTATTAGTTAGGTTGCTTAATATTTATGCTAAGTACTCTTTAAAATACCAGAATAGGGAGGATGGTGTAGGTTTAAGTTTATTAGATTGATCAGTATTGCTGAACTATGAAATATTTTTTTTTTGCATATAGGTATAACAGAATAGCTTTAGTGTAGTTGTTGTTTTAAACTTGAGTATGAACTTATACAAAATGCAGCAAGATATTTAAAAAACAGTTTTGTTGATTAAAAAACACTATATCGGATTCATATCGGTATCGGCAGATATCCAAATTTATGATATCGGTATCGGACATAAAAAAGTGGTATCGTGCCATCTCTAGTCTGCATGTGCTGATGCGTGGATGACTCAGGTCTGCTGTAGCTGTGCACTGTCACCAGAAGGAAGAGTCAAAAATATGAGGGCTACTCTTATTTGTGTTGTTATTTCTGAAGCAGGGATGTTAAACTCATTTCACTTTATGAGCCAAATACACCCCACTTTGATCTTAAGTTTATGTTAATTCAAATAAAATGTCTGGATTGGAGTCTTTTCTGGGCCACGGGCCTTATGTTTCACATTCCCGTTCTTCTTTTTTCTGGTTCACCTCCCGAGCTTGTTTGTACAACATTGTCCTTTTTTGTTTTTTCAAAGCACCACACTGAAAGTCCCTTTGACTAACAGAAAGTGTGCGTAAACGTCAAAGCATCTGCCGGGAAGCACTCATGGGCTTAGCTGGAAAGTGTCTCAAAGTGTGTGAGGCTGTTAAGCTGGGCACTGGGATTGGTCTATTAAGAATGACGTGAAACCGAATGTTAAAAACAACATGTGCTGCTATTTAGATTGTTTTTTCCACATTTCTTCCTCTCCCTGGTGAAGCCTGCTATCATTCTCTTTCCTGTTCCATTTCAAACATTCACCATTCTTGGGAGGACTGCATGCAAGTGTTTCTCCAAAGCATCTGCATATTACAGTCTTTCTCTCTCTAAGTGCAACCAAAAAGTCATGCAAGCAAACACAAATGCAGGGCCTCATATTCTGCATGAGGCAGCACTCTCCAAAATCATAACGGTGTTGCCACAGAGTAACAGAAACTGGCATTTTCCCAACTGTAGTTTGTTTACTTTGGTCTGAATCAGCTGATAAATTTGTAAAACTCTAGATGTTTCCCATTTTTTGGTTTCTTTTAATAACACTAACAATAAAAACTACGTGAGAATGTTGAGTCCGCTTATTGGCCACATGTGTCGGAGACGGGAGAAACAAAAATCAATCAATATGGAAGCGTACCTTGTTGCTTGTCTAAGCGAGCTCTTTAAATTTATGGCCAGTTGCCAAGGTTATCATACTCAGCATACTCGGGGCGATTACCTGGAGGACTACGTAACCCTGCGCTGACGGATGCTCCACGCCAGTCCGTTAATCACCTCTCTGTGGTAACTAGACTCCCGCGAAAGCGTTGCGCTAATGTTTTATTGGAACTGCGTTAAACCTGCCTTCTTGTGTTTAAGATTTCGATCCGGCGTCCAGTGTCTGCCACCTGCCTGTCCTCCTGCTCGATTGGATCACCCGGTGCTTCATCTGGCCTCGTCACTAACTCCACGAATTCCCTTTTCACGGACCTTCCCACTTCCCTCCCGAGCCCCACGGTCCCACTCCGAGTGTAAGCCCGCTACTCTAACCTTGTCTTGTTGTGCTCCCCAGCTTCCCGGCTCACTAGTAATCTTCTCCCCTTTCTGTTGCAGCCTCCCACGGTCCCGATTCCGGCTTCCCCGTGTCATTTGTTTCCCCGGGTTTTTTAGTTCCTTATTTGCTCCTCTGGTTTTCCCGGGCCGCCTTTTGTTATTTACAGTAAAGTGTCCTTTCCTGCTAACACTTGAGTCTGCTTCTGGATCCTTTTGTGCACACGCACCTCGGTGCATGACGACAGGAAACATTTCACTTAGACTAGGTGGGCCAGACTGGGGTCAGATCACGTTTTCATCATAAATGGAGATCATGAAAAAGACTGTTTTTTGGTCCACAACACAGTGCCCCAATCAAAGTGCACCAAAGAGGATAAAAGAGTCAGACTTTGATTTATGCTAGTATTCTTTTGTCACGTCTCTGTACATCTTTTCACAGCTAAATGTAACACGTGGATGTGAAAGCATGTGGGCTTTCTCTGAGAAGGAAACTCTCTGCTAAAAAGGAACATGTTTCCCAACATCTCTAACTCCTTTCCCATCAATAAGCCACAAACATTTATGAAAGGATTAGATCTTGTGAGTCATTCAGGCTTTTTGTTTTCCCTCAAAATGAATCATTAACTGAAACGTGCAATCTTACCTGTTCTGGATCAAGGCTATGACTTGAGAGTATGTCTTCCCAATGATGCTCTCTCCATTCACCTTCACTATCCGATCCCCTGGGCAGAAAAGAAAAAGAATAGATGAAAGAGCAGCACGTGTTTGTGCTCTGAAAAATGATCTGAAATCACAGTCAACGTGATTATTGACTGAAGAAACCACGATGGAGTGACTCCTTCCAGCACAAACACACATTTGTGTTCAGATCAAAGGAGAATCGTAATACCAGCGCATGTTTATGTATGTAAAAACCCCATGTTAGGACCTATCTCCAAGTTTTCTGAAGATGGCCATCATACAGGAAGAGAGGGGAGGTGAGTTTAGGAGTGAAACTAAATAATTGTGGGAAAATACCACTTACTTGTCCCAGGAGGAGAGCGAACAGATAAAGGCAGGCAGCTTTAGACGGCTTGTCTGGACCGCTTTACATTTCCTGTAAAACAACGTGCTAACCTGGCAGTAATTCTGGCAGCAGTAAGCCATCACCTAAATTCCAGGGAAACTGTAAAGAGCAGGAGCTGATCCATGCTTTCACCAAAAAGGGGATATTTTTATGTTCGCTGATTAAAATTAGAACTGATTCCTGATTTGATAAGACAAGAAAAAAAGTGGGAGATGTACAAAGACAAATTTAAGGAGAGGTCAGAATAACAGCGTGCATATTACACTTTGCTCAACCCCCCACGAAGGAGCCATCTGTTATTTTGTAACCTCATATCTGTTTTGCCTGGCAGTTTACAAGGAAGTGAGTTACCTACAGTACAGACGTGAAGAAATCTTGGCATAGAAAAGCACTTTGAGGTCAGATATGAGACAGGCAGAGTTAATCAGATCTGCCGGTTATTACACTGTGTGTGTGTTAATGTGACTGTGTGTGTGTGTGTGTGTTTTTGTGTGTACCTGTACAGAGTCCAGCTCCGTGGGCGGGACCTCCCTCCTTCACTTGCTTGACGAAAATCGTGTCCATTGGCTCCAGACGATTCCTCTGTCTCCCTGGCAACCAGAGAGTGAGAGAGAGAGTGAGCACACATGCAGAATGGCGATTGGTCACACAGTTAGGAAAAGCAGCAGCAGTGGAGTCATAACTAGGCCAAATTGCATTGGGAGAATTTAACAGCTTCAATATTCTGCTGATGATGCTGATTATTGCATATTTCCCCTTTGAAGCCCTGAAATGATGTAAATGCACACAGTTTGTAGCAAAAACACGAAGTCCAAGGAAAGTATAGAAAAAGGAGAGTCTATAAATTTTAGACTGTTGATAGATGATGACTTGCAGAGTTTTTTTTTCCTGTCTCAAAGAGTTCTTTTTTGAAGGTGATTGTGTACATGAGTATGACTGCTACACATACACTTTATGGATAAATATACTGGGCCACCTGTACTGGGAGCTGCTAAGCTTGGGAAACTGATACTACAAAGGTTCTGGCGAACCGTTTTTGTGCTGATGTCAATGCCAGAGGAGGTTTGGAGCGCTACAGTTCAATTTATTTAGCAGCTTTTACACACTTTTAACACTCTGCGATTCCCGCTCTGCAACTTTATGCGGTCTGCCACTTCATGGCTGAGTTGCTGTGGTTCCTAAACACTTCCCCTTTGCAATAATACCACTTACAGTTGATGAATGAAAAGCTAGCGCAGAATACATTTCAAGAACTGACTTGTTGCAATGGTGGCATCCTGTTACAGCACCACGCTCAAATTCAATGAGCTCTTTGGAGAAACCCATTCTTTCATGAATGTTTGTAAAGGCAGACTACATGACTGGGTGCTCGCTGCTATGGGACTGAAAATTCAAAAGTTTAAGATGTATACCCCAATATGTTCATATTGAGTATAGTTAGGGCAAAGGATAGTCTGTGCATTCTCCTGTTATTTGTGAGAATACCTACTTAGTAAAGATAACTTTACTCAGGAAAAACAGCTTACAAAAATAGAAAAAGAATCCAATGAATAAAGTTGGAAGGTTCAGTAGTGATAAAAATCACTTCCATCAGAACTAAATATTTGGAAAAATTTTCAGCCATTTTCATTTTTCCTCTTGTCCAAAGGAAACACCTGGGTTTTCAGTCAGTTTAAAGCAGCAGAGATTTATTTTGCTCTTTCTTTACTTTAAAAGTCGAAATGCAACAAAATAAGTGCTGTTAATATATAATCAAGTTGCCTGCTGTCACCAGATGTTGTATTTTGGGTGTTTTTCACTATCTTACTAAACATGCTGCAGCTAACAGTTAGTCAGCTGTTTGGTGAATGAGAAAAACCTTTCATTGTCATATGCACTGTCACAGAGGGTTTCAATTGTCCTTAAAGTCCAAGGTCAGATCTTTTGTTGTTTTTCTTATCAGTAATTCAAAAAACAAAAGGAAATGCATTGAATTAAATTAAAACAATGAAAAACATATTACAAGCTAGGATTAAATAGCTAAAATGTTTGATATCTGCTCAGAAAATAGCCAAACAGGTTAATTTTATTACATTAGCTAACACTGAATGACGCCTTATTTTCAGTTCTGATCAGTGTTGCATTTTCAAACTTAACACACCGACTTCTTTAGCAGAGCTACACAGAAAAATATATTATTTCACATCTCAAAATGTCATCATCATAACATCCAAACACTGTGCATCAGTTCACATCCTTTCACTGGCTAAGGACAGCGAGGGGAGGTCACAGGATGCTGACATGGCTGCACGCGAACAAGCCACAAAGGAGGTCACTTTCATATGGCAGAGGGAAAGCTACCACAGCATGCCATGTGACGTACAGTGAGGCAGGCTAGTGGAGAAAACGTAGCTGATTAAGGATCAATACTATCATATTTCAAACATATTCAGACAGCATCTATCTAAAGGTATAGCCAGCAGTTATCCTTGTGTGTAATGAAGATAATAACTGTCTTTAACTGAGCCCATTAAGCCACAATCTCAGTTAACATCGGCTGCCTTTGAGAGCCCACGGGCTTTGCGGAAGTGCAACATCAGAGCATCCCCACTGTTCTTCCCTCAGGGAACGCTGACGACCGTGCCCTGCTTTGAGTTCACACATGCATTTACTAGCCAGAGGTTACTCTGACAGTCGGTGTGTTTTAGAGCTCTGAACAGCTGGACCGGAGCAGATGTTGCTAAAGAAAAACTTCAAAGATGAGGAAACATTCACTGAGTTTACACATGTTGGTCTGGGATCCAACTTGTAACACTGTGTCCCTTTTTTCCTAAAATCATGACTACATCCAGACTGCATGCATTTAATGTCGAATTCCTGCTGGGAGGAACCACAGAAATGTTTCCAGAAGAGCCCGTTGTAATGCAAGTGTGTCACCTTAGTCGTCCTCTTTCCCTGCAAGCCAGCATGTTCAATGTTTATAACACTGCCTCCCTCCTGTGGCTGAATGTGTTACTGCAGGAAATTAACATCCATTATACTGGAGGTTTATAATATTTACTAAAAGGAACAGCATCTGCTGATAAATGTTGTCCCTTGTATGTTCTGGTTTATTTAATCCTCACAATGACAATACCATTATCTCAACCATGTTAGTTCAGGAAGCTATAATGTCACAGATTTCATATGCAAGCTTTAGGTATACAAAAGTCAGTTTATTACTCTGATGTCAACATTAAATGCACTTCAGAGTTTGACTGAGTGCAGCTGCACGGTTGTTTCTGATCCAGCAGAAGGCAGCAGAGGCTGTAAAATGACTCATCACCCAGGTATAGCGTAAAACTGTTAAGAGCAGCTTTTCACTCTTCATGCTGATATGATGTCATTGAATTACCCGGTGACTAAACAGTTACCAAAACCTTTGCATGCTGACATTGTGGCTCTTCAGCACTCCAAAACAAGCGATGAAAGCTGCACTGATGCATTAGGGCGTGATGTTACAGGCACATTTAAGGACGTGACTGACCCATGCCGTAGCTACAGATGTCAACAAATACTCTCCCCTCCCTCCCCCCTCTCAGTGTGTGTACTAAGCAGGTTCCCCCTCTGCTATTAGCCAACCTCAGCAGGCTCCAGCTCTGCAGCAGAAATTGGATTGTGGAAGTTTCCATGCGCTGCAGCTGGATGAACGGGATTAAATATGGAAAGCTTTGGATAGATTTAATGCTCCCAACTGTCTTAAAGCAGAAACTATTATGTGGATTAATGAAATACATCAGTCCGCCTCAAAATGATTTCAGCTCATCTGAAACACAGATGGACAGCTGAATAACCGCAGTGATTTTTGGCGGGAAAATCTTTCACAAATAACACTTATGAACCAGCTTGCGTCACCCTTTTACGTCACAGTAAAAAGGCATATGACTAAAGCAAACTGTGGCAAAGAAAGCATGTGCAACCTGTAAGGTGCCAGCAAAGGTATATACACTATAATGTCAAAGGTACTGAGCCACCTACACTCTACCACCTACCCATGATCTGTTCTACTATGGACACCCATGCCAAGAAGCTCCTGGCGTTCAGTTTTGTGCTGCCGGTAATGTCAGAGGAGTTACTGAGTCAGCAGAGCATTGGCAGTTTTTACACACTAGGCCTTTGCACTTGGTGACCTCGCTCTTTAACTTTACCTGGCCTGGCACTTCATAGCTGAGTTGCTGTGGTTTCTTAATACTTCCAGATTGCAATAATACCACTAACAGCTGATTGTGAAATATCTAAGAGGGAAAAACACTCACTAACATACTTGATGCAACATTACCCACTGGTTCACAAAGGTTTGTAAAGGCAGACTGCTTTCATTTTATGCACCAAATGGACTGAAAACATTTAATATGTGTGGCCCAGTACATATAGAGTATATAAACCACAGACTGTATATAAAAGATGGGATTAGAAGCCATATCATCACCTATTAATTTCTATAATCCTAGATATAATCCTACATAGGTGGTTGGATTAAACTATAATTGAGTGAGATATCAAATCAGTCTGAATCCTAAAGCAGCCACGCTTTAAGATACTATATAACTGAAATGGTTGACCTGCTAAAAAGAAAAATACTACTTATAGACAAAAGATCTATAACAGGCAATAAACATGTTTATTTTATCTTTAAAAATGAGAATTTTACAGTTGAGCCAGCCTCAAGCAGCCATTAGACGAAATGCCTTTAAAAATGACTTCAGGTATTCTGTTTATTCATGTAAAGGCAAGGGAAAACATCGAATGGGATGAGCTCATTTGCTTGAAAAAAGGTCCTTAAATGACTAATCCATTACTAACATATTATTATTTTGACTTGTTTAGAGAAGCAATTCTTTCAGATGTACTTTTGGTTCCACAAATGTAAAACTGAAACGCAATGTTGACACATCTTAATCCATTCAAACCCGAGACAGCTTCTTATCAAGGCCTTTTGGCACTGTTCAAATAGTCTCCAAATACCAAATACCATGCATTTTTGTTCATTTCCTCCATAACTGAAACAAAGTCAGAGAGAAGAGGAAAGCAGACATACGTGCATAGACATGCGTTCAGTCTGTTTTTTCTGTTGTTTTCAGTTTGAATCAGTTTTATCAGGTAATTCACTTGACTTTTTGAACCTAGATTTAAATGCTTAATGGATGCTGCAAATTAGCTCCAGCTAGATGCTTTGTATTCATTACGTCTGTATTACGGCTTGCACATATGCAGCAAAGGAAGAAATACAGATAAATATCTGTATTTCTTCCTTTGTATTTATGTTCCAATCTAGAATTTTACAGTCAAAGGCTTCAGCACTACTTCCTGACTTCAACAAGCTTGTGTCTGGCTCAGGTCCCTGGCTGCACAGCTGGGCCTGGTTGCGTGGGCCAGCTCCCCGCCCCCCCCGTTGTTTTGGGTTAGATAATGTTATTCTACAGAGGGCTGGGCCCGCTGCCCACTCCCTGGATTAACCCTGGCGTAATGCCTCTCTGTCCATCTCGCTGTTCTCTACCACTTGTGTCACTCGTGCATTTGTAAGCATTTCAAATACTAATAAGAAGGTCTGTGCTGGAGTTTAGATGGTTATCTATGACAGGTCCGCTCCATTGGGGAAATATCAAAATGGGAGGTGCCTGACCCTGACACAAGGCAGTCCCCCCATAGTGCAGGAAGGTCAAAGCACAAGTACACTGCACATAAATCCATAAACTCTAACTTCCTCGAAAAGCAGAGCTTGTTTTAAGGCCAAACATGCGCTCAAAGAAACTGAATTGCTTCAAGGCAGAAGATCATGAAAATAAATACTGTAATTCTGCCCTTCCTTCTTCAGTTTCCATAAAGAAACAACGTACACAGTTCACACAAGCCAGTCCAAAGACAACTCTACTGTGAAAGCCTAAACTCTGCTGAAACACCTGTGTACCCGAGCCCCGACCTCTCTGAAACACTGAACAAACCCACATCCTTACAAACTGCATCAACAATGATGCGGCGACTTGTAGCTGCCGACATCAGACGGGCCAGTCTTATTTCACTAAACACTGGTTTTTGTTAACAGCCACACAGCTTTCTGACAGTAACATAAACACACGCTGGAGCAGGGCATGTCAATACATCTTGAAACCCCTGTCATCACCATTCGAGTTAACTCAGGAGTGAGTCAGCTGTGTTTGTGGCACCTCTACACAGGCCAGAGTGTTGCTGTATTTTTGAGGCCAGTGGTGAAAACTGTTAAGGTTTCGAATGTTGACTGAAGTTGTGGCTTGTCAGGAGCAAACAAGCTGTGATTGGTCAGCTTCTAATTCCAGTTACACAGAGTTAGAGTTGTTGTCATCAATGATGATGTCTCAAGATCAATTTCTACTTCTGCCTTTAATCCATGTAAATGCAAGTGTCTGACGCTGTTGCAAGTATTTATACTTGTATCCATACGCCTGAACTTTTATGCAATTTTGCCAAGACACTAGTTGGCGAAGGGAGTTTCTCTCTGTAAATCTAAAACGGAAAGTTTTCACATAAATATTAATCAAAACCTAAAATGTAGACATCTCAAAAGGGACCTACTGTATTTACTATATAAAAGTAATAACATTCTCTTCTGTTCATTTCACTGGAAATCTAATTTGTAATAAAGAAACTGCACCTCTTCAACATATGAATAATGAAGACTGACCACATGCTATTGGTTGAGCAAGAAAAACAGCATTTATGCGCCCTGAAGTACCATGTTTTCATCAAACAGATTCTAAAATACCTCAAATACAAATTCCTGGTAAATTTGGCCACCACATACAATGCTACTATTATTCACAATCCAAGTAATGATATCATCAACACAATATGTAGTAAGAAATGTAACCTAATATGTATGTGTAACACCCAGCAGGGCTGGATTCCTGCAGTTCTGGGATCATTAGAATATAAGTTACTTCCAGGACTCCAGCATTCCTAACCTGGGACACACGCCGAGGTAGAAACACATGCCTAACAGTACTGTGTGCATATGTCCACTCATCACATCAGATTTACACACAAACATGTCTGGTGTTTTTTCTCACCAGGGCAGGAAGGTGGTGGAGTACTTTCCATCACTTTTTTTCTAAGAATCACACATACCACAATCCACTGAGGGGAAAGCGGATATGTATTGACATTACACTGACATGCACAGCAAAAAGAAAAAAAATCAGTATTTTGTTTTCTTTCTGTGAAACAAGCCAAACTATCCACCAGGGGAGTTCAAGTTCAAGTGAGGGAACAAGTGACAAACATCTGGAGGCACATGGGGTAATTTTAGTCTAAAATGTTGTCTCGGGTCTCTTGGAAAATGAGCTAAACCTGTCCCCTTAACACTAATTTTCCACTTGCAACTCAACAACAGTAACCAGGCCTGTCGAGCTTCTAATTACTTCACACATGTTGAAGCTGCATTCATGGGTCTGTACTGTGAATTATTGCTTTCGTTGCCTTTTCGTAACCAAAATACCAAATCAAATATCGAAGGAGTGGCAAAGCCCAAGAAATGTGCTATTCGCGTTGGCTGTTAATTGTTCTTTTTACATGAACGTGCAATTTTGTAGGTGGATTACGGTGTAATCTATGCTTGAGTCATTCAGTTTAATAATACTTTTTGTCCATTTAGGTGTAGTTAATTTTATCTTACCATCACAGCTTTATAATAACTGAAGCTGTTTTGAAATTCATCCACTTAGAATGAATTTCAAAACAGCTTCAGCTTTGAAATTCCTGCTCAGTGTCGTGCTCCTTTCAAACACATGCCAAGCAAACTGATCACACCGTGCACATTTTGTACAAAGGGCAGGTGTTACTCATGGAGCACCGTGACATCAAAACTACTGATTTACTTGTCATGTGGGTTGAAATGTGACATTTTCATATACTTTATTACCTCTTGAGGTGAGTTTGGCTGTAGTTACCAGTGTGAAATAGTTAGTAGTTTGTAAAATTCAGCTTTTAAAGTATCTTATTTAATTCTGTTTGTGAGGCAACCAATGTACTGATGTTTTTAAGGGGGTTTGTTTTGTTTTTGTATTTCCCTTTTCTGTGGATTTTTTTTTTCATTTGACTCAGAGCCATCTGGTCAGATGATTTTGCCTGGGTTGTTTAATGTTTGCATCACTTTTTACGCACAACGATGTAAGTAATGGGGGGATTTATATTTTTGCATTAAATCTAATCTTTCCTACATCACAACTTATGCCATAACCTATTGTGAATGTAGCATAATCTCATGTCACTTCAGCCTACAACAACTGTGATTGGCCAGTCTAGTTGCACTGGTGCATTTCCGGCTAGCTCTCCTTCTGCTGCCACTTTTCAAGCTGACTGAAAGAGAGAAGATCAACCTGATGTGCCAAACCTCATTGGCAACTTAAGTTGCAATGGCAAAGTTGCAGAGGAATGCTCGACATACCGCGCGCAAAGCTAAGGGTCTCCCACAAGCAAGGACCTTAGCCACGTGCGTACGCAATGTAGCAGGCTTTACATAGCTTCACCCAGAAGTCCTAAATAGGCTTAAGCAGCCATCAAGTGCATATTTAAGAGTTGTTTTTACAAAATACTGACTTTAGAACCAGTCAAACAAGAACATTTATAACTTCCCTCACTCACTATATCTGCAACCGACAATTGTTGTTTCAGGAAAAGTGATGTTTGCCAGGTAGAAGTGATTAGCCTGTAGACCAATTGCTCTGTGTGTTCTCTGTTGCAACAGAAAGCTAGACAGTCACAGCAAAGATCTATTTACAGTAGTATGTTGAATCGTTGCAGAGCTGACATAATGCAGTAAGTGATGTTCGTTGTTTGCATTTATAATTGAGCACTGGTGGGTCTGCATTGCTCTATCATCACAAGTGAAACCAGGCTGTTTATATTGGACCTGGACCTGATAAATCAGTTGGGGGAGTTGGCGTTGGGGGTGGGGTGATATACTTCAGTACATGTATTTTCACAGCTAAGAAAACAACCAAACAGCATAAGTCCACACAGGCAGACTAATGGTTATTGCATTAGCACTGTGAACTAGCTAGATACAATTACAAAGCTTTGCATTTCAGTTTACAGAGGCTCTCCATGGGAGTCTTCAATAACATATTATGATGGATAAAAAATAAATTTGTGGCTGGCCAACAAACAACATTTTTAAGAATAAAGACTTACATTTAAATTTGTATTAAAAAAATAGAAACATTTCTGAAAGGTAAAAACAAATTCTTGAGACAAAAAGGCAAATTACAAGAAAATCTTGTTTTTAGAACCTTTTTTCCTATTAGATTTCCCAGCTTTTATACTCAAAATATCTAATATGTTCAACCATCGATCCAATCTCTTCTGGTTATCCAGTTCAGGGTTGTGAGGGGCTGGAGCCCTACCCCGGTGCAAGAGGTGAGGTACACCCTGGACAGCTCACCAGCCTGTCACAGGGCTAACACACACAGACAGGCAACCATTCATGTTCGACAATTAAGAATCATCCTGATAATTAATGTCACATTTTCAGTTTGAGTGGGTGTATGAGCTAAATAATACCGATAATATGTTAGATTTACCATTACTCATACATGCCTGTGGAGTCGGTGCAGAAAAACACTGATTGAGAGCTCAATGGGGTGAAAGAAGGACATGACAGGAAAACTATTTGTAAGAAACTAGAGTTGCAGAGGAAAGAAGTCACTATGGGAATTGAGAAAACAGAGAAAGAAAGGGAAAGACAGAGGGGGAGAAAGGGAAAGAGCAATCAAAAGAAAGGCAGTATGAGAAGCAAAAAGGGGGAGAAAAGATTAAACTTTGGATGTAGCTTTGTTAAAAAAGGTGGGGCATCAAAAAGCCCACTGGAGAATACAGGGGAATTCTGTTTGCTTGTGCTGCATTACATTCCCTCTGCAGAATTTATGGGAACAATCTGAAATTTGACTTTTAAAATAAAGCTGAAGAGAAAATAAAGCTGCAGAGAAAAGAGTTTCACATTGAATGAAAAACAAATATTTGAACAGATGGAGAAATTTTTGTGTTGCTTCTCTCGCTGTGTAGTTTCATAAGCATTGCACACTACGCCTCATTCAGATTTCACCCTTCAACAGCTCGCTAAAACACACAACTGAAGAGAAAAGACATACAGGAAAGGGAGAGACAGGCAGAAGAGGGAGGGAAGAAGAGAGGAAGTGAGATAGAGAGGACGATTTGGGATAACAGCCGCTTGGTATGTACACAACCGCTGTGAAGGGAAATAAACACATCCACATTTGAGACAGGCACAGTAAGGAATATCCATGTTGTTTTTATGTCTCTGTACGTCAGGGTTTACGTATCTCTAAATCTACATCAGCGTATGTTTCTGCTTTCTAGAAGTTTGAAGTGTTTCCAGCGGCAACACCCAGCTAGTCGACATGCGGTCAGCTCCCCCCCTCCCTCCTCCACTAAACACCAATAGACTCATCACACGCCCTGGCCCGGAATCAAGCAAATAAACTCCAGTGCAGCGCGATGGGGAGGCCGCAGTGAACCTCGCAGACCTGACTCGAGCTGAATGCAACTTTTTTTCATTCTATCTTTTTTTTTTTTTCTCGAAACATTAAAACAACCAAGCACATGGGACGGATTATCTGTCTGGGTTTCACATGGTTTTTCGATGATGCTATGAGTGTTTTTGAGCGTATGTCGTTTGCTATGATAGTGATCAGTGGTTGTCACATAGCAACATCCACAATTTGAACACATCAGTGAGTAATAATTCCAAAGCCGAATGTTTAGAAGCACAAACACATGCCAAAGTCTTTTATTGCACTCATCCTTCTTAGTTCTCTGCCGCATGCTATTTTATGACATACAGCAAATAACAGATTATTAGGAAATTGAGGAAACATCTCCTTCTGGAAAAGACTGTGTAATATTTTCTAGGATCAAAAGCTAAAATATATAGATGTCATTTAGTGACTCATTTCAGCATTTTATTTATTTCTTTTTGTCAAAGAAAGCCAAGCCATCCACGACTGACTTAAACAGTGGACAATGCCCTCTACTTTATTTTAAAGGGTTGCTTTTAAAATAAACTCAGGTGTGATGTCACTACCAAGTTCCGGCATCCAAGTTCCGAGATATCTGGAATGTGGCGTCAGTCGTTTACCAGGTCCCAAATACAACATTGATATAATCGAGCTGCTAACTGAGGTTACAGAGCATAAGGCCTCAATAATAATAACAATAATAATACATTTTATTTAAAAATCGCGCCTTTGAAAGCACCCAAGGACACTGTACAACAAATAAAAACACAAAAACTGGAAATATACACAATAATAAGAATAACAGATACAAGTTAGGAGCATACAGAGGTTTAAACATAAGCAATTTTAAACAGATGAGTTTTGAGGGTGGACTTAAAAAGAGGGAATGAACTAATATTTCTGAGGTCAGGGGGTAAGGAATTCCAAAGTCGAGGGGCAGAGCAACTAAAAGCCCCGCCCCCCATTGTAATCAGACGAGCGGAAGGAGAGAAAGAGAAGATGAAGATCTGAGGCACCGGGATGGGAAGTTCATCTGTACTAAATCAGAGAGGTATGGTGGAGAGAGAGAATGAATAGCCTTAAATGTATAAAGGATTCTTTTAAAATGGATGCGAAATTTAACCGGGAGCCAGTGTAGCTGCTTCAGGATTGGGGAGATGTGGTGGGTAGAGGAAGTTCTAGTAATAATACGGGCGGCAGAGTTCTGGACACGTTGGAGCTTGTTAATGGATTTTTGTGTAAGGCCAAATAATAGTGAGTTACGGTAATCAATTCGAGACATAACAAGATTATGGACGAGAATGGCAGTGGCATGAGGAGTGAGGAAAGGGCGGAGGCGATTGATTTTACGGAGTTGAAAATATGCTGCACGTGTGACATTATTGATATGTGAATTAAAGGATAATGTGCTATCGAGAATGACACCCAAGCAGAGATGGGCAGTAACGCGTTACTTGTAACGCGTTACTGTAATCTGATTACTTTTTTCAAGTAACGAGTAAAGTAAGGGATTACTATTGCAAAAACGGTAATTAGATTACCGTTACTTTCCCGTAGGAACGCTGCATTACTGCGTTACTAAAACCGTGATTTTTTTGCGAGAATGTCTCACGACAGTGAGGTAAGCGAGTGCGCCGTTAGTGACAACAGCTGTGTGCAGATCAACAATGGATCATATATCGATTGTGGGAGAGAGCATGAGCGTGCAGCGTTTAAAGCGTGGAAGTACTGACCTTACTTTGAGTTTGATTCCATAAAAAGTGACAAAAACATTAGTGTCCATTGTGCGTGGGAAGAAAACTTCTTTTTACAGGGAAAAAAAACCCCTAAACAAGCACCGAGTGCGCTACCACGTAATGGGAAATTCACAGAGAAACTCGCGGATTCTTCAACTGACCGCAGCACACCTGCACCAGGGTAAACCTCCGCCTACCCCAGTCCTGCTTTACAGGTGAAAATAGAGCAAAAGGACCGCTGAGTCTTTGACTTTATTTATTTTCTGCTGTGTTTTACTTGCATCTATTTGAAAGACTGAATGTAAACACAAAAAATATTTTATTTTATGTGCTGGAATGTGCAGAAAATAGGTTTAAATGTTAAACTAATTTATTCAAGTCAGAGAATGTTGCATATAATTACATTTTTGCTTGATGCATAAAGTTAAAAGATTAAAACTGATAAAACAAGTTTTTAAAAAAAGATACTTTTCCATTTGATTACATTTTGTATGATGGATTGTGCAGAAAAAGTAGAATTGGGCTGAAAGATCTATCGCTTTATCACCTATTCAGGTTGTAAATCGTGTTTTTAAAAAGTAACTAAGTAACTAAGTAATTAATTACTTTTGAAAATAAGTAATCAGTAAAGTAACAGGATTACTTTTTTGGGGAAGTAATCAGTAATTAGTTACTGATTACTTTTTTCAAGTAACTTGACCAACACTGCACCCAAGCTTTTCACAGAGGGAGAGATAGGGACCAACGAATTATTGATAGTGAGAGAAAAATCGTTAATTCTGGATAGCAATCGTTTAGTGCCGACCAGGAGAAGTTCTGATTTATTGCTGTTGAGTTTAAGGAAGTTGGAGGAGAACCAGGAATTGAGTTCAGCTAAGCAGAGGGTGAGGGAGGGTGGAGGAAGAGTAGAATCGGGTTTGGTAGAGAGGTAAAGCTGGGTGTCATCGGCATAGCAGTGGAACTGAATGTTATATTTACAAAAAATGTGTCCAAGTGGAAGAAGGTAAATCATGAAAAGGAGGGGCCCGAGGACAGATCCCTGGGGCACCCCAGTAGATAAAGGAGAAGGCTGAGAAGTGAAGGGTTTTAATTGAATGAACTGAGTGCGGTCAGACAGGTATGATTTAAACCAGGCTAATGGAGTATGAGAGAGACCAAGAGAAGCTAATCTGCTAAGAAGAATGGGATGAGATATGGTGTCAAAGGCTGCACTCAAGGAGAATAAGGATGGAGAGGAGACCAGAATCAGCTGCCATAAGAAGATCGTTTGTTATTTTTATAAGAGCAGTTTTAATCCCACAAGCCTACAGACTGGTTGGTGACAACCTGGTCGCTAGGGAAAAATGTATAATCTGGATGCTTCCTGGACCCTGTTGAAAACATTGCTGTGAGTGCTGCGAGAAATGATCAAGTGTGCCATGGAAGAGTATCTGGTTCCACCTGATTCGTATTCTAAGCGATTGGCGAGAGTAACGGGCAAAACAATTATATTGCCTTCCACTAGAGGGCAGTACAACTACCTGCTCTAATTAAATGGGTTGTCAACTGCCAGTAACACAGAAGAAGAGGAAGAAGAAATTACATAATAGTCATGCTTTTATGAGATGACACAGCGCATAATAGCAACAGATAAATATTTGAAATGAAAAAGTAGTCAATCTGGCCTGGGCCCTGGAGAAAATTCCCACCCAGATGAAGGCCCTAGCATGAGTAGTGGTCAGAAAAAAGCTCAAAAAGGTACCGCTGTCTGGTGCGTGGGTAAAATTATCAATATGCTTTTTGTGACATTTTTGTTTGGTAATTTTTCTAATGTGAAATATGTGCCGTGGCTCCAAAAGGTTGGGAACCACTGCATTAACCAGTTTCTAGGCCTATGTGACTGGGACGTAAAAGGACATTTAGTTGCAGATGGAGTACATCTGTGGGACAAGAGACTAACTGGGGGCTAACTGTTCATTATAAAACTCAATTGGAGATGGTTTACCAGACCAGTTCTTTACAAAGACTGAGAAATGCAAGAAATCAAATTTATCAGTACAGTATTTAGCGTCATAGCAAAGTCTGTGGCATTTTAAATATTTTTTTATCCAAACAGTAATATTCAATTGTAGACTAATAAGACCTTACATTTTGAGACTCCACAGACATCCTGATGGGGAGACTGTTATTAGCAAAAAAACTAGACTAGTGTAGACGTTCAACATTACAGCTTATTACGAAACTAACTAAAGTTAGAATTTAACATAATTTTTAAAGCCTAGTTTTTGCTAAATGACTTTTTTTTTCCACCCACGTGTAAAATTTAAACAAGCTTCTGATACAAACAGTCCCAACAACTCTGCATTTGAGAGGAAGTCGTTACAATAAATTTGAGTCCTGTTGTCCACACCAGTATAGTGTTCAGCGTCTTGCCTCAACATAGAGTATCTGGTGACACACATAACCAACCCTATAATTAACTGCCGGTCTCCTCCACCATTTGAACACAGTCAGCTTTTATCATTCAAATATCTAGCTCCATGTCGAGAAGCAATTTCTCAGTCAGCTTAAAAGCGTTTTACCTTTGCTTCTTTCATCTTATTCAGCTTCTTACTGGCTCTAAAACAGGACCATCAAAGGCTGCTCTGTCTGTCACGATAGCGAGAAGTGTTTAAACACGTCAACAAGAAATCAAATCCACAAACAAACACAAGCATGCGGCAGCTTCAAAAAACACTTTCAGATTGGTGCATTACAATGATTGCTGTTCATCAAATCAATGTCAGACCTCGGATAGAAACACATAATAGGCAATTTCTACTACTATTCCTACAACTGGTAATAATAGTAATAATAATAATAATAAGAAATTGCCTTTAAGTATGTAACTACAGTCTAAGAACCCACAACATCAATATTTTATAAGTCATTATGTGCTTATTGTAGAGGCCTCACAGGGAGGTCCCTGATGTCCCTGATATCATACATCTAGGACCCTTCAGCATCATCAACACTGCCCTCTGAGACACAAAAAGGAATTTAGTATGAGGAGCTAAGAGGCTTCCTGCTCAGCAGGAGAGAGGCTCTCAAGACCAGAATCATTATTCTTCATCTAGTGAGTTTTAACAGGAATTGCTCTAATGCACTTGAGCTAAATTCACACAAAGAAATTAAAGTTCATAAACTATAATACTGCCATGCAAAGAATGTGCAGACACTTACTCCCTAAGGGGTTTCCTTTTGCCAAAGCGAAGACCCCACGTGCGTGTTAAATACTTGGAGGCCTGCTTTAAATGAGGATGGATAAGCATGTAGTGGTTAAACTGGGTAGGGAGGGGGTAGCATGAGGAATGTGACACCACGAGCAAAGAGAGATGATGAAGGTCGCTTGCAGGAATCTCACAATTTCCCACTGAGAGGCATTTAAGAGTCATATTTATAAAAAGCCTAACCCTGGATTTTTCACTTTCTCTTTCCGCTCATGCCTTAATGGTTTACTGAAACACGTCTGGCAAGGCTTTAGGGTCACTGCAAGCTAAACAAACATCTAATTGTGGTTATCTTCTCAAATTTCCATGTTTACTTCAGTTTAAAAATACACAACTTTGTTTTTAAAAGGAAATCTTAGATGAGTAAATACAGAAGACTAAATAAACTGATGTCTTAGAAAAACACAGATATGTGCAGCAATAAAAATGCTTTGGATTATTTCTTTAAGAGTGCGCTGTAGCTGTCCTGTCTGTGTGTAACAATAGGAGTCCATGTAAACAAGCATTGTGTTTCTATATACAGACAAGGCCTGCTTAGGAAGGCTTTTGATGAAGAGCAGCAGAGCGACCCTCCTACATTCATGCTGGGCTGCAGACGTGAGCAGCATACTGAGGGACTGGAATGACAAGCCGGATGCTCCAAGGAATGCTGAGGCCTTGCCAAGCCAACGGCACATGCAGCTCTGACTGCCCCTCTAAAGAGTGAGGGCTTGAAATGCAAAAGTGCAGCACAAAGCCACCCTACTGCCACACAGCGTGCAGGAAAGACACCTTCGCCTTTAACGTGTTGTTTTTCTAAATGTTTTACAACCACTCCTGGGTGAAAACTGTGCTTTTATAAGGCACTCAATGAGATTCAACTCCTAGTGTTAATGTGATGCTCTAACAAAGACTTGAAAATGCATTAATTCTATCCACGCAAAGCAAGAACACATTAGAGTAATGGACTGTCAATCCTAATTAGATAATCATTCAAGGGGGCTTGTGATGGAGAGCTGCAAGGAAATGGTTTGTGTGCATCTCCCTCATGCAACACCTGAGGTCCAGCTCACAGTGCACATCTAATGCATGCAGAATTTGATAATATACTCTCTGACTTACCTCTGCTGCCATTTTCTTCATCCTGGTAGAGGAAAGAAAAAAGAGAAAATAAGCATCAGCATTTTCCTCTGTTGATTATTTCTTAATATTCTTTTATATTGGCATATATCTCCACTGCATTTCATTCGGAGAAGCCAAGAAAGACTCTGTAAACACAAATGCAGATCATTTCTCATGTCAATCATCAATACCCATCCTATGCTAAATATTAGCCTATATCTAATATGCTAATATGCTTTCGTGAGAATTCAGCTTATAAATACAGTTTTGTGTAATGAAGCACAGAGCTGAATACCACCATACGATGGTGCCTTTTTGTTTTTGTTCTGTGATGCTAAAATGGAAATGTGTACACAGACATCATGTGGGTTGTGGGGAACGCAAGTGTAGCATCAAACTGTGGTTGTTGGACTTATAGCAGGTGCTCGGAAAACTTCAACGTATCACCACACCCCATGTTTACTCACAAACGTTTCCAAAAATGAAAGTAACAAAAATGAACTACTTGTGAAGCACAAAAACGCTGGCAAATCTTACTATGATAGACTCAAGAGCTGAGAAACCAAAGTAAGCGTGCAGGTACGTCTTACGCTGTGTGCACGGTCGAAGCATTTCCTTTTCTGAAGTTTTAGGTGAGGGACTACAGTGATTGCCAATGAAAGTGAAGATTACAACAACAATCTCTTAAACAGTTTAGACTAAAGGAAACACATTTCATAGCCATGCTTGTGTTTTTCCACTTATTTAACACATAAAACTGTTATTTCCTTCAGAGCCCACACACTTCTGCTTTAATCCACCTCCGCTCTGTGACACACATGTTCTGCATGTACCCTCTAAGTCACCCTGCTCTCCCAAGGCTTTGCTTAAGACGGCCTGACCCTCTTCAAACTAACTCCAATATCCTCACATTGCGATTAGTCAAGAACTCGAATCCAAGACTCTAAAAGTAATTACAATGAGAAGAAGTGATGGATGTACAGGCATGAGCTCCTTTTTAACTGTCCTCTTGTCGGCTAAGGTTATGTAATAGAAGAGCTCGTTATGGTCAAATGTAATGTTTCATTCTGAATGCTTTTTCACTGAGCTAAAAGGAAGAGAAATCTTGCGAAACAGCTTGTAATTCTTTACACCAACATAACTAAAAGAACAGAGAGAAAAGTGCTAATTGCCAAGTGTGGGAGACGACATTAGTGCCTCGAGTTTTCTTTCTAATGCCAGCTCCATATTGAAAATGTTACAGCAAGATCACAGAAAAAACAAGTAGACCCAGACTGGACTTGAAAGTGCCCGAAACAACACTGTGATACCCAAGAAGACCTCTGGGAGAATCTGTCTATCTCTCTGGTTTCATAAAAGTCTGAAAATCCTAACTGTCGTGCCACAGTTTCTCTTTCAACATGCAGAACCGAAGCCAAAAGCTATAAACAGAACATGCTATGCTGACTTTGTAGGAAATCCTTCTGTGCAAAAACAAGAGGTTGTCAAAATAGACTTCAGAGGAAAGTAAACGCAACTTATCCAGAATTATCACTTACAAAAACTAATAAGAGGCATGCTATGATAAGCTTTGAGTGAACTGACTCAAAACATCGGCACATTTTCCCATTAAAGGAGACCTATGTGTGCAGCCAGAGCCCTTTACCCCATGTTAGTCTGTGCCCATTCAGAGCCGGAAGCACTGCAACGACTGGATTAATACCAAAGGGCAGATTGGTCCTGATGTTATCTAGAGGATGGCTGGCAGAGTTCCTAGGTGGGATCAAAGAAGTGAGGCATGGCTAAAACCCCTGCTGTTGAACATAACTAACACTACACAGGAATATTAACATTAGAGTTTAACTAAAACACAGTGAGGTTGGTGTCTGTGATGGCGGAGCTTCCAGTTTTCCATAACGCTCTTACAAAAGCAGATGCCGAACTGCAAACTAATTCCAAGCAGCTCTTTGACTTTTGTCCACACTTTAAAAGTGGCAAAAGTTTGTATGAAAGATATGTGCTTTATTTTTAGCATGCCATTTCTGGACACTGTTTTTCACATTTTTATTTTAGACACTGTCGTTACATTTATAAATCCAATAAATCTTTTCCTCTTAACACAGTTGGAACACTTTTATGGCTTGGATAAAGAAAATAATCAACAACTTTCAGGAGAATAACAAAAATGTTACATTTTTATTAATTTGATTATTTTTTAAAAAAGAACAAGATTAGCCCTCTGAGGTTTAAGTCATCGTATTTGGCACCTCTAACTTTAACCCTTAATCTATATTTTGGAGAAGGCCAGAGCAGACGTTTTGGAGGGAAAATATGACATTTTTTATCTGTGCCAGTTAAAAAAAGACTTGGGAGAATCTTTTAATATGACCTGAGTTGGGCTTCATGGAGTTTTTAATAGTATCCAGGTCCTGTGGCTGCAAAACAAGCTTAAATCATCACCTCTCCACCTCTGTGCTTGACAGTTGGTATGGGGCATTTGTGTTAATATGTTGTCGTTGGTTTTCCCCAAACGCGGAGCTCTGTCTCCACATTGTTCAAGAGGTCTTGTGGTCTCCTCAGAAGCAAATTTGCAAACCTAAGCTGTGCCATGTTCTCTTTAGAGAGAAGAGGTTTTCTTCTGGCCACTTCCAAACAATCCATACTTGTTCAGTGTGCTGTCCAAAGTGAGCCCTACAGAGTCTGACATGCAGCTTTAGGGTTTTTTGTAGTTTCTCTGAGCATTGGGGTGAATATGTCGGGACGTCCAATCTTGGGAAAATTTGCTAACTGTATTAAATGTTGAATTTCTATCCTACATCTGTAGGTTTCTCTCTATAGAATGATGGACTTCAAATTGTATGGAAATGGCCTCATAAGCCTTCCCAGGTTGGTGAGCAGCAAAGGTTTATTCTTTAAAATTAGTTTTTAAGATGTCTTTCTCTCTCAGCACTGTGTTTACACACCTGAATACTCCTGGCAGCTACTTATTGCACCTTCCACATAAAACTGCATTTTGGCTTGGCAGGGTGTGATACATCCTGTAGTGTTGTTCTTCTGATGTTGTAATACCATAAATTTAAGATTTGCTGGGAATCGCATATTTTTTTCTTATCTACTAATATGTAAAACTTTTGAATTTAAAGAGAATGTGCTATCATTTGCATATATGACTGTGTTAAAACAAACCCAGCTGCTTTTTCTTGGCAGTTAAAAGAACTGGGATTATGTATTTTTCTAGTCTCACGCAAATGTGATGATCACTAATCAGTGTGGCTACCATAAAGCTATTTAACGTAAAAGAAAGATAAAAAAAGACTAATAAAAGGATGAAAACACTGAAGTTGAAGTTCCTCCAAGTATAAAACTTTAAAAATGTCTTTAATATCAATATTGTCCAATAAAATGTGGATGCAGTATAACAGAAGCTAAAACAAAGTCTAAAAGATCTCCTGAATGTTTATATATGAAACCAAGTTTAACATGCCTCAAAAATACCAAAGGCCTGATATCAGATCCCCAAGTTTGATCAACCAATAACCTTTTATGCAGGCATCTTTATTTTAAATTAAGTGAGATCCTTCTTCGGTTGGTTGTATTGGGAGTTTTTTTTTTAATATATTAATGTCACCAGAGAGGTCAGAGATATTCATTGACCTTTAGTGAGTTGTGGACGGCAGACTCAGGCGGGTAGACGATAAAGTGTCGCAGTGTGAAGCCGAAGCCCTGGGATGTCCGGCGCAGGCGAAGCGTCTTGGGCCCCGGCCAGGAAAAAGGCTCGTCGTCCACTCCGGGAGAAGCGGCGGCTGACGCCTCGCTCTGATCCCGCCCATCCTTCTGCTTGGCCTGAAAAGAGGAAAAACAAACAGGAACTTGAGTGTTTATCTTCAGAACAGAAAGTGCAGGTGGAAGCCGGACATAAATACTAGAAAGGAGGTCTTTAAAACATTAGCTTGACGTTTTACAAACTAATTTTCTAGTGTTAGGTTAATGATATGGTTTCACTTTCTTCTTAAAATAGGAATTTGCTCGGTAGCTGACGTCAGCACCACTGGTTTCGCTTTTTTCCGAGGTCGTTAATGAGCTGTTTACTTATTCCAGCCAATCACTACAAAGGTGGCTTAAAGGAAGAGGAACTAAAACAGCTTATTTCAAACAGTTAATGAGCTGAGGGGATGCACCACTAATAGAAAACTAGACTAGTAGAGTGCAAAAATAAAAACAGGCACGAATTAGGATAATAGGTTCCCGTTAAATGTCTAAGATTGTAAGTATAGCTTGACTGAGAATTTGTTTTTAACATGAAAACTAAACAAAAAAAATTGCATAATTGATCATAACCTCACCCCTAAAAATGAGTGGAAATCCCTGCTGCAGATGTTGTTCTGCATTATCAGATATGAAATCTGCTATTTCAGAGTCAGAACAAACTAAGAGCCACATAAAAGAGCACTCACTCCGCTAACAACACCCCCGATAATTGTGTAAAGCAAAGTGGTTTTTGGTCAAACAAAGAGAAGTGTGTTTTTACTTTTAAAAAAAAACTGCCCATGGCTATGCACAGATCTTATTCATCAACTTGATGTAAAAACACGAGAAATCCCTTGTTGGCGATTCTTCACAGGTATCACAGAGGAGCAGGTTGTTCCAGCTGAATAACACCGGGTCATTTTGTGGTTTCAGAAACAGGAAGATAGAGTCAACAAGAGGGTTCACTGTTAGTTCAGTGTGTTTTCATGTTAAGTAATACTTCATAAATAACTGCCACCTGAAAAAAGAGCTGTTGAATATCTTTCTTTGTTCCTCTCATCACAAACACTTTGGAAGATTAACACCATCGCAGTGGATGATTAACATTCAGTAAATCTGTAATATAACATCTGTGGGAAGTCAAACAGCTACATATTTTTATGATTACTTCCACCAAAGCACCTGAAGCTCGTAAGGGGATTATTTTGGTTTTGTTTTATGGACTTTTCTAAACTTTGACTTCACTGACATTTTGCACTCCAGCTCAAAATGTCTCAAATATAAAATTATCAATACGATCTGCCAAAATGGTGAGAAATTCATCAAACTCTGTGAAAGCTGTTGATTAAGACCTCATTTCGGGCACATGTTTTTGTTTAAAACAGTTGAAATTCTGACTAAAAACAGTAAAAAGATTTTGTTCTTGGGTTGTGGTTAATGTCAGAAATCACAGTATCTGTCAAAATAATCAGGACTGTCATTTAAGCCTTTTTCTGCTTCCTCAACCTCCACACAGCCATACAGTACATATGGCTTCAGTTATTGCACATTCGGGGCTTTGCAGGGCTATTTGACATACTTGCGTGATGACAGACTTATCTTCTACATACCAACTGTGACTAGCACAAGATAAAAAAAAAACCCAAAACAACCTTTTTAAATGCTGGCAGCTCTCATGTTGCGTAACATTACAGTTATGCCTACGTAACACAACACATGTGGCACATGAGCTGCAAAACTCTCACTTTAATCGTTGTATAAGGGGGGGGAAAAAGAAAGTGTAGCCGAGATGATAACACAGTGCGTCACTGACTGCACACCATGCTCATTTTCTGAAGATGAAAATTAAAACTGTATGTGCAGAAAGGCTGTGTGGTTGTTCATATCTGGGCTTATAGATCTAGGGTTGCATGTTGATGAAATGTGATCGGTTTGTGAGCCAATACATTTTTCAAGAGCATTATGTGGAAAAAAAGGAGATATGCATGTATATAGATGAACATAACATACAGCAAAGTCCTAAAAACTATTAAACATTATTAGCTTTAATAGTGCATTATTAGTTAGTATCATTGTTATTATTAGTTAATTACTCAATAATTAGTAATCTGTTGCGATTCCTTAACCATTCCTAAACTTTTGGACTATTAAGTGAAACTAAGTTTTTGGAGCACTGAGAATATTACTGGGAAAATTTGAGTAGTATTTACTTGTTTTCCAATTTCGACTCAATTGAAACCAAAGTAGCGACTAAGTATATCACACGGTGTTTGGCTGACTCGATACTGTGTTCATAATGAATAGCCACATTACAGGAAGGAAATAAGGCTTAATTATCTTACTGCCATCTGTTCATGCTGCAACATTGCTGGAACTTCTAATGTTATTTCTAATCTACAAGAGAAGTCTATCTGATATAAAATCATTTCGTCTGATGCAAGAGTTTTTGTAAGAATTCTTGGATGCACAGCTGTAGAAAAACTTTATTTACATGCCCACATAGCAAAATAACCATTGAGGACTGAAGAAGATTTGGTGGCAGAAAGTACCACAACATACTGGAGGGGTGAAGTAATTTATTTCTCATCTAATACGAGCCGCAGACTGGATTTAGGTGTTAGACTGATTGAAGACTGCCTCCATCAAAAAAAAACAAAGGAGATGGAGGTCCATCATTCTCCTCATCCTTCCACTGAAAGAGATGCAGACACCCGGAGTGGGTGCAACTCTGTTGCTCTGTCTTCTCATGATGAGACAGGACACAGGGAAAGAGCTGAACACCATGAGCGATCAGCCTTTCATCTTTCAAATTTTCCCACAATACCATTAATAAAGTACTGATGGAGGAGGAAATAGCCGCACTTTTGAGTAAAAGAGTACAAATGAGCTTCTCTTCCAATGCTTGGTGTGTTAAAATCAACTACGAAGCATTAAATCACAAGTAATGATCTTTTGCTTAGTCCAAAGTAAATTTTCAAACTATTTTTGTAACCTTTACAACAGTACTAACATTGCACCTTGTTCAAGCAATAGGAAATATTTTATCGTCTCAATCACAGCGACTCAGTATGACGGCATAAGCGATCTTTCCTGGTGCTGTCTGAGCAGCGAGACTCCTGTCACATCCATCACCAAAGTAACGATGGAGCTGAACCACTGCACCACAGGGCGTGCGTTAGCGGTTACTGCTAACACTACCATAGTCGTTCCAGGATGCGGGAGCCTGCCAAGAGTTTCAGCCTCAACCCAGATCTCTCCACAGGCTCTTCTCCTACCAAAATACGGCTTAGGTATGGATCCAAAACAAAGACATTGTTTCTCTGGTTCCTCTTTCCTCTCTCCTGCCTGTCTGCCTGGGAGCAGCACATGTAGAAACCTCCAGAGAGTGGGATGGGTGTGGGCCTAATGGTATGACTGGTGAAATCACCACCAATATCCAGTGGTGTGGAGCTGGATGTAAGCCACAGTCCATAATGTAACCAGAGGAGAAGAGGGAAAAGAGCTGACGCAGTGCAACTCAGCTGTTTGTTTTGATTTCGTGTTTAAAATTTAAATTCGCATTATGCAATAGTTGAGCTATTAGGCTTAAATGCCTATGGCAAAGCTTTATTTTTCTTACTACTGAATTATAGAAAAAAGAGAAGCAGGATAGAAGGGAAACTATTACTGTCTAGATATTTGAAATGTATAATGCTATAAATCTTTTCTAAACAAGCTCACAATTACCTGATAAATACTAATCAATTATGCATGCAATCTGTTCATCAAAACACTCACCATTATGTGCACGCTGAGGGCTTGCTGCAGGCTCTGGTACCATATGGCAACACAGACATCAAAGTACATTTCCAAACCTGTTCCCGCTTCTTTATGTATATGCAGTTTGACCAAATCTAAATGGCATTACTTGTGGACTCAGTTTTCTTTCCTTTTCTTAAAAAAAGTGTGTGAGTCACACTCTGCAGCTTTCATACTGTCTTCGTTTTCTTTCCAAACTTCTCTCCCCACAGGCTCTAACATTAGTAATCCTTATTCACTCTATCATAGGAAAATATGCCTTTAATTCCCTAATTTGGCAGCGCAACGGTTGACTTCATTTCACTAAGGTTTAGCCCACTCCACAGAAAATAAAGAATGGCTGCTGTCATGGTTATATTTAAGAAAATAATCGTGAAAATATGAGGTGCAGATGGAACCAAAAACAATATTGTCCCCTGACAATATCATTCTGAATCTACCCTAGGGACCAATAACAATAAACGAAACCTAACCCAAACACACAGAGACACACTCACATTACCAGAGATATCGGTCAGTGAAACAGGACTACCCTGCTGTTGGGGAGCAGGATGACGCACACAAAATTCCTCAGACAGTACAACAAAGTGTAGCTGCCCCTAACCTCTCCTCCCCGCTCAGATGCTTCCTATGTAAACCTATATGCCTCTGCCAGATATGCCTTAAACACATTTTTTAGGGAGTTTGGTTATCCCCCAGCGCCTCAAAACTCGAGCACAGCTCCACTCTTCACAATCTCAAATTGCCAAGATGCTCTCCAGGATGCTCTCATGCACATGTACACCCACTCCTTACCCGAGATCGGACGCAGTTCTTCCTGGAGGCTTCTCGAAGCCGAGCCCAGGACACGTTGCGGTTGGGACTGGTGAGCCCCAGTTCCACTTCGCCCCAGTAGGCTCTGGCCAAAAGCTGGAACCAAAGACAGTATGGCTCTGACAAGCAGCCATCCACACCCGCTAGTCGAGCCCAAGGGCATCCTCCGGAAGATGGGGAAGGAGAGAGAGAACAACAACCCTGGGATTTCACATCCACATCCCGTAGATCAGGGTGATCCTTCAGGTGAGCTGGCTTACAGCCTGGAGGGAGCCCGTTCCTCTGGGCCAGCATGGCATAGCCAAGACCGAATAGATGAAAACTGCCTTCAAAAAATGCCCCTGTTTGTGTGTCTTTTCTTCTGGATATTCTACTTCAAGTTTCTAGCAAAGCTCATTTTGCTGCGTCTCTCTTCCTCGGTCTGTTCTGGTCTCAGTCTGGGGAAACAAGGCTGTTCCTATAAGCGTCCAAGAGATACATGATGTTTCCAGTCAGCCGAGAGGAGAGCACAGCGGCTGAGCGCACTGCAGAGAGCCCAGGCCGACTAACTGACGCACCCACCCACTTACCACACAAAACTCTCCTTGAAGTATGCACACACACACAGACACACACACACTTTCAGGCAGCCTGAAGTGAATTCTCCTCCTTTCCAGTCCCCTTCATCTCTCTCTCTCTCACTCTTCTCTCCCACAGCAAACCCCCTTAAAACTTTTAGTTGTGCGCTTGCCAACTCGCGCATGCACCAACACGTGCCGAGGGCAATCAATAAATCATAAGAACAAATAAAAGGAGAAAACAAAAGGCGCACACAAGTCAAAGGAAAGAAAAAATGTTCTCAAATTTAAAGTTTCTGAAAGTTTTTCAAGTTATCTGACAGGAAAAATGAACAACTTCATCTTTGGAAGGAGGCAAGTGGGCCTAAGGCAGATAAGGAAATATATATAGTCCAGAGAAATCTATAACCCACAAAAATGTACTAATAATAATCCACCCACCTTTACATGCCTGCAGCTCATCTGGCAACTACAAAGAGCTGATGCCTGGGTGGCACACACGGTGGTCGGAGAGAATACCAGAAGTTGCACAAACACACGGTGACTGCTGCATATTTCCCCTTTATTTATTTGCTTATTTAACAGAAACCATACAGTTAAGCAGAGCTACAAAGCGAACGTTAATCTGCAGCATGTCCCTGTTAGGCTTCTGGCCACATTTTGCCTACAATCTGGCTGAGTTAGCAGCTGTTGTCCAAAGCCAAAAGACAGATGCCGGAATAAAGTTAATAGAGTTTAAGATTTTCAGGGATTGTTCATACACAGCCAAGACTAAGAAAAAAACCTGTCTGAACCACAGTGTTTACTGCAGTCTTAAGCCTAAGCCTTAGGCTCAGTGTTTACTAGTACAAGTGCTGACCATCTTTAATAAGAGCATCCACTGTTACAACAGGAAATAATAGGAGGTGATGTGTGAAAGTATAACAGGTGTCTTTAGAAAACCTTTTTAATGTGGTGTTTCTGTTGCTACTATTCCATGAATAAAGAAACAGAACCTGAGGAAACAGAGTGAGCAAGTGTCATTTCTAAAATTCCCTTTTATCTGACTTCTCCGACTGCTGAAATAATCAGATGAACTTTAGAATTAATTTATATACTGAACAAAAAGCATGGATCTCTTTCCCATCTGTTATTATATAGCTTTCAACTCATTCCAGGAAATAGGCAGCAAGAGGTTTGTGGGATTCTTAGATCACTTTACAGCGTTAGCATTGTAGCTGCTTCCTCCTGAAAAGTGTGGGGAAAGACAGCAGGGGAATTAGATGCACTCAGATTAGACTGGAATTCAACCAGGGACTGTCGGGTAGTCTCGTAATCCATTATTACTTCACGTGACGTCTTGGAAGTAGCAAGTCATTGAGAACATCTGTGAGGCACCTTTAGCACAATAAATAAAGGCGTGCAGACAAAACAAATCCCACAAAAACACAATTTGAGGTCTTACATGTCACAGAAGGTTATCTACCTTCACCTGTGACGTCTTCTGCATGCACACTCTGGTATTTTAAACTCTGTCTGCAGACACGAGGGGACACAACTGGTACAAGAACCACTAACTGCATTTGAGCTTTTCAACATTAGTTGCGTTCCATAAAACCCCCAAATAACCTTGAGCATGACAGCGATACCCCGCCTCTTTGCCCAGAGCAATTTGTTCTCAATTAGACCCTCAAACTCTGCAACCCTACAGCCAACGCCTTCATACGTCCCCAAGGGAACACCTCTCAAATCCTTCCACCTCTCAAGCTCCACAGAGGCTCAGCAACTGCCTTTTATTTTAGGAGCAGTGAGATGTCTGGGATGACCTCAGCTCTCATACCTTTTAGTAAATCTCTCCGGAAGAGAGCACGGCCCAAACATCAACTTAATATTTAATCACATTTTTCATCCAAGCACTCTCTGGAGCATTTGTGCCGCTTTAACAGCAACTTCAGGATTCCGATGTTCAATGGGTGCGCTTTACACAAAGTGGTGCCATCTTTAATAGCCCGGCGTGTCTCCAGAGTGAGGCATTATGACTGGACAAATTAGCAGTTCACTTCTAGCAACAGCTAATGCATATCAGTGAACAGCCGGCGTGGTGTGTAAAGTCGTTTAGAATGAGAGAGAAAATGTAAATACAGGCCTATTTTGATTCTGAGGAATATTTGCCATCCGAGACAGCAGCGACCATGAAAACAACATCAGGAACCCAGTCGTGGAATGTTCCTTCTCCGCGTTTGGTTATGAGCATCTTGTTACCACATTCACTCGGCTCGATATAGCATGTGGTATGCTGTATGGAAAAGACGGCAGAAATAGAAGTCGCCAAACACAGGCAGCTGAGACACTTGACTTGAGGAAGCCAAAACAAGGATTAAGTCTCACAAGAATGGTTATGTACAAGATGCATACAGTGTGTTACACACATGGGGGGTAAGTCATGAGGTACCGCTTGTGTCTCAAGGCAAACAAGACTTCTTACCTCTATTAATGCATTTAAGGATGTTATAGGGTTTCAAACCACATCATATGTATCGGAATTCCTGTAAATCTAAAACACATGATAAGAAAAATGAATTTGTGTTGGCTGGGAATTACGCTTGGTGCCAAGCAAACAGAAAGAACCAGACACGCCACACAGAAATATTATGCCGTTACCCCGGCAATATACCTGACCACAACAATGCCATCCACTGGAAACGGGTGTTCTCAGTGTGATTTCATGGTTTGTGTGTGTCCGTGATCAAGAGGAACAGCAACTAGTGCTGATTTGAGGCTTGACGCTGGCTGTCCGTCTCATTTCTCCTGATGTCTTTTAATGTTACCACACACAGAAGGTGATGATTTGCCACAAACTGGACCTAAAGGGGTCATGTGTTACAGCCGTGCATGATTCACAGTTAAAAGAATAATTCTTATCTCTCCTTTACTAGGCTTTGGTGCAGCCCCTGCATTCCTCCACTGAAATAATCCATTTTAGCTGTCTAAATAACTACATAATTGTTCTCTTTGTGTGTTTTTGTGCAGTTATGGTAACAGATTCTCTTTTCCAGCCTCAGGAAGTTACTTTATTTTTTCAACTTTTGCAGAGTTTAGCAGTTGAGTTGAAATCGGTGAATGTGAGTGTAAAAATAGGATGTCATGTTTAAGGATATTATTAAGTATACATGGCAACTTTCATACATCTTAATAATTACAACAGTGTCCTTTTACATGCTTTCTTTCCCATCCTGTTCATTTTGATCAGCACTTGCTTTGCTTTTTTTTGTTTTCTTTTTGTTTTGGATGTTAGTTTGTTTTTTGCAAACAATTTCTACATGGATGGTCCAAAAATTAATTAATTGATTAATTGTCTTGGTGCTGGTTTAGCTCATTGCGTGGAGTAGGCAACCACATGCCATACGACTGAGAGTGGCCAGCCCAGGTTCGAATCAGACCTACGGCCCTTTACCGCATCTCTGCCCTCACCTTTCTATCCTTTCTAAACTGTGTCTATCAAATAAAGCTGAAATAAAATCAACTTCATCTTTCTAGCACTTTTTTGCGTCTTGAGCTATGAAAACTGTTTGTTTATCATTTCCTTTGACTTTCTTTGATGTTAAAAATCATCATTTTCTTCACATTGGACTTAAAAGGGATCTGATATGCAAATTTCTAGCTAAATGTTTTTATTGAACTCAGTTCAAGTAGCTTTACATGATTTATAGTTACAGTTATAAATACTTACCGTGAACCTCAGTGCAAGCTGTTTTAGTTCCTCTCCCTTTTATCAAACTTTTGTTTGACTGTCTCCCACTTGCAAACAAAACGTCTTAACGGTAGGTGGGTGGGGTTTCTAAGGTCACGCCCAGAGCTGTGTGACTGACTCGACCACAGAGAATATCTGCCTTTATTGTCTTCATGCAGAGCCAAGAGTATAATAAACGGCCTCCTCAAAATGAGTGTTTACTGTCTCACAGGGATTATTTGCACATACACCTAACTCAGCATTTGAAATTTTGGTTATCTTCAATATGAGCGTGCAGCATTATAATCAAATATTTGACAGAAAATAAGGAAGACCATAATAGGTACAACTTTTTATATGGATATAAAAGTTTGACACAGGAGTAGTAAAAACTTTAAAAAGTACTGAGTTGTGGATTTGGCTTTGGGTTTTTTTTTATTATTATTAGGGGAAATTGGATTGTAGGCTGAAATATTCACAGCTTCTGGGATAATTCAGGGCATATTAGTGAATTACCATAATTGCTGCAAGGACTGTGTCTACAGAGACATTTCATGGCAACATTCATCGGGCGGCCAACCAAAGAAAAAATCTATTCAGAAAAAAAAAACTAATTCAGTGTTTTCCATGTTTGTGTAGTTGTAACTTAACTGTATAAAATACACTAAGCTCAAACCTTTGCAGTCTAATACTACAAAAAAAAAAAACCCATTAATGCTACAAGGCCTTAAAGACTCAAGTCTTTCTCAGGCTTTTGTGTAGCGCACAGCCTATGTTTTTGTTAGTTTATAAAGAAAGTGAAATAAAATAAATGTCATTAACTTTAAATAAAAAACACTAAATAAACTTCATAAAATGTCATGAAATCTGAAAAACTGTCAACCTTATCATGTCTTTCAGACAGCCAAAAAACCAAAAGTATTCAGTTTATTAAACAGAGAAGAGCTGCAACAGGTTAATGGGGCGCTGCCCATGTTCAAACACATAATAAAACAGCTCTTTAACACCAACCACGAAAATACTTTGAAGAAATTTATGAGACAACACAAATGTGTAAATTGTCCAATGCTGTCAACCCAAGAAAAGCAGTAACAACAACTCGAGCCTGGACCAGCTGAGAGAAACAACCTGAGGCCAGTCACGGATGGTTGTGAAATTCTATCAGTGGGTGTGGAGGGTGGCACTGTGAAAAACTGACCATCAGACAGAGGGTTTACTGATTGTTGCTGGTCACTGCCCTTGTTGTTGCCTAAACCCAACACACTGCAGTTTGGACTTGCAGAGTTGTTGCCCATTCATGAACTCCATGCATCCATCCATTACACAGAAAAAAAGACTAGTTCTGGTCATATTTTTAACCAGTCTGGTGTTGTTGCTTAATCTAAAACCCGTTCTGAAACAAAACAAAAGGCTAGTCCTAAAATTGGTACCATGAAACTAATGAGTAAGTATATTTTGTCCATTTTGGTTATCCACCCATGAAAACTGCTATGACTTCTATAGAGTTTGAAATGTTTGGTTCAAAGATCTTTCCACAGTCATATCCTCTAAAAATAAATAAATAAATAATAACTCTGCATTGTTGTGGCACACTTGTGACATGTTAGTGTCAGAGTTCACTCTGGATTGTATTTTGACAGATTTTGACAGCTGTAGTCGTCTATAGCTTTGCATGTTTGCAGAGTACCATCTAATCTAATCATCTAATGCCATCTTGGGCTGGTTCTCAAAAAGCACCAAAACTGGATCTAGTGCTGGTGTTGTGTTGCTGAGAAGACTGGCACAAGATGTTACGACTAAAGCAAGAGCTTTGCTGTTATTTTGACAACTGTGAGCGGCGTTAAGCCCAGTCTCTGCTACATAATGCTCAGCTCTACACATTCCTGAAATGCTGCGGTGTTCTAAAAGGACAAAAACTGGCTCACCATTGGCAGTGGCACCATACTGGTGAAAATTAGGTACTGGAGTCTCCCCTGCTGATAATTCTACAAATGGCCTTGTGGTGTCACACAACATCACTTGTAAGGCCAAAGACAACTTAAAGACTGCAGCTGTGGTGAAATAAAGGCATAGATGAAGAAACAACCAAGCGTTTTAGGGACTAGTGTGGGATTTTTAAAGACCACTTATGAGTCTTTAAGATGAAATCACATTAGTGACATGCTTATACACTAGACCAGACCAGATCAAGTCCAGTTTGGATTTCTGGATTTGGATAGCCTAAAACAAGCTGGAGCTCGTCCTGTTCTTTTACTTGTAAAGGAATAAGCTAGCTCTTACAACAGAAATATCCTCAAAATCTAACAGCCAAAGTTGTGTTTCGTCAGTTGTTAAACTCATATCAGATGTTTATATTTCTAAGGGACACAACACAATGGAAACGAATTGCTGCTTCATTTTAATCCACTCAAATCTTGGAGTCTCGGATTTATTAGATGATTATCTGCAGCTCTTATTTATATAACAAAGGAGAAAAGGCCTGTGGTCTGTGCGCAGCTGACAGGATCTCTGGATGGGGATTAAAGACACAAGGCACCGACCAGGCTCCAAAAACTACAATAAGTAATTTTGAAGTCTCCAATTAGTGTGTGTATGTGTGCGTGTTACCCATTATGTATCTGTGGCTGTGAATGTGTGTGTTTTTGTGTCTGTGTGTGGTGCAGAGAGCCAGAAAAAAAGAGAAAGTCTTGCAGGAGGATTAGGCTCGATTCAGGGGTAGCTTTTCAAGACTCCTGGCGGGTGTAAGATCTAATCTGGACATGCTGCATCTGGGATCCGCGCGGTATGGCTTACTGTAACAAAGGACTGGCTAATGAGGGACAGGGGACAGACTGCACCCACACTGTTGCACACCCATAAAGCCCTTCTTCATAATGCTCTCAGAGGGGTACAGAAGGGGTATGAACCCTGCAAGTTACTACTGTGGGGAAGTAACAGGCTGCTGAGCTGATCAGGCAGATATCCAAGCAGACTGAGCTTGTTTTAAGCTCAGTTAAGTACCCAAATCTGAGTGTATGAGGCCATGATTGTTTATAAGGGGTTATAATATAATTTTAGTGCACTCTATCTGCCAGGGAGGACAGAGTTTGGGTGTACATGCACAACCAGCCTCTTTCTCCTGGAGGGAAGGGATAGTAAATAAAGACAAAGCAAGAAAGTCAGGGAAGCTGTTGCAGTTAGAAATAGTATAAACAGTGTCTTTAAAGCAGTAAAAATCAGAAATACTTTAGTGAGTTAAATAAGAACATACAATAGGAGAAGCTTGCACAAAAACATAAATAAGCGTCTTTTTATTGCTTAAGTTTGTGTTCACATACATCAATAGATGCATCTTGTTAATCTTTGTTTCCTTGTTTGCCATGGTAACGCCTCACTTCTACCTACTTCCTATCAAAAAACATTACGTGTGAATTTGAGCTTACTGACATGATAAATACCTGGCAATTCATGTCCATGACTGCTAAAAAGCTGATACATTTGCAATCGATTTTCAAAAGTCAAAAGCCTCAAGCTAAAAAAATCCTCTACCAACACAACAGCGGACTTTTCTCCTGCATGCTTTGGTCATGAGGAGGATGTTAGCACAAGCTTTCTTTCTTTTCATGTTAAAAAGCATCCAACTCAAACATAAGCCATGATGCAACATCTCAAAATCTACCAGTCCAAGTCCCTGTGAGTCATGCCCACGACATATTTATGAACCAGTGCATTGCTTCTCTTCCACTGGCAAAAACAATTATCAAAATCCACAGTTTGCTATGGAGACCATCTGTGTGGAGCAGAGAAGAAATTGCATGACAGCCTCAAACTTCCAGGAAAGAAAAAAAAAACCAGGGGATTTCCTTCAGGTCGGCTGCAGTGAGAAGTATGTGTTGGACACTCACGGAAAAACTAACAGTTGAAGACAAAAGCCTGGGTCCAGGAGGAGGAGGAGGAGGGTGGCAGGGGTGTGGGTGGGGGGGTTTGCATAAGCTTGGTGTATTAGCAAGCTCCCCTGTGAAGGAGCCCTGCCTGATCTGGACAATTGTCCCCAGGCACCTTCAGACAAATGCTTCTGCCAATCAAGCATTCAGTAGTCTGCACATTCACTCCTCAGCAGCTGCTCTCACACAGAAAGAAAAGCAGCAAATATGTTTCTGATGACAGCCCGACCCACACCTCTCGAATGAAAAAGAAAAATCGCTGCCGATGTTTAATTATTACATCTCTCCTTCTCACTCAGGCAGTTTCCCTCAGGGAGAAACCATATGGTTCAGAAGAGGTGAGATGACAAAGAGGCCCAGATCATCTCAGAGCGTTAATGAAGACACAGCAATGCTCCTGTCGGACTGACAGAGATGTGCGATAAACCTTTGTTTGAAGTCCACCTCACTGGGTCAACATGCATCATCTTACCCGCCGCCGCTACTATGCAAACAAAGCAGGTCTGACATGGCCCTGCTTAACTCTCAGACATCTCAGACTTATGTCCCTATTTTTGGCTCTTCTGAATTCCATGTTTGTAAATGATTATGTAACCTCAAGCGTGTAAGACACAATCAAGCTATATACTTTTTATTTTTTAGGAAAATCAGGGCAATCAGGATATGTGTTTCAGTCATGTCACTTGGTTGCATTAAAAGCTATAAAGCAATAAAGACAAGCAGATGGGTAGACCACTGGGTGTTTTCCACTGGGTTTGTGGAGCTCACCAGTTAAAGGGACTGGAACGAGAAGGTTGACTGGTTATAACTTAATAATTTATCAGACAGGCACACAGTAATCACTACAAGCTTCACACAAAATGCAGAAGGACACACATATCTACCAATTAGACACAGCTGAAACAGACAATGTGTGCCTCAAGCTCTCTTCTGAGCCTCTTAGCTCCAGCTGAAAGTCATACACAACACCGCAATAATAAGATCCCAGAAAGTAACAATCTACAGATTCTGACAACCCTGTTTTTGTGTTGCATTATCATAAAGATTTTAAGGCTGACTACCTGCAAAGAATAAAAGAGTGGGTTTCTCAACTCTTGATACTATACTATTGCTTTTTTCAGTCTAGGACTATCCAGATTTACAGAATACGAGTTGAGCACCAAGGTGATGATCTTAACGAGTTGGGATAATAACAAAAAAGCGTTAAAATGATCAGACAGATCAGCTGTTTCAAGCAACATGGGACCCGTTGGCTAGCCTCTGTGGACACTGGTCAATTTTTCAAGACTTCCTGTGTAGCCAAAAACTATTAATGGGCTAATAAAGAGCTAAACCATCATAAGTTTTCATTTGTGCAAAGAAAATCTACTCAAATCCAAGTGTTGAACAGAACTCATACTACTCGAGGACTTCAGACAGAAAGCAAAAAGCTTCCAGTTGCAGATGAATGTGCAGAATTTGTTTGCAGTGATAAATAATCATGCAGAGTCGCTAAACATTCGCAAGTTGCAGCTGTTCAAATTGCTTGCAAAAAATCCATAACATGCAGCTGACATTTGCTTCTAAAGAACTAAAAAGTGAATTGTGAGAAGACTGGATGTTTATTCACAGTCAACCCAGTTTGTCCTGTTATTCCTTAACAACGACCGTTCTGTCACTGATTTTGGGACGGATGGTCCTCAAACCACGTGATTCTCAAAATTCCTTAAAATAAATAAATAAATACCTACACAAAATTATTGGTGACTTTAAACTCTCTTCCAATGTCACCTGGGATTTCTACTAACCCCCCGTGACCCACTGGAGGGCAAAGAGGATATAGATTATGGATGGATAATGCAGAATAATGCACCACTTCACACATATCTGCTTTGTTCCATTTCCAGTACAACTGCAACCAGTACTGATGAACCTGACATGAAGAAATCTCATTGAAGCAATATATTTTTAACCATGTAGCATGGCAATGGTGTGAATGACTCTACAGCAGTAGCAGATGCTACCAGGGATTAACTGTGGGAGCAGTTTGATGTGACTGGGTCAGATTTAACACATCATACACAGGATTTGTGATTAAATGTGGTTCTATAGGGTCTGTTTAGGCTTCAGAAACCAAAAAAACCCGATGAAAATGAAACAGGATTCACTGTACATAAGATACCACTATTCATCCAGAATGCCATAAACCACCCACATGTGGAAACTGAGCGCAGACATCATCAATCAGTCACTGGCACGTGCGGACAAACACCTGAGTCAGAAATGTGGGAATATGGTACATAGGCTAAGCTGTCCACCCTGAATGTAAACTCTGGCTTTGGAGCTGTCTGAAAGGCTCCTTTGAGAAGTTGTATTACTCCTATTTGCCACCGTGCGCTTCATAAAGAGAGCATATAGCAACGGTGTAAGCTGATCTTGGAATTCCAATAGCTGAGGTTTGAGGCTACACTGCTGGAGGGAGGATAGGAGTGGAGGGTCCACTCATTCCAGACGCATGCCTGATGGATGCATAATGATGGTGTAATGGGTGACAACACATGGAGAACAGCGCCCAGCCAGGCAGACACACTTGGCTCAGCATAAAGAAACTTCATTTAATAAAATGTTGATTCATTAAAGCAAAGATAATGTAGTGCAGGCTGTCACTGTGGTTTAACTGGTGCAGCAGGAGTTCAAGCGGCGTATAATGACACATAAACCATGTAGGATTAACAGGGGCTGATGACGGCCTGTGAGAATGGGAGCAGAATGTCCGACTTAGCACCTTTTTAAAACTACTTTAATAATTAAATGAGGGATTATTGGGATTTCAAAACCCTGTTTCACATGTGTGTTTGTCATTACTATAGGAAATGAAATAATGACTATCAACCTATAGTCACTGGCTACTTTATTAGGTATAACAATTCAAATGTTAACTGTCAAATGGCATTGGTTTGTTGGTGTCAGACAGGCTGGTCTGAGTATTTCAGAAACTGCTGAACTACCTGGATTTTCCCACAAAATCATCATTTTCACAATGGTGTGAAAAAAGAGCACCTTTGGGATATGGTGGACCAGGAGATTGGCATCATGAATGTGGAGCTGACAAATCTTCAGCAACTGTTTGAAGCTATCATATGTACAAACCAAAATCTCTCAGGAATCCTTCCAGCACCATGTTGAACTTATACAAAGAAGAACTGAGGCAATTCAAGAGGCAAACGAGGATCTAAGCTGGAATTAGAAAGGTATGCCTAACAAAGTGTGAGTGTATTTAGCTAATATTATCAATTTTATGGCACAATGAAGAGCTGAAATACTTCAGAATGGATGCACATTGAAGATTTGTTTTGTTATCGTGGCACAATTTGAGAGATTAAGCAATGTAAAAAAAATAATGTGCAGCACTAACCAACCAAATTACCATTTTAATCACTATTCATATGAGCCCAGAATTGATTGGAACTGATTGGTGCATACCTAATTCAGACTATCCTTACTAAGTAACATCAAGTAACATCAAATCCTCACATCCAAAGACACTAGAGCCAGAGAATATTTTACTTTTTTATTTGTTAAAATCACTACAACAAATACTGGTAACTGAAAAGTTGCCAAATAGTTTTTCTTGTTGATTGGCTAATTGATAAATTTGATATTCTTTTCAGCTCTAATCACATGCTTTACATTTAATCTACAACTCATCTGTTATTTAATTTAGAGCAAATCATATCATGTGATGCCATCAAAACAACACTTAACTGCTACAGGAAGACGATTAGTGAATGATTGGAGAAGACAACCATTAATAAAAAGACAAGGCAGAATGAAGCGCGCGATCACCTGTCACTGCACCACTCAGTAAATACCCAGCCTGTCATATCTTGCATCCAGCCCCGGCTATTCTAGTCGACTGGTGAAATATTCAAAGCTGCCATTCAAAATTCATAAGCTACTGGAGAGATGCTATCAAGCTCTAAAAATACCCTTTACTACATAACAGAATATGAAATATTCATCTTGATATGAACACTTTCAGCTTGTCTGGCAATGTCTCATGTTTACTTCTGTCACGTGCAGCACATTGCTGAAAGCAGCAGTAAATATTCTCTTGATTGCAATTATTACTGCTGAGAGTCATCTACTTTAGAGAGGACTGACACACAGCTCTGCAGAACAGGAGTGAGCCTGCTTTCAGGATTGTATCACTACTTTTCAGGCTTTTGGCTTCCTAATATGAATTTTTCATGTTTTCTTTGAAATGTAACCAACTATGACATGTTTAACATGTAGTTACAAATACAATTTCAATTCACTTGCTAAAGGAGGATCGTCAAAGTGGCCTGCTAAAGGTTTGATCCAGCCCACTGGATGGGTTTGTAAAATGTGAAAATTAGTCATTAATTCCAATTTTATAAAATAAAATGCCTCACTGTTCCTGCTGCGAGGACTGTATAGCCCGAGGCTCCATTGCAGGAAGTCTGCAGGTTCAGATGGGTGCAAAATGACTCTCAGGTAGCAGCAACCAGTAGAGCAATGAAGAGCCAAAACTGTCAGCCAACTGACAGCAGAAACCATTGGTGATTGGAGACTAAGACAGCTTTCCATAGGTTCACCTACATGGCGCTAGACAGACCACATTGACTAAAGGTTGAATTTCCATAATTTTGGCTTCAGCTGAGACGGTGAGTTCGGGCTGTTAGGGTGGGGTGAAAGCATACCTCTGTAAAGTAAAGGTGTGTGCTTGAATTATAACACCAGGCAAAATGAGAACTTTATAACAGAAATTAGTTCATTTTATCTCAATTATCGTGTTTTCATAATCACTGGAAACCAAAATCACACTTGAGATTTAAATAATATTAATACCCAGCCCTGATGCCCTGTAATTTTAGTAATTTAACATTGAATTCATTACATAATAATGAAAATAACAGCTGAGGGCCTTCTTTTCACTAATAGATGAGTCCTGGTAACAAAACATTTATGGGTATTTGGCTAATGCTAACGCCAACATATAAAAGATAATCTGTAATGCATTTCTGCATTTAGTGGACTGTAACAGATCTGGTATGTGACAGATCTGGTACTGGTTATGACAAGAGGCACTCTGCACTCGAGCCAACACTGATGAGGGCTGTGGGACACGCCCTTTAAAACACACACACACAGTGCTGGTCTGACCAAGAGCTGTAAATTACACCACTATTAAGACCCAGGAAGCGAGGGACTGTGTGATGGAGAATAGTGAGACAGAATATGAGAGAAACAGAGAGGAAGAGTTAAAGAAAATGAGCACTCTGAGTGTGGAAGCCCAGAGTGTGTGAGAAAGGAATGATGGTCCTTGGAAAACACCATGGTGCTTTCCCTGCATACACATGGCCTGACTTGGAGAACATACAGTACTGCAGATCTCCCCTCCTCCTTCATCCACTTCCTTTCATCCCTCATTTTTCTGCCAACGGGCGTGTCCTCTAAACTCCCCCTCTTCTCCCGACGCCCTTTGCTGCACTTCATCAGACCGCCGAGTTTAGCCGCAGAAGCTTCATCAGTTTAAACGTTGACATGCACGCCCAGCAAGTCACTCAGTGACATCATGTTGCATTCAATCAAAATGACCGCTCTGCAAAACCACAGTTGTTGCATAGTAACAGTCCGACACAGCACATGAGCCTGTGCCATTATGAAGATGTGATGTAATATGTAAAAATAAAACAAAAAAACAAACAAACAGGATCTCTGGGACAGAATTACACTGTCTAATTTCAGCTTTATGAGAAAACATATATGTATTAATAGCTGATTGGGTTCGGGTATTACTTCTCAGCTCGCTGGGTGGCATATGATCCGGGTCTGATTTATGATGGATCAACATTAAAGCAACAAATATTCCAGATTCAATTATATAATCAAATATTAAAACAAATTCAGTATTTGATGGTGAAAATGAATAATCGACTGTGGGAAAAAGCAGCAGCACCAGCAGCTTTTTGTCTCCTTAATGGCACAAGACGTAAAGCTGCATCAGGACCAGAAACATTGTTAGACAAAGCACTGCTGGGGTTAATTGATCACTTTGTATTTGCATTACCACATATGTTGTTGCAAATTAGGAACAGCCACATGGCAATGGTTTATGTTTGATGTGTTGGTCACAGGTTGTGTGAACCCAAAGAGCATTGCATGCCAGCAGTTGTGAAGTCTATGAATTTGACAGGCTGGATAAACTGCCTCCTGCTAGGAGGGAGAAAGCAGGAGAGAACAGACTGAATTAACCTAGTGTCATTTGGAAATATAAATGGAGTGATATGAGCTGAACAACTGGAAGTGAATGAGCAGCATTAAGTCATAACATCTGTCTGGTTCTTTTGTTTTTTACTGCACTCTTTTAGGCCAGTCTGTCAGATAAGTGGAAGGAAGTGGGCGGCTGGATGAATGGATGTAGTAGTTTTGTATCTCCTAGGGATTTATGCCAGTGTTTTGAAAGATCAAATGTGATTTTGTCTGATTTTGCCATGACTTTAATCACAGGTGGAAGTCAGGACTTACTTCTCGCTGTGTCGTTCCAGAAAAGATCGGAATGAGGATGTGACGGAAGCGGCAGTGAAAAACAGAGGGAACAGTTCAGAAACTGGACGTTCCAAGTTAGTGTCTTCGGAAGAAAAAGGAGGGCCAGGAGACATCAGTGAGATAAGGCCATGAATTCAGGGTGAAATAAGGGATTGCAGATAAACTAAGAGCCCCAAGAGATGATGGACTCAACTGAAAAATGGTCTGGACCGTGCATAGCTGTTGCTAACGTCAGCCAGCACTGCCGCTCAGGGTGGAGTTCATGAGGGTTCGTGTGACCTGCTGCAGAAAGAGAGACAGACATTGGATTTGTACGGGGCGGGGCAGGTGTGGCCGAACAGTAATGTCCTGTATTAGCTGTGGAGACAAGAATGTTGTCTTTCAGCTGAGCGCTGACGTCACCTGGAGGAGAACAGTTCCCTGACTGATGCTGTTTGATGTCCGTCTGGGTTTTAACAAGCGCATTTGAATTATTGACCAACATCTAGCATCCGTTCGAGTCTAAAGGCTGCCTCGTTTCATTCAAAGAAGGACCATCACACAAATACTGAATCAAAGCATTCTTTTAATGCAGAGTATTTACACAAACAGCATCCATGTATTCAGCTGACATCACAGGCTCTCTGCAGCTACACAGGTCCCTGCTTTTCTTAGACCTGTTCTATTCTGCTCTCTGTGAATCTATCCAACAAAACCCAGTTATGTAATAAGGACCTAGGCCAGCTGAGCTGAAGAAAAGACTATTTAGCTTTCCACCTCCCTCCCTACAGCATGGAGCAGCTCAAGCCATTATTCACTGGAATGTTTTCCTCCCATGTTTGTCCAGAAGGACAAAAGCTCTGAAGCCACACAGTCGACAAATCAGCACCACGTATGTTTGTGTGACTGTACTTTTTAAATCTGGAGTAAATGAGACCACTCTGACTGATGAGTAACCTTTTACAGGAACCACTTAAACAATAGCTTTTCTTAGACATGTTTAAACACTTTTAATCTGTAATGCCTTGCGCATCAAACATGTCCAGAGTCTATAATAATGAGTTATGTGGGCAAATCCCCCAAGAACTTGGAAGGGTTTTTTTGTTAGTTTGTTCTTTATATCAAAATTAATATCATAGTTTCAACAAAAATTGGGTTATTTTAATGTCAAGGATGTAGAGGATCAGAATAGGAATGACACTAGGAAACAATAAGAGATCTTTCTAATAAACTCAGAAAACATGCCAGTACTTGGTTTTCTGAAGCACTGCAGGTACTGTAAGCAGTGTACATACGTAGGATACAATTCTTCCGGAACCGATAAAGGCAGCAGACACCTACAAGTGTTAAGTCTTACCTGCTGAAGAAGAAGAAGCAGAAGATTGCCAGCAAAATGGAAAGTTGGTGACTAGTGCAGTAAAAATTTGGTGTGGAAGTACTTTACATCCTTCTCCATGTTACCATTTTGCTTAAGAACAACTAGCATTGGCTCACAGACAGTAGAAAACACGGAGGTGGCTACTTTGATGTCATCTATTTCTTACTGAAGTCCCATTTTGAAGCCTTAAGATAAGAACTTCTGTAATCCCCATCACCATTTTAATTCAAATTTACCTAAAATGAGTGAGTGGGCTTATCATGAAAGTGTTTACGGAGGTAAAGACAGAAAGTCGTTTTCCCGCAGACTTCTAAAGGACCCGGAACAATTTTTGCAACCACAGCTATCGCCATCTGGTGGCCTCCATGTGAAATGCAGGTTAAAGACACTTTTTTTTTTTCTGACCTAGATGAAAATGTTTTATACTATTCGTGCACAAGATAAAATGTTTGCAAATAAAAGGTTATGCTCATGCAACGACCTTTTTAATAACATTATGTAGACTACTTGGCAACCATCCTACGATTTCAGTCAATGTTAACATTTCAAATAAACTGTCTAATGCCACTATGTTGGGGATTTAAAATTTAAGCATATGTGATACTAATTTTGTTTTGGTAGCAAAATGAATATCAAGCATGATGCAATTCTAATTTTACTTTTAATGGCGTCAACGCTTTAGCGCGGTTGGCTCGTTGCAGCCCCACGCACGGGGCGATCCACGTTAACTCGCTAACAGAGATTTGCCACGTTAATGCAGTTATGGCGTTAACATAATTTTAATGAGATTAACGCTGACAGCACTACTTTTAATTGAATTTGGAATTATTTAAACTTATTCAACTGAACTGAATAAGTCAGTTTTTGGTACATTATCTCATTTCTACGTGCACTTTGATACAAGGCTTATCTTCTAACCGTGACTCCTTCTCTGCTAAAATAATGAATGTAGCCGTTTATGAAATAAAGGAACAACGCTGCACATTTTCTATAACAATTTGGACAAATCACACTGATCAAACAACTCAAGGTCCTGAAGAAGCTTTGTAAAATCCCTTCAACATGGCCACGTAGAGGAGCCTGGATCACAAAAGGTTTCAGGATGTTCTCTTAGCAAATTGTGGTTTGTAGCCTGTTAAGCTTGTTGCAGTTTTCTTTTGGCATAAAATGAGATGTCAGTTTTATACTCACTTTACTAAACTTTAGAGGAAAACATCCGGCTGCTCTGACAGTTGTGCTCCGAGTCCTCATCTGTTGGCTCATACTCAGATTATCTAAAGGATCTGAAGTGTGACTGCTAACTGAGGAAGAAAGTGTGGATCGACAGTAATTGTTAACATATGTGCCAGCTGCCATGCACAGTCGTAGAACTTTAAATTGAAATTTTCTGTCTCACTGTCACAAATTTCCTTACTCCCCACTTGGGGCTGTCCACACGACCTAAGCATTAATATACAATCTAAACATGAATTAAAATAAATCACTGCTTGTTACTCTGCTGCATTTTTTAGCTTTCAACTAAAGCTTATAATAGCGAACACTGCTCCCTAGTTATTTTAAAACTGGCATTTTGGTTAATTTATTTGTGAGCATCATTATTTCAGCTGCGTTCTTCTTGTGTCAACATTCTTAGCATTTACAACCAGTTCAGGGAGAGTCTCCTTTGTGCTTATTAACGATCTCCCCTCAAAGAAAACTCGGTTTGCAGCAACAATAAAATATTCAACCAAACATAGCATGCATAAATAATGTTTACAAATATATACAAATGAGCAAAAACCATTCCTGGAAAAAAGGACTAGCAGGCTAGCAGAATTAGTGGAAGGAAAACAAAACTCAAGAATATAAAAGAGGGGCCCAACAATACAAACAATTGCATGTCCACATGAATAAAAGGTGTCAAAAACTGTGACTCAGCAGCATCTATTGTTTATACTGGGATAAGGCACATGTGTGAGCTTATGTGCTACTGTAAAAGGGAAAGAGAAAGGGCTGTTGGTGCTACTGCATGTCCAGATTGAAGGCCAGATGGCTTCACAAGCAAACCACTCTGACTGCCACTTGCTTGTGCCACCACCATGGGAGGAGGGAGAGGGTTTGTGTGTATGTGTGTGTATGGGTGTGTTTGTATGTACAAGAAGAAGTCAGTGATGGTGGTTAAGTGATTAAGTATTAAATCTGTTTCTAATCTGCTGGCGGGTGATTTCTACAGGAGACAGAGAGGACTTTTGTGCAGCTTTCACACATATTAAAACTAAAGAGAAAACAGTGCCGAAAACACTGACATACACAAACACACTGAGCTTTCACTGGCATGTAAAATGGTGTAAGGTTTCAAGGTTAAGGCTAAAGGTCAAGGGTTATAGGAGAGCAGCACACAAGACACTTAGTCTTAGTGGAGACGCCAAGAGACAAAGGCACCGAGTCAAGCGAGGTGGGAAGGCTCATTTCACAAACCTACAGTGTTTTGATACTTAAACAACAATTTAAACAGGTCATTGTTATGGTAGTCTCCTGTCTGGAGGTTATTTTTTACATTAATGCAAATGCAAAAAAGCTTACTGGAAGCTTAATCCATCTAAACTGACATGAGGAAAAAAAAGAGGGAAAAGCAGAGAAAGTAGTTCAAAACGTAGCAATGGTACCCTTAACCTGTTTATAGTAGGAAACTGCCACGTAGTGATACTAAGAGGGCTGTGGATTGCTGTAAAAGCAAAAAGCTACAATTAAATAGCTCTCAAGGAAGAAGTGCAAAGACAAAAAAAAGGCAAAGCAGCAGGGGTTCAGCTAAATCCAGACCTCATTAATTTAGCACCTTGGACATCTAAATTGGCATGGACCAATCAAGCAGGTAAGAGTGAGACAAGACTGGCAGCAATACAGCCACAGATAACTTTAAGTAACAGTATCAGCCGTCAAAGAATACCTAACATCTACTCTGTACGCACAACAACTCCTAATCCATTTAGGAGAGCCAAGATCAGCTGCTAAACAGAGTAAACCTCGCCCAGTCAATCCCATTGACAGGAATGTTCCACCAATCACATCAGGAATAGTGGCAGGAGACACTTTATAGCCCTGCGTTGCTGCCTCAGGACTTTACTGCAATAAACTGGAAGCAAAAGCTGAAGCAGCCATTCTCCAATCAAGGGGCCAGAGAGTGAACAAGTACTGCATTACTTTATGACACAAGGTTAGATGTTCTTTTGCACCATCATAATTATTATGTTTAAATAAGGTAAGAAAACAATTATGTTCATGGTTGGAAGTGGGATGTTTTGGGTTTTTTTTAACATTCTGCATTTCTGCGTAAATGGACTTCCCTGTTTGCATCTGCCCTAATTATACAATAGCCACACGGCTTTGTCACTTGCCGGGAAAATACCACTTTTAACTCCCAAAGCCTCGTTTGCAGACAATAGCTAATGATCAAAACATCACCTTTACTCAAGCTTAAAATAAAATGTTGAATGACTGCTTTAATCACACATGGACGATTCACGCATATTTGTATAGTGACCCGACTACATAAAAAGGTCTATTTTAGGCCAGGAAAATAAAAACATTGCATGCTCTGTCCCTCAAAAAACATAACAAAGACTAATCCTAATCCCTCAGACATTTTTTTAAACCACTGAAGGCGTGTGAAAATTGGGAAATATCAGTGACAAAGTTGGTAAGTTGGCAAAAATTACATAAAGTGAAGGGTAACAATCACTGCTACTGAGCTCAGTGTCACACCACATTTTGTAAATTGAACCCACATTCTCTGTATGAGGTTATGAACTGCTCTGCTTGGGGTGAGCTTTGAGGAACAACCTGTGTGTGTGACCATCCCAGACGTTTCCTGTAGCGCGGATGTGTTGTGACCTTCAGCCAGAGTGCACGTCTTCAGCCCGATAGGCCTGCACGAGTATCAGCCCAACAGGCCTGAGCTGAGAATGAGACAACAACAGTCCCCGTAATGTGACACCTCAACATCAAGGGAGAGAGGAAATGGGAGATTAGTACTACAGTATCCAGGTAACAGTCATAAACAGTGCCAAAGCACAACTGAACTCAGAGCGAATCAAAGCCCTGGACCGCATAATGATACGCAGACAAAGACCAGCTTTTGTGGTAGTTAACCAACTGAATGGATAAAATTACTCACTGTGTTTGCGTGCTTGCTGTATGTCGTTATGGCTCGTCTGCTAGGCGGAAAGTGAATATTACACCTGCCAGTAGAATCGTTCATTCAGCCACTTTTTGGCTACTGATCTGCACTTTGCTTCACAAAATTTCCTTAGCCAACTTCTTCCTTTGATATTCATTCAATTGAAGACTCAAGATTCTTTATTTGTCACGTGCATGGTTATACAGGTATAACACGCAGTGAAATGTGACCTGATACGCTCCTCGACTGTGCAAAGAAAAAAAGAGACAGACAGACAGAACTTTATTTGATATTGAGCAAAAGAAGGACGCGAAGCATCCACAAGACCACATTTCTACACGGATTCCTGGACTAAAGAGACTCAAGCCACATTCTGCACATACTCTGTCTTCAAAATCAAGATATTCTGCACTCATTGAACTCAGCAACTACATTTCAATGTACACCTACATCATTGCTGAGGCTATAAAAGCAAATCCTGTGATGATGTTCTCCAAAGGCACACAGTGCTCCTTTCAAAACACTCGGAACATGCAGTCTGATGATGGAAAATGTTTGCTTTTAAACCGCTGGAAAAGTGTGAGCCTTAGAAATACATGAGCTGAAGACCGTAGGGCCAGTGTAGTGCGTGCTGTCCAACACAGGTCTCTGAGGAGGGTGACGCAATACAGGACGGGAGGGGATGTTGAGGAGAGAGGAGAGGGGGCTGAAGTATGTTGACTATTACGAGCTGAAACCCCCCCCCCCCTCCTGCTTCTCCACCACGTCCGCGGCAGTCCCACCCAACGCTGAGGCCCATCTGGAGTGCCTCGTGACCTGGCTGATTAAAAGCAGTTGGGGCCTTCAGTGAGATACGGCCAGTGGAATGTGGAGACTGTAGAAAAGGCCCAGAGTAAGTGTGTCTAAGAGGTGTGTAAATTCATAAAAATGTGTATGGGATATTCAATGTGCTCTCTGTGTGTCTATGCATCCATTAGAGCACTTGAATCACACATCTGTGAGCAGCCTTGCGTCCATTAGTGCCAGTCAACAGCAATCAATCAAATCTGAGACGAAGGGGCCCTGAGCTCAGCTGATGGATGGATGCCCCTCTGGGACTGATTGGCTGGCTGAATGGGAGCATCTCTGCACCAGAATCACAGCTCTGTGCCTTACTGTTCCTTGACCCTGTTAGCCTACACATAATGGCTCCTGCACATCCAGTGTTTAGGATTATGCCCATTGACCTCCATCAACAGCAACTAAAAGTCTCCTTCCACATAGACTGAAGTGTTTTTCCTGCCTCTGCCTTCACTTTTTCTACCTAACCATCTGCTCCTCATCCACCCCAGACCTGCCAACCTGGCTTTCTACACCCTTCAAGCCACGAGCATTTACTAGCAGCACCCGTTGAGCAGCATCACCCTAGTCGAAATGGAAACCAGGCCGAGAGTCTCATGGCAGCCGCTAGAGCATGATATAAGAGCCCACGGTTGAGCTTTACTGCTCTCGTCCCAATAGGGGCTCCTCCATGCGGTTAATGTCAAGCTTAACATGTGTTTTACGGCTTAATTGAATAATGAAGCGATGAGAGAGGAGGAAAAACCACACGACCGAGATCTGCACCAAAAGGCTGCCAGAGGAGGATTGTGCGGTGAGAGACGAATACTTTGGTTTAAAAGCGGTGTTTTCATAACCGCTGTGGCTGTACGACTTGTCAGCGACACTTTCATTATCTCACTAAAAGTGAATCCTGCACAGAGCACCAAAACTGACCACCCCACAGCCCTCTGTCACAGGCCATCCATCAAAGTGATCACAAAAGCAACTGTTTTAAGTCTGCCATTATGATATTTAATTGAATCCATGCTTTCTAATTTAGTTTGCCAGGTTTTTCGCTAATGGGTTTTTTTTACCGTCCATCTGGCTGCCTGTTTTCTTCCCGTAACTGTTTGGATTTTTTTCCATCCTATCTGTACACAGTGTCTCCACACAATTATCAGTGAATAATGAAACAATGAAGCTGCAGGTGTTTCTTTACTTTTCTGGAAACTGGAAAACAGAAAACCAAAGCATGTTTCACTCTAATGAAAACATTCCTCATCAGTGTTTCACATAGATTAAAATTTCATTTATGGTAGCAGGCTGAAGCCCAATCATGCATTTTTAAATTAAATATTAAATACTGAATAAAGCATATATCATAACAACATAAAACAGAGCTATTCTTCCTGTTAAAAGGGAGTTTTTCCTTCCCACTGTTGCCAAAGCGCTTTATCATAGGGGGTCATCATAGGGGGTTTTCTCTCTTTTCTTTATATTATTGTACGGTCTTTACCTTCCAATATAAAGCACCTAGAGGAAACTGGTATTGTGATTTCATGCTATATAAATAAAATTGGAAAATGTTTAATTAATCAGCTGACTCTGTGGTAAAAAATAATAATACTACTAATAATAATAAACCATTAAAAAATAATGGTTTGGGCAAGTTGGAGTTATTTTCCCTGTTTGTTGTGATCAGTGTTGTGGTCATTACATTAAATAATGTATTATGCACATTACACAGAACGATTTTCTTAAAAGTAATGCAAAAGTTATGTTACTTTCATGTTTCTCCATAAAATGACACAAAAAGCATCATCTCACAATTACCATTTAACAATATAAACATCTAGGCTACAGTTCCACAAATCAACATAAATCCCTATGCTAATGAGGACATGCATATGATCTTTGTCCTGGTACTTTGGTAAGAACCCAAAGACAACAGCAAAAAGCAAAAATGAAAACCAGCACAGAGAGACTTTAAAGCAATCGCCACAATGATTCGACTTTAGAAACATGAATAGGTGGAAATGGAGGCTGCAGCCTGATTGTTCATCAGTTTGTTACCTGTTGAAGTTCAGGGTCTGGCTGCTGAGTGAGAAGCAAAAGCATGCCAGCGTAAACAAGAGGGGTCTGCTTAATGTATAACATAAACAACAAAAAAGGAAAAGAAAAATGTGATGTGAAATGCAAAATCCTATTTGATTTTTGCATGCTATGGTTAAAGAGACTCCAGAGCAAACTGAGGATCGCTCTCACCAGCTGCACTCCATGACACTGGAGTAGGAGTTCATGCAACCAGGATCAAGATACTCTAAGAAAATGACTGTTACTACCAACATCAAGGAACCCAGTAAAACAGCAACCAGGTCAGGCTGCTAGCAGGTGCTACCTGGTTAACATTTAGGAGCAACTGAAATGTGGGTCACTCTTTTGGACCAAATGGAAAATTTATTTAAAATGCTAAAATTTACCCATCTATCCATTTTCTACCACTTACCTGGTCCAGGTTACAGGGGGGAGCAGTCTAAGCAGAAAAGCCCAGGTCTCCCTCTCCATGGCCGCCTCCACCTCCTCAGAGGAGACATAGAGGCATTCCCAAGCCAACAGAGACATAAAATGCCTCACTCAGGTCCAGGGTTTTCCAGGACGCATCCTAATCAGATGCCTGAACCACCTAAACTGGCTCATGTTGATGTCGAGGAGTAGCAGCTGTATTCTGAGTCTCTTCAACCTAACTCTGAGGGAGACTTACATTGTGCTTAAAAGAAAGCTTATTTCTGCATCTTCTACCCACAAACTCATCCTTCTAGTGACTACCAGAGCTCGTAGCCACAGGTGAGGATAGCAACGCAGATTAACCAGTAAATTAACAGTTTGCCTTTTGCACTCAGCTCTCTCCCCACCCCAACAAAAAGGCACACAACTTACACTGCACCAATCCACTTGTCAGTTTCCCTTCACTTCTGAACAAGACACTGAGATGCTTACATTTTTTTCAATTCAATTCAATTTCGATTCAATTTTATTTATATAGGGCCAAATCACAACAAAGTGACTTGCAAAATCTATTTAGGCAGCCATTAATATACCTCAAAAGCCTGGCTAAGTAAACTGTATGGGTGGGAAAACCCTACCTCGTATACAATGTACAGTATTCATGTACATATAATAGTCTTTCAACCTGTCATGAAAGACAAGACAACAGTGATGACAATGAGAATACACAGTAACCTGACAGGACAGGAAGTGCTGACTAAGTTGCAGCCTTGTCAGTTTTTACCTCAGCTGACCCTGAACAAATAATAAAACATGTCGCAGCAGCATCTAGTTTGATTTACAGGCTGCAGACACATATCTGGAGTTCCTGGGTTTCCGTGCATTTCAACAAATCACTCTGTCAAGGAACCTGCACCGACTGCAGCCAAACACTGCTGCTGCACGTTTACAGTCTGCACGTAAATCCCTAAAATTGAACAATTTCAATGAGAAATAATGTCACACAACAGCGGAATTAAATCACTATTAGGTCAAACACATGCAGGATCATCTGCAGCAACAAAACAACACACAGAGAAGCCATTTGGCAGATGGATCAGGGACTGTGAAGGAGCAGAAGTAAACGCAGCAGGTCTCCGGGCCATGATGGCCACACCCGGGCCCAGCTGGAAATGATAAAGCCTCGTGCTCCTCATCTCTTTCACTCCATCTCTGGTCCTGTATTGTTGCCCCTTCTCGCTGCTCCTGACAGCAACTTTAGATCTCAGTCTCTAATTTTGTGTCTCTTTCCCTTTGCACTTCCATTCCTTTTGTCTGCTCGCATCGGATGGTTTTCCAATCATCTGTGGGCCCCATATTACAGAGCGGGAGTGTCCACTGCATTCTCCATCACCACAGTAAACACATAGTCAACCAGTGAGCCACCCTCTCTGGCATGCACAGGCCTCTTTTAAAAAAAAAAAGAAAAGAAAACACAGAGCGAGAAACAGATGGATGTCGTTTGCGCGATGAAGACAAACAATGGCAGTGAAATAGATTTCAGACTGCCAAAAAATAGCAAATTTAGCCCCATCTTCCTCTTGTGACCTCCCCTATGACACTGTCAAATTGGTTTTGGTTGCAATTCATCACTGCTGATTAATAAATCAGGGATCAGCCAATCTCTGACATGCTATCAAAGGACCATAGGTGTGGAAGTGCTCTGAATGCTAATGCAGTATCATCTCATCAGCATGAGAACAAAGCTGTGCTCACAGGCTGAGTGATAGGGGACAGAGGGCATCATTATCACTGTAAAGCCTGCACTGTTTGTGCTGCCTGCCAATCACGTGCTCTGGCTTTGGACCGGCAGCCAATTAGCGCTTCGTTTACTGCGATGCCTCAGGGTTGTGTGAGGAAAACACAAAAATATGCTGGGCTCACCATTTTATGGAAGAGGAGAGAAGGAGGACGTGGTTGGGGTTTTGATGCTTTAAATTACATACTGAGAGGGGAAAAAATCATCTCAACTTATTCATTTATCCATCTCAGCTAAATCAGCCACTGAGGAACAAGGGTTTCATGGAGAGGGTGACCGACACACACCAGTGATCTATAGATTCTCTGTCAGATGGATTATCACTCCTCCTCTGCCCGTCTTGTATGACGTAACTGCTCTTAGTGGGCTGCCTGAGTTTAAATATACAGTGTGCATTTACAGAAAACAAACCCACACAAATAAAAATCAGTATAATCAGCATTTCTTCTCCATCATATGGGTGATATTAATAACATCACCTCAACAGATCCTGAGGGGCGGTCAAAAAGGCCAGTGTGCAGTGTGTAAACAAAACAACACCTTCTCACAATCACACGATCGCACATACATGCATGCTCACACAGCTCCACCCACTGGCGACGCTCCTCCCAGCCCTGTCTGCATTGCACCAAAGAGAGCTGCATCTTGTCCAAGCAGGTTTTTCACCCAAGCCAAGGAGTCTTAGCAGCATCCAGACACGTCCTATTCGCATCCTGCACTCTGCCTCTAGGAGACTGTTGCTCTTGATTAAACTCAAAAGAAGAAAGGGGTCTACGCTTTCAAGGATGAGGCGTTTGCTGGTTTTGCTGATTTTTTTCAGCTCCACAGAGACCCGTAGAAACAGCATCCCTGTTTGTTTTTATGGCAGCACTAAGTACATATGTCGGCAGGATTATGCGTCTGTGTGGTTGCGTGCGGAGGGGGAGTGAGTGAGGGGGTTATTGTGGCAGTAAGGGGTGAATCAGCATTCTGTTCACGCGGCTTTTCACTACAGCTGCTGAGGACTCAAAATCAAATTTGCGGCAGTTTGATGCAGCAGGAGTAACACCAAAGGATGCAAATGTTTCCTTTCTAGGTATCAGACGTGACCTAATTTTGTGCGAGAACAAAAAAAGTATAAGTCGATTCATGATATTCTGTTACTTTAGGAATGATTTGATGTTGCTAGGCTGTTTAGCTGTGTTTTGTGCTCAAATGAGCACAATTGTGTGCCTCCAGCGAGCACTGCTTGTAACAAAACCCTGTTAAAATGCTTCTACTGTCATCTCCAAGGTTCATGCACCCATAGATAAACTATCTTCACACACAGGGTTTTGTTACAAGCAGTGCCCTTTGCATGTAAACATTAACCAAGTGGCTCCATAGTATAGTGGTTTACACATTTGCCTAACAAGCAAAAGATCCTCGCTTCAGTTCTGGGAGGAGACACGTATCCCTTTGGGGTTGTTTCAGGAAGGGCATCCTCTCCTAAATCACACACCCAGAGCTACCTGCTATGGCAACCCCTTGTGAATAAGGAAACAGCCAAAAGTGGCTTATATTTCTAGTATGTAAACATTAACCTGTCTCAGTGGGAGGCATTGCCTAATGGTTTCATGCCTCAGTACGCCCAATGTGGTCCAAAACTATAAGTGAGCAGTTTGGTGTTGGAGGTAATCTCCGAAGAATAGCTGAATAGTTTTCAGTGAAAATCAATTTTTTTACTGGAAATGTCCACTACCACTTGTTGAGCAGCACTTACTGTTGATTAATTATTTATATAAGCAATAGTTTGAAATATTACCCTTTTAGCCCTAACCTTTTCAAAGCACAAAACTGTCAGTTTCAGCTTGCTCACCTTTATCAAACAGAAAAAGCAACATGTTTTACCACTTCAAGTCAACATCTTTCACAGCTCAATGAGCTCAGCGGACTATTGAAACCCCAGCAGAGACTCCTATGGTGGCATGTGGACTGCACTAGGCTAAACACATCACTTTAATACACGATGTTGTCTTCCACAGTGTCTTTTATCCTATCTTCCATCCACAAGATGATTGCCCCTCCATGAGCCGGGATATGCTGGATGTTTCTTCCTATAAAAGGGAGTTTTTCCTTCTCACTGTCTCCAAGTACTTGCTCATAGGTGGTCATCTGATTGCTGGGGTTTTCTCTCTACTAGGGCTGAACGATATATCGCATTTGCGATAATATCGCGACATGATCAAGTGCAATTTTCTAACCGCAAAGGCTGCGATTATACTGCGATTATAAGGCTGTCCAAATTACTACCATATCCCAGAATTCATAGCGCGGCCCAGCCAAACTCCAGTTTCCAGCAATGGCGGCCGCTACTAAGTTTTAAAATTACTCATACTAATCTTTCTGGGTCACAAAATAAACTTTTAACATATTTTCAGGCGAGAAAGTAGTTGTGTAAACATCAAATATCTGCTCGGTTTATCAAGATATCCCATATTTCCAAAAGTGCTTCGACGTTTTCAGAGGCGTCTGCTACCCACCAGCTCGACAGCTAGCTGGGAGCTCGAGGGTTACTGATGCGGCCGAGAACGGCACAACTCCCGGCACATCATTTTCAGATCACCGCGGAGTTTCGCTGCTCGGGTTAAACGTAATATATAAGTCACTTAGACAACCTAAAAATGTTATTGTTGGGCTTTTTTCAGTGTTTTGTTTGTTCGTGAGTAAATCGGTTTGGCTGAGATTAAAGTTATTAGATTAGATAAAATAAAACTTTATTAATCCCCCGGGTGGGTTCCTCCTTGGTTTTCACACAGCTGACTAAACGTCAAACAGAAAACTTATTAAACAGAAGTATGAGACAGTCGAGAATTTACACCAGTGTCTGGTTATATTTTAGATAGCAAGAAGCAGACGGCTGAGTTTATTAAACTCCACTGAGACAGCGGTGACGCTAATCAGAAGGCTAGACCGTCCAATTTCACGCCTTTAAACTTTAAAGGCGTGTTTGTGTGTGTGTTTATACAATTGCTATTATGTTTGCACTTTATGTGTAATGTTACTGACTGCAGAGATCAGTAAGATGTGTGTATTTTTTATTTATTAGTTTTATTTATTTAATATTATTTTTTAATTGAATGACTGTCTAGTAGTTCACAGATGTCGAAAAACTGAGTGTGGTAAAGCCACTGATTTTGTTTATGTATATTTCTGCAATCTGCACATTGTACTGACTTTCATTTTAATGTTTACACCAGGGTTCCTTGTCAGCACTTTAAGCTCAGATGTTTGTAAGCTAAAAATAAACTATTGTGTATGTTCAAATATACTGTTGTGATTGAAGAAGTTAAATAAAAATGTCAGTCATCAATTCATGCATCACCTCATGTCATCATAACAGAGGTCTGTCTTCCAGGAAAGAACAGTTTAAAATTAATGTAATATAGTATTGGCCATACTATATGATGTATTGCTTGTCTTTGTTTAATAATACAGAAGACAAAGACCTTAAAAAATAATCGCATATCGCATCGCAATCGCAATATTGGGGCAAAAAATCGCAATTAGATTATTTTCCATAATCGTTCAGCCCTACTCTCTACTTTTGTACTGTCTTTAACTTACAGTTAGCTAGTATAAAGCGCCTTGAGGTGACTGTTGCTGTGATATTGTGCTATAAAAAAATAAAATTGAAATTAATTGAATTGACATTTATATCAGTTTAATAAGACAAAAACAAAGCATTTTTCTGTTGTACAGTTCTGCCTGAGTGCTGCTACAGCCTACTACCAGAATCTTTTCCTTTTCTAGCTCCTTTCATAAACATTAAGTCAGTTAGAGCCATGAAAAATGTTCTCTGCTGGGGATGAGTATGAAAATCCACTCTTACAAAATTATGTGTAGCAGTAATGTCAACAACCCTCCCGTCCTCTCTTTTAGTGTTATTATGAATACCAAGTACAGTCAGTCCACCACAGAAGGGCACATTCAAACCAAAAACCTTTGGTTGAACAACATGTTTCCTTCAAATGTGTTGCAATGCTGTGCAGCAGGATTTGAGGATTTGTTTTTTTCTTCTTTCGTGGGAGTGTCAGAAGTGTTACCCAATCGGCAGCGACGTATATACACGCACATATATATAAACCCACAGATATTAACCTAGAAGTAAAGGGGATTTGCTCCCAGTAGTGCCTTGTTTGCATAACTTAAGTGCTGTTTAATTTAATAAAATGTTTTCCTATTTTTTTTTTCTTGAGACTGAATGCAGCCCAGGTGCTGGAAACCCTAGATACCCCATGATGGAGGTTTTAATTCTTTAAATTACTTACTAAGAGGGAAAAAAATCTCAAGTTATTCATCAATCCATCTTAGCTAAATGAGCCACTGAGGAACAAGGGTTTCATGGAGAGGGTGACCGACACACACCAGTGATTTATGGATTCTCTGTCAATCAAACCTATCACTTCCAAAAAACAGAAATTATATAAAAATCATCAAATACTGAAAATGTCAATATTTTCACATTATTTTCTTCTTCTAGTGTTGATGACAGAATGCTAGAAAGTCTCAGAAAACAAGTGATTAGATGTATCCTCCACCTTATGATCTAAGTTCAAGGAATCAAATCCTTATGAATGACTGATTTTATGCCTGAGACAAGCACATGATCAGACTATATCATCATGAGTGTTCGGACATTTCAGGCTGAAAAAACGTAGTTGAACAGATAAACAAGTTTCTCTCTCTTTTTTTTTTTTTTTTACTGACATGCTCAAATTGTCAAGCATAATAGTTCAACATAATTCGAGAGTAAAACCTCAAGCATCAAACCAAATGAGCAGACAACTATGCGCTTCTTCATTAACAAACAAAGATTTCCCCGAGGAAAATGCATGCCACAGAGGCACATGTGCTAGCATGGGGCTGATTAAAGTTCTGAAGTCTGCTCAGAACTGATTTGAAAGTTTTATGACTCCCCTTCCCTCCCTTTTTCCCGCCTCATCTCACTGCCCCTCGGCTGCTTTCATATGCTAATGGACGGGCAATTGTGCGGGCCAACAGCCTGGAATTCCTCTCCACAAAGGAGAAATGGAGATGGAAGGAGAAAGGAGAGAAAGGGACAGACGGACAGAGAGAAAGACCAGCCGACAGTGGGCCGACACACATCAGACGCTGAAAAGGGGTTTACTGCAAGACCACACGAAGCCAAAAAAAAGGTTTTCTACTCAAGTGTATGCCAGTTTAATTATGTTTAGAGCTATTAACTAATCTGCAGCTTCCTGCTGCCATTAATTAATTAAAACCTCAGCCCCAAGAAGTAGTCAAAGTGCATTAACATACCCAACACCTTGAAATAAACCATCGCATTTAACTTATTATTAATATACACAAGGATCTGCTGTTTAGGAAAATCATTTTACTAATACTACTAAAATACCAATAAAAATACTAATAAAGCTTCATGGAGCGCTTGGAAAGCCCTTCCTCTGGTTTTGGGTGTGGTCCATCAATATGGGGATGTCAGAGATGGCTTCCAACACACCAACAAAAAAAGCCATCCCCCCACGTGTACAGCTCAGAGCCAGAGGCATCCAAACAAAGACAGTGCGGATATACACAGCGCCCTTACATCCAGTCACCTCACCAACCCCTTAGAGAAAAGAGAGCAGGTGGGCCAATTAGAGTCCCCAGGGTCCCCCCACCCCCAATGCAAGCAAGGCCCTGTATAATTGCTTTCCTCATCGATGAATTATTAATTCTAGTTGCTCTTTGAGGTCTTTTGACAGCGTAAGGTCGTGACAGTGTGCCCCCATGACAAATACACTCTCATGTTTAACCCCCTAGTGCCATGTCAGAAGTACTCCTCAGACCAAAGTGAGGTGAAACATCCAACCAGCCAAGGTGGAACTGATGCTACCTACGACTGGTAGTTGCTTTAGTTTGTATGCATATTAAAAGAGACTTAAACCTAAAGACAAGAGTAACAGTTTTTACTCATAACAAGTTTTTAAAATAGTGAAACTGAAAAAACCTAAAAAAAAAAAAATAACACTATGCTGTTTGATGAAGTTTTTTTTGTTTTGTTTTTTTATCAACATCAACACATCTGCATGATGCTAATAATCTACCAGTCTGTTAGCCACTATTAGCATAACACAAGCTACAGTAAATCTTTGATTTAACTATTGGAGGTGAGGCTGCTCAGAACAAAAGAAAATTATAATGAAGGGTTTCTTTCTGTTGCCTAATTGGCCTTTGGGGTATAATTATGCATGCAAAGATGACTGAAAAATTAAACCCTGCTTAAAAAATCTGGAAATGATTTTATTACAGTGCTGCATGAAACATATTTGTTGGGCATCAGATTTTTTCTAGTAGTATAAAAAAAACCATAATCTCAAAACAACATATATGACCTTGACCTAGAGTCCAATCTGGATGAGGACCCATCGGATGATTGTTGCATGCAAGTTTGACCAAATCCTTCCCAATACTGTAGGAGGAGTAGCAATGCATGTGAACTGTGGACAGATGGACAGTGGGACACTCCCAGGATACAAATGGGAGTTTGGCCAAAACCAGGATGTGTTTTTTACTGTGAATCTTGCATCTTGCGAGCTACAGAAGGTCTACAGCAGCAGTGATTATGTTCATCTTCAAAAACACTGATACAACTTTTTAATCTTCTAACAGCTCTGATAACCAAACACTCTCTTTCCTTCATCTTGGCTCAAGTGAATCTCAACAGGGCGGGCTTCACGAAGGAGAGTAATCAATCTTGTTTCCATGATAGTTCGACCCCAGGAAGCCAATTGTAATGTGAAAATAAAATGTGATTAATTGGCCTAGTCCTAGTTGGAGTTAAGGTGCATTGTTTGGTGAAAAAAATTGGCATTCGTAGAATAAAACGGCAAACAACCATAGTTCTGCTGGAGAAATTCTATTTCTAAATGTCCATCACAAAGGTTACAGCACTTGTACAAAGGTCCAAGTAATGGCCTCTCAGGAGGTTTTCATATACATAACACTCCAGTAATAAGTAATATATGGAAACAAAAAGAACCAAAAGTAGGCTATATTACCAGCTACTCTCACTGTCACACAGCTGGTCAACTGTTGGTTTCAGAGGGTTACAGATGTCGCTCCCGTATCCAATGCAGTATAGAGGGGAGGTTGAAGGAGTTTCCAAAATTAGGAGTAGATCCAACAGCTTTAACTTAACCCCATCTGGTGCCTGAAAAACTTTCTTTTACTTCTTTATTTAGACATGCGACTGATAAAACACAATGTTTAAACAACATGACATTAATTTCAAGTGTTATCTGATGTATAAGTGTTTAATTCAAACCTGTTAAGAATAAAGCAATCCCCCAACCAAATAATAACTTTGAGATAGTCTTTGATTATTTGTTTAACTTGAATATTAATAGTGCCGGGGCCTCACAGTTATTTGGTGGCAGTGTTGTTGATTCCCTGGCCTCTCTCTCGTAGTTTCACACCAGGTGTGAGCCTGTAAATATTTTATGGAGCCTCGGTGCTGTGCTACTGGCACACAAAGGCTGTTTTCAGCGCCCTGGACAGCAGCGGCTCTCTGGAAACAGAGGCCTATCAGTTCGGCTTGGGACGCAAACAATTTTCAGCGCAGCTAAAATTAAATTAGGGGAAGGGGCAAGCCAGAGAGCAGAGCTGCCACATTGCTCAACACGGCAAGACTTCTTTAGTCCTCACAACAGGCATTCCATGGCAAAATGAAAAAAGGGAGAGGGGAAAAATGCATGAAACAATGAGCTGTCTGTGTGGGTATCCAGTGAAAAAGCCTAAGAGGCATGTCAGAGATATGAAGGGTTTGTTATGGTGCCAAGTTGACTTCTCTGCATGTAAAGACAGATGGATCCAAACTAGATAACACAGAAAACAGCATTGTATGGACGAGACATCCATATTCATATACTTGGATGTCCTGGCGCTTACATCATTCTCTCAACATAGGACGACTTCACCCTTTACTAGACATCCCACCCCCATTAAAGAGTAAAAGTACAACTTCCTCTAGATTTCAGCAGCCAGGCTTTGATTCTAAGCTAACCCGATAAGTTTATTCTTCACTTTTGAACACCAATCAAGAGTATTTTTTGCATTTACAAATGAGCCCGAATCAATGTTGGGCGATATGTTGAAGCCGGCCACCGCCGAACGGTAACTGCCGATAGAGCTAGCAGCACACAGACGCAGCTAAACACCTGGCATGTGCTCTCAGATAGCTTGTAAGCTCAGTCTGCATGATAACGTTGCCAAAAATTTGGAAAATGCCTGTTTCATTTGCTGCTTCAAGCTAAATTTTTAAAAAAGTTGTTCAGCATTTTTTTCAGTCTTTTTCTATAATTTTAAGGTTATTTTGCTTTCTCCAATAGCTATATAACAGTGATATTCACATTATCCCAACACCTTTGCTTTAAAATATGTCCAGCATTATCTTTCCACCTGAATTTATAGAATCAACAAAAATTTAATTAAAAAAAAAATGCAAACCAATGCAATAAAACAACCATCATCATAGTAATTGATGCAAAAAATGTACCACTGCTCCCAACTGGGTCAGTATTTCTCTTATCGCTCTTATCGTATTCAATCTAGTTTCTCCTCCACAGTCCTTCCAATAAGTTGTGCTGGACAGAGAATACTTCTTATTAAATCACTTCGTAAGACTGATTTTATAAAACCAAGTTTAGCGTCAAGCCACCTGAGGCTACACGAGGCACTCTGTCTGCAAGAACAGGGACACTCAGAGGTCAGCATGCCAAGCACTCCACAGTCTCTAATTCCACACTGCACTTCTGAATGAATGCTGGCTATTAATACCCGAAATGTCAGGGATGCCTTTGCTGGAGAACTCCAGAGAGAAACAGGGGCCAGGGAGGAAGGCGAGTTCGTAAAGAAGAGTAAGGAGAGGTGACTGATATCTACAGGTCAAAGTAATGCTGCTGCATGACTGCTGCAATGGGAATGACTCGCGTAAGGGAACTATGTTAGTCTGATAGCTAAAAACAGCCTTACAGCAAGATGGCTCTAAATATTGTTATAATACCAAAGAAAAAAGAAAAGAGAAGACTGACCTGATTGCTCCAGGCGCAGTACAGATCACAGATCAACCTCCAGTTGTTGTTAATCATACAGTCGAGAACTTTAAGATGAGCCATTATCACTGAAGAAACATGAGCCGCCCAGACACCTGCCCCTCAGCTGTGTGTACCATACCCCGCTGTGCCCAGCGGCACCCTGCTGGCACCGTCGCTACTTCTTCTCCACCCCGGAGAGGCGAGTGCGAGGAGCCGAGAGAGAAGCATCAGCAGAAGGGTACGTCCACGTGCCCATCTGCAAGCCCAGCAGGTACCCTGTCAGCTGTGGCCATCGCCCCAGACACGCTTAATGAACAATATGTTAATGATTCAGGCTGCACAGAAACTCGGGGGATTATCTTTGCATTTAAAAGAAAGAAAAAAGAGAGAGGAGTAGGAGAAAAGAGTTAACAGCATGCTGACCGGCGGCGGCGACGCCTAAAAGACAACGCAGAAGGATGCGCCTCTCCTTGCTATGCGCCTCTGCGTTTTGCTAGGCTCTTTTTGATGTTCTCTGTCTCTCTTCCAGGCTGGCTGTGCCTCCCGGTGCTCGTCTCTGCAGTGGTACCAGGCACAGGCAGCTTGAGATTGAGAGCGGCACAGGATCACTCTTAATCTACATGCATCAGGCCACAATGCAGGACAACCAAATGACTACCCTCCTCTCTTCCTCTGCCTCCTTAAAAGTCTCTGTCTTTGACTTGATCCATATCTTCCTCTGCAGTCTCATACTGAAGCTCAATTAAATGCTTGTAATACCTAAACGGGGCACAAGATATTCTGCAAGAAGGTATAGTAGGGAGGCGCTATGCAGGCGCTCTGCCTCAATCTGAAAACCTGAGTGATGCTGCACTTTGCCGGCAATGCGGGACGCTGTGCAGCCTGAGTTATTTATTTCATTACTCTGCAAAAAACTCTTCAGACTCCCTGACAAAAGGCTGGAGGAGTGCCGCAGCCCCCACCCTCACAGAGCAAAGTCCCACCTTGCGCTCTTAAGTAAATGAGCGTCCAGTTTAAGACTTCCTCTCGCTGTGGGATATCAAAGAAATAAAGCTTTTAAAAGAAAGAAAAAGTATGCAGTGAATCATTTTAACATGTGAGAAGACAGAATCTGCAAACTACTGGATGCCAGTAAACAGCTGCCTGGGACTACTTATGTTTCTTCCACTCCTTTGATGCTCTATGACGTCCAGATGCTTGTGACTGTGACAGCCTGCTTCATCAGGGAGATGCATTAAATCCACTTCAAATGAGAAACGCCATAACTACAAAGCAGCCTGAGGTGGGATTTAAAATATTCATACATTTTTAATAAAAGCTGCTGTTTTTCTCCTTCTCTAAAGATTGCAAAGCCTAAGCAGGAATTATAATTAAACGTGTGCAAAATTCAGAATATGTAATCCATAAAATTATCGTGCCCTCATCTGAAAACGTTCAACTTTTGAGTGACATCTGCACACACAAGGGGACAACAGTGAACTGGCACCAACAGCAGCAGCAGTACTCCTTTCATATTTTTAAAAGAAGAGTGAGACAGCTTAAGTAATCATGCAGACATGAGACTGTGTCAGGTCAGGAGGCTACAAACACAGTCTGGCCCAAAAGGTCAGCCAAGTCCCCACACTCGACCGGAGACCAGACATGGCTACCCAAAACTCAGTGCTCACCAGCTCGGGAGATGAACACTCACTGGCTCTTCTCTGCTTTTTCCTCTGGGCTATAGTGCTATTTACCCACCTAGATTGCTCTGATATGAGTTTCCCTTTTTTAGGGATATCATCTATAGAGATGTCTACTAAACTTAATTAAAGGCAAGGCAAGGCAAGTTTATTTGTATAGCACAATTCAACAACAAGGTGATTCAAAGTGCTTTACAGAGACATTAAAGGGGTGTCCACTGTGGGAGTTTGTGGTGAGCAATTTCATATAGGAACTATTTTCATTCTATCAAACTACAAAATCAACCTGTAACAAAGTGCAGACACAATAAGTACCTGAAACTGCAGTTCCTCCCCTGGCCACTTGAGGCTTGCTTCAGTCACTATGGTCTCACATGTTAAAATGCTCAACGTTACACCAAAGCATGCTTATTATAGCCTAGTATGAAAAACTGTTTAGATCTATATGGATAACAACTATGCAACATGTGAATTTACTTATAATAATCCATGTGGATTTTAAGCCCAGCTTTAAGCATTTATAAAGTGTGGCCAGTGTGTGCAAACACAGTGTCCTAGGTCTCAGTACACTGTTTTTATTGTAATTATGTGACAAACATTACAGCTTATTGAGTCAAAAAAATTTTGCTTCAGTTCCCGTGAATTTCTTAGTCTGTTACTTACCATTAATGACCTATATCTGTGTCTATACACTGCACCCGTACTATTTATAAATGTACATTTTTAACCAGTTGCAGTGACTCTAGTAGTTAACTTAGTACCTCACCCTCTCACCATAATATGGTCACTTTCAGAACAAAAAGATAATATGTAAATAAGGATGAAGTCACAGTGGCTATCTCTATCTTTTATAGGCAGTCGATGGCATATAGCTGTGAGGAGAGGCTGACATTCATGGGAGTGACAAGATGTAAATGTAGATGTTTGGTGTGAAGTCTGCAGACTGGAATTAAAACATGCATATTTGATTTTACTGTGAAATTGCTTCTTTAAACTTACAGCTAACTTTACCTCCAGAGTGGAGGCACCAAATATGTCTGGTTAGCTTAAAAAAAATAACCACATGGGTGGAGGGGGCTTCTGTCAAGATGCTCAGCAAGACAAGCCAAAATATCACATAGAATAAGTCAAAACATGATGTCAGTCAAACCAGCTGTCTGCAGACTTCCTGGCGAGATTAAGGACGTCAAAGCCGATGTTTTGACATCTTACATTTAAAACAAAACACAACAAAATGCTTAAGAAGTCAGGGGGATTAATACAAGCAAATCTTCGACCAATATCTTCAACGAGGACTCACTGTTCCCACAATATCTAAATCTAGGCCAGGCAATTCTAATAAAGTGCGTCATTCCTTGGCGATGTTTCAAAAAAGTGAAATTACCTCTTAAAAGGCATCAAAATGTTTCTGAAAAATATTCTGAAAGCAGTTTGTGAGAGAGGACTTTGCATCAGTTCAGTTTTCCTTATAATAGCAGAATTTGTTTTAGATTTCTGGAAATTAAAGACCTCACGTTAGTCCAAATTATCTCATGCTGGAATAATTTAAAGCATAAAATGCTGAATTACTGACACACAACTGTCTAAATAACATCTAGACAGTAAACCGCTGTGACATAATGCAGCACCATGTGGCTCCAAAACTCCCCCCGTCACACGCCAGGAATAGTCCGGTAAAGAGCAAAAGCATGTGCCCTCCCCCCACGATGAAGCCAATATAATCCAATCAATTGTGAGTTATGGATCTCGTGGCGCTCTCACGCAGGCAGTGCCACACGACCTCGCATTCAAAACAACACACAGCGCATGTGTGTTCCACAGATATCCACGTTACCTCAGTTCACTGACGGAAAATAGATGAGGCCATCAGGAAGAGAATGCCATGAAAGTCACAAAAGGACACGAGGCTTATTGAGACAGCAGATGGATGAGGTGGGTTATTAACATCAGTGGAGAAGAGTTAATACACATCAAAATTAGCATTTTTATTCAGTCCAAATCCATCCAGATAGCTAATTTTTATAACTGCTAAACAGAAAATGCAGGTAAAGAAATCCCAAGGAGGTGGAGCAGGCGATCCGCTAAGAGGAAAGTACATGGAAGTGCCTTTAGTCAAGAAACTAAACCCTCCCACGGTCCCACCCCAAAAAATCATTGCGCTATGTATCATTAATTTGTGTATGTGAGTGATATTTAAAAACTGTACTTTATGTGTTCAAACTCAAACCTCAGACGGCAGCATGCTAGCTCAGGTTTAGTTCTGCTTGGACCAAGATGACAGTAAGAAAGTCGTTATTGAACAAGAAGGCTACGACAAATTAAGCCATTTGGTAACCTTAGTTTCAAGAAGCCAAACAAGAAAAAACAGCTGCAAATCAATTTGTTTTGTTAAGCTCTTTCAAAAGTTATTGAGTTATTGTGTTAAATAAACATGACGTCAATGGTGACCAGAATAATCTGATTATGACTTGTGCTGTGAGACATTAATAAGTCTAGAAAAGCACTGCCTAAATGTAGCCGATTTTACCCTGTGTAATGACTTCAGACTGCTTGTTCTTTCAACCTAACGTTTTAAGACTAATTTAGAAACACATTTGCTATTGTTTGTTTGTATAATGTGCAAAATGGTTTCATTGATTATTATTACATTTTTGTCAAAACAAATAGCTGATCAATCAGCAACACTTTCCAGTTCCACCAGGGGAACTTGAGGCGTTCTCAGGTCAAATGATTATATATATATACGCTGGATAGCGTAGTGGTTAGACTACACGCCTTTGGAACAGAGGATCGCAAGTTCGATTCCTGCCTGGGGCGTCTGTATCCAGTAAGGGTCCTAAGGCTAGACCCCCTATGCTAAGCAAGCCTACCGCAGACATGAGCGAGACAGATAAATATGAAGGCATGCCGGCTCGGACGTCGCCCGGATCAACAAGGTCCGCGTCAGGTGTTGAGGAACCAGGGCACCCTGACGAAAAGTGGGCTACTGGAACAAGAAGGCATCGGTGGGCAAGGGACGAAAACAGGGCGTTGTTGGAATGCTACTACGCAAGTAACCCCGGCGGAAGGGGCTACATGAATAGGATGAGGGACCTATGGATTCTTCAATACCCAACATCCACAATGACGGCGAAACAACTAGTAGCTCAGTGTTCCAACATTCGAAAGAAGGGACTGCTCTCACAGCTAGAGATTGACGAGGTACAACACAAATGCTACGGCAAGGAGGAGTCAGGACGCCAGGTCAGGGGGGAGATATCATCACCCCCACCCGAGATTGGGTACATAGCCCCAAGTGCGATAGGAGAAGGATCGTTGAGTGCGAGAGGAACTGACCTGAAAAATAGGATCATGGCCAAGCTTGAAACCTGGATCCCGCGTAGCCGGTTACCAAGATTACGTGAAGTTCCCTCAGAAGGTCTGCTAGATGATGTTAATGCAGCACTACGGGCAATACCTACAACCACGATTACCGACACTAACAAGCTGATCTACAATACGGCAACAGTGATCAGTGAGATGCTTGGCTACAAGTTGAACAGCGACAAGGGGCAGTACCCTCCATGGAGAAGGAGGCTAGAGGGCAAGATCAAAGTAGCACGGAGGGAGGTTAGCCAACTAACGGAGTTGCAGAAAGGTGCGACAAAGAAGGTGCCTAAGAAATACAGCAAGCTGTCCATACCTGAGGCCTTGGAAACTGCCAAGCAAAGACTCACAGCCTTGGCCAGCCGCTTGAGGAGGTACACCAGAGAGATAGAAGGCAGGAGAATAAACCAGCTGTTCTCCACAGAACCAGCAAAGGTGTACTCTCAGTGGCAAGGGAACAATAAGAGAACAGCATCACCAAGGCTGGAGACGGAGCAATACTGGAAGAGCATATGGGAGAAGGATGCAACCCATAACGGCAATGCTCAGTGGCTAGAGGATCTGAGGGCTGACCACAGCGACCTCGCTGAACAGGGTCCAGTAACCATCACAGTGGCAGATATCCAAGAAAGGGTCTCCAGTATGAAGAGTTGGACAGCACCAGGGCCCGACATGGTTCACGCCTACTGGCTGAAGAAGCTGACTGCACTCCACGAGCGTCTGGCAGCACAAATGAACCAGCTGCTAGTTAACGAGAGACACCCGGAATGGCTAACTGAAGGCCGGACGGTCCTGATCCCCAAGGACCCCAAGAAGGGACCGGTCCCCTCCAACTACCGACCAATAACCTGCCTCAGTACTACATGGAAGCTCCTGTCAGGCATCATATCGGCTAAGATGAACAGGCACATGGGTCAATACATGAGCGGGACACAGAAAGGAATTGGCAAGAATACCAGAGGCGCAAAACACCAGCTACTGGTAGACAGAACAATCAGCCGAGACTGCAAGACCAGACTGACCAACCTGTGCACTGCCTGGATTGATTACAAGAAGGCCTATGACTCAGTGCCCCACAGCTGGATACTGGAATGCCTAGAATTGTACAAGATCAATGGGACCCTAAGAGCCTTCATCAGGAACTCAATGGGGATGTGGCGTACAACACTAGAGGCCAACTCCAAGCCCATAGCACAAGTCACCATCAAGTGCGGGATCTACCAAGGAGATGCTCTGTCCCCACTGCTGTTCTGCATAGGCCTGAACCCCCTCAGTGAGATCATTAACAAGACTGGCTACGGATACCGACTACGGAACGGAGCAGTTGTCAGCCACCTCCTGTACATGGATGACATCAAGCTGTATGCCAAGAGTGAACGAGACATCGATTCACTGATCCACACTACCAGGCTATACAGCAATGACATTGGAATGTCGTTCGGACTGGAGAAGTGTAGTCGGATGGTAACAAAGAGAGGGAAGGTAGTCAGAACTGAGGGGATTGAACTACCAGAAGGCAACATTGCAGACATAGAGGACAGTTACAAGTACTTGGGGATCCCGCAGGCGAATGGGAACCATGAAGAGGCCGCTAGAAAAGCTGCAACCACCAAGTACCTGCAGAGGGTCAGGCAAGTCCTGAGGAGTCAGCTGAATGGTAAGAACAAGATCCGGGCCATCAACACGTACGCCCTGCCCGTGATCAGGTACCCTGCTGGGGTAATAGGCTGGCCAAAGGAGGAGATAGAAGCCACTGACATAAAGACAAGAAAGCTCCTTACCATGCATGGAGGGTTTCACCCCAAATCCAGCACCCTGAGGCTGTACGCTAAGCGGAAGGAAGGGGGCCGGGGACTGGTGAGTGTCAGCACCACAGTCCAGGATGAGACAACGAACATCCAAGAATACATTGGGAAGATGGCCCCAACTGACCGAGTGCTCAGTGAATACCTCAGGCAGCAGAAACCCAAGAAAGAGGAGGGAGACGAGGAACCATCATGGAAGGACAGGCCCCTGCACGGTATGTACCACCGGCAGATAGAGGAGGTGGCTGATATCCAGAAATCCTACCAGTGGCTGGACAAAGCTGGACTGAAAGACAGCACAGAGGCACTAATCATGGCAGCACAAGAACAAGCTCTGAGCACAAGATCCATAGAGGCTGGGGTCTATCACACCAGGCAAGACCCCAGGTGCAGGCTGTGTAAAGATGCCCCAGAGACAATCCAGCACATAACAGCAGGGTGCAAGATGCTAGCAGGCAAGGCATACATGGAACGCCATAACCAAGTGGCCGGCATAGTGTACAGGAACATCTGTGCCGAGTATAACCTGGAAGTCCCGAGGTCAAAATGGGAGATGCCCCCAAGGGTGGTGGAGAATGACCGAGCTAAGATCCTGTGGGACTTCCAGATACAGACGGACAAAATGGTGGTGGCTAACCAACCGGACATAGTGGTGGTAGACAAACAGAAGAAGATGGCCGTAGTGATCGATGTAGCGGTTCCGAATGACAGCAATATCAGGAAGAAGGAACACGAGAAGCTGGAGAAATACCAAGGGCTCAGAGAAGAGCTCGAGAGGATGTGGAGGGTGAAGGTAACGGTGGTCCCCGTGGTAATCGGAGCACTAGGTGCGGTGACTCCCAAGCTAGGCGAGTGGCTCCAGCAGATCCCAGGAACAACATCGGAGATCTCTGTCCAGAAGAGCGCAGTCCTGGGAACAGCTAAGATACTGCGCAGGACCCTCAAGCTCCCAGGCCTCTGGTAGAGGACCCGAGCTTGAAGGATAAACCGCCCGCAGGGGCGTGCTGGGTGTTTATATATATAAATAAAATCTCTTCAGTAGGTTCTGGGTCTACCCCAGGGTCTCCTCCCAGTTGGGCGTGCCTGGAAAACTTCCAAAAGGAGGTGCCCAGGAGGCATCCAAACCAGATGCCTTAACCACCTTACTATCTCCTTTCAACATGAAGGAGCAGGGGCTCCGCTCTGAGACTTCTATCTGACCTCCCCACCCTGTCTCTAAGGCAGAGGCTAGCCAAACTTCCGACCTTTGTATTTGCAACTTTATGCTTTCGGTCATCACTCAGCTCTCACAAACATAAGTGACGGCTGGAACATAGACTCTCTGCTCTGGTAAAATCGAAAAAGACACGTTCCGCTCAATCCTCTCTTGACTAAAACTGTCTGGTACAATGCTTTTATTATTGATGACATTACACCAATCCGCCAGCCCAGCTCGTGCTCCACCTTTTCATCAGTCATGACTAAGGCATCCCCAGCAGCCAAAAGGTCATTCCCAGCTCCTTCTCCTGGGGATGCCACAACCCACTGGGACCACTTTTTTCCACCAAAGACCCATGGTCTAAAAGGTTCCCGTGTGGCCTAGCTCTGATTAAAATTATATTTAAGGCTTCAACAAACAAAAAACATCCCATATTCCCCAACTGTAAATTAGAGTATTAAATCGCAGAGGTTTTCTAGCATTAACTGTTAGCTTGTCATTTAGTAACTGTGGTCAAGAGTTCCTACCAGCAGCATGCATCCCGACAGTCTGGCAGGCCTGAACACCTGCAACAATAACTCGAAAGAACTATAAAGAAACTTTAAACAAACATAGAAAACAACAGGCAAATATTATGACTTCATACTTATTTGCCTGTTCAGTTGACATGCTTCCATGTCTCTCCTCTCACCCACCATGTGCACGCAGAGCAGCACTTGCACAGCTCACCTATTTGTCTTGTGTCACTCAGTTAGCATTATAGCAGACCGAGAGCGCTCCAGTATGTGCAACATTAAATATACTCACGCTGACCTCACCAGTTCCACTTATTTTTCTGTGAACAACTGCCAGACTGTGATCAAGAAGCTGTGTTCAGTTTGGTGTTGTACACTTTAAAGGCCATATTAAATAAACCTCCAACAGCTTCCAGTGGCTTTGCTGCCATCCATTCATGAAATCATTCCTTCATCAGAGTGCCCTTGTTCACTTCCACTGCTGATGCTAACAGGAAATAATGTGGTTTCCTGCCAAGACCTCAGAACCCAGACTAACACCACAGGTTACGATATGTATTCTGATAACAGCCTGTTACATAAGGTCCTTTCAAAAACAAACACTGCTAATGCGCTGAACTGAAGAAGTTTCTCAGATGAGAGGTGAAACATCTTCAAGAAACTTTAAGCTCATTAGATTACCATGACCTGGATGACTGAGAACCTACGCAGACACTGCTAATGAATAACAGCTATACAGTATATGCTTCACTTCCAAAATAAATAATAAATGTAAGAAAAGGTCATATGAAATGTTTGCTCTTTTTCGATGTATGTGTTCCACATATTCATTATCTACCAGCAGCCACAGTGCAGTGCATTACATAATCTGTGGTTCATGAAGCGTGCAGGGTGTAGAATATGACAGGATGAAGGAGGAGGAGCGTGAATACCGCCTTAAGAAATGTGCTATGCAGATCAACTGAGCACACATCTGAGCAGTGTATGTCATGCCTCGGAGCCAAAGAGAGCCAGATAGGGGGCAAGTGTTGATGGAGGTGCCTTGGGCATGTGTAATGGATAGTGTATCATGCTCACTGAGCATTAGACTGGTTCTGTTCTGCCTGTCTGCCTACATGTGCAACCCCCCCACTACCACCACCACCCAAACTCCTACCACCCCCCTGCCCTCCCTTAATCTTACGTAGGGGCGGGGGCATCCAGGCAGAAGAGGCTGCGACACTGAGCCAATTGGCAACAACAACAAAAAAATAAATAAATAAATAAATAAACAAAAGATGAGGAAAGGGGGGTATTTTTTTTTCCACTGGATAAACTCTCATCTTCCCGCTTCCTGCTCCCACCCATTTGTTTCCCCCCTACACATCCATCAATCATCTGTCTGTGCTTCTAACTAATGGAAAAATAGCGTCCAGCGTGACTGCGGCCTGTGTGGCCGAGCGGAGAAGCCTTACCGAGCGTTAATGTCACCCCCTCCACAAGAGGAAAAGATACGGGTGCGGTCCAACACACATATGCACACATATCCCGGGTGACCTTGATTTGAGTGCAGCATGCATGCAGATTTCCTTTTTTGTCTTTTCCAGGAGAAAAAAAAAATAGCTGGGAAGCTTGATTCCGATAAGAGATGCCAAAATATACACACATGCACTCCACTTTCAGTTTGATCACCAGAGCGAGGGAGAAGTGGCGTTCTCAAATGGGAAAACCCTTCAAAGACCGTGCTCCTGGTTATTCCCATTACACCTTCTATGTGTGTGTGTGTGTGTGTGTGTGTGTGTGTGTGTGTGTGTGTGTGTGTGTGTGTGTGTGTGCGTGCATGCTAAATCAGAAGCCAGGTCATGTCCAAGTCAATGCCTTGTTTGCAGAACATAAAAGTGGCCTGATCTACTGCAACAAGACACATTTGTTTTTCAGATGTATGCAAATCGACATCCCTTTGTCACTGCTTTGACTGATAAAACATCATGGCCCAAACACGGTTAGATCCTTTGGAGACTTTGCACTCCATAGCTAGATATTTCATTTTCATGAAATCATATTAGGGTTGGGAGGTGACACTGAAGACGTGTCCAGCTGGGTATCTGTTTGGAAAAAAAAAAACCTGACTCTTTCTGTAATTTCCACAGAAACTGACCAGTGTCGCATTCCCTGAACCCTAAAATGATACTTGTGCTGACCAACATTCACGTGTTTGCTGCTTTTAACTGCATTCGGGAGAAAAAAGGCAGCGATTCCAGTACAGTGACTCCATTTTTCCCCTCTCAGCATTCGTCTTTCCACGGGTTAAATATAGCATCGTAGAAAACACGCGGGAATAGAGGACGGGTGAAAGACAAGCATGTGGACGGGTGAGGAAGAAGAAAAAAAGCGCAGGGGTTTACAGAATTAGTAAGGGCTATATTTAGTCCAAGAAAGAGAGCATCACCGCTGCTTAGAGCACCATCACTGGTCTCCTCCTCCTCAACAAGGGATGCAATCAATGGAGAGCTGGAGAGTTTCATACATGTTTCCAATCCTTTACAAACAATTTCTCATTCTCCTTTAGTTTGGAAACCCAAATTCTTTCTTCACCGAAAGTAACAATGAAACTGAAATTTAAGGGCTTTGGAGAGAGAAAGGTTTTTCCCAGTAGTAGTCATCGTGTGGACCAAAAAAAGCCATTTTAGCCTTTCTTCCCGTTTTTGCCTCATGTGTCCCAGAAAACCAAGGCCATCCATGACTAATCGTCTAGAGCACAACCCCTTCGTTCTTAGTTTGAAAGTTCGGTTGTTGATAACCAGACAGCAACCTCTGAGTCCGAATAAAAGTCAGCACAGTAGTGCCAAAAACTTGTTATGGTGGACGATTGAGGTTGGGAGCAAAAGTAAGTCAATGCCCAGAGACGCTCATGTGCTGACTGTGAGGCTCACCCTCTACAGATGGATACAGATGGTCTTTGAACAGTAGTCCCTGTTCTGCTCTAGAGATCCACCACAAACTGGAGGGTCTAACCAGAACCCACAGCAGGTGGAGAACTGCTTCATTTGTCTGTCCACAGGACATAGTGGCATTGTAAAGCGCTTTGGGTGCCTTGAAAAGTGCAATATAAATCCAATCCATTATTATTATTATTATTATAACAGAAGCACCTAATATGGTATTATTTAATAATGCATGCACACATGAGCTGCAACCAAGAGCTAACCTGCTTATATTCTTTTTGGTTTGATGTGTTTTGTTCTTGAAACAAAAGGTTATTTAGGACACACACTCTGACTCCATAGTAAAAAAAACAACATTCACAGATAGTGTAGTCTTTTGCTTTTCAATATATTTTTACTGGAACTTTGAGATGTAAACAACTCAGGGCCTCAGCTGCCTTATAGCTGCCCTGCTAGCCTGAACGTGACAGTAGGTCGACTAAAGAAAAGAACACAAATAAGACGGATAGACAGTGTGGGGTGTTTTTCTCCTAATGACCCGGGCAGCTGTGTCTAAATTATCACAGAGTTGCTGCCATTGCTTTGGCAGTAGCAGGATGGGGTTTGGTGGGGGCAGGTTTAGAGAAGCCACCCCCTGAATTCTCCCTCATTAACAAGCCAAGATGATGGAGGTGGGGGTGGGAAGCTGGAGAAGGAAGAGCGGGAGCACTCTCACTAGACCCCTGGGAGGAGACAGCAGTTCATAAGCAGCCAAGCTTTAAAATTGGGCGTTTGTCTGCGGCAGGCATCAGGTGGATAAAAACACCTGCCTCGCTCATATGTCAGGCCCCGGGCTGCAAATATTCAGGTTAAACACAGGCACTGACTCATGGGTGAGTCATGGGTGAGTCACGGCTTCAGCAGCGAAGCAGAGGTGTGATGGAGAGTCAGATTTCAATTGTATCAACCTGCAGATTCAGTGGGCTGTCCCTGAGCATGTTACGAGTATCAGCTGTGGTTCTCAGCTGATTAAAAGCTCTAAGTATCGGACTTCCAGTGAAAAAGGAAGCTGGGAGCTTGCTGGGATATGGTGATTGGAGTTTTCCGCAGTGTGGGAGAGTTAAGTGATGTTGTGGCAAGCATTTATTAGATTGCAGAAACAGGCAAGTGGAAAACTTCACCGCTGAGACACAAGGAAAAGGTTTTGCCTCATGGCAGTTTGTTTTTACAGACAACATATAAACTATGTTTGCTGACAATCCAGCCTGATGGCCTCATTAAGATTCACTTTAAACCAAAAGCATTAGCAGGCACCTCCTTTTTAACCCCATCAACCACTGCAAAAACAGTCCAGCTCTGCTAGGATGCTGAGTTACTCCATTCCCAAAAATGTATGTCCTCCATCCACAGCTAGTACTGACACAGTAAGAGGATTAGAGTCACACACACACACAAACAGAGAGAGAGAGAGAGCACTGTTGCCATTTTCTGATGATGGATTAATCCAAAACATGCCACCAGTCCAATGCTGTTATGACATGCTTCAAGCCTAGCTGGTCCGAGATGATGATTATGATGATGTAACCGCTGAAGCTCTGGCGCACAAGAGGAAAAGGATGAGCTCCACAATGTGCCATTTATCAGAGTTTGGCATGCAGACACACAAAGGACCCAGTAAGATTAGTGCCGCAAGTATAAAACTCTCTTTGTGCACTTAAACAGTTGCAAGAGTGAAGAAAAAAAGATGAACCCTGTCAACCCGAACACTGAAAGATGTGCTGTGCGCTACGCTCACACTCCCTTGTTTGCCCTCTTCTGAAATTTTGCCCCAGGTTTTGTGCAAGTGATGATACCTCTATATGACAGCGCTGATGATGTTAGGTACTTTGGAGGTTTTAGGTGATGAGTTCTGACAAGTGAGTCCACATGCAAGCACCTTGCACAACAGCACAGAACTCACATTGTGTCAAAAACAGATGGTCCATATGGAAGGGGAAAAAAAATGCCCTTAATGAACTTTGATGCACTCAATAAACAGTTATATGATCAACTGCCACCATCCTGCAGCTAGTCCTACCTTGCCACATGGAGTTATGGCTCTGTGTTTACGCTCCTCATTGTCCTGGGGTGAATCACTCCAACGTGCTGCCATCATTTCATTCCAAGCCGCAGAGGGGGAAGAAGTCCTTTAGAGCCCACATTTAGGACGAGAGGAGGGGGGATTAAACCAAAGAAAGAAAGATAGAAAGAAAGAAAAAAGAAAAGAAAAAATGGGTAGGGGAAGATCCTAATCCACACCGTCTTCCTTCTTCATGTCCATCAATGGCTCAAACCTACGCACAAATAATTATAAAAAAAAAAGTTAAACTAAGTCAAGCTTTTGCAGACTTTTGCAAGCCTTTAGAAAATTACTACAGCCACTGAACGCCACATCCTTGCATCATTATTGATAGAAAACAACACGTCTCTAATAGACTTTATACCGCCTTAAATTCTTACAGAATTAGAAATATGACAGCGATATCGTAGCACACAGATACCAAAGTGGGAAATCAGTCAGCACCTGTCTAAAATCTAGCTCTAGTTCAATTGAGGGAGAGCTAAAAGTGAGCGGTGGCAGGTGCATAGGGGGAGTGGGTTTGTTTTCTTTAAACGAATGCTTTTAATTAAAGACACACCTGAAATAATAATCTGCACAAATATATGCGCGTTAAATGAAAGCGTTATTCGTGACTCCATGGGGAGGAAAGTGCACATCAAGCCCCACGTATGCCACTGCGATGTAAAGGCAATACATCAGCCACCGTGTATAATACTATACGCTGCTCACTCTCTCTCACACATGACACAAAGGCTGCAGAAAAAGCAACATTTTTGTTATTTTTCGGCTACTTTAAACAACAAAATCGTCCCCTGTGGCTATGAATACGGTTCCCTGTTGCCAAATACTAACCAGGCGGACGACAGGTTGTTGCCATAAATGCGAACATTGAAAAAAAGAGAAAAAGAAGAAACCCATACCTATTACAAATTCAGAAAATAACGCCCAAAAATATCCAAAAAAAACACACAGTCCATATTTCTGTTGAGAGTAGACAAGCCTCCGTCGAGCCAAAGATGGGTTAAAAAGGCTGTCAAGAGATTACAAAGCGGGATATTCAGTCTCCTTACAGAGCTGCACTGACTGAGCGCTCAGGCTCACTACCTGTTAGGAAAAACACACTGGAAAAAATACGGAAAACGCCCTTCAGTGTACATTTCTCCGTCAGGGAGACCCGACGAAAATTAAACCTCATTCATTTCCACTCATTTGCGTGTTTCACTTCGATGTTAAATTTCTCCAAATAGAGACAAAAAAGTAACGTGTACTCCTATGTGGTCCCGGTTGGCGGCGCGACAATCTGTACATAGATTGACGAATCTCCGGACCAGCACAAAGCTCCGCCCCTCGGCCTTGCCTTCCCGCTGGTGGAAACCCAATCAGGTGATCAGTTTAAATTTGGAATTTTAAAGCGGGCCAATGGAAAGCATTGTTACATAACAATTTCAGTAAAAGGTAGAAGCTGGTTCATTCTGGTTACTGGATGAAAACTATTATTTGCTACATTGTTACTATAGTATTTTATGTTACACTAAGTTTGTATTCCGGTGTGTACGGTATTTCTTACCCCAGTCTATGAACAAAATGTATTTTTTACCCATATATTTTTTTTTCTAATTAATTTTCCAGTTAATTTTTATTAAAGCATAACATGTTGTACACACTGAAAAATAATTTCAAAGTACTATACATACTCCTTATAAATCTTCTGATGTAGTTTTTCTGATAACACTTTTTCATTTAAACTCAAAATAAATTTGAGAACAGAAGCTTTACTCTTTGTTTGAACAGGCTTGTTACTATGTTACCACTTTTATATTCAAATACAGCTTCATGTTTTTACATGACTGAGATTGTCTTTTTAAATTCAGTAATGGAAAATTTAAATAAATGAATGAATCAATAAATAAAAGAGGGGCTTCTCAAGTGGTTTCCTAATCTTAAGTACTTTAGCACTTTATTTTTGCTTTAGTGCTTTATACGTATTGTCAATCTGCTTATCTGAAAATTACCGAAGTACTGAACTCCTTACCCTCCCACCCCTTTTTAAATCATCTTCCAATACTGATGACTAATGATCGGCATTCGTGACAATGACAGGGACAACTATACACTCACAGAATAAACAGCTAGTCATTTGCTAATCAGCACTTTATTCCTATACTGTGTCAATAAGCCATTTAAGCCTTTTAAAGACAGCAAATGAAATCACAAGAACATCATTGTAAATACTGAGGGGGGAAAAAGGCTTGAGGGCTACACATATGCCGAGCTTCTAACATATTTGCCTTTCCATTATCAACTGTAACAGCAGTGTCCTTAACTTTATTACGGTGACATGTAGGGCATGGCAGCCACATGGGGCTCCGCAGAGCATGAAAAAACAGGGATGCCCAGCTGATCCGGACAAAGACAAAGACTGACAGTGTTCTGTTTGCAGGCTACTCCAGCAGCACAATAGAAGATAGGACAATAGGACTCTTTTCACCCATACTGTGGTGAGGTTTCCCCGGTTTCAGAGAGCATCTCTATTGTCTAAAGAGCCGGTGCACCCTCATTCAGACAATGGGGAACTTTAAAATGATTCAAGTGAGACTCTTGCATTATGTGATGGTAAACATGAGGTTCATATTCATTTAATTTGTTTACTGAACCCGTGCCACATTATTCAATGCAGTTGACATCAAGTGTTATTCTGCATCAGAGACAAAACTCAGTTGGAGGTGGAGTATTTTCCCACACAAACAACCCACAATCTGCTTCTCTATGAATCACACGTGTGCATAAAAATTCTCCAGAAAACTATAAAATAAAAAATAAAACGTTTTACTGGTTTCTGTTTACGTGGGGCTTTCCCTCCACTTCAGTTACTTCAACACTGCAGACTCTGACGTGCACAACACATTGAGTGCACGCAGTTCTGTTTTTATGAATGGTGAGGACAGAGGATTTTAGATCAATGAACAAAGCTCATTGAGAGCTTGTAGAAAGTCTGCAGGCTGCTGTATTCGAGTGGGTGAAACCTCTTTCATATCTCACTGAAGCAGATAAATCTCCCCTGCATTTTTCCAGGGTTTCAAACTTTGTTTAAAATACTTTCACTGCTGATTCCATCGTGCCAAACGCTGCAGAGTCAGACTGACTCAGACATTCAGCAGAGAGGAGATTACCAGCTCTCTCGTGGCAGCAAAATGCTTGGCTGGATTAGTACATCACATGAAGCCCAAGTTCAAAGCCCAGCAGCGTTAGGATTAGGACAGGTGGAAACGCCTTTCCAGCACAGCATGCTGAGTGTATGTAAAATAGGTTCTCAACAACCCATGAGGCATAAACAATCTTTGGGCAAGGTTTACATTCATCAGACATGGCATATATAACTTCATTAAGGATTTTTTTAAGCTGTAGCAGAGTTTGAGAGTTTAAGAGGATGAGGATCACTCCCTACTCCAGGTTGTGTAAGTGGATCTGGCACACAGTTTGATGACTGGATGAAAGTCAGCGGCAGTCAATCTATCAAGCACACTGGACAGCCAGTCACTGAGTGGAATACAGAAGCGGAGAGGATGTTCTTTCTATTTGTGTACTGAGACACGTCAGTAAAAGTGAAGCAGTATTTTATTAAGATCCAAATTCTGTTAATTAATATTATGCATATATATAATAAATGGGTAGAGTAAAAAGTCCAGTACATAATAATTTATTTTAAAGCTGAATCTGCAAGCATAAAGAAATAACAAGGTTTTTGTGTTAATTAGTGAAATTTAAAGTTTCAAACATATTTTTCTAATCAAGCTCTCAGAAACAAAAGGTTGTGCAATGATTGTATTTCACAAAAATTCTGTTCTTTTTTGTTTTTTTGTTAAGCCAAAGCTGATGTGTGATAAAATGAAGACAGTGTGGCAGAGCCAAAAACTGCAATTCATCTAATGGCCACTTGACGTTGGTTTCAAAAGTGAGTCAGGCTCCATTGACTCCTGTGTTAAAATACCCAACTTTACAGCAGAAATAAACACCTTTAAAGCCTGTAATTTTAGCCGTAATTACAATTTTCTGCTCATCCGTGTTCTGCCACTTATCCAGGTCCACAGGGTAGCTATCTAAAGTGGATCTATTGCTCATTAGGGAGGTTGTGTGTTTGCAATCTGCTGGCAGTCCAGGTACAGCCCATCTACCCGAGGAGAGCTTTGTTGTTGATGGAGGCAGTGTACAGCGAATGTGGAAAAAACACTCTTGAGGGTCAAGAAGGTCTGGTGTCGCTCGCTTCCCTATTCTGGCCTACTTGGCAATGTGCACTTGGGTTTTTGGAGGACTACATGTGAGCATATGTTGGGTAGTGGGTGGAAATGGTGGGTGGAAACCCCTCTCCTTGCTGTCTGATTTCATAAACAACAAATTGGTTGTGGGGTACAGGACCACAAATTACGCTTTAGCAGAGATACCCTACCCAGCTAAGTCTGCCAAAACACAAGACACACCATCCACAATAAGAAACATGTTAGGTGTGTGATCACAACTGTACAGGGTTTTTTTTATGACTTAGCTGCTTAAATGTACATAATGCTTACTGCTGTGCATTATTGGCTACATATTATTATTATTATTATTATATAAAATGCTTTTTTGTGTGTTTAAATGTGCTAAAAATGGTACAGAGAAGCTTGTACTCTGGTTTTCGTGAGTTAAATTCTGGTATCTTATTTATTTGTCATCAAAATTAGCATATGTTTGTGTTCTTCCATTCCCTATGCAGAGCTAGTCTAACAGACTGCTGGCTGTGTATTTAACAGACATGAAATGTCAACCTCTCCTCTAATGGTAGAAGAGCCAAATAATTGCCATCAGGAAAAAAATATGCCTCATCTGCTGTGCTGGTGAGATGTAAATCTATCCAGCTGGCTGTTTCTAACTACAGGCTTTATATGTCAGATGCAGGGATGTGTGGCCATTCAAATGCACAATTCCCATTTTGTTCCTTTTGTACTGATCGCAGTTTACCTGTAGCCTACTTTCTGCGGTCATCCCCAACCTCTGTTCCCTCGACGAAGCGCTACAAAGCTGCAGCATGTGAACCCTACAAGGCTTTTTGTCCCTTCCTCCTTTCACCAAACTCTGCATGGAGGTGAAGGACAATGGCCTGCGAGTTCCCAGGGCAGCGCAGGAGGGCATTAGCGCTGGGATAAGTTAACAACTACCTCCAAGTGCTGATGTCTTATGATAAGGATACACAGCAGTACAATGGGGGTATTTGTAGCTCAGACTGCACAGAGCTCAAAACCAGACAGCTGTGTGATTTATTTGTAAGTTTTTCCTATTTCTTATCTCACACCTCTGCAAGATTCACAAACAAGAGCTGAAATCTGACTAAATCCAGGGTTCCCCTAAATATAATAGCTAAGGTGCTGTGAAACCTGAGAGTGTTTTCTAATGCAGGAGCTGAGTGCTCCAAACCTCCCAGAACTCCTTTGTTTGCACTCATTCATATTATCCAAATAGCAACTCATTTAACAGGTCATTTAATGCGGAGAGGCCTTGTAGCTGGAGACGCATCATTACCTTTGGCTTGGAAACATGTTTTTAAAATGTGAGAAAAACACACATTTGATTTTTGAATTACTACAGAGAGACGATGAGAAAAAAATGAATTTCCTTTTAATATATTCTTTCAAGCCAAGAATCACTTCACATCTTGGTGGCCTCTACATGAAACAGCGAACGCAGTCACAAGTTATCGGCATTAAGTGATGAAGACACCGACTAAGAGTAAACATAAACACACTAATTATTTCATCTTCTTTTAGCTGAGATGCGATTTCAAGAAATCTTTTTAGATCTTTCGAAGGATACCTCCGTGTATACATGCATTCCTGTTATGTGATGTGACGGCTGTTTGCAGTTTCAGGTGATTGAGAATCAAGAGCGCTTAGCCACATGATAACACTCCCCGAGTGCTTGCTATGCAGTGAAGCGTGCTCTGGTCTGTCTGTCGATACGCACAATTGACTCCTTTAGACTTAAACCTCACTATGAGTGTGTGTGTGTGTTTGTTTGTAGAGAAGGTTCCTCTAGACTGCAGATATTTTAATGTGGCAAGTGTAGAGCAAGCCTTTTTTCCGGAAATCAGGAGCTCAGACAGTAAACATACATACATAATATAAATATGCAGTGATTCTTTGCGGCTCAATCACACTAAAGTAAAAGGCCTCATGAGTAGGAAAAATTGATGGTTACCCGATTTTATTTTTGATGTCAGACGTCAGACATCGATTACAAGTACTCGCGTTGCCCAGATGTTGAGCTTGTTGGTCGTTCAACTTCTGGGCAACCAGTTTCAATCAGAAGGTGATTACAGAGTTCGCCTGGTGAGAGACAAAGTGTCTCCATTGATTATGGTATGACTCAGACTGACTGCAATCATTCTCAGACAGAGTGGCAAAAGTTTGCAAATAATTGTTGTCTCGTTTTTAAATGCAGGTGGATTCCCAACACAACAATTTGAGTCTCTTTTCAGTAAGGGACTCGACTCATCTGGTTGCCAAATGTTTATAATTTGGTTAAATTCCTTTATGAAAGCAAGGCTGCTTTGCACTTCAACTATGACTGGCTGAGGACTATTTTTTATGACTTGTTATTCTTTAGTTTTGAACTTTTGCTTTCAATTCAGGTTTGTCTCAGTTTGTTTCCTGAGTGTGTATGCTCCTTTTAGTTTAGTTTTTTTTTTTTTGACCAAGCTACTAAACACTAAAGCTAAGGGCATTTCCTGTATATATATATATATATATATATATATATATATATATATATATATATAAATTAAAATTTACTTTATTTAAAATGAGAGTGTGGCTTCCCATGATGCACTGTGTGTTTCTCTTTGACTTACTATGAGTTTATACACCACTCCTCATTTATTATTGTAGTTATTCATTAGTTATAATTCATTTTAGGTCCTGTTTGCCTTCTCTCATGCCCAACCGGTCAAGGGAGATGGCAAAGCCTCTCTGAGCCTGCTTCTGTTGGAGGTTTCTTCCTGTTAAAAGGTATTTTTTTCTTCCCACTGTTGCCAAGCGTTTGCTCATAGGGGGTCATCAATAATTGTTGGGGTTTTCTCTCTATCATTGTAAGACCTTTACCTTACAATATCAAGCACCTTGAGGTGACTTTGGTTGTGATAAGGTGCTATACAAATCAAAATGAATTGAATGGTTTTAGTATTTTAGCACAAATATTCCACATGTTATGGTACTGTAATCTTTATGTGGTTAGGTAAAATTTCTCATTGGTGTTGGCCACATACAGTTTCCCGCTAATGTGTTTTGGCTTGAGAGTAATGTAAATGTCAGATATGACTTGAATACAAATACACATATTTATTTATAGATTAAGAAAACAAAAATTCATTTTTCTTTTAGCTAAAGAATTTTTGTTTTAAAAGTCACTCAAGTAACGTAACACTGAAATTACAATTTTGTAGTTTCCAGCTTTCACGGCACTTTTGTCAAGGCCACGTGGACTCCCACGGGCCAAGAAATTATTTTTCCTAATTAGTCAGGCTTGTGCATCTTTGCCTTACGCTCAAAGGTATTGCAACTTTTAGCAAGTGAAAGTAAAAACATCTACTGTCAAACGCTACACATACATCATCCTATATAGAGAAGGTCAAACTTACACAGGAAAAAAAAACCCCACTGACAGAAACAAGCAGATACAGTGTGGTGTGGAGATGCAGTACCCACTGTATGCTGTGGGCGTCATCCGGGTATGAGGATGCCAACGTCCATAAGCTCTCTCCATCTGTCACCAGCGTCCTGTCCTGGTGGGCGGCTTGTCTTTCTTTTATTTAACACTTTCTTTGTTGCAGTGTGAATCTCATCAACATGCAAATAAAGAATGAGGCAATAACTGAATTAAATGCCTTTTAATTCACACATAAAAACATTTCACAGTGTCCATCCAGCACTGAATTGTAATGAAGACCAACCCCCCCTCCCAAATTGTTACAACAACGGGAGAGAAATATGTGCTGCTGTAAAACTGAGTATAACTAATGGCTTCATGTCTTCTCATATCTTGTACTTCATCTTTCCTGTTCTGCTGAGGACACAGATATGCTGAAATGACAAGGGGTGATAAAAAAACAAAACAATTAGCTTTGCGATCATTTTTACAAACTTTAAATTCCATTTGCAGCATGAAACCATAAAAACCAGCAAATTTGAAAAGAGAAGAAAGTGATCTCCAAAGATATGACTCATTCATTAATCTAGCTTTGGGTGTCCTGGGGATTCAACTCATATTTCTTCTGTGGGATGAGGACAGATAAGAGGGTAAGCTTTAACTCTGTCTGATTATCAGAGCCTAACCTCTACATTCCACAGGTCACACGCCTTCAAACTTTCATAACGAATACCACCCCCCTCAAACATGGACAAGAGCCACACACACAACCATACAGTACAAACAGTGCATGCTGCACATACTGTACGTGACTATGGGAGTCAAGCTTAGTGTTTCACATGAGTAAGAGGTAAATTCGAGGTCACGTTTCACAGATAAAAACAGCAGGGTCCATATAGATTTGAACTTATCGCTTTCAGAAAGACTTGAATTAAACTGAATTCATATCAAAAAGAAAGTGAGAATATTTACAGAGGAACAACAGCCTAAAGAAAAAAACTAATCTAAATAATCCATATGTTTTACTATATTTCCACTAAAAGTAAACAGAAATAAACCGATAGAAAAAGATTGTGCAAATGCTTGTGTAGTAATTTAAAGAAAGCAAGGAAAATACAGAGTAATTATAAATTGTGGGTCATGTGCTGAGCTTCAGCAGAAAGAATAATGATATAAAAGCACAGGAAGAGGTAATCCTTCTCAAATTAAAACATGGAACAAAAATAAAATGCATGTACATTATTATTTGAGTTCTGACCAGTGCTTATTTATTTAGCTTATTTCACTACCTTAACGCATTGTTACCTACACAGGGTTTAATATTTTTTACCTTCTGTGTTAAGCACATTGCGCTTACAGTAAGTAACCATGTGTCCTGCTCTTAGTGGTGTAATGCCATTTGGAGGTTGGAGTTTCTAGGAATTTGAACCAAGTGGATGGGGGCTTGGAAATAAGTAGTTTATCATAGGTATAGAATAATTCAACATTAAGGGTTATCTTCTGCTGTTTTTAAGACTGGGTTGTAGTTTGGTGACTATTAAAAATGTGCATTTAACAATGTGCAAAAGATAGATGATATTTGTAAAGTGTGAATAGTGTGTGGATTTGGATATTGAAGAGGAAGGCTTTGCAGGTATAGCGCTCAGTTTATTTTATGCTTGAATTAGCAGGTTGAAGCAGGATAAATGATAATGGAAAACAAAGGAGGGCAGAGAAGCTATCCTTGCCTAGAACCCCTGCGTAAAGTGAAGCACTGTGATATTAGTTCATTGGTAATAACTGCTGCCATTGGTGCTGTGCAGTCCACTCTATTCTCCAGAGGAACTTTTACATAGCTTAAAATAAAACAGCAGTCTTCTTAATCCTAACATTTAGAAGCAGTGGATAAATCTGTGTTTTTTGTTCAACTTAAAGCACTTTAGAACAATTTTTCAGATTAATATTTGTGCTACAGTTTGAATCTTGACTCAACAACAACGTACGCTCACTGTACACTGTATTTGGTACCTCTTGCTAGTCCTGGGTTGGACCTCTTTTGTCTTTAGAAGTGCCTTGATTCTTCATGACACAGATTCAACAAGTTCCTGGAAACATTCCTCAGAGATTTGGGGCCGTACTGGCATGATAGCATTACACAGTTGCTGCAGAACTAGACAGCTGCACTTCTATGTGGACGCCATTGCGTTCCACCAAATCCAAAACTTGGATTGAGATCTGGTGACTGTGGAGGCTACTTGAGTACAGTGAGGTCACTGTCATGTTCAAGAAACAAGTTTGATGTGATTTAAACTCTATATTATGGTGATTTTATCCTGCTGAAAGGAGTCATCACAAGGTGGGTACACTGTGTCAGAAAAGAGCTGTGGGCCAAAGTGTGCCAAGAAAAAATGTTCATGTTCGAAGTCACCTAAGAACACTTTCCTCCCCATTTGGTTTGAACGGGTTGTCTTGACCATGGCTTCATGGCTAAACGCACTAAGTTGCTGCCATATGATTGGCGAATTAGATATTTGTTTTAACAAGCAGTTGAACTAATGTACCTCACAAGTTGGCTAATGAGCGCTGTTTGAGATCATTTTGGGGGGTTAGTACATCAAGTCTGTTGGTTACATCTTCATACAACCCAGTAAACTCACCATTTATGGTTTATCAGGAACTGGAAAAAATAGACACAATACTTCATTCATTTTTATCTTACATGTAAAAAAATCTATCATCCATATCATTCAGTGACTCCTGTCCTGGGTGACACAGACCTCCTTGTGAACACAGACAGAAACCACCTGCTCTGAGCTACTTTGCCTACATGTAAAATCTCCTCGTGGCGGGGAGCATACCTGTTGGGTGAGTTTAGGTTTCAGGCAAAAGAAATGTCGTCTTTGATTTACTATGTTTACTCTCCCCTCCTGTCTCTTTCATCCCTTTCTCTCAGCTCTTTGGAGTGTCAGACTTACATTCAGGTCACGGAAGTATTCATTGTAGTCAAGGGCATAGCCAACAACAAACCGGTTGGGAATTTCAAATCCAACATCTGACAATGCAAACACAGACACGAATGTTAAGTATCCTGATTTGTTTAACATTAAACAAAAATTCCATGTTAGTCTTTTGACTAAACCAGGAGTGAGTGGCTGTGATATCGCACATAACAGCTAGAAATACACATTTTGATGCCTTTATTTGAACTAATTATGAGGTGTAACAAATAAATTTCAGCTCAAATTAAAGATGACTGATAGGTGTTGATGAAGCAGTCTCACCTGAATCATCACATCTGATTAAGCGAACAAGAGAAACAAGTGACACATGTTAGGAGGAAAATCTAACACCCAGAGCTTAAACTCAAAGAAAGAAAATTTAAATGAAAAGAGAAAACTAGGTATGTGACTTTTTTAATGTAGCAGACTTTTAAATTTGTGCTAATACTTCTGAGTACCCTGCTGTAAGCTGCTGTAAACTTTTATTTTTAAATACCAGTATCTAGAGCTGAAAAGTTAAGCTAAAGATGATGTGAGAAAATCTGCAACACCTCCACTAGCCACAGGAGGCCAGTTCACAGTTCAAAGCTTGGTTCAAAAAATTGTTTTTTCATTTGATTTGGACATAAAAGGACTGTCTTTGATGCTTTTTGTGTTTCCAGTGCTTCTATTTTAGTGTGTTAGTGTGTGTGTGAGAATGTTAGACACAGCGCTTAGGTATAGGAAAAAGTGCTTATATGAATATGCATGTGAATGAGGCATGTAGTAAAGATCTGTGCATAAGCGAATTACTGCAAATCCTAATGAACAACATTAGCAACATTGTAAAGAAGAGTGGGTTCAAATTCCTCCACAACAAAGTGAAAGACTGATAAAATCCCACATAAAATGATGACTTGCTAAAGATTGTTTTACAAGCTAAAAAATCATGGAGTGTACTTAGTTTTAACCGACTGTTCCTGCATTTTGGCTTAGTTTTTCTATTACACATAAAGATGTGGCGTAGATCATGTATGATTGTTCATATGAGGTTGTATTTAGGTCATTTCAGAACCTGCTAAAGACTAGATCATTTTGATTATGTCCTGATATGCAAGGCTTTAGAGTTCAACAAGAGTATACTTTCTTTTTCCCATGACTGCAGCCAGTAGTTAATATTTGTAACCTAAAGCTATATCTTGTTTGTTTAATTTGTTCAAAAACTGACTTCCTGAACTCCAGGAGGTCACTTACTTGTGTCATGTGGCAAGGCACCTTGAACACACACTTCTTTTGTATTTTGGGATTAATTATGCGAGGACTATCAGGTCAGGACACTTCCCTAATAACGAACAATTTGCTAAATTATCTCAACTTTGAAAAAAGTGAAAAGAATAAGAATAAATGAAAAAGACTGGCAAGTAGGGTACGGTGTGGGTGCTACGAAGGTTAAAACAAAGAGCATAGTTACAGTCTGTCAGACTTTCAGCCATGTTAGGGAGCCTCTTCACAAGCAGCCTGAAATACAAAATAATAACGTTAATTACCCTCAAATGTTAAATGATGTATGCAATATCAAAAAGTTGACTTTTTCAGTTTAATTTCAAGACATTTATTGGTCCAAAAACCATGGTGATAAGACAAAGACTTGAATATTTTTAAAAATGTACATTTTTGGAGTGTTTTCACAATCCAGAGGAAATAAACTTTCAACATGAACCATGTGTGAGAGATGTTTATCATGTTTCTGTGATCTCGGGAATGCATAGGAACAGCCCACAGACACGAGATAGCAGTGACTGTGGACAAGTGATATCTTCTTGTGCTTGTCACACGCTTGACATTTCCTTTACAGGGGAAAACACAGACTGGCTCACCCTGCGACCTTGACCATCTTGGGTTCAAAGGTCTCCACATGCTTCAGAAGGGCCTTCATGGTCTTTCCTGTGTCAACTATGGCCTGAGGGGAGGGAAGAGCAAAGGAAGAGAGGAAGAGATTTGGAGGAAAGAACGTGGGATATATGAGAGTAAAAAAAAGATCAAGATACAGTACTATGCAAAAGTCTTGAGCCACAACTGATTTCTTTATATTTTGCTTGCCAGGAGGAGGCAGATTTTTTTGTACTTTTAAAGTTTTTCAGGCTTTATGAAGGTCTTTTAAACTTTGCCTTTGGACATTGGCTGGTTTTCATGTGTTCAGTCCTTGCACACGTCCATCAGAGGAATTCTGAGACAATTTATGAGCAGCCTGTCACAAAAACACTTTTCACTATGAAAAATGCCAAAGATAATGCAATTGAGGTGTTTCCCAAAGAACTCTTAGGAGGACACCAACCTGATAAGTGGACAAAAGAAGAAGAAGCAGGTCTCATAAAGCTACATATAGCAGATGGACAGAATCTGAAAGTCATGTCATTAAGAATTAGGAAGAAAATCCAGCAAAGACTTGACACAAGACCTTAGAGATCCATGTGACCCTTCTGTTGATCCATGCGTTTGTTAAAACCTCGTCAGAAATGGTCACGGTCGAATGGGGAACACTAGCAATATTATAGAAGCAGTGTGGGGTCTTTGAATAGCTTCCTGATGCCTGGAGAAATATTCCTGAAGACTACTTAAAGAAATGAAAAGAAAGCTTGCTCAAGAAAGTTCAGACTGTGTTGAAGAATGAAAAAAGCAAAAAACAAATATTGACTTTCAAGCTTGTTAGAACTGTACAAAGACTGTTTTTGTGTTATATACTGTATTTTTATTTATGCTTAGACAAATCTCAATAAATTTCTGCACCTATTTCCCATTTTCCCAGAAATATAAAAAGGAATGAGGGGTAGCTCAAGACTTTTGCACAGATATTGATCAACTGAAATAGGTAAATGCATTGATGAGCGATTAATGAATACATGAGTGGCATCTGAGAGAGGATTTCCAGTTACAGTGGGGAAAAAAAGTATTTAGTCAGCCACCGATTGTGCAAGTTCCCCCACTTAAAATGATGACAGAGGTCAGTAATTTGCACCAGAGGTACACTTCAACTGTGAGAGACAGAATGTGAAAAAAAATCCATGAATTCACATGGTAGGATTTGTAAAGAATTTATTCGTAAATTAGGGTGGAAAATAAGTATTTGGTCACCTCAAACAAGGAAAATCTCTGGCTCTCACAGACCTGTAACGTCTTCTGTAAGAAGCTTTTCTGTCCCCCACTCGTTACCTGTATGAATGGCACCTGTTTGAACTCATCATCTGTATAAAAGACACCTGTCCACAGCCTCAAACAGTCAGACTCCAAACTCCACCATGGCCAAGACCAAAGAGCTTTCGAAGGACACCAGGAAAAGTATTGTAGACCTGCACCAGACTGGGAAGAGTGAATCTACAATAGGCAAGCAGCTTGGTGTGAAAAAATCAACTGTGGGAGCAATCATCAGAAAATGGAAGACATACAAGACCACTGATAATCTCCCTCGATCAGGAGCTCCACACAAGATCTCATCCCGTGGGGTCAAAATGATCATGAGAACGGTGAGCAAAGATCCCAGAACCACACGGGGGGACCTGGTGAATGACCTGCAGAGAGCTGGGACCAAAGTAACAAAGGTCACCATCAGTAACACACTACAACGGCAGGGAATCAAATCCTGCAGTGCCAGACGTGTTCCGCTGCTGAAGCCAGTGCATGTCCAGGCCTGTCTGAAGTTTGCCAGAGAGCACATGGATGATACAGCAGAGGATTGGGAGAATGTCATGTGGTCAGATGAAACCAAAGTAGAACTTTTTGGTATAAACTCAACTCGTCGTGTTTGGAGGAAGAAGAATACTGAGTTGCATCCCAAGAACACCATACCTACTGTGAAGCATGGGGGTGGAAACATCATGCTATGGGGCTGTTTTTCTGCCAAGGGGACAGGACGACTGATCCGTGTTAAGGACAGAATGAATGGGGCCATGTATCGTGAGATTTTGAGCCAAAACCTCCTTCCATCAGTGAGAACTTTGAAGATGAAACGAGGCTGGGTCTTCCAACATGACAATGATCCAAAACACACCGCCCGGGCAACAAAGGAGTGGCTCTGTAAGAAGCATTTGAAAGCCCTGGAGTGGCCTAGCCAGTCTCCAGACCTCAACCCCATAGAAAATCTGTGGCGGGAGTTGAAAGTCCGTGTTGCTCGGCGACAGCCCCAAAACATCACTGCTCTCGAGAAGATCTGCATGGAGGAATGGGCCAAAATACCAACTACTGTGTGTGCAAACCTGGTAAAGACCTATAGTAAACGTTTGACCTCTGTTATTGCCAACAAAGGTTATGTTACAAAGTATTGAGTTGTATTTTTGTTATTGACCAAATACTTATTTTCCACCCTGATTTACGAATAAATTCTTTACAAATCCTACCATGTGGATTCATGGATTTTTTTTTTCACATTCTGTCTCTCACAGTTGAAGTGTACCTCTGGTGCAAATTACTGACCTCTGTCATCATTTTAGGTGGGGGAACTTGCACAATCGGTGGCTGACTAAATACTTTTTTGCCCCACTGTACTTAAAACTTTTCTGTTACATTCATTTAAGAGCTAAGACATCGTATAACTGAGAAAGATTACATTGAGCTTGAGCAGCTGTTCGTTGTTTTGCATCTGAAGCTATCAGAGCATGCTTTTTTTTCATGTTCTTATGTGTGTCTGAATCTAGTCCAGAAACCTTCACAACTGGAACATGATCCCAAAGAGGAACAGAATGAGTTTTTTCCCCCTACGTTGACAACAACAACAACAACAACAACAACAACAACAACGACTTTTCAAAAGTAAATGATGTCTCAAAGGGGGCAGAAATGGTTCTAATTGAAGGGATTTATCCGACAAAAATAGAAAAACATACACACACACTCACCTCAACAATGAGCACACTCTTGGTAACATGTGAAAAACAAGGAAAGAAAAAGATTAGAGAACGGTCACCTTTGAATTTTAATACTGTTCAAGCAAAGCAAAAATAAAGGCGGTGTTGTGTCTTTGAATTTCTTAGAGATGGTATCTATAGCAGCGATGTTGGCAGTATTTTTAGCGCCTGAACAAAAACACAGACGACTCATTCTCTTCTCCTCAGTAATGAACATCTGTGTCTACAGTGAGCAAAAGTCACTTCGGAGCTGCACACTTTCACTGCTGCACACTTTCAAATGAATTCTTGTTTCCTTGGCTGGGTGTATGGGACTCTTTGTGAGAGCGGTGGAGAGTATCTATGGTTTTGGGGAGAGTGATCGCAGAGAATGCGGGCGCCTGGCCAGTGTTCCCAGTCTACACCTGAACACTCTTGCATAATGCTTAATAGGAACAAGTAAAGAACACAAGAACTACAGCACAACATACCTGTCTTACTGCCTGCTGCAAACTATGGAGCCAGTTGGGCAACAAATATGCACTGGCAATTATTTCACTGTGTATGGCATCATTGGCTGGGATTTTATGATTCTCCTAGGATCTGTAAATGAGATGTTTTGACTTGTTTTTGTAATTACATTTTTGGGAACCTTGGGAATCACTTGTAATGTTTACCAAGTTAAAGCTGGTAAACATTACAACGTTTTTCTTTTTTTCTGGGGGGGACAAAACATGTCAGAAACCTGCTAATTGAGATTTTTGCTTTTATTTCAGTGAGGCATGCATTCAGTACATGGCCAGTTGGAACAAAGAAGGCTTTCAGGTCATCCAACTTTTAACGTTTTGTGATTCAAGTGATCTAAGAGGGAACTAGTTGTCTGCACCTCCTCAAGTCTCTGTTTTCAGGCTTTTGAAAATCCATCCCAGTTGTGTCAAACATACGGCCCGTGGACCAGGACTGGCCGTGCAAAGACTCCAATTTTGCCCACTGGATGGCTTTAGAAAATGTGAAAGAGGGCATACACTTTTGAACTTTTAAGGTATTTTTATATTTTTTTGTTTTGAAAAACTGAGATATGCTGTTGAAATTGTGCCATTTCTTATATTAAGATATCTCAGGGATTAAATGTGTGACAGAAAGAGGTATTTCACTTGTCCGATCCACTTAAGATCAAACTGAGCTGTATGTGACTCACGATAAAAAAATTAGTTTGACATCCCCGATTTAACCTGAAGGAGGAGAGCTATATTTTCCTGATTTAGACCCACTGCAATTTTACCTTTCTTAGTTTATTCTTTAAATATTGTAACACCTTTTAATTACCATTAGAAGGAATAAGTGTTAATTTATCACTGAAATAGTGACCCGGCGATGGCGCCAGAGGAAAATTCAGAAACTTAATTGGCTGTGGGTCATCCTGTGCACCAAACTTTGTGCAGATGCCCCCTGTGATGCGAATCAAAGTAGTAGTAGTATCATTAATATGGTCATCTCAGGCACAGCTCTGTGTTCATGTCACCTCACAGATCAACATAACATTTACATCACTGAGCTGACATTATGCTGGCATCATCACAAAGAAACTCATACTCGAATTGGAACTGAGCCTCAGAAATATTTCGCCGAGGAAATGATGATGACTGATGATTAGTTTTGTTGATAATGTATGAGACTTGTGGGAGGCTTGTGTGTAACATTTCCGTCCAGAGGAAGAATTATGACAAGAGCACCAACATTTTTTTTCCCCAAATGATTCATGCTTTCTGTGTAAGGTGCCTGTCAGATTTTCTGTTTTTATTCCCTCTGACCTTCTTAACCGAAGTGAAAATATATTGTAGCTAAAGCACATTTTGACAGCTAACTTTAAAGAATTCAACATCAGTGGTTTTTTTTTTACTCCAGGGTAATTCCTCACAATGCCACAGACTGTCCTTACAGGCTCCTCAGTCCTCCCTGCCAGGGATTAGCAGGGACAAACAGTCAATAAATCTGCCTTCTTCATTTGCCTGAAATCTCTGATTCATGGCCAGCCTGGAGACTGTAGGACGATATGGTGAGCAAGCCTCAAAAGTCAGAGCATAACGGTGTGGTCTTGTCTAAGACTAAGTCTAACAAATGTAACTGTGTGACTTTGATCACTTGGGAAAAAATTCTACCTAAAGACAGATTAACTGACAGCTCCCTCTTGAGGCTAGGGTAGTTTCTTTTAAAACAGCATGTAAAAATATCCTTATCCCATGTCATTATCCTGACTTTGCTTAATTACAAACACACACCTTTCCACGCAGAAAAGACAGATCTCGGCATCCTATGATGTGCAGGTCCTCTGTTGATTGGTCATTCTGGTGAGAAGATGAAAAGAGGGCAGTTAATTTTTATTTTGCAACCCAGCAATTGTAATTTTTGCCCTTTTTGTTACTCCATGGTTCCTGTTAATTACAATAAATTGCCTTTAACTGTGATTTACAGTCAGGGATATTTGCAGCAACCTCAATTAACTGCATTGGTTTTCAAAATTTGTTTTTGCTCAAGCCACACCAAAATTTCAAGGCACACCCATTCTCATAATTGGAGAAAATGGCCTCTAAGTCATCTGGAATATCAGCAGTTCTTCATTTGCTGCTATTGTCAGATGAAGGAACTTGCAGGAATACAGATCCTTACATCTGCAATAAACTCCACTTGTATATAACTTGCATCAATCTTGTTATCAGATACTTTTTTGGTGTCTGAATGCGTGAATGAGTGTATCTTAATAACTCCTTTCAGCAAATGATACACTTGGGCAGAAGGCTGTCAACCCCAGTCCAGGTGAAGCGTAGCTTTTGCAGTAGTGTCTTTTGACAGTTTCTTTTGCGGGGTTTTCTCCACACATGATAGTGATTATTTGACTTCAATAACCAGGGCCTCTAATCAGGGAATTTCATGTGTTCTAATATAGCACATCTAAATTACATTTGTTACTTTTTGTACAGTGACAACACAAATGCTTAGTTGACACAAAATCTAAGGCACACTATTTGGGAACCACTGTGTTAAAAAAGCAAACAGATCCTGACAGGCTTGAAAAAGGGTCAGAAAATATAATAATTTAGTAAAAGTAATGGATAAGCAGTAGAGAATATCCATTGAAAAGAAATACACATTAATGATAAAATTATATGGTATATTAAAGTGATTAAATGATTGTAAAATCTCACTAAATATTTTGCTAACAGTTATAATTATTAGCTAACAGCTAACACTAGATAAAAAATTATCTAAACATTCACACAGATATTTGAAATGCAGTAATTTCTTAAAACTATGAATAAAAAGCTTTTTTTCTAAATAGACTAGCAGCTATATGTTAACTAATGGTATGAATCAACAGCTAACTGCTAGCTAATGGTATGAATCAACAGCTAACTGCTAGCTAATGCTACAAACAAAATTGTTAGGATAGAAAATAATGAATGCTTGATCAGTAAGCTTAATGAAATGTATCACTATTATATGACGCACCTGCAAAAACAGGGGCGTAAGAACACTAAAAAAATACCGTTCTTGCTAATATAATAGGAACGCTATGGGTGGTTTCAAAAATTTTAATTGTAATCCAAGATCGGTTGAACTCGAACTGGCTGAACTTGGATTTAAACATGAAGGTGTTTTTACTTCATCAAACAGGCCACCATGGGAACATCAGAAAAGAAGATATAGTGATACAGGGATATATATATATATATATATATATGTATATAGTTACCACTGTGTGGTACATAACTGCACATAGGGAGACATATTTCACAAAGTCTTTGAGATAAAATGTCCTGAACATAAACAAAGATATGAACTCTGAGGAAGCATGGTATTTAAAGCTTTTAAGAATGAAAGCTTTGAAGTTAGACTTGGGCTGCTATAGATGCATCACTCGGATAAGAGCAGCAGTGACGTGGACAAAATCCTGGCCTGGGGCAGGTCACATGTCTCCATCATGATCTGCGAGATTGACTAATGACATTATCACTCAAACACACAGTCCTACAGTGCAGTAACAGCAACCGCTACCCCAAGCCATGTTGTTGACATCAAAATACAATGATCAGGAATCAGATGAACTTTAATATAAGATTATACTTTTGTATGGTCTCTTAACTTGTCATCATATCTTTTCAGATTTAAGGTTGATTTCTGCCAGTTTTGTACTTTTGTCTTAATTTTCTGTAGCCTTCACAGAGTTAAATAAAGCTCTAGTAAGTTGAACTTATTTTGGTATTATTTAAATAACTCATTCAACCTTGCCCTAAGAAAAATAAAAACCTTATTTTCTTAATATCGTGGAACATCACAGCATCACTAGGCTGTCCTCGCTGCTTTAACCTCCACGAAAGCCAGTGAATCCTCCCCCGTGCTCAAAAGGGACTAAAAAAATGTGACCACATGTAGAGAAAAACAAATCACATCCTTTCAGATGTGCTGCTTGCCAAAACACACCACAATAAAACAAGTGACTTTGCCGACAGTTGATATAATTGTTACCACTGCTGCGTCGTTCCACAGTTTATGCATTCCAGGTGTTGGACTCCATCATGACATGAGCAGTTTTTCTTGGCAGCAACAGCTGCACCAATTAGCAGACTGCTATTTTCATGACCTGAGCTATGCAGTCACTCCACAATGAGTCGTCCTTGAGTTGCCCTGTGTGAATGTTTCACATTAAATATGAACAACAGTGACATCTGGTGGCTCTGGCTAAAGTCTGCGTTGAAAGCAGGGCTTCCGCAAAAATTGTGGTCATTATCATTTAAGATTTTGTTTTACTTTTATTTATTTAAGGTTAAAATAACAAAAAAGCACAGTAAAAATGCATGTTCCACTTCCTGATAGGAGATTGGAATCCTCACATTGCTTGCTTCGTCTGTTTACACAACATATTCAGTCAATTGACTGATATAAAACTGCAAAGGAAGTCCTCCCAGGTGGAAAGCTAGAACCAAGAATATTTCACTAATATTTGAGCTGGAGTGTATAAGAAGGAAAAAAATGGGACGATGTGATTAAAGCATGTAATATGTTGTAATGTTTTGACATTTGCCATGTGTTCATTAGTTTGTAAATCCTCAGTTTACCTACTGCCATGTTGTTTTTCAGCCAGAAGTGATCACATCTGGATGAAATGATGGAGTTCCAAGTTATCAGCCCACAGTGGCAAGCTTGGTTAACAAGGTGCATCCATAAACTTTATGGGTTCATTGCACAGACAGAGATGTCTTGTAATTTGTGATAGCAGCATATGGCTAAACTACTACACCTTTACTCATTTACAGACTTTTTGCCATGTGATTTGGCAGATAGTTACTCCAATAGGCACCTACACCTCAATTAAAATTAAGAGGTCCAGTTCTGAGACTTGATGGAGAGCTCAAAGCTACGTGAAACATTCCTAACTTAAAGCATTAATTAAATGTAAAAATCTAACAGCGTACCTGTCACACCATAGGGTGGAGATGCTGGGCAAAATGCCCTTTGAGGCAATTTATGAAAGTTTTTTCATAGATTGCTGCACTACCCACCAGGTAGCTCTTCAGACGGATGAACTCTACTTGGGTCTCCAGGTACTTGTTGGAGTTCCGGCCGAGAATCTTGATGAACTCCACCAGATCTGCACAGAATTTGTAGCCTCCCTTCAGAACACACAGGACCATTATGTTGTCATCCCGAAAGTCATCCATGATGTAGTGGGCCAGGCGTTCGGTCCTGCAAGAGCAAATCAAATCATACTACAAATGAGAACACTCAGAGATCGCAGCCCCCTCCTAAGGGCAACAGCCCTTTGATGTTTCATGCCTTTTAGTTTGATGTTTTATGCTGTCAGCATTGTTAATATAGAAATCTAGGATAGCATATAATGTTTTCATGTCATTGTAAAGCAACATAATGTTGTATTGGGAAAATAATAAGCTCAAACAAAGATTGTCCTCCTTTGACCTGTGATGTTGAACGCTACATTCTGAAATAGTGTATTTTATTTTCTTTACTCGTATGCCTCATTAGGGGCGATTGTGGCTCAAGAGTTGGGAGTTCGCCAAGGTTCGAGCCCCGGGTTGAACAGTCTCGGTCGTTGTGTCCTTGAGCAAGACACTACACCCGTTGCCTACTGGTGGTGGTCAGAGGGCTGGGTGGCGCCAGGGTCCGGCAGCCTCGCCTCTGTCAGTGCGCCCCAGGGTGGCTGTGGCTACAATGTAGCTTGCCATCACCAGTGAGTGAATGGGTGGATGACTGGTTGTGTAAAGTGCTTTGGGGTCCTTGGGGACTAGAAAAGTGCTATACAAATACAGGCCATTTACCATACGATTAGAGCAGAAGTGGCTGAAATCTTTTGTTGTCAATAAGCTGTAAAAATGTGACATTTTAACATATATTCACGCAGCGTGTGATTTTACGAAATTTTATGACATCATTGTGATGTTGTAGGCCTTTCTTACCTATTCATGATTACCCCATGTGGAATGTAAATACTCTCGATGTCATCATGGTAGTGCTCAGGATAGGTGAACAGGTCCAGACTGTAGCCTGGCCAATCATCTTTTATCTAGGACAGGCAAATTATTGTCAGGACCGATTATTGGCAGTATAAACATATGCTGGGAAGATACAACAATACATACATACATACATATGCTACAATCATTATAGTGTGATGATGTTTGTTTTAATCAATTATTTATATTTATTTAATTTACGTTACTATAAAATTGCTTTGCTTTTTCATTTTAGTTTCATTTAGTTGACTTGTGTGTCTTGATAAACAAAAAAATTTGGAAGTTATATATTTTTTTAAATCTCTGAATTAAAAAAAAACAACTAAAATTGAAAGCAGACAGTCGTCTTTACTGCTTTGTTTATTACAAAACCACAAAAGATATTAAGTAGCAAAAACGGGAATAATAGCCTCTAATAGCCGTAAAAGTAACTACCAAACAATACTTTAGCACTATAGATGTTTAAACGTGGTGTTAAACATACCACAATTCTTTTTTTTATCTCTGCATTGTCCATCTGTAGCAGTGCTGACATTGTGGCACAACTTATAGGTGAATCCACGTGAAAGTGACCTTAAGTGAAAACACAAAAACAGCTTACTTCCTTCTGAACAAGACAAAAGTGGTAACACGTAGAGAAACATTTCTTCAAATACGACCTTCACTAACATCCAGAGCAACATCTCTAATCTGTTGTTAACAAATCATCACTTACTGTTACTGTTGCCTTCTTTTCAGCGCCCACTCACAAAGCAGAGAGGGAAAATAGGAAGGCGAGGCATCCAGACGAGTCCCAGCCAGCCTCATGGGCTGTGCGATCACGCTTGAGTCATTTGTGCAAAAGGAAAGCGTTGTTTTGGTTGTGGAGATTTACATGGATAATCAGCTTCATGTGATGCTGTGCTGGCTCGTGGCCGCATCGCAGGCCACTGCAGACGGGGGAAGGGGGAAAGAAATCTAACAACAAATGATTGGTTCAGTACGTAAGCAGTAAATTTTATTCAGTTTTCTGAGGGATTATACTTTTTAAGGAACACAATAAGAAATTATTTGTCATTTAATAAATGCTTAAATTTTAGCTCTGGATTTATGTATTCACAGAAGGAGAAAAGAAGAGCTAGACTTGAAAATCCACTTGAATGAAGGGCTGCTCAGTGACAGTAAAAATTGTAATTGCAATTACTTTGGTCGATATTGAGATCACAACAATGTAATGTGATTACTTTGGGGAAATAGTGGGTAATTCATCAGAAAAAACAAAATGAGAAATGTGACCTGAAGTAAACACAGCCACAGCCTTGTGGGAGAGTGAATTTGGGATTTTATGGAGGACACTTGTAAATGAGAACTAAGGGGCTGAGATCACGTTGTTCTGATACTTATTGAAAGCCAAAATCCATTCGTTTTCTTAACTCCTTATCCAATTTAGTGTTGTGAAAAGGCTGGACCTGCTGTTATAAAGTTAAATTTGGGGTGCACCTTGAACAGCTTGCCAATCCATCAAAAGGCTAACAGCAAGAGACAGATCACCATTCAAATGAAGGCCAAATTTCATTTAACAAGCATGTCATTGGACTGTGGGAGGAAGCTGGAGAACCAAAGAAAACCCACACAGAAAGGCACCAAGTGACTGATAGATTTAAACTCGAGACCTCCTTGCTATGAAAAAACTGTTCTAGCCACTCCACTGCTGTGCTGCCCAACTGAAATAAAAACTTCAGTTAACAGCACAGTCCTGCACAAGTGTCAAACAAATCAGAAAGTCTGAGGAAAATTTTAGTACATGACTTGCCAAGTTTTTTGACGTCACATCGGGCTCAAAAACATGACAGACAAAAGCAAACATTTAGATTTATTGTAAAATGTTTTTCCATTTATTTTGCAAATTCATGTGCCACTTTGACTTACATTTAACGTTGCAACTGTCGACTGTCCTAATTTAACTGGAACTGTGAGTAATGGAAATAACGTGAAAGAAAAGTTGTGAATAGAGTCTGATGGTTTTGGATATTAGCTATTTATACTGGGCGACAAGTGAAAATTTATAAAGTAATGACAACATCAGAGAAACACCGTTCAACCATGATATGAGTGTTGACATTGCATTGTTTTCCCCAAAGAGGACACTCTGCAAGTTCCCTCTTGGCAGCTACACAACAAATGCCAGAAAAAGATGTTTATCTTACATGTGACTGACAGAAAAAAATGTATTGGCTGATATATCAGAATTTTAAATGCCCAAAATAGTGAATTTAGTATTGCTCTTAAAAATCCTGCATCATTTGGGCTTTAGTCATGAAACAACCTTCAAACTCAAAAGGCCAAACGTTGGAAGGGACATGAGCGCAGGAGGGAACAGTCATAGTTTCAGTATCTTAAGGGTTGATCTTCTGCCAGAACTCATCCTCAAAACTCAGTTTAAACTGAGATCATGCTGGAAAACAACAACAACCTTGTAATCTACTTTCCCCTGATAGCTTTAAAAGAGCAAGAGGGTTAAAGGAAGTCGGTGTTGAGCTTGTAACCTGATTTATGTTTTGAGCTTTTCTTCCTCTGTTAAAATCTCACAGAAACTAAATAGCAGGGTTCGTCATCATCAGCCAAAACTTTCTCTCATGTTATGACACAGCACAACAAATTTATGTTTTTGGACTACACATGGAAGTGGCCCAAGTCATAAATTCATGTGAGTGTTGTTTGTCTGAAAAAAAATCTTGTATTTTGTATTAGCTTTGTAAAAAAATGAACTGACACTGCAAAAAATATACAGTAAATCAACCAGTTTATTTTCCTCATGAATGGGGCAAATAACAACATTCACTACACTGCATCTCATCTCTGCTGAGTTTAATCATCGTTAGGTATGTAGATGATTTTGAACCTCTCGAATAAGTCGATGTCGTCCTCCAGCTGCTTCATTTGCCTTTCGAGGCAGTCCTTGGTGGCCCTCTGTGACATAGTGTCGATGATGAGGGGAAGGGCCTGGTACTCGTGATGTAGCTTATCCCAGGTCTCCTTCAGGCGCTGGACAGAAGATTTGGGGAAGGAAACGCATCAATGTCACAAGACAGACTATCTGTATTCAAGGCTTTTCTGAGTAAACAGGCATCAGTCAGAGATGTTACAGAGGGTAATTATCTAAGAAATCCTGCTGAGTAAGGAAGGAAAACTGATATTTTGCAGCCAGATTTGGCTTTGGTGTATTGTTGTTTATTTTTGCATGTGCAGCAGTTAAGGAGGAGAAATCTCTTGAACTAAAAAACAGTATACACGAGTATGAGAGTTCTAATTAATTTGATGTTACATGCACTTTATACAAGTTTAGTTGTGAACATTTTTATAATTAAACTCAGAAAATGTTGCTGGAATGATCTCAGAGATCTCAGTTTTTGTGCCTCATACCCCGCACAGGGACAGACACTGTGTCGTGTTAATGGCTAAACATTAACATTGTTCTGTGCCATATGAATCACTGGATACCATATCACCTACTCACACGAGGCAAAGCTTAAACACAAAATAATGATGCCCACATTGAGAAATCAAGGATCTAAAGTTAAATATCGATGGTCCCGCTAGTCTTCTGACTTCCTACTGCAAGTCCTTATATAGAAAAATCAAGTTTAAATGAAAAACTGTACTCTGACAAAGAACCCTCAACATTTACTTTAACTGAGAACAATCTAACTGTCATCCTACAGCTTCACTGTGTTAATGCATGTGAATAACTGAAGTTCAAAACCCTGTATAACTCAAGTTAAATCCACTAAATTGTAAGATCCAGCATGGTTCCCCTGCATTTATTTACCTTCAGGATGGCTTGTCTCTCCTCCTCTGTCATGTGTTTCATGGCCCTCTGCTCCCGCTCTGCTTTTACAAAGTTTTCATACTCCTCTCGAGCCCTCCTCTCTGCTTCGCTGCGCTGCTGGAGGTACGCTGGTACTCTACCAAAGTCCTTCATGCAGGGTGTGTTTTATGAGCAAATATAAACATGATATTATTCTAGCATGCCTTATGTTGATATTTAAAAGACTGCAAGTAGCAACTGTAGGAAAATACCTTTCGTGTGATGAACTTTGGGACAAGCCCTGAGTTTTCCAGCACCTGTTTGTGCCCCTTGCTGGTGTCTACGCATGCAGGCTGTGGTTTCATTGGCACCAGTTCAGGTGTTTCCTTTAAAAAGTCCCTCTTGGTGTGAATTCCCATCAGTGGTTTGTCATTCCTTCTGGGGACTGGAGGTTTCCTCTCAGTGAAAGAGCAGGTTTTATGAACATCTTTGGAGCTCTGTGTCTCTGAAAGATGCAATGCCAAGAAGCTCATATTCACCATCTCAAGGCAAACCCACACGCTAATAAAACGGTGTGACAGATGAACTCACGTTCAGGCAGTTTGGGCTCTTTCGAATGCTTCTTGAGGAAATTCTCTGGAGATGGCAACTCCACTCTGGCAGGTCCCATCGTCCTTATCGGCTCCTTCACCAGTTTTCTCTCCAACATAACTGCAGGCCTGAATTTTGATACATACCTTAAAAAAAGAAAAAGCAACACATTAGTTGAAGCAATCACTACAAAAACTTAAAAACAAAATTATTATTATTTTAATTAAAAACAAATGAAAACTATGCTTTAAAATAAAAGAAAACTGAATTGATATACTGTACTCACAAAATGTAATATTATAAATCACTATTTTTAGTCTTTTCTGCTGTTATTTTTAAGTCAAACTCGTCAACAAAATAGGTAGTGATGAGTTTTTTTAGTTTTTCATTTTAATTTACATAACAAACTGAAAGAACATTAAATCAACTACATTATTACACAATACTGGATTTCCCCCCCTATACTATTTTTAAAATACCGTCCAAAAGCTGCGTATCTGTTTTACGACCTAATCTAAATTTACAGTAGTGTAGAACATCTGACTAGTGGGGGTTTACCATACCTGTTCGAAGCGAACAGTTCACTGCGCATGCACGCAGGAAAAATGTCTAACAGGACTGGGTTCCCACCAAGCTACTTGCATGTAATGTCTCCTCAGTTACACACAGTAAAAGCTTACAAGGAATCATGAATCCAGAGTCTTTACTAAAACATCAAACAAGTATAAAATCTCTCTAATTAACTCTTTACATACGTAAAAGGAAAAAAGAAACCTTTAACAGACACCAAAACGTTTCAATAAAAATGAGCAAACATACTCTAAAAACAATCTCCATAAAACTAAAAGCAAACATTTAAAAACGCAAATAAAAACAAAGCTATAGGAATGTTTTTCTTTTCTCTTTATTTTAATAAAAAATTCTCTGTAAAACTACAATTTACTACTTACGCCAAGTTTATTAGTTATTTCTGGAAAACAAAACAAGCAAACAAACAAACAAAAACCCAAAAGACTTTGTAAAACTTTAATGTCAAACTGATGTCGTGATTTTGTTTTGTTTACCCCAAATAACACTTTAAAGCTAACTGCGTACTTTGAGCTAAGTTGAAGCAATTTACCTGGGCGCTTTTTCCTTCTTTTTGTCTTCCACTGGAAGGAGATTGAAGGCACTTTCTGGAGGATGGACATCTTCAGACATCATGAATAAAGAGGCGATTAACGAAAGAGTGCTGTAGCTTCTTTTGAAGGCTAATAGCCTTAAATTGTCCAAATTTGTTTGACACCGGCTAGTTGCTAGGAAACAAGAACAGGAGATGTTGCGTTCATGAGCGGTCGGAAAGTGTCTCATTTAGGGTTATATCTTGTTATTTTTGAAAGTTGCAAATGTAAAATGTTTCACGTTATCCATTAAATTGCATAAAATATTCTTCTCCTCTTGCTTTAAGATTACTAGGGCTATATGCTATTTTCGCGTGAAGTTTGTTCGGCGTTTAGAGGGGGGATTTTCGAGGCAGACTTGAAAGCAGTAAAGAGTTCAGCTTTGCCTTCAGATTTTCTCTTTGTTTTGTGGATTTTTCTAGATGTTTGCTACAACTTCCAAGCTGTTTGGTTACAGTTTAAAACGTCGCTGAATTTATATGTAGTTAAGCATTTTTTCTTTTCTTTTTTTGCTTCCAGTGATAAATATAATTTTGTCCCTCTAGGCTCACCATAGTTATTTATGGCGACTGTTGTGGAGACTGTTGCAGCAAAGAGTTTATTTCCTTGTGTAAACTAACACGATCACAGAATTACGTAATTTACAAAGTCATTTATTAACAGGTGGAGCTTATGGAAAGTCGTTATTTGCGTAAGTGTATTGCTCATTCAATTTCATTTACGGTCATCTGCGAGTGTCCTGAATAAGCCGAGAAGTTATCCCAGCCTTTTACGATATTTTATCAAAGCTTATAAGCTTGGTAATTACAACTGCAGCTGTCTTTAAATTCCTCGGCTAACTCTCTAAACTTCGAAAGCAGAAATCTAAGCATGCTACTGATATCTGTGATTATACCTTAACGGTCCATTTAAATGAAACAAACTGACCTACGTTAAAAAAACAAATAAATACTTTTTATGCTGCTGTTGAACACTATTGAACTGTACGAATTATGAAAAAAAAGTTCTTGCAATGAATTCGAGTTTTCTAGTTTGTCCCCCGCAGACTGCATATGGGGTAAAGCACATGTTTGCGTGTGAAGGTTAAAACTCACATCAGGCATCTGAAGGACAGATGCACTTTATCTTGTTTTATACAAGCTTACCAACTTGTATAAAATCAAAGCGGAGGTTTGTTTTTATGATGTTATCTGATATTTTGTTAACCCCACCTCCCAGTAATCAGATACTGATATCTTCAGCAGATATTATCTTTTCTTCTGCCTGATAATCATCTCGCTGCCATTGTAAATTAGAGCCTCTCGCTGTGTACAATGAGGGAGAAAAATTTCTGTTTACATTTACAGCTTTGGTATGGCTTTTTAGGGCCAATGTAAAAGCAATAAGAGTTATTGTCTAAATGGAAGAGATAATGATTTTAGAACGGTGTCTTCTTATCTTTAAGATGTTCGGGTGTGTGACAAGATTATATAATACTTTTCAAGGTCTGTCAAAAAGCTAACATGCTGACTTGTAAATTTAGGTGTACTATAATCTTAGAATACCATTGTTCTAAAAAAAAGAAAGAAAGAAAACTGAAATATGTTCTTTTTCACAGGGGTAAGGGCAGTTGTCATTTGATTGCTGAATGGGTTTACTGAATACAAGCCAGCTTCCAATAAGAGCTGCCAAATGGTGCCTGAGTTCACTGTCTACACAAAAATCATGGCTTTCCGCCAGATCCACCTGCCTGGGAGACAAGAACATCCTGCTCATGGGTCCTCCGGGAGCAGGAAAAACTACGGTGGGGAAGATAGTGGCCCACAAACTGGGACTCCCTGTCATAGATGTTGATGATGATGTCTTGGAGACGGCATGGAAGATGCCTGTTGCCGCTAAGTTGGCAGCAGTTGGCGGAAGGTGTTTCTTGGAGGAAGAAGGTCGAGCTTTGTGTAACTTCTCTGCCTCTGGGTGTGTTGTTTCCCTGACGGGCTCTAATCCTCTTCATGCTGAAGCAATGCAGCATGTCAAACAGAGCGGGCTGGTCTTCTACCTGGATGTGGACAGTGAGGACATCTTACAGAGACTCACCAGCATGAAGGTGAACAGGATAGTGGGCCAGGAGGAAGGGGTATCCATGAGGGACATTTTGCTTTACAGGAAACAGTTTTATGAGAAATGGCTGGATGTGAGGGTGCTGTGTGGAACAGGAGACACAGTGGAGGAGGTAGCAGAGAAGGTGCTGAAAGCTGTGGAGAGATACCAGAAAAGTGATGAAGAAACATTCATTTCAACCCGATGTGATAGCGCAGGATTGTCCAAGCAGAAAATATACTTTAGTGATGTGGTTGTGGAGGGTCTGGCTCCAGATGGAGGACTTTATGTTCCCAAAAATGGCTTCCCAAAGATAGGCACACGCGAATGGCAGAGGTTAGTTGAGATGTCGTACCCAGAGCGAGCGTTAGTTTTACTTGAAAAGTGCATCCACCCTCTGGACATCTCTGCTTTGGATCTCAGAACAATGATATTCAAGGCGTATGGGTCAAACTTTGGCAGCAAGGCTGTCGCACCTGTAAAACACCTCGCCCACAATCAGTACATTCAGGAGCTTTTTCACGGCCCCACCGCCTCCTTCAAGGACCTCGCTTTGCAGCTGATGCCTCAGCTCTTCGCCTACTGCCTCCCACCCATGTGCAACTACCTCATCCTGGTAGCCACATCTGGAGACACTGGCAGTGCAGTGCTCAGTGGCTTCAGCAGGCTGAGCGGCACTGACAGACACCGCACCGGCGTCCTGGTGTTCTTCCCGGAGGGAGGAGTGAGTGAGATTCAGAAGCTCCAGATGATGAGCTACAGGGAGGGCAATGCCAGGGGTGTCAGCGTCCTGTCAGACTTTGACTTCTGCCAGAGAAATATCAAGAGGATGTTTGGGGAGGCGGGGCTGACAGGGCATCTCGCTGTAGAGTACGGCACAGTCCTCAGCACCGGCAACTCCATCAACTGGGCACGCCTGTTGCCACAGGTAGGTTGCTGATCACCGAGTGTCGCTGCAAGAAGACATTGATTTTTATAAATGTAAGCATTTAATTATAACATTACATCTTAATAAGCTTTTTCGTAGCCAACATTGTGATTGCTTTGGTTGCCAGCAGACTTCCATGGTTACCAAAAATGGTTGTTTCAGAGCTGCAGCCAACGTGTTTTAAAAAACTGATTTTGAAGGTGAGTGGTGTCCATTTCTGGTTTGTGCTGCAAGGAAGTGGAACTAAACTTCAAACTGTGACCCCAGTATGCAGTCTTTCTTTAAAATGCAGAAACAGGAATACAACGTTATTGTAAAGTGAAATTTTATTGTGTTTCCCATTCTGTTGTTGTGAAAACACCAAAAGTTTGATCCAGGTGTTTTGCTGTTCTTCAGGAATTCACTTACTTGCTAAAAGTCTGTGATTTTTAGTCAGTCACAAGGGCAGTATTATTTTGGCAACACTAAGCAAAGTTTTACTAACATTTTCTCCTCTTTCAGGTGGTCTATCATTCATCAGCCTATCTGGATCTGTGCAGGGATGGTGTCATCAAATTCGGCGATCCCATTGATGTTTGCATCCCTACTGGCAACTTTGGCAATGCCATGTCAGCTGTGTACGCCAAACAAATGGGCATCCCGATAAGAAAAGTTATCTGTGCATCCAACCACAACCGTGTCATCACTGACTTTATCAAGACAGGCCAGTACGATCTTCGGGGACGGTCTCTGATGCTCTCCCACTCCCCCGCTATAGATATCCTGAAGTCCTCCAACCTCGAGAGGTTTATCTACCACGTCTCCGACGGAAACAGCCATCTTGTCAAGGACCTGTTCACACGCTTAGACAGACAGCAGCACTTTCAGGTTCCCGAGCCTCTTCTTGGCACGATTCAGCAGGAAGTGCTGTCTGGCTGGTGCTCTGAGGATGACTGCTTGGCCGCCATCCAGAGAGTTCACACACAGACGGGCTACGTCATGGACACACACACGGCTGTGGCTAAATTCGTCGCTGATAGGCTGCAGGATGGCTCGTGTCCCGTAGTGTTTTGTTCCACGGCTCACTATGGGAAATTTGCTCCCGCTGTGTTCAAAGCTTTACAAATCCCAAATATTCCAGAGGATCCCGCTGAGCAGCTCAAGAAGCTGGAACTTATTGCATCCAGACCAGAAATGCACAGAGAGATGATAAAATGCCTGAAAGAAAGTGCCAAGAGGAAACACAGCATTTGTGAAGCAGAGTACAGTGTGCTGGTAGACCAGGTGGAGAGCATGATACAGGACTCCTTCTTAAAAGTTATGTAAAATGATCCCAGCTTTTGTTGATGTCCAGCTTCAAGTAATTAGCCAGAAATTACAAAAGTACTCTTTTTCTTTGTCCTCTTTGTTTCATCCACTTGATTTTTACTGCAAACAGAACACATTACCAGGGGTGCACATAAGTGGTCCGCAGGTTCGCATTCGCTGTCAAAATAAAAAACGCGCACAAGATAAGAAGTTGCAACGCGCATTTGTGTACATAAGATTTTCTGGAGGAGGACAGACATGTGTTTCGAACTCTTAAAAATGTTGAAGAAGCTCCTTTAACCAGTTACTTTGGTGTTCCTCCACCTCCAAAGAAATATCAGGAGTCCGAACCGCAAAAGAAGCGCGTATACTCGGAAAAGTGGTTGCAGAAGGTGAGCTGGCTTCAAACAAATGATGAACGCACAGAGATGTGGTGCAGAATGTGCTGTGAAAATCCCTCTCTAGCGGACAAAAACAGTGCCTTTTATATGTACGCAAACGCGCGTTGCAACTTCTTATCTGGTGCACGTCTTTTATTTTGACAGCAAATGTGCACCACTTATGTGCACCCCTGCACATTACAAAAGAAAAAACCTAAAATCTTGATTAACATGTCAATAAAGGGAAACAAATGAGCGAGCAACCTCGTGAAAATGCATTTAAAGACAAATTAAAAAGGTAAATCTGTCTGAGCCCCCAGGATTGAGAAAAATGAACATATTTTACACAAATTATACTCTAATAGAGCTTTAAACAGCTTTATTACTCATTTATTGATTATGCAACATTTGTTCTCATGAAAGTCTGGATTCCAAGCTCACTAGATGGGGATGTCTACCCCTTGGCTACTGCTGCGTTCATCAACAGTATATGGATGTAGATGCAGGGGGAAGGTCAAATACCAGTAAAATATGGTGTAAAAATCAATATTGTTACTTTAATCACACATTTGTGCAGTAATAAAATCTGACTGTTAAATCATTTTTTAATTATAAAGTGATGTTTTATTCACCTCATCTTTTCTTAGTAATTTGCGTTTTTTCCAGTATTGACCATGTAAACCTGGAGGAGTTTAATAGTTGCTCGATAAGCTAGAAAATGCTTTTTTTGTCATAAAAACCAGACTTCTGACATATAGAGCACCGTGTAAAAGTCTTAATCCATCACTTGATTCTTAAATTTGTTAATTCCAAGGAGCTAGACTTTTTTGCAGTTGTTTCAAAAGTGGTCTTGAGCAATAGTCCTCCAACCTTTCTGAAGGGCTTTCTAAGATCTTTGGTAATTGACTGCTTTTTCACCCATTTTCAGTCCAGTCCTTGAACATGACCCTTTTCAGAATGTCTACAGGCATCTGTAAAACATGATGGTGGCTCTGTCATGGTTTGGAGTTAGCATTTCAGTCAAAGGTGGCGATCTTGTCAAAACTGATTTGTCAAATTTTCTCAGATTTTGATCCACCATGGATCTGAATAGTGTCTAATTATCAACGGCTTAATTTATCAGCATGACAATGGTCCCAAACACACTGCCAGTGCAGTAAAAACATACCTGGACAGAAGAAAGAACAATGGAGCGCCATCGATCATTAACTGGTGTCCTCAGGGCCCAATCATCTTGACTGAGAACAGAAACAAAAGGCATGAAGAGCTGTGAATGTCCTTGTGAACTATTCATGAAGGCCACTAAAGTTTCCTATTTCCTTAACAAAATATCACCAAACTACAAGTGGTCAAAGACTTTTTTACTGTATGGTATCGTCGTGGATTTTGATGATAAGAATGCAGCACGTGAACTTGTTAAGGTGGTGGTTATAAAGGAATGAAACAATTTACAGTTATTCTTCCCAGATGCCTCTCACATGAGAAAGAATAGAAACAGGTCTGTGGGTAATTTCTCCATCCTCAGCTGTCACCATCAGGCGTTCAGAAATGAGTCTAGTCATTTAAATTCAGGTGCTGCCTCAGCAGCTGTGGCAAGAGGAAGGGGGAAGATACGTTTCATAGATCTGCAGGATTGCTTATGGCTGCAGTTGTTAAAATAGATGGAAAGTCAGGCCGGATTTGACAAAGCACTTTGCTAGCATGCCCTCTGATCTGGATCACTATCTCTCTTTGCAGGAAGTGAGAAGAAGTATTTTCTCTAATAGTAACTGGCAATCTGGTTAACACTTTAATATCACAGTCACAGTGTGTAGTACCTATTAGGTCTTCTAGAGCTATGGTTTATCAGCTCATTTGATTGCCTTTTCATTATCCATTAACTGTAGTTGCTATTGTTTGTATTTTTTAGCACAGTCATGTTTATGACTGTCTTGTACTTCCTACACTCATACTTTGAGAGTGTATAAAAAAGGGGCAAAACACACAAATTTAAAGCCCCTGACTGTATTCCCCATTCAAATTTGTATCAAACATCATACATCAATAAAACCTTCATTTTTATTTATTCTTTTGTTATTTAAGGGAATGTCGTAATTCATTATTAGAACCTTTAGTCTTGCATTGGTGTTCCTAACTTGATCCCACTGTTTTTCAATCAGAAAAGTCTAACCGAGTCAGTATTGTTTCTTAACAATCACTTTGTCGTTGCTTACATTGTGTGTGTGTGTGTGTGTGTGTGTGTGTGTGTGTGTGTGTGTTTGTTCTTCCACACTTACAGGATGACTGATCGCTTTTCTATGCATGAATATATTACAGAACACACTGCACTGATTCTGTGCGTCACCTATGTGTCTGCGGTTTGTATCGCTCTGAACATTGGCCTTATAAAGCTGCTTGGCAGGTGAATGTAAAGAATGGGTGGGAAGGAGTCTGGAACCACATGAGTGTGTTGTGCAGGTGTGTGACTGTTAGTGTGTGTGAGTGGTGGAGGGAACGAGACAGCCAGCTGTCGCTCAGCACCTAGTGACCCACGGCTGGGTGAGCAAGGAGAATTGCAGGTAGCAGCCTGTTCCCATCTCTTTAATGTGAACCACTGGCATAATGGAAACTCCTCTTTAACAGTGAAGGGAAATAGAAAAGAGAAGAAGAAATGAATGCATCGCAGGAGTTTAGAAAGAAAATCCAGTGGACCATGTTGAGATTGTGCTTCTGCTTCTAGCTGCTTGCTTTTATAAAGATTCTTTATATAACCTATAAAACAACAGCACTGCCAGGTAATTTATTAACCTGTGGTGTTTATGAAGAAGTGTTGCACGACTGCAGTCAGCTGTAGTCGGTTTGGGAACTGGGATTTTTCCCCGCCAAAAAAAAAAGAATACATACTAAACTAAACACAACTAAAAATGATAGAATACGATTGGTGAAGCACTGGAGCTACTAAAAAAAACAAAAAACAAAACACTTCAAGGAGGATCTCAGCAGGGCCAGGCCAGACCGATCAGCAGTGGTGTTGTCCTTTTGCCTTCAGAGCTGCCTGAATTCTTAATGGCACAGACTCAATGAGGTGTTAAAAACCTTCCTCAGACATTTGTTCCCTTTTGACGTGATCAGTATCACACAGTCGCTGCTAATTTGTCGGCTCCACATCTACGATTCAAATCTTCCTTTCCCAGACATCCCAAAGGTGCTCTGTTGGATTGCTATCTGATGACTGTTGAGGTCATCTGAGTAGAGTGAACTCATTCTTATGTTTAAGGAACCAGTCTGAGATGATTTAAACTTTGTGACACAGTGATCAGAAGATGTGTACACTGTGGCCATAAAAGGATGGACATGGTCAGCAATAATATTCAGCTAATTTAATTGAATTTAATTGAATTCAAGTAAGATGGTGCAAATTGTAGGCTCAGTTTCCTGTTCTTAGGTGACAGAAGTGATACTCTGTGTGGTCTTCTGCATCAAGGATCAACATGTTGTGCATTCAGAGATGCTCTTCTGCATACCTTTGCTGTAACAAGTGTTTATTTCAGTTACTGTTGCCTTACTGTCAGCTGTAAGCTATCTGGTCACTCTCTCCTGACCTACTGCATCAACAAGGTATTTTTACCACCCACTGAGTGTTTTCTCTTTTTATGACCATTCCCTGTAAACCATAGAAAGCATTGCGTGTAAAAATTCCAGTAGATCAGCAGTTCCTAAAATATTCAGACCAGCCCATCTGGATTCAGCTACCATGCCAGGTTCAAAGCCAGTTAAGAGATCCTTCTTCCTCATTCTGATGCTTGGTTTGAAATTTAGCATGTTCTCTTGAGGCCATGTAATTGGCTGATATGATATTTACAATAGCAATTCTAATGAAGTGGCTGGCAATGTGGCACAGTCAAATTAAAACTGCAAGCCTTTCCATGGTTGAGTTTAATGTGTGTAAAAATATAGAATGTTTCCCCTGTCTTTTCAAATTTTACACTCATTTGTTGTATAAATGAACTGCAGCTTCAAACATCCCCACAGAAAGTCATTAGCATTGGTTCAGTGTCATTTTACTGTCCCTTGATGCTTTGAATAAATGCTATTTCAGAGTCTTCTCCACTCTGCCAAGAATAAAACCCACAGGGGGAACAGTTAATCCTTGTCCATCTTGGCACATTAAAAAAAAGGAAAGCATTGGCATATAATTCTGGCACTAAATATTGGTACTGAAGCAAAGGTAAAAACACTCGCCCACCATTGCAAAGATCTGAGTTAAATTCTTGGCAGCTGGTTGCGTGCTTTGGTGAGAGTGTTTGGGTGGAAAGCCATTAATAATAAAGTTTAATATAAACATTGTATGGGTTTAGGAGGTTTGGGTTTTCATCTTCGTCATTTGATTTTCGTTAATGATACGATTATGATATTACAAAGGTCGTCATGACTGGTTTAGAAATGTTTTTTCTTTGAAGGGTGCCTGTGCTCTCCCTTAGAGGTAGGGTGAGGAGCTCAGAGTAGAACCATTGCTTGTCAACATCAAATGAAGCCAGGTTTTCCTGGTTTTCTGCAACACATTCACTAACACAGGAGGGAGAGAAAAGCTAATGAAAGTGTCAACTTTTACTCATCCATCTGAAGATGGTAGCTTTTGGAGTGGAACAACTCATTTGCATGCTGATGCAAACTGAGAGCTAAAGAACAAACACCAGTGTTTGTGTCTATTGTTTACAGTCTTTAATAGCCTTAAAGACAAAAGGCAAGTTGAAGAAAAGATTTGATTTAACTGATGTCTCCAGCAGTCTTCTGCCAACTGTCTGCTAGAATCACCAAGAGAATGAGAAATTGATGACCCCATGAAGGACCTCTGCAAGATGAGATATGAGCTGTGGCTCGAAGGCAGGGCTCTGACTGACAGCTGAATGACAGGGGTTAAATGATATCAATGGAGACAAGCTTGGAAGTGTAAAACTAATCCTCCTGGATTTTCACACCTTGTGTGTGTTGCTAAATTCCAAACACATTTTTATAACTGACCTTCAGTTGTCCCTTGAAACATTATGGGGGAAATTATAGTTCAGTGGTGGTAGCACGTTGGCAGTCCACGGCATTTTGTGCCCAGCTAGGAACTGCCTGTCTACCTGCTGAACATCTGTTGTCAGATGAAGGCAGCATCTATAACACCGTTTATGGTGCAACTATTGAATTTAAGTGCTGTTGTTGGTCCATCATGGAAAAGAGCAAGGTTAGAAGACACAAAGAGCTGGAAGGAAACTGACTGGAACACTGCCTGCACGTTGTTCGCAGAACATTTTTGATCATCAATTGTTTAAATTTTCCCATTCCTGGTGAACTTCATTGTCAATTCCTTAACTGTTTCCTGTTGACTGATGCCCAGTGCCATCCACGTCGAGTGAGGTGCATTTGGACTGCATGGAAGCATGTTTGCATTGGTTGAGAATCACTCTCTGTAGGCAAATACATAACAAAATCCACAACACTGCAGTACAGTAAATTTAGTGTGAAGCTTAGGTTACAATCAGGTGTGGTTAGCTGGAAATCCAATGACCGAATAGTCATTCCTGTCATAGTTCTATGATGTTGACTTTAAGGACACTGCCTGGGGTGCACGTGCAGTTGAATTATAAATATATTATAATGAATTACAATCAATTAAAAATTGTCAGAGGACGAGTCTCTGTGGTCACAAAAACTCCATGTGAACCAAAATGTGTCACTACAAACCACGTGATAATGTTTAGTCTGGTCACTGGCCAGATGTGTTTGGGTTGGGAGCAACAAATGTAAGTACATGACAAAGGTACTGTGTGAGAAAAGTGTGAATTTATGTTAATTTCACAGCTAATTGCAAGCCTTCATACACCTATAGTACATTTTGAGATACAAAATGTATTGTAGAAGTGTACTATAGACCAGAGTACCACAAACCAGAGTGTTTGTGGTAATTCTGGGGATTTCCAGCATCTGGACAGTTTGACATAGAAGTCGATGTTCCCTAAGGTCAGTGGGTACAAATGGTCATAACAGGAGATTTAGGTTGCATCATAGCAGCAGCAATGGAAGGTTCAAGTAGTTCACAGGGAGTTGACTTTAATCAATCAATCAGTGAAATCAATCAAGGCTTTATTCACCTCTTCCCATCGTTTCAATCCCAGCGGGCAGCCTTGTGGGGGTTTGAACAGCCGGTTTCGCTTTCTTAATTCTTCGATAAGTCAGGGCCAAGCCAGCTCTGATTCGCCAGAACCCTGTTACCATGGTTCCGAATAGGTAGATATCTTCAGCACTCAGGCTCACCCAAGGCCAAACTTCTCGTTGAGAAAGGGGTGTCAATTGCATTTAGGGACCAGTTGATCAAATCCATAATTCCTCTTTTAGGTTTTAGAGAACGGACTGTGAGAGAATGTTCCAGGGATAAGTAATACAAAAAACACGAGACTAGACAAGGACATAAGAGGCTAAGCAGGGAAGCTAAGGGAGAGGAGGAGAGGAGCTACATGCTACAGCTTGGTGACAGAAATGCTTTGACCACTCATTTTAAATTTCAAAATGTCAAAAGAGTCTTCACAGAAAGGGATACTTTGATATGACTAACTAATTTAAGAAGTAATCAAATTTTTTTATGAGCTTGTTTGTCTTCAGCATTGAGTCTTCTTAAGTAATTTTAGTGACATGACACAACTACAAAGTAATTTAGTTATAAAGTCACATAGTTATAACACAGTTTTACAGGTATAGTTGCAACATAATGTCATAAAATCGGATTTTTCACCGCCCTGGTTATTTTCATTAAGTCAGAGCAAGGTCAGCATTTGGTAATCCTTGTCTAGGTTCACTAATTAGCTTGTTTCCTTTTATCATTCTAAAGGCTTGCCTTATCGTTTTACTGTCACAGAATAAAAACTGAACACTGAATAATTTGCATGTCATCTTGTTTTTCCTGGAATAAGGGTAGCTCTTCCCAGAAGCAATAAATATTAGGATTAAGCTTATCTTGACACCCTTTATAAGTGTGCAGTCACAACAGATCCGTGTCACTGCCCTGCAACACTAAGGATGGATTCTAGACGCACTGACTGCCTGACAAAGCCCCTGTCACGGCTTTTTGAAAATCTTGGATCAAAAGTAGGATCCTATCCATTATATTTTTTCATTGTTCCTGTGTTACTCTCAGCAGCACTCAGCGGGGGTTTCATTTTTCTCGAGGGAAGACAGGACAATAGTCTTGAGCGCCAGTTTACGCCAACTAAAGGACCCTCAAAGGCAACCAGAGCCTTTGTGAAAGAAAACTTTCCCTACAATTACTCCATGTTTTCTGAAGACAGGCAGTATGACAAGGGCAGCTTTGCATCCCTCATTGCTATGGCTAGGAACAGCCGTAATCTACTGGACACACTTGTTTTAGAGGACATCATCTCACTTAACAATAAGATCCTTGATATCACTGTGGACAATGGAAGACTGGGCTTCAATGAACTGTGTGCCAGAGCCAACGGAGAGTGTGTTTCAAACATCATCCTTGAAATCCTCAGCTACAGTCTAACCAATCAGACCAGCATCACCTATCCAGTCCACATGCACAAAGCTACTCCACTCTTTCTAGGTGCAGTGCTGGGTGGTGTTATTACAGATGATAGCGACTCAGTCAGAAATGCTGAAGCTGTCAAACTTTTCTACTACTTAGATGATCGGGAAAGCACAGCTGAAGCCTCAAAATTATGGCTGAGAGAATTTAAAAAGCTCCTATCAGACAACACAGACAGCGAACACATTTATGTGAGTATCACATCATTACTCATGTTTTTATTATTCATTTTCTTTTTAAACTTTAAAGTTGAAGCAAGTAACATAACCTCTCTGAATGCTTAAACGCAAACAGAGATTCTTGGGTGTATTTATTCGATGTGCATTTACGATGAACTATTTTTCACATGACTGATGAAATGCTTTGCAAAAGCCACAAATACTTTTAACAATGCCATCAAATGATGCTTTTTGTGTTTGGTAATGAGTATTATTATTTTTTTAATAAATCTTTCATAAATTTTGAAAAATAAAAAAGTTTTGTGCAGACTTGTGCTTCTAGCCCAAACTCTTCCAGTCACATGGTTGCAAAAATTGGGGCAAAAACAATGACCTCAATCACAAAACTAAAGCAACATAAAATGATCACAGAAAGATACATTTGACCACAGACCGACTACAGAAAGATTTTCTTCATTGGAATGTGCCACCAAAAGCTTTTTGACAAAAAAGAAGCATTGGAAGCATTGTGCGGTTTAATGTTCTACTTGAGTTAAAGACAATTTGGATGAAGGTCAAGTACGTGCCATCAGCAGTGGAAAACTACCAGCCATACTGAGTGGTTGTTTCTTTTTTTATTGTCCTTTTTTATGTTGTTTGTTCTCTTTACCAACAGCATGGAAAAACTCCATAAAAATACCAAAGTCATGCAAAAACACCCCCACAAAATGTCACGTTACAGTGTTTTTAATTCATAATGCCATTATCAGTGATGGTTTAACAGCTTATTGTAATGTAATTCTAGTTTTAAGCCTCATTTTATTTAGTTAAACAAAATATGATTTAGGAATAACTACTTTACTTTTATGTTGTTTGACACTGACATTCTCTCACTTTATGCACAAACTAGTTCATGTCTTCCCCCTGTATTTTTTTGGAAAATAACTTTTTAAATCTTCAGTGGGCCAAGTGGAGTCCTCTCTTAGAGGAAGCTCTTTTCTGCCGCTTGTATCTGCGATCTCGTTCTTTCGGGCACTACCCACAGCTCGTGACAATAGGTGAGGGTAGGGACGTAGATTGATTGGTAAATTGAGAGCATTGCTTTTACTTTGGGTTCTCTTTCTTCACCACGACGGACCGGTACAGCGTCACTGCAGCCGGAGCACCAATCCATCTGTCAATCTCCCGCTTCCTTCTCCTGTCACTCATGAACAAGACCCTGAGATATTTAAACTCCTCCACTTGGGGCAGGATCTCATCCTTGACCCGGAGTGGGCACGCCACCTGAGGACTATCGCCTCAGATTTGGAGGTGTTTATTGTCATTCCCACCGTTTCACACTTGGCCACGAACCATTCCAGTGTGATCTGAAGGCCATCACCCGATAAAGCCAACAGAACCACATCATCTGCGAAAAGCAGAGATGAGATTCTCAGACCACCCAAGTGAAAGCCTCCCACCACTTGGATAGGCCTAGAAATTCTGTCCATAAAATTTACTAACAGAATCAGTGACAAAGGGCAGCCCTGGCAGAGTCCATCATGCACTGGAAACGAGTCTGACTTATTGTCGGCTATGCGGACCAAGCTCTTGATCTCATGATGAAAGGAAACTACAAAAATGGAATAATCACAAACTGAGCCATTAAGAAAGTATTCCTGAATAATAGAGTCATTTATAACCTGAAAATGGTTGTAATGTGAACTATGCACACATTTCTTTTAGTTGGCAGATGTGTTCCAACATTAAACATGCTCATTACAAGGTCTGAAGATTTCCTTGTTGAACTAACATTGTATGATTTGAAGAACAAAAAACATTTCTGCAGGGTTTCTTGTAAAAGTACTGTACTGCTATCACATAGTGCATTATATTCATGAGAAGATAGACTGTTTGGATTGAATTTCCTAGTTTTTGGAAGTAAACTGTAGAAAAGTCTAAGTGGAGGAACAGGCAAGCATTACAGGCCAGAGGAAAAATCTAAATATTTGACTTTTATGGGTGAACTGCCCTTTTAAATCCAAACTGTTGAGTAACACTGATGTAACAGCTGCCAGGACTTCCATGTGCAATCATTTTTTGTGACTTAAACGCTCAAGCTGACTTCCTTCTGCTGTGCTCTTTTGTAGGTGTCTTACTACACCTCGAAATCCAAGCAGGATGAGATTGACAGCCACACCACAGATGGCTTCCCCCTATTCCTCATCGCTTATGCCTGTGCTGTCACCGTCTCTGTGATATCCTGCCTGAGGTAAGAAGTGATCAGCAACCGTCACGCAGTAAGTGGCAAAATCCAGGATGCAGAGCGCTTGTCTGACCCAGGTCAGGTTACATGTAGTGCAGTACAATTAACTTTTTTTTTTGTTTTGAGCTATTTTCATGTAGATTAAGAAGTTTGAATTCATAGTTACAGTTCTAGTAAAAAGAAATAGACCTTCTTTAAATTCTAAGGACAATAAAACTAATCTGGTACTTAACAGTTATGGAAATACAGCCTGAGGTGAAGAATAACCAGGATCTATATCAATGTATAACAGTGTCTTTATTAATTTAACAAACAAAAAGCTGAAGTTGAATCTGAAGCAATGTGTGGAAACCTAACTACACCCCCATGATTCAGAAGCTTGTAAAACCACCTTTAGCCTTAATAATCTGAAGTAACGTGAGCAATTGTTTTACAGCGTTGCTTCAGCTCATTGAAATCTATGCACAGCTCTCTTAAAGTCCCACCATTTCAGTCAGGTTGAGGCCTGGATCTGGATGTCTCATGATCTAGTTTCAGTTTTAGCTGTTAGATGGCCTCACGTTTGACTCTAGAATAACTCCTCCTATAGAGGAGTTAATGACTGATTCAATTACTACAAGGTGCCCAGCTCCTGTTGCTGTAAAACATGTGCAAATTATCACCCCTCCTATTAAACACTGATAAGACTCACATGCTTAGTTGTTGAAAATCAAGCTACAGCCAGAAGCTTAGTCAAAGAGAGAAGCTGCTGGCCTAGTTTTGTCTTGAGGTAAAGAGCAATAATGTCTCACTTAAATCTTTTGTACTTGGAAAAGTTTTTATTGCACTTTGATTTATAATCCAACTGAAGAAACACAATCTCAATTACCGAGCTTTAGAGCTTCAGAGTTACACATCGGAGGCATTTTTTTTTTTTACCTTTATCAGAGCCAAACATTGTTTCCATTTTTCATATTTAAAGCAGCTGATGCCTCTATCTTCAAACTGTTTGAAGACATAAGAACGTATGGTGAACAGTGCTTTTAAAAACAGTTCATGTCACATGAAATGTCCTCTATTTTCTGAGACTGACACCCTCCCCACTTTTAAGATTAGGTTATAATTTATCTTTTTGACAACACGTACAGTATAGGCAGGACTTGATCAGGTGTCCCTGAATCCTCCTTTAGTCACACTGCTAGTTCTAGGCTCCCATGATGCATCCAAATATTTAATCTTTACTCAATCACTCTGTGTTTATACACAACACTGCATTTAATCATTGGTAATATTACTCTGACTCGCTTCCGCAGTTCTTCCCCATCTGGTAACAGCAGATGGCCTCCCCTCCCTCAACCTGGTTCTGTCAGAGGTTTCTTCCTGTTAAAAGGGAGTTTTTTCTTCCCACTGTCACCAAGTGGCTTCTCAAAGGGATTTTCTCTGTATTATTGTAGTCTTTAAAAGTTTCTTGACTTATTATCACTAACAACTTCAATTAATCAACAACACGCTGTGCACTTAATCAGTAAAATTCTTACTTACTTTTCAATTTACATAAAAATATTATTAGAACATGGTCTTACATGTTAGGTTAACATACAACTGCCCATGTTTACCAAATGATTACTTTCTGAAGATACAATTTAAAAAACATTTATGAAATCTTCCATATTTTTCTTAAAAAAAACTACATTTCTATATTTAGCTTAAATGTAGATTTTTTATAATCTTATTCCACAGATTTTTAAGGCGGCACGTATCTTTTTTCCCTGGATATTTAACCAGGTAATAATTAACAACAGGGAATATAACATATAACTTGAGTAACAGGGAAAGATAATAATTAACAATCAGGTCAGTACACAGCAAATCCATCATGTCCAAATTAACACTGTCGGATTTGATTTCAACACTATTAAAGTGTCTATATGGGTCCACACCAGAGAGTGTTAATTTAACTCTTTTTGGAGAGTTGGTACGTTAACTCTGATTTAGTGTTAAACACCAAATCTGTCTGGAGTTGATAATTTAACACTTGGTGTTAAGAGTTTATATATTAACTCTCAAAGAGTATTTTAGTTTAACTACGTAAGAGTTATCTTCTAATTCATTCTAAAAAGCGGGAATTTTACTGTTCTGAACTTCTAGAAATTTCTTTTGGAAATAAACATTTACTAAAAAGATGCAATGGTTTTTGAAAAACATTTATTCTGAACTGTGCACCACAATTTCAAAACATTTTCTGAAAGATGTAACAGTATACATGTTCTCACTTTCATTAGAATTTTGTTTATCAAAAGGTCTGACATAGGTGAGCTGGTAAATGCAAATAACAGCATTCTCATCACTTATTTCTTCAATACAATATGAATGTCCTTCATTCATCCCTTTGTGGAACTTCAACGCACTTCTGCTCTCCCCCATATTCCATCTTCACAAGCATATCCTGTGCGGAGATTGAATAAAAATTAGTTGACAGTAATTAATGGCACAAATAATCCAGTAAACAATTGCAGCACAGTAAAAAAAAAAAGGAATCCTCTTTGAGCCATTACTTGTGTAAAGTATTTTCCCAAAAGACAAGGACGCAGGGAACAGGTAATACTGAACTAAATGTAAAACCTCAACCTTTTTCATTTTTACCTAAACCGTGTGCACAAAACTCTGGAGGGATCTATGCTAACGTAGAACCCAGTCAGGACGTCTGCTACTGCTGTTTGCTCGTTTTTTTTTTATTTTTATGGGCGATCGTTTTCAGGCTTCAAGTAGCACCATTATACCAACATTTCACATTCTAGACATTGTTTTAGGTGTATTTGACCAAAAGTTTGACTGAAAATTCACATGCAAGCTTTTTTTCAAGGCTGAAAATTTGCCCGCAAACAATACCTTTCAGCTAGCTAAAACAGAATATTATGCTATCACCGAGCAACATGGCTAATGCCTTTCACACAGCTTTGTCTCAACTCCAAAGAGCCACAGAAGTAAAAGCTAATAACAATTGAAACAATCTTTGAAAAAGTGACTTACCAAGCATGGCAAACAACTCAAATATGTAGAGCAAATGTTCTGAAACGGCTTCACTTCAGCTTCGATTGGAGCCGTGCTGGGGGCGGAGTCTGTGCATTTACTCTGTTGGTGTCATAGCCCCTCTAGGAGTTCAGAGTTAAGAGGTCAAGAGTTAATGTTTCCATTTTAACACCTCCAGATTTGACAGAGAAACACTCATTTTTAACACTCTATTTTAACTACTATCATTTTACACCTCAGAGTTACATTAAAAGAATGTGACTCTGCTTAGAGTAAAATTAACTCTACTTTTGCAAGGAGACTATTAACACCAAAAAATTTAACACTTTTGAATTTGCTGTGTATATTTACCTTCTGTTTCTCTTTTTATGACGGGACATTTTCAGAGCGTGTGATAGCTATTGTTTATCAGGTTTATGGCTCAGATTGTGTCAGGTGTTGCCACCTCTGTATTAACTATGAACAACAGGCTTTTTTTTTACAAGCTTCACTTTACAAATTGTAAGAACATCCACAATAAAAGGTCATATTTAGGAAGTTGTTTTGTTATAAAACATCCAACAATGATCCTTTACAGGCTGCCCAGAAAAACTGGACCTTGCCCTCAGTTCACTGTTATCTTTATCATCTGTATGGATTTAAATACAATTTATTCCTCCTTGGCAGGCTGGACAATGTGAGGAACAAGGTGTGGGTGGCTGTCTTCGGTATCCTCTCCGCTGTGCTGGCAGTTCTGTCTGGCTTTGGCCTGCTGCTTTACATCGGAGTGCCGTTTGTTATCACCGTCGCAAACGCCGTTTTCCTTTTACTTGGTGAGAAAAATTCACTCTTGGCTTCTTTCCTTCCACACTTTAGTTTTAGCTTTTAGCTGGAGGTGCAAAACCAGCCAAGTAATTAAAAGTGTAATAAAAGTAATAAAGGTGACAACATAAAAAAAGTTTCAGTGGTGTTTTATAAGGTGGTGACTTTATTCATTTATAAGCATGTGAGTCATGTGAGTACCGTAAAACTATCATGAACTGTTATCACTTTTTTTCCAGGAATTGGTCTGAACAACATGTTCATAATGGTGTCTGACTGGCGGCACACACATGTGAATGACCCGGTCCCAAAGAGGATGGCTCACACTTACAAAGAAGCCATCATGCCCATCACCATCACCGCTGTGACCGATGTTCTCAAGTTCTTCATAGGTGTCAAGTCTTACTTCCCATCCATGCAGGCCTTCTGCTTGTACACCAGCACCTCAATCATATTCTGTTACATCTACACCATCACCTTCTTTGGAGCCTTCTTGGCTTTAAATGGGCGGCGGGAAGGCAGCAACAGGCACTGGCTGACCTGCAAGCGAATCCCATCAGACAGACCTAAAAATCGCTCTGAGCTATACAGCATCTGCTGCGTGGGAGGTGACTTTGATAAGAGCACTGGAGCAGAGAAGATGCAACCAGTCAGCTATTTCTTTAAGGATTACTACGGCCCATTTTTGATCAAACCCTGGGTCAAGGGAATGGTGATCTTCTTCTTTGTGGCATATTTAGCTGTAAGCATTTATGGATGCCTCCATGTACAGCAGGGGTTTGAGCTTCACGACCTGGCAGCTGATGACTCCCTTGTTAACACATTCAACAGGAAGGATCGGCATTATTTCTATGATTATGGCCCATCTGTGATGGTTATTATCAGTGAGCCTTTTCCATACTGGGATGAAACCAAGCGGCACGAACTCCAGGCATGCGTGGAGGACTTTAAAGGGCTCCGCATTGTAGATAAAGGCATTTTTTCATCCTGGCTGGACTCTTATTTGTTGTATGGGCAGGCAAATAATTTAACCCTTAATGATAAAGATGCCTTCCTCAAAAATCTCCCTCATTTTTTTGAATTATTCCCTTTCTACCAGCAAGATGTGAACATCACCGGAGATGTCATCCACGCCTCCCGAGTTTTCGTACAGATGGTTGATATTGACAGTGGCAGCACGGAACTTTATGCACTTAAAGCACTTCGGTCCACCTCAGCTGATTGCAGAGCAGCTTCTTTATTAGTCTATAACCAGAAATTCATCTTCTTTGACCAGTATGATGTTGTAGTGAGCAGCACGATCAAAAATGTTGGTGTGATCGCAGCTGTGATGTTCATCGTCTCTCTCCTGCTCATTCCTAAGCCTATCTGCTCATTTCTGGTGACTTGTTCGATTGGTTCAGTGACTGTAGGCGTGACCGGCTTCATGGCGCTCTGGGACATCAGCCTGGATTCCATATCCATGATCATTTTCACCGTCTGCATTGGCTTCACTGTCGATTTCTCCGCTCACGTGTCTTACGCCTTCGTCTCCAGCAAAAAGACGGATCCTAACGCAAAGGCTGTGGATGCTCTCACACATCTGGGGTTCCCCGTCCTCCAAGGTGGCTTGTCCACCATTTTCGGGGTGTCAGTGTTGTCTGTATCAAAGTTTAACACCTTTAGAACATTTTTTAAGATTTTTTTTCTTGTCATGTTTATCGGGATGGTTCACGGCCTTGTTTTCATCCCAGTAATCCTGACAATATTCACACGCAGGTCAGAAAAGGAAGAGAGCAAAGAGAACACTGTGAAAGTCACCAAACTATAACCAAAAGTGGCTACAGTAAGGACTTTTAGTCAGATTCAATTTTAGATGAAATTAGAACAGCTGCTTTGAAAGTAAGTGATTTCAGTATAAGTTAGATTTATTTAAATAACAACCTTACAAGTGAAAATAATTTAGACTTTATGATGTAAGATATTCATTTATGAATGTGTTGTATTGTCTAAATTAGAACTCCAAAATCTGAGACAGTGCCCCTCCCAGTTTATTTATTCTTGTTTTAGACACATTGCCAGTGGCTAAAACAACCTTGTTTGATCTTGTTTGAGATGCTCCACTGATTTATTGACAAATGTAAACAATAAAATCAAGTATGAACACTTAAACTAAAGTCTTATTGACACTGGATCTCAGCTACAGTGAATATTTTTCAGTGCATTATATGTTTTGTCTGCATTGCATTGTGGGATCCTTATGCTGTTACAGTGTCCCATGCATGCACATTCCAGGAAACAGTATGCATCTCACTACTGTTGGGTGCATGATAAATGGTGAACAGACTGGTTCTAATATAATGCTTTTCTTCGCACTTTTATGTCTACTTGAGCGCTTAAAGCGCTTAATACAACATACCGCATTCATCCATTCACACACCCATTCACGCAAGCATGTTATTCTGTGTCCAAGTGCCTTCTGTCTAACATTCACACACATTCACACTCCTGTGTATGCACTGGGTACAGCTCGAGGTTCAGTATCTGGGGCAGCAGCGACTGAACCACCAACCTTCCAATTAGTACACAAACTGCTCTACCTGAGCCAGAGCCACCCCCCTGCATAATAAGGTCTTGAACTATTAAAACAAAATCTCACAATGTGCACCGTAAAAAAAAGAAAAAAAATTTAACAAAAAAATCCTTAAAAAATATTCTGGGAGCTAGAAATGAAAATGTGATCTTCAAGTTGACGCAATATAGACTCAAAATCTTCAAAATACTGAAATAGTTCAGCTGATGCCATTTTGTAAAGGCAGAAAATTCAGAAAAACCTCAACTCTAAACATGAGGTTCATTCATTCTATATACTCAAGTGTTTCATTCTATATTTTCAAATTTCATTATATATATATATATATATATATATATATATATATATATATATATATATAAAATCTTTCAGGGTTTTCACGTAAATATAAGTGTAATTTCTGAACATCCCTAAAACGCATATGGTGCAAACTCACCTTTTCACTAGCCCTTGACACCAACAAGTCATAATGAATCTGCCGAGAGAAAGAATAACAAATGTGGGAACAGGGGACACTTAAATAGGTAAATAGATAAATCTGTCTAAATCCAAAGAGGCATACTGCTTAATGCTAATTATTTTGTACAGGTGGCTGAAAAGCTAAAACGGCTAACATCACCTCAGCCATTAGCATTGCTAGCAAGTCCGCTCTCCTCTTAATATCATGAGAGGGAAGAGTTGGTTCAATAGTTTCTATTGTTATTACTTTACTAAACTTTTACCAATTTTGGTAATATGAAATACATCAACTGTGAAATTAGCGTAATGATAGCTTTTGACACAATACTTGCAGATTTTATACACTCATAAAAAAACATTGATACAATTTCTCCACCAGTTTTGTGGTGATAACCTCTGTAATTTCACAACATGTCTGTTAATGAATAAACAAACCAATGTTAAATTACAGTAAAATTCCTTTTTCCTCTGTCATTCTTTGTGTTATTTTACACTAATTTCATCACATTTTTGATATGTTTGTACAGCATAAAGCTAGTTTTCAGTAGTTATATCTTTTAAATAAAGAAAGCATCTTAGCATATTATGTTTATATTTTTTCTGTGTAAAAGTAAATAAAATGTTTCTGTTATTTTACGTTAGAAACGTCAATATAGAGACTATTTTATTTTTGTAATTTTACTAATTGATAAACCAAACTAGTTTTATGTTTTTTTTAAAAAAATACGTTTGCTGCATTTAGTGAGAAGATGTAATTTAAAAAAAATCTTGAGACAAAAACTTTGCATTGTTTATGGTTTGTTTAAAATTGAGGAAGGCAAAAGTAACCCACAAAGACACTTATTTGGGATGTAAAGGAATAGAAGAGTTGCACGATGGATCAAATGCAGCCAGCAAATCAAACTGTATTATGATATCATGTCAGTATGGACCAAAGTCTCCAAGGAATGTTTCCAGCACCTTGAATATATGGCATGACGAATTAAGGCAGGCGAGCGTGTGATGTTGTCTAAAACCTACCAGTTAAGGAAATCCTGATAGTTATCTTAATGCCATTATTTGCATTAAGATAATCAGAGAGATAAGATGACTTTTATCTGGATAAATCGCTGCAAAAGTTAAATGAATGTTTATGAATTACTAACGTGAATGTCTATTTTTCTACTCTTTTTATCGCTGCCTGGTTAGACAATAAAGAGTGGCATTTATATTGTGCTTTTTCCCTCTTATTAACCACTCAAAGGGCTTTATACTACAAGCCCCTTTCACCCACTCATTCATACAGGCCTTTATTTATCACACTCACACATCGATAGATACATCACGGACAATCTGGGGTTTAGTTTCTTGCTTCAGGAAACTTCACCATGCAGACTGGAGGAGCTGATTAGTGGATGACTCTAACTCCTGAGCCACCGCTGCCAGTATGTGGCTTTGAATAGTGCCCTGAATTACCATTAAATAGATTTCAGAAGCAATCGGGACTCAACAAAAATTGCAAAGCTGCCACAATTGCCCCCCCCCACCCTTTACTTCATTTACAAGCCATTCAAATGTCACATTATTCCAAACTGTCCATAATTAAGCTGCACTACAATTTCTCAGTTTCAGGAAGTGGTGTTGGTGGCATATTCATCATAATGGCCTCCAACTGGCAGCGCATTAAAAGCAAGAACCCATACAGATGGCTCACACCTCAAAAGGAAGCGTTATGTCCACCAAAGCTACCACCACCATCCTTGTGATCATGACTGATGTTTAGAATTTTTCTATTGTTTCAGTTGCATTCATTTGTAGCATTTTGCACAGAACTATAAACCGCTGGAGACCAAACAGAAAGGAAATAACTTAATTATAGATATGCTTCATGCTTGTTGCTGCAGATAGGTTAACATTTAGTGTGCATATAAACTTTAAATATTAGAATGTAAATTGTGAGTATTCTTATTTGAAGACTTTCCAAAGAATAAAACAACACACTGAATTGGGACAGATAAACTGAATAAAGAGGTTCTTACTGCTTTTTCCACTCTAGGGTAAAGAGTGAATGCTAATCAGATTGCTTAGGAGCAAGTGTTTTGTGTACAGCGGTGCTGCAACGGTAGCTGCCGGTGTCTTGTTGTCGGCTCTTTACTTGCAGATATGGAGAGTTTAACAAAGGAAGAGAAGTAAGGAGCCTTGGATTCAGCTTTAGGCCTACTCTAAGTAGAACTTAACCCCCCCTCCCCAAAAAAGAAAAGTCTTCTGGTTTTAACTTTCTGCATCTTTCATGGCTGCTGCACAGCTCTGTCACCCTCCGTCATGCCTGTCTTCCCTCGCCCTGCTTCCTAGGCGAGATGCCTCTGGACTGCACAGCATGACATGAGATGGCCCTACACCCAGGATGAAGGCAGAGCTGGAGAGAGTGTGGGTGTATGTGAGAGCATCAACTGATAAGAAGAGGGATTGGAGATAACATAAAAAAACTCATCATGTTCCTCTTTTTCCTGTGTAGTAAAATCCCACATCTGTTAGTGCACTTTTACATGTCTAACACTAGTTTTTATTAGAATTTATAGAAAAAAAAACAATATGTTGCAAAAAAAGATAACTTATTCTCTCATAAAATACAGCACCTAATTATATATTTTGAGATGTAACTGGGGTGTTACATGCTAAAGCACTACTACTGTATGATGCTTATTTGCACTTGAACCTCTGGTGAAAATTTTGTACCATAATGTTAATCAAAGCTCTTAAAAAGTGGGTAAAATTAGAGGCAGGGGGACACATTAATTTATATATTACATATATTTGTTATTTATTCAAATGTGAACGGGTATTTGCATAGCACTTCTTTAATTTTAACCAAAGCTTCAAAGGTTTTCTGATCTCACATTTGATTTTACTGCATGCCAATGTGAATGATAGGTGTGTCTACATGCCTTATTAATGTGTGCATTCAGTGATGTCTTGAGTATGCATACCATGCAAGGCTTTGGACATGCATGTTAGGTTCGCAGGGAGACTGAAGATCTCATGAAAGTTCAACTCCAGAATCTTTTTGCTGTTACCTTCTGCACCACTGTGTCACAGAAATAAAGACAGAAATACTGCAGAAAATATTAAATGCTTTTCATTCAACTTACATAACCAAAATGTGTATTTTTTCTAATTTCTTTCTGTTTTTACATTTTTTTTGTTTGTTTTACATTTTAGGTCAGGAAAAGACTGAGAGGAACAGACTGAGGAACACACAAAGGAAATTGTCCAAATATTGAGTTTTTAGAGCTTGGGGACATTTTATTGCCCCCCAAAAGTTAAACACAGTTATCTTGTGGTCGGTTTTTGTACCTACAATTCAGTCGTATCTCCTAAACTCATCAAATGTAGGTAAACACAAAATTATTGCTTTAAAAGTGCGGTAAGGATAGATTCACTGTGTGTGTGTGTTTGTGTGTGTCTGTGCGTGCCTGTCTAAATATTAACAATGAGTGACACAGACTGGCTTTTTATGTAAATTAAACCCAAACATACCAGCTGTATTTTAGAGGAACCAGTTGGAATCTTAGAACAAAAGAGTGACAAAATGTTGGAAAAGTCAGAACTTTTCTACCTGCTCTTACTTCCCTGCACAACAGTGCAGTTTTGGACCAAAAGGCGTGATAAAGAGGGCATGGATTTTTTTTAGACCATAAACAAAGTTCAGAAACAAAGTAAATCCAAAAACTGAAGATCACACAGTTGGAAACCTAACAGCTGAGCATGACGGATGCATGTTGTGCCCCATACTGAAGGGAAGACAGGACTATTTATACACAGAGGGCTCCTTGGAAAGATTACTGCAGGCATATAAACAACAATGAAACCAATCAGAAAACACACAATCATATATTAGATGAAAACAACTCAAAAAAGAAAGTCTTAAGCCAACACAGGCATCATCACAAGGTTTAAGTGAGCAGCACGTTGTTGTTGTGGTTAAACTGAGATTGGAGGCTTGGCTTTAATTTCTATTGTAGAAAAACCTTTAGCCAAAACATGAGAACCTCTCATCCAAATGACTTCAGATTTGGTGGTGCACTTATTCATCTATCCAACAATACACCAGCATATTTTTAAATGTGAAGGTCAGGTGAATTGTTGTGGAAGCAGGTGAAAATCAGAGAAACGCAGATAAATTCTTAGTCAGAAGCATTTCAGCTTTCAGATTTGAAGATAGCAGAAATTTAGAAAGAAAAGATGAATCCAGTCTGCACCTTGCTCCAAAAGTTTACAATCATGAATCAAATCGTATTTAATAAAGCTTTCCCCTCACTGATGATAGAAAAAAAATCTTAGTCTCCGAAAATTGATCTAAAATTAAGTGCTTGATTGTGATAAATCGGCTGAGGGTGACTTTGTCTGTTTCAGCGTCGGACAGCTCCTTCAGTGCTTCATCGGTTTCAGCGCCGGACAGCTCCTTCACCGCTCCACCAAACACCGCTCCGAGATTGACAGAAGAAGCGGCCACACGCGGATCAATGGCGCTCCTGGAGCCCCTATGAGACGACGAAGACGACGGGCTTTGAAAGCGCACGGATCCTGATGTTGCTTCTTCGTGGCTTTTATAGGCCTGCTTAATGCTTGCTGTGGTCGGAAGAGGGCGGAGTGCGTTTGCCATCCAAGTGAGAAGCTCATCGACTCGGTGCCTCCTAAAAAAAGCATATAAATATAATAATAACCGCCCCTTACCCCTCCCTCCTCCTCGTTTTGATTCTAGACTGTGTAGCCTACACGCAGAAGGAGAACGTCCGCGGCACAGCAAAGCCAACACAGTCTTGTCTACAGTGTGTGAAAGAGAGGGAGAGAGAGAGAGGTGGGAAAACAGCTGCAAGCGGATACTCAACATCAACAAGCTGTATGAGGCATCTGTGAGGAAGGAGAAGGCATTTGACGAGGGAAGGGGTTCCTGGCGGGTTTCCCTCTTTTTGTGATTTCAAGAACAGAGGCGTGGAGCTCAGAAGAATATCCTACAAGTGGTGAAGCGATGGTTTAGCGGGGCAATTTGATAGGTTCTCTGTGTTTTTTCTACAGCACACTCGCCCGACGACACTGTTAATTCCGAGCAGCAATCCCCCAAACATCTGTGGTCGCTCTCTTGAGGGAGATGGCTGTTTTCCGGCTGTCGCTGCTGCTGCAAGTTGGATTTGTGATCGGATCAAACCATAGATGCGGAATGGTCAGGGCACGGGGAGGATAACGGGGCACGGGAGGCGATTCACGGCGCTCAGACGCACCGCTGGCAGCTGGCGCATCTCCGTGCGCCTCATCACGCTGCCGGGGAGACGGCTGAGCTGCCGCAGAAGACAGACGAGCTTCTACCCAGGGTCGTCACGGCTTTTTTACACACCGGGGACTCGACCACCTTAAAGCATGCCAACTGCTCGCGAAAGTACGAGCTCACCTCTCTGCGGGGAAGGTCACACGCTACCCCGCATTACTCCATGAGCAGCGTGCTGGATACGGTGCTGCACGCCACAAACTTCCTCAACATGATCCTGCAAGCCAACAGGTCCAGGGAGCACAACCTCCGGCGAGACATTGAGTGGTACCACGCGTTAGTCAGGAGTATACTGGAGGGAGACGCCAAGATTCACCGGGCGGTTGTTACTTTTAGCGGGGATTCATCCTTCCCGGGGCCCTCGGTGCTTCTTCAAGCCACCAGGGCCGGCGGTGAAATAGTACTCCAAGACCTCTCCAGCATGGCCCACCGACATCTGCACAACCGCACGGCAGAGACAGAGTGGTACCACGAAATAAAAGACAGGAAGAACCCCAATTTCCATAAAAGAGCGCTGAGCCAAGATTTCAGATCGGTGGACAATTCAGTGAAAAGAGGAGAGAGTTTTATTCCGGACAAGACGCACGTCAGATGGTCTGCGCCCTACTTGGAGTGTGAGAATGGGAATTTTGTTCCCCGTTGGCTTTTGACCTTATCTGCTGCCTTCTATGGCCTGAAATCCAACCTGGCTCCTGAATTCAGGTAAGCACAGAGGGTCCAAACCTGCGCTATGATGTGGAGGAACACAATATATATGCAACACAAAGTCTAAAAGTGATTCATATCTATCTATCTATCTATCTATCTATCTATCTATCTATCTATATATATATATATATATATATATATATATATATATAACCACATTTCCAAAGCCTAACACAAATGTGCAGCGCCTTCACTTTTTCAGCAGAACAATATATTTATGTAACAATGACTTTTTTTGTCAACCTAAAGGTGTGCTCAGGTGAGCTTACCCTCCACTACATCTCCAAACCTGGATAAAGCTTTATAAGGTGATCATACCTGCCTTACAGCTTCCCACTAGCCTCCTCTTGTTACATGAGGGTGGGGGGGGGGGGGGGGGGGGGGGGGGTGTTTCTTCTCTCCTCCAGTCTGACAAGACGGCGGGATGCTAAAAATAACCCAGGGTGTTACTGGATGTAACAGCGGTGGAAACCTCTGGCTGCAGGCCCTAATTCATTTTTCAAACTCACAGGGGATGCACTCAGGAAATGCCTTGTGCCCTTTCTTTTACCTTCTTCAAGAGAGGAGGCTGTTAAATCTGCAATGAGTTCCGTAAGAAAAACAAGCTCAGCAGCAGCAGCAGATGAGGATATTTGGTTGAATTTCTCCAAACCATAAAACCTCCTCGGCTGCAGCTCGATGCTATAATGAGCCATGTTTTATTCCAGCAATAGTGACATGCACTGAAAGAGTCAAGTGTTAAAGCTCCATAGGATCCCGACTAACATCTCCTCAATGAATATTTAATCCAGATCACTAGTTGTGTTTGTACTGCCTTCAATGAATCTTTCATTGATACACTCTAGTTGCTCACAGGCTGGCACGGATTGCAAATGAGCAAAAACCTTCAGTGATTATACTGTAATAGGCTATCAGCTACCTGGTGTTATCCCACACTAAATCCTCTCAGAGCAGCTTCACAGCAAAGCTCAGACTCCCACTAAAGCAACCTGAAGTCAAACCTGTCTGACACACCAACTCTAGTTTATTAGTGAAACCAGACTTTTTGTTTGGAGATTTTTTGTCCCCAAAGGATCTGAGTTACAGACATTTTTATTAAACCAGTTCAGCTGAAGCCTTCTCCATAACCCACTGCAGGCGATGTATAGGTATTTGTATTGTGTGAAATCCCTGAAAAGCTGTCTGTAAAGAACAGTAAAGAAACAGGAGAGTACAATCTATACCATAATTTACAGTTAAGTGTTTTACCAATCAGAATTTTTACATTTTAGTGCTTTTCTTGGTTCTTGGAGCATTAAAATCTTCTAAATATCTCCTCATACTCTTAAAGTAGACATGAAACACTACATGTATAAAGGCTAATTTACACGCCATTTGTTAACTACACCCTAACTGATGATTAAAAATCAGAGTGTCGGACTTCAGCTTATCTGTCTGGTGCACCAGACTCAAACAGGCTCTCCCCCACACAGTCCTCATTTAGAAAATGCTCTAAAAACCCTAAAATTATGGCCAGTAGCTGGATTTTCCCATTTCAGTGCAGCTAGCAAAACAGCGAAGAACCACTTAATGCTAAAGAGACTGAAAGTGAACAGTATATCGTATTTGTTTTTATTATTTTAATTATTATTGTTATTTATTTATTTTTTACAAAACCCCATTGCTACAGTCAGTTGCAGTCCAAAAGTGGCCTCCTTAGGCTGCTTTTTAGTTTTTGTGTCCTTATTTTCCACTGAGGTATCAGACTTGTTTCAGACATTAATATAAGTTAAATATAAATATTCAAATAAAAAGTAAAGTCTCCCTAAAAAAAAAGAGTAAAAATAAGAAAAACTAAGGAGCTTTAAATATTCCAAAGTTAAAGCACATAGGTTTGTGCTATTAAAGAACGGATTTAGTCTATTGGTTAATTCCACAGTTTTCAACTGCAGCGCTGTTTGTTGGTCTTAAACCAATGATGGACTTCATGCCACTCCAGACTGCCCTCATGTTGGTCTGCTGGATTTTCCACTCCAGTTTTCTCCTGTAGTTGTCCATGCCTTCTTGATGGATTTCTTTAGGATACTTTAAGCTTCTCTCTCCTCCATACTGCCAGCTCTGAAGGTCCTCGTTTTCTTTTTAAGGAGTGCTTTGATGTCCTTTGTTACACATGATTTGTTGTTGTTCCTTTGGAATTATGGAGTCGGTGCAGAAATTTATGTAGACTGATCAATTTTACGCTCCCATCAATGTCCTCTCACTACGACTCACAGAGGACTGGCCAACCATTCCCCTCAGAGCGGCCTGGCAGGGCCACAAAAGCATCCTATGACCATATACTCACCATCCGTGGGGTCAGAGGCTGCTTCTTGACTAGAGGGACACAGTAGAGGGTTAGGTAAATCAGGTTGCGATCTGAGCTACCAAGCAGGATGAAGTGGGAGGAATAGTGTTAGTCCTTAACATTTGCATAAGATCTGTTGTTCTTTCATCTCTCCTCTCCTGCTCTGAACATAAATATGTGAGAATATTCACCTCTCATCCGAGAAGCTTCTCGGATGAGAGGTGAAACGTCTTCAAGTAACTTAAAGAAGTCCAGACGCTTTTCTTTGCAAGCTCCTTTGACTACGATGACCTGGATGACTGGGAACCTTCACAGACGTGAGAATAGTCTTCTCTCAAAAATGCATGTTGCTTTTCTGATTGATACCAAGTCATATTAAATCAAGCCACATAAGCAGTTTTAATCAATTGTGTACTTTCAGCTGCATTCAGTGAGGTTCAGATGAATTTTGCAGACCCAGGCTAGTGGTTTCAACCTTTATGATTAGTCCGGTTCATTGGCTTCTTGCAGTGGCTTTGTATACACTGTGTAAAAGTGTTGAACTACCCCATTACTAATGAAGTCAATACTCACCAAATCTCATCTTTTTGCCATGAGAGGATCTCAAAGATTGCATCAAATGTGTGCTGATTCAACCTGAAATATAACAGGACACATGGAGATGAGATGAATAGTCCTAGGAGAAATATTGCAGTAGAACTTTTGAACCTCTCACTACCCTTTCTGTCTGGTTTCCTTCTCTCTCCTGTTGACCCAAATGTTAGAAAGAAATTAAAATTGTTAAGAAAGGACATGCTGTTCTCATTAATCACTGGCATGGTCTTGAAAAACTTGACAGTCAGCTTGGTTCATGTGTACCACTTGGCTTTGAAATACATATTTTGCACAGTCAAGCTCAGTGTTGGTCAAGTTACTTGAAAAAAGTAATCAGCAACTAATTACTGATTACTTCCCCAAAAAGTAATCCCGTTACTTTACTGATTACTTATTTTCAAAAGTAATTAATTACTTAGTTACTTAGTTACTTTTTAAAAACACGATTTACAACATGAATAGGTGATAAATAGATCTTTCAGCCCAATTCTACTTTTTCTGCATAATCCATCATACAAAATGTAATCAAATGGAAAAGTCTTTTTTTAAACTTGTTTTATTAGTTTTAATCTTTTAACTTTATGCATCAAGCAAAAATTTAATTATATGCAACATTCACTGACTGGAAGAAATTAGTTTAACATTTAAACCTATTTTCTGCACATTCCAGCACAAAAAATAAAATATTTTTTTGTGTTTACACTCAGTCTTTCAAATAAATGCAAGTAAAACACAGAAGAAAATAAATAAAATCAAAGACTAGCGGTCCTTTTGCTCTATTTTCACCTGTACAGCAGGAGTGGGGTAGGCGGAGGTTTACCCTGGTCAGTTGAAGAATCTGCGAGTTTCTCTGTGAATTTCACATTACTCGGTGCTTGCTCGGAAGTTTAGGGGTTTTCTTCCCACGCAGTGAACAACGGACGCCAATGTTTTTGTCACTTTTTACAGAATCAAACTCAAAGTAAGGTCAGTACTTCCACGCTTTAAACGCTGCATGCTCATACTCTCTCCCGCACTCCATATATTATCCATTGTTGATCTGCACACAGCTGTTGCCACGATGTCACACTCGCTTACGTCATTATCATGAGACACTCTCGCAAGAAAATCACGGTTTTAGTAACGCAGTAACGCAGCGTGCTTACGGGAAAGTAACAGTAATCTAATTACCCTCTTTGCAATAGTAATCCCTTACTTTACTCGTTACTCAAAAAAGTAATCGGATTACAGTAACGCGTTACAAGTAACGCGAGATGAACGCGTTACTGCCCATCTCTGGTCAAGCTCTTCTTTTTTTCCACATTGTCGTGCCCTTTTTCCAGGTTTGTATCTTTCCTCTGACGCTTGTATCAGAGTAGCAGGCGGCTCACCCTGCATCCTCCCAGCACCTCAGCAGCCTGCCAGATAAGAAACAGGAGAGGAAGGGAAGTGCTGGCTAATATAGCTGCCTCAGACATCAGTTCTCCTCCGCTTCCCCTCCAGATGAATACACAATCAATACAACAATGAATTAATAATGAAAGATGTAGAACAACAACCCTGCACGGGCTGTCTTTATTTCCAGCCTCAGTCACTTCCTCTTTAGGGTGATGATGTTGCAAGCAGCAAGGTGACTCGTTTGGACTTTTTCGTGGCTCTGGCATATGGAAATTAACACAAACCGAGACTACCCCCCCCCACGTCGCCCCTTTTGCTTGTTGAACGTGCAGGTGCTAAACAACTTATGTGACTTGTCGAAGCAGAAGTGTGCGGACGTTCGTTTGCGATAGATCGACCTGTTGTTTCTGCGAAGGTGCAAGAAATCGCACCTCTCGCACTTCGTCTCTTTCCTTTCCAGTCTGTCTCTTCAGCTGCGCTCAAGGCACAGGGGAGACAGCTTAGCCCGCACAGAGAGGATTGGCTGTTTCCAAGTGTGCAGTGTGTATCTGTGTGTGTGAGCGTGTGAATGCCATTGGTGGAGGTTCAGAAATTCTTCAGGATGACACTTTCTAGTCCTAATTGGCAGATCACTCTAACTTCAGATAGAAACTCATGACAGCAGAGGCACAAATAAAGAAAAATGTGTTAGAACAAACAAAAGAAAGTAAGGGAAGGAAAGTGAGGCAGGTGCATTACTTCAAGCTCACCTTTCACAACACAGACCTTAATTGCTTTGAGGCTGGAGCTCAGGCAGTTTCACCGGCAGCAGCAGGAATAAGCAAGATTAAATGAAGCTTAAAAGCAAAACTAAATGGTGAAAAGTATGCATTTTCAGCTTATCTCTCAAAAAGGCCAAATAAGTTCTAACTATGTGCAGGATCCTCTACGTTTTTGCTTTGCCTCTCATTTTACTATTAATGCAGCTCTGTCTGGACAGCCCGAGTGCTTTGTGATACCCAGCATGTAACAGAGTGGGAGGCCTGGAGCTCCAGGAGGAGCCAGCAGCATCTGCTTCCATGGACTCCATCCAGAAACAAATAGGAAGAAAATCCCACAATTCCCGAGGCTAAATGCAATAATGTTTGATGCTAAACTGAGATGAAAGGTGGTAGGAGTAAAAAAAAAAGTGCATCCAAGAGGTAAATTAGATTTTCAGCTAAGCATACCAGCAAGGAGAAAACTAAACTGTACACACAGAAGGAAGCTTTTAAACCCGATGAGCAAAAACGAGTCCGACCTTGTAGATTTTCCATTGAGTGCGACCTGGAGGAAGCAGGGGTTAAATTCCCCGAGGCGCTGCTTCTCTTACTGCTGACGTCAGTGGGACTCCGCTGCTCAGTAAGGTGGCCTGTCAAAGCCTTCAGCCAGTAAATGTCAACATTAAGGAAAATCGAGCTACTCAGGTATTAAAGAGTGCTGTTTGGTAGGATTTGTTTTTTGCTAACTATGTAAGGTTATCTTTAATGACCTGGTCTAACAGAGTAAGGACTGAGTGCTGTGCTGCGTTTGGAGAATTTATAAAGATTTGGACTGTTGTTAGATTCCATAAATTGACAAAAATACAGGAAGATATTACAGAAGATAACTTATAATAAACATGACAATTACAATGACAACATAACCCTCAGCGAAGACGACAAATAGAAGGAAATTCAGCTTTAGGATAGGTGATATGTAATACACAGAAGTGCTGCAGCTGGTCCTTTGGTGTATCTCTCCAATATTGCCATGGAAGAATCGCTCCAGTTTCATCTTGTCTGTCAGGAAAATGTTCATGTTTGTACAATTTGGTACATATTTTTACATAGAAAAGAAAGGTACCCAGAACTGAGTAGTTCATTCAGTAAATCTGTTCTGTAGCTCAAATGCTTTATGATCATTTATCATCATTTATTCATAATCGCTAACATACCTCCGTCTTACTTTGGTTTGTTCATTGGAAGAAGGGTTTTAAAGGGGCAGTCCACTGCAAAATTCATCAAACTATTCCTGCATTGGTTATGAATCTAGATTGCTTTGGTGTGATTTGCACAGTTATGGAGATATAGGAGAATTACATGGCATTGGTGGTAGTCGATTAACCAACAATACATTTAGAAAAACTCAGCAGCAATGTCTCTTTCCAAAAATTATGACTTGGTTAGTTAAAAAAAGGTGAATGTGGACACTAGAAAAAATAGTTCCTATATTCAGCCTGCAATATATTTATAAAGTATCCGGTCGTGATTTATGGAAAGAGACGCTGCAGCTGTATTTTGTTGTTGTTGCTTTGAGCACCACAAGGCAAGAGTCATTTACTTCCATTATATTCAAGAGAAGGTAGACATCTCTACAGCAAATATATTTCCAAAACTGGGAACTCACACCAAAACAATCTAGATGGATAAACAGCGCTACAAGCCAGAGGGAGAAAAAAATACACAGAAATTGGATTTTGGGGTGAACTTTTCCTTTAATGACACGAGCGTACCGACTATAAGAGAAAGTGCCAGCACTCTGAAGAAGAAGCAGTCTTTATTCACTTTCTGTCACAGCCACTTCCCCGCAGGCGCTGTGTCTTTTTTGATGACCAGAGACAGGACTCAATAAAATAACCCAGGTTGCACTGAAATAATGGTAGACAAGCAGCATCGTGCCCGGCGGCTCGACTCACATTTTCTACGTGTCCTGTTAGCTTAATGCATTTCCATCACGTAAGGGACATTTTTCCTTGAGAAAGCTGCACGGGTTCCTGCATTGTGATGGTTCCACGGCATAATGCACAAATTGTGCCCTCCTAAAAGGACAGCACCGTGTTCTTGTCGAGACCCGGAGTAGGAGATATGTGCATGCAAGTTCATGCAGGCTTGCAATTCCTTTGGCTACACTGCTAAAGGATGACTTTTAAGCTTTTGTGTTTTCATCTCTTTTGCATTAACTTTGGTTTAAGGGAATGTTTTGCTTCAGTTCCAGACAGTATGTGAATACTTCCATCGTTCAAAGTTGCACTTTGTTACATGTAGCACAGGTCTGCTCAAGATGTGTTTTGTAAAAATACTCAAAATATTTACCTACATTAGGTGAGGGTGCCACGTGGATAGAGCATGCAGAAGGCAGTGTACAGCATGCCCACCGATTAAGTCATTGGACTTTAACCTCCACAGAATAATCAAACACTGATTTTTTTTATTTTTTTTGCTAGGGAACTGGGAGGTTAAATATCACTTAATTTACAAGAACCAGTTTCAGCTTCATAAGATAAGATAAGATAGAACTTTATTAATCCCTCGGGTGGGTTCCTCTGGGAAATTCGATTTCCAAAAAGCACAGCACCGACAGAAGTTCAGAGTTACAGAATATTATATATATATATATATATATATACACACACACACACACACACACACACACACACACACATACACACACATATATAAATACAGAGACAAATATAAATAAAATATACGAAGGGGATAAATATAATAAATAGGAATAAAAATAAAAATACAAGTGAATTGCACATTTCAAGTATTGAGGTCTATTGCACCATTGACTATTTACAAAAAGTATTGCACAAGGTATTGTACAGTGAGGTGAAGAGGCACTACAGTTTAGTTGTTCCCCCCTCCTTTGTCCTCCTGTTTCCCCTCCCTCTCCCCTCCAGAGAGGAGTTAAACAGTTTGATGGTGTGTGGGACAAAGGAGTTTTTAAGTCTGTTAGTTCTTGTCTTGGGGAGAAGCAACCTGTCACTGAACAGACTCTTCTGGTTGTTAATGGCCATGTGCAGAGGATGCCCAGCATTGTTCATAATGTCATAACAAGCATCCGACAATGCGTATAGATGTGATGTACAGTATTTATTAACCATTACCAGTGCTTTATCAATAAACCTTGCAACTGTACAATAACTGTCCAGATAACTGTCTATAAAGCAGTTTTAAAACAATCAGTAAACTTTTAAACTATTGATCACTAGCTTCTTAGCTAAGAAGCTCTTAGCTTCTTAGCTTCTTAGCTAGTGATCTAAATAGTGAAGGGATAGTGTCTACACATCTGAAACAAGGTGCTTTATGAATTTATGGTACCTTCCAATTGGCTTGTATTTACCATGAGAAGGGTAGATATTGGAACCCCAATTCTTGTGTCTTGAGTTTGACCTTGAATTTTTTGGCAACAGTTAGCTGTGCTAAGCTATCAAATCATGGATAAGCCTCTCTACAGAGGCATTAGGCAGCGAAGAGCGTAAATGAGATCTTCTAGAACGTGAATAGAAAGTGAATAACGTTCTGCAACTTCAACTCACTACGGGCAAATAACTGCTGATGATGAGAAGTGGGCAGTACCTAAGATAAACTTTTCACAACTTTAAGGTGAGTAACTGAAGCAAATGCCAGTGCGAGAGAACAATAATGTTCATTGACATATTACTTGGTAGAACAAATGTGAGAGGATCACATAGGCAACCACAGCCTGGAATGGCACCATCAACTTCAAAGCAGCGTGTGATAAGGAAATCGTTTCTAGTGTGTACACAGCTTAATGGGTCATTTTAGCATTTTAGTAAGTGGTTGATAGGCAACGTGATGACATCATACCCATGTGCCAAATGTAATTGCTCAGCTTCTGATTGTGGAGGAGCTTGTAGTAAACATTTGAAATTTTAACCCTGCACAATGAAAAGAAGAGACTTAAATATATTAAATATGTTTTTTTTATTCTTTACCAGTGTTGGGTAAGTTACTTTAAAAAAGTAACTTAGTTACATTACTAGTTACTTCTCTCAAAAGTAACTCAGTTACTTCAAGTTACTCGTTACTTTCAAAGTAACTAGTTACTAGGGAAAGTAACTTTGGTTTTACTCAGAATTCTCTTGTTAATGTGTTTCTTTCATAACTTTGCCAGTCTTCTAGCTTGCTTACTTGCCACAAGTGCACTGTGCCACCTACCAATAGAAAGGAAAAGATAATGTTCATATTTCCACGAGAGAAATTCCACGCCTGGACCGTCATTGACTGCTGCCATGATTCTAGCCTACGTCACAGAGTCATGTGCGCCTTTTACATCCAACACAAAAACTGCAGTCGTGGTGCTTTTGATTGTACTCAGAACTCAGAAATTCTGCCTTCTGAATAGGAAGATGTAGGCAACACCAGACTGCAGATGAGCTGCATACAGGGCTGGACTGGGACAGAAAATTGGCCCGGGCATTTTGACTAGAGACTGGCCCACCATTATAGGAAAAATCATAAAGCCTTTGAATGAAAATAAACACTGTTGTGACAGTGATGTACACTGTTTTGATGGTATATATGCATCAATCTATCAATTGTTTGTTGTAAGATTCAGATAATTATTTTTTAAAAGCTAGACATTTTAAATAAGAATAAGAAAGAAAAGTATTTCTTTGTGCCCCCCTTTCCCTGTTAATGCCCTACATGCCCCCCTGGAAACACTTTGCTAGACCCGCCCCTGCACAGTTACCAGCTGTCAGCTACCTAAAAAAGGATCCTGGGGTTATTTGTCTCTCAGAAACAGTTCATAACTTCCCTTCAACTCATTCATGTCACCTAAAAGGTAAACCTGTTTCTCCATCACCTGTTCAGCTCTGATGATCCAGTAAGGACATCTCCTGGTTTCATCTTCATGTTTCCCTCTCACCAGATAACCAAACCATATCATGACCAGCAGCTTTACAGCTGTGGCTCCAGCAAACATCAGCTGATACTAGAAATTAATATTAAATAAATTCTAACAACAGCTGATCAAGCTTAAAAGTGCTGCTGTTGTTTAGCGCGACATCCGCTGGTTTCCTCTTTCTGGCGCAAAGTGAGCGATAAACAAACAAGAGAGCCGATCAGCTGATCATTGATCAGTTTCATGATTGAAGTAGAAACGGGAGAGGGAGGGAGAGAATGAAAGAAGAAGAGGCAGCTGTGCAGCAAAGACACAGGAAAACTCCAGCTTTGTGTCTTTTTCATTGTAGCTGATTTACGGGACAAACTGTTCCTTTTCACCTCAATAAGAAACACGTAATATTTTCTCTGAATACCAGGCGGGACGGTTGGCAACTCTAATAACTTATGAACAAAATAAAGTTCAACATCATTAACTTCATAGCACCACCCAGCTGTATAGAAACTCCGTCATGCTAGCTAGCACGCAGTACGGAAAAAGTCAGAATAACGAAAATAAACTGCACCTAAACCTGGTTCATATCTGACCCAGAGAGACTGCAGGTCATAACTTCTTACCTGAAGTTCAGTTCACACTTGGACCGGTGGCCGCCTCGGGTCTCTTTTCCTTCTGCGTCCCTTTTCCTTCATCCACCTGCTGGCCTCCACCACTTGCTAATGTTACTGAATCTGTGGAAGCTCCGCGATAGCCACCACACGAAGTAACGAGTAACGACCCTATCTAAATCCCAGTAACGACTAACGCGTTCCTGATTTTGGCATAATAACTAGTTACCGTGCTCGTTACCACAATAATAACGTAGTTACTGTAACGCGTTACTTAATAACGCGTTAGTCCCAACACTGTTCTTTACACACTTAGTTAAAAAATGTTAGCTAGCAGTTAAAAATGTTCAAACAAAGAAATTTTAGTATTTGAAAGAATAGGAGTGAAAAAATAAGAGGATGTTGGAAACTGAGAAATTAGCTGTAACTGTAAACTGAAGACTTAAGCAGGGGTGTCGAACTCCAGGCCTCGAGGGCGGGTGTCCTGCAGTTTTTGGATCTCACCCTGGGTCAGCACACCTGAATCAAATGATTAGTTCATTACCAGGACTCTTGAGAACTTCAAGACATGTTGAGGAGGTAATTTAGTCATTTAAATCAGCTGTGTTGTATCAAGGTTACATCTAAAACCTGCAGGACACCGGCCCTCGAGGCCTGGAGTTCGACACCTGTGATTTTAGGTATCGCAGTGCTTATATGCAATGAACACTTACACCAGACAGCTGTTAAGTATAAGTAACATTTCACATTTGGTAGTCTATCAATTTCCCATTGTTTTAACATAACTAAACATTTTTTTAAAGTAGGTTTGTTTTAGGTCTGTGTAAGGCCCTAAACTAGCTAAAGTTGTTATATATTGCAGCATCCTGTCCTGTGACTAAACAGGCTAATCAGTTTCAGAGTCTATTTTCTGCTTTGAGACCTATAGCTCAAAGCGTATGAAATTCAGTGTTCACTGATGAATACATCTAAGACTGACTTGTAACAAAGAGGACACAAGCAGGCCTTCAATGCAAGCATCTTTTGATGAATATCCTTTTGTGAATATAAGCTATTATGCAGATATATCTACAGTCAGCTTCTTAATGTTTGTGCAGCTAACATTAGCTCAGAAAGAGTCAGTCAGAAAGACTCCTGCTGGTGGGATGCTCCTCTCTTTGCTGGCCTGGCCTTTAGACCCACAAAGAATGGAGGATGAAAGGAGAAAGCACTCTGTTTCCTTGGGCACCTCTATCTCTTGCTCTCTGTGATAATCCTGTCTTTATGCCCGAGGGCCTTGATGGCCACCATGATGGCTCTGCCACATGCTCCTCGCTGCTGCTCTCAATTACGACCCAGTCTTTGTGCAGCACATACCCAGTCAACACCACCGTTTCCAACATTTTCTTCTTTCTTTTTTCCCCCCAAAAGCCATTTTATACACCATATGTCCTCTTTGACTGGGAAGCTAAAGGTTGCCTGGGGAGTTGGGAGCAGAAGGGGAAAAAAAGAGAAGCCGACTGCAGACTATTTTCCTCTTTGTGCAGACTCACTTTTCAAATGCAAAACCTAAGCAAATGTTATTACTTCAGTTGCCACTGAAACTAACGGTTTCATGACTCCTCCATCACTAACAAATCGGCGTATTCTTGTGCGTCTGCTGTGTTTCAGTGCGACATTTCCAATCCTTATTATATAACAGAGAATTGCATGTAATTTCTCACACGAAACAACCAGCAGTGCAGGAGAAAGCAGCGAGGTCAGTTTGCCCCAAGGCAGGACCAGAGCAGCAGTTATTAATAACAGAGGTACAGGCAAAGAGAGCATTGCACTCACCTGGTGTCCACTGGGAACCGGGAATAGTAAACCGCCTCTTATACACCTGGAGAACATGCCAGAGCAGCAGTATTTGTGTATGCGTGTACATTATTATTTTTTATTGCTATTTTGATAACATGAATATATTTTTTTATTTTGTTTTTTTGGGACAAACAACTAGTCTATTCATGCACAGGGAAACACCAGTGCAACACATCCCCAAATTTGCTCCAGATATCTGTCACCAAAACAATAGCAGAACATCTGCATCATACTTGGGGCCAGGGATAACTCAGGATTGCTATGTCTGAATGATTGCACAGTGCAATTGAAACTTATCTCCCCACAGCATTTAAATAAAAATGATAAGAACTGCATCTGCACACAAAAGCATAATAGAACCTGCGTGGTACGTGTGATGATTTTGTAGTGCACTACAGTGGAAGTTTACAGATGAGATTTTGAGCACCACTATAAAATGGTGTGGGCATGATATAGGGCACTATATGGTGAACAGGTGGACAGTTTAAACACACAGATGGAAATAATAAGACTGTAAGCCGGTTACAGTCCTGTGATAAAGCTGCTAGTTCTGCCTGTCTTTTCTTCTGCTATGACATTCAGAAATATCCACAGTTTTTTTTAACGCTTATGGATCAGTAAATTTAGCCTTTCCTTTGGTACCTGCTGCTTCTCCCACTTTCAGTTTGTCACAGGTGCAGTTTTTTTTTATTGCTTTCTGTCATTAGTTTTTTGTCTTTTTGTTAAATTACATAAACCATGAACTCTGTCTTTTATTCTCCCCAAAAAGTGATATGTCAACATTGACGGCATCTTCTGCCACCTGCTGTTTTGTGTATTGTTTAGTTACAGCAAGACATGGTTCAACCAAGGTGTTACTATGGAAACCACACTTTTGCCTGGTCTCAAAACTGAGCAGTATGGGACAAGGTGTTTGTATGAGTTCCAGCTCATGTGAGCACAGAGTATGCTAACTGCCATCTAGGACTAGGTTGCTAATGTATGAAGCCATAACTAATTTTACATTAGTCATCAATCTAAACTACATAGAGATCTGTAACCTTTATAATATATCGTATTATTTAATTAGTTTAGTCTGTTACTCTTACTGTGTTGGAGCAACTGTAACCCACATATTTTCCTTAAGGATTATTCAAGTATTCTGATTCTGATCATTAGTGGTTGGTGCAACTCTACTGTATGATATGATGGAAACCACAGAATCGTACCAAATATCTAATCAACAACTCTTTTACATACAGGTTTGTCATCAGTCAAAATGCCTTATTATTAACGTTAAATTACAAAAACAAGTTGAATAAGATGTGAAGAGGGTTGTTCATTTAAAAACAGGCTGCAGATAACAGTGTTCTCCAGACCATGACACTTTAACAAAGTGGCACCAGGGGCGAAATGCATTAACAAATCATTGGGCACTAATTAAAGCCTTAATAGCCAATGATCAGCTGGAACTTTCATCATCTACACCCTGAAACAGATCTCAGTCATGAATCACCAATCAGCCACAACACTAAAATAGATGAGGTGAATAGCTTTGCTAGCATAGCTCCTGCCAGTTAAAATTTAAAGCCAAATTCTGACGTGTAGACAGCTGAGGTTTAGAGCATACCCAAAAGGTCTTGTGGGGTATCTTTGCTATAAAGTGATTATAGCTTAGGAGGTAGAGCAGGTCATACACTAACTGAAAGGTTTGTGGCTCGACCCCGAGCTGCTCCAGTCTGCATGTTAGATAGAAGAAGAAAAAACAACACCGTAGAAAACAGTGCTTGTATGAATGGGTGAATATGGATAGGATTGGATAAGGTTTGTAGAGTAGAAAACCCCTATATAAGAACCAGTCCATTTACCAAGTGGAACCAGACACAGCATTGGTGTTGCGCTGATACACATCAGAAATAAGCTTGTAAAATAAGATAATGACATTTTAAAATGTTAAAGATACAAAAATGAACTACATGTGCACTCTACAGCAAATGATAAATAAATCAGTGTTTATATGAAATCAGATATAATTTGTTGTTATGTGTTTTTATGCATGCACAATATATATCAAAACAAAGACGCAATGGCGGAAACTACGGTTGTCACAATTCATCTGGCTAAGCTTGGTTCCCAACGTTTATGTAGATTTTACTGACTAATATTAACTCCTTAAGCATTGACGCAGACTGCGTGCATTTTCCTGATGGAAGAGGCGTACTGCCGCACTTCAAATATTCTTCAGGAATGGTTAGAGGACCATGACAAAGATTTGAAGAGGTTAACTTCTCAGACCACCACACCATACAACTTTCAGGGCTTAAAAACATCTACTGTGAAGGTTAGGTGCCTGATACTACAGAAGAAATTCAGAGGTGTTGTTGGTGATTTCATTGATGGTGTCATAGTTATTTTGGCAGAATTAGGGGGATTTCTATTAGGCAAGTTGTCTTAATTGTCCCTCTGTTGTCCTGCTGGGAGACTTCAATGCTCACGTGGGTAACGACAGCGAGACCCGGAGGGGCGTGATTGGGAGGAACGGCCTCCCTGATCTGAACCCGAGCGGTGCTTTGTTATTGGACTTCTGTGCTAATCACAGTTTGGCCATAACGAACACCCTGTTCGAACATAAGAGTGTCCATAAGTGCACGTGGCACCAGGACGCTCTAGGCCATAGGTCGATGATCGATTTTGTAATCGCATCACCAGACCTGCGACCATATGTTCTGGACACTCGGGTAAAGAGAGGGGCTGAGCTGTCAACTGATCACCACCTGGTGGTGAGTTGGATCAGGTGGCGGGGGAGGACGCTGGACAGACCTGGTGCACCTAAACGCGTAGTGAGGGTGTGCTGGGAACGTCTAGCAGAGGCCCCAGTCCGCGAGATCTTCAACGCACACCTCCGGCAGAGCTTCAACAGCATTCCGAGGGAGACTGGGGACATTGAGTCCGAATGGACCATGTTCAGCGTCTCCATTGCCGAAGCTGCTGCATTGAGCTGCGGCCGCAAGGTGGTTGGCGCCTGCTGTGGTGGTAATCCCCGAACCAAATGGTGGACACCAGAGGTGAAGGGAGCCACCAGGCTGAAGAAGGAGTCCTATCGGGCTTGGTTAGCCTGTGGGACTCCGGAGGCAGCCGACAGGTATCGACAGGCCAAGCGGAATGCAGCTCGGGCAGTGGCTGAAGCAAAAACTCGGGTGTGGGAGGAGTTCGGAGAGGCCATGGAAAAAGACTTTCGGACTGCCTCGAAGAGATTCTGGCAAACCGTCAGGCGTCTCAGGAGGGGAAAGCGGTGCTCTACCTGCACTGTGTATAGTGCTGGCGGAGCGCTGCTGACGTCGACTGAGAAAATTGTCAGGCGGTGGAAGGAATACTTCGAGGACCTCCTTAATCCCACTGACACGTCTTCCGAGGAGGAAGCAGAGTCTGGGGATGAGGGGAATGACCCGCCAATTTCCGGGAGCGAGGTCACTGAGGCAGTTAAACAACTCCTTGGTGGCAGAGCCCCTGGTGTTGATGAGGTCCGCCCCGAGTTCCTGAAGGCTCTGGACGTTGTAGGGCTGTCCTGGTTGACACGCCTCTGCAATGTTGCGTGGAGATCAGGGGCAGTACCTGTGGACTGGCAGACCGGGGTGGTGGTCCCCATCTTTAAGAAGGGGGACCGGAGGGTGTGTTCCAACTACAGGGGGATCACACTCCTCAGCCTCCCTGGGAAAGTCTATGCCAGGGTGCTGGAAAGGAGAGTTCGTCCACTAGTTGAACCTCGGATACAGGAGGAACAATGCGGTTTTTGTCCTGGTCGCGGAACACTGGACCACCTCTTTATCCTCTCGAGGATACTTGAGGGTGCATGGGAGTTTGCCCAACCAGTCTACATGTGTTTTGTGGACTTGGAGAAGGCATTCGACCGTGTCCCTCGGGGTGTCCTGTGGGAGGTGTTGCGGGAGTATGGGGTGTCTGGCCCATTGCTACGGGCCATTCGATCCCTATACAACCGCTGTAAGAGCTTGGTTCGCATTGCTGGCAATAAGTCGGACTCGTTCCCATTCCTGGTGGGTGATGGGCTCCGCCAGGGCTGCCCTTTGTCTCCGGTTCTGTTCATAATTTTTATGGACAGGATTTCTAGGCGCAGCCAAGTGGCGGAGGGCTTTCGCTTTGGTGGCCTCAGAATCTCATCTCTGATTTTTGCGGATGATGTGGTTCTGTTGGCTTCATCGGGTGATGGCCTCCAGCTCGCACTGGAACGGTTCGCAGCCGAGTGTGAAGCAGCGGGAATGAGGATCAGCACCTCCAAATCTGAGGCCATGGTTCTCAGCCGGAAAAGGGTGGAGTGCCCACTCCGGTCGGGGATGAGTTCCTGCCCCAAGTGGAGGAGTTCAAGTATCTCGGGGTCTTGTTCGCGAGTGATGGGAGAAGGGAGCCGGAGATCGACAGACGGATTGGGGCTGCAGCTGCAGGAATGCAGACGCTGCACTGGTCCGTCGTGGTGCAGAGGGAGCCGAGTGTAAAAGCGAAGCTCTCAATTTACCGGTCAATCTACGTCCCTACCCTCACCTATGGCCACGAGCTGTGGGTAGTGACCGAAAGAACGAGATCGCGGATACAAGCGGCAGAAATCAGCTTCCTCCGAAGGGTGGCTGGCCTTTCCCTTAGAGATAGGGTGAGAAGTTTGGCCATCCGGGAGGGGCGCAGAGTAGAGCCGCTGCTGCTCCACATCGAAAGGAGCCAGCTGAGGTGGTTCGGCCATCTGACAAGGATGCCCTCTGGGCGCCTCCTGGGTGAGGTGTTCCAGGCATGTCCCACCGGGAGGAGGCCCCGGGGCAGACCCAGGACACGCTGGAGAGATTATATCTCTCGGCTGGCCTGGAAACGCCTTGGTGTTCCCCCGGATAAGCTGGAGGAGGTGGCTGGGGAGAGGGAGGTCTGGGCCTCTTTGCTTAGGCTGCTGCCCCCGCGACCCGGCCTCGGATAAAGCGGATGAAGATGGATGGATGGATGGAAGTTGTCTTAATTCTCTGATGAACTCTGGGCTTGACTGTGGCTCAGGAGGAAGATTGAGGCATTTACTAATCAGAAAGTTAGTGTTTGAACATTGGCTCCTCTAATGTGGATGTTCTTGATCTTGCAAATGAGCCAAGTTTTGGCTGATTGTGCACCACTCAATTTTTGTAACCTCTGACGTTTTGCTGTAGGTAAAGTAAAGCTGGAGTTCATGGTGTGATGATGTCACCTTTAGTGTACAAAGCCCGTAGTATAATGTTATAATAATGGCCCGCCGGTATAACGGGACCCTGTTTAGGCAATATACTAAATACTAAAAGTGGTTTGGCATAAAAAAGAGACTTGAGCATGAATGTGTATTAATAGACAAATGAGGCTTGCATTAAGAATGTCACGGTTCGGGTCAGTGGCCGTGTGAGGCTCCTCGGGCCCCCCAGCCGACGTGGCATGAGGCTGGACGGGCTCCTCGGGCCCCCCAGCCGGCGACACAGGAGGCCGGACGGGCTCCTCGGGCCCCCCAGCCGGCGAAACAGGAGGCTGGACGGGCTCCTCGGGCCCCCCAGCGAAAACAGCCACAGAACCAGTGGGCACCGGGGCCCCTGGCACACAAAAAACAAAACCAGCAGGCTCGCGGGCCTCTGGCACACATGAAACAAAACCAGTAGGCACATGGGCCTCTGGCACACATAAGGAGGGCCGCAGCTGCGCAGAGCACTGACCCTGCTCAGGCAGTGACAGCCCGGTGCAGTTCACAGCTGGCATCTCGGCCTCCAGGGGTCCAGAGTAAGCTGAGGGCTGTAACCCAGCCTCTGGGGAAGCCCCGGAGCGAGTAACGGTCACTAATGTTGCCAGCTTTTGAGGAACAGGTCCGTTGTGAAACATTTCTTCTCCCTGCTCAGAAACAGCGGTGGAAAAACAGTGTGAAAATTGTGACAGCCATTAACTGAACTATGGGTTGTAGCGATGCTAGCGGTGGTGATGGCTGAGTGGCTAACTGGAGCGGCGGCAGAACAGGTAATTGTGCCCTTAGCGAGGCTAACGGTTGAGCTACAGACTGGGAAGCTTGTGGCTGGACACAGAACTGAGCCGGAGAATGGCGATAAAGTCCTGGCTCAGAAGGAGCGGCAGAGACACAGTCCGTCAGTTTTGCAGAGGGTTTGTAGACGCCCACTTGGGAAGGATCTGTTACCACGAAGGTAGGTAAGCAACCCATACTGTCTCCCATCCCGCTCTGAATAGCCCCAGAAAACAAAGTCCCGGAATCTGGGGAAGCCAAAGCGTCCCGCTCACTCACCGTATCGGGCTGTTCGAAAGTGAATGCAGACGGGGGGTGAAGTCCAAGATCCAAAAGGAGAAACTCCCGCTCCCACGGACAAAGCGAGCCTAGAAGCCATGGGAGACCGGTCACAAGACGCTGTAGCCGCCTCTCTATAGCGCGCTGGGACTTGCCACCCGGGTTTTCCAGCCACAGGTCGATGAGCTCCTGTGTGGCATCGATGAGATTCTCCCGTAGCTCCTTAGACGGATTAAGCGCTGCTGGGTCCATCTTGTGGTCGCGTTGTACTGTCACGGTTCGGGTCAGTGGCCGTGTGAGGAGTGGAAAGGAGGACTCAAATGCAGTACTTATTTAGACGTGAGGGCGATTTATTAACAATACCAAACATAAAGTGGAGATGGCAAAACAGAACTAAGGATGAACTAAACTGGGAGAAACTACACCAAGGAGTAGCAAACCTGAACATGAAGGGAGAACAGCAGGGAGAGCACGCAGGGGATTTCACAGAGTATGAACACAGACGACGCGACGAGGAACAGAGGAAAACACACACTATAAGTACACAGAGAGACACTGGGAAATCACACACAGGTGGGGGACACAGCTGGACCTGATTAACCTGACGAGACAGGGGAACACTAACACCAGGGACCAATAGAGGGAGCACAAACCCAGAACCCAGTATCTAAAATCCCAAAACACAAACCATCCCAAAACAGCCACGAATAATAATGAAAGTAATAACAATAAAGAACACAAACACAAAGTCACTGAGTCATGGCCGCAGGACCATGACAAAGAAACCACTTTGACACTTTTGTAGCACTTTTCTACATCATTCGAGCAATTGATCAAACCATCCCATCGTTTCAGGAGAAAGGCAAAACAGACTTTTTTGGAAAAAAAAATGTTGTATATGATGTTGTGTCAGTATAAAAAAGATACAAATTACATATTTTAATTGCCTAAGGTCAGATTACGGGTTAGGGTTAGTATTTCGATGACAATGAGAACTTAGACTTAGGTGATTAATGCGGTGGTATATGATGTATATCCATACTAGTTCAGGGTCAGGGTCAATAGTTTAAAATCTAATTTTCCTTTAAACGCAAAACACAAATCCTGGAAACTGGGAGACCAAAGTTTCCTGTTAATCCTATAACAAAATAAACCCAGTGTGAATGTCAGTGTTCAAACGGGCATCAAAGGAGTTAAAGGTCAGTGCAAAGTCGGCCGCTGATTTATTTGCAGGGAAGCAGCTGCAGGTTTTGCCTGATTAAATAGATAACAGCGCTGATTCGCCCGCTCACTTCAGAGCAGGGTTTGTGTTTATATTCATCCTGATCAAATAACAAAGTGTATATTTGGTGATTTTGTTCGAAAGCTACACGGCAACACTCGGGTTTTTTCCTCTTGTGTCGGCTGGCGTTTATGTAAAATGTTGTGTGTGAGAAACTTGAAGGCTCTGAATGCTGGATCAGAGAAATACCTTTTTTCATATGTGCACATTATCTTGGTGTCATGACACTCGTCCTACTGAGCTATAACTCTCCAGAGCATGTCTTCCATAAAGTTTAAAGTCGGTATAGATTTTCTAACAACACTTGCCTCGGGCTGTGCTCCATTTTTAAGTCTACCAAGAGAGAAAGCCTGTAAGTGGGCTGAGGTCGCTGAGAGACAGTTTAGAGTTTCTTGTGGATTTGAAGTATTTTGTCAAGCTTGTTTAGTTTTTTTTCCTTGTATAGTTACGCATATAGTATACAGCATTATGTAACTGTCTGTTGGCTTGTCCTGTGAGCTGCACTTGTGAAAGGGACATATGCCACACCAGTGAAAAGATTTGTCAGAATCAAAGGGGCTGACCTTCAAAATCACATACAGTGACCTTCTCTTCACAGAGCTTCAGAAAGCTAAGTAAGTCTAAATCCTCAACAGCTCCATTAGAAGGTCCTGCCTGGCTCAGCTGGTCGAAACGGAACAAAGAGTCCAGCCTCTTGCAGAGTGTCTCGTTGTGATGTAGTGCACGGCTAATTGCATCTCTGTCAGACTGATTTCTTTCTTAGGAAGAAGAGATGAGACATGAGGCAGACAAATGTCTGTTTTTGCTTTATAACATGTTAGAACCTATTAAAATTTCAGTTAAGATTCCAAGTACAGGTTTGTGCAATTACATGTTGAGGATTTTAAGGTAGTGTAACTCAGCGGTCCCCAACCCACGGGCCACGGACCGGTACCGGCTCAGTGGCCGCGAGAGTTAATCCTCGCGTGTGAAATTTATGGTTTTCAGGGTTTTTATCGTTTTTTAGCGTTATTCTTTAGAATCCTTATCGTTAACTCAGTTTCCCTGGGTCTTTTCCCATGTGTTATGAATAAATCTTCCTTTTTTTTGGTACCGGTACTGGTTTTATTTTGTTGCATCTATCCGCAACACCTTAAAAGCCGGTCCATGAAAATATTGTCAAACATAAACTGGTCCGTGGCGCTAAAAAGGTCGGGGACCGCTGGTGTAACTTTACTGTACTTTTAAGTGAAATTTGTAGATCAGACAATAACATACAGCTCATAATGTACTTGCTTTATCTACCTTCCACAGTTCAACTCTTTTAATTTGAAAAGCTTCTATTTAGAAAACCATCCAAAAAAATCCCGTCTGACACAAATCAATCAATCACTCAATCAATAAATCAACAAAAGGGTAAATGACTTTCTTCAACAGCGGGTTTTAGTTGGCTTTACTACACTTTGTTTACTCCGTGGTCTTTTTGTTGTTTTCGGGTTTTGATTTCCTTGCAAATATAATTGAGTTTAGACTTGAGGTTTTATTGTTGTTCCAAATGTTTCAAGTTTTGATTTTTGTGTTTGTTGAATGTTTCGGTTCTTGTTTTGATTTCTTTATTCTAGCAGATTACAAGCTTTATTTTTTGTGTCCATTTTTGAGTATTTGCTTCCTGTTGTTTCTTGTGTTTTTTTGTAATGCCAAGTTTCAGTTTTACATCCTGTGTTTTGGTTCATTTCATTGTTTCTTTTAGTAGTTCCCTCAGTGATTCTTTGTTTTCTTTCTGTTACTTTCTGATTTATTTGAAGATTGAGTTTTCTGTCATGTCCTTTGTTAGTTATACCACGTGTGTTCTACTGTCCAATCAAACCTGTGTGTATAAATAGTCCCGTCGTCACAGGGAAGCGTCTGTTGTGCTTCCTTTTTTGCACTTGATCTTTTTTCATGTGTGTTGGTTTTCACATTTATGTCGTGAACTTTTTCTGCCTGAACTAATGGCCTTGTTTTGCATTCAAACCTCCACACTCAACTTTTCTGATATACAATATGCTTAAGAAAGAATGATACAATTTCAAAGTGCTTCAATTCCACAGCTGTTCACCATAACAATCAAATCGCGAAATGTTAGAAAATCATGTAAAGCTCTAGTTGAGTCCAAGAATAAAAACATGGAGGTAGAAATGACCCTAATAGATCTCTTTTAATGTCCTTCCATCTTGCAGGGGAGTGGTTCGAGTGGACATTAATCTACAGGATGTTGATATCGACCAGTGCTCCACTGATGGCTGGTTTGCTGGAACCCATCGATGCAACCTGACCACTATGGAGGTGAGTGTGCCAAGCATAGGGGCTAGATTGATTTGCTCAGTTAAACTGAACTGTAATCCACACCTACTGTGTCACATCTACACAAGGCTCCAAATGGAAAACCAGTAAATCTGTATGTCTTGTGACAAATGTGGGGATCCGATTCACCTTAAATGATACTGCTAACAATATAACCACTAAACTGAAGTGTACAGTGGATACAAAGCATCACTTGATGTTTATCTATGCGAATATATCCCACAGCGTGCCAAGGCTGCAGGGAAGATTTATGTTTTTGTCACACATGAAGCTTTGTCAAAGGCAGCTGCAGCTCGTCTCAGCTATTACCTCTGTCAAGGTTGCGTTGTCATGAAATATGATGTGTTTGTCTGACACTGAATGCACAGCTTTGCGTGAAACTAGGTAGACAGAGATGAGCCAAGTCATTTTGTAGTCATTAGCCAACTGATAAAGTACACAGACCCTATTGGTTCAAATCTTGAGGGTTTCCTTCCAGGGTCAAGAAATATATTTAACTCTAAGTATAGGTGCCTGGAATTGAGACGGAGGGTTATACTCATGTTCAGCATTGGCAGAGTAGCTCTGGTCATTTTTAAAATGAAAAACGTCTTGTCTCAAGGCCTACTTGGAAAAGATGATAAAATTCTCAGTACTGTTATTTTTAAGAGAATGTCAGACATTCACATTCACCATTTTGAAAACTATTATCATTAAACACTGAAGTTAGGTTTTGGGTCAGATAGTCATATTACTTGGCTTGTTTTGGACAACTTTTTGATCTTTAGTTTCTAATTTCACCACGTTCTTCAAGTTAGCTTGATTAGCTCTGCATCAGTGTGAGCACGTTTATAAAAGCACAACGTCGTGTTTAGAGAAAACCAAACATCTTATGCTAGTCAAGCGTGGTGGTGGAGGGATGGGCTGGTTTTGCAGACATGTGAACTGGGCACTTATTCTGGAGTTAAATATGAGACCATCCGTCCAACAGCTGAAAGTGGGTCATGCAACAGAACATTGATTACCTATTTAAACTTAGGTTATTGCTGGTAAAAATGGTTCAATAACCTAGTGGATGACCAGTTTAAAATGAGAAAAGTATGAAAATAAAAGTGCAAAAGTAAAGATTTAAAGTTTCACTAATTAAATAATTAATAATGCCATGTTATGTGCAGGTCATTACATTTTTATTCCTGCTGTTAATTGCAGCCCTTTATTTACCTGTCCTGCTGTCTACCTAGCAGGTAGTGTCCTGTGCGTTTCAGCCTCATCCTTAAGACTGATAGATTTTGAAGAGGTGCCGTAGATCAGGCTGCTTCATAATGCATGTGATGTAATGGATTGCAGTGAGCCTCTTTGAATAATTAATCACTCTCTTTGTCTGAGCACTTGCACCTCTCTGTGGACAGTCAATGGCAGAGACATTTGACATAGTGCCTCTGTGTCGGGTGACTGCGAGGAGAGAAATGCTTGGTTAATGGCATGGATTTGCGGAATAATGTGTGCTCACACCGCGGGAGCATGTCAGGAGCGTGCTTGCTCAGAGCCGAATGATGAAAGCTGTTGTGGTTGTGGCACACTACAGGATGTGTCCTGTGTTGCTTGACAGCTTTATCGTGCGGAGGTGCTCATTATTGTCATGCCTGCTAGATAAACTATGTGGACAGGGAGAGCAACTGTATATGTGGACGTACGCTGACCAAGAGCAAGAGCAGCTGCAGCCACCACATTATTAGTCTTTGATGTGGAATGCAGGGGTTGTAATTCATATGTTTTGCAAGAAACTAAAAAGCAAAATCTTTGTGTCTGTTAGAGCCTCTTTCTGGTCTTAAAGTGCATGAACAGGCAATTTGGGGCTGATAGAGGAGGCATAGAAAGCATGACTGAAGTGTAATCAAGTGTTTTAGGATTTTTTGTGTGGTAATGCTGTAAAAAACACTAAAAGGGTTCCCCTGTATTTGCAAATAGGCATTCATTTAGTTTTATTGACTGTTTTTTAAGCTGTATAGGTATTCCCTCTTTATGTGCAGCAATTTGATGTGTAATGGGTTTCTTTGGGACCATTTTAAGATCCATGTAAGGCGTACTTTCTTTGTTTTATTGGAAACAAAGCACTTTGTTATGATGGTGTTGGGGTTGTTTATTTATGTGCAGCATTCACATTTCTTTTCCACCCTCAGATGCTCTTTATAGCAGCATTTACAGCAAACCCGTCACTACTACTTAGTGTCCTTTATGCATGCATCTCGCCATCATTATTTGCATAACAACTACAACTTCCATGCGTCGCGCATCCGCTGTTTTTCATTTGCATCTTAGGAGCTGCTTAAGTGGCACCATTCCAGCAACTGAATTTGATAAAATGCAGTCGCTTCCAGCCGCCCTGCCGGATTTCCAGGCCTCTCTTTCCTCTCAAGCTGCTGTTTGTCCAGCCGAGCGTACAGGCAGCCCAAACTCAGATGGAGGCAGATGACATGGATGACTGATCCAACAGGCGCGCACACTAAGGCAAAGCACAATGAAGCTCAGATTATTGACAGGAAAAATACAACAACCCCAACAGCATCCAAAGCCTGTGGTTATTTTAGGGCAATGCTGTCTTAAAATCTGTCAATATTTGTCTTTGATTCTTTAGTTTGTATTTTTGATTTCTTATGTTATATTTGAAATATGTTAAGTTCTTGTATTGTTATTATTAGTTTTGTTGTGTTTAGTCTTGTTTGTGTTTCACCTATGTCTCCTTGTTTATGAGTCTTTTTCTGTTTGTCATGTGTTATCTCCTTGTCTATATAGGTTCCCCCTGTGTCTCTCTCCTCTGTGTCCCTTTCCCTCTCTCTGTCTCTTGTGTCAGGCTTGCAACTTGCATCCCAGTTCATGTGTCTCCATGCTTCCTGTTTTATTTTGAAAGTATTGTGTTTACATGTTCAGTGTGTTTAGTTTTGCTTCCCCCGTGGCATCTTGCTCATTTGTGTCAGCTGTGTCTCCCCAGGTGTTTCCACTTCCCTCATTGCCCTTCTGTGTATTTAAGTCCTCTGTCTTCCTCTGTTCAGTGTTGGTGTGTCTGTTTTCGTTTCTTCATGTCATGTCTTCAGGAATCTCATGATTCTGTTTAGGTTATGTTCATGTTTGTCTCATAGTTTCTCATATTTACCTGCTCAGAATCATGATCATGTCTTATTGTCATAGTTGTCATAGTTTAGTTTTTCCCAGTCTAGGTTTTAGTTTTAGTTTTCGTCCCGGTTTGCTCTGCATTGATTTGTATTCACGTTTTTTGGCCAAATAAACAGCTCACGTTTTGTTACACCTTAGTTTTTGTCTCTTCCGTGTCTGCTTTTGGGTCCATGCCACAAACGCACTGGCCTGCCCAACGGGACAACTTCATTTTCATTTCACCATTTCTTACAGATTTCTAAACTGTGTGTGAAATCATTAAACAATACCATTTTGTTGGAAAAAATATTATTTGACAAATGAATATCAAGATGTCACCAGCTGCTGTGCAAGCTGAAGTTGAACTGTGTATGACATAATCTCTGGGGAAGCAACTGAGTGATATGAAAGACTCACAAAATAGCAACCTGCTCAACCTGTTAATACACAGGATTCCTACATAGAGATTGTGAAAAAGGCTGAAGTCACACCTTCTCTGTATTTTCCTAGAAAAAGACCCCTTGCTGCTGATTTTCAATCCAGTTTTGGGTTCGACCATTATTCCCGTTTCCCTTCCATAAGAATGGCTTCTTGACAGCTACTCTTCCATTAGGATAATCTCATTTAGGTTAAATGGATTGTTACGTTTCGGTGTGTCAGTGTTTTGTTTTTGCGTGACTGTTATGTATTTCCTGCTTTACTTTGAAAGTCTGTGTTATTTTAGTGTGTTCAGTTTACGTTTTCCCTGTCTCGTCAGTTCTAATTTGCCCCAGCTGTGTTTCCCTCCTGTGGTCCATTCCCTGATTGCTCCTTCTATGTATTTAAGCCTTGTGTTTCAGTATGTCATGGTCGCGATCTCCCCCGTGTTGTAAATAGTTTGGTGTGTTTGTTGTAAATAAATAGTCTGTTGTAAATTGTTGTGAATGGGTTTGTTAATATTTTCGTTTGAGACACCTTCGTTTTGGGATTTTTGGTGGAGAGCTTTAGTTTTTTTCTCGTGTGTTTTGCCTTATTTTTATTTTCCTGCGTTGCACCCCGGTTGCCTAGGCCGGGGTGTAACAGGATCAACTAAAAAGGTCAGATGCATCTCTCAGGTCCTTTGTCAGGTCTGTTAACCCTTTAAAACCGGTCGGAGTGGGCACGCTCCGTTTTGCGTAACTATTTTTAAATCCCTATAGAACTGCAACCACGTAAGCTAGCACAATAATTTTTTTGCATATGAAACCAGAGGAGTTGTACTTACATGTTATGCCATCAGCTTGCCCTAGGTCACGGTTTCTTATTCGGTTATATTCCAGAAACACGCTTTGCCGATCCGATCAGCTGTTCATAACACTTCCTACGTTGGAACAGACGTCAGAGCGAACTATGTCTGCCATTACTTGCCCGAAACCGGGAGTGACGTCATTTTCGCAGAAAATGTAGTTTACCTTCGGGGCCTTATAAGCCTATGCTGGTGTTTTTTAAAGTCATGTTTGACTTTATGCTTACCTGAATAGTTTCAGGGATGCTTAGGACTAAAATTGCACTGCTGGAAATAGTTTATTTTGATGCACATGCTGTTTTTTTGTAAATTTGCATTATAATATTTTTTCTTCGTTTTTCCTGCAGTATATAAAAATTGGTGTATCTCAAAATAAAACTATGAAGACAATCAAAATGAATTTCCTGTGGTGGGAAACTATTTTGTGCAACTTTTTTGTATTTACAGTTTTGAGGGATAAACCTCTTAAATTTCTCTAACTAGAAATATATGTAAAAAAAACCCCACAAAAACAATTTTCAATTTGTTTGTAGTTTATTGCACTTTTTTGCAATTTATGTAGTTATTATGCACTTAATGCATACATATTATTTAAGTTTGGGCTATAACGGTTGTATTGATGTATAGCAACTTGAAATGGTCCCAAAAATGGCACTACAGCATGTAAATCGTTCGTGGCGATCGTGGCTCAAGAGTTGGGAGTTCGCCTTGTAATCGGAAGGTTGCCGGTTCGAGCCCCGGCTTGGACAGTCTCGGTCGTTGTGTCCTTGGGCAAGACACTTCACCCGTTGCCTACTGGTGGTGGTCAGAGGGCCCGGTGGCGCCAGTGTCCGGCAGCCTCGCCTCTGTCAGTGCGCCCCAGGGTGGCTGTGGCTACAATGTAGCTTGCCATCACCAGTGTGTGAATGTGTGCGTGAATGGGTGGATGACTGGATATGTAAAGCGCTTTGGGGTCCTTAGGGACTAGTAAAGCGCTATATAAATACAGGCCATTTACCAAAAATATAATATAAGCTCTGGCGGACTTGGTTCTATGGTAGGTCTTAAAGGGTTAAGTCATGACTTTCAGATACCGTTCTTCTGCTGTAGACAGAATTTTTTTTTAAGCCTGCCACTTCTTATTTTGTCATCTCTTTTGGCCAATTTCCTCAAAATTTTTAAAGACACATTGCACACCATGCTGAACTATACCAGGTTCAGTGCTAATAGCCTTTTGGAAATCACCTCATTGGTGCAAATATGCTGCACTATGCCTTTTCAAGCTATGCTATCTTGGGCATTTTGTAATAGTGCCAACTAAAGAAGGATGGATGGCTTTTGCACCGTACAGTACATTACTATACACACATTGCCTCAGGAAATATCAGTACTCAAGCACTTAAAACCATAATGCGAAATATAGACATAAAAGAGGAAAGGAAACAGTATTCGAAATAATGAAGTATTAATATTTTAATATTTCATTTTATTTATCATAAAAATACATCTTTGTATTTATTTATCATTGATCGGTGATATTTTAATCACGTGCAATGATGCATTTACTGGTGCAGGAAAATAGCACAAGTGATGTTTCCCTATATTGCCAGTGAGCTCAGGGTTTTCTATGCAGAAGATTATATGCTAGGCATTACACATACATCACCATCAGTTTGCAGGAGCAGGCTTGTCACTGTACTGCTGTCAAAAAGTAGTATAGCAATCAATTTAATTATAGACTGCATTTATTTAGCTAGGAGCAAACACTGCAGTTCCTTTGATTAGAGATGCAGGTCTGACTTAAACCAATCACGATGAAACTACACGAATGAACAGAGACGAGCGCGAAGCCCACGGATGATCAACCCCAATCTTACCTTCATTTCCTGTGGAAAAAGTGTACACACTCTTGTTGGGGTTCTCGTCTCTCCTCCTCTCATCTCTCACTAATGGCACTTCCATTAGTGCGTTTCAATGTTCTCCAAAAGTCTAGGACTTTGCTGCCCTGGGGTCAGCTTTCATAAGAGAATGTGGCTGTGGATGATGATGAATGTTTCAATCAATTAGCTTATTGCTGGGAACAAGTGGTGGGGCCCAGGGGGATCGTAGCCTGTGAAAGCCAGTGACACATTACCTGAATGATTACGCCACCCGCCGTAACAAGAAACCCTGACTCTGTTCTGTGCCGTTTCTTTTTGAGGGATGCTGAGTAAGATGAGTAACCTCTCACTCAGTTTTATTAACTGGAAATAGTAAAAAAAAGAAAGAAGAAAAACCTAAAATACAAACACACACAAAAACTCCACAAAAAGCACTCCAAGGGCATAAACCTCCACCAAGGCCTTTCAGTCTCTGGGCAGTATTTCATTTTAAAGGAATAGTATTGCATTTTGTACATATTTGTTTGTTGTTGTTGTTCTTTTTAAATGCATTTTAACCTCCTAGGACCTGGCATCCACATTTGTGGACATCACGTTTTGGGATGTCTAGACCAAATACCTAATTTTGCTCTACGAGGGCCTGATATCCATTTACGAGGACATTATACTGCCACTGTTCTAACAAAATTTAAAATGAATGTCCTCATATGTGGCTCTCATTTTTCTCAGAAACAAACATTAGGTAAAAAAAAAAAATCTGGTTATTCTTTGTTTTTACATTCATCAGGTCCCAATCAGCCCAAATAGCCATCAAAGAGTTCTGGTCTTAGGAGGTTAAATTTGCACTTGTTTCGACTAAAATATAAAATGCAGAGTTTTGTTATTTGCTTTGTTGAAACAGATTTCAGCACACCTGATTTACTTTTATAATGAAGTATTTATTTTATTGTTTTGTAAAATGTATTTAAACATTATTATTATTAACATTATAAATAGTTCTATATAGCACTCTGACTTTCAGATCAATCTATCAACCTTGAAGGAGAGGTCAGAGGTCAAATGTGACATGATATTGAAAATCTTTATATGGTATTTTCTATATGTTAACAATACACACCATACTTTCAAGGGTCATCCAGTCTACAAGGGTTTTTGTCAATTTTCAAGCAATAAGTCACCAAGTTCATCTTGAAGACTGCGGTGGATGTAAGCCAAATTGTATTGGATTGTTACCATGACTCTGCTCTACACCACTACAAGGTTTTACCAGAATTTATTTAGTTCTTGAGCATGACATGCAAACACTACCAAAAACATAACCTCCTTGGCAAAGGTAATGACAGCAACTCAAACTTTATATTGGTGTATTATAATATTTTTGTATCTGAGTTTCATTATTTTTAATTTAAAATTAAAGCTGTGAAGTATATATTACTTAATTACATTTATTTTTTTTATATGAGAAAAAAGGAAATAAACTAAACTAAATTAGTCAGCCAGTTTAAAAGGCTAACTCTGCTTTTTCCTATCTTAACTTTTTTTGTTAAAGATATCTCACTCCAGACACTGAAGTAGAAATTCAAGTTGCTGTATGTGCTTGTTTTGACAAGAAATTTAAATGGAACAGGATTTTCAACAAAACTTTTTATTATATCAAATAAATAAATAAATAAAAAAGCTTTCCATTTGGACGCGCTGCATCAACCATCCTGTTCAAAACATACATAGCACATCCATGAAAGCACTCAGAAAACCAAACCGCTGCCTCGGTGACGTTTCAGGGTGACGTTTCAGGGTGACGTTTCAGGGTGACGTTTCAGGGTGACGTTTCATGGCGTTTTATGCACTCAGCAGCATGTGCGGTTTATTTTTGCCTCACTGTGGTGCTCTGTCTGCTGTTGAAAAGCTGAAATGGTTATTTGTGCTCTGTCTGTTGAATCACTGTTTCATCTTGACCTTGGATCACAAGGTTGTCCTGGCCCAGCCTGTTATCATCTCAATCACATGCTGATTCCTCCGCCGTGCACCCAGCACTGCTGAATTAATAACGGCATCAGTGTTAAACAACTGCTGCTCCGTCTTATCTCACCTTCTGTCCCTCCCCCTGTCCTACACATATGTTGTCCTCACATTAGGACATTACAGTGGCTTCCATTTATTTCCTGGGGGCTCATCCACTATGACCGCGTTGTCTCTCTCAATCTCCCAAACTTACCACAATATAAATTAAAAACTAACCAACATGTTTTAGTCCAACAATGAATAATTAACCATGCAAAGACCAGATTTAATTGGTTTCTTCCACAACATTTTTTTCCTAGTATAGCCCAAAATAAATATTTAACGTCATGGCTACAATACACCAGTGGTTCCCACTTGCAGCTGATAGTTGGTTTGGATCGATGCCCAATCACATTCTCACCATAAACAAACTGTACTGGAGTTTTTTGAGGAGGAGGCTTGTGTCTGGTTCCAAGGAAGAGGAAAACAGACCAGAGTCTGATTCAGATGGACTAAACAGAGCAGGGATGAAAACACCCTGAGTCATCACCCTAACCTTAACCTTAATAGGAAAGTTTAAAAGTAGTTTTTGAGTTTTGTCCGTTTGAATGATAATTTTCTGTGTCCTTGTTGTCAAGACTTTGGAGGGAGAACAATTGTCCCATTTGTGCTCATCATTCTTGCAAATAGTGCCGGATCACATCGCTGGCACAAGTTGCACTTTTTTTGCAACCTCGTGTGTATTGATGACACACGTTTAAGACAGTGTTGGTTTTTCCTGCGATTTTAATGATCTCAGTACACAATCAAAGATGATTCATAGATTATACAGAGGAAGATGTTGCAAGAGTTTCAAAGACTAAGCTTTCTAAAAAAAAACAAAACAAAACCTTGTACTTGCTTCTGGTTCTGTTTTTTTAGTAATACCAACGCTGATGTGGAGTTTTTGTTTAGGCGGTGAAACCTATCATTTACGAGAATAGTGCAGCTAGTGCTGGTAAAAATGGTACATAACTGTGGCGACATCACTGTTTGCGTGTGAAGCGACTGATGTGGCGAGCATAAATGGGCCATTAGACTCGGAAGGTTTTTGGCCCTGCAGTGGTTTTACAAGCATACTATATTTGTTCTCTTCAGCATGAACAGATTTCTATCCTAACATTACGATTAATGCAAACACATCCTGCAGTCCCAACAAGCTTGAAAGGAAAACAGCTGATTGGCCCCAACAGTACAACACAAGCCATCCATGTCACGCATTGTTTCCCTGATTTACATCTCATTGGCTAGCAATCTTTCCTTGCAGCCGGACTATAACTTACCAAGATCAGGCAAGAAAAAGGCTGCATATTGTACTGGCAGCTATGATAACGTGCCCTTTATTTGCATGGCAGTGGATGCAAAAGAACATGCAAATCTACTGGGAGAGTTTACTTGAAAACATGAGATACAGTCCCTTAATTTGGCTCATCTATTCATTTAACGTTTAAAAATGACATATGACGGGTTAAACTGATGGGGCTCATTTTAAAACACTGACATTCATTAGTCAGTGTGTCACAAATAAGATTGATTTGAGTTGTATTTGCATGCAAATGTTTTAGACCTCATTCTGTCCCATAATGACTTGTCTTTTGTGCTTGCAATCATTCGAATATGCAAAATTGCCATTTTTTTCTCCCTAAAATTCACCGTAATTGAAAAACTAGTGTTGCTACTTTTCTCCTGCTAAAATGCCTGTTCAGCCCAACACTGAGAGCAATTAAACATGCAATTAAATCTTAGTTTATATTCAATTTGTGTAATTTAATAGTTTTGTTGCTCATTTAAGCCTGACAAGGGGCTTGGGAGCACAGAAAAAAACATGTACTTTAAGTGTTTTTTGGCGGGTTAAGTACATTATTGCTGGTCATAACTGGTAATATATCCAAATATTCCATTTATCCATTTTTTTGACACTCCAAAAATATATAAAGACATGGATATTTAATGCTGTGCAAAGAATTGGTGTATTTTTGTGGTCAGTAAAGGCGCTTTACATGGCCTACTTTTGAGTTACATCCAAACATGTCCTTTTTTTCTCCACTGGATCTTCATATTTCACTCGACATGGCGTACACTCAGGAAAATCCCAGAGTCCCCTGTGGGAACGTGATCCACATTAGCTGAGCAACATTTATCTGCTTGTTTCTCTGACAGCTTTCCCATCCAAGTGTTCCCTCTGCACTCATTCAGCAAAAACGCTTCCCTCTTCATCTGCAGGCCTCCCGTGTATTGTAAGATTAAAAAAAAAAAAGCAGTTGTTTTAGCACCTTGGGAATTCCCCTGGTGTTAGAGACTCGGCATCGTTGTGGGGCAGAGATTCCCTCAAGACGCACATGTCAGGAATGGTGTCACACGGGCCATGGTCCTTTCAACCTGTGCATTCTCGGTGAAGAGGAGCAAGTTTTAATTAATTACATTCCTTTCTTGTTGTTGCTGTTGAAAGAGTATGTTGGACGTGATTTACAGGGTAATTGATAATTACCTACCTACCTACCTAATTAATCTACAGTGATCTCAGCAAAAGCTGTGATTATGCTTCAGAGTTGATAAGATAGAAAGGAAGTCTGGAAATCCTTTTGTGCTGGTGAGGTATGCATCATTGTAAGGAGGAAGAACTTTAAAAGGTAAAAGATAATTCAACTCTCTTTCCACTGTTAAAAGAAAGATTAAGGAGTTTCTTAAGGATGAACAGCGATTTAGATCCATCTGCAGCTCTGCAGATGGAGTGTTACATAGTTTTGTGCTGGAAAAGTAGTTTCATGAGACTGATAGCTGTATTTGAAATTGTACTGACTATTGTCACATTGAAAAAGTGCAATGTAAATTGTGCACTGTTGTCAAAATGGGTAACATAGACTTTAGATTTTAAATACATGCTTAATGTTGTATAAAGGGCATTTCAAGCCAAATTACAATTTTCTCCCAAATACCCAAACAGCAAAACCTAAAACTATGACTCAAACTCCTGCCTGACGTTTAGGGGTTGGTGTGCCACCGAATCCAGACTGTTTTAGGAACATGTATATGCTGCTTTTCAGGGGGTAGAAACAAGCCACTGATATAACTGTTCAGTTATAGGACTTTTCAGTTTCTGTGATTTCCTTATTCTCCCTGTGCTTGTGTGTCTATAGGTTTTCTCCAAGTACTCCGTCTCCCTACCACAAACCAAAGACATGCATGTTTGGGTTTGTTGGGGTAGGCTCTAACCTGGGACCCTGAATTGGATAACTGCTCAACTGTTCTTCCTAACTATTCACCTCAAGAAGTATTTGCGTGGATGTTTTCTCCTTTGGTTTCCAAGAACTCTTTCACTACACAGTATCATGTGCCTCCAAGATGTTGAAGGCCCTTCCTCCTAACCCCTGTTAGGTCACCACCTTGTTTTGGTCAAGGAGCTTGCATCAGTGATCCTTAGAGTTATACCAGGTAGGATCACCCATACTGGCAAAGTTGAAGGGTATAGGCCAAGCAAAAGACTGTTGGAGGGTGGGCATAAGGTTAGCACCCATATTCTGTAAAAAGAATTCCTTTGCTACATAAACTTTAACAGAAGGATCTAACATAACTAATATAGTCACAAATATGAGTACTGGGTCTCAGAACAAACAGACTCACTCAAATGATTCATAATTCCTCAGATATTTACAAAGCTCCTTCTGGAAGCACTTTTTAAAAAATATATATTACACTATATATTGAAAAACACACATTTTTACATTAAAATACTTGAAGCAAGGCTGCAATTTCTTTACTGTAAAAATTTCAGTGACTATATTGTAATTTATTCAAGTTTTTTTTATTTGTTTTAGAGGACAACACAATAAAAAGCATACAGTATATCTAACGTTAACATTCACATTCCTTGAATGACCATGATTTAGTTGACTGAGAATCTACACAGAGAGCAATAATGTCATTTCTATAGTGTGTATGTAGCGATTCTCTATTTTTACAATATTTATATAGTAATACTGTAATTTCTACTGTCTGTTTACATACATATACAGTTTATTTTAAGAAATAATATCGTTTATGGGGGGAAAATCTACTTTTTCCCCCACATATATGTGGAGGGAAAGTAAAGTTTTTCCCCATATGTAGTTTTTCCTCTTTTTTTTTTAAACTGCAAATTTTAAATGGTGAAGTTTCTGTTTTCAGTATTCAGTTTGGAAAAGCATGCAACATTAAAAATAACCCATATCCTCAATATTGAGGATTCTGTTTGTTTTTCTGATATCCTGTTAACTCAGGATAAATAAAACCGCTGATGAACAAAATTAATCTCCCCACTGGACACAAATAAGATGCTCTGTGGGCCACAGTGTTTTCGCTTCAGTGGTGTTCAAGATGACAACATCAAGGTAGAGAGCTGTTGGCCATAATGCACAGTGAGGAGAGATCACAAGATACTTCTGGTGTTAACTGTGGCTCCCTGCCCCCAGCAGTGCAGGCCTCTTTAAATGCTGTCGCACTAATTGGCTATGTGAATAATCCTGGAACTCTGAATTTACGTGGAAACACTTTGAAGGGTTGAATACATTTGCCCCCGGGCAAAGTCTTGCATCCGCTCTACCCAGCCGTAGCAGCACGGCGTCAGCTGACGCAGAAAGCAAACAGTCGGCCCAGAGAGGATAAGAGATGGGTTGAAAGTAAAGGTAAAACATTTGTCTAGGGACCCATGAGATTGGATGTAAAATGAGTGCAGCTGTGTGGCTACAAACAAAAAAATTGGGAAAAGAACAGTGAGGGTGCACGGGCAAAAAGATAAGGTAGTAGCAGTGACAATGACTTGGCAGCAGGCTTCTTTTCACCCACGTCTTTTACTCCTGAAAGATCCTAATATATCGATGAAATGTAATTCCTCATCTAGGTCTGCCAAAGGGTGCCTGAGGATTCTCACTGCTTTTATTCACATTCCTTCAGTTGCTGCCTGTCAGCCTTGTATTAAGAGAATATCGGAAAAATCACAACACAGAAAAATTACATTTCACTCAATTATAATAGTTCAAATGAAGGCCTGATGAACTAGAGATGCTCAGCTAACAAGCTAAGGCAGGTACAGAACAGCCTCTGAAATATATCAATGAACAAAAGCAGCAGACATCCCAGGCATTCATGACCTCTGTCCCTGTGCCCACTGACGATGCTTACAGTTCTTTTTTCAGTGCTTATGTGTGTGTTCGTGTGGTGGACGGTCTGCTGCAAGTTGCAAGAATCACTTGCATTGTACAGTGTGGATAAATTTGCCTGGCTAGTTTGTTTTGACACATACATAAGCTGCAAATGTGATTATGAAAGCAATATCCATGCAGTGTCTGTTGTGTGCACTAAGAAGCTCTATGTGTTTACTCGTCTCATTCTGATGGCAGTGTTAAGCTCCCCGTAGGCCAGACTGTTTATCTTGCTGGTGTTTAGGCTTTGGTCTTTGGACTGTACCCAAAGCGAGGCCTTGCTGTCAGTGCAGCTCCGCTCCGGTTAAACTCCTGCTAGTTGACCTCGTTTAAAGGCCTGGCTGCCTGTCTAGCTGTCCCTCTGAGCAGGGAGCCACAGTCATCCAGCAGTCTGCAGTGTCACTGCCTCTGTGTTTGCTGGTGAGTCTGCACAAGCCTTAAATTTCATAGCCATAACCAGTGCCAAGATGCATTGCCCCATCTTTGCCCTAAAAGCTAAAAAAAAAGAAGAAGAAGAAAAAAGTACAATACTAGCCCGAAGCAAAAATAAAAATTGACGTCAGACACTCTCTTCTTTTGACCTCTGTGTTATTCTCTCTCACAAAAAATAGACAGCTACAAAATCTGTGAACTATATTCTTGCTACTCTAATTTAATTTATCTTCTCATCATTAAAGTGGACTGTTTATGCTCATTTCTAGCTCTATAAGTAACTTTGCATGATCTTTAGCGATCAAAATAATCCTTATTTATCTTAAAATGGGCCACGTTGCTGCTCTTCACTTCATCTGCTGCTTGAAAACAAGCCATCTCATATAGCTTTCTCCTCTCTTGATGCCAAAATGTTTGTGCAGGTTCTCAGTCATCCAGGTTATGGTAATCTAAGGAGCTTGGAAAGAAAGCGACTGGACTTCTTTAAGTTTCATGACAAGGTTTCTCCTCTCATCCAAGAGTTTCAGCTCTAAAGCCAAATGGTGGCGAGTCCCAGGTATTAAACCCTACTTAGGGCTGTCCCTTAAAAGGGTTGTTGACCCACTATTGATTATGTGCTTCATCACATAAGCCAAAAATAACCCATGACTTTTTTTCAAACCTTTAGAACTGAAGAAGCTTCTCAGATGAGAAATGTCTTCACGAAACTCAAAGAAGTCCAACCTCCTTAGACCCCTTCAAGCCAACTTTCTTCTAACTAGCTGCCCCATGCAAACAGAAGGTTTAAAGAGCAAGTGGGAAGCGACCCACACAAGAGACTGGATGGGAAGTCACTTGCATGCATTTTTTTTCAGAGCTCTCACTGAAGGGTGAGAAATGCAACAGGATGCCTGAGTGTTCAGCACACCGCGTACAACTTCCTTCAAAATAAAAACAAACATGCATCGTCTAATTTCCCTCGTGCCTGCATACACATCTCGAGCTGATAATTTACTGCCTGCTCTGCACACACATGCAAACAGGATAAATTGCCCTCCTCCTCGTCCTTCTCCGCCTAACCTGCTTTCTGTGTATTCTATAGTTCAGTGTGCAATGATTGGATAAAAAAAATTTCCTCTGGGTTTTTGCTGAACTGCAGGATCATTACAAATATCTACAGAGGCTAATTAGTGCTTGATTAGGTGCTATGCTGGACTGGAAGAGCGTGGGCTATTTCAAAATGAGGAAGAGTCCTTGGCAGGCTCTAATTAGCTAACAAAATTAAGGTAGTTCTGGTTTCCCATTCAGGTAGAAGACTCCTGGCCTCTGCATCAATTAGAGAAGATAAACTTGATTTTAGATTTGTTTTTTGTTTTTTTTACTTTCATGCTTTATGCCGTACAGAGGTGAGGGAGGAAGACTTTGCCTGGACAAAATAGATGTTGAAAGTGTACACAATATTATACTGTTATAATTACTCTAGTTACTTAATAGTTACAGCTAACCCTATCTCTTCTCAGACCTATCCTCTTCTTATTTGGTACCTACTAAATAGTAAAAAAAAAACAAGTTTACAATGGATTTGTCAAGATTTGGATGTGCAGACGATGTAAGTGCTCTAACGTTTGTCACCGTCAATGAAGTCCCAACTGTGTGACAGTGTTAAAAATGCAACTTTACAGAATAAAAATCAACCAAACGTCATTATTAAGCGATAATGAAAAGTGTCAGCTAACCACAGTTCAAAGAATACAAGGAACAATGAAAACATGAAGACAAAGCAGAGAACGTAACAAACACCACACAGAAGACTGGACTGTATATACACAGAGGGCTGATTAGGGAAGTGGTGAACAAGGCACAGCTGAATATAATAAAGACAATCAACTAACAGGAAGTAAAGCCAAAAACAAGATAAAAGAGTGAACTACTTAACAGAATAAAGCAGGAAATGAATAACAACCATAAGTGGTGGCTGTAGCTCACCAGCCTTCCGATCATCGGAAGGTTGGTGGTTCGATTCCTGGCTTCCTCTAGTCTGCATGCCAAATATCCTTGGGCAAGATACTAACCCCAAATTGTATGAATGTGTATGAATGTTAGCTATAAAGCACTTAGAAAAATGTGCTTGTGCGAATGGGTGTGAATGGGTGAATGCACAAATTGTGTAAAGCGCTTTGAGTGCTCAGATGAGTAGAAAAGCGCTATATAAGAACCAGTCCATTTGTCATTTACCATAACTTCAACAGGGAGATGCTGTAGCATCAATGAGTATTCAAGGGGGGATACTCAGAGAACTAAACACAGACATGATAACAAACTCAAAGTAACCCAAAGATAAAACAAAAAACGAACAGTAGAAGAGTAAAAGCTTAAAGCTTCTTTTAGTATAACCTTAAATGCAAGAGATGGATCTGCAGATTCTTGACATCCTCCTGGTCTCAGGACCACCACTCTATGATCTTACAATTATTCAGACTCTGTGAGCACTGACTGGTGGTCAAAATACAAGATTACTTTGAGCAACAAAAAGAGAGAAACCAAACAGACTAAACAACTAATCATCAACACACGTCCAAACATCCTAAAGCAACTCAAAACCCTGAAATAAAATTATGTTGATTGATTTTGGTATTGCAGAAATGTAAATAAGTCAGAAAAATTGTGTTACCAAAGAAAAATCTAGTATCAACAAACGATACTGTATGATTTCTTTTTTTGTGCCAATAATTTAAAAAGGTTTTGGACCATAAGGATTTGTTTATGCCAAATAGAGGCCATGGGTATGGAAAATGATGGTTCTAATGTTATAAATCCACTGACAGTAATAGCCACAATAATGATAATAACTTACTTGTAAAAACCATTTTAAAACCTGAAGTGGCCTGATCTGAAATGAATACAATTGAAGTGGTGTTGTTATCTGACCCTGCTTTGCCCAAATGAATTAGTCTCGAGTTCAATAATGCTCTCTATTCACTGTTAATGCACAGGTCAAAGGTGAGATACAATGTGAGGCCTTTCAGGGTCATTAAAAAAAGATCAACATGGATTCAGGTGCAGCTGTGCACTGCTATGAATCTGAAACATGGCGGCAAAAAGATAAATTTTAGAAATAAACTGTAACTATCTTTGACAAAAGACCCCTACCACAGAGCAGACGCTTAGATTCTATTGATTTTAATACACTAAGTTACCACGGAAACATCCACCAGTGCGTAAACCTCTGCTTTTCTGGTTCCTCCGGTTTTGGGCTCTCCTCCACATTTTTGGATCCTGGCTGCAGGAATTTGATCCCATGAGTCACAAAAGCATTAGAGAGGCTGGGTGTCGGTTGATAAGGACGTATCAGGACAGAGGTTCTGACACAAAATCTTATTTATTTATTTATTTATTGCATGAGAGCATTATTGTCGTGCTGAAACAGGAAAGGACAGAAACTGCTGGAGGCGTTCTTTTGTCTAAAACATCATCCCACATAAAGCCACATAAGAAATCAGAAGCGATGCTGTTTATCCAAACTATTGAAAATAGTCCTTAATAAGAAACAAACCACAAATTCTCTGTGTCCAAGTCAAGAGTAATATTCCAAGGTATATTATTCAAGTTAAATAAAGCTTGAGCTGAGCTTAAATGGATTTCTGTTTGGTGCTTTTTCAGGTCAAATTTGAATTAAAATTATCACAAAAAAATCAGACATTAATGATTAAAATGTGGTCTGTTAGAGGCAGCGCAGAGATAGGGAGTCTGAGTGTGGATGTGAAGCATGCCGCCAGTTGTGTGTACGTACCTGTTGAAGGCAGGCCATGTTGGTCTGAGAGCACAATGCACTCTAACACAAAGGCACCAAGTCACCATGACAATTAGCGTGTCAGAGTGTGCGTGACTGACAGCTGCCACAGCTGGGAGGTAAACAACAATGAGCAACGCTGATGGATAAACCTGGAGTGTCTGAGGCACTCACTACAATACAAGCGCTGCACGTCTCTTATACACGCGACTGTCGTAAAGAATAAATCTATTTACTTACATCTTATTCTGGGATAATTTCAGAAATAGAAATTTGATTATTTACATGGCTGGAATTTGCAATACTGTCTTTATATTTCGTGCTTCCTGGTCTGAAGGGAAATATAAATTAAAATGAGAAGAAGCAACAGAAGAAAAATCAGAACAATTGCAATAGGGTTCCTGCAGCTTCCCTGCCTGGACCATAATTAATAGAAGATGTCATGCATATAGAAGTAGGTCACTGCCTGTGTGTGCTTCCTTTGAAATACCATAACACTGTGTTGTTTTATAAGCAGAGAAGATTTAGCCTACATAACAGAATGCAGAATAGACAATGGCAGTGATATATTTATATTTGAAAGCCTCCTTTTATTGATTTATCTGCAAATACTTTCCTCCAGCAATCAGTTGTTTAGTCAGTTACATCATAAAACGTTCTACATCACAAAAAAACCCTTGAAACTCGAAAACATTTCAAACACATTTGATGAAATGCATGTACATAATGCTTGGTATTTTAACTAGATGATCTTCAATTTGACTAATTGTTCCAAGACTTAAATTTCAAATATACTGCGTTGATCTTAGACAATATTCTGTCAGTGATAGGCTCAGGTAATTGTTTCTTGCTAAAAGTCATATTCTTGGTAACTTAGAATTGTGCACATCTCCATAAAACATTTTGAAAGATGTGTTCATTTTCACTCATTTTCAGTTTTACTCATAAGGATGACTTTACTCTATGTGAGCGTCCACCATTGTAACAGTGTATATAAGGGAAAGAATTATAGCCCCATGTTAATATTTTACAATATTCATCATTATTTGCAAACCTAAAGTGTTTACTGCATCTTGCTGCACAGCTGCTTTGCTGGTACCAGATTGAACCCCTCCAGTCTTGATTCTTCATTGGATAGATTCAACAAGGTGCTGGAAACATTCCTCAGAGATTTAGGTCAATATTGAGATCAAAGCTTCACACAGTAGCTGCAGATTTTTTGGCTGCACGTGATAATGCGAATCTCCTGTTCCACCACATCCCAAAAATCCTCTACTGGATTCAGATCTGGTGACCGTGAAGGCCATTTGAGTACAGTGTGACATGTGTGGCATGGTCATCAGCTCATCAGAGAGTCCAGTTTTGGGCTTAGGTTGTGCAGAGAGTGACACCCAGTGTGGTCTTCTGCTGCTTGTTGTCCATCTGCTTCAGCTTTAAATGGGTTATGTATTCAGAGATGCTCTTCTGCAAACCTTGGTTTGCAACGAGTGGTTATTTCAGCTTGATGAAGTCTAGCTATTCTACTCTGACCTTGACTGATAACACATTTTAGCTCAGAGACCTGCTGCTCACTGGATATTTTCTCTTTAAACCCTGAAGTTGGTTGTGTTGGAAAATCCCAGCAAATAAGCAGTTTCTGAAATGCTGTTTAAAAGTCATTTAAATTACCTTTCTGCTGCATCCTGATGCTCAGTTTGACATTCAGTAAGACATCCTAACTATGTCTACATGCCTAATTGCACTGACTTGCTGCCGTGCTATTGGCTGATTAGATATTTGGATTAACGAGCAGAGGAACAGTTGTACCTATTGTCAATATGGTTCATAAAACAATGTAAAAGATACAATTACTGTTTTATGACTAATTTTCTAAGAACATTATCTTGTTTTTTTAAGATGAAAGATTTCTTGTGGCTTTGCATTTTACAGTCCTTTGAAATGTACCAGTCTTCTGCCTGAGATCACATGTGATTGATGGCAGGTAGCTCAGAGGTGGACTGCTTCTCCCTTCAACAAACTCCACATCTGAGCCCCTGCATCAGTCACCACAGCAGGCAGGAATGGGATGTACTGCCAGGGCTATTCCTGGCTCCCCCTGTCACACACACTAAAAATATGCATGCTGGCACACACACACACACACACACACACACACCTGTCTCTGACAGTTTCCCCTAGTGTCTCCATCAGGTGGGAATATTAACAGTGGCAGGCAGTAGCTGTAGCACGATGAACCTGTCCTGAGGTAGTGACTTTTGGAGAATCAGTGGGGAAATCAGTTACCAGACTTTTTGTTGTTCCACAGTCCTCATTTAAAGCAAGAGCAGGTGGATTCAGATGAAAGATGGACAACTCGCCAATATGGCGAATCATCTGCTTTACAGATTCAATTCTGTGATTTTTTTTGGTCTCTAGACAGTGCGGAGCTAAAACTATCCAGTGAAATCCAAACAGCTTCCTAAGCACCTTATTTATGCGCTCATTCATTTTACTCATCAATGTCCAATCTGAGTCTCTGGTTTTGAGTGACTTGGCAGTTTGCAGTTACCTCTGGCTGTCATTTCAAGCCAATAATAAGCAAAGAAAAATCAGGTCCATAAGCTGCATAAGCCTCGATTTTATTAAGTACAAAACAAGGTATCAGTAAAATGCAGTTTTACAAAAGAAAGTAATCAAATTCTGCATCTGTAAGACTTTTATAATAATGAACTATATTCTTCTCCCTCATTGTTCTCTAGAGTATCTGTGCTCTTGTTTGCATATGTTATTACAAGTTAACAAGTTTGTAAGATAATGGAGTGGCATATTAAGATAATTACTCATTTACCATTTACTATTTGGAGTCACTTCTCTGAGTCAGACCTGATGTACTTAACTCCAAAACTGATTCATAAGCTCCTGCAGCACTCTTTACGTGAAACACAACAAGTCACTAACTCTGTTCATACACTCTTTGGAGCTGCACAGATGGACCTCTAGAACTTCTCACTAAACAACCACACTGAGCTAAAGATGCTAAAATGCTGTGCAGGTTGGGTGATAATTCTGTGTGATCTTCACTGTAACTAAATTTTACAAAATATACCTGCCTTTCACTATAAAATAATTTATTTCTAGTGAGGTTTAAAATATCCTTTAGTCAACAGTATAACAACAAACCCACAGACTGTAAATAAAGGATGGCTAAGGAGTCGCACCTCTATTGTAGCTGACCAGCTGGGGGCAACTCCTCTGGCTACATAAAGACTGATGGTCACGTTTTCTATAGCCACACTAAACACTTTGCTAATGAACATTTGGTCTATTTTCTTTGTGGTCACTAGTTTCAAATCTTACTAAATATAACATGATGTTTATTGGGTAACTAACGTTGCTCTTCAGAGAGAACCAGATGACAGCAGCAGGGAATGCTTTCGGGCATGGCTACTTTCTGAATGAGAAGTTGCTACGGTATGAGCATGCAGTGTCAAACTGTAGTTTGACAGTCAGCTCTAGCTTCATATGTCTGTTTTCAAAACAGAGTGTTTAATACTTAGTTTAAGGCTTCCAGATGGAGCTTCACAAACCAGTGAATCATATCACTGTGGCTACACCCTTCAATACACAGTCTGTGCATAAACAAAAATTAACAGAAGCTACTGTAAAACTTATTTTAAAGAAAAACTCTGGGCATTTTTATTCCCCATGAACATGACTGGTGGAAGAGCGCTTAAAAAAGCATGATGGGGGAATATATTCAAAGCATGTGACACTAATAGCATAAAATATATAACAAAATGTCAGCAGTTCTGTTAGTGTTCGGTTGTCTCTAGTGTTATTTTCTACTTTCAGCGTTCCCCTTTATCTGTCGTGATGCCTTGTGGTTAATTAGTTATCTTTTGGTTACTTCCTGTTTTACTTTGAAGGTTTGGTTCCTCAGCTCTTTTATTTCCTGCTTTTGTTCTTTTCCCTCCTTTCTGATTGTCTGCTTTTGCTTATGTTTCATTTTTGTTTCAAACAGTCAAATGTGCCCAGAAAGGTTCCTAACTGTTTGGCAGCCATAATAAACCTTCAACAAGTCGCTATGTTAAGCCCACAGCTGAACTATGAACATTAGGCTCCTGTGAATAACTCTGCTTCTTATCAAAACAGATTGTTGTCATCTTTGAAGATTCAGGTTGTCATTGTATTTTTAGTCTTTGGGATTGCCTTTAATTGATTTCCTCATCCAAGCACGTCTTCCCTTTCCAGCTGTTGGGATAAATTGACGTTTTTCACTGGTGGTTCTTGTTTATATGGCCTGGCTCAAACAACAAAGTGAGATCACGCAGGGTGTGCATTTTCTGTTGATGCTGCAACACAGATGAGATTTGTCGCCATGTTGTTAAGGATTCTAAAATATAAATATACTATAATATACTAAAATATAATGCTATGTGCATATAACTTTATACATTTCTTGACATTTTCCAGGTAAATGGATTTGGGTAAAGGAAGTGGGAGGACATTTTATAAATACTAGACAGCACCCAGTGATTCTGTTTTGTTTTCTCTTTCGGACCGTGTGTTTTTCTAGCTGATAAAGACATGCTCTCTAATGATTTTTACCTGCATTTGGGTCGTCTCTCCGCCAATACTTGACAGATACGTGACATAGAGGGTATGTCTTGAAATAAGCATCTACTTCGTTACGAGCCGTGTGGGTATTATATAGTGTTTGAGTACAGTGGTGAGGAAAATCAGATTCACGGGTGTCAGATTGAGGGTCTTTCTAGGGTCTCACCACTAAAACGACAAGTCGTCTTCGACAGATTAGTGAAGAGTCACTTCATATACTTTGGCCTCTTCAGTGGAATTTACTTGAGGAAGTTGTCCACTGAATAGTAACCTGGTAATTACCTTGGGCTTTTGAGTCCTGGCTGGCCTCTCAAGGCTTCGACTGAGGAGCGCACACTCTCGGACTGAAAAATGCATTCAGCCCTCACCAAGGACCTTGAGAGACAGTCAGAAATAGCAGCCTCTCAAGACATGCCGAGTCCAGTCCGCTGTGAAGAGCATCACAGTGACTGGTGCTTCATTTTGACGTTGCCACCGGCCTTTCCTCTAGATCTCTCAGTCAGGTCACAAACACTTCATAGCGTGTCAAGTGTCAGCTAAAGTACCGTTGCTATTCTGGGCCTCTTGTCGTTTCTTTGGATTCATAAGTCATTATCGTCTTGGTTTAGAAAAACATGTTCACGTTGTGTGGAGAAAAAAATAAAAAAAAACAGTAAAGGAGTTTTTGAAGGAGAGCAAGAATGAGAGGGGAAAATGTGTTTGTACTGGGGAGATGATGAAATCTCATTCCCACAAGAAATAGAATTAATGGCGATTCTCTAATCAGGCAAATAAGTCTGTTCTTAATTTAGCTATTAATTATGTCTTGTAATTTGGCAAACAGCACACAAAGTCTGCCAAGGGTGCCCCCTGACGCCCCTCGTGTTTTTCTCTGCTCTTCTCAGTCTACTTCCTATCACACGTTCAATCAAATGGAAGAGGCTTTACTAATTTAATATGGAGAGACGAGGAGGCACAGTTAGACAGAAAGAGGAATCTCACAACTTAAATAATTAGACCCGTGTCCCTCCCGCAAGGCACTTGATCTCAGTCTGTTTGCTGAATGTGGTTTGCGGGCTTTACTTTTTGCTTTGGTATTGACATATTTTAATAGTTTTCACGTCTGTGTCTGCATTACAAGATGTCACGATTAAACGCTGTTGATTGTAAAACTTATTCTAGCTTAAACTGCACTCATTTTTGTCTCTGGTCTTCTCTTCTCAGTGTTTGCCGATCCGTGGTCACGGATTTGTCTTGGACAAGTACAAGTGCCACTGCAGGAAAGGTTTCTATCATCCCAACAGAGTAGCTGTCAATGGTTTTACAAGTAAGTAATGGCAAATCAGTCACTGTAAGATGATTGTTCCTTTGTATGCAGACTTTATTCATGTGGCTGCGTTTAAGTGTTGCTAAACATGCTAACAATGAACAACCCTACGACTTAAAGCAGGGAAATCACAGGTGGAAGTGCGTACATTATAGCCAGTATGTGCCCAATTATACCCTGGCTTTAATTCACCTTTGTTAAATATATTAGTTACTTCTGTGCATATCAAAATGTTTGATGGCATTTAATATTTTCTGGAAATTGTCTGGAAATTTTCTTACTGACTAAACGCCACAGCAGTCCATGAAACGTGGCTGAAAGATCTGACAAATGTGAGTAAACTGAAGGATTGGTAAGTTGTGTTTATCGTACTTTTTGATTTGCAACGTCCACAGTTAAAACCTTTGTCCTGGACAGAGGTGAAGAGAAGAGCTGAGTGCAGAATGTAGAGTTTGGTGGAATAACAATGAAAAAGAAGTGCCTTAATTGGCAAAAATCTGAAAAAAACAATGTCCACTGCAGTCACTGGACTAAACAGGGCGTATCCAGACACTAAGAACCAGTAAAACATGGGGGGAAAACTGACGTCTTGATGAAGGTGAAGGGAGGATTATATGTAGACACACAGGACTGATTGCACAATGAGAGGCAGGTGAGAGCGGGTAATTAGCGGAACAGGAAGTAAAAAGCACAGGAGACACAAAGGTAAAAAATTATTATTTAGCATCAGATTTTTCAAGCAGTTGGGCAGCAAATGTTTGGAAATTTTAAAATGTTTCCACATAATCATCCTTTTTTCTCTCACTAAAATAGAGCAGATGAATTAACAATAAGTTCATTTTATTAATTCTGACTCTGCTAAAAGCTGCACTTTATGACGAAGACCGTCAGCTATTTGCGATAACCGTATCCGCCCTGTCTGAAAATTGAAGTAGCCCCAGTACCTGGGGAGGCTAATCTGGTTCGAGAAGGGAAATATCTTTTTAATGGTAGCGACTTTCTCCAGTTTATTCTGTCTGCTGTGAGTTAATTAAAAAAGGCTTTTGCAGACACAGAACCCCAGTGGTTTTCACCTGCCCTCCATCACTTTCTGTGCCATACTTTCATTTCAATCCACTTTCCCTCCTGCCTCATCCCACTCAAACCTCATACAGCGTGTTCTCGTGCGTCTGTTTCAATTTTATCCCCATTCTCATCCATTTCCCTCCCCCTTACCTTCCTTCACTCAGATTTTTCCACCATCTTATTGCATCCATTTTTTACTCTAAAACGTCACACTTCGTGCACAGAGAGCTAAATATATGTTCTGTCTGATTTAGCCAATTTGTGTTGTTTGCTGTGCTGCGAAGGCACACAAACTTGCATGTGCAAGTGTTCAAATCTGCATGAAAGCTCAGTGTGTGTGCATCTTTGTTAACCCAGCAATAGAGAGGAAAAGCAAGCCTGTTAGCGAGGCGTTGTGCTGCAGTTTGGCCCACCATGGGGCCAATAACAAGCCTGTTAATCCACAAGGGGACATCACTGACACTCCTGCAGAGGAAGCCTGTGCAACTCTCTTCCCTTTCTCTCACAGTGATCTTACATTGTGTATCTTGCATATAAATATGGGAGAGAGGTTACTGTAGCTGCGTTTCCTTTGACTGTCACTCAAACGTAGCAGCAACAAACCACTGAGAATGAGCTAAAGGAAATGACTCAATGCTACCGAGATAAGTACTCCTTTTGAAGGGATCAATGATGTGCCGAGTCATAGCTTTGAAAAATAGGCCAGTTTCTTTTTAAAGGCAAAATCCCTGCAAATCTCTGAGACAATGCCTGCTTCCAATAAAGCCTCTATAAAAGCTCTATAAGTCCAAAATGTGTTATCTATCCAACCACATGGGCATCTCTCAGGGGATTTCTATACAAGCCAATAACAAGTCCACTTCCTCCTTGTTGTCCCCCTGGGTTTGTTTAGTTTTTTGTTTTTTTTACCTTACTTTACCCTGAGAGAGAGTTTTTTTCTTAAGTTTGCGTAAGTTTTTGCTACTTCCCAATGTGACCAATGTATTTGAGCAAATAAAAAACAGCTACTTTTGAAGTGGTTATAGTTAGTTTATACTACGCTTCATTCAAAAACATTTCACAGCTTCTCTGGTCCTGGTAGGATAAACCAAAAAAGTTTTTAAAAAAAAGTCTTTGTGTGTGTTTTTATTAGGGAGCTGAAGTCATCAGCCTTGTATGATATGCCTGTGACTGAACAGGGTTGAGCAGTGTTGACTTTCCATGTTCACACACAGAGATCCATCTCCCTTTTGTTGACACAGTGTCGATGGCTTCTTGTAAGGTCAGAGACGAAGAAGAGTATATATACAGTCGGGATTCACTCTGCCACTGACGCACTTCATCTGGACAGATCTGGAGGAAAATTCAATAACAAGGAAAATTTAAATGACAGTTGCTGTACCATCTGTTCCTATCTTCTTCAAAATATGATGTCGAATGTCAAATTATTGAGTAAAAAAAAAACAAAAAACACATATACAAATCAAAAAGATTTACAGGTCAAGGGTAGTTGTGTAAAACCTAATTCAGTGAAAGTAGATGTTACAGTCTTTTATCTTTATATTTACCTATAACAAAGCGATCAAACCATTCAACCAATATTTTAACTACACTATTGATTATTGTTTCAAATTCATTCATTCAACTTTAGCAAAAAATTTCAACCAACTGGCAAACTGATTTTCTAGTTCTGTTTCTAGCTAACTAACTCTGTCAGATTGTGTTACCATATTAATAAATGTACTTTTTTATATTCTGATTTATTTTATAGCGTATGGGTATTCTATTTGTTATGTGTTTTCTATTAAATAATTTCTATTAAAGGCATTTGTTTATGCACAGCTCTCTTAAGGCCATGGCATTACCTTGATTTCTTTTCCAGCTGTTCTGTTGTGGATTTGCTCATCATTGTCATGTTGCATGAACAAATTTGGACAAAGCTTTGTAGTTCTTGGGTTTTTGGAGTTTCTCTGAGCATTGCACAGTCTGATCTAGGGGTGAATTTTCTTGAATGTCCACTCCTGGTAAGAGATGGCAACTGTCTTGAATGTTTTTCACTTGTGAATAATCTTTCTTAGTGTACAATGATGGCCTTCTTTACTTTTATAGAGCTGCTCAGACTTGTTTACGATGATCTGCATCTGATTAGCAGAAATGCTATTTACCCTCTTGATTCCTATGGATGGAGGAAGGGTGTACATAGTTTTTTCACACATTCATTTTTTTGTTAAATATTCTGTAACATTGTGTAATATGTTGCCCTGTTGTTTATCTGAGGTTATATTTAACCAGTTTTTGAACCTCTTAAGGACCAGATGATCTCTTTTTATGTCCTGATACGTAAAAACTTAAAACTTGAGTGCGTACTTTCTTTTTCACACGACAGTTTATCATCTAGCTCATTTATTTTAAGTTAACAACTTATCAGTCCCACCATTAATTCTAGCATTTTTCAACTGTTGATCTTTCTTTTGTTTTGCTTTATAAACTAAGAGTACAACGTTTACTTCATTATATTTCATAATTGATTTCTATTGTTAGCCAACTGAATAAGCTAAAATTATTTGTCATTTTATCCATTAAATATTTATCCGTGACTTTTAGCTGTTGGAATTGCATTTAATATTTCAGAAATGTATTTATTCAGCACATTGTGCTCTTGAATTCAGATATTTTTTAGTATTTTTAATTTTTATTAAATGCACTAATTTATGTGCTACTTTAGCCTAAATGAACTTCAGTTGCAGAAAATTGTTGGCGGGGTTATTGTGTCAGTATTTCGGGCCGTTTATTTATTTTTTATTATTATTAAAAATGTAGCTATAATTGTCCTGCAACACACAAAAAATATGAAATCAGCCTGTGAGAGTTTTTATTTAGTGTTTGTTTCTTTGAGTATTTAAGATTTTGGGACTTCTTCTTTTCAATGTTTTCTTTGACAGGAATGGGGAGGAAGGGAAAACCTGCAGATAGCAGTCCCAACACAGAGGAGGGATCTTCCAGTGACTGCCTGCCTTGCCAGCAGGGTTGTGCCTACTGTAAAGATGACACCCCCTGTGTGGTACAAGAGGATGGCGCTCTTCGCATGGCTGTGGTCTCTTTCCAGTGCCTCTGCATGCTGATCGTCTTCATTAGCATGGTCCTTATATACCACTTTCGTAGGAATAAGGTAGGTGTTATAATAAAACAATGATTTTCCAGATACGTCATCTTGAATTGGTATTAAAGGGCATCTTCTTCTTTAATATAATCATATTTATGTGTTTTAAACCAAGAATGTAGTCATTAATGCCATGAAGAGCTAAAGTTTTGTGACTCAACAGTGGATAAGAGAGATCTACACTAATTTAATTCACAATTGCAACATCACATCAACATGTTTGATGTTTTATAGGCCATATGGTCATCAAAGCCCGCTCGAACTAATAAACAGTAGTTCCAAATGTGGGTGGTCACAATAAAGCTTTGAAATGATTTCAAATGAATCGAACACTTCAGATCAAGTCAAAATCACCACCTTGGATCACGACCAAAGTTTGCAAACACAAAAGCACATTTACTTTGATTCATACATCAGACCACTCACCATTCAATCTGTTTAATCTTTTACTTATGATGCGTGGTTTATATGTATATTTGAATGATGACACCTGGTTGAAATCCCCTGCTTAATTTAGTAACTTCACTAAGTTTTACATTATTTACATGACCTTGAGACCATGCACCTTTAAAAAGAAGAGTATGAATGTAAGATGTGATGCAAAGTAAAGATTGAGATTTAGCTCATGCAAGAGTGCTGCCTGTGGTACGGTGGGGTCCTATAATCAGTCACAGAGAGTGAATGATCAGCAAACGTGGAGAATACTGTATTTTACTCGTTTCTTACTCGAGCATGGCATGAGTTTGCGAATTAGTCACGTTTATTTTTGTTTTTGTGTTTGTCTGGTTTTTCTTTGCCTGAATGAGCTTTTTCATTTGACAAGCCCCATACCTACTTTCAGCTGCTCCCTTTAGGGGTCGCCACAGTGGATCATCCTCCTCCTAGTTTCATCTCATTGTATCTACTGTATCGCCTTTCTAGATCTCAATTTCTATCTAAAAAGTGAAAAAAAAAAGAAAACAGGCTGGATGTGCTGGTAGTGGAGGAATTTAGAGACTTAGTCAGGTTTGAGATTTTAAATGGACTTAAAGGCTTAAAAAACTATTCTGTTAAGTGTAGAAAAATATTGTGGTTTGGGTTCAAATACAACGGTTGTCCTTTTTTTTTTTGCCTGGGTGAGGATACCTATACAAATTTTGTGGTTGATCAAAAGAGCTCATTCATTTTTTCATGTTATTGTGATGTAACCGTAACCTCTGACTCTAACCCTCTCTAAGTCTATACTTTCCGTACATGAAGTAGTACATACTACTTACACGAATTACAAATTCAGTCTAATTCGTAGCATCTCTTTGGTGATTCTTTTGTTTCTTGGATCTACGTAACTACTTTTTTAAAAGTGGGATTTGGCTTTTCAACTCAATTCAATTCAATTTTATTTATCCAGCGCCAAATCACAACAACAGTCGCCTCAAGGCGCTTCATGTTGTAAGGTAGACCCTACAATAATGCATACAGAGAAAACTCAACAATCATATGACTCCCTATGGGCAAGCACTTTGGCGACAGTGGGGAGGAAAAACTCCCTTGTAACAGGAAGAAACCACAGGCAGAACCAGGATCAGCGAGGGTCGGCCAACTGCCGCGACCAGTTGGGGTGAGAGAAGGACGACAGGATAAAAGACATGCTGTGGAAGAGAGACAGAGATCGATCCTCCAGGAATCAGTCCTGGAGTTTTCAAGTACCAGAATTAGACTAGCGTCAGAATGCTGTGGAGGGCATTGAGTTACATTTGTTAGTTATCAGCAAGACTATATTTTAGTCATTTACTAAGCAGCACTTTGATGACACAGATTCCTCATCAGTCTAGCAACTCAATTTGTTGATGGTGTCTGAGCATCACTGCTCTAATATGCCGGAAAATGAAACATGCATTAGAAACAGAGTGTTTTATATATTAATACTAATATTCAAAAGCTTTGCGACTCAAAACACAGAACTACCTCAACACACACTCAGGATGCTACACTTGCTGGGATCTGCAAACCGTAGCAGACAAACAGGAGATTCAGTTTCATTTCACTACAGGAGCCAACTCAGGTGTGAGACCCTACAATGTTAGAGAGAAAACCTCAACAGCCAGACAACCCAATCAAGTAACCCTTCTGCGACAGTGGGAAGAAAAAACTCCCACAAAAAGCAGAAGGAGACGGGGTGTGTATTGTGTACTTTTCCAGGATAAGAAAAAGTGAGATACCATATGGGGAAAACTGCGACTGCTCCCACTGTTCAGTGTTACCTGAATACACCGTACAATGTCTCGTGTTTTGGAACAAAAAAATAAATATATATTCATGTCAAGACACAAAACTTGATTTTGTATGGTTAATATTTCAAACATTTTTTCTTTAGTTTAACATCTACCTAATTAAATCTCTGAACTTTTCAGCCTCCCATTGCTCCCGTTGTTTCTGTCAGTTAAGTGTCTTAATTACTAGCTTTGAATTGAGCATCAAACATCTGAGGTTTAGCCTGAAGATGCTCCACATTCCTGACAAAGGAACTTCTAGCTGCTCTGTCTTCCACACCCGAGGACTCTGCCATTACAACGGCTAGAGTTCATCAAAGGATCATCCCCATTATTAAAGCAGATGGATGTTTCAGGTACTCCAGGACTTTGTCATAATTTAAAGGCTACTTATATAATTCCAATTAATGTCATTAAACTAAGTTTAAGATTTTGTTTCAAAGTTCTTTGCAGACTTTTCAATTACATTCATGCAATTTAATTAAATAAGTTTATCTGGTGCACCAAGAGAGCCCTTTTGCTTTCTTTTGCATGTATCTTTAAATGGGTGGCACAGCTGTCCTCTGCTCTCTGAAAGCCCCCCTCAAGCGCCTTGTCAATTAGAGGACGATATGTTGCTAAATATCTTACACAAGAGGTGCACACAAAGCGCCTGCAAATGGTGGATGCTTCTATAAAAAGTGCTTAAGGGAGGAGCTTTTGCTTTGCTCTTCTCCTCTTTCAAGTAACAAGGAACAAACCTCCATCCTCTTTAAATCAGCCTTGAGTATTTTGACATGCTGTGTGATACATTTTTAATGTGAATAAAAACTTTTTGGCTTACAGAATCGCCTAAATGATACCCTGTTTCTGTTATATCTTTTAAAAAGTGGGCAGTTCTGTACATGTTATTTGGTTTATTTCTGTTTACGGTACACACACATCACAATTAAAGCTGTCCATTTATGTTTTTATATTAAAAACTGAAAAACTTTCTTCTGCAATCTGTTTGTAATGTAATTGAAGTTGGTCATAGTGACAAACCACCCAACACTACAATTGCTCTTTATGTAGCATTTGAGTCTCTTTGACATCACTGTTTTGGTGTTATGGCCATTGCATGGCTTTGAAATGTGGTTGTTTGGTGGATTTTTCTTCAGTGAAAAGGCCCCAATAAAACCTCAGTAATAGTTAGTTAAGGCTTTGGTCCTTCCTGGAGGATCGGCCAACGACAATTTTCCACCAGCACAGTCTCTCCTGAGCTGCCTTATCCTTTAATGGTTGGTTTAATGGTTTAATATTGCTCTGTCCACTGCTACAAGTTGATTTTGCTATTGCTATATTTTCTCGTCACCAGACTGAGAGTATTTGGCACAGGTACTAAAAGAATCAGGACTTGGCTGCTGTTGTGGTTCTCTGCATCTCTGCTTTATACAGATTTCAAGTTAAATAATCATAGCTTGATGTGTTGACTGATCTCCCTGGGGCTACAACAACACCACTAGTCCCACCACCCTGTACTAGTAAAAGATGAACAACTTGAGCTTGTGAATGTCTTTGATACCAGTTGGCTAAACATATTATTCCTATTTTGTGCTCAGATTTCTTATATATTAAATGGTCGATAAATCAGAAGTTTAATAATTGTTGTGTGTTTGTGTTTCCACAGAGTATCAGAGCATCAGGTCTTGTCCTGCTGGAGGCCATCCTGTGCGGGGCTCTGCTTCTCTACTTTCCAGTAAGCCTGAGACTCTTGTTAGCTTATGCATGTGTCGCCGTGCAGCCTTGGATCTCTTCATGCAATCATTTTTTGAAGTGTTAGCTGATAATCTACATGCCATGCTCCTTTGAGCTGAAAATAAAAATGTTCTCCTTGACTGAAGGCTGGCATTCAGTTCGACCTTCACTTCACACCGTCGCTCATTCATCTAAAGCAAAATCACATATCTGAGAACAAAGTTTCATATCTGCAGCAGCGGCACAAAGTGGGATTGTTTGCCTTGTCAGACAGTGCAAACCCCAGTTCATAAATCATACTGTTCAGGTGCTTTTTTGGTGGCAGCTGAATGGAGCTGTGATAAGCAGGGATTTCACAGCCGAAGTGTGCATGTGATAAAATGGGACTGGCAGAGACTAACATCCCAGGGCTTGTTGGTGACCCCCTGCTAACTGTACACAGAGCTGGCCAATGAACCCAGCAGCCTGTCAACACTACCATCTGTTGACCAGCCACTCACGCTGCTTCATACGCATTGTGTTAATTTAAAACCAGCACACAGAATTTATTTTTACTGTAACCTTTTTAAGACTTTATTATTTATATTTATTCTTAACACAAACTACCATCATTTGATCCAGTTTCTTTAGTTCTGAACTAAACTTATCATTAATAGTGTCTTGAATTCAAGATTTATTTTTATTTTTAAATTCATTATTTAGTACTTGAGCTTCTGCTACGTCAGCCACACCCAACCCCTGCTGCACTCTCCCTTTAACCGATTCATTGATCTATTAATCCATCAATCTAGAGATCAATTCTTTCTTTCTTTTTTCTTTGCTTCACACATACATTTAATCGCTTTGCTTTAAAGACACAAGGAATCAAATAATTGAGTAGATACTTTCAAAGAAGACCTACTGTGTTCTTCTCCACCTCCATATTTCTAATCTTGGAATCTGCTGCAGCGTCATTGCATAATTAACAGTTAACAATTAACATTAAAATTTGTTGTATCTTTAGTATATACAGTCCTGCAGTTCATTCTCTGTCTGAACAAAACCAGGCTCCTGTCTCTTTAATCCTCACCTCCTGAAAGTATCTTCTAATTGGCAGCCCCTCGCCTGGCTTCTCCAAACAAAACTAAGCCACGCCTTCACGTCTCAGAAATGCCCATATAAGGAAACGAGCTAATCCCAGAGTGATATAGGAATAAAATAAAACAAAACTGACCATTTAGAGCAAGGGTGGCTTGATATTTTTCCTCATGCGACCTCACTGATTTTGATAAAGTAAAAAAAAAAAAAAACACTGCACTGTGCGCCCAATCAAAAGAATGATAAGTAAACAGCTGAAATATGTTCATTTATATATTATAATATATACCTGCATCAGTGAATGAATATAACATAAAAATTCACAGATACAAACCGAACAGATACATGGTCATATTCATGAATATGAATTAAATTGTTTAGCTGTATCACTGACGGAAAAAAACAACTAAATAAGTAAAATTTAGTATATACATATTTAACATTTATTTGGGCCGGCTTCCTAAATATATTACTAGACACCAAGTATTTAAATATATATTATTATTATGTTATTATTAGATATAGATTTACTTCCATTTGAGACACTGATGGGATCAATATACAATTGGGCAATCCCCACACTTGTATTTTAGCACTGGTGAACTCATCAGTTTTCTACTGTGGCAGGATCTAACTCCACAGTCTCGGACTGCAGCTGCTGGTATTCCATGATCTGGTCTGACACTCCAGAACGTGCAGCTGGCTGAAAACTGTTTTATGCTGGTAGTTTACTGAGGCTTCAGATGTTCACTTCAGATATGTCTAAGCTGAAATAACAATGTTGGTCCCCTCAGTCCAATTGGATTACCAATGCTGGTGTCAATACTGATTCGCCCATACCTACAGTACTGTCCAAAAGTCTTCTCTTCTTTATGTTTTGTTTCCAAGGAGTCACTTTTTTTTTCTTCATTTTTAAAGTAGTCTAGAGCAGTAATTTTTCAGGCTTTCCAGAGGCCTTTAAAGGGCTTTTTTGGACATTGTCTGATTTTTTGATTTTCAGTGTGTGTACCTGGTATGGTTTTGCTTTTTTCAAACATTTGAGTATTTCCAAGTAATTAGAAGCTCAGTGGAGAGACAACTGATTCTGTTACAAAGTATATTTTGTATGATTTATTTAAGAAATATGTGTCACCCACAAACACAGACATAAACACTGTGTTGAAATTGTGGCTTTTATTGGTTTTTGATTGGAGGGGTTTTTAGTTTTAGGACTCAGAGTCAGATTGAGATGGTCTCTAACCCCCGTTGCATATTTTAAGCACGTTGATTTTAGACGTTTTTGGCTCACTGGAATTCTCTTGACCTGATTGTTTGAAATGGTGTCCATTTTTAAAATGAACAACTTAGACTGTAAAAGGGTATCAATGTGACAGCAACTAAGGGATATAAATAAACATAATGATCCTATTTTAAGATTTAAAGCTTCTTCAGTGTGTTAATGGGCTTTGGAAATGGATTTCTTATAATTCAGGGAGAAATTGAAGTAGAAAATAAGAAACATATTGGATTGTCACTTGTGGTATAAGTTTTGAATAGTGCTAAATAAGAATAAATGTAATTCCACCCATGTAAAATATCCACTGAAGCTGTAAGCTGTGCGACAGATTAAGGCTCTTTCTTTATTTTACTTACCAAAAAAATTATGTCTAACAGTGTTATGCAATCTATACCAGTGAAAATCAATTCAGGTTTATCAGTGACACTGTTCAGCCAGCTTCTGCAGTACCTCATTATTTTTTGCAGATGAACACCCACATGCCATTGATTTACATGAAACCACCATTATGTCTTTCTCCCAGGAGCACGGGGCATTGGCTAATTGTAATTTAGTCGCAATCACGTGGAGATATATGCTTAGCGAAGCAATGCAAAGTAAATGTAATTAAAGCCAACTGATGTAGAGCCGAATAATCAATGCAATTTGCTGTGACAAGATCCTGGAAAGTAATAATGTTTGAAATCTGCGAGTGAAAGCAAGCCCGGGAGTCAGGTTATTGGTTAGTGAATGAATGAATAGCAGATGATATTCTTGCATCCAGCTGGAGTAGTGATGGCAGCGGAAGCTAAAAATAGATGGCTTGTAAAGAGGCTGTACAAAGGAATTTGACTTTGTAGCTCACTCTGTAAATCCTACCTCATTTAGAGATTACAATGCTTTGAAATGTTCTTGTGGAATAAATGCAGGAGGATTCAGTTTGATCGTCCGCCATCAGCCTGAACACGACAGAACTTGTTTTGATAATATATGATATATTGGCCCGATTGTGTGTGTGTGTGTGTGTTCGTGCAAGGGGAAAGACATCTTTCTGCATTTTACTCTGCAGCATGCTAGATTGATCTCCACCCTGATGCATTTCCATGTCTCCCCTGTGAATCCCACATGAGCCATGGCTGCGAGGGCGAGGCACATCACTCCCAATCTAAATATAGATTCAGAAATATTCCACCGTTGCTGCCGCTGCTCCTATTTTAAATATTTCCACTGGTATTAAGCAGCAGGAGAGCTACATCTCTTTCTGCTCCTGTGGCATTCAGCTTTGTGAAGTAATGCGATTTCCCCCCCCCCTTTTTTCTCTCCTGGGTGTGTCACATGCAATAACTTCAGTTTCCCCCCCCCCACTCCCTCCTGCTTTGAGATGAAAGGGGAGAAGGGAGGGACAGACAGTGCAGAGGGAAAGAGGCAAAACTATGGCAGTGCCAAAACTGACTATTTCTGTCTGGCTGCAGAGATGGAGAGATGGACACGCATTTGTGAATCACAATGTGATCCTTGGATGAGCTTGCCAGTTTGCGTCTTTGTGGCTTCTTATTGACGCTGTTGGTGAGGCTTCGATTGGAGCAAAGTGACTGTTTGGATCGGCGCGTTTTCCTTTCAGGTGGAGCCAGGAACACATTCAGATAGGAAACTTGACTTGTAAGGGAGATAGACATGGAAATACAGAAAGCTGCTTTACTGAACATGACTTTACTTATTTTAGTTTTCTACAGCTTCCAGAAGAGAGAGACTCTTCCACATTTGCCTCACTTGTGCTCCATTTACTCATGTTTTCTGTGTGTCACTTTAATCCGTGTTGATGTTCTTTCACTTGTTGTTATTTTCTATCTACCTTCTAGCTTCTGTTGCTCTTAGCAATGCACCTCAGTACTTGTGATGTCAAATATTCAGTACTTGCCTACTCTTTTCCTGGCTTATGTTTGTAGTATGTTTAATTACCTAATAACTTAAAGGACGTCAAATTAACAGTTTTGGAGATTTTAGACATTATTTTTGGCCCGTTATTTTCCTATGATCGAATTCATGGGAAATTTACTTTTAGGACTGGGGATGCTGAAAAAGTGGGCAATCCCTACTGAGCTCTATAGATGTGAAAAATTAAGGCCAAGGGACACTAAAGCTCATATAATAGCTACTACTGATCCAAAGAAACAAACATATCTTCATGATCAAATTCAGGTTATTTACTTGGGTTGAATTAAATCTACTTCCTTTAATTCTTCCACATCTCTGTAGTCAGTTATGGAAAAAATGCACATGCATATGCACACACATTAGAAATCACCTTTGCCAAAAATAAGGTTTCCCCTGCAGAAATCACATCCTTGATTCCTTTACCCACTCAATGCAAGGAAACCCAAGTCACCCATTGGTGGAAAAAAATAACAAAGCACTGCAGATAACCAGTAACATCCATGTAAATGCATCATATGAGGCTTCCCAGCCCTTCTTGTGTGCACTCCACTGCAGTCTGCCCCAGAGACAGCCCTCGTTGTTGCTCTCTTCCTCCCACACCCCCTGCGCTGCTGCTCATGCATTCATAAATGTTAACACATATGTAAAAGTGGTAATAAAGCGATAATATCAAATTTACTATTTTTGATTTTGGTCAGTTCACTTCCCAGAGATCATGTCTTAATTAGATTTTCCTCTTTTTTTCCCTTCTAAATAACCAGGCAGCTGATGAGTTTCTGTTGTTTTCTATTCTGTGTTTACCACTTTACTTTAATTTTACTGCCCACCAGTATTTCATATTTATTTATATTGCCAAAAGTCCATAAGTACATCCAATTCTTAATCTATAGGAGTTAATATGATGTCAGCCCATCTTTGCAGCTATAACAGCTTCAACTCTTCCAGGAAGGCTTTCCACAAGGTTTACGAGTGGGTTTATGGCAATTTTGGACTTATCCTAAAAGTATATTTGTGAGGCCAGAGACTGATGTTTGACGAGAAGGCCTGCCTCGCAGTCTCCATTCTAGTTCATCCCAAAAGTGTTCTTCAGGTGCAGGCCAGACGAGTTGTTCCACACCAAAGTCGCTCATATAGGTCTTTATGGACCTGGCTTTGTGCACTGACAGTCATGTTGGAACAGGAAGGGGATGACTTATCTGCAAACACTACCAAACTAAAACTACAAGTTTCACTAACTAGCAGGAGTGAAACTGCCATGCTGGTTGAGAATGTATATCTTCAGAATGAAAGTTGTGCCTTATCTCTGCAACCAACATATTTCAAAAGGTGCAACATTTACTTTAGCAAAGACAAAGGGTCTTTGTTTAGTGTTTGCACTGCACTTCTGCACTTTTCAGTTTCAATACTACTCAGTTAGTATTTGCAGACAAGTTGGCATCTCGAATGCAAACTATAGACAACTTTAGCGATCTGCTAGAGAACCAATCAAATCCAAGAAGGGTTTTTGGTGTAGCACTGTATACCTTCTTGCAACCAATTTCATCTAGTGACAGTCAACAACAACTTGTCAAGCCGTTGTAGGGAAAACACTTTTTTTTTCAACAACTTGTGGTTGCTGACTGGTCTCCTGACCTATGTGACTGGGGTGTTACTTAAAAAAAATCTGCCAAATCCTCACTGTGAAAGTTCCAAACGCTTTTCACAATCCAGTTGTAAAAGAGTGTCTCAAGAGTTTCACTTCTTGACTAAATAAATATTAAAAGAAAAAAGAAAAAGAAAAATGTGTTTAACCATAATAGAAGAGATTATAGTCCTCTACCTTCTGCTCAGTCGTTTGGTTGGGGCAAAGTAGAGAATCTATAGAGTCCCCATGTTTTCCACCACTGGTCTTTTGGGTATTACTCCCTTTTCCCCATCCCTGTCTTTCCACCTGTCCAATCTCGGCATTGTCTTTGTGCCAAGGAGGGCCAAGGTGCTGCCTCATTCCAACTTAGGGGTTTTGCCATGCATGGCAGGACGAAGCCATGCCTTCACAGCGCATCAGGGGGCTAATGAGAAACAGTATGGCCAGAGGATAATGGATCCTGACCTGACAGGCCATGAAACACAGTCTGCCACCCGTTAGTCTGCCTTTCTCTGCTCTGCCTGCCATCCAAGCTGCTCTGACACTTTCAATCTGACTTGAGTGGATCTGGAGAGTTGTTTTGTGCATGTGCAGCCTTCCCTTCATACTCTACTTCCTTTCCTCCTTCTGAAAAATCCAGAGTCTCCCAGAGCATACAGAGACTAAGCTGAGGATGCGTTGCTGTAGCTCAAGTGCTCCTACTTGCTTGAGCAGAGAGACAAGAACTATGAGAGAGTGGGGAAAAAAAGAGAGTTGTATGACATGCAGGCAGGCTATTTCCTCTGATATGTCTCATTGTGTCCTAGCAAGATGGGAATATCTCTCTCTGAGGTTGTAACTGGTGATGAGAAGGGAAGGGAATGTGGGAGGTGGGTGCAAGTCAGCTCCAGTCTTGACTGAGCAGAGGCTGAGCTGGATGTAATTTACACTCAGCCCACCTCAGGGAGCGGCGGGAGGAGAAGAAACCATTACCTCCCTCCAGAAAGCTGCCCTTCCCATGTGGCAGTGTCAGCTTTCATATAAAAATGGATCCATTGCTATTACAACACTCCACCTCTCTTCTGCTTCCACCTCCCACCGCAGCTCCCTCCCACTCTCTCATACTGAAGGTGTTTCGTAGATTAGAAATAGAAGGGTCGGGGAATGAGCAGGAGATGATGACCGGACAAAGTGGGGCATGGGCGGACCGCATGGCTGTCACCATTTCATGTCAAAACATTAAAAGTAGCGTGAGAGCTTTGTTGTGACAGAATGATTCCCGAGGCTGCACAATCCCATTCTCTACTCAGATGGAGACAGACACACTAAATGGCTGAAAGTCATTTTTCTCCCTTTTAGCTGGTAGCAGTTTCCAAAGAAACTGTGATAACAAAAGGCTGAAATTCGGCACTGTCTGTTCTTTTGACTGGAACTGGCTAATGTTTTTAGCGCTTGGTGTTAGTCGTTTTTGAACCTAAATTGTGATGTGTTTATACTCCATAATTGACAGATGACTAATATATGATGTTGTATTTCTGCACTTTCATTTCGGTAAGTGCTCCATTAGGATGATGTTGCTCTTATACCCGTCATCGCTGGCAACCCTGAAAATAATTCAAACTGTAATTTTGTATTACGCAAAGTTTGTTGCAGGCTATTTTTTAAAATCTGTTAATAAATAGTAAGACCTTTACAGTATGAAGCTATCTAACAATGATTCAGCAAACACTGCTGTGACTACAGTAAAACTGCTCAAAAACTAACATTAACCTCTTAGGACCTGGCGTCCACATCACATTTTGGGTTATTTAGACCAAAATACTCAATGTTACTCTACAAGGGCCTGATATCCACTTACGAGGACATTATACTGCTACTGTTCTATCGAAATTTTAAACAAATATCCTCATATGTGGAAACAAAAATTAGGTTAAAAAAATCTGGTAATTCTTTGTTTTTACATTCATCAGGTCCCAATCGGCCCATTTATCAAAGAGAAATTAAAAATGCATGCCGTGGAAGAGTTTGGGTTTTAGGAGGTTAATCTTCATGTGAGATTAACATCAGCTGATGGGTTGGCTCTTATCTCTTGATACCTTTACACACAGTCATGTATAGTGTTTTAATTAACCTGCTTCAGCTATGCAAAGTTGCTGTGCTCTGCAAGCTGGTTTGCAACATACCATGTTCCCAGCGCATATTTCATTCTGCATCCGATGGCGTCTGTTGTGATTGATATCTGCTCAAGTTTGTGCTGAGGTATTTCCTGGAGAGACAGGAGGTCTGGGAATGGAGCCATAGCTCTAATACAAATATCTGAATTTTATTTAATGTAATAACTATGGAGAACGACAGGTTATATATCTGCTTTAGTCGTAGTCCTCACAGGTCTCACTCGGGCAAAATGTCTATCCATTCATCCTTTTTCTTAAATGCTCATCCAATTCAGGTTCGTATGCAGACTGTGGAGCACCATAAAGAGGTCACCAGTCTATCACAGGTTAAATGACAAACAGGAATTAACAGGAAAACACAACAAAAACTAAATTTAAATAGCACACTCCATAAATACTAAACTAGAACTGAAGTAAGGACCCACTCAGCTTAATAATAACAATTAGAAATCTAGAGTTTAAGAATATGAAACACAAACTAGGAGCACTTAAACGTGAAACAACCCTCAACAAAGCCCACGAGTGCCACAGACCATAACAGTAACAGACAGAATATTGTGCGGTCTGAGCCCAGCACATATGGAAGCTTTTTTCCACTACTGGAATTTAATAGTTTTTTCCATCTGTAAGTGAAAATGTCAGGTTAGTATGTTGAAATTTTGACTTACAGTTATAACTAATGAGATACTAACTCAAAATTTTGAGTTATATCACTTTTTTGGGCAGCTTCAGTTGCCTCAAGGTGCTTTATATTGTAATGTAATATAAAGCACCTCTCTACAATACTACAGAGAAAACGCCAACAATCAGATGGCCCCTTATGAGCAAGCGCTTTAGCGACAGTGGGAAGGAAAAACTTCCTTTAAACAGGAAGAAACCACTGGCAGAACCAGGCTCAAGGAGGGGCGGCCATCTGCCGTGAGCAGTTGGGGGTGAGGGGAGGAAGAAAGGACAAAAGACATTCATTCAGGAAAAATGGTGATCATTTAGTTGGTTGACTGTGTGAGTTACTGTGAGGTACAGAGCACCTTAGTGTCTTTTAGCTCATTGCCCTATAACCTGAAAACTTCCTCTAAATGCTTCATAAGAACTCAGCTCACTAATAATTTTGTCTCTGCATTTAAGCAGCCATTATTTTGTGAAGACAGAGGATTTTAAAAACATAAGAAAACAGACCACAGTTAATTTTTGCTCTCTGCTCTTTAGTGAAAGCAGTATACTGATTTAATGGCACAAAGGGAGAGGTCTGTCGTCCCCTGCGATCAATATCCTGTGGCATCCTGACCTTCACAAGAAGGTGGATCTATCCCTAAAGCTTTCACCTTTTGCACCAAACACCCTGCACCTATGCATTTGCATTTTTATTGTCTGCACATAACAACTTAATTACACACTGCTGCTTCTCGGAGTGCTTCTTCTAACTGCATTAGTCTGATAAAAGAATCCACCCACTTCCTTTTTTAAGTGTTATTTGCTGAATATCTCTTTTTTGCCCTGCAGCGAGAGCTAATTATCCAAAGCGTCCTAGCACTAAATGATTTTTGTTACACTCTGTGGCGCATCTAGTTTGGGTGTCATATTTTTGTTGTGGGTGTACAGCCATTCTTACATGAAGCCTTCGGGGAATGAAAAGTGCTAAAGTTTGTGTTAAAAGTTTGCTATGACAGGTTCTGTTTACATTTACAGGATAAAACTGACTTCTTCAGTTAAGGTCACATTAAGGTCTAAATATCCAAAAGCAAAACCCGAGTACCACAAAACCTATTGTACAGTAACCTGTACAAATGGTAGTAATGACATATTACATAATAATGTTGTTTTTGTCTCATTTTAACAAGACTTCTCAAGTAGTTTCTAACCTGCAGATTCATTTTCTCCTATTGCGTTTTTTCTACTCAAAATAACAAGACATTCTTCCCGTTTAACCCCAAATTATAGCCCCTTTTGCAAAAGTTAACCTCACACGTGAGTTCAAATCCTTTGTTAAATTCTTTGGATTTTATTGAAGAACAAATATCACACAGACTATCTGCAGCTTTTAAACGGTGACACATAACAAAACTTCAAAGAATGTTAAAGTAGCCAACATCACAATAGCTCCCTGGAAAGCTGATGCTCACACCACAGCTGGCCGGCTTGCGTCACAGTCCTATCAACAGGGACACTTTCTGGTGGGTAACCAACCCAGTGAATCTCAGTGTGGAAGCCAGCTGGTGGGTGCTGAAATGAGAGATGATTAGGAATGAGAGATAACCGCAAATTAAGTGACTGAGTGTTGATTGAATCACTAAGTGGGTGAGTGAGTGAATCTTGCTTGTGTCATGTTTGTCTGCACTTTCAGTCTCCCATTGCTCCTTACTGTTCAACATAGATCTTCTTAGTTCAACATAGATATAATATATAATAATATATCATATATTTCGTCCCATGCCTGTTTCTATTGTCAGTTCTTATCATTTTTCTATTTAATCATTATAATTTTCTAAATGGGCTTTTAGGAGAAATGTGCTAAATGTCATACCATCAACATTTAAGTGGAAAAGAAAGAATAAAATATAGATATCCTCAACTGCACCAAAAGGTAATCCAAATAAACACAGTGCATTGACCATAAGGTTGCTCTCTTCCAATTCATTTCAAAAGCAGACCCATAACCTCGTCCACCGTAAGTGAAAAACTCAAAAAACTGTTTTAGTAGTTGTTGTGAATCATCTGCCTTGCCCTTACTAAGGCTACGTCCAAACATACACAGGTATTTTGGAAAACTGAGATTTTTTTCCTTTTCGTTTAAAAAAAAATCCCAAATCCCATTTCTGAAAAAATATCTCTAAGATCTCTAAGATTATCAGCAACAGTATTTTGTCTATATCCGCCATTGTAGAAATTCATCTCAGGTAAACAATAACGTGACGAAGGACAGCGTCAAAAAAGGCGCACAGCTTTGACGTTGCGTGACTAAATCTCAGTTTTCCTCGTCCACGTGTAAACGCATAAACTGAGTTTTTCGAAAATCTCCACCCTGGCAGGAGTTTTTAAAAATCTCCATTTTCAGTAATCCAAAACGCCGTTTACGTGTGGACAAAAGGCCCAAACGGATAGAAAAAGCTGTGTTTTCAAAAATACCGTGTAGGTAAGACTTTTCAACTTCTCAGACTTTTTTTTTTTAATCTGATTTACTTGTTCAGTTTAGATTAAGTAATTATTCTGGGTAATATTAACACTCATCTTTATGAAGAATATGACAGCCTCAACACTGCAATAAAATTGCAATAACTTGTCCTGACATATAGCATAGAAACTTAACATTTAACATTAATCCCTAAAAACTCTCTTTTGTCTGAGTATTTTAATAACATTCAGATTTACAATGTTTTATATTACAAAACACTAGCAAATAAATTTCAATACAGTAGATGCCTTTGTTTCTGGAAATGCTATAACTGAACTATGGAAGCGATTCCTCCATGGTTGTTTTCTTTCATGTCATGTACCAGCAGAGTGGGAATCAGCTACTTAAACTTTACTCCGACAGAAGTTGATTATTTTGTTAATAGTTGTACATCCTCACTTAGTGCAATGCTGGATATGTAGCTAGTACTGTGGCTCATCTGAAAAGGAAAATGTCAAAGAGATGCTTGACCCACTGGTACAAAATGCACAGAAAAGTAAACCTGTTGAACTGCTCAGTAATTCAACTATTCAATCAGCCATTCCAGTGGCAGCAGCTCAGTGCATTAGCTGTTGACACTACCATTGTTTTTGTTTTTTTTGTTTTTTTGTTATTGTTTTTTTTTTACATACTACTTATGTGACCAAACTAGTAAGCAAGCATATGTGTATGTCCCATAATATCCAACTGCTCCTAGTTATTATTAATTGGTTAACAGGATAATAACACATAACAAGAATATTTGTTGTTTAAAAAAGGTAGCAGCAAATTATTTTAGATTTTTGTAATTTAAGTCAAAATTCAGTGACATAGAAGATTCCAGAACTCTTAAAAATATTCAGTTGTGCATTTTTACAACTTCAAATATTTATATTTGCATATGAAAGCTCATCTCAGGTATATGTCTGTATAACACTTTGTGTTGTGTTGTAGCTTCCACATGATAAGACTTTGTTTTAGAGAGCAGGTGCAGAACCAGGTTGTGATAAGTCAGGTGTCTGCAGAGCCTGGAGACCAGGCCAGCAGATAAAACTTCATCATCTAGGCCAGGGGTCGGCAACCTGTGGCATGCGGCTCTTTAGTCCTTATAGTGCGGCGCCGTGTGGTTTGGGAAAATAAATTAGAAGTATTTAGCTGAAGTGTATTTTATTTATGTTAGTTCTCTTTTTTAACTTGTAGTTCTAAATTGGAAGATTATTGTGATATTGAAATATAAAAATACAAATATATTCTATTATTTTTTCATCGCTCAAAATAAGCATCACACTTGCGGAAGCCGGTGTACCCGCCGTGCATTTATCGAGACTTTCAACCCCAGGTAGGCCAATTATGGACCTTCGGATCCACATTATGTCAGCAGCTATTCTCCACCGTGAACTATGTTAAAAACAAACACCGCTCACGCCTCACAGATGACAGCTTACAGTCCTGCGTAAAGATAAAAGCCCCGATTTGCAGACGCTGTGCACAGAGGTTCAGGAGCAGAAGTCCCATTGTAAACATATCACGGCAGACCCGACGATGTTTCCATGAACACGCTTTTCAGAATCTCTTTATTGACCCCTTTTCACACACAGTTGCTGTACGCATACAGCCGGCTGTAGCTTTGCAGCTCACAGCCCGACACACACCAACAACAGCATAGATAGCACAGACGTTAAGGCGGCGAGGCGTGATTGCAGGTGCCGCTCAGGTGCGTCCGCCTCCCCTGCAGCGGCTCTGTAGACCACGCCCCACCACACACATTAACCAGGTAAAATACATATTTAGGCAGAATTTTGCAAATATCTATTTTTCATCTTTTAGCAGCATAGTGCTTTTTTCCAATTATTTTTTAAAAGTCAGGTCAAGGCTCCAAAAGCCCAAAGGCGATATAAGGGTGGCGGCTCACAACAGTTTTTGTTTGCTACATGGATCATTTTAGTTCAGCTGGGTGTCTTTCCTTTGGTTATATTTCTTTAAGAGTTCAAAATGTGTTAATTACATAAATAAAATGTAACTTTCTTTGTAGCACTTCATGGATTTCATAAGCAACACACCTTAGTTGTTCACAAAAAGCATAAAGGTAAAAAACAATATATACAGTGTTATCTTCATTTTAGATGTCAAAAAGTATTTGCGGCTCCCAGTGTTTTCGTTTGCGTGGAAACCGGGTCCAAATGGCTCTTTGGGTGTGAAAGGTTGCTGACCCTTGATCTAGGCGTTTATCCAGCTGGGACATATTCACCTACCTGCCTGAAAGCAAAACAAAACAAAAACTACGTTATCTAAATGTCTTCACTACTAGTTGCAAAATCTGTTGCATGCAAACTGACAGAAGAACTAGCACTTTTTAAAATCTCAAATAGCAATAGGATGAGATTCAAGAAATGAAAAAAGTAAAACTGGAAAGTGGACTGCTCAGCTCAGCTGAAGCCTTTGCTATGTTGTAAGCAAACGACAAGGCAAATGGGGCTGAGATAGAGGCTTGATATTAGTTCATAATTGTCTCCTTGATATTGATGTCCATTAGATAGGTATACTGTACCTCACTTGCATGCATATACACCATACACACACACACATATTCACCAATAACATTTGATCCTTTTCCTTCCCCTCCCCACAACGCTGAATCCAGTATTCCCAGCACTTAACATCGATTATTAATGGAAGGTTTCAAAAGAGAAGGAGGGCAGAAACTGATCTTACTCTTTATACCCACTAACATTAAGAGAAACCTGTCTGAGGATCGGGGCCAGTAACTTCCCAGAAACCTTACTGATGGGAAGTACCGTGCCAGCATAAATTGATTGTGTAATTTCTGCAGATCATCATGAAACCTGAGGGTCATGGTAATGTCTGACAATAGCGACTTATTTTTGCCTTTTGGTCTGAGAATTTTTGAAGACACGTGTGGACAAGTGACCACCTCTGAGGCTGAAAAATGAAGCCAAGTGAGAAGCATCAAAAAGTGCAGTTCCTTAAATGGCCACATGAGGGTGGCTCCAAAAGGAAGTCCTCAAAATGTTGAGCTAGACAGCATTAAACAGCATCAACCACTACCAGTAGTTTTTTTGTTTGTTTTCTTATTTTTAATTGGATAAATCATCCAAAAAGATACTTTAGTAATGGGTGTGACCACTTTGAAAGTTAGTCAAAGGAAGTACGATGAAGCCAGAAGTCATTGAAGTCATTGAACTAGACCTCTCCACCATGTTTGTATCAGCAGCGATCATCAAAATGATTTGGTATTACCTTTTAATGTCTTCATCATCTGTCATTCGAACTGTAGTAAGATGAACACGACACACCATCCATCCATTATCCAATTCACGACTGCAGGAGAGAAGGATGAAAAGGATGTCTTAAATGTTTGTACATATCCATCACTTTTTGTTTCTTGTTGTGAGCCATTAAAATAACCAGAGGTGAGATCGCACCATTAAAAGAGAAGCTCAGACTGCTAAATGTGTAAAAAAAGTTTTTTATGACAGCTTATTCAGATCATTTAAAGCCAGCCCTCAAGGGAAGAATGTGGCGGATAACACCTCCCCGTTTCCGTCTCATCACAAACAACACCAGTCTTAAAACTGGCACGTGATGGAGATTCAGATGCTATTTGGTAGTTTATCTAAAAGGGAGTCCTGAGCTGTGTTTTCCCATTGTGCATTTTTACTCCTGTTCCTGTGCCCTCTCCTGTCCCCGTGGAGCCAAACGTGCGTCAGCAAGTTGCTCGGCGGCAGCCTGGCTATCTTTTTATCAGCTCCTGTTCCTCTGCTCTTTATTTTGTGAAAAAGGTAACGCATTGAGGAGCAGTCACACATCGTTTAGATATTTATGTTAATCCCACCTGTTAAAAAAAAAAAGGCTTTTAAAAAACATATTGACAGTAGATATAGTATTAAGCACCTTGTATGTATTGAAAATGAACAGCTCAGCACTCTTTAAGTCTTTATTTCCTCAGCACAACGTTCCTTTTGCAAAATCGAGTCAAACTGTTCATGCTTTGTTTGAATCAGAAGTTTCTCCAGTTGGTATTCCAGACTCTGTGAGCAGATGAAGATGTGGGCCACCGTTCCTCCCGTGGGGTCCTCTGTGTCCCTTAACTGACTCGAACCTAGTGAGCAAAAATATCCACATGCCTGCGTCTTCGCCGCTGCCTGAGGGAACGTATTAATGCCTCAGCTAATCCGATTAACATTAACAATCCCGCAGGGGAAATCTCTGCACATCTGCAACGGACAGATAATTACGTCGCCTCAGATGTTTGTTTCTTTTTTCTCTCTGTTTGTTCTGGCTCTTTTTATGTCTTTGGAAGACCATCAGCGTTTTTTTACCAGCATGGATGGGCACTGTTTAGCATGCTCAGGTCCTTGTAGAAGAATCTACTCGTGAAGATGTAACATAGGAGGATGCGCTCTGTGTCTCAAGGGCAAGCTTTCACTGCACTTTACTGTTATGACTAATTCAGTTCATGGATTTTCTCTTTGATGTATAAAAGGTAAATTTCTCATGAAAATGACTCTACCAAAATGGTTTCACCTCCCGTAATAGTGGCAGCATCAGTAGTACTACTATTAATTGTACTATAGTTATAATTATTGGAGAAAATAATGCTAATTATTAGAAATTTCTCTACCTGTTTCTTTCTTAGACATTTATTCATTGAGTGTTATATCTGAGACACTATGTGCAGAACATGTCAGTTGTTTTTCATTCCTAATTGCTCTATTATGCAATCATTGTAGTGTAAGGGTTGTTTACTTGTATGCTCGCAACAATATCAAAGCACCGGCTGAACCCTGACGATGTGTGTGAGGCATTTTAGGAGCGAAGCGGTAAGCGTCAGTCACTCATTATGATGTTATCCTGTTAACAGAAGGTTTCTTTCAAAGATTATCTGAGCTGAGTCACTGTTGTTGGAGTTCAAACAATGCACTAAAGAGAGGAATGCGGATTTAAATCCCTAAAGATTGGGAGACTATTCCTGGATGAGTTTCATTCTGCCAGACTGGAAGAGCTAGACATTAAATTCATCAAATCACCAACAACACTGTGATATTCATACCGGCCCTCAATATAGTCTCTTTCATTTTGTTTTTCACTTGAAAATTAAAAATTACACTAAAAAGTAGTGACAACCAATTCCAGCCTGGTCAAAGTTTAGCTCAAACTTTTACCAAAGGTTGGCCAAGCTGAAATAATTATTTATAAATGAGATAGAGCGCTGAATGCACATATAACACACACACACACACTGCTTTATCTTGCTCATAAAACGATGTCTGGCAAATCACAAGATTCAAATATAATCAGTGTTTTAAGTAATCTTCTATTGAGTTATTAAATTATTAGCATTATTAATTTATTAGCTTGGTTCCTTTGTGTTATGTGTTTGGTTTGGTTTGATTTTTTTTAATCTTTTAGTGACATTTCTCAAAAGGTTATGGTTGGGGTCAATCCATGTACAATGTGGAGGGAATTTTCAGCCTTGATATGCAGTGTCAACATTGTTCTTGTTATGGTTGTTAATAAAGCTTGTAAGATAATTACAAATGAGTGGTCATACCCTTAAAATGTGTCAAAGGGAAAAATATACAGTGAAAATAATAATAAAATAGTAGTTACTGGATGTAACCGCGAGCTTAAGCTCCTTTACTTACTGGGCTTCACAGGGTGCTGACAATATGGTAAGTCAAGTATGCATATTTAATTTTACGATATTCATATACAGTAACACTGCGTGCATATTTAATAATACTAGAATATTTATAATTTCAGCTATTTGTAGTTATTTTGTTATATTTTATATCTTTGTTATATATTCGTTTAGTTAGTTACTATCCTTTACTGTCTCATAGCAACTGTGAGCACATCATTTCCTCTGGATTTCATTTTTGGTGGTCGTGTCCACTTATTGTTCTGTTTGACACTGCCCCTTCTTGAATAGGTTGTATATCAACATACCTGGACCATAAACCTTCTGAAGTTTTTATTTATTTAGTTATTTTTCCATCAAGGGAACCTGATCATTGGCACATAGTTTTGCCGTACACCAACAAGCTTTTTAAAGTATTGTTCTAAGAAAGCTATCTTATACCTTTTAGTGGAGCAAACCTTTTGTTGTTTCTGCAGCTGTTGTACATATTGTATCTGTTAGGTACTTTTTAGTGCTCAATCAGACTAGAAAAGTGCTCAACAAATGTTACTTTTTCATTATTGAGAAGCAAGCTCAGCAGCTGTTTAGCCATAGTAATTTTAGTACGGTCAAAACTTTTGATCCTTGAGAGTCCTAGAAGTAAGTCCAAGTGTATGCGCTCAACTGATGCCCAGACCTTTTGATCATAGCACATGATCTTCATCAGCAGATGGAGCTGCTCTTTGTAGCATATGAGAAAAAATAAAAATTTGGTGCTCTTTTTTTTTTTTGGCCAACATGAGCAAAAAGGTCCTAGAATTCAAGCAGCATTTGATCTTTTATGTCAACACATTTATGACATCCCTGGAAACACCATCTGCTGACAAAAACCACTATAAAAAAAAAAGTTCACAGCCCCAAAACACACTGAGTTCATCTGCAGCATCGGCGATACACACTGATGGTCACTTTTGCTGTATTTTAAATTCCCTTTGATGGATGAAAGGTGGCAGAGGAAGTAGAAAAGGTTTAGAGAACACAAGCAAAATAGCTTCCTGAGTAGATTCTGTGGTGAAACAAAGCAAGTAACTGATTATAGAGGGACTTAATGTGCGATAGGATGTACAGTAAACTAAACTGCATAAACCCACTCATTCACTTGTGCGACACCAAAGGAGAACAGTTGGAGAAAACCAACATTTAAATAAGATTACTTTACTGTTTATAGAGACATCCACTGAGAGCACAATGAGGCAGCAGCTTCCCACGAATTTAAATGTAATTTCCCAGGGAAAGAGGGCCCATTATCATTTAGATAGAAAAAACACTCACAGTTGGGTGGCTCTTTTATTTATTTATTTATTTATTTATTTTTCAGTTTCTTTTCACGACCTTTGTTGTTTAATGCTTCTTCTGTCCTCTTCCAGGTTGGGATTCTCTACTTCCAGCCCAGTGTTTTCCGTTGCATCCTTCTGCGTTGGGTTCGACTGCTGGGTTTCGCTACCGTCTACGGGATGCTGACTCTTAAGTTGTACAGGTACTTCACCCACAGTTCGACACTGTTATCCATCCCTGGAAGCACTTATCAGATTATATTACACCTGACCTCTTAATCCTTTGATAAAGAGTCCTGTGATGTGTCAAGGCAGCGTGTTTTTCAGCTACTTCATCACCAGGCTATACTGCCTCATTAAGTGGTAAAGTAATTAAGAAAACACGGAGCGCATTGGCCCCAAATGAGCTCCATATTTAACAAAGTCCTGAATGACAGTTGCTGAGAAAAAGACAAAAACAGAACTCAGGGACAGAAAGCATCGCCAGAGGATGCAGTGGAGTGGTGTTGGGGGGGAGTTCTCCAGCTGTGAATAGCTGTTAATGAGACAGGGTGGTCCACTGTATTTAAAGTGACAGTGATGAAATTCTTCATTTGTGGGCCTTTTTTTGTCAGGTGAATCTGTCAAAATGTGCTAATGGAGATACTGATTAAGAGGATGTGGCTAACACGAGCCGGGGCCCAGTTCACCCTTCGAGGTGCAAGTTAACATATTGCACAGATCAATTTTTGATGGGGGGCTCATTAGTGGAGAGAGCAGTGGACACTTCATCAATGTGCGTGAAGGGCAGAGCCTAAGAATAGCTATGCCGGTGATGTGTTTGAGCAGAGTTTAACTCATGTTCCACAGTCTGTGGATTTGGCAGGTGGAATAAGTGCTGCAAATGTGATGGCTAGCAGTTTTTTTCTGCTGCGCTGCTTTGCAGGAAGTCAGGAAAAAGTCTTGACATGTCATTTAATCATACCTCAAGGCACACTTTCTTTTAAACCAAAGCCCTTAAATAAGTTTGCAACATATTAGCATTTTTTAATAAATAGTGTAAAATTTCACCCATTTAGTGAGGTGACAAACAAAAAGTTTGCTTTGTTTTTTTCTTTTCTGATCACTCAGCTCTAGGGTTGGGTGATATGTAAAAAATTTCCAACCGACAGTCGTCAGTCCAATAATCGTCGATCGACGATATATTCGCGTATGCGCAGACTTTTTGATGGGCGGAGCAATGTAATCATGCACGGACTGATTTGCTGTTTACAACACAGAAGGCCAAACATGGATGAACTAATTTCCCCAAAGAATTAGGGATGTCAGTGTTAATGTGGTCATCACGATTAAAAATTTTAACGCGCTTAAACCATCTGGAGTGCAGAATGAACAAACTTTGGACAAACTGCCTGAAATGCGTTGACAGAGACATTTCAGGGACTTTGACTCCGTCTGTGCTCCAGATGGGTTAATTGTTAATCGCGTTAGTCGTGATTATGCTGACAGCACTAAAAAAAGTATAAAGTTGCCAATTTGGGATGAAAGAGGTAAACCTAAGGATGTAACCAAAGCGGTGTGCCGCTTGTGCAGACGTATAGTGTGAACAAAGTACTCAAACACGACTAACTTGCATAAGCGTGTACGTGTCCACCATGCGGCTGAGTATGCAAGGCTATCACCAACTTCTGCAGCTCCATCAACACGCATTTGGGCACAGAATTTAGGAGCGTGCATTTGCTCGCAGATGAAAAAGGGTGCTGTTAAAACAGTGCTATTATTTTTTTTTCTGTTGACTGCTTCTATTAGCTCCATCATTATTAGCAAACTTACTCATGGGCAAATAAATAAATAAATCGACCTTGTAAAAACGATCACCAATGGCCTTAGCCTATCGTCGATAGTTGATATATTCGTCCTATCGCTCAACCCTACTCAGCTCTTTTTGTTATGTTTAGTAAGTTTAAGGCAGATAAACTGTTTTGGTTAAATTTCATGAACTAATATGGTCGAGAAAATCATCGATTCTGAGCATGTTGGAGCCAGTTCACAGGAAATGGTGCTAATAAAGGTAAATTCATCCATATAAAAAAAGTAATATGACGTATACTTCTCATTTCGCAAGAGACAGCATGACTAGACTAATATTTTACATCAGCATCCACCATCACGGTTAATTTTTTGCCAGGCCCACTTTTGATCACAGAGTTGACGTCGGCGTTTTCAGCATGTTTGTTTGGACACAGCAGCACACAATAAAAATCCTTTGAAAGGCTGCAATAGCACAGCAGAGAGTTTCAGTTCAGTGACTGCTATTGGCACAGGTGAGTGAAGTTCGTGTCCAAGGAGGAAGATGGGTCACACACTGACCTAAACACTTTGCATACACCCAAGTAGCATCAACAATTTATAGCCTTAACAGCCTGCGTTGTTTATGTTTTTTGGAATGAAACTTTTCAAGGAAATACATCACTTTCTCTTGCATTTTGATTAAAGTGAAGATTTAAGAATGAGTGGGCCCCTTGGGATTTTCTGGTTTTTAAGTGGGCCGCAGCACTCTTGACTTTGGGAATGGCTGCTATAAAGCTTAATAAGAGTCTATGAAAATTGAAATACTAGTTTTCTGTTAAGTATTTATGTCATATTGTGGAAGCAATATTTTTCCGATACTAATATTGCCATAGACTAATAAACCAGTGTGTAAAGCAGCTGTGATGTATTTTTTGCTTAAAGCTTTTGCATGTAGAAGGTTTCAAATTCTAGCAGATATGGGAAATAAAAAGATAAATACACTCAAGGCACACTGAGTGTAGAGGTATTTCCCTCTCATGGATACTCTGTTTACTTGAAATGACGACAGGCTTACATGAAACTTTGTGAAACAGTCTCAATGTGAGCTTCTCCCTCCACAGGGTGCTGAAGGTGTTCCTGTCCCGTACAGCCCAGAGGATCCCCTATATGACCAGCTGGCGAGTGCTACGTCTGCTGGGCATCATTCTGCTCATCGTCTGCTGGTTCCTGGTGGCTTGGACATCTGCTGTCTGTCAGAACCCGGACAGGAAGTTGGCTCTCATCGAGGTGGGCTACACGCCCAATGGGCTGCAGTTCAGCATGTGCCTCCTGGATCGCTGGGACTATATGATGGCTGTTGGTAAGTACCGTTACTGCCCTCTGCCTCTGCAGGGCGCTGTGAGTAGATTTAAGTGTGCTGCACTCTGCATGTGGGTAAGTGTGGTGAGGAAACGTGGGTTACTTGATGGACACGTGAAATTAAGAAGTGATTTGTTAGGCATGATAGCGATGGGAGTTGAAAGTGAGATGAGGGAAGAATGAGTGATGGGGTGAAGCTGGATGATTAAGACAACTCCCTTCCATGTACATTTGGAAATGTTTCCCAAAAGAAGACATTAATCCTCTCTACTGGTGCTACGCTTTTGGATGCTTTCCTGTGTTGTACACAGGAGGGGAAGGGCAACCAGCAGCAGATGAAGACAGATGAGAAATCAAAGATGCTTTGAGAGCAGCATCTCACTTTGAGCAAGTCTGCATGCTGGTGTATGTCTGCTGACTCAGGCTTCATGAGAGAGCGCTGTGGTCGTTTTAGAGTTCTGGGAAAACAGATGGACCCCCAGCCGGGCCGCCATGCTGCGCTACTGTATACTGAGGACACATTTTCATTCTGTTTATTAGGAGGTAAAAATAGGTTGGCAATATGGAAGTGCGGGGCAACTCTGATGCCACCTGAATGCAGCTTATAATTTACACCCACAGAGATGCAATAAATCTTTCAGATTTAGAAATCCACACCTGCATTTGCTCGCAGCAAGAGATATAATTGTAGTATTTTCTGCTCTGCTGTGTTTCTGCGCAGAAACAATCCCATAAAAAATGAACTCCTATCGAATAAAGACGAATTGTTAAGACCCAAGCATGCAGCAAAACTGCACTTTAAGTAGTTGTTATCATGTGCTCGCATGTGCAGAGGTAGAGGACAGTACAGGCACACTGAGATTCTTGTATTAATCTTGTGCAGTCTAACTTTATAAACATGAAAACAGTAAAAAAGCAGTTATCAGCAGTCATGGTAAGAGAACTCACTTCTTTTGCACACTCCTCTTCCTCATCCCTCACACAGCCTCTCTTGTAAATCACATGCTGGTGCGAGTTAGTTTCTTGTGACACCCATGGCAAGGTTAAATATCATAGAACACAGAAACACTATAGAAATTAGTACATGAGTAGTGAGTAGTAAGTATTTTTTAAAAATATTGCACCATACAACCTAGAGAGATTTCTTTTTCTTCATGTGATATCATGCGTGCACGTTATTCAACATATTGAATATGATATGCTGCACTAAGAAGCTCATTATGATTGCTTTGGTTGCTAGTAGGTTGCCTTGGTCACCTGTAATTTGCGACGAACAGCTTGGCTGCAAATACTTGCTAACTACTACCCAAGTGATTGTAGTTAGCAAAAGTGCAACGCAAACTGGAAATGGAGAAGGCTCCCCATCAAAGTAGAAGTTTAAAAGGTGCAGCTTTTATTTTGAAGGAAAATGGTCCCAGTTTCACTAGAAGTGTTCATACACAGGGATGAGTTAATGTCATTGGGTTAGCAGTTCTTTGTCTGCAAATCCTCTGTATAATCGGTTTCACAAAGCCCACTCTAAACTGTATGGAGGTTCATGATAGATTACAAAAAAAGAAAGTTATTCTATAGAAGTTATATTCTATAACAGAATATATGGTTAAAAGAAAGAAAGAAAAGGCTTTGAGGTAGCTAAACTTGTGAGTGAAGTCTTTTAGTTGGTAACGTACCAGAAACATTTTTTGTTTAACGCTGTAAAAAAAAAAAAATCAAGTACAAAAAAATGAACAAATCTGCCCATTTTGAAGGATTAATATGCTGGAACTACTGATAAATAATTTACAAATGCTCTGAATAGACCATTAAAAAAGAGTTAGATTTCCCTCGTTGCTCTCACTCGCTATTTTATTTCAAGGAACGGAGAAAACAAATTTATTTCTATTGTTGTCTCGAGTAAATAGTTTTACTTACAAAAATAAAAGTTTGAGATCTAATTATTTAAAAAAAGAAGTCCAACAGACAGGGAGGCGTTTACAGTAATGAGTCACTTTGCAGTGATTGTTGTTCCTATTGTAAGGAAACATGATTCACTTGCCCTCACAGGCAGCAACCTGGCGTGTTTACAGTTGCGGAGCTGGATACCTTGGAAACCTTATGTGAGGCTGCCGCGGAGGTGCACGGGGACTCATTTAATGCCCTGAGAATACAACCACAGCTGTTGCAAATGAGTCTGTCGAGCAGGCCACTTTCCTGTATACGTGTGTTTTACAACCATCTGTGGCAGCTCCATGTGTGCGCTGGAGTGTGAAGTGGCTGGTTGGTTGGTGCCCATGTAAGGAGCGTGTGCCGCATTGAAATGATTTCTTGGCCAGAGCATTCGCTGTGTTTACAGCTTGTTTTTTGTTTTTTCGCTTCCCAGCCGAGTTCCTCTTCCTGCTGTGGGCGGTCTATCTGTGTTACGCCGTGAGGACTGTGCCGTCGGCCTTCCACGAGCCTCGCTACATGGCCATCGCTGTTCATAATGAGCTTGTGCTGTCAGCTATATTCTACATCATCAGGTAAGAGCTCCTCCTCCTAGTGATTTGGCACCATGAGGTTTTTTTTGTTGAATTTAAAAAAAATGCAAATATATTCTATCGTATTATTGCATCGTACCAGAAAATTAGTAAAAGTTATATGAGATAAATAGTTTGTTTATAAGGTCAGTGAACTGCCAACATAGTCTCTTGGTTATAGCACATCGAGTAAGCTAGAATGAATCTTAAGGAAATGACATGACAGAAATCAGAAAGTCTGAAAACCTTCAAACTGCGAACATGTTTTCAATCCCATGAGGTGATTTGATGCAAATTCACACTGGGCAATGCAAACAGAGGCGAAGCCGCATTTGCGCAGGTTAAAAAATTTCAACTCAAATTTGCATCATGTTGCAAAGCAAAAACCCATGATGACAATTAGAAACGGAGCTCCACAGCTCACTTTTATGCAGAGACGGGAAAAATAGATGAAGCCTTGAAGGTGTGCAAAATGGCAAATTTTCCAGCTATCAGTTACATGCCTCCTCATCCTGTTGGTCATTCAATGGTTGGTTGCTTTTGGACAATTCAGCCCTCAGTTGCCTAGGTAACCTTCTAATTTATTTGCCACCCCCTCATATGTCGATCAACATATGTGGGGGTCGCCATTGTTGGTATTTGCTGCATTTGCTCATGCCCACTCACTTCTCCTATTATCGCTTGAAGTTGCTGAACATCTTTGGCATTTTATGTTCTCTGATCACCACATCGCTCCGTGTGTGGACCACCCTTAGCTCAGGGGGAAAGTTTGCTTTGCATTTGGTAGCCAGCAGACCAGCAATAGTACGAAAGACATTAAACATGTAGCCTAATCTAATGGATGAGGATAAAAATTGGCTGTGTAAACAGTGCTTATATTTAGAAACCACTTGAAACTGTTAATTACATTCTTTAATAATCAAATCATATTTTAAATGTCACTCAACAGTGCGGCACTTTGTACTGCAAATCATCATACTCATGATGTCAGATTGGTTTGCCAAGTGTTCCTTTCTTTGCAGGTTAGCATCCACGCGCCTGTGCTGTACTTCATGGCACATTACTCCAGTGATTATACACTAGCTTGTTCTCTCACAGCCTGCATACAACTGTTCATTTTCTAAATCACATACTGCTGTGTAGCATCTGAGAACAGTTAACTATTGCACATGAGTAAAATAGTAATTATTTACTCAACCAGCTGGTATTTGTGGTGCAGACTAGTGAGGGAAAGGTTGTTTAATCAGCTAGAAATTTCTTATATGTTATCAGTACTGCATAAGAACATTTTTGCTTTGTGTAAAGTAGTCAGTCTGTTCAGATTCTTGGTACATATGTACAGACCTGGTATAAACCAGCAGCTCTTCTCAGACACTTTGAGGTTACGGCACAGAATTTAATTATTCTGCTGCATTTTTGGTTCAGGTTGTTTGTGGTAATGGCAGGAAAGGTACTGCCCTCTTCTGGAAATGGGCAGCAGCAGCTCAAATAATTTAAAGCTACAGAGAGTTGAAGAGAAGAGGGCTGAAACCGAGCAAAATCAATTTATTTAACAAAAATAACCCAAAATGCAAACCAAGAATACAGTGGTGTGATAGAAAAATCTGTGAGGTGTCTTGATTGATTGATTGAATCTTTATTTTGAACATGTTGAAAAAGTACAACAAAATAGAATTAAAAGAGACAAATGAACAAAGCAAAACAAAAGGAAAACGAGCAACCACAACTCCAAATAACGTTCATGTTCAAAAAGGAGCAGGAAGAAGCATAAGCTTGTCTTGAAATGAAACTGGGAAGGCTCTACTCTGGGGTCCAGTGAGACTTGTTAAAGGTGGACATTTAAGTATCAGCAGATACGCAGGTACACCTGTGCTGTTTGCACAGTCAGGCTGTGTTTTCTGACTCATCACAGACAGTTTTTTGCAGTAAACTCCCCCACCTGTGCTATACTGTAAGAAGCCTACAGCTTACATCATCTGTTATAATGCTATATCCAAACTGAAAACTTTTTAAACTGATTTTCTATTTATTTATGTAATAAATTTGTCTAGAATTTTTACCAAAACACTTTGAGCATCACAAATTATATTCTGTTATATCCCATACAATACTGAATTTAGAGATTCTTTGGGTAATAATCCTCTGTCTTGAAATACGCTCCAACTTTTATTTTATGACTAACAGAGGTGTGGACTCGAGTCACATGACTTGGACTCGAGTCAGACTCGAGTCATTAATTTTATGACTTTAGACTTGACTTGAAAAAATGTTCTAAGACTTGTGACTTGACTTGGACTTTTACACCAATGACTTGGGACTTGAATTGGACTTGAACCGGTTTACTTGAAAAGACTTGATATTTTACCCCAAATACAAAATTTAACATGCATATTATATAGAGATTGAAAATGTGACGTCATTCACGGGTAGAACCGCAAAGGATTCTGGGAACTCGTGGCAAGCGGTACTAGCGCACGCAGGCTTTCAATTAAAATCAGTTATACAGCGATAAAAAGAAACACAAAAATGTCAAGAAGCTGTTGTATTATTAACTGCAATAGCCGGTCGCATGACAGCCACGGGAAGCCGACGGGTAAAGAGATCGGTTGTTATCGGATTACGTCGTTGAGGAGAAATTGTTCGAGCCATGTTTCCGAAGTAACAAAGAGGCGACTGGATTTCAGCCATTCAAAGATCAAATATAACGTCCCAGAACACTCCAGCTCACAGGTTAGTCTGCTCCAAGCATTTACACGAAGGTCAGTGTTTTTTAGTAGTTAATACGTCATTTTCATAACATAATTAGTGATATAGGTTACAAGCAAGTCTGGCGCTGAACAGAAATTGTGGCGCTATGCTCCTTTATTTATTGTGCATAAATAGTGAATTGTCCTGACACAATATTGTGTTTCGCTTCTGTTATTATGGTACATTGACAAAAACATATACTTTTATTCACAGGATAAAACAGGTTTTTTGTATCACTAATTGCCCAGTACGATTACAGCATACAATATTGTTGTCACTGCTACATTTCTGTGATGGGTACCAGAAATTATTTCCACTGCTAATTAATTACCGTTGAGCTCAAAGGTCCTATTAATAAACGGTTAAGGAATGTGTATTTATGACGACGATTTGTGAGACTGGTAAACTTATGATATGTACGATGGTCTTTACTTTCTACACGGTGCATTTCAAGGTCCTGTACCCATCCGTCGGTAAACTGTACCTGGGCTTGTTGCAGTGACCTGAAGTTACTAAACTTCATGAGTGTGTGCACTCACTCCAAGAACCGTATGATTATAAATATGCATATAAATATGCTAAGATGAGATAGCTGACTTCATCTAACTAGCAAATGTTGTACAGGCTACGTTGGTGATACAGTTTTTTTTAATGTGTATGATATTTTTGTCATGCGATTTTAAAGCCGGTCCTACAACCGCATCCAAGAATAACATGCAGCTTATCTCAGAACTGTCGGTGAAAATTATTCTTGGAGCTAGGTTTAATTGAGCTGCATTTTAAAGAGGTGCAATTTCACAATTTGTGTATATTTTCTACGTTCACTATTTTGTCATGTGTTGAGAAAAACACAGATTTTAAAATTACATGGTCTAATATTTACATTTAGCATAACTGCAACATTATTTTTTCGTTTTTGTTTTTTTTAAAGACTCGAAAGGACTTGAAATTCAAAGTTTCAGACTTGTGACTTGACTCGGACTTTTACACCAGTGACTTGAGACTCGACTCTGACTTGCCTGACATTACTTGAGACTTGACTTGAGACTTGCAAAACAATGACTTGGTCCCACCTCTGATGACTAACACTGATGATAACTGACAGTAACATAACTGACAGGATCAGTTAAAAGAAAAAGAGACACTTTTATTTAAGATATTTAAGATAAAGAAGTGGGTTTTTTTGTTTGTTTTGTCTGTTTTATTTGGATGGCAGTCTGTGTCACTTTTGCCTCACAGCTAAAAGGTGTTGGGTTCAAATCCAGCTCAGGACCTTTCTGTGTGCACACGTAAATGGAATAATAAAGGAAACAAAAGCAAAGTCCAAGTTTAACAAACACAAAAATCAGAACCTTAACACTGGAATAACAGTAAGGCTCGAATCCACCCACATAGCGCTCTAAGCATAGTTACTAATAGATACATTGTGTTCAGCATGCAAATGTTGTCACTTAAATTTGCAAAATTCCCAGTACGTACTGGCTCCATATTTAATATCATAGTCTGTCTTCAGGTTGTCATTTTGATGTTTATATCCTCCAGTAGATCGCCTGATTTCCGTGTACGCTAGCTCAACTGTTCTGTTCAGCTCGTAGTTAATTTTGATCATAGTGAAATCAGCCCTCTCCCTCCAGTCTACACGTCAAGTAGCTGCAATGTGCAGTTTTAATAAATGAGATGTTTCAGCTGACACTGCCACAGCCGCTCCTAGCTCGAGCCGCCCTAATTGAGAGCTCAGCTACATCACATTATTCACTAATGAACCATGTCAGGGTGATTTTTTTTTTCTAAGACAGCATCAATTACTTGAACTATTGGTAGCTTTATTATCGTTCATTACCAATAAATTGTGCATGATCGATAGTTTACTGGAAGAAATGCGAGTTTTTAAGTGTTCTGATGTCTTTTTGAACATCTGGCTCTTGTGATTGCTTGGCCAGTTCTTTTAACGAGCCTCTCGAGCATTGTTGTGAGGCTTTCCTCTGCAGAAAATGGCCAGATGAGGTCCTTAATAAACTGGAGAACTGCCTGGTGTGGTGGGTTAATTCCGTCTGGTTGCCACCTGGGGCTCCAGTGTGCACCGGGGCTAGTTAAAGGCAACCGCCATCCATTTATGTTGCATGAAGAACCTGCTATTTGATCCCATAGTGACCAGTTAAAGCTCAGGCTTCCGTGTTGGCTGTGGTCATCTTCAGGTATAAGCCAGGTCCAGGTAAATGGGATGCTGGAATGAAACCGCTGGAGTCGTAGGAGTGGTGGAGATCGCTCAGTGAAATGCTGCTGGCTGAGAGGAAACAGCATGCCAGAGTTATTAAATCCTCATCTGCACACAAACTCATCACAAAACACGAAGGAGAGAAGACTTCAAAGCTTCGAGACATTTCATATGCTGGACGTTTGCCTTCATTCATGCCTCACAGCTATTACCACAGTAACTGTTTGTTAATTAGCCATTTGCCAACCTCAGCAACGTAATGAGCCTGCTACATGACATTTGCTTGTTAGAGGCTCTCCAGTGGTGGAATTAGCATCTAACAAGACATGCCTTCATATCCTTAGTGCACACGAGGTCTCACTGTGCTGAAAGCCTGTTAGTTCGTTCTAAATAACAGGCTGGAGCTACTCCTCTCACCACTGTTGTTTCAGATGGTAATTATCTTATTTTCCTCCAACTGCTGCAGCACAGCTAGCCTAGTGTGTTCCCGTCTGATGTACACATAGACTGAATCTTTTGACCAGATGAAGGTCACTCCTTTTTATTGTGAATCCAATTGAGCGGATGAGGAAAATATTGTGTCCTTGCTGGCACGAGGATCACCCAAGTAGAACACTGCAGGAGTGCATTTGACGACTAGACAGACACTGCTGCTAAATCTGCTGCACTGGTGGTAGCTTTCTCTCCCACATCCATCTGTATCCAAGAGCTTTGATGCAGGTTTCACTTCAGTTAGTGAATGAACACTTTAAAGTTGATGAACTATAATAAAGACGTGTCTTTGTGTCCAAATACTTTCCTGGTTTATGTGATGAGATTTAGCAGGTTGAATAGTGATGCTGAACAGCTTTATAGATATCAGAATATAAGAAACTGAAATCCTATCGGCAGTCAATGAAATTGACTAACATCAGCTTCACATCTGGATGTCTGTCTTTATTTTTACAGGTTCACTCTCGCTCCTGAGCTGCATCCAGACTGGATGCTGCTCCTGTTCTTCACCCACACTCACCTAACTGTCACTGTCACCCTGGGTCTTCTACTCATTCCTAAGGTAACCATTTCAATGTATGCAATACATTCACAAATGTATGGAAAAGATGGGTGTAGTATCTAATTGAATTTAAGTTTATTTATATAACGTCAAATCCCAACAACAGTCGCCTCATGACGCTTTATATTGCAAAGTAAAGACCCTACAATAATAATTGTAGTTTGTGAACCATCACTGTGAGACCTCAGTTTCAGAAGCTCTGAATCACAAGCACCCCTCCATGCTCACAGTGTAGCAACTTGTATAGATTTAGTCTATGAGGTTGCCCTAAAAAAGTCGCTAGGGTGAAAAAGTATATTCACCAACCAGGTAGTGAGTAGTTACTGGAGGTTATTTTACTTTTTACTTTGTGTTGTAATAAAAACCTGCTTGTGATTGCTTTGGTCGCTAACAGATTGCCATAGATGAGTCAGTGTCTTGCATGCAAACTGTGGTCAATTTTGGCAAACTGCTAGCGACCAATGAAATCGCAAGGTTTTTGGTGCAGCAACCACTCGGCAACCAGCTGGGGTATATGCATTTTTCCAAAGGTTGCTATGGAGTCGCTGACTGGTCTCTTGACTTATGTGACTGGGGCCTAAAATAGTGTGTACTCATAGAACAAATCAGCAGTAAGCACTCTGAGTATCTGTTGGGCTTATTTCCAGTTTTAGATGTCATGCTCCCTAGGTCAGTTAGCCTTAAAGTTCTTATTAATTCAAGTTTAAGCTCCAAAAATTTACAGTAGCGTTCCTCTCCAGTTGAAAACATCTACCTGCCAGTTATGTATAAAAAGATACCTTTTCTCATTGACTTTTTCAATATTGGATCATTTTCCAACTGCACCTTTTTTGAAGACTATTTGCCCTTATTTTGTTTTCTATACTACGTATAATTTCTTTTTCTAAATTGTTTTTAAGTAGCTTCTAGCTTTCTTTTACTTAGACTTTTAATTGTTTTCTTATTTTATAATTGCTTGCTGTTCAGCACTTTGACAGTATGCAAGAGAGGTGAAGAAGAGAGTGCAGGCAGGGTGGGGTGGTTGGAGATGAGTGTTGGGGGTGATTTATGTCTGAGGGATAGCAGCAAGAGTGACAGGGAAGGTTTACAAAACAGTAGTGAGAATGCTATGATGTATGTTTCATGGCATTGACATTGGCACTGACAAAAACAGGAGGCAGAGCTGGAGATGTTGAGACTTTCATTGGGACATAATTAGAAATGACTACATCAGACAGACAGCTCGAGTTGAGCAGTTTGGAGACAAAGTTAGAGGTTTGTGCAGAGGAGAAATAGTGGATTATTGGATGGTGAACATGGATCTGGCAGTCAGGAAATGCAGAGGGGTGATGTGATAGAGGAGGACACTAGAAATAGGGTCCACAATTCCCTGTGGACACCCCTAAGGGAAGGAAAGAAGAAGAAGAATCTGTGCAGCACTTAAGTTTCATTTAAATGTTCTACTGTATATGAGTAAATTGCCTTAACTTGGCCATTCAACTTGCCCCCACTGGCCCAGATTTAAAGCACTTCTCCATTGGCTTCACCTTTCATATGTAGCCTGTGCTTACATGCTGCTTTACTTGTAATTTAGCTCCTTTGGTATTCGATGCTGTCCAGGATTTAGGCATTTCCAATTTAAGATATTGTTATTATTGTTGTTTTTATTCTTACTTTTTATTTTATTAATTATCTTTCATGGTGGTCTTTATTTTCATCAGTAAAATATAATGTTTTATATTTGCTATATAGACACGTAAATACATAGTAATGCACTAAAGAACTGTTTCCATCTTCTTAAATAATGTTAGGTTAAGTAAGTAAGCTATATATGTATATTGTGATTTCTGCATTGTTTGCTTTTCCTTGCTTAAGAAATGTAATGGAAACAATCAGTGTTGACCAATTTTACCGCCCTCCATCAGTTCCTGTTTGCTGGCACCCACATGAGAGATGATATCGCGTCTGAGGCCTATGAGGACGAGTTGGACATGGGTCGCTCTGGATCGTACCTCAACAGCAGCATAACGTCAGCATGGAGCGAGCACAGCCTGGACCCTGAGGACATCAGGGTGAGGGGTGTTTCCACCAACTTTTACATTTCCATTGTGCACCTTTTGAATCCTCCAAAAATACTGAGCCATGGCAGTTTTTTATTGCAGACACCAGACGAAATGGGCCATCTCAATTCTATTAATGGCTGTGGCATAAGGTCTTGCGACAGCCTTTGGGAAAAACGTGCCAACGTGAGCAGAGATATCTGTTTGTCTGTTAGAGCTGAAGAAGTCTCTCTACCAAAATATTTGGGTACCATAAGCCTATAATGTAGAAGAGGGGGTTTTATGGTGACATCCAGGTGTTTGAGAGCATTCACTGTCACGGAGGGAAATGCAGATTGAAATCCAACTGATTCAGGATCTGAGCTTAGAGGCTGTTTCAGACCTAACACTAAAAGACACTCCGTTTTCTTATTTGATGCTGTCCTAAACTGTCCCGTCTTTGCTTTTTTTCAGCATGTGATACTCTGTAATGCATTATTTAAAAACTGTTTGTAGTCACGTGTCATTAGGTAGTACTGCATGCTTTCTGTGCAGCAGATTGTGTGCTTTTCTGTAGCAGTGTTTGAGCGCGACCTTTGTTTGTTTGTTTTCTTTATTTAGCCAGGTTAATGTCTTTAAAAAAAGACTTATAACTTTGTATCTGTCTTATCATTGATGTGTAGGAAGAGCTGAAGAAACTGTACTCCCAGTTGGAGATTTACAAAAGGAAGAAGATGCTAGCAAACAACCCTCATCTCCAGAAAAAGCGAAGCTCTAAGAAAGGGTTAGGTCGCTCGCTGATGAGGCGCATCACAGAGATTCCCGAGTCCGTGCATCGCCAGTGCAGCCGTGAAGAGAAGGAGGCGGGAGAGCATGGCAGCAATCGTAACAGCATCTCCATGCTGAAGAAAACCCCCTTGGATACGACTCACCCAGCAAAACCAGCGAAGGAAGAGACACTGAAAAACAAGGTGTTCTCCCTGAAGAAGTCACACAGTAGCTATGATCACGTCCGGGACCAGAATGAGGACTCCAGCAGCACTGTAAATGATAAGATTGATGAGAACACAGCTGAAGGGTCCCTCCTGGATACACTTATGGGCAAGAAGCTGGTCAAGAAGACATCCAGTGAGAACATAAACGCCCCCAGTGAATCTACAGAATCAGTTCCCTTGGTATGCAAGTCAGCAAGCGCCCATAATCTCTCTGCAGACAAGAAACCAATTCATCCTAGAGCCTCCATGCTGCAGAAGTCCCTCAGTGTCATTGCTAGTGCCAAAGAGAAGACTTTGGGCTTGACTGGAAAGACCCAGGGTACAGAGGAAAGCAATAAGAAGAGTCAGCCAAAGAGCAAAGACACAAAGGCAAATGTAGAGCCAGAAAATGAATGCCAACCCAAGATGATTATCAGCCAGTCAGTCGAGTACAAACAAAGCACCACAAAAGGCATAATCATGAAACAGCCAGTTAGTGGCAGCCAACCGACAATCTGCTCCGACCCCATTAAGGGAAAAGACCTCTATGATCTCTCAGAAGTATGCCCCTGGGAGGTGGAAGATCTCCCAACTCCATCTGAAAATAAGGTTCAAAAGCATGTATCTATTGCACCAAAGGAAACCACAACTGTTCATGGAGGTAGCACGAAAGGAGCCAAGTCTCAGAAGCAGAAAGGTTCTGATCATTCTCCATCCAGTGGCAGGCACCCAAAGGAGATTCAGAGGTCATCGGCTATTCGAGCAGAGGTGTGCCCATGGGAAGACAGAGGTGAGAGTCAAGCCAGTCAAGCGGAACCATCGAAGCAATCGATGTCTCAGTCTAAAGCCCAGCAGCCTCCCTCTTCAGTTGAAAGCTCCAGAACACATCGGGCAGATGTTTGTCCCTGGGACTTCGAAGAGCTGAAAAAACCAACAGAGTCAGCTCACTCACCAGACGTGACAAAGCAGAAAAAGGGAACCTCTCCAATGGATGTGAGAGATCCACCTAAAGGATCACTCCAGCCACTAATATCAAAAGTCGACGTCTGTCCATGGGAATTCGACAACAGTGCAGCTGCTCCAAATTCAGAGAGGATACCCAGCCCCTCACAAGCACCCAAAACCAAGGAGTCCCCTTCTAAAAAGAAAGGGCCCCCTTTCACAAGAACAGTTGACCAAGAAAAATCAAAAGACACTGATGATGAGAAAAGCAGAACAAAGGTGAAGGACAAGAGTAAATCTTCAGAGAAACATGTCGGCCAGCAAAAAATGGCCGAGGTCTGCCCGTGGGATGTAGAGAGTCACCAGGAAATGCTGCTGGTAGAAAAAAGGAAAAGCGCTAATGTTGGAGCAGCCAAAGAAAAGCAGGCGGAAGTCTGTCCGTGGGATTTTGAGGAAAAAACGGATACAGACAAAAGTTCTTCTGCAGTGAAACAGAGCAAACCAACTCCTAAAGGGGGGCCTGTAGGTGCTGCTAAAAAGGCAGATGTTTGTCCCTGGGACTTTGAGGATAGTACGTCGAGCAAGAAAGCATGACACTCAACCTTAATGGACCACTGATATATTATAATTATTGATGTATACTTTTTTTCCACTTTGAAATCGTTAAATATCACCTTTTACTATTAGTACGGTGACTTGGAAGCAAAGTTGATCCACAAGTTGCCTTCCTTTCCAAGGTTTTGTTCCTGTTTTATCTATTTTGGAAAAAAGTGAAATCTACAAAAAAAAAAAAGTCATGATGAGCATTCCAGATTATTACAGGGCACTCCTGAAGAGAAATTGTAGACTAATTATGCAACTTTTAATTCAGTCTTTTCACTTCATAAGCAATGTTAAACATCCATGTTCACCATGTCAGCTGTTCTTACTTTTTTTTTGCTATGATTAGTTCTTGGACGAGACTGTAGAGACAAATATTGATGTGTATAAACAAGAAAGTATAAAATTAAGGTTGAATTGCATAACAGGGAAAGTGAAAGCCAAAGAACAAGTGAACAGTTGCAAAGAGGGATGCAGGTCTCGAAGCTCTAAAGTTAATTTATTAGTTTTTGTCCTTGGCGTAGGAAAGAAATCAGTCTATAGCACTTTAGCCAATTTCACAAATTAAGAACTGAGGACAGGTTATGTCCAACTTGTACATTTTGTCTTCTTATTTTCAACCACATGGCATGATATCACACACGATATAACACACTGACCAAACTCAGACATGTTTTGTTTGTTTTTTGTTTAGATCTATTTAATTGTAGTTCTCAGCAGATTAAAATGCTTCCAAGTCTGCGGAGATGTACTGTATGTGCCTATCTAACTAGCATTGTCTTGTATCAGTCTGAAGAGAAGCGAGTGTCTTCTTCTTCAGCATTTTGTGATGGTGAATTATATAAACAGCATGCACAGCCAGGTATCGAGAGTAGATGAAGCCTACCGGTTTGTCTACTAAAACAGTTAATGTGTTGGCAAATCTATAATGTTGTTTTCAGTTCACTTTTTTGAGACCCTGTTTTATAGTTTCAAAAGCTAAAGGGTGATATTTGAGAGCAGCGTTAACATGAATGTGTCAGATATGTTCACATATGTCAAAAGTAGTGAAGGAAAAGTTATTTGCACCAGCTTTGTGTATGAATCCAGCTTGGATCTTCGTCTTGCACCAAATGTGAGTAAGTGTGTGCCTGAGGATGCAATATTTAAAGGACAAATGAGATGCAGAAAAATTTGCAGAAGATCTGTTCTTGCCTTTGTGTTTACCATCCTACTGCCTCAACGTAAAAAAAAGGAAAGCAACTTCTCTTACACAATAACAGAAGCATTCTGGGTAATTAAAACTTGGGTTCTGTCTAGTAGTTGTGGCCACTAAAATTTGCCAGATAGTCCCACAGGTTTTTAAGGAGACTTCTGGCTTAGCTAAAACTGTCTGGAAGTTATTACTTAGTCTGGATAATCATCCATCAAAATTAAACAAATTAACATGCTATGCATCTGTAGATTATAGTCTAATGTAATGGCCTAAAAGCAAAAGACACCCTGTTTGAAAATGAAGGAGACACTAATCGCTTTTGGGTCATGTCAGCAAGGGCAGTTAGCATAAATATCGAAAATGTGGAGATCCATGCTGTAGCAACAGAAAGTAACCTTTAGTTAAAGAAATGAGCTGCCTGAAATGCTGCTGTGCCTCTGGGACCTCGTTTTTCATAGACATAGCTACTTTTTCTGGATCTTGCAGCGATAGATGACTTTGTTAGCTACACTTGTGTGCTACACTGCACTTGAGCCCACTATGTTTAAGTCAGTCAATCCCTTGAGAATATTGAAAATGCCCAACTTTACAGTGTGCGAGTGATCTGACAAATATTATAGATTATGATGCATTTCAATGTACTAAGAGTCTATGCAAGAGGTCTGTACAACAGTTGTAATGAGTGTGAGTGCTGGTATGTTTTTGTTTACACTCAACTGTTCACTGTTCATTAGCGCAAATCTTGACTTAGTCAGTCACATGGTCATGGTCAAAAAGACCTGCTAATAGGGAAGTTTAGAATGGGAAAAATCTGTGATTTAAGTGACTGAACGTAGTATGATTGTGGTTGTCAGATGAGCTGGGATGAATATTTCAGAAACTGCTGATTTGTTTATATTTTCTCACATTCCCACTCTAGAGTTTACAGAGAATGGTCCAAAAACAGAGAAAAATATCCGGTGAATGGCAGTTCTCTGGGCAAAAATGACATTTTTGATGTGAGAAGTCGGAGGAGAATGGCCAAACTACTTGGAATTGATAGGAAAGAAAGAAAAATACTTATAACCACTTGTTACAAGCAACGTATGCAGAAGAGCATCTCTTAACCTTGAAGCCGATGACCTATAGCTGGAGAAGCCTGTCCTAGATGCTATTTCTGTCAGCTAAGAACAAGAAACTGAGCCTATTTCACATTGACTCACCAGAACTGGACAATAGAAGACTGGAAAAATATTCCCTCTGGTCTAAGAAGCCTCAATTTTTGCTCCAACATTTGCATGGTAGAGTTAGAAGCTGGAGTTAACAACACAAAAGCATGGTTCAACTCTGTATCAGTGGTTCAGGGTGATGCTGGTGGTGTTGTAATAGCTTGGGGGATGTAGGCCTCTAATACAAATTCATCACCGTTTAAATGCCACAGCCTACCCCAGTATTGTTGCTGATCCTTTTATGATCACAGCGTACCCATTGTCCGATAGCTGCTCCCCGTAGGCTAACGCAAACCTCAAATCATCTCAAATGGTTTCTTGAACATTACGTTAAGTTCACTGTACTCAAATGGCCTCCACCAAACCTTAATCCAATAGCGCACCTTCCAGTGGTGAGATTCACATTATGGATCTACAGCAACTGTGTGATCATGCCACTATGAACCAAAGTCTCTGAAGAATATTTCCAGGACTTTGCTCGCTAGTACCAGGTTGGGTTAGTTAAGGTAAGTTGATGACTTATACCTTCATCCTCACTTCCACATGTGGTTCTTTCTGGCTCCAAAAAATAGAAGAAATCCCAACAGCAGCCGAAATGCCAAACTCAACTCTTCATCAGTGATGTCATGTTGTTCACATCCATCTTTTATTTACTTATATAGTGTTTCAAAGTTTATGGTCTAGTGCAGATTAAGCATCAAGTCTGAAATCTGCAATGTAGGAAACTCTGGACACAGACAGGGATGAATGAAGGTTCATCAAGTATGATCCTATCTAAATGATAGAAACAGTGGCCATAACTTCCAAAATAAAATCCAAGTTTTTATTAACTGGATAAAGGAACTGTCATTGAATGATATGAAATACTGACAATAGTGTGACCTTTTATATTTAAAGGTTAAGCACTGCTGCAGTTTTTCTTTGCATCTCCATATTAGGCGTCATTTCAACTTAAATACAAATCAGACTGAACCCCCATTTGTTTATCAACCTAATAAGTTCATAATTAAACTTAGCATGGTAGTTATCAAATAATAATCTGACTAAATCTTTTAAAGGTTTTGAGATGTGCCGTGTTTTGTATCAAAATGTCTAAATAGTCACCATAAACTATCAAAGTGAAAAAAATACCCGCATTTATATTTGCAGTTGTGTGTCAGTAAAGCATCCACAGTGCATTGTGGTATCTTGTGAGAATTACTGATTGTAATTGTCTGTGTTCATGTCAATTTCCTCAGAACCCATTAGGGGTTGGTAATGACTATGATTCAGGCCAGTACCCATCGGTGAGTTTTCTTGAATTACTAAATTTCTTTGGCACAACTCAAATGAAAACAATCCAGCAACTGATATCATTTTCTGAGAATTACCTCCACCTCCAGCCTGTGGGAGGTGTCAGAGAGCACTGATTGATTGCAATCCTTTGATGGATCCTTGTGATCTTTATGAACCAGATGTTAAGCGTCATCTATCATCTGAGTCAGGATTTTATTGCATGAGTACAGCGACATTTGAAAAGCCCCTTCTTTATTTAAACCTAACTTTGGAGTCACTGCCATTTTCACTGAACTCGGGAGAAGAATAACCTGCTGCCTCTTTTACTGTCACTGTAGGAAAGTTATTTCAAAATGGAAAGATGTGTTTGTTTTCATATTTCAAAGTGAAATGGAGCGAATAGAGGCTCCATGATTTTGGTTGAATTTAATCCCAAAAAGAAAAAGAACCAAAAACAAGCAATATGCTAGCATTTTTAACAACAGAAGGAATTTTTATGGTGTCATTTATGTTGATTTTAAAACTAAACCCCAAAAAATGACAGTGCAACATCCCAGCACTAAATGAAGTCACTGTTTTATGTAACTTTGAGTCTACTTTTTTAATTTACAATAGCGTGCTTGCTGCAGGAATTCTCAGTTCTGCCAGTCCATAGCTGTATGCGTATTAAACAGTGTGATACATAACCAAGTGTTTGTTACTGTCCGTCTCTCTGGAATTCATCAATGAGTCTGTGAGTATTTGAACCTCAGCCATTTACTCGGGTGTGAAAATCCAAGACCATTGTTCTTGTACCACGCCGTGTCCCGTAGCTTCTTTGTCCTCCAATTGTCCTCCATGGTGCATTTTTGTTGGTTAGCTGCTTTCATTTAAACCTGACTTCTATTTCTTGTGACCAAACAAAGTCACACAAAGGCAAATACAACTACTACTATCGCTACTACTACTACTACTCAACGCTGTAACGTCGTAAATCTTGCTCTTGTGGCTTCTGCATGAATTCAAGAAATTAGTAGGACCGATGTTTCACTGCCCTTGATAGAACAAAAAAATAAATAAAGAAAAGAAAAAATTGATCTTTTATGGACTGTTACAAGTTGTATAGTGAGTGATACTGTCTCTAACCCACTGTATTGTGCTTGTTATAACTATTGCTCTATGACAAGCTTATAGCATCAATATATGGGAATATTTGGTAGATTTATATTGTGTTATATTGTGATAGCATGTACATAAAAGATACCTCCTCTGCAATAAATATTTATATGAAAATTAACTGTGCGTTCTCCTCTGTTTCCACTACAATGCTTCAGATCCTACAGGAAGACAGTCCCGTGATGCATTTCTGCTTATAATCATGCCTGTCTCAGATTGATTTGCTTATTCTTTGTGCAGACATACAGTTGGAGAAAGTCCAGCATTTAACGACCTTGTGCATCATAACCACTTTAGAGTATGTGCTTCTTGGCGACTGCCCTGAAATGCTTTTATGGCTCATTGTGGTCTTTTTGGATGAAGATCAATGGACATTCTCTACACGAAGCAGGACACAGAAGATTATATCAAATGCTGACTCCAGACCCCTGAAGAAAAACTGAGTGCTGTTATTTTCCTATTCTGAGATAATTATCCGCCAAGGTGAAATTATTTCATACCCAAGCCAAAGGGAAAACCTGCTCTGTTAATACTGTTTAAAGTAGTGCTGTCAATAGATTAAAAAAAATTAACTAACTAATCTCACAATTTTCTGTTATTAATTGCGATTAATCTCAATTACTTTATTAATAGCCTGGCTCCAATTACATTTTTTTATTCTTTATATTTTAAGTAATTATCGTTGTTCACCGAAGTCCAGTGGTCTCCGGTGAGAGCGACATTCCTTACTTGCACAAGCTTGCTGGACTGCTGAGCCCTCTGGTCCCCATACAAAGTGTGCAGTCTCGACACAATGGTTCCTCTCGAGGGCAGATTGTAACACTCATCGCCTGATGCAGCACGAATGACTTCTCTCAGTCCATCATCTTCTACTATGCTAACTGGTCAGCAGTTTTTAGCTATCCAAACAACCAAGGAATTGGTTACCTTTTCTCTCACATTTTTTGTTATTCGTCCACAAGCACCATACTCCTGAAGCGTAGACTGGCGAGGTCCCGTAGAGGTGGATTCAGTTGGGTGTTTTGCTCTCAGGTGATACGCCAGTGATGAACTGCTTCTGTGGTACTTGAATTCAGCGTTGCAAATTGTGCATCTTACTCTCGTTTTGTCCAACAAGCCATCAGGCAACTTCTTAAAGAGAAACTTTCCACCAAAAAGTCCGCCCTCGTCCATGCTTGCGTGTGTTAGCTAGTGTTAGCTAGATAGTAGCATGGTGTCACTTCTTCTTCTTCTTCTAATCATTTCTGTCAGGCCAAACGCCAGCATAGCACACTGTTGCCCCCTCCTCCAGAGGTGCTCATGAATTTAAAGGTCTTAGATTACAGGAAATTAATAAAAAAACAAAATCAGCGTTAAATTTTTTTAATGCATTAAACATTTCGCGTTGATCTTAACAATTAATGCGATAATTTTGACAGCACTAGTTTAAAGCAACATAAAATCATAGCATTCAATGAAATATCAAGTGTGTATATGCACATGCACATGCAAATACAGTATATAAGGCTAAACAGATTATGTACAATTGTAATGAGTCTTCAGGAATGGTTCTTGGATGTCCTCTGCCTTCTGTTCTGTTCTCTGTCAAGATGATCCTATACTGCTTTAATTTTGAGGTCTGGCCTCTGGGGAGGTCAGTCAATGACTAATAGTGTTCTATTGTCTGTTTTTTCCACCAAGGTCTGCTTTTACTGCAATGGCAGTGTGTTTGGGATCATTGTCTTGCAGGAAAATGAAGCCATTGCAGTTAAATGCTTTCCAGATGATATTACATGGGGAATCAAAAAATTTGGCAGTGCTTTGGTGTGTTTAAAATTCAGTTTTGACAAAATCCCCCAACACCACTTATTAAAATACAGCCCCAAACCAGGACAGAGTCTCCACCATGTTTTATAGGATGTACACACTCATGGTTACCGATGATATGTCTCTCCTGACTTCCTTTGTGCACACTGACAATGATCTGAACCGAAAATCTCACAATAAGATCCATAACAACATAATATTTTCAGTCCAGTTCTTTTGTAATTTTATATATCTCGAGCTTTTCTTCCTTAAGAATGGCTTCTTAACTCTTGGGCCAACCTACTACTGAGACTATTTCTGATGAGTCTTCAGTAAACAGCAGATGGATCAGCTGAAAGGCCAGATGCAACAATCAGGCCCTTTGAGGTCTTTAGTGGATTTCTTAAGGACATGACTTTCTGATACTTTCAGATCTGCTGTAGATATTTTTTAGGCCTCCCACTTCTTCTTTTGTCCTAAACTAAACTGTCCAATTTACTTATTTATTTATTTATTTTACAGTTTTTAGGGATATGCTGTGCACCATGCAAAAATGCACAAGGTTTTCAGCTAGTAACTCTTTATCACCTCGTGCAAAAATACTGCCTTTCCAGTTGTCTTATCTTAGGCATTTTTCATAGATTCGACTGAAGAAATGGGACTAAATCATGTGTCTTTGTGACAGGCTGCTGGTAACAAAGTGCCTTAAGATACCATTAAAAGTTATTTGCTAAGTTGACTGTTATGTGTAGACACGACACAGGTTCATCTCTTTAGTTCGGTGCATTTATTATGCTTGAATGATTCATAGGTCAAGGTTAAGTGGCTTAGTAAACAAAACAAAAATCCTCTGAAATGATCCGTTGCAAGCACTGGACTAAAAGTGAGAGAAAGCCAATGTGCATAGAAACTTTTATGTTCACAAAGGATGGAGAACTCTGGCTGTATGGAAGCAAAATATGGAAGAAATGAGGGCTGACTCTAGACTACAACAGTTTTGAACATCCCATAAGATGAGATGCAGTCAGATATCAGTGCAAAAGGCTAAGCATTGACTGCTATTTAAAGAGCATTTGCAGAGCCTTTCTAATAAATACAAGATCAATACAGGCTGCTACAGGGAACTAAAATTGAGAAACATTAGAGCAGAAAAGAACTAATTATGATAAATAACCTGTGATGTGCTGATACTGGATAAATGGAACTTGATGCTCCATTTAATATTAATTATGGTTAGAAAGCAGTTTGAGTCATCCGAGGATAACATAAAAAATATTGAATGCACATGTTGAGATAATGAGCTTTTCTGTACCTAGATTCTTTTTTTAACACTTTTACCTACAGTGTTATTATATTTTTTTCATCGTGGTTTCAGGTACTCATATTTTCTTTCTTTCCTGTTTGTTTATTCTTATTGTTAGCAACAGTAGAAAGCTATTGTCAGGGGCTGAGTGTGTGACCCAGCATTTTGAGTTTATTTTGTATTTTTGATTCCTCGTGTTTCATTGGAATTATATTAAGTTGTGATAACAGGTTCTTGTGTTATTATTAGTTAGAGTTTAGTTGAGTTTTAGTCTAGGTTATGTTGCACCTATGTCTCTGTGTTTGTGAGTCTTTTCCTGTTGCCTGTGTTAGTCTGTCATGTATTTCTTGTCTTTGTGTTTCATGTTGTCAAGCTTGTGTTATCATGTCTACGTCTCTCCATGTTTCCTGTTTTATTTTGAAACTCTTGCATTCAAGGTGTTTTGTTTTACTTCCCGGGTGGCGTCATGTTCATTTGTGTCAGCTGTGTCTCCCTAGGTGTTTCCATTTCCCTCATTACCCTCTCTCCTGACTTCTTCCTGAATCAGAATCAGAAATACTTTATTTATCCCCAAGGGGCAATTAACATATAACAGTGACTAAAAGTGAATAAAGTGTCGGTAGTATAAAAAGAGTGTAGAGTAGTTTATGTTTCTGGTGTGGGAGATGGTCTTATCGGCTGGAGTTAAAAAGCAGAGTGGCTTTGGGGACAAAGGTGGCTCTCCTCCTCTCAGTCCTGCAGGAAATGCAGCGGAGGAGTCGCCCAGAGGGGAGCCATTGAAATGGTCATTGATGATTTTGGCTACCTGTCTTTGGGCTCTGACAGGCAGGCCAATGATTTTAGAGCACACTGATGCAGTGTGCTGCAGTCTGTTCCTGTTCTGAACGCTGAGGGAGTGGAGCCAGCAGGTGATGGAGAAGGTCATGATGCTTTCCAGGAAGGCATAGTAAAAAGTCGTCTTGATGGGTGTGCTGACTCCAAAGGAGTTGAGTTTCCTAAGGAGGTATAGCCATTGGTGGCACCTCCTGAGAATCTCCTCTGTGTTGGCAGAGAATTTCAGGAGGTTGTGAAAGATGGTTCCCAGGTATTTGTACTCCTCAACTACCTCCACTGGCTTCCCGTGGATGGTGGTGGTGACTGAAGCAGCCAGATCCCTCTGCCTACTGGAGAAGGTCACCACCATCTCTTTGGTTTTGCTCACGTTCAGTTCAAGTTTGGAGCTGTCACACCACTCTACAAACTCCTGCAGAGCGGGCCCATGGTGTTGTGAGGGGCCTGACAGCAGTGACAGGAGAACTGTGTTGTGAGCATATTGAACCAGCTGACAGTTGGGCTGTGTGGATCTGCAGTCATCAGTGGAGAGGATGAAAAGCAGGGGGGAGAGCCCACAGCCCTGGGGGGAGCCAGTGGAGATGGAACGGAGACCAGAAAGAGAATTGTTCACCCGAACTTTCTGAGTCCTGTTGGTCAAAAAGTCCAATATCCACAGTATTAGCTGATCATTCCGGTGAAATTGGGTGGAAAGCTTAGTGGCCAGGATATGAGGCTGCAGAGTGTTGAACGCTGATGAGAAATCAGCAAACAGAAGTCTGTCGGAGGAGTCAGGGAGCTCCAGATGTTTGTGGATGGGGTCCAAGATGAAGATTTTTGCATCATCGACACCTCTGCGTGCACGGTAAGCAAACTGGAATGGGTCCATCAGGGGGTCAGTTGTTCTTACAATGTGCTGTTTTATGATCTTCTCCATGGCCTTCATCACCAGGGAGGTGAGGGCCACAGGACGAAGATCATTCAGAGACTTTGGGTTGTTTCTTTTGGAGATGGGGATGACTGTCGAGTGTTTCCACAGCTGGGGGACGGTGTGACTGTCAATTGAGTGTTGAAATAGAGTCCGGAACACACTTCCTAGTTGCCCTGCACAGTGCCTCAGAACAGCATGAACCAATTCAATTCTCACATTTGGATTTGTCCCTCTATAGGACCTGTTGCCACTTATTTTCAGTTTCCTCAAATATTTTAAGGACACGAGTTTTAAAGCTAATAGTTCTTTGGGAATCACATTGCTGATGTTATTGCAACAATACTATTTAATGCCTGCCAAACTGTTACCTTTGGCATTTTTCATAGACTCTGTTACTAGCAGCTTGTCACAAGAAGATTATAATGTATTATTTTTTTTATAATTTCTTTAACAAAGCATCTGAAAACATAACTTAAAACTGGTTCTTTGCTAAGTTGTCTGTTATGTATAGACAGTGAACAGCATATGAATCACAGCCTTTCGTGGCAGGGGCATGCGTGTAGAGATGGACGGCGGCTGAGAGGAGGCGAGACGGGAGATGAGCGGAAGATGATGGCTTGGCACAAGCCAAAGTATACTCTGCTGCTGACTCATCCATCTTTCAGACGCAGGAACAGCTGAGGGAGGGTCGGAGGGAGGGTGGGGGTGGTGGATAGTGGGAGGGGGAAAGACACTGAGGACATATCGTGTCTTGTGGTGCACTCATGACTCACAAAGAGGGGGGTGCATGCGTGGGGGGAGAGCAATGTGGGAGATGCGTGTGGAAACACAAAATGTGTACAACATAATTACAGCTGCAAGCATCTGGTTTTTCTCTACTGTAGCTCATGACCACAGAAGGACGTCATTTTGGATTAACCTCCTAAGACCCAAACTCTTCCACGGCATGCATTTTTCATTTCTCTTTGATATTTGGGCATATTGGGGCCCGATAAATGTAAAAACAAAGAATTACCAGATATTTTTTTTTACCTTATTTTTGATTTTATGAAAAATAAGAGGCACATATGAGGATATTCGTTTAATATTTTGATAGTATAATGTCCTCGTAAATGGATATCAGGCAAAATTGAGCAAAATTGAGTATTTTGGTCTAAATAACCCAAAATGTGATGTCCACATATGTGGACACCAGGTCCTAGGAGGTTAATTTAAAACTTTTATATATTCTGAAATCTAAAAAAATGTATGTCATGGTCCCTGTGCCTGCCCAGCCGGCCTCACAAGGCTACACTTGTGTTTTTGCTTTTTCTCTCTCTCCCCTACCTCTCTGCCTGAGCGGAGCTCACAGCTGGCTCCCACCCTTGGCTCACACAGCTGTTGGCGATCAGCTGATTACCGATCTACTATTTGAGGCTGGGTCACAGATCCTCTCATCGCTGGATGATTGAGCTACTGACGTTAGTCTTTCTTTTGGTCTTATACCTTTACGCCCTACCTTCGTGATTTGTGAGTGATTTCTCCCTTCCCTATTCCAGTTTATCTTCCCGGACCTGTGACCTCCCCGCGGTACGGACGTGTGTGAGTCGGATGTGAGGACGTGAGCGAGCGTGAGAGAGAAAGAGAGAGCCTTCCCCTAATCCCCTGGAACCCTGGACTTTTCCCGTCACTGTATATAGTATTGCACTGGTGTGTAAATAAATCGTGTTCTGATACGTCAACCTGCTCTGCGCTTGAGTCCCTGCTTTCAGTTTGTGACAATGTAAGTCCAGTTAAGAGTTTGTTGACTTTAAACCTGTCTAAGCTCAAACCAGACTTGGAGCTTGACTTTGTGATCATTATTCCTGTATAAAATCACACAAACTGTTACCTATTAAAAAGTTTGAAACGACACTGAACTTCATGTAGTACAGACACAATTTAAGAGGAGAGTTTGACTTCACCATTTATTTTTCACTGGTAAATTAATGACTTTGTCTCACTGCTGCCCAGACAAACTGCTTTCAGAAATGAGACAATATTCAGATGTGAAGGATAAAGGATATATTTTGTCATTTAAATGCACAAAGTCTGAGTGGTTGGCTCAACAAGGGGTGCCTGCGCCTGAACGTGGGCAAGACCCTCCTGTGTTCTCCCTGTCCTAACAAAATTTTAAAGCATTTATGACCACAGTGGACAGAATTGGGAATGAGTAGATCAGAGGGACAGCTCAGGTTGGGCAGTTTTGTGACAAAGTTAAAGAGGCAAGCTTGAGGTGGTTTGTGCAAGGAAGGATAGTGGATCTATTGGATGAAGGATGTTGAATATGGAAGTGCCAGAAAGAAGGAAAAGAAGAAGATTTGTGGATGTAGTGAAGGAGGACATTAGGAGGGTTGGTGTGACAGAGGAGGATACTAGGTATAGGGTGAAATGGAGAAAGGTGCTCCATTGTGGTAACCCCAAGTGGACCTATTATCATATGGTATTTTCTGTCATGTATATACTGTTCTGTTTCAAATAATCAGGACAACATACACTGTATTGCCAAAAGTATTGACTCACCTATCCAAATCATCAAATCCAGGTGTTCCAATCACTTCCATTGCCACAGGTTTAAAAAACAAACAAACAAGAGTCTAGGCATGCAGACTGCTTCTACAATTATTTGTGGCAGAATGGGTTGGTCTCAGGGGCCCAGTGAATTCCAGCGTGGTACTGTGGTGCCGGATTATGGTGTGGGTTCAGGCGTTGGGCTTGGCTCCTCAGTTCAAGTGAAAGGAACTGTTAATGCTTCAGCATACCAAGAAATCTTAGATAATTTCATGTTTCCCAACTTTGTGGGAACAGTTTGGGGATGAGTAGAGTGGATCAGTACATAAAGCAGGACATGGAAATGGATTTGTGAGTTGGGTCTAGAAGAACTTGACTGGCCTGCACAAAGACCTGACCTCAACCCAACAGAACACCTTTGGAATGAATCAGGGTGGGAATTGCGAGCCAGGCCTCCTCATCCAACATCAGTGTCTGACCTCACAAGTGCACTTCTGGAAAAATGGTTAAAAATTCCTATGAGCACACTTCTAAATCTTGTAAAAAAGCCTTCCTAGAAGAGTTGAGGCTGTTATAGCTTCCGAGTGTGGGCCAACATGAAATTAAACCCTGTGGATTAAGGGCTAAATTAGGATACTCGAGTTCATCTGTGTGAAGGCAGATGAGTGAAATACCGCTCCATAATACTTCATACAGCTCTAAATCATTTTTTACTGTTGGACATGTATGTATGATGATATCCTGTGAGCACATGCTGTTTAAACCGTCTGTTTGTGTGGAGCACCCAATTAGGATAAAGATGGCTTAAGGGAGAGGAACTAAGGGCGGCAACAAGACCCAGTATAAGATAAATAAAGATTATTTACAGCCATAAATCTTGCATTGCTTCTCTATAAACTCCAAGAATACAAATGTGGGACCAACAGTGAGAAAAAAAGCCCCCCATTAATGTCCTTAACAAGAGTGGTCAGTGACCTTTGAATTGAGATAGGATTTGAATCTTGTTATTGAGTTTCAGTGGGTAAATGTACCTCTGAGCTTTTTGGATTTTCTGACACTTTGGTTCTGTTTTATTTAACGTGGAGTCTGATTTATTTCAGCAGTCAGCTGGATGTTTGATAAGCTGGAGACCCCAGCCAGTAGTACACACCCACAAGCCTCTGTCCTCTGGTCTGGACTCCCACACAGCGTTACAAGCTTCAATGGTGGTTTCATCACTGGAGGAGGCCCTGGTTCATGTAAGCACTCATGACTCATAGAGCGTTCCTGTTACGCTCCTCTGCTGCTGCCGCCAACACCACTACTACCACCTCCACACCCAGAGGGAGGAGGACTGGGAAATAATCGACGCTTTAACAGACAATTCAGCATTCAGGTGCACAATCACGATTGAATTACTTGTGTATGTAATGAATGGGTCATTCAGTTATTTTAAAAAAATGCCCTGATGTGACTGCTGCTGAGGCAAACAAGTGGAAACAAACAGCATTAAAACCTTGAAGCTAATGTAACTCTGCTCTATTACGCTCACAGATCAGCTCTTTACACATGATGACACATCTCTGGAGGACTGATGTCATCTGCATACATCCCAAAACATGTACCCGAAAAGGACCTTTTAACTCTCGCAGATCCCTGATGCACTCTTAAGGTTTGATTTTTCTTATATTGTTCATTTATTTGGCACACAGAGCTTTTTTTTTTTTTTTTTGTAAAACCTTTTCTTAAAGATTATGTCTGAGCAGGTTGGCAGTACCTCTGAAAATGCTTTATTTTACACTCATCGAAATAGCTTATGATTATAAAACCAGTGACACAATTCTTAGGCTTTGGATTTGAGGGTAACACTGTGTCCTGTAACCAGATTCTTTCATTTCCTTCATCAGTTAAGTTCTGTCATGTTTCATTCCTGGCATGATGTGTTAAACTTATGGAGAAATACTCCGTGTTTGCATTTATACTGAGCCAAAAAGGCCATGTGTTTTTAATAGTGTCAAACTAAATCTACCAAAACCTCTATATTATTATGTATGAAAAATGCGGTCTTCCCTCAGTATTTGTACCAGTGTTCGTGTTCCTGTGTTTCTCTGTGTGTTTCCCCATTCGTCTGTGGACACAAAGTTGTCCTTTGGTTTGTTTGTTTTTTATAGGATTCACCAACCTGAAGTAAATGACAAATAAAGGAGTCACATATTAATCAGTACTGAACTAAAATGATAAATTGAACCTAAAATTTATTCAAAGTGACCCTTAAATTTACAGTAATTGAAAATTCTGTGGCTATGTTTTGAAAAGTATCAGCAGATTTAAAATCCAATGATTTTGGTACACAAGACTATAACATTTAAATGGTGCAAACATTTTTAAAGATACCACAACCACAGCTAACTAGAGCCCATTTCTGTAGTTTTATAGATTTTCTGTGTTGAGGACCACACAAGTTACTTTTTGAATCACCGATGCACATTATTTTTACTGTGAGAGTCCAACAAACAAAAAGCCGCCAAGCTTTTAGTCTTTTTGGATAAAAAGAAGGGTGAATGTTAAGGGGTTAGATCAGTCATTAAGGTCAATAATGAATACAGTGAGTGGCTGAGCGGACGCACGTCACCTGAAATCAACTTATAGGTGCCTGAAAGGCAGAAGAGAGACATGGAAAGGTTAGAAAATACAGAAGCCAGAGGTCTGAGCAGCTCGTGATATCTTCTAATCTGCTTGTTCTCTCCTGAGCCAGAGAATCAAACCAACCACACAAATACCAACAAGGAGGTGGAGGAGGGATGTCAGACTGTGGGTTGGACACTTTGCAAAATAATTCTTTACTAAGTGGGCTCAGCAGACGGGGAGGTGAAGGATAAAAGCAGACTTTATTCATTCAGTAGGCATGATAGGCAACAGGTAGGCAGTCAGCGGAGGCAAACCAGACTAAAAATTGCCATTGTAGATACAAATTACAGAGGCTGTCCTGGGATTGCTACTGACAGGCAATCTACTACATCATAATACTCCCTACATGTAGGTTGTTAGGGCTGAAAATGTGCCAGTGCAGATTGTGACAGAGTAAATATCTGATATTAGAACAGAGAAATTAAAATAAAAAGACACCACACTGCCATGCAATAGCAAATGATCAATCACGAGTTAGCCATGACCCAAAGCAGGGGTTTGGGGGATTGATTTCCCCAAAGGGCCACATGGAAAAACTGGGACTGTTCAAGTTAATTTTAAACCTACCAGTTTTTTAATGGGATACCTTGGAAAAATGAATTGTCTACTCCTTTTCTACAGTAAACTCTGATTTATCATCTATTATTTTCCAATAATGACCCTCATTTACAAAATAAACATAAAATAATATTAGAGAGGCATAAAATATGACAGGCATAAAACCTGAGTTTATAAATCAAGTGAGGAAATGGATCTTTTCCCGTAGTCATCAAAGCAATCACACTTTCATATGCAACCAGATGAGACACCCCTCTGCTGGCCACTAGAAGGAATGCAGGTCTAACTTTCACATTCGCTTCACCTTTCAGGCCCATAAATGTTTACATCTTTTATATACAGGGAGTGGATTTTAATTGCTGCAAACACTGTTTTTTTGTTTGTTTGTTTGTTTTTGTTTTTACAGTGCCTGCCACCTTTTTCTGAATATAAAGCCATTAAGCACTGACTGACTGGTAGCAGGCATGTAGTCTGTCATGCATGCCAAGAATAATGACTCTATAATTACACCATAAAAACAAGTTATACAGTATTTTGCAATAAGTGATCAATTTCATAAAGCTGTGTAGCTCCAGATCACCTCATGCTGGACATATTTACAGTGAATTAAGCAAAGTTTGTATCTTTATTTGTGTGTTTTATGGCTGGCTGAGCATCTCAATTCACCCTAGCAGAGAACGATTGCTTTCTAGATGAATTCAGTTGCAGATAATCCTGAGAGCAGAAAGTCCCAGCTCAGTATATCTGTTCACTCATCAGAATAGCTTCCAAATTGCCCCATCTCACCACAATCAGTTAAAACCCTTTCTCATCTCATTACCTCTACTGCGACCATGCTAGCAAAGCACAAATTACGTGTCACATTTTCCTCTTTTGTTGTGACGTGTTGCTACCAGTCACCAGTCTAAGAGAGAAAAAAATGACAGGAGAGAGGAGTCTAAAACGTCCAGTCGCACTCCAAGAACACTTAAAAGGCCAGGTACTAATTTTACACACTAATAACCAATGAAAGATTTGCTGCCCTGATTTAAAAATTTTTTTAAAAAGTATAAGCGAACAACTCATAAGCACACATTTCAGGGGAAAACAAATAGACACTCTGTATGAATACAGCCTTTTATTATTCCAGTTAGATGAGTCTCTATTTGACACCTATTCATACACTATGATTGATTGTACAAAATTATCATAAACCCAGAGGGCTAATAGGCAATTTATCTCCCCCAGCTGACAGGATGAGACCAGTTCTGGCTCATCTCTGAAATCGGATGACTAATGTAACATAATGGCTTTGGTTCAGGATGATATACAGTATAAATAGAAACATTGCCAATCAATGCTATTATTACTGAAACCCAAGATGCTGTCAATCTCTGGAGTCCTCCCCAACATCTAGAGTTTATTAGACATTTATCAGCCAAATTATATCTGCTTATCCAAGTTGAGTGATAGTAGAGAGACATGGCCCAGCAGAAAATAGCTTTACAGTAATTATCCCACATACTCGAGACAATTATTTGAACCTGTGTAAGCTATCGTCCTGGCAGACGTAACAAGGAGCTGAGAGTTTCCCCAGCACACTGTGCAAGCACTCACGATGTCTTGCAGGGGGGGGGGGGAGAAACGATGAGTCCTCCGTGTCTGCAGTTCTCTCCTCACAGTGCCATGATTAACTGCTGGGGGTCGATGACACCTCTCTCCCAATTAGGGAAGGCCTTCAGCCCTGAGGAGGCTGTTTCTCTGAGAAATTCCCCTTCTTGCTCCTGTTATTTGGACAGACACACTCCAGCTGCGAACACAGTGTTTGTATTTTTATGCTGGAGTCCTGTAGGCCTACGTGTGTGTGTGCTCATGTGTGTGTTATTCATTGCCCACTTTTCACTCTGTTTGTTGATTGGATGTATTTAATTTCACCTGAAACAACCGGGCACTCTTCTCTGAAGGCAGGTATTTTGGTTCATGAGTGGCCAGTTTGGCCACAAATCACGTTGCCGGTATAATCTTAACCCGTAAAGCTCTTTGGCAAACAAACCTCATTAACCGCTGTCTTACTGGTATAGGAAAGGTATGGACTGTTATACTTGTACCAGAAAGGCCCAAATGTGGCAGTCTCAAGGCAGAACAATAAAAAATATATATATTTAGGTGAACTGACGTCCATGTTCTATGAAACAAAATTCATAGAACAGTTTGAACTGTTCCTGAGCTTCAAAGGCACAAATAAATATCTATACTGTACTACTTCTATATACTAGGACTCCAGTATAGGTCCAAAAAATGCTGCAACTTGAATTTGCAGCACACCAGCTTGAAGTTGCCCTGTGCTAAGTCCCCAAACCACATAAGTCAAATGTGGCATGCCAGGAGCACACAACAACTGCTGTAGCAAAGGCCATGCTCACAGGTGCTGTTAATCAAGCATCAATCAGGCCAGATGCGTGATTGTCAGCACCTGGGGTACCAGACGCTTGAAAAGACAGACAAGGTAATGAGGAAAGTAGAAACACCTGAGTACAGATTAAACTGATCACATGATTAGTTTGAGCTTTTAATCAGATTATGTGAGAAGGGGAAGTCAAATCAAACACAGCACAAGCCAATACAGGCAGTACAACACAGGTGTCGAACTCCAGGCCTCGAGGGCCGGTGTCCTGCAGGTTTTAGATGTGTTGTTGATCCATCACAGCTGATTTAAATGGCTAAATCACCTATTCAACATGTCTTGAAGTTCTCCAGAGGCCTGGTAATGAACTAATCATTTGATTCAGGTGTGGTGACCCAGGGTGAGCTCTCAAACCTGCAGGACACCGGCCCTCGAGGCCTGGAGTTTGACACCCCTGCAGTACAGTGACAATCATTAGTATAGACAGGTAAGTAGCAAAATAAAATAGGAAGTAAGAAACCATAGCTGAACAGGGAACCACAGACAAATGAATGGACTTTATGAACAGGGTAAAAAAAAAAAAAAAAAAAACTCAAGGAAAAAAGTTAACTTTTATTAAAAAAAAAAAAAGATAAGTCCTACCTTTGCATAAATGTGTGATAATAATTTTAGTTAGCTAGCTAACTATTGTTAAAGTATATGTCCACACAAACATCTTGATTTGTCAAATAAAGTTATCAAAAATCTGATTTCACTAGCAGGGACCACATCTTTGGTAATGATGAGTGATGAGGAGTGTGAAAAGTGCTGCGGTTTGGGGAAGGCCTTGAAGGGCCCCCCATGTACTAACGAGAAAGGAAGAGAGGAAAGGAAGAGAGGAGAGGACAGGAGAAGAGTGGAAAGAAAAAGGGTGGGCAGGGTGGGGCATGAAAATGAGAACAGCAGGTATTGGAGAAGGAGGGTTTTTATAGCCTGAGGCCGGAGGGGGCGTGAAGGAGGAGCGGTCCTGCTCCTGAAATTCAGATGCTATCTCCACTAAAAGCACTCATATTGTTATGGGTTTATTTTATTAACTATATACTATTCTTCTTATTTAACATAGTTTGTAATGGGTTATGTTTAAATACATTTTTCATTGCTGTAACAAAGAAATTTTCCATCATATAGAGTTAATATGTATCTTAACCATTTATAGTACATTGCAGTATGTTAAGCTTTAACTTCTTAAATCTGGCAGAGAAACAAAAGATTTTGTGGCATTTTTTTAAAAGAAATTATTGAATTATATGGAAAAAAATCTCTGTTAGCAGGAATTATAAAATATTAATAAAATTACATTTGCCTTTGTCCCTTAAGTATACTGTTATCTGATTCCAGAGTAGTGATCATATTAAGTTGTAAGTTGATGCGATGTTGTGATCTGATTTATAAAGGGCAGGGGAAATCTGCACATTAAACAGAGTCCAGCAGGCAGAGGGGTGAGTGGACAGCAGGGATAAAAACATAAGTCTTCTTCCTGTGTTTGTATGACAGTGAACCCTGGATGTAAGTGATGTACAGTAATGGAGTTAAAGATCTACGTGATAATCATCTCAGTAAAATTGTTTTTTATTATTACACGGCTCATCCCCACAGTGATTAAGAGTACGATGATGGCAGCGATCACAACGCCGGCATGGTTTATGCACAAGTGTAGGCAACAGAAACATGCCCTTGGTGTGGAAAGGACAAACACGGGTCCACTCATCCAATATTCTGTTCTGATTGTAGAAAAGGTGCAAACGCTGCCTGTTTGACTCTAAATCATGGCGCTGTCTTTCACCAGGAGCTGCTACCGCACGAATGCAGATGCCATGCACAAAGCCCAAGGCCAGGATGCTGGTGAGTCACCCACATACCGTTTGTTTGTGAATGAGCGCTCATTCAGGCTTTCATTTGACGTCATCAGTCTTAATCACTCAATTACAGCAATTTCCAGAAGGTAAGTGTGCTTTGTCTTCACTGTTTTCTGCCTCCAGGTAGAATGCAGGCAACTGATTGATGGGAACGAGGCGGCCTCTCTCAGGGACCAATGTGAGCTCATTCACACACTGTTAGTCACTCACTCTTACTCATGCGTGCAGGAAATATGTGACTATGTGCGCCATTCTGCAATGATTGGCTATAGTAAGACAAAGAAAAACGCACATATAACAAAACGTAGCTTTACCACCACCGCCCACAGTGGTCAAGACAAGGAGATTTATTCCCCTTATTTTTCCTTTTCAAAAGTTGCTTTTACTTTGCTGGTGCAACGCCATCATAAAATATTTTTTCACACAGGGCCGGATAGATTTTTTTTTTCTTCAGTAAATTAAATCATCATTTTAAAAAGTGCAATTCATAGTATTTTTTGTAAAATGTTGCTAAGACACAAAATAAACCCCCCAAAAAACAAAATGAAATATAATTAGGCACCACATAGGTTACGTGATAAAGTGACGTCAACCTCAATCATCAGCCTTCAAATGTATTTGTATCATAACTAGCACTGTCAGCGTTAATCTCGTTAAAATGACATTAACGCCATAACTGCATTAACGCACCAAATCTCCGTTAGATAGAGCTAACCGCGCTAACGCTGACGCCGTGCTAACTCGCTAACGGAGATTTGCCACGTTAATGCGGTTATGGCGTTAATGTCATTTTAACAAGATTAACGCTAGCCAAAGTGAATATCAAACACTTTAAAGAACGAGTAAAGAATGCAGGCCAATAGTTACAAACTCTTAAAAGTAAGCACAGTGAATGCAGGATTACAGCTGCTGGCACCACTGTCAGAAATCACCAAAACAAGTGTGATATTTGACCTATTATGTGAACCCTGAGGTAGTGAGATAAGACCACCGTTTGGTGTGAATATCCTTGACCTCAACCAGTTGTGAACCAGAATGCTATGGTGCCTGAGGCGACTTCTCCATCAGCAGATGCTTCCCACTAAACCTTTCTTTGACTACACAGGCAAATTTACGTGATTAAGACTCCTCCATTGATTAGCAGGGAACACAGAGTCCTGGACACCAAATTAACCTTGCACCTAAATTTGTCACAATTACAGCTGTCACCAGCGATCCTTTAACTTAAGACTGCCGTAGTAAACTTGGAAATCTGAAAATGTCAAACCTTTTATCACAACTCGGATCATCACATGAGCCTAAAATGATTCCTGGCTGTGGCTCAGGAGGTAGAGCAGGGCATCTACTAATCAGATGGTTGGTGATTTGACCCCTGCCTGCTTCAGTCTACATGCCAAAGTGTCCTTGGGCAAGATACTCACCTCTGTTCATCGGAGTGTGGATGTTGGATAGAAAACAGCACTTGAACATAGAGAAAAAAAAGGTGCTTGTATGAATGAAGTGCTTTGAGTGCTCCAGGAGCTTAGAAGAGCCAGTGAGTTTACCATTCTTTGATATCTTTTGACCTCCTTATGATTTGCTCATCAAGGCTGATTTTCCATTAACAGGTGTACCTGACAACCACTGCGCTATTTTTTATTTCCTACTATTGATGGGATAAAAGACATGTTCAGGATTGCAGTATCTTCATGTGTCACCATGAGCAGCAGACCCATTTTAGAGGGCCCTTTTTACATAAATAATGTAGAATTCACAATCACTCAAATAAATTCATAAAAACTGCAAGTGAGCTTGGTAGTTTTTCTGTTCCCCCTCTCTCATCATATCATTTCCTCTCCTATGATGAAATTTGCCTTCATCACTTTGAAATTCGACTCCAAACAGGACATTCAGTGGTAACTTCATACCTTTTTATAGTTTAGCCACTTTCTAAAGCTTCCTTTCCCTACACATTGATTCAATTCCCAGCTCTTTTAAAATAATTATCTTCACAAAACATTATTGCAAGCAGATACTTAGGCCTTGTTTAAAGCTCTGTCTTGAAGAAATCTGGCGTTAGACCTTGATATATTGCATTGATGACATGGACACAGACATCTCGCCGGTCCTGTTATATTTCTTTAAAGGCACCTGGAAGTCTGTCACCTAGGACACACGCGTAGCTCGTTAGTTATTGTACCAATGACATGCAATGTAAGTTGTCTGCAAGCAAGTCCACGTGGTCAGAAAAACCAGGCAGGTATGAGGACATCTGCACGGACCTTAGTCGACCTTGCATATGTGGAAAGTATAATCGAGGCTTTAACCATCACCTTTTCTTTTTGGATCCATTTCATGTTAGCTAGCTTGTTAGCTTGCAGCTGCAGTGGAGAGGACTCCCTCCCTTAATTCAACCACAGCCACAGCAGGATGGGCAAAAATTAATTGAGAACCTAAAGGCCAGGCTGAAATCTGAAAAGGGAAAAATTTGGCCCTCAAGGCTTGAGTTTGAGACGTGATTTAAGGTATTAAAATTGTGTGTGATTATGAGGCACAAGATGTGTTGGAGTTAAAAACATGGTTTTCAAAAGCTGTGTGATTGCTATGTGATTGCTTTTCTCTATGTATACCACAAACTGCTGCTTACCTCAATCTCTTCAGCTACTTTTGGATAAAGTTACATAAAGTCTTACCAATGGTGTGGAGGCTCTTGTAGCCACAGTCCATATGACTGTAGAAATACAAAATGTTCAGTAGCCATTGTTGCACATATAAAGGCAGGTCTTGTGATGCTCTAAAGCTCTGTAAGACCCACATAACAACAAAAACAGAGTTAACATAGCTGCTGCTACAGCTGTGGATCAACAATGAATAAAACAAGGAAAAGAAAATAAAGTCAGAAGCATTTAATTATTATTTCTGCTGTATTTCCTCTGTGTTTAATCAAAAGATGTTTCAGACTAAATGAGAGCAGTCAGGGGATTTAATCCACACTACTGTAGTACTGAATTAGTTACATAATCAGGCTGAGACTACTTAATCACTGCCTCCATGACAATACAGCCACTCCACACTGCACACCTCCACTCACGGGAAGCCTAGGGGAATTCTGCACGAGGAGACAAAGAGCACATTTGCAGTCACGGCCTGAAAGGCGATGTGAGTCAGCCTGATAGTACAACTTATTTTGAGTGGGCTTTGCTACAGTGGGAGCTAAATGGATAACTCCAGCTCTCACAAAAGGCTTTTTCCCCCGTCAGCGGAGGAGACAGTCTGGGTTACAAAACAGGTTTATTGATTTATTATCTGGGAGTAAAATCGAGTCCCTTGCAGAAGTTGGAGCACGAAATGATGTGTGCTTCAGGGTAGAGGAATTTAGATTCAGATTGTGCATTTAAAACCGATAAAAGTTCAGATATTGTGACTTTAACAAGAATGGAGAAAGAGACATGTGATATGATGTGTAACTGGCAGTCCACAGTTCAGGTGTAATGTTGTATTTACTCACTGGTAAAGGTCATAGACAAAAACAGAAGGAAATGATCAGTGCCAAACACCAAATATCTCAATATTATTGCTTTTTAGTATTCATTTGTGTAAATTGTAAACACTGTTCAGGTCATAAAAAGAAAAGTATGAGCAATTGGGGTCAGTATGAGTATACTGGCAAAGTTTCTTGCTGGTTTGTGCCATTGAGTGCGTTTCCACCAATTGATTCACATTTGAAGTAAACCAGCTGAAATGGGCCTTTACGAGGTTTTGAGTGGTATTGTCTTACGGTCAATATTTTCCCATTAAACCGCCAACAACTGTCCCTCATCATTAACTACCTGTTTGGTTTAAATGTGAAGAGAAGTGATTTCGAGTGATGCAACAATACTTTTCAATTTTCATGAAGAATGTGATGTAAATCAGATTTGGCCCATAGGAAGCAATGTATATGTACTAGCAATCTCAAGCCTCCTTACCTTAAATGTTCTGCAGGAATCCTCCAAGGCTCCTTATTTGGACCCCTTTTATTTGTACTTTGTATTAATGATCTCCTTTGTGCTGTAATGTGCAGTAACATTGTCTTAAGCTACTCTTCTTTTTTATAGATTTCTTCTAGAAATAGGTGCAACAATTTAGTGAAGTATTTGAAAACTCATAGAAATACAGTATATAAGGTAAAAACAGAGTTTCTTCTAACAACCTAACAAGTCAATATTGGTATGATCTCCTTTGTTCTTCAACATAGTCTGAACTCTCTTAGGAAAGCTTTCTTGGTATTTCTTTAAGCAGTATTAAGTAATAGTTCTCCAGACTTCTTGAAGCACATTCAAAGCTCTTTTATGGATGTTGGCACCTTTTGTTTTGTTCTCTGTCAGTATGATCCCACACTGCTTCGTTAATGTTCTGAGGTGCGGGCCTCCCAAGCCAAACAGGTCTTTTCAGACTGGAGTGCAGGTCGAAGCTAGAGAACAAAGACATAGGTTACTCAAGGATAACATGCAGACAGAAGGCAAGAAAATTACTCGCATGAGGATAGTATGGTCAGGCAGAGATCTATTGCCACACTAGCTCCTAAATGTGCTTCCTTGATGGAAAACATCCCGGAAGCACAGGTGTGAGAGGACAAGCCTGGGTAATTGACCTATGCATGGGTGGAGCCAGGGCAGAACATCCCAGTGCCACCCAAACACTGTTATACAAAATGACAATAATTTAAACCAAAATGTCGGGAGTGAATGTGAGCACGAATGGTTGTCTGTGTCTCTATGTGTTAGCCCTGCGACAGGCGGGCAACTTGTCCAGGGTGTACCCCGCCTCTCGCCCTATGACAGCTGGGATAGGCTCCAGCGCCCCCCGCAGTCCTGAAAAGGATAAGCGGGTGGATGGATAGTTATTTGTTTTTCACTGCCTGGTCATTAACAGAAGAAACACCAATTCAGTAGGATCACCTTCAAAGAGAACTATTTTAAATTTTTTGAGTAGCAAGTCATTCTCATTTTATAATGAGAAACACAATATTTTGGGTTATGATCATTTAAAGTGCAGCCATGTGGTTTTAGAGCTTTTACATGGACTTGACAAACTACGTTTAAATTAATTAAACACAAAACTGACAGGGAGATTGATACCAGTGCCACCAGTGTCTTATGGGTTCCCTACATTTGGACAAACTGTGCTACCAGTAAAGATACTAAATATTGGCGTAGCTTAGCAGTGGCAATAAAGGAGCAGACTCGTTGTTCTTGTATTTATCAAGTTACTATTTATAGTTGTTTCTGTTGTTTGTTTTGTTTATTGTAAAGTTTTATTTGACAAGTCTGGAAACTGTGAATGAATGTGGCATGTTTGCATCTTATATTTCCTTATATTTATGCCCATTAGCATGAGAAAAGTAAAGAAAAAGAAGCTAAAACAAGTTGTCTATATACACATAAGAGATTTTTTGTGAAAGCTGACAGCAAATTCTTTCAGCTCTAGTTGTCATGCATTCACAAGAGTAGATGCTTGCAAACACCTTCACGTTCAGATCACAGCCTATAACATAAACTGCTTCAACCCTATCTCTTTTATCCCCCAGCCCTGTTGCCATTACTCACCCTGGAAGGAACTGTAACTTTGAGAAACAACATCTAAAGGAACTGCTTCATTTCAAGCGGCACTTGCAATAAGTTTCACAGCTTATGTGTCAGATTAGGGGCATATTTTTAGTTCCTGTAAAGGATAAACATAGTACTATTTCACATCAATTTTATTTACAACAAATGTTATATGAAGACCAACAATAATGACTTTTTCCCAGCCTCAGAACCGGAGCGCTGTTCCCAACGGAACAAATACAGAATATACAGATTCAGTTTCAAAACAATAAATAACTAAACCCCCCTAAATCTGGTGCAGACTGAAATGGAAATGGCAGTTATTTGGGATAGTTCATGCATCAGTAACTTAAAGAACTGCTTAAAGGAGCACAAATGAATTGAATTAATAGTTTTTGTCTGACATTATCAGTCTGTTGCTTTGTTATTGTTGAATTTTAGCTCACTCTTCTATATGACATTGCTTCAGTTCGTTGAGATTGTGGACATTCATGTGAGTTCCTGTGGCAGCATTTCAATAAGGTTGAGGTCTGGACTTTGACGGGGACATTGCAATGCCTTGCTGCGTGTCTTTTTTTGCTTCTGTGCTTGGGACCTTCACCTTGTTACCTGATCCAATTTCAGCCGACCTTTTAGCTATCAGATAAATGATGTCACATTTAACTCTGGAATACTTTGGTACTACTTGTAGCCCAGGTCCAACTTTTTCTAATTGTATTGTCATCAACTTAAACATTGAACGTGCTAACTGAGGCCTGTAGAAATGTAGCTCTTAGGTCAGACTTTGGAGTGAATTTGCAGGGTCATCAACTGCTGGTAAGATTGTGGCATTGTGTTAACACACACCTGACTGCTCCAGACCAGGAAACTGCCAAAACCTTTGCTTTTAAAGAAGTGCTTGCACTTGCTGATGATCAGTTAATCACGTGCATATAGTTAGCAGCACCTGGCTGCTACTTACCCTCTTAATTCCTATGGAAGTTGTAAGGAAGGGCTTAGTTTTTCACAGGACTGCTGGCAGAGTCAGTGGGCTTTACAGATTTTGACAATTCGATGGAATATTTCTGCATGTAATACCTTGTGGAATTTAATCATTTTAACGTCATATACGAGTAGTTTTTGCTGACACTAGACATTTTCTCTTTGGCACTTTGGCCCAGTGTCCTAAAACATTTGCATTGAAAACAAATCAAAAAAGAAAAGTGCTCTTTCTACACATTACATCTGAAAACTGAGGGAAAGCACTAAGGAGAAAAGTCGGAAATCACATTTCAACTGTACTTAGTACTGTGACCACTAGGTGGTGGTGTTGATCCACTTTAAGGAATGTCACGACAGGTTTATGCAGAGCAACGAGTTTCTTCCAGGGAAAGGTGTCGCTGTCAGATCTTCTGCAGGACACCAGTAGCACCAAAGAGTCCACAATGAACTTTAAGGCATCCAGTATCAGCAGAGAGGTTAAACTTCATCTCATCTACATCATCTTCATAACATTTCTCTAGATACTTATTTTAAATGTGTCCATAGCAGAGCAAAAATTGGTACTAGAAAGACATCAATAAGCAGGTAGAGAAGAGGAGACAACACAAAGAAATGGTGAAAAGCTGAAACCTCACTGATGATTAAAAAGTTAGTTACTTCAGTCCAAGAAGAACATTTGTACTTTATTGCATCACTTATACTTTTAATGCATCCTCATACTTCTTTTTGGTAAAAACAACAACAACAACCTCAACAGCCAAATAGTTAAACTATTTGAGCGAGATTGCATGCAAAGTTTTCACAGCTCTTATTTGCCACACAATGAGACCACGCAGCACTTTGTGTGGTGCCCCAAACTACCACCTGGGTACAGCAAGAATGACCACAAGCCACTACAATGCTAGAATTTTACCACAAGAGCAGGTAAACAATGCACTGTTTATTAGCATTGTTCTGTGCAAACAAAAGCCTAGTGTGCTCAGAAAGCCTCATGATCACTCTGAACTAAAAGAATTCAAAGAGGGCTGAAAAATATCTGCTCAGATAAGAAGCCAAAACTGAAGTAAAATCTTGAATTGATGAATTTGTTAAAATATTGAAACAAACAAATCCATGAAGATGTGCTAAGACTATTTTTCTCCTGTAGTTTTCTTTTTTTAAACACAAATATTTTGGCCTCCTTTTCCAGGCAGGTCTTTAGTGTCAGAGCAGATGAAACGCAGCCCTCTGTCTGTGATTATTAACAGTCGGAGCTGCTCAGACTCCAAACAAGATGTGTTTGAGGTCATAACGGGAGTCTGGGTGCTGTGCCAGCATGACATTACAGCCTGGATCCTCTTGAATGTCGCCTTTGTTTCCTCCCCCAGATCTGTGTTAGAGGCTTCAGCAGGATCCCTTTCCTCCGCCTGTGAAATAAAGCCCAGGACCCTTCCACCCTCCCCCAGACACGTCTAAGTTTTGTAGTCCTTCAGAAATTTGGACTGTTTCAGCAGCGAACTCTCGCAAGGAAAACAATAAATTAAGACAACACAAACAGAGACATTTTGAACAATTTACAAAAACAAAAGCAAGCTTTCAGTTTGCAGCTGCTGCCAAATAAACAGGTGCCTGCAACAGTGTTGCGCTCCTCATTGCATACCGCAATCACACCTTGTCCTGGCAGAAAAAAGTCAATGCATATTGAGCATATTGAACTTGTTCATCTTAACTGGTGAGTCAACAAATTGTGTTTCAAATCCTCAAAGAGGTTTAAAGTTATTGCAAAACTTTTGGTCTCAATATCTGAACTTAAGATCTCTTAATTCTTTGAAAGCATAAGAAAAGCAAACAGCCAGATGAGTATTACTAAAAATATTTGCCATAAATAATCAGACTGTATTTATAGATCAGTTTGTGTTTACATGGGACAAGTAAAGGTCAGTTAGTAAAGGGGTCAATTTGACATTGTTAGGGCCCGAGCACTGAGAGTGCGAAGGCCCTATTGTATCTGCTCCGTTTCTTATTAGGGCCCGAGCACCGAGAGTGCGAAGGCCCTATTGTATCTGCTCCGTTTCTTATTATTATTATTAGGGCCCGAGCACTGACAGTGCGAAGGCCCTATTGTAATTGCTCTGTTTATTATTATTATTATTATTATTATTATTATTAGGGCCCGAGCACTGACAGTGCGAAGGCCCTATTGTAATTGCTCTGTTTATTATTAGGGCCCGAGCACTGACAGTGCGAAGGCCCTATTGTAATTGCTCTGTTTATTATTAGGGCCCGAGCACCGAGAGTGCGAAGGCCCTATTGTATCTGCTCCGTTTCTTATTATTATTATTATTATTATTATTATTATTATTATTATTATTAGGGCCCGAGCACCGAGAGTGCGAAGGCCCTATTGTATCTGCTCCGTTTCTTATTAGGGCCCGAGCACCGAGAGTGCGAAGGCCCTATTGTATCTGCTCCGTTTCTTATTATTATTATTATTATTAGGGCCCGAGCACTGAGAGTGCGAAGGCCCTATTGTATCTGCTCCGTTTCTTATTATTAGGGCCCGAGCACCGAGAGTGCGAAGGCCCTATTGTATCTGCTCCGTTTCTTATTATTATTATTATTATTATTATTATTATTATTATTATTATTATTATTATTATTATTCACCCCAAACAAGGGCCTTTTTGAGGGCCTAAACATGCTCAAAAACTCATGAAATTTTGCACACATGCCAGGTCTGGTGAAAAATTTTGTATTTTAATGGTTTTACGTATGAGCACTGGGAAATGGCTCTACAGCGCCACCTATGCCTTGTTAAATGCAGCCCTACGACCACATCGTTTGAGCTACATGTATGAAATTTGGCACACATGTGTATCATGCCAAGACGAACAAAAAAGTCTGTGGGCCCATTGACGCAAACCCAACAGGAAGTCCGCCATTTGGAAGAGAAGGTGACATTTTGGCTCTAATTTTGCCATTTCCATGCCTCGAACTTTTGCGAACTCCTCCTTGGGGTTTGATTTCATAACCTTCATATTTGGTCAGTGTCAACTACACCCTTGTGCCATGTTAAATTGCGGAGCTTTTGAGTTTTCACAATAGTATGAGGCCGTGGCGCCATGGCGAATTTTGATGACTCGCCATGAAAATCTTATTGCCTCTCATTCTGTCATACATGTTCCGATCTGGACCAAAGAGCACACATATGATAAGGCTCCACCCCTGAACATATTTCAACTGCCATATTTGACATCAAGGACAGCGCCACCTAGTGGGAACAGGAAATGTCATGTTTTACACTTTGGGGTACAGTATTGTGATGGGTGACATCTGCAGCCTCAAATTTCTCCAGGAAAGCCTTAAGGAGTTGGTCTTGGGTTACAGTGAAAACTGTGACTTTTCACGAAAGGGTGTGACCCCAGCAGCATGGCGAACTTTGATGTCACGCCATGAAGAAACAAATTAGTATAACTCAATGAAATCCAGTCTGATCAGTACCAGACTTTACAGGCATGATGTCAGACCCGCCCTGAACAGATTGATATGCCCATTGTCGGAAATACGGACAGCGCCACCTAGTGGCAACAGGAAATGTCATGGCTTTAACTTTGTTGTACTGATTTTCACAGGTTGATCGTGGCCACCTCAAAAGCGGTGAATATCACCATCAGTCCCTCGTGATGCTTCAGTGCAAAAATTGTGACTTTAAACTGAACGGCGCACCCTGGTGGCAACGCGGTTCATCATGAAAGATGAAGTGGCTTTTGAGGGGCTTGGAAAGTTTATAGAGGCTTGAAATTTGGCACACACCTCCAAATGGATGAAGGCATTGTTGTTATGTAACCATTTTCCTTGAATAGCGCAAAATGGCTCCACAGCGCCCCCTACAATATTTCAAAACATCAGCCCCTGCTCTGTGTTTCATCTATGAGTCTGACACTTGGTAAGCTTGTGTAAGATATCAAGATGTACAAAAAAGTCTCTTGGAGCAATATCCCAAATCCAACAGGAAGTCAGCCATTTTAAAATTAATGTGTAATTTTGATGACATTTTCCCCCCTTTTCAGGCCTCATACTTTGACGAACTCCTCCAAGGGATTTCATCATATTGAAGCATTCTTCAGTGTGTAGAATCTAAAGACCTTTGTGATGTTAAATTGCGAAGCTTTTTCCGTTCAGGGAAACGGGGTGGTCATGGCGGCACGTAGAGTTTCAATCACTCGCAAAAAGCAGTAATCTGCTGTCACTAAAAAACACAATGTCCAATCTCTCCCAAAGGTCGCAGGTGTGATGAGACTCGAGCTTGGAAATGTTTGTTATGCTATTTGTCAATAATGGTTAGAGCGCCACCTAGTGGCATGACTATAATCCTGGTTGAATAAGATGACATGTTAGCTGGTGATTAAAAGCATGAAATCCATCAATGTGACATCACATCGGACGTGCCGGTTTGAGGTGTTGGCAGTGGCTCGACGTGCCGGGGGTGCGAGGGCCCTCATAACGCTGCTTGCAGCTTTAATTATTATTATTATTATTATTCACCCCAAACAAGGGCCTTTTTGAGGGCCTAAACATGCTCAAAAACTCATGAAATTTTGCACACATGCCAGGTCTGGTGAAAAATTTTGTATTTTAATGGTTTTACATATGAGCACTGGGAAATGGCTCTACAGCGCCACCTATGCCTTGTTAAATGCAGCCCTACGACCACATCGTTTGAGCTACATGTATGAAATTTGGCACACATGTGTATCATGCCAAGACGAACAAAAAAGTCTGTGGGCCCATTGACGCAAACCCAACAGGAAGTCCGCCATTTGGAAGAGAAGGTGACATTTTGGCTCTAATTTTGCCATTTCCATGCCTCGAACTTTTGCGAACTCCTCCTTGGGGTTTCATTTCATAACCTTCAAATTTGGACAGTGTCAACTACACCCTTGTGCCATGTTAAATTGCGGAGCTTTTGAGTTTTCACAATACTATGAGGCCGTGGCGCCATGGCGAATTTCGATGACTCGCCATGAAAATCTTATTGCCTCTCATTTTGTCATACATTTTCTGACCTTGACCAAAGTGAACACATATGATAAGGCTCCACCCCTGAACATATTTCAACTGCCATATTTGACATCAAGGACAGCGCCACCTAGTGGGAACAGGAAATGTCATGTTTTACACTTTGGGGTACAGTATAGTGATGGGTGACATCTGTAGCCTCAAATTTCTCCAGAAAAGCCTTAAGGAGTTGGTCTTGGGTTACAGTGAAAACTGTGAGTTTTCGCAAAAGGGTGTGACCCCAGCAGCATGGCGAACTTTGATGTCACGCCATGAAGAAACAAATTAGTATAACTCAATGAAATCCAGTCTGATCAGTACCAGACTTTACAGGCATGATGTCAGACCCGCCCTGAACAGATTGATGTGCCCATTGTCGGAAATACGGACAGCGCCACCTAGTGGCAACAGGAAATGTCATGGCTTTAATTTAGTTGTACTGATTTTCACAGGTTCATCGTGGCCACCTCAAAAGCGGTGAATATCAACATCAGTCCCTCGTGATGCTTCAGTGCAAAAATTGTGACTTTAAACTGAACGGCGCACCCTGGTGGCAACGCGGTTCACCATGAAAGATGAAGTGGCTTTTGAGGGGCTTGGAAAGTTTATAGAGGCTTGAAATTTGGCACACACCTCCAAATGGATGTAGGCTTTGTTGTCATGTGATCATTTTCATTGAATAGCGCGAAATTGCTCCACAGCGCCCCCTACAAAATTTCAAAACCACAGCCCCAGCTCTGTGTTTCATCTATGAGTCTGAAACCTGGTAAGCTTATGGAAAATATCAAGATGTACAAAAAAGTCTCTTGGAGCAATATCCCAAATCCAACAGGAAGTCAGCCATTTTAAAATTAATGTGTAATTTTGGCGACATTTTCCCCTCTTTTCAGGCTTCATACTTTGACGAACTCCTCCAAGGGATTTCATCATATTGAAACATTCTCCAGTGTGTGGAATCTAAAGACCTTTGTGATGTTAAATTGCGAAGCTTTTTACGTTCAAGGAAACGGGGTGGTCATGGCGGCACGTGGAGTTTCAATCACTCGCCAAAAAGCAGTAATATGCTGTCACTCAAAGACACAAAGTCCAATCTCTCCCAAAGGTCGCAGGCGTGATGAGACTCGAGCTCGGAAATGTTTGTTATGCCCTTTGTCTATAATGGTTAGAGCGCCACCTAGTGGGACGACTATACTCATGGTTGAACCAAATGAAATGTTAACTGGTGGTTAAATGCATGAATTCCATCAATGTGACATCAGATCGGACGTGCTGGTTTCAGGTGTTGGGCATGGCTCGACACGCCGGGGGTGCGAGGGCCCTCATAACGCTGCTTGCAGCTTTAATTATTATTATTATTATTAGGGCCCGAGCACTGAGAGTGCGAAGGCCCTATTGTATCTGCTCCGTTTCTTATTATTATTAGGGCCCGAGCACCGAGAGTGCGAAGGCCCTATTGTATCTGCTCCGTTTCTTATTATTATTATTATTATTATTATTATTATTATTATTATTATTATTATTATTATTATTATTATTCAGGCGAAACAAGGGCCTTTTTGAGGGCCTAAACATGCTCAAAAACTCATGAAATTTTGCACACATGCCAGGTCTGGTGAAAAATTTTGTATTTTAATGGTTTTACATATGAGCACTGGGAAATGGCTCTAGAGCGCCACCTATGCCTTGTTAAATGCAGCCCTACGACCACATCGTTTGAGCTACATGTATGAAATTTGGCACACATGTGTATCATGCCAAGACGAACAAAAAAGTCTGTGGGCCCATTGACGCAAACCCAACAGGAAGTCCGCCATTTGGACGAGAAGGTGACATTTTGGCTCTAATTTTGCCATTTCCATGCCTCGAACTTTTGCAAACTCCTCCTTGGGGTTTCATTTCATAACCTTCAAATTTGGACAGTGTCAACTACACCCTTGTGCCATGTTAAATTGCGGAGCTTTTGAGTTTTCACAATACTATGAGGCCGTGGCGCCATGGCGAATTTCGATGACTCGCCATGAAAATCTTATTGCCTCTCATTTTGTCATAGATATTCTGACCTTGACCAAAGTGAACACATATGATAAGGCTCCACCCCTGAACATATTTCAACTGCCATATTTGACATCAAGGACAGCGCCACCTAGTGGGAACAGGAAATGTCATGTTTTACACTTTGGGGTACAGTATAGTGATGGGTGACATCTGCAGCCTCAAATTTCTCCAGGAAAGCCTTAAGGAGTTGGTCTTGGGTTACAGTGAAAACTGTGACTTTTCGTGAAAGGGTGTGACCCCAGCAGCATGGCGAACTTTGATGTCACGCCATGAAGAAACAAATTAGTATAACTCAATGAAATCCAGTCTGATCAGTACCAGACTTTACAGGCATGATGTCAGACCCGCCCTGAACAGATTGATGTGCCCATTGTCGGAAATACGGACAGCGCCACCTAGTGGCAACAGGAAATGTCATGGCTTTAACTTTGTTGTACTGATTTTCACAGGTTCATCGTGGCCACCTCAAAAGCGGTGAATATCACCATCAGTCCCTCGTGATGCTTCAGTGCAAAAATTGTGACTTTAAACTGAACGGCGCACCCTGGTGGCAACGCGGTTCATCATGAAAGATAAAGTGGCTTTTGAGGGGCTTGGAAAGTTTATAGAGGCTTGAAATTTGGCACACACCTCCAAATGGATGAAGGCATTGTTGTTATGTAAGAATTTTCCTTGAATAGCGCAAAATGGCTCCACAGCGCCCCCTACAATATTTCAAAACATCAGCCCCTGCTCTGTGTTTCATCTATGAGTCTGACACTTGGTAAGCTTGTGTAAGATATCAAGATGTACAAAAAAGTCTCTTGGAGCAATATCCCAAATCCAACAGGAAGTCAGCCATTTTAAAATTAATGTGTAATTTTGATGACATTTTCCCCCCTTTTCAGGCCTCATACTTTGACGAACTCCTCCAAGGGATTTCATCATATTGAAGCATTCTTCAGTGTGTAGAATCTAAAGACCTTTGTGATGTTAAATTGCGAAGCTTTTTCCGTTCAGGGAAACGGGGTGGTCATGGCGGCACGTAGAGTTTCAATCACTCGCAAAAAGCAGTAATCTGCTGTCACTAAAAAACACAATGTCCAATCTCTCCCAAAGGTCGCAGGTGTGATGAGACTCGAGCTTGGAAATGTTTGTTATGCTATTTGTCAATAATGGTTAGAGCGCCACCTAGTGGCATGACTATAATTCTGGTTGAATAAGATGAAATGTTAGCTGGTGATTAAAAGCATGAAATCCATCAATGTGACATCACATCGGACGTGCCGGTTTGAGGTGTTGGCAGTGGCTCGACGTGCCGGGGGTGCGAGGGCCCTCATAACGCTGCTTGCAGCTTTAATTAGGGCCCGAGCACTGAGAGTGCGAAGGCCCTATTGTATCTGCTCCGTTTCTTATTATTATTATTATTAGGGCCCGAGCACTGACTGTGCGAAGGCCCTATTGTATCTGCTCCGTTTCTTATTATTATTATTATTATTCAGGCAAAACAAGGGCCTTTTTGAGGGCCTAAACATGCTCAAAAACTCATGAAATTTTGCACACATGCCAGGTCTGGTGAAAAATTTTGTATTTTAATGGTTTTACATATGAGCACTGGGAAATGGCTCTACAGCGCCACCTATGCCTTGTTAAATGCAGCCCTACGACCACATCGTTTCAGCTACATGTATGAAATTTGGCACACATGTATATCATGCCGAGTCGAACAAAAAAGTCTGTGGGCCCATTGATGCAAACCCAACAGGAAGTCCGCCATTTGGAAGAGAAGGTGACATTTTGGCTCTAATTTTGCCATTTCCATGCCTCGAACTTTTGCGAACTCCTCCTTGGGATTTGGTTGTATAAGCTTCATCTTTGGTCAGTGTCAACTACACACCTGGGCCATGTTAAATTGCGGAGCTTTTGAGTTTTCACAATACTATGAGGCCGTGGCGCCATGGCGAATTTCGATGACTCGCCATGAAAATCTTATTGCCTCTCATTTTGTCATAGATTTTCTGACCTTGACCAAAGTGAACACATATGATAAGGCTCCACCCCTGAACATATTTCAACTGCCATATTTGACACCAGGGACAGCGCCACCTAGTGGGAACAGGAAATGTCATGTTTTACACTTTGGGGTACAGTATAGTGATGGGTGACACCTGCAGCCTCAAATTTCTCCAGGAAAGCCTTAAGGAGTTGGTCTTGGGTTACAGTGAAAACTGTGACTTTTCGCAAAAGGGTGTGACCCCAGCAGCATGGCGAACTTTGATGTCACGCCATGAAGAAACAAATTAGTATAACTCAATGAAATCCAGTCTGTTCAGTACCAGACTTTACAGGCATGATGTCAGACCCGCCCTGAACAGATTGATGTGCCCATTGTCGGAAATACGGACAGCGCCACCTAGTGGCAACAGGAAATGTCATGGCTTTAATTTTGTTGTACTGATTTTCACAGGTTCATCGTGGCCACCTCAAAAGCGGTGAATATCAACATCAGTCCCTCGTGATGCTTCAGTGCAAAAATTGTGACTTTAAACTGAACGGCGCACCCTGGTGGTAACGCGGTTCACCATGAAAGATGAAGTGGCTTTTGAGGGGCTTGGAAAGTTTATAGAGGCTTGAAATTTGGCACACACCTCCAAATGGATGAACGCTTTGTTGGCATGTGATCATTTTCATTGAATAGCGCGAAATGGCTCCACAGCGCCCCCTACAATATTTCAAAACATCAGCCCCTGCTCTGTGTTTCATCTATGAGTCTGACACTTGGTAAGCTTGTGTAAGATATCAAGATGTACAAAAAAGTCTCTTGGAGCAATATCCCAAATCCAACAGGAAGTCAGCCATTTTAAAATTAATGTGTAATTTTGATGACATTTTCCCCCCTTTTCAGGCCTCATACTTTGACGAACTCCTCCAAGGGATTTCATCATATTGAAGCATTCTTCAGTGTGTAGAATCTAAAGACCTTTGTGATGTTAAATTGCGAAGCTTTTTCCGTTCAGGGAAACGGGGTGGTCATGGCGGCACGTAGAGTTTCAATCACTCGCAAAAAGCAGTAATCTGCTGTCACTAAAAAACACAATGTCCAATCTCTCCCAAAGGTCGCAGGTGTGATGAGACTCGAGCTTGGAAATGTTTGTTATGCTATTTGTCAATAATAGTTAGAGCGCCACCTAGTGGCATGACTATAATCCTGGTTGAATAAGATGAAATGTTAGCTGGTGATTAAAAGCATGAAATCCATCAATGTGACATCACATCGGACGTGCCGGTTTGAGGTGTTGGCAGTGGCTCGACGTGCCGGGGGTGCGAGGGCCCTCATAACGCTGCTTGCAGCTTTAATTATTATTATTATTATTATTATTCACCCCAAACAAGGGCCTTTTTGAGGGCCTAAACATGCTCAAAAACTCATGAAATTTTGCACACATGCCAGGTCTGGTGAAAAATTTTGTATTTTAATGGTTTTACATATGAGCACTGGGAAATGGCTCTACAGCGCCACCTATGCCTTGTAAAATGCAGCCCTACGACCACATCGTTTGGGCTACATGTATGAAATTTGGCACACATGTGTATCATGCCAAGACGAACAAAAAAGTCAGTGGGCCCATTGACGCAAACCCAACAGGAAGTCCGCCATTTGGACGTGAAGGTGACATTTTGGCTCTAATTTTGCCGTTTCCATGCCTCGAACTTTTTTGAACTCCTCCTTGGGATTTGGTCGTATAAGCTTCATCTTTGGTCAGTGTCAACTACACACCTGGGCCATGTTAAATTGCGGAGCTTTTGAGTTTTCACAATACCATGAGGCCGTGGCGCCACGGCGAATTTCGATGACTCGCCATGAAAATCTTATTGCCTCTCATTTTGTCATACATTTTCTGACCTTGACCAAAGTGAACACATATGATAAGGCTCCATCCCTGAACATATTTCAACTGCCATATTTGACACCAGGGACAGCGCCACCTAGTGGGAACAGGAAATGTCATGTTTTACACTTTGGGGTACAGTATTGTGATGGGTGACATCTGCAGCCTCAAATTTCTCCAGGAAAGCCTTAAGGAGTTGGTCTTGGGTTACAGTGAAAACTGTGACTTTTCGCAAAAGGGTGTGACCCCAGCGGCATGGCGAACTTTGATGTCACGCCATGAAGAAACAAATTAGTATAACTCAATGAAATCCAGTCTGATCAGTACCAGACTTTACAGGCATGATGTCAGACCCGCCCTGAACAGATTGATGTGCCCATTGTCGGAAATACGGACAGCGCCACCTAGTGGCAACAGGAAATGTCATGGCTTTAATTTTGTTGTACTGATTTTCACAGGTTCATCGTGGCCACCTCAAAAGCGGTGAATATCACCATCAGTCCCTCGTGATGCTTCAGTGCAAAAATTGTGACTTTAAACTGAACGGCGCACCCTGGTGGCAACGCTGTTCACGATGAAAGATGAAGTGGCTTTTGAGGGTCTTGGAAAGTTTATAGAGGCTTGAAATTTGGCACACACCTCCAATGTGACGAAGGCTTTGTTGTTATGTGATCATTTTCATTGAATATCCCAAAATGGCTCCACAGCGCCCCCTACAAAATTTCAAAACCACAGCCCCAGCTCTGTGTTTTATGTATGAATCTGAAACCTGGTAGGCTTATAGGAGATATCAAGATGTACAAAAAAGTCTCTTGGAGCAATATCCCAAATCCAACAGGAAGTCAGCCATTTTAAAATTAATGTGCAATTTTGGCAACATTTTCCCCTTTTTTCAGGCACCGTGCTTTGACGTACTCCTCCAAGGGATTTCATCAGATTGATGCAATCTCCTGTGTGTGGAATCTTAAGACCTTTGTGATGTTAAATTGCGAAGCTTTTTACATTCAGGGAAATGGGGTGGTCATGGCGGCACGTAGAGTTTCAATCACTCGCCAAAAAGCAGTAATCTGCTGTCACTCAAAGACACAATGTCCAATCTCTCCCAAATCTCATAGGCGTGATGAGACTCGAGCTCGGAAATGTTTGTTATGCCATTTGTACATGATGGTTAGAGCGCCACCTGGTGGAACGACTAACTAATCATGAATGAATGAGTTGAAATGTTAGCTGGTGGTTAAATGCATGAATTCCATCAATGTGACATCAGATCGGACGTGCTGGTTTTAGGTGTTGGGCGTGGCTCGACGCGCCGGGGGTGCGAGGGCCCTCATAACGCTGCTTGCAGCTTTAATTATTATTATTATTATTATTCAGGCGAAACAAGGGCCTTTTTGAGGGCCTAAACATGCTCAAAAACTCATGAAATTTTGCACACATGCCAGGTCTGGTGAAAAATTTTGTATTTTAATGGTTTTACATATGAGCACTGGGAAATGGCTCTAGAGCGCCACCTATGCCTTGTTAAATGCAGCCCTACGACCACATCGTTTGAGCTACATGTATGAAATTTGGCACACATATGTATCATGCCAAGACGAACAAAAAAGTCTGTGGGCCCATTGACGCAAACCCAACAGGAAGTCCGCCATTTGGAAGAGAAGGTGACATTTTGGCTCAAATTTTGCCATTTCCATGCCTCGAACTTTTGCGAACTCCTCCTTGGGGTTTCATTTCATAACCTTCAAATTTGGACAGTGTCAACTACACCCTTGTGCCATGTTAAATTGCGGAGCTTTTGAGTTTTCACAATACGGTGACGCCGTGGCGCCATGGCGAATTTCGATGACTCGCCATGAAAATCTTATTGCCTCTCATTTTGTCATACATTTTCTGACCTTGACCAAAGTGAACACATATGATAAGGCTCCACCCCTGAACATATTTCAACTGCCATATTTGACACCAGGTACAGCGCCACCTAGTGGGAACAGGAAATGTCATGTTTTACACTTTGGGGTACAGTATTGTGATGGGTGACATCTGCAGCCTCAAATTTCTCCAGGAAAGCCTTAAGGAGTTGGTCTTGGGTTACAGTGAAGACTGTGACTTTTCACGAAAGGGTGTGACCCCAGCAGCATGGCGAACTTTGATGTCACGCCATGAAGAAACAAATTAGTATAACTCAATGAAATCCAGTCTGATCAGTACCAGACTTTACAGGCATGATGTCAGACCCGCCCTGAACAGATTGATGTGCCCATTGTCGGAAATATGGACAGCGCCACCTAGTGGCAACAGGAAATGTCATGGCTTTAACTTTGTTGTACTGATTTTCACAGGTTCATCGTGGCCACCTCAAAAGCGGTGAATATCACCATCAGTCCCTCGTGATGCTTCAGTGCAAAAATTGTGACTTTAAAATGAACGGCGCACCCTGGTGGCAACGCGGTTCATCATGAAAGATGAAGTGGCTTTTGAGGGGCTTGGAAAGTTTATAGAGGCTTGAAATTTGGCACACACCTCCAAATGGATGAAGGCATTGTTGTTATGTAACCATTTTCCTTGAATAGCGCAAAATGGCTCCACAGCGCCCCCTACAATATTTCAAAACATCAGCCCCTGCTCTGTGTTTCATCTATGAGTCTGACACTTGGTAAGCTTGTGTAAGATATCAAGATGTACAAAAAAGTCTCTTGGAGCAATATCCCAAATCCAACAGGAAGTCAGCCATTTTAAAATTAATGTGCAATTTTGGCAACATTTTCCCCTCTTTTCAGGCCTCATACTTTGACGAACTCCTCCAAGGGATTTCATCATATTGAAGCATTCTTCAGTGTGTGGAATCCAAAGACCTTTGTGTTGTTAAATTGCGAAGCTTTTTACGTCCAGGGAAACGGGGTGGTTATGGCGGCACTTAGAGTTTGAATCACTCGCCAAAAAGCAGTAATCTGCTGTCACTCAAAAACACAATGTCCAATCTCTCCCAAACGTCTCAGGTGTGATGAGACTCGAGCTTGGAAGTGTTTGTTATGCCATTTGTACATAATGGTTAGAGTGCCACCTAGTGGAACGACTAACTAATCATGAATGAATGAGTTGAAATGTTAGCTGGTGGTTAAATGCATGAATTCCATCAATGTGACATCAGATCGGAGGTGCTGGTTTTAGGTGTTGGGCGTGGCTCGACGCGCCGGGGGTGCGAGGGCCCTCATAACGCTGCTTGCAGCTTTAATTATTATTATTATTCACCCCAAACAAGGGCCTTTTTGAGGGCCTAAACATGCTCAAAAACTCATGAAATTTTGCACACATGCCAGGTCTGGTGAAAAATTTTGTATTTTAATGGTTTTACATATGAGCACTGGGAAATGGCTCTACAGCGCCACCTATGCCTTGTTAAATGCAGCCCTACGACCACATCGTTTGGGCTACATGTATGAAATTTGGCACACATGTGTATCATGCCAAGACGAACAAAAAAGTCAGTGGGCCCATTGACGCAAACCCAACAGGAAGTCCGCCATTTGGAAGAGAAGGTGACATTTTGGCTCTAATTTTGCCATTTCCATGCCTCGAACTTTTTCGAACTCCTCCTTGGGATTTGGGCGTATAAGCTTCAAATTTGGACAGTGTCAACTACACCCTTGTGCCATGTTAAATTGCGGAGCTTTTGAGTTTTCACAATACTATGAGGCCGTGGCGCCATGGCGAATTTCGATGACTCGCCATGAAAATCTTATTGCCTCTCATTTTGTCATACATTTTCTGACCTTGACCAAAGTGAACACATATGATAAGGCTCCACCCCTGAACATATTTCAACTGCCATATTTGACACCAGGGACAGCGCCACCTAGTGGGAACAGGAAATGTCATGTTTTACACTTTGGGGTACAGTATTGTGATGGGTGACATCTGCAGCCTCAAATTTCTCCAGGAAAGCCTTAAGGAGTTGGTCTTGGGTTACAGTGAAAACTGTGACTTTTCACGAAAGGGTGTGACCCCAGCAGCATGGCGAACTTTGATGTCACGCCATGAAGAAACAAATTAGTATAACTCAATGAAATCCAGTCTGATCAGTACCAGACTTTACAGGCATGATGTCAGACCCGCCCTGAACAGATTGATGTGCCCATTGTCGGAAATACGGACAGTGCCACCTAGTGGCAACAGGAAATGTCATGGCTTTAACTTTGTTGTACTGATTTTCACAGGTTCATCGTGGCCACCTCAAAAGCGGTGAATATCACCATCAGTCCCTCGTGATGCTTCAGTGCAAAAATTGTGACTTTAAACTGAACGGCGCACCCTGGTGGCAACGCGGTTCATCATGAAAGATGAAGTGGCTTTTGAGGGGCTTGGAAAGTTTATAGAGGCTTGAAATTTGGCACACACCTCCAAATGGATGAAGGCATTGTTGTTATGTAACCATTTTCCTTGAATAGCGCAAAATGGCTCCACAGCGCCCCCTACAATATTTCAAAACATCAGCCCCTGCTCTGTGTTTCATCTATGAGTCTGACACTTGGTAAGCTTGTGTAAGATATCAAGATGTACAAAAAAGTCTCTTGGAGCAATATCCCAAATCCAACAGGAAGTCAGCCATTTTAAAATTAATGTGTAATTTTGATGACATTTTCCCCCCTTTTCAGGCCTCATACTTTGACGAACTCCTCCAAGGGATTTCATCATATTGAAGCATTCTTCAGTGTGTAGAATCTAAAGACCTTTGTGATGTTAAATTGCGAAGCTTTTTCCGTTCAGGGAAACGGGGTGGTCATGGCGGCACGTAGAGTTTCATTCACTCGCAAAAAGCAGTAATCTGCTGTCACTAAAAAACACAATGTCCAATCTCTCCCAAAGGTCGCAGGTGTGATGAGACTCGAGCTTGGAAATGTTTGTTATGCTATTTGTCAATAATGGTTAGAGCGCCACCTAGTGGCATGACTATAATCCTGGTTGAATAAGATGAAATGTTAGCTGGTGATTAAAAGCATGAAATCCATCAATGTGACATCACATCGGACGTGCCGGTTTGAGGTGTTGGCAGTGGCTCGACGTGCCGGGGGTGCGAGGGCCCTCATAACGCTGCTTGCAGCTTTAATTATTATTATTATTATTATTATTATTCAGGCGAAACAAGGGCCTTTTTGAGGGCCTAAACATGCTCAAAAACTCATGAAATTTTGCACACATGCCAGGTCTGGTGAAAAATTTTGTATTTTAATGGTTTTACATATGAGCACTGGGAAATGGCTCTAGAGCGCCACCTATGCCTTGTTAAATGCAGCCCTACGACCACATCGTTTGAGCTACATGTATGAAATTTGGCACACATATGTATCATGCCAAGACGAACAAAAAAGTCTGTGGGCCCATTGACGCAAACCCAACAGGAAGTCCGCCATTTGGAAGAGAAGGTGACATTTTGGCTCAAATTTTGCCATTTCCATGCCTCGAACTTTTGCGAACTCCTCCTTGGGGTTTCATTTCATAACCTTCAAATTTGGACAGTGTCAACTACACCCTTGTGCCATGTTAAATTGCGGAGCTTTTGAGTTTTCACAATACGGTGACGCCGTGGCGCCATGGCGAATTTCGATGACTCGCCATGAAAATCTTATTGCCTCTCATTTTGTCATACATTTTCTGACCTTGACCAAAGTGAACACATATGATAAGGCTCCACCCCTGAACATATTTCAACTGCCATATTTGACACCAGGTACAGCGCCACCTAGTGGGAACAGGAAATGTCATGTTTTACACTTTGGGGTACAGTATTGTGATGGGTGACATCTGCAGCCTCAAATTTCTCCAGGAAAGCCTTAAGGAGTTGGTCTTGGGTTACAGTGAAGACTGTGACTTTTCACGAAAGGGTGTGACCCCAGCAGCATGGCGAACTTTGATGTCACGCCATGAAGAAACAAATTAGTATAACTCAATGAAATCCAGTCTGATCAGTACCAGACTTTACAGGCATGATGTCAGACCCGCCCTGAACAGATTGATGTGCCCATTGTCGGAAATATGGACAGCGCCACCTAGTGGCAACAGGAAATGTCATGGCTTTAACTTTGTTGTACTGATTTTCACAGGTTCATCGTGGCCACCTCAAAAGCGGTGAATATCACCATCAGTCCCTCGTGATGCTTCAGTGCAAAAATTGTGACTTTAAAATGAACGGCGCACCCTGGTGGCAACGCGGTTCATCATGAAAGATGAAGTGGCTTTTGAGGGGCTTGGAAAGTTTATAGAGGCTTGAAATTTGGCACACACCTCCAAATGGATGAAGGCATTGTTGTTATGTAACCATTTTCCTTGAATAGCGCAAAATGGCTCCACAGCGCCCCCTACAATATTTCAAAACATCAGCCCCTGCTCTGTGTTTCATCTATGAGTCTGACACTTGGTAAGCTTGTGTAAGATATCAAGATGTACAAAAAAGTCTCTTGGAGCAATATCCCAAATCCAACAGGAAGTCAGCCATTTTAAAATTAATGTGCAATTTTGGCAACATTTTCCCCTCTTTTCAGGCCTCATACTTTGACGAACTCCTCCAAGGGATTTCATCATATTGAAGCATTCTTCAGTGTGTGGAATCCAAAGACCTTTGTGTTGTTAAATTGCGAAGCTTTTTACGTCCAGGGAAACGGGGTGGTTATGGCGGCACTTAGAGTTTGAATCACTCGCCAAAAAGCAGTAATCTGCTGTCACTCAAAAACACAATGTCCAATCTCTCCCAAACGTCTCAGGTGTGATGAGACTCGAGCTTGGAAGTGTTTGTTATGCCATTTGTACATAATGGTTAGAGCGCCACCTAGTGGAACGACTAACTAATCATGAATGAATGAGTTGAAATGTTAGCTGGTGGTTAAATGCATGAATTCCATCAATGTGACATCAGATCGGAGGTGCTGGTTTTAGGTGTTGGGCGTGGCTCGACGCGCCGGGGGTGCGAGGGCCCTCATAACGCTGCTTGCAGCTTTAATTATTATTATTATTATTATTCAGGCGAAACAAGGGCCTTTTTGAGGGCCTAAACATGCTCAAAAACTCATGAAATTTTGCACACATGCCAGGTTTGGTGAAAAATTTTGTATTTTAATCGTTTTACATATGAGCACTGGGAAATGGCTCTAGAGCGCCACCTATGCCTTGTTAAATGCAGCCCTACGACCACATGGTTTGAGCTACATGTATGAAATTTGGCACACATGTGTATCATGCCAAGACGAACAAAAAAGTCTGTGGGCCCATTGACGCAAACCCAACAGGAAGTCCGCCATTTGGAAGAGAAGGTGACATTTTGGCTCTAATTTTGCCATTTCCATGCCTCGAACTTTTGCGAACTCCTCCTTGGGGTTTCATTTCATAACCTTCAAATTTGGACAGTGTCAACTACACCCTTGTGCCATGTTAAATTGCGGAGCTTTTGAGTTTTCACAATACTATGAGGCCGTGGCGCCATGGCGAATTTCGATGACTCGCCATCAAAATCTTATTGCCTCTCATTTTGTCATACATTTTCTGACCTTGACCAAAGTGAACACATATGATAAGGCTCCACCCCTGAACATATTTCAACTGCCATATTTGACCTCAAGGACAGCGCCACCTAGTGGGAACAGGAAATGTCATGTTTTATACTTTGGGGTACAGTATAGTGATGGGTGACATCTGCAGCCTCAAATTTCTCCAGAAAAGCCTTAAGGAGTTGGTCTTGGGTTACAGTGAAAACTGTGACTTTTCGCAAAAGGGTGTGACCCCAGCAGCATGGCGAACTTTGATGTCACGCCATGAAGAAACAAATTAGTATAACTCAATGAAATCCAGTCTGATCAGTACCAGACTTTACAGGCATGATGACAGACCCGCCCTGAACAGATTGATGTGCCCATTGTCGGGAATACGGACAGCGCCACCTAGTGGGAACAGGAAATGTCATGGCTTTAATTTTGTTGTACTGATTTTCACAAGTTCATCGTGGCCACCTCAAAAGCGGTGAATATCACCATCAGTCCCTTGTGATGCTTCAGTGCAAAAATTGTGACTTTAAACTGAACGCCGCACCCTGGTGGCAACGCGGTTCACCATGAAAGATGAAGTGGCTTTTGAGGGGCTTGGAAAGTTTAAAAAGTCTTGAAATTTGGCGCACACCTCCAATGTGGTTAAGGATTTGTTGTTATGTGATCATTTTCATTGAATATCCCAAAATGGCTCCACAGCGCCCCCTACAAAATTTCAAAATCACAGCCCCTGCTCTGTGTTTTATGTATGAATCTGAAACCTGGTAGGCTTATAGGAGATATCAAGATGTACAAAAAAGTCTCTTGGAGCAATATCCCAAATCCAACAGGAAGTCAGCCATTTTAAAATTAATGTGCAATTTTGGCAACATTTTCCCCTCTTTTCAGGCATCGTTCTTTGACGAACTCCTCCAAGGGATTTCATCAGATTGGACCGATCTGCAGTTTGTGGAATCTAAAGACCTTTGTGATGTTAAATTGCGAAGCTTTTTACGTCCAGGGAAACGGGGTGGTTATGGCGGCACGTGGAGTTTCAATCACTCGCCAAAAAGCACTAATCTGCTGTCACTCAAAAACACAATGTCCAATCTCTCCCAAACGTCTCAGGTGTGATGAGACTCGAGCTCGGAAGTGTTTGTTATGCCATTTGTACATAATGGTTAGAGCGCCACCTAGTGGAACGACTAACTGATCATGAATGAATGAGTTGAAATGTTAGCTGGTGGTTAAATGCATGAATTCCATCAATGTGACATCAGATCGGACGTGCTGGTTTTAGGTGTTGGGCGTGGCTCGACGCGCCGGGGGTGCGAGGGCCCTCATAACGCTGCTTGCAGCTTTAATTATTATTAGGGCCCGAGCACCGAGAGTGCGAAGGCCCTATTGTATCTGCTCCGTTTCTTATTATTATTATTATTATTATTATTATTATTATTATTATTATTCAGGCGAAACAAGGGCCTTTTTGAGGGCCTAAACATGCTCAAAAACTCATGAAATTTTGCACACATGCCAGGTCTGGTGAAAAATTTTGTATTTTAATGGTTTTACATATGAGCACTGGGAAATGGCTCTAGAGCGCCACCTATGCCTTGTTAAATGCAGCCCTACGACCACATCGTTTGGGCTACATGTATGAAATTTGGCACACATGTGTAACATGCCAAGACAAACAAAAAAGTCAGTGGGCCCATTGACGCAAACCCAACAGGAAGTCCGCCATTTGGAAGAGAAGGTGACATTTTGGCTCTAATTTTGCCATTTCCATGCCTCGAACTTTTGCGAACTCCTCCTTGGGGTTTGATTTCATAACCTTCATATTTGGTCAGTGTCAACTACACCCTTGTGCCATGTTAAATTGCGGAGCTTTTGAGTTTTCACAATACTATGAGGCCGTGGCGCCATGGCGAATTTCGATGACTCGCCATCAAAATCTTATTGCCTCTCATTTTGTCATACATTTTCTGACCTTGACCAAAGTGAACACATATGATAAGGCTCCACCCCTAAACATATTTCAACTGCCATATTTGACATCAAGGACAGCGCCACCTAGTGGGAACAGGAAATGTCATGTTTTACACTTTGGGGTACAGTATAGTGATGGGTGACATCTGCAGCCTCAAATTTCTCCAGAAAAGCCTTAAGGAGTTGGTCTTGGGTTACAGTGAAAACTGTGACTTTTCGCAAAAGGGTGTGACCCCAGCAGCATGGCGAACTTTGATGTCACGCCATGAAGAAACAAATTAGTATAACTCAATGAAATCCAGTCTGATCAGTACCAGACTTTACAGGCATGATGACAGACCCGCCCTGAACAGATTGATGTGCCCATTGTCGGGAATACGGACAGCGCCACCTAGTGGGAACAGGAAATGTCATGGCTTTAATTTTGTTGTACTGATTTTCACAGGTTCATCGTGGCCACCTCAAAAGCGGTGAATATCACCATCAGTCCCTTGTGATGCTTCAGTGCAAAAATTGTGACTTTAAACTGAACGCCGCACCCTGGTGGCAACGCTGTTCACCATGAAAGATGAAGTGGCTTTTGAGGGGCTTGGAAAGTTTAAAAAGTCTTGAAATTTGGCGCACACCTCCAATGTGGTTAAGGCTTTGTTGTTATGTGATCATTTTCATTGAATATCCCAAAATGGCTCCACAGCGCCCCCTACAAAATTTCAAAATCACAGCCCCTGCTCTGTGTTTTATGTATGAGTCTGAAACCTGGTAAGCTTATAGGAGATATCAAGATGTACAAAAAAGTCTCTTGGAGCAATATCCCAAATCCAACAGGAAGTCAGCCATTTTAAAATTAATGTGCAATTTTGGCAACATTTTCCACTCTTTTCAGGCATCGTTCTTTGACGAACTCCTCCAAGGGATTTCATCAGATTGGACCGATCTGCAGTTTGTGGAATCTAAAGACCTTTGTGATGTTAAATTGCGAAGCTTTTTACGTCCAGGGAAACGGGGTGGTTATGGCGGCACGTGGAGTTTCAATCACTCGCCAAAAAGCAGTAATCTGCTGTCACTCAAAAACACAATGTCCAATCTCTCCCAAACGTCTCAGGTGTGATGAGACTCGAGCTTGGAAGTGTTTGTTATGCCATTTGTACATAATGGTTAGAGCGCCACCTAGTGGAACGACTAACTAATCATGAATGAATGAGTTGAAATGTTAGCTGGTGGTTAAATGCATGAATTCCATCAATGTGACATCAGATCGGACGTGCTGGTTTTAGGTGTTGGGCGTGGCTCGACGTGCCGGGGGTGCGAGGGCCCTCATAACGCTGCTTGCAGCTTTAATTATTATTATTATTATTATTATTATTATTCAGGCGAAACAAGGGCCTTTTTGAGGGCCTAAACATGCTCAAAAACTCATGAAATTTTGCACACATGCCAGGTCTGGTGAAAAATTTTGTATTTTAATGGTTTTACATATGAGCACTGGGAAATGGCTCTAGAGCGCCACCTATGCCTTGTTAAATGCAGCCCTACGACCACATCGTTTCAGCTACATGTATGAAATTTGGCACACATGTGTATCATGCCGAGTCGAACAAAAAAGTCTGTGGGCCCATTGATGCAAACCCAACAGGAAGTCCGCCATTTGGAAGAGAAGGTGACATTTTGGCTCTAATTTTGCCATTTCCATGCCTCGAACTTTTGCGAACTCCTCCTTGGGATTTGGTTGTATAAGCTTCATCTTTGGTCAGTGTCAACTACACACCTGGGCCATGTTAAATTGCGGAGCTTTTGAGTTTTCACAATACTATGAGGCCGTGGCGCCATGGCGAATTTCGATGACTCGCCATCAAAATCTTATTGCCTCTCATTTTGTCATACATTTTCTGACCTTGACCAAAGTGAACACATATGATAAGGCTCCACCCCTGAACATATTTCAAGTGCCATATTTGACATCAAGGACAGCGCCACCTAGTGGGAACAGGAAATGTCCTGTTTTACACTTTGGGGTACAGTATAGTGATGGGTGACACCTGCAGCCTCAAATTTCTCCAGGAAAGCCTGAAGGAGTTGGTCTTGGGTTACAGTGAAAACTGTGAGTTTTCGCGAAAGGGTGTGACCCCAGCAGCATGGCGAACTTTCATGTCTCGCCATGAAGAAACAAATTAGTATAACTCAATGAAATCCAGTCTGTTCAGTACCAGACTTTACAGGCATGATGTCAGACCCGCCCTGAACAGATTGATGTGCCCATTGTCGGAAATACGGACAGCGCCACCTAGTGGCAACAGGAAATGTCATGGCTTTAATTTTGTTGTACTGATTTTCACAGGTTCATCGTGGCCACCTCAAAAGCGGTGAATATCACCATCAGTCCCTCGTGATGCTTCAGTGCAAAAATTGTGACTTTAAACTGAACGGCGCACCCTGGTGGCAACGCTGTTCACGATGAAAGATGAAGTGGCTTTTGAGGGTCTTGGCAAGTTTATAGAGGCTTGAAATTTGGCACACACCTCCAATGTGACGAAGGCTTTGTTGTTATGTGATCATTTTCATTGAATATCCCAAAATGGCTCCACAGCGCCCCCTACAAAATTTCAAAACCACAGCCCCAGCTCTGTGTTTTATGTATGAATCTGAAACCTGGTAGGCTTATAGGAGATATCAAGATGTACAAAAAAGTCTCTTGGAGCAATATCCCAAATCACACAGGAAGTCAGCCATTTTAAAATTAATGTGCAATTTTGGCAACATTTTCCCCTCTTTTCAGGCACCGTGCTTTGACGTACTCCTCCAAGGGATTTCATCAGATTGATGCAATCTCCAGTGTGTGGAATCTAAAGACCTTTGTGATGTTAAATTGCGAAGCTTTTTACGTTCAGGGAAACGGGATGGTTATGGCGGCACTTAGAGTTTGAATCACTCTCCAAAAAGCAATAATCTGCTGTCACTCAAAAACACAATGTCCAATCTCTCCCAAACGTCCCAGGTGTGATGAGACTCGAGCTCGGAAATGTTTGTTATGCCATTTGTACATAATGGTTAGAGCGCCACCTAGTGGAACGACTAACTAATCATGAATGAATGAGTTGAAATGTTAGCTGGTGGTTAAATGCATGAATTCCATCAATGTGACATCAGATCGGAGGTGCTGGTTTTAGGTGTTGGGCTTGGCTCGACGTGCCGGGGGTGCGAGGGCCCTCATAACGCTGCTTGCAGCTTTAATTATTAGGGCCCGAGCACCGAGAGTGCGAAGGCCCTATTGTATCTGCTCCGTTTCTTATTATTATTATTAGGGCCCGAGCACCGAGAGTGCGAAGGCCCTATTGTATCTGCTCCGTTTCTTATTATTAGGGCCCGAGCACCGAGAGTGCGAAGGCCCTATTGTATCTGCTCCGTTTCTTATTATTATTATTAGGGCCCGAGCACTGAGAGTGCGAAGGCCCTATTGTATCTGCTCCGTTTCTTATTATTATTATTAGGGCCCGAGCACCGAGAGTGCGAAGGCCCTATTGTATCTGCTCCGTTTCTTATTATTATTAGGGCCCGAGCACCGAGAGTGCGAAGGCCCTATTGTATCTGCTCCGTTTCTTATTATTATTAGGGCCCGAGCACTGATAGTGCGAAGGCCCTATTGTAATTGCTCTGTTTATTATTATTATTATTATTATTAGGGCCCGAGCACCGAGAGTGCGAAGGCCCTATTGTATCTGCTCCGTTTCTTATTATTATTATTATTATTATTATTATTATTATTATTATTATTATTATTATTATTCACCCCAAACAAGGGCCTTTTTGAGGGCCTAAACATGCTCAAAAACTCATGAAATTTTGCACACATGCCAGGTCTGGTGAAAAATTTTGTATTTTAATGGTTTTACATATGAGCACTGGGAAATGGCTCTACAGCGCCACCTATGCCTTGTTAAATGTAGCCCTACGACCACATCGTTTGAGCTACATGTATGAAATTTGGCACACATGTGTATCATGCCAAGACGAACAAAAAAGTCAGGGGCCCATTGACGCAAACCCAACAGGAAGTCCGCCATTTGGAAGAGAAGGTGACATTTTGGCTCTAATTTTGCCATTTCCATGCCTCGAACTTTAACGAACTCCTCCTTGGGATTTGGTCCTATAAGCTTCAAATTTGGACAGTGTCAACTACACCCTTGTGCCATGTTAAATTGCGGAGCTTTTGAGTTTTCACAATAGTATGAGGCCGTGGCGCCATGGCGAATTTTGATGACTCGCCATGAAAATCTTATTGCCTCTCATTTTGTCATACATGTTCCGATCTGGACCAAAGAGCACACATATGATAAGGCTCCACCCCTGAACATATTTCAACTGCCATATTTGACATCAAGGACAGCGCCACCTAGTGGGAACAGGAAATGTCATGTTTTACACTTTGGGGTACAGTATTGTGATGGGTGACATCTGCAGCCTCAAATTTCTCCAGGAAAGCCTTAAGGAGTTGGTCTTGGGTTACAGTCAAAACTGTGACTTTTCACGAAAGGGTGTGACCCCAGCAGCATGGCGAACTTTGATGTCACGCCATGAAGAAACAAATTAGTATAACTCAATGAAATCCAGTCTGATCAGTACCAGACTTTACAGGCATGATGTCAGACCCGCCCTGAACAGATTGATATGCCCATTGTCAGAAATACGGACAGCGCAACCTAGTGGCGACAGGAAATGTCATGGCTTTAACTTTGTTGTACTGATTTTCACAGGTTGATCGTGGCCACCTCAAAAGCGGTGAATATCACCATCAGTCCCTCGTGATGCTTCAGTGCAAAAATTGTGACTTTAAACTGAACGGCGCACCCTGGTGGCAACGCGGTTCATCATGAAAGATGAAGTGGCTTTTGAGGGGCTTGGAAAGTTTATAGAGGCTTGAAATTTGGCACACACCTCCAAATGGATGAAGGCATTGTGGTTATGTAACCATTTTCCTTGAATAGCGCAAAATGGCTCCACAGCGCCCCCTACAGTATTTCAAAACATCAGCCCCTGCTCTGTGTTTCATCTATGAGTCTGACACTTGGTAAGCTTGTGTAAGATATCAAGGTGTACAAAAAAGTCTCTTGGAGCAATATCCCAAATCCAACAGGAAGTCAGCCATTTTAAAATTAATGTGTAATTTTGATGACATTTTCCCCCCTTTTCAGGCCTCATACTTTGACGAACTCCTCCAAGGGATTTCATCATATTGAAGCATTCTTCAGTGTGTAGAATCTAAAGACCTTTGTGATGTTAAATTGCGAAGCTTTTTCCGTTCAGGGAAACGGGGTGGTCATGGCGGCACGTAGAGTTTCAATCACTCGCAAAAAGCAGTAATCTGCTGTCACTCAAAATCAAAATGTCCAAACTCTCCCAAAGGTCTCCCAAAGGTCTCCCAAAGGTCGCAGGCGTGATGAGACTCGAGCTCGGAAATGTTTGTTATGCCATTTGTCAGTAATGGTTAGAGCGCCACCTAGTGGGACGAGTATAATGATGATTGAATGAGATGAAATGTTAACTGGTGGTTAAATGCATGAATTCCATCAATGTGACATCAGATCGGAGGTGCTGGTTGTAGGTGTTGGGCGTAGCTCGACGCGATGGGGTGCGAGGGCCCTCATAACGCTGCTTGCAGCTTTAATTATTATTATTATTATTATTAGGGCCCGAGCACTGAGAGTGCGAAGGCCCTATTGTATCTGCTCCGTTTCTTATTATTATTATTATTATTATTATTCACCCCAAACAAGGGCCTTTTTGAGGGCCTAAACATGCTCAAAAACTCATGAAATTTTGCACACATGCCAGGTCTGGTGAAAAATTTTGTATTTTAATGGTTTTACATATGAGCACTGGGAAATGGCTCTACAGCGCCACCTATGCCTTGTAAAATGCAGCCCTACGACCACATCGTTTGGGCTACATGTATGAAATTTGGCACACATGTGTATCATGCCAAGACGAACAAAAAAGTCAGTGGGCCCATTGACGCAAACCCAACAGGAAGTCCGCCATTTGGACGTGAAGGTGACATTTTGGCTCTAATTTTGCCGTTTCCATGCCTCGAACTTTTACGAACTCCTCCTTGGGATTTGGTCGTATAAGCTTCATCTTTGGTCAGTTTCAACTACACACCTGGGCCATGTTAAATTGCGGAGCTTTTGAGTTTTCACAATACCATGAGGCCGTGGCGCCACGGCGAATTTCGATGACTCGCCATGAAAATCTTATTGCCTCTCATTTTGTGATACATTTTCTGACCTTGACCAAAGTGAACACATATGATAAGGCTCCACCCCTGAACATATTTCAACTGCCATATTTGACACCAGGGACAGCGCCACCTAGTGGGAACAGGAAATGTCATGTTTTACACTTTGGGGTACAGTATTGTGATGGGTGACATCTGCAGCCTTAAATTTCTCCAGAAAAGCCTTAAGGAGTTGGTCTTGGGTTACAGTGAAAACTGTGAGTTTTCGCGAAAGGGTGTGACCCCAGCGGCATGGCGAACTTTGATGTCACGCCATGAAGAAACAAATTAGTATAACTCAATGAAATCCAGTCTGATCAGTACCAGACTTTACAGGCATGATGTCAGACCCGCCCTGAACAGATTGATGTGCCCATTGTCGGAAATACGGACAGCGCCACCTAGTGGCAACAGGAAATGTCATGGCTTTAATTTTGTTGTACTGATTTTCACAGGTTCATCGTGGCCACCTCAAAAGCGGTGAATATCACCATCAGTCCCTCGTGATGCTTCAGTGCAAAAATTGTGACTTTAAACTGAACGGCGCACCCTGGTGGCAACGCGGTCCACCATGAAAGATGAAGTGGCTTTTGAGGGGCTTGGAAAGTGTATAGAGGCTTGAAAGTTGGCACACACCTCCAAATGTATGAAGGCTTTGTTGTTATGTGATCATTTTCATTGAATAGCGCAAAATGGCTCCACAGCGCCCCCTACAATATTTCAAAACATCAGCCCCAGCTCTGTGTTTCATCTATGAGTCTGAAACCTGGTAAGCTTATGGAAAATATCAAGATGTACAAAAAAGTCTCTTGGAGCAATATCCCAAATCCAACAGGAAGTCAGCCATTTTAAAATTCATGTGTAATTTTGGCGACATTTTCCCCTCTTTTCAGGCTTCATACTTTGACGAACTCCTCCAAGGGATTTCATCATATTGAACCATTCTCCAGTGTGTGGAATCTAAAGACCTTTGTGATGTTAAATTGCGAAGCTTTTTACGTTCAAGGAAACGGGGTGGTCATGGCGGCACGTGGAGTTTCAATCACTCGCCAAAAAGCAGTAATATGCTGTCACTCAAAGACACAAAGTCCAATCTTTCCCAAAGGTCGCAGGCGTGATGAGACTCGAGCTCGGAAATGTTTGTTATGCCCTTTGTCTATAATGGTTAGAGCGCCACCTAGTGGGACGACTATACTCATGGTTGAACCAAATGAAATGTTAACTGGTGGTTAAATGCATGAATTCCATCAATGTGACATCAGATCGGACGTGCTGGTTTCAGGTGTTGGGCATGGCTCGACACGTCGGGGGTGCGAGGGCCCTCATAACGCTGCTTGCAGCTTTAATTATTATTATTATTATTATTATTCCGGCAAATGAATTGGCCGTTTGAGGGCCTAAACATGCTCGAAAACTCATGAAATTTTGCACACGCGTCAGGTCTGGTGAAAATTTACGTATTTTAATGTTCCCAGACATGGCCAGGGAAAATTAGCTCAGTAGCGCCACCTAGAAAAATGAAAAACGCGAGCCCCCGGTATGGGTATGACCTACACGTTTGAACGTCGGTACACCTATATAACGTTGAGAGTCGAACAAAAAAGTCTATTATGGCAATGTCCTAAACCCAACAGGAAGTCCGCCATTTTGGATTGAAGGTGACATTTTGGGTCTGATTTTACCGTTTCCATGCCTTGTACTTTAACGAACTCCTCCTTGGGATTTGGTCCTATAAACTTCAAATTTGGACAGTGTCAACTACACCCTTGTGCCATGTTAAATTGCGGAGCTTTTGAGTTTTCACAATACTATGAGGCTGTGGCGCCATGGCGAATTTCGATGACTCGCCATGAAAATCTTATTGCCTCTCATTCTGTCATACATGTTCCGATCTGGACCAAAGAGCACACATATGATAAGGCTCCACCCCTGAACATATTTCAACTGCCATATTTGACATCAAGGACAGCGCCACCTAGTGGGAACAGGAAATGTCATGTTTTACACTTTGGGGTACAGTATTGTGATGGGTGACATCTGCAGCCTCAAATTTCTCCAGGAAAGCCTTAAGGAGTTGGTCTTGGGTTACAGTGAAAATTGTGAGTTTTCGCCAAAGGGTGTGACCCCAGCAGCATGGCGAACTTTGATGTCACGCCATGAAGAAACAAATTAGTATAACTCAATGAAATCCAGTCTGATCAGTACCAGACTTTACAGGCATGATGTCAGACCCGCCCTGAACAGATTGATGTGCCCATTGTCGGAAATACGGACAGCGCCACCTAGTGGCAACAGGAAATGTCATGGCTTTAATTTTGTTGTACTGATTTTCACAGGTTCATCGTGGCCACCTCAAAAGCGGTGAATATCACCATCAGTCCCTCGTGATGCTTCAGTGCAAAAATTGTGACTTTAAACTGAATGGCGCACCCTGGTGGCAACGCTGTTCACGATGAAAGATGAAGTGGCTTTTGAGGGGCTTGGAAAGTTTATAGAGGCCTGAAATTTGGCACACACCTCCAATGTGACGAAGGCTTTGTTGTTATGTGATCATTTTCATTGAATATCCCAAAATGGCTCCACAGCGCCCCCTACAAAATTTCAAAACCACAGCCCCAGCTCTGTGTTTTATGTATGATTCTGAAACCTGGTAAGCTTATAGGAGATATCAAGATGTACAAAAAAGTCTCTTGGTGCAATATCCCAAATCCAACAGGAAGTCAGCCATTTTAAAATTAATGTGTAATTTTGGCAACATTTTCCCCTCTTTCCAGGCACCGTTCTTTGACGAACTCCTCCATGGGATTTCATCATATTGAACCAATCTCCAGTGTGTGGAATCTAAAGACCTTTGTGATGTTAAATTGCGAAGCTTTTTACGTTCAGTGAAACGGGGTGGTTATGGTGGCACTTAGAGTTTGAATCACTCGCCAAAAAGCAGTAATCTGCTGTCACTCAAAAACACAATGTCCAATCTCTCCCAAAGCTCATAGGCGTGATGAGACTCGAGCTCGGAAATGTTTGTTATGCCATTTGTACATAATGGTTAGAGCGCCACCTAGTGGAACGACTAACTAATCATGAATGAATGAGTTGAAATGTTAGCTGGTGGTTAAATGCATGAATTCCATCAATGTGACATCAGATCGGAGGTGCTGGTTTTAGGTGTTGGGCTTGGCTCGACGCGCCGGGGGTGCGAGGGCCCTCGTAACGCTGCTTGCAGCTTTAATTATTATTATTATTATTATTATTATTATTATTATTATTATTATTCAGGCGAAACAAGGGCCTTTTTGAGGGCCTAAACATGCTCAAAAACTCATGAAATTTTGCACACATGCCAGGTCTGGTGAAAAATTTTGTATTTTAATGGTTTTACATATGAGCACTGGGAAATGGCTCTACAGCGCCACCTATGCCTTGTTAAATGCAGCCCTACGACCACATGGTTTGAGCTACATGTATGAAATTTGGCACACATGTGTATCATGCCAAGACGAACAAAAAAGTCTGTGGGCCCATTGACGCAAACCCAAAAGGAAGTCCGCCATTTGGAAGAGAAGGTGACATTTTGGCTCTAATTTTGCCATTTCCATGCCTCGAACTTTTGCGAACTCCTCCTTGGGGTTTCATTTCATAACCTTCATATTTGGTCAGTGTCAACTACACCCTTGTGCCATGTTAAATTGCGGAGCTTTTGAGTTTTCACAATACGGTGAGGCCGTGGCACCATGGCGAATTTCGATGACTCGCCATGAAAATCTTATTGCCTCTCATTCTGTCATACATGTTCCGATCTGGACCAAAGAGCACACATATGATAAGGCTCCACCCCTGAACATATTTCAACTGCCATATTTGACATTAAGGACAGCGCCACCTAGTGGGAACAGGAAATGTCATGTTTTACACTTTGGGGTACAGTATAGTGATGGGTGACATCTGCAGCCTCAAATTTCTCCAGGAAAGCCTTAAGGAGTTGGTCTTGGGTTACAGTGAAAACTGTGAGTTTTCGCGAAAGGGTGTGACCCCAGCAGCATGGCGAACTTTGATGTCACGCCATGAAGAAACAAATTAGTATAACTCAATGAAATCCAGTCTGATCAGTACCAGACTTTACAGGCATGATCTCAGACCCGCCCTGAACAGATTGATGTGCCCATTGTCAGAAATACGGACAGCGCCACCTAGTGGCAACAGGAAATATCATGGCTTTAATTTTGTTGTACTGATTTTCACAGGTTCATCGTGGCCACCTCAAAAGCGGTGAATATCCCCATCAGTCCCTCGTGATGCTTCAGTGCAAAAATTGTGACTTTAAACTGAACGGCGCACCCTGGTGGCAACGCTGTTCAACATGAAAGATGAAGTGGCTTTTGAGGGTCTTGGCAAGTTTATAGAGGCTTGAAATTTGGCACACACCTCCAATGTGATGGAGGCTTTGTTGGCATGTGATCATTTTCATTGAATAGTGCGAAATGGCTCCACAGCGCCCCCTACAAAATTTCAAAACCACAGCCCCAGCTCTGTGTTTTATGTATGAATCTGAAACCTGGTAGACTTATAGGAGATATCAAGATGTACAAAAAAGTCTCTTGGAGCAATATCCCAAATCCAACAGGAAGTCAGCCATTTTAAAATTAATGTGTAATTTTGGCGACATTTTCCCCTCTTTTCAGGCTTGATACTTTGACGAACTCCTCCAAGGGATTTCATCAGATTGGACCGATCTGAAGTTTGTGGAATCTAAAGACCTTTGTGATGTTAAATTGCGAAGCTTTTTACGTTCAGGGAAACGGAGTGGTCATGGCGGCACTTAGAGTTTCAATCACTCACCAAAAAGCAGTAATCTGCTGTCACTCAAAAACACAATATCCAATCTCTCCCAAACGTCGCAGGTGTGATGAGACTCGAGCTCGGAAATGTTTGTTATGCCATTTGTCGGTAATAGTTAGAGCGCCACCTAGTGGGACGACTATAATCATGGTTCAATGAGATGAAATGTTAGCTGGTGGTTAAATGCATGAATTCCATCAATGTGACATCACATCGGACGTGCTGGTTTTAGGTGTTGGGCGTGGCTCGACACGCCAGGGTGCGAGGGCCCTCATAACGCTGCTTGCAGCTTTAATTATTATTATTAGGGCCCGAGCACCGAGAGTGCGAAGGCCCTATTGTATCTGCTCCGTTTCTTATTATTATTATTATTATTATTATTATTATTATTAGGGCCCGAGCACTGAGAGTGCGAAGGCCCTATTGTATCTGCTCCGTTTCTTATTAGGGCCCGAGCACCGAGAGTGCGAAGGCCCTATTGTATCTGCTCCGTTTCTTATTATTATTATTATTATTATTATTATTATTATTATTCACCCCAAACAAGGGCCTTTTTGAGGGCCTAAACATGCTCAAAAACTCATGAAATTTTGCACACATGCCAGGTCTGGTGAAAAATTTTGTATTTTAATGGTTTTACATATGAGCACTGGGAAATGGCTCTACAGCGCCACCTATGCCTTGTTAAATGCAGCCCTACGACCACATCGTTTGAGCTACATGTATGAAATTTGGCACACATGTGTATCATGCCAAGACGAACAAAAAAGTCTGTGGGCCCATTGACGCAAACCCAACAGGAAGTCCGCCATTTGGAAGAGAAGGTGACATTTTGGCTCAAATTTTGCCATTTCCATGCCTTGTACTTTAACGAACTCCTCCTTGGGATTTGGTCCCATAAACTTCAAATTTGGACAGTGTCAACTACACCCTTGTGCCATGTTAAATTGCGGAGCTTTTGAGTTTTCACAATACTATGAGGCCGTGGCGCCATGGCGAATGTCGATGACTCGCCATGAAAATCTTATTGCCTCTCATTCTGTCATACATATTCCAATCTGGACCAAAGAGCACACATACGATAAGGCTCCACCCCTGAACATATTTCAACTGCCATATTTAAAATCAAGGACAGCGCCACCTAGTGGGAACAGGAAATGTCATGTTTTACACTTTGGGATACAGTATTGTGATGGGTAACATCTGCAGCCTCAAATTTCTCCAGGAAAGCCTTAAGGAGTTGGTCTTGGGTTACAGTGAAAACTGTGACTTTTCGCGAAAGGGTGTGACCCCAGCGGCATGGCGAACTTTGATATCTCGCCATGAAGAAACAAATTAGTATAACTAAATGAAATCCAGTCTGATCAGTACCAGACTTTACAGGCATGATGTCAGACCCGCCCTGAACAGATTGATGTGCCCATTGTCGGGAATACGCACAGCGCCACCTAGTGGCAACAGGAAATGTCATGCCTTTAATTTTGTTGTACTGATTTTCACAGGTTCATCGTGGCCACCTCAAAAGCGGTGAATATCACCATCAGTCCCTCGTGATGCTTCAGTGCAAAAATTGTGACTTTAAACTGAACGGCGCACCCTGGTGGCAACGCGGTTCACCATGAAAGATGAAGTGGCTTTTGAGGGTCTTGGAAAGTTTATAGAGGCTTGAAATTTGGCACACACCTCCAAATGGATGAAGGCTTTGTTGTCATGTGATCATTTTTATTGAATAGCGCGAAATTGCTCCACAGCGCCCCCTACAAAATTTCAAAACAACAGCCCCTGCTCTGTGTTTCATCTATGAGTCTGAAACCTGGTAAGCTTATGGAAAATATCAAGATGTACAAAAAAGTCTCTTGGAGCAATATCCCAAATCCAACAGGAAGTCAGCCATTTTAAAATTAATGTGCAATTTTGGCGACATTTTCCCCTCTTTTCAGGCTTCATACTTTGACGAACTCCTCCAAGGGATTTCATCATATTGAACCATTCTCCAGTGTGTGGAATCTAAAGACCTTTGTGATGTTAAATTGCGAAGCTTTTTACGTTCAGGGAAACGGGATGGTCATGGCGCCACGTGGAGTTTGAATCACTCGCCAAAAAGCAGTAATCTGCTGTCACTCAAAAACGCAATGTCCAATCTCTCCCAAAGGTCGCAGGCATGATGAGACTCAAGCTCGGAAATGTTTGTTATGCCATTTGTCATTAATGGTTAGAGCGCCACCTAGTGGGACGACTATAATCATGATTGAATGAGATGAATTGTTAGCTGTTGGTTAAATGCATGAATTCCATCAATGTGACATCAGATCGGACGTGCTGGTTTTAGGTGTTGGGTGTGGCTCGACACGCCGGGGGTGCGAGGGCCCTCATAACGCTGCTTGCAGCTTTAATTATTATTATTATTATTATTATTATTATTCACCCCAAACAAGGGCCTTTTTGAGGGCCTAAACATGCTCAAAAACTCATGAAATTTTGCACACATGCCAGGTCTGGTGAAAAATTTTGTATTTTAATGGTTTTACATATGAGCACTGGGAAATGGCTCTACAGCGCCACCTATGCCTTGTTAAATGCAGCCCTACGACCACATCGTTTGAGCTACATGTATGAAATTTGGCACACATGTGTATCATGCCAAGACGAACAAAAAAGTCTGTGGGCCCATTGACGCAAACCCAACAGGAAGTCCGCCATTTGGAAGAGAAGGTGACATTTTGGCTCTAATTTTGCTATTTCCATGCCTCGAACTTTTGCGAACTCCTCCTTGGGGTTTCATTTCTTAACCTTCAAATTTGGACAGTGTCAACTACACCCTTGTGCCATGTTAAATTGCGGAGCTTTTGAGTTTTCACAATACTATGAGGCCGTGGCGCCATGGCGAATTTCGATGACTCGCCATGAAAATCTTATTGCCTCTCATTTTGTCATACATTTTCTGACCTTGACCAAAGTGAACACATATGATAAGGCTCCACCCCTGAACATATTTCAACTGCCATATTTGACCTCAAGGACAGCGCCACCTAGTGGGAACAGGAAATGTCATGTTTTACACTTTGGGGTACAGTATAGTAATGGGTGACATCTGCAGCCTCAAATTTCTCCAGGAAAGCCTTAAGGAGTTGGTCTTGGGTTACAGTGAAAACTGTGAGTTTTCGCGAAAGGGTGTGACCCCAGCGGCATGGCGAACTTTGATGTCACGCCATGAAGAAACAAATTAGTATAACTCAATGAAATCCAGTCTGATCAGTACCAGACTTTACAGGCATGATGTCAGACCCGCCCTGAACAGATTGATGTGCCCATTGTCAGAAATACGGACAGCGCCACCTAGTGGCAACAGGAAATGTCATGGCTTTAATTTTGTTGTACTGATTTTCACAGGTTCATCGTGGCCACCTCAAAAGCGGTGAATATCACCATCAGTCCCTCGTGATTCTTCAGTGCAAAAATTGTGACTTTAAACTGAACGGCGCACCCTGGTGGCAACGCTGTTCACGATGAAAGATGAAGTGGCTTTTGAGGGTCTTGGCAAGTTTATAGAGGCTTGAAATTTGGCACACACCTCCAATGTCACGAAGGCTTTGTTGTTATGTGATCATTTTCATTGAATATCCCAAAATGGCTCCACAGCGCCCCCTACAAAATTTCAAAACCACAGCCCCAGCTCTGTGTTTTATGTATGAATCTGAAACCTGGTAGGCTTATAGGAGATATCAAGATGTACAAAAAAGTCTCTTGGAGCAATATCCCAAATCCAACAGGAAGTCAGCCATTTTAAAATTAATGTGCAATTTTGGCGACATTTTCTCCTCTTTTCAGGCTTCATACTTTGACGAACTCCTCCAAGGGATTTCATCATATTGAACCATTCTCCAGTGTGTGGAATCTAAAGACCTTTGTGATGTTAAATTGCGAAGCTTTTTACGTCCAGGGAAACGGGGTGGTCATGGCGGCACTTAGAGTTTGAATCACTCGCCAAAAAGCAGTAATCTGCTGTCACTCAAAAACACAATGTCCAATCTCTCCCAAACGTCTCAGGTGTGATGAGACTCGAGCTTGGAAGTGTTTGTTATGCCATTTGTCAGTAATGGTTAGAGCGCCACCTAGTGGGACGACTATAATGATGATTGAATGAGATGAAATGTTAGCTGGTGGTTAAATGCATGAATTCCATCAATGTGACATCAGATCGGAGGTGCTGGTTGTAGGTGTTGGCAGTGGCTCGACGCGATGGGGTGCGAGGGCCCTCATAACGCTGCTTGCAGCTTTAATTATTATTATTATTATTATTATTATTATTCACCCCAAACAAGGGCCTTTTTGAGGGCCTAAACATGCTCAAAAACTCATGAAATTTTGCACACATGCCAGGTCTGGTGAAAAATTTTGTATTTTAATGGTTTTACATATGAGCACTGGGAAATGGCTCTACAGCGCCACCTATGCCTTGTTAAATGCAGCCCTACGACCACATCGTTTGAGCTACATGTATGAAATTTGGCACACATGTGTATCATGCCAAGACGAACAAAAAAGTCTGTGGGCCCATTGACGCAAACCCAACAGGAAGTCCGCCATTTGGAAGAGAAGGTGACATTTTGGCTCTAATTTTGCCATTTCCATGCCTCGAACTTTTGCGAACTCCTCCTTGGGGTTTCATTTCATAACCTTCAAATTTGGACAGTGTCAACTACACCCTTGTGCCATGTTAAATTGCGGAGCTTTTGAGTTTTCACAATACTATGAGGCCGTGGCGCCATGGCGAATTTCGATGACTCGCCATGAAAATCTTATTGCCTCTCATTTTGTCATACATTTTCTGACCTTGACCAAAGTGAACACATATGATAAGGCTCCACCCCTGAACATATTTCAACTGCCATATTTGACACCAGGGACAGCGCCACCTAGTGGGAACAGGAAATGTCATGTTTTACACTTTGGGGTACAGTATAGTGATGGGTGACACCTGCAGCCTCAAATTTCTCCAGGAAAGCCTTAAGGAGTTGGTCTTGGGTTACAGTGAAAACTGTGACTTTTCGCAAAAGGGTGTGACCCCAGCAGCATGGCGAACTTTGATGTCACGCCATGAAGAAACAAATTAGTATAACTCAATGAAATCCAGTCTGATCAGTACCAGACTTTACAGGCATGATGTCAGACCCGCCCTGAACAGATTGACGTGCCCATTGTCGGAAATACGGACAGCGCCACCTAGTGGCCACAGGAAATGTCATGGCTTTAATTTTGTTGTACTGATTTTCCCAGGTTCATCGTGGCCACCTCAAAAGCGGTGAATATCACCATCAGTCCCTCGTGATGCTTCAGTGCAAAAATTGTGACTTTACACTGAACGGCGCACCCTGGTGGCAACGCGGTTCAACATGAAAGATGAAGTGGCTTTTGAGGGGCTTGGAAAGTTTATAGAGGCTTTAAATTTGGCACACACCCCCAAATGGATGAAGGCTTTGTTGTCATGTGATCATTTTCATTGAATAGCGCGAAATTGCTCCACAGCGCCCCCTACAAAGTTTCAAAATATCAGCCCCTGCTCTGTGTTTTATCTATGAGTCTGAAACTTGGTAAGCTCATGGAAGATATTAAGATGTACAAAAAAGTCTCTTGGAGCAATATCCCAAATCCAACAGGAAGTCAGCCATTTTAAAATTAATGTGTAATTTTGGCGACATTTTCCCCTCTTTTCAGGCTTCATACTTTGACGAACTCCTCCAAGGGATTTCATCAGATTGGACCGATCTGAAGTTTGTGGAATCTAAAGACCTTTGTGATGTTAAATTGCGAAGCTTTTTACGTTCAGGGAAACGGGGTGGTCATGGCGGCACTTAGAGTTTCAATCACTCGCCAAAAAGCAGTAATCTGCTGTCACTCAAAAACACAATATCCAATCTCTCCCAAACGTCGCAGGTGTGATGAGACTCGAGCTCGGAAATGTTTGTTATGCCATTTGTCAGTAATAGTTAGAGCGCCACCTAGTGGGACGACTATAATCATGGTTCAATGAGATGAAATGTTAGCTGGTGGTTAAATGCATGATTTCCATCAATGTGACATCACATTGGACGTGCTGGTTTTAGGTGTTGGGCGTGGCTCGACACGCCAGGGTGCGAGGGCCCTCATAACGCTGCTTGCAGCTTTAATTATTAGGGCCCGAGCACTGAGAGTGCGAAGGCCCTATTGTATCTGCTCCGTTTCTTATTATTATTATTATTATTATTATTATTATTATTCACCCCAAACAAGGGCCTTTTTGAGGGCCTAAACATGCTCAAAAACTCATGAAATTTTGCACACATGCCAGGTCTGGTGAAAAATTTTGTATTTTAATGGTTTTACATATGAGCACTGGGAAATGGCTCTAGAGCGCCACCTATGCCTTGTTAAATGCAGCCCTACGACCACATCGTTTGAGCTACATGTATGAAATTTGGCACCCATGTGTATCATGCCAAGACGAACAAAAAAGTCTGTGGGCCCATTGACGCAAACCCAACAGGAAGTCCGCCATTTGGAAGAGAAGGTGACATTTTGGCTCTAATTTTGCCATTTCCATGCCTCGAACTTTAACGAACTCCTCCTTGGGATTTGGTCCTATAAGCTTCAAATTTGGACAGTGTCAACTACACCCTTGTGCCATGTTAAATTGCGGAGCTTTTGAGTTTTCACAATAGTATGAGGCCGTGGCGCCATGGCGAATTTTGATGACTCGCCATGAAAATCTTATTGCCTCTCATTCTGTCATACATGTTCCGATCTGGACCAAAGAGCACACATATGATAAGGCTCCACCCCTGAACATATTTCAACTGCCATATTTGACATCAAGGACAGCGCCACCTAGTGGGAACAGGAAATGTCATGTTTTACACTTTGGGGTACAGTATTGTGATGGGTGACATCTGCAGCCTCAAATTTCTCCAGGAAAGCCTTAAGGAGTTGGTCTTGGGTTACAGTGAAAACTGTGACTTTTCACGAAAGGGTGTGACCCCAGCAGCATGGCGAACTTTGATGTCACGCCATGAAGAAACAAATTAGTATAACTCAATGAAATCCAGTCTGATCAGTACCAGACTTTACAGGCATGATGTCAGACCCGCCCTGAACAGATTGATATGCCCATTGTCGGAAATACGGACAGCGCCACCTAGTGGCAACAGGAAATGTCATGGCTTTAACTTTGTTGTACTGATTTTCACAGGTTGATCGTGGCCACCTCAAAAGCGGTGAATATCACCATCAGTCCCTCGTGATGCTTCAGTGCAAAAATTGTGAGTTTAAACTGAACGGCGCACCCTGGTGGCAACGCGGTTCATCATGAAAGATGAAGTGGCTTTTGAGGGGCTTGGAAAGTTTATAGAGGCTTGAAATTTGGCACACACCTCCAAATGGATGAAGGCATTGTTGTTTTGTAACCATTTTCCTTGAATAGCGCAAAATGGCTCCACAGCGCCCCCTACAAAATTTCAAAACCACAGCCCCAGCTCTGTGTTTTATGTATGAATCTGAAACCTGGTAGGCTTATAGGAGATATCAAGATGTACAAAAAAGTCTCTTGGAGCAATATCCCAAATCCAACAGGAAGTCAGCCATTTTAAAATTAATGTGTAATTTTGATGACATTTTCCCCCCTTTTCAGGCCTCATACTTTGACGAACTCCTCCAAGGGATTTCATCATATTGAAGCATTCTTCAGTGTGTAGAATCTAAAGACCTTTGTGATGTTAAATTGCGAAGCTTTTTCCTTTCAGGGAAACGGGGTGGTCATGGCGGCACGTAGAGTTTCAATCACTCGCAAAAAGCAGTAATCTGCTGTCACTAAAAAACACAATGTCCAATCTCTCCCAAAGGTCGCAGGTGTGATGAGACTCGAGCTTGGAAATGTTTGTTATGCTATTTGTCAATAATGGTTAGAGCGCCACCTAGTGGCATGACTATAATCCTGGTTGAATAAGATGAAATGTTAGCTGGTGATTAAAAGCATGAAATCCATCAATGTGACATCACATCGGACGTGCCGGTTTGAGGTGTTGGCAGTGGCTCGACGTGCCGGGGGTGCGAGGGCCCTCATAACGCTGCTTGCAGCTTTAATTATTATTATTATTATTATTTCGGCAAATGAATTGGCCGTTTGAGGGCCTAAACATGCTCGAAAACTCATGAAATTTTGCACACGCGTCAGGTCTGGTGAAAATTTACGTATTTTAATGTTCTCAGACATGGCCAGGGAAAATTAGCTCAGTAGCGCCACCTAGAAAAATGAAAAACGCGAGCCCCCGGTATGGGTATGACCTACATGTTTGAAAGTCGGTACACCTATATAATGTTCAGAGTCGAACAAAAAAGTCTATTATGGCAATGTCCTAAACCCAACAGGAAGTCCGCCATTTTGGATTGAAGGTGACATTTTGGCTCTGATTTTACCATTTCCATGCCTCGAACTTTGACGAACTCCTCCTTGGGGTTTGATTTCATAACCTTCATATTTGGTCAGTTCCAACTACACCCTTATGCCATGTTAAATTGCGGAGCTTTTGAGTTTTCACAATACCATGAGGCCGTGGCGCCATGGCGAATTTCGATGACTCGCCATGAAAATCTTATTGCCTCTCATTCTGTCATACATGTTCCGATCTGGACCAAACAGCACACATATGATAAGGCTCCACCCCTGAACATATTTCAACTGCCATATTTGACATCAAGGACAGCGCCACCTAGTGGGAACAGGAAATGTCATGTTTTACACTTTGGGGTACAGTATAGTGATGGGTGACATCTGCAGCCTCAAATTTCTCCAGGAAAGCCTTAAGGAGTTGGTCTTGGGTTACAGTGAAAACTGTGAGTTTTCGCGAAAGGGTGTGACCCCAGCAGCATGGCGAACTTTGATGTCACGCCATGAAGAAACAAATTAGTATAACTCAATGAAATCCAGTCTGATCAGTACCAGACTTTACACGCATGATGTCAGACCCACCCTGAACAGATTGATGTGCCCATTGTCGGAAATACGGACAGCGCCACCTAGTGGCAACAGGAAATGTCATGGCTTTAATTTTGTTGTACTGGTTTTCACAGGTTCATCGTGGCCACCTCAAAAGCGGTGAATATCACCATCAGTCCCTCATGATGCTTCAGTGCAAAAATTGTGACTTTAAACTGAACGGCGCACCCTGGTGGCAACGCTGTTCACCATGAAAAATGAAGTGGCTTTTGAGGGGCTTGGAAAGTTTATAGAGGCTTGAAATTTGGCACACACCTCCATTGTGCTTAAGGCTTTGTTGTTATGTGATCATTTTCATTGAATAGCGCAAAATGGCTCCACAGCGCCCCCTACAAAATTTCAAAACCACAGCCCCAGCTCTGTGTTTTATGTATGAGTCTGAAACCTGGTAAGCTTATAGGAGATATCAAGATGTACAAAAAAGTCTCTTGGAGCAATATCCCAAATCTAACAGGAAGTCAGCCATTTTAAAATTAATGTGTAATTTTTGTGACATTTTCCCCTCTTTTCAGGCACCGTTCTTTGACGAACTCCTCCAAGGGATTTCATCATATTGAACCAATCTCCAGTGTGTGGAATCTAAAGACCTTTGTGATGTTAAATTGCGAAGGTTTTTACGTTCAGGGAAACGGGGTGGTCATGGCGGCATGTGGAGTTTCAGTCACTCGCCAAAAAGCAGTAATCTGCTGTCACTCAAAATCAAAATGTCCAATATGTCCCAAAGGTCGCAGGCGTGATGAGACTCGAGCTCGGAAATGTTTGTTATGCCATTTGTCAGTAATGGTTAGAGCGCCACCTAGTGGGACGACTATAATCATGATTGAATGAGATGAAATGTTAGCTGGTGGTTGAATGCATGAATGTCATTAATGTGACATCAGATCGGAGGTGCTGGTTGTAGGTGTTGGGCGTAGCTCGACGCGATGGGGTGCGAGGGCCCTCATAACGCTGCTTGCAGCTTTAATTAGGGCCCGAGCACTGACAGTGCGAAGGCCCTATTGTAATTGCTCTGTTTATTATTATTATTATTATTATTATTATTATTATTATTATTATTATTATTATTATTATTATTATTATTATTCCGGCAAATGAATTGGCCGTTTGAGGGCCTAAACATACTCGAAAACTCATGAAATTTTGCACACGCGTCAGGTCTGGTGAAAATTTACGTATTTTAATGTTCCCAGACATGGCCAGGGAAAATTAGCTCAGTAGCGCCACCTAGAAAAATGAAAAACGCGAGCCCCCGGTATGGGTATGACCTACACGTTTGAAAGTCGGTACACCTATATAACGTTCAGAGTCGAACAAAAAAGTCTATTATGGCAATGTCCTAAACCCAACAGGAAGTCCGCCATTTTGGATTGAAGGTGACATTTTGGGTCTGATTTTACCGTTTCCATGCCTTGTACTTTAACGAACTCCTCCTTGGGATTTGGTCCTATAAACTTCAAATTTGGACAGTGTCAACTACACCCTTGTGCCATGTTAAATTGCGGAGCTTTTGAGTTTTCACAATACTATGAGGCCGTGGCGCCATGGCGAATTTCGATGACTCGCCATCAAAATCTTATTGCCTCTCATTCTGTCATACATGTTCCGATCTGGACCAAAGAGCACACATATGATAAGGCTCCACCCCTGAACATATTTCAACTGCCATATTTGACATCAAGGACAGCGCCACCTAGTGGGAACAGGAAATGTCATGTTTTACACTTTGGGGTACAGTATAGTGATGGGTGACATCTGCAGCCTCAAATTTCTCCAGGAAAGCCTTAAGGAGTTGGTCTTGGGTTACAGTGAAAACTGTGACTTTTCGCAAAAGGGTGTGACCCCAGCGGCGTGGCGAACTTTGATGTCACGCCATGAAGAAACAAATTAGTATAACTCAATGAAATCCAGTCTGATCAGTACCAGACTTTACAGGCATGATGTCAGACCCGCCCTGAACAGATTGATGTGCCCATTGTCGGAAATACGGACAGCGCCACCTAGTGGCAACAGGAAATGTCATGGCTTTAATTTTGTTGTACTGATTTTCACAGGTTCATCTTGGCCACCTCAAAAGCGGTGAATATCACCATCAGTCCCTCGTGATGCTTCAGTGCAAAAATTGTGACTTTAAACTGAACGGCGCACCCTGGTGGCAACGCTGTTCAACATGAAAGATGAAGTGGCTTTTGAGGGTCTTGGCAAGTTTATAGAGGCTTGAAATTTGGCACACACCTCCAAATGGATGAACGCTTTGTTGGCATGTGATCATTTTCATTGAATAGCGCGAAGTGGCTCCACAGCGCCCCCTACAAAATTTCAAAACCACAGCCCCTGCTCTGTGTTCTATGTATGATTCTGAAACCTGGTAAGCTTATAGGAGATATCAAGATGTACAAAAAAGTCTCTTGGTGCAATATCCCAAATCCAACAGGAAGTCAGCCATTTTAAAATTAATGTGTAATTTTGGCAACATTTTCCCCTCTTTCCAGGCACCGTTCTTTGACGAACTCCTCCAAGGGATTTCATCATATTGAACCAATCTCCAGTGTGTGGAATCTAAAGACCTTTGTGATGTTAAATTGCGAAGCTTTTTACGTTCAGTGAAACGGGGTGGTTATGGTGGCACTTAGAGTTTGAATCACTCGCCAAAAAGCATTAATCTGCTGTCACTCAAAAACACAATGTCCAATCTCTCCCAAACGTCTCAGGTGTGATGAGACTCGAGCTCGGAAGTGATTGTTATGCCATTTGTACATAATGGTTAGAGCGCCACCTAGTGGAACGACTAACTAATCATGAATGAATGAGTTGAAATGTTAGCTGGTGGTTAAATGCATGAATTCCATCAATGTGACATCAGATCGGAGGTGCTGGTTTTAGGTGTTGGGCTTGGCTCGACGCGCCGGGGGTGCGAGGGCCCTCATAACGCTGCTTGCAGCTTTAATTATTATTATTATTATTATTATTCAGGCGAAACAAGGGCCTTTTTGAGGGCCTAAACATGCTCAAAAACTCATGAAATTTTGCACACATGCCAGGTCTGGTGAAAAATTTTGTATTTTAATGGTTTTACATATGAGCACTGGGAAATGGCTCTAGAGCGCCACCTATGCCTTGTTAAATGCAGCCCTACGACCACATCGTTTGAGCTACATGTATGAAATTTGGCACACATATGTATCATGCCAAGACGAACAAAAAAGTCTGTGGGCCCATTGACGCAAACCCAACAGGAAGTCCGCCATTTGGAAGAGAAGGTGACATTTTGGCTCAAATTTTGCCATTTCCATGCCTCGAACTTTTGCGAACTCCTCCTTGGGGTTTCATTTCATAACCTTCAAATTTGGACAGTGTCAACTACACCCTTGTGCCATGTTAAATTGCGGAGCTTTTGAGTTTTCACAATACGGTGACGCCGTGGCGCCATGGCGAATTTCGATGACTCGCCATGAAAATCTTATTGCCTCTCATTTTGTCATACATTTTCTGACCTTGACCAAAGTGAACACATATGATAAGGCTCCACCCCTGAACATATTTCAACTGCCATATTTGACACCAGGTACAGCGCCACCTAGTGGGAACAGGAAATGTCATGTTTTACACTTTGGGGTACAGTATTGTGATGGGTGACATCTGCAGCCTCAAATTTCTCCAGGAAAGCCTTAAGGAGTTGGTCTTGGGTTACAGTGAAGACTGTGACTTTTCACGAAAGGGTGTGACCCCAGCAGCATGGCGAACTTTGATGTCACGCCATGAAGAAACAAATTAGTATAACTCAATGAAATCCAGTCTGATCAGTACCAGACTTTACAGGCATGATGTCAGACCCGCCCTGAACAGATTGATGTGCCCATTGTCGGAAATATGGACAGCGCCACCTAGTGGCAACAGGAAATGTCATGGCTTTAACTTTGTTGTACTGATTTTCACAGGTTCATCGTGGCCACCTCAAAAGCGGTGAATATCACCATCAGTCCCTCGTGATGCTTCAGTGCAAAAATTGTGACTTTAAAATGAACGGCGCACCCTGGTGGCAACGCGGTTCATCATGAAAGATGAAGTGGCTTTTGAGGGGCTTGGAAAGTTTATAGAGGCTTGAAATTTGGCACACACCTCCAAATGGATGAAGGCATTGTTGTTATGTAACCATTTTCCTTGAATAGCGCAAAATGGCTCCACAGCGCCCCCTACAATATTTCAAAACATCAGCCCCTGCTCTGTGTTTCATCTATGAGTCTGACACTTGGTAAGCTTGTGTAAGATATCAAGATGTACAAAAAAGTCTCTTGGAGCAATATCCCAAATCCAACAGGAAGTCAGCCATTTTAAAATTAATGTGCAATTTTGGCAACATTTTCCCCTCTTTTCAGGCCTCATACTTTGACGAACTCCTCCAAGGGATTTCATCATATTGAAGCATTCTTCAGTGTGTGGAATCCAAAGACCTTTGTGTTGTTAAATTGCGAAGCTTTTTACGTCCAGGGAAACGGGGTGGTTATGGCGGCACTTAGAGTTTGAATCACTCGCCAAAAAGCAGTAATCTGCTGTCACTCAAAAACACAATGTCCAATCTCTCCCAAACGTCTCAGGTGTGATGAGACTCGAGCTTGGAAGTGTTTGTTATGCCATTTGTACATAATGGTTAGAGCGCCACCTAGTGGAACGACTAACTAATCATGAATGAATGAGTTGAAATGTTAGCTGGTGGTTAAATGCATGAATTCCATCAATGTGACATCAGATCGGAGGTGCTGGTTTTAGGTGTTGGGCGTGGCTCGACGCGCCGGGGGTGCGAGGGCCCTCATAACGCTGCTTGCAGCTTTAATTATTATTATTATTATTATTATTTCGGCAAATGAATCGGCCTTTTGAGGACCTAAACATGCTCGAAAACTCATGAAATTTTGCACACGCGTCAGGTCTGGTGAAAATTTACGTATTTTAATGTTCTCAGACATGGCCAGGGAAAATTAGCTCAGTAGCGCCACCTAGAAAAATGAAAAATGCGAGCCCCCGGTATGGGTATCACCTACATGTTTGAAAGTCGGTACACCTATATAACGTTCAGAGTCGAACAAAAAAGTCTATTATGGCAATGTCCTAAACCCAACAGGAAGTCCGCCATTTTGGATTGAATGTGACATTTTGGCTCTAATTTTGCCATTTCCATGCCTCGAACTTTAACGAACTCCTCCTTGGGGTTTGATTTCATAACCTTCATATTTGGTCAGTGCCAACTACACCCTTATGCCATGTTAAATTGCGGAGCTTTTGAGTTTTCACAATACCATGAGGCCGTGGCGCCACGGCGAATTTCGATGACTCGCCATGAAAATCTTATTGCCTCTCATTCTGTCATACATTTTCTGACCTTGACCAAAGTGAACACATATGATAAGGCTCCACCCCTGAACATATTACAACTGCCATATTTTACATCAGGGACAGCGCCACCTAGTGGGAACAGGAAATGTCATGTTTTACACTTTGGGGTACAGTATTGTGATGGGTGACATCTGCAGCCTCAAATTTCTCCAGGAAAGCCTTAAGGAGTTGGTCTTGGGTTACAGTGAAAACTGTGACTTTTCGCAAAAGGGTGTGACCCCAGCAGCATGGCGAACTTTGATGTCACGCCATGAAGAAAGAAATTAGTATAACTCAATGAAATCCAGTCTGATCAGTACCAGACTTTACAGGCATGATGTCAGACCCACCCTGAACAGATTGATGTGCCCATTGTCGGAAATACGGACAGCGCCACCTAGTGGCAACAGGAAATGTCATGGCTTTAATTTTGTTGTACTGATTTTCACAGGTTCATCGTGGCCACCTCAAAAGCGGTGAATATCAACATCAGTCCCTCGTGATGCTTCAGTGCAAAAATTGTGACTTTAAAGTGAACGGCGCACTCTGGTGGTAACGCGGTTCACCATGAAAGATGAAGTGGCTTTTGAGGGGCTTGGAAAGTTTATAGAGGCTTGGAATTTGGCACACACCTCCAAATGGATGAAGGCTTTGTTGTCATGTGATCATTTTCATTGAATAGCGCGAAATTGCTCCACAGCGCCCCCTACAAAATTTCAAAACAACAGCCCCTGCTCTGTGTTTCATCTATGAGTCTGAAACCTGGTAAGCTTATGGAAAATATCAAGATGTACAAAAAAGTCTCTTGGAGCAATATCCCAAATCCAACAGGAAGTCAGCCATTTTAAAATTAATGTGTAATTTTGGCAACATTTTCCCCTCTTTTCAGGCTTCATACTTTGACGAACTCCTCCAAGGGATTTCATCATATTGAACCATTCTCCAGTGTGTGGAATCTAAAGACCTTTGTGATGTTAAATTGCGAAGCTTTTTACGTTCAGGGAAACGGGGTGGTCATGGCGGCACGTAGAGTTTCAATCACTCGCCAAAAAGCAGTAATCTGCTGTCACTCAAAAACACAATGTCCAATCTCTCCCAAAGCTCATAGGCGTGATGAGACTCGAGCTCGGAAATGTTTGTTATGCCATTTTTACATAATGGTTAGAGCCCCACCTAGTGGAACGACTAACTAATCATGAATGAATGAGTTGAAATGTTAGCTGGTGGTTAAATGCATGAATTCCATCAATGTGACATCAGATCGGACGTGCTGGTTTTAGGTGTTGGGCGTGGCTCGACGCGCCGGGGGTGCGAGGGCCCTCATAACGCTGCTTGCAGCTTTAATTAGGGCCCGAGCACCGAGAGTGCGAAGGCCCTATTGTATCTGCTCCGTTTCTTATTATTATTATTATTATTATTATTATTATTATTATTATTATTATTATTATTATTATTATTATTCAGGCAAAACAAGGGCCTTTTTGAGGGCCTAAACATGCTCAAAAACTCATGAAATTTTGCACACATGCCAGGTCTGGTGAAAAATTTTGTATTTTAATGGTTTTACATATGAGCACTGGGAAATGGCTCTACAGCGCCACCTATGCCTTGTTAAATGCAGCCCTACGACCACATCGTTTGAGCTACATGTATGAAATTTGGCACACATGTGTATCATGCCAAGACGAACAAAAAAGTCTGTGGGCCCATTGACGCAAACCCAACAGGAAGTCCGCCATTTGGAAGAGAAGGTGACATTTTGGCTCTAATTTTGCCATTTCCATGCCTCGAACTTTTGCGAACTCCTCCTTGGGGTTTGATTTCATAACCTTCATATTTGGTCAGTGTCAACTACACCCTTGTGCCATGTTAAATTGCAGAGCTTTTGAGTTTTCACAATACGGTGAGGCCGTGGCGCCATGGCGAATTATGATGACTCGCCATGAAAATCTTATTGCCTCTCATTCTGTCATAGATTTTCTGACCTTGACCAAAGTGAACACATATGATAAGGCTCCACCCCTGAACATATTTCAACTGCCATATTTGACACCAGGGACAGCGCCACCTAGTGGGAACAGGAAATGTCATGTTTTACACTTTGGGCTACAGTATAGTGATGGGTGACATCTGCAGCCTCAAATTTCTCCAGGAAAGCCTTAAGGAGTTGGTCTTGGGTTACAGTGAAAACTGTGACTTTTCGCCAAAGGGTGTGACCTCAGCGGCATGGCGAACTTTGATGTCACGCCATGAAGAAACAAATTAGTATAACTCAATGAAATCCAGTCTGATCAGTACCAGACTTTACAGTCATGATGTCAGACCCACCCTGAACAGATTGATGTGCCCATTGTCGGGAATATGTACAGCGCCACCTAGTGGCAACAGGACATGTCATGTCTTACACTTTGTTGTACTGATTTTCACAGGTTCATCGTGGACACCTCAAAAGCGGTGAATATCACCATCAGTCCTTCGTGATGGTTCAGTGCGAAAATTGTGACTTTAAACTGAATGGCGCACCCTGGTGGCAGCGCAGTTCACCATGAAAGATGAAGTTGCTTTTGAGGGGCTTGGAAAGTTTATAGAGGCTTTAAATTTGGCGCACACCTCCAATGTGACGAAGGCTTTGTTGTTATGTGACCATTTTCCTTGAATAGCGCAAAATGGCTCCATGGCGCCCCCTACAAAATTCCAAAATATCAGCCCCTGCTCTGTGTTTTATCTATGAGTCTGAAACTTGGTAAGCTCATGGAAGATATTAAGATGTACAAAAAAGCCTCTTGGAGCAATATCCCAAATCCAACAGGAAGTCAGCCATTTTAAAATGAATGTGCAATTTTGGCGACATTTTCCCCTCTTTTCAGGCACCGTACTTTGACGAACTCCTCCAAGGGATTTCATCAGATTGGACCGATCTGCACCTTGTGGAATCTAAAGACCTTTGTGATGTTAAATTGCGAAGCTTTTTACGTTCAGGGAAACGGGGTGGTTATGGCGGCACTTAGAGTTTGAATCACTCGCCAAAAAGCAGTAATCTGCTGTCACTCAAAAACACAATGTCCAATCTCTCCCAAACGTCTCAGGTGTGATGAGACTCGAGCTTGGAAGTGTTTGTTATGCCATTTGTACATAATGGTTAGAGCGCCACCTAGTGGAACGACTAACTAATCATGAATGAATGAGTTGAAATGTTAGCTGGTGGTTAAATGCATGAATTCCATCAATGTGACATCAGATCGGACGTGCTGGTTTTAGGTGTTGGGCGTGGCTCGACGTGCCGGGGGTGCGAGGGCCCTCATAACGCTGCTTGCAGCTTTAATTATTATTATTATTATTCAGGCAAAACAAGGGCCTTTTTGAGGGCCTAAACATGCTCAAAAACTCATGAAATTTTGCACACATGCCAGGTCTGGTGAAAAATTTTGTATTTTAATGGTTTTACATATGAGCACTGGGAAATGGCTCTACAGCGCCACCTATGCCTTGTAAAATGCAGCCCTACGACCACATCGTTTGGGCTACATGTATGAAATTTGGCACACATGTGTATCATGCCAAGACGAACAAAAAAGTCAGTGGGCCCATTGACGCAAACCCAACAGGAAGTCCGCCATTTGGATGTGAAGGTGACATTTTGGCTCTAATTTTGCCGTTTCCATGCCTCGAACTTTTTCGAACTCCTCCTTGGGATTTGGTCGTATAAGCTTCATCTTTGGTCAGTTTCAACTACACACCTGGGCCATGTTAAATTGCGGAGCTTTTGAGTTTTCACAATACCATGAGGCCGTGGCGCCACGGCGAATTTCGATGACTCGCCATGAAAATCTTATTGCCTCTCATTTTGTCATACATTTTCTGACCTTGACCAAAGTGAACACATATGATAAGGCTCCACCCCTGAACATATTTCAACTGCCATATTTGACACCAGGGACAGCGCCACCTAGTGGGAACAGGAAATGTCATGTTTTACACTTTGGGGTACAGTATAGTGATGGGTGACATCTGCAGCCTCAAATTTCTCCAGGAAAGCCTTAAGGAGTTGGTCTTGGGTTACAGTGAAAACTGTGACTTTTCGCAAAAGGGTGTGACCCCAGCGGCATGGCGAACTTTGATGTCACGCCATGAAGAAACAAATTAGTATAACTCAATGAAATCCAGTCTGATCAGTACCAGACTTTACAGGCATGATGTCAGACCCGCCCTGAACAGATTGATGTGCCCATTGTCGGCAATACGGACAGCGCCACCTAGTGGGAACAGGAAATGTCATGGCTTTAATTTTGTTGTACTGATTTTCACAGGTTGATCGTGGCCACCTCAAAAGCGGTGAATATCACCATCAGTCCCTTGTGATGCTTCAGTGCAAAAATTGTGACTTTAAACTGAACGCCGCACCCTGGTGGCAACGCGGTTCACCATGAAAGATGAAGTGGCTTTTGAGGGGCTTGGAAAGTTTAAAAAGTCTTGAAATTTGGCGCACACCTCCAATGTGGTTAAGGCTTTGTTGTTATGTGATCATTTTCATTGAATATCCCAAAATGGCTCCACAGCGCCCCCTACAAAATTTCAAAATCACAGCCCCTGCTCTGTGTTTTATGTATGAGTCTGAAACCTGGTAAGCTTATAGGAGATATCAAGATGTACAAAAAAGTCTCTTGGAGCAATATCCCAAATCCAACAGGAAGTCAGCCATTTTAAAATTAATGTGCAATTTTGGCAACATTTTCCCCTCTTTTCAGGCATCGTTCTTTGACGAACTCCTCCAAGGGATTTCATCATATTGCACTATTCTTCAGTGTGTGGAATCCAAAGACCTTTGTGTTGTTAAATTGCGAAGCTTTTTACGTTCAGGGAAACGGGGTGGTTATGGCGGCACGTAGACTCTCAATCACTCGCCAAAACGCAGTAATCTGCTGTTACTCAAAAACACAATGTCCAATCTCACCCAAAGGTCGCAGGCATAATGAGACTCGAGTTCGGAAATGTTTGTTATGCCATTTGTACATAATGGTTAGAGTGCCACCTAGTGGAACTACTAGCTAATCATGAATGAATGAGTTGAAATGTTAGCTGGTGGTTAAATGCATGAATTCCATCAATGTGACATCGATCGGACGTGCTGGTTTTAGGTGTTGGGCGTGGCTCGACGCGCCGGGGGTGCGAGGGCCCTCATAACGCTGCTTGCAGCTTTAATTATTATTATTATTATTATTATTATTATTCAGGCGAAACAAGGGCCTTTTTGAGGGCCTAAACATGCTCAAAAACTCATGAAATTTTGCACACATGCCAGGTCTGGTGAAAAATTTTGTATTTTAATGGTTTTACATATGAGCACTGGGAAATGGCTCTAGAGCGCCACCTATGCCTTGTTAAATGCAGCCCTACGACCACATCGTTTCAGCTACATGTATGAAATTTGGCACACATGTGTATCATGCCAAGACGAACAAAAAAGTCTGTGGGCCCATTGACGCAAACCCAACAGGAAGTCCGCCATTTTGAAGAGAAGGTGACATTTTGGCTCTAATTTTGCCATTTCCATGCCTCGAACTTTTGCGAACTCCTCCTTGGGGTTTCATTTCATAACCTTCAAATTTGGACAGTGTCAACTACACCCTTGTGCCATGTTAAATTGCGGAGCTTTTGAGTTTTCACAATACTATGAGGCCGTGGCGCCATGGCGAATTTCGATGACTCGCCATGAAAATCTTATTGCCTCTCATTTTGTCATACATTTTCTGACCTTGACCAAAGTGAACACATATGATAAGGCTCCACCCCTGAACATATTTCAACTGCCATATTTGACACCAGGGACAGCGCCACCTAGTGGGAACAGGAAATGTCATGTTTTACACTTTGGGGTACAGTATAGTGATGGGTGACATCTGCAGCCTCAAATTTCTCCAGGAAAGCCTTAAGGAGTTGGTCTTGGGTTACAGTGAAAACTGTGACTTTTTGCAAAAGGGTGTGACCCCAGCAGCATGGCGAACTTTGATGTCACGCCATGAAGAAACAAATTAGTATAACTCAATGAAATCCAGTCTGATCAGTACCAGACTTTACAGGCATGATGTCAGACCCGCCCTGAACAGATTGACGTGCCCATTATCGGAAATACGGACAGCGCCACCTAGTGGCCACAGGAAATGTCATGGCTTTAATTTTGTTGTACTGATTTTCACAGGTTCATCGTGGCCACCTCAAAAGCGGTGAATATCACCATCAGTCCCTCGTGATGCTTCAGTGCAAAAATTGTGACTTTACACTGAACGGCGCACCCTGGTGGCAACGCGGTTCAACATGAAAGATGAAGTGGCTTTTGAGGGGCTTGGAAAGTTTATAGACGCTTTAAATTTGGCACACACCCCCAAATGGATGAAGGCTTTGTTGTCATATGAGCATTTTCATTGAATAGCGCGAAATTGCTCCACAGCGCCCCCTACAAAGTTTCAAAATATCAGCCCCTGCTCTGTGTTTTATCTATGAGTCTGAAACTTGGTAAGCTCATGGAAGATATTAAGATGTACAAAAAAGTCTCTTGGAGCAATATCCCAAATCCAACAGGAAGTCAGCCATTTTAAAATTCATGTGTAATTTTGGCGACATTTTCCCCTCTTTTCAGGCTTCATACTTTGACGAACTCCTCCAAGGGATTTCATCAGATTGGACCGATCTGAAGTTTGTGGAATCTAAAGACCTTTGTGATGTTAAATTGCGAAGCTTTTTACGTTCAGGGAAACGGGGTGGTCATGGCGGCACTTAGAGTTTCAATCACTCGCCAAAAAGCAGTAATCTGCTGTCACTCAAAAACACAATATCCAATCTCTCCCAAACGTCGCAGGTGTGATGAGACTCGAGTTCGGAAATGTTTGTTATGCCATTTGTCAGTAATAGTTAGAGCGCCACCTAGTGGGACGACTATAATCATGGTTCAATGAGATGAAATGTTAGCTGGTGGTTAAATGCATGAATTCCATCAATGTGACATCACATTGGACGTGCTGGTTTTAGGTGTTGGGCGTGGCTCGACACGCCAGGGTGCGAGGGCCCTCATAACGCTGCTTGCAGCTTTAATTAGGGCCCGAGCACCAAGAGTGCGAAGGCCCTATTGTATCTGCTCCGTTTCTTATTATTATTATTATTATTATTAGGGCCCGAGCACTGACAGTGCGAAGGCCCTATTGTAATTGCTCTGTTTATTATTATTATTATTATTATTATTATTATTATTATTATTATTATTATTATTATTCCGGCAAATGAATCGGCCTTTTGAGGGCCTAAACATGCTCGAAAACTCATGAAATTTTGCACACGCGTCAGGTCTGGTGAAAATTTACGTATTTTAATGTTCTCAGACATGGCCAGGGAAAATTAGCTCAGTAGCGCCACCTAGAAAAATGAAAAACGCGAGCCCCCGATATGGGTATAACCTACATGTTTGAAAGTCGGTACACCTATATAACGTTCAGAGTCGAACAAAAAAGTCTATTATGGCAATGTCCTAAACCCAACAGGAAGTCCGCCATTTTGGATTGAAGGTGACATTTTGGCTCTGATTTTACCGTTTCCATGCCTCGAACTTTAACGAACTCCTCCTTGGGGTTTGATTTCATAACCTTCAAATTTGGACAGTGTCAACTACACCCTTGTGCCATGTTAAATTGCGGAGCTTTTGAGTTTTCACAATAGTATGAGGCCGTGGCGCCATGGCGAATTTTGATGACTCGCCATGAAAATCTTATTGCCTCTCATTCTGTCATACATGTTCCGATCTGGACCAAAGAGCACACATATGATAAGGCTCCACCCCTGAACATATTTCAACTGCCATATTTGACATCAAGGACAGCGCCACCTAGTGGGAACAGGAAATGTCATGTTTTACACTTTGGGGTACAGTATAGTGATGGGTGACATCTGCAGCCTCAAATTTCTCCAGGAAAGCCTTAAGGAGTTGGTCTTGGGTTACAGTGAAAACTGTGACTTTTCGCGAAAGGGTGTGACCCCAGCAGCATGGCGAACTTTGATGTCACGCCATGAAGAAACAAATTAGTATAACTCAATGAAATCCAGTCTGATCAGTACCAGACTTTACAGGCATGATGTCAGACGCGCCCTGAACAGATTGATGTGCCCATTGTCGGAAATACGGACAGCGCCACCTAGTGGCAACAGGAAATGTCATGGCTTTAATTTTGTTGTACTGATTTTCACAGGTTCATCGTGGCCACCTCAAAAGCGGTGAATATCCCCATCAGTCCCTCGTGATGCTTCAGTGCAAAAATTGTGACTTTAAACTGAACGGCGCACCCTGGTGGCAACGCTGTTCAACATGAAAGATGAAGTGGCTTTTGAGGGGCTTGGAAAGAATATAGAGGCTTTAAATTTAGCACACACCTCCAAATGGATGAAGGCTTTGTTGTCATGTGATCATTTTCATTAAATAGTGCGAAGTGGCTCCACAGCGCCCCCTACAAACTTTCAAAACCACAGCCCCTGCTCTGTGTTTTATGTATGAGTCTGAAACCTGGTAAGCTTATAGGAGATATCAAGATGTACAAAAAAGTCTCTTGGAGCAATATCCCAAATCCAACAGGAAGTCAGCCATTTTAAAATGAATGTGCAATTTTGGCAACATTTTGCCCTCTTTCCAGGCACCCTTCTTTGACGAACTCCTCCAAGGGATTTCATCAGATTGAACCAATCTCCAGTGTGAGGAATCTAAAGACCTTTGTGATGTTAAATTGCGAAGGTTTTTACATTCAGGGAAACGGGGTTGTCATGGCGGCACGTGGAGTTTCAATCACTCGCCAAAAAGCAGTAATCTGCTGTCACTCAAAGACACAATGTCCAATATGTCCCAAAGGTCGCAGGCGTGATGAGACTCGAGCTCGGAAATGTTTGTTATGCCATTTGTCAGTAATGGTTAGAGCGCCACCTAGTGGGACGACTATAATCATGATTGAATGAGATGAAATGTTAGCTGGTGGTTGAATGCATGAATTTCATCAATGTGACATCAGATTGGAGGTGCTGGTTGTAGGTGTTGGGCGTAGCTCGACGTGATGGGGTGCGAGGGCCCTCATAACGCTGCTTGCAGCTTTAATTATTATTATTATTATTATTATTCAGGCGAAACAAGGGCCTTTTTGAGGGCCTAAACATGCTCAAAAACTCATGAAATTTTGCACACATGCCAGGTCTGGTGAAAAATTTTGTATTTTAATGGTTTTACATATGAGCACTGGGAAATGGCTCTACAGCGCCACCTATGCCTTGTTAAATGCAGCCCTACGACCACATCGTTTCAGCTACATGTATGAAATTTGGCACACATGTGTATCATGCCAAGACGAACAAAAAAGTCAGTGGGCCCATTGACGCAAACCCAACAGGAAGTCCGCCATTTGGAAGAGAAGGTGACATTTTGGCTCTAATTTTGCCATTTCCATGCCTCGAACTTTTGCGAACTCCTCCTTGGGGTTTCATTTCATAACCTTCATATTTGGTCAGTGTCAACTACACCCTTGTGCCATGTTAAATTGCGGAGCTTTTGAGTTTTCACAATACTATGAGGCCGTGGCGCCATGGCGAATTTCGATGACTCGCCATGAAAATCTTATTGCCTCTCATTTTGTCATACATTTTCTGACCTTGACCAAAGTGAACACATATGATAAGGCTCCACCCCTAAACATATTTCAACTGCCATATTTGACATCAAGGACAGCGCCACCTAGTGGGAACAGGAAATGTCATGTTTTACACTTTGGGGTACAGTATAGTGATGGGTGACATCTGCAGCCTCAAATTTCTCCAGAAAAGCCTTAAGGAGTTGGTCTTGGGTTACAGTGAAAACTGTGACTTTTCGCAAAAGGGTGTGACCCCAGCAGCATGGCGAACTTTGATGTCACGCCATGAAGAAACAAATTAGTATAACTCAATGAAATCCAGTCTGATCAGTACCAGACTTTACAGGCATGATGACAGACCCGCCCTGAACAGATTGATGTGCCCATTGTCGGGAATACGGACAGCGCCACCTAGTGGGAACAGGAAATGTCATGGCTTTAATTTTGTTGTACTGATTTTCACAGGTTCATCGTGGCCACCTCAAAAGCGGTGAATATCACCATCAGTCCCTTGTGATGCTTCAGTGCAAAAATTGTGACTTTAAACTGAACGGCGCACCCTGGTGGCAACGCGGTTCACCATGAAAGATGAAGTGGCTTTTGAGGGGCTTGGAAAGTTTAAAAAGTCTTGAAATTTGGCACACACCTCCAATGTGGTTAAGGCTTTGTTGTTATGTGATCATTTTCATTGAATATCCCAAAATGGCTCCACAGCGCCCCCTACAAAATTTCAAAATCACAGCCCCTGCTCTGTGTTTTATGTATGAGTCTGAAACCTGGTAAGCTTATAGGAGATATCAAGATGTACAAAAAAGTCTCTTGGAGCAATATCCCAAATCCAACAGGAAGTCAGCCATTTTAAAATTAATGTGCAATTTTGGCAACATTTTCCCCTCTTTTCAGGCACCGTTCTTTGACGAACTCCTCCAAGGGATTTCATCAGATTGGACCGATCTGGAGTTTGTGGAATCTAAAGACCTTTGTGATGTTAAATTGCGAAGCTTTTAGCTTTTTACGTCCAGGGAAACGGGTGGTTATGGCGGCACGTGGAGTTTCAATCACTCGCCAAAAAGCAGTAATCTGCTGTCACTCAAAAACACAATGTCCAATCTCTCCCAAACGTCTCAGGTGTGATGAGACTCGAGCTTGGAAGTGTTTGTTATGCCATTTGTACATAATGGTTAGAGCGCCACCTAGTGGAACGACTAACTAATCATGAATGAATGAGTTGAAATGTTAGCTGGTGGTTAAATGCATGAATTCCATCAATGTGACATCAGATCGGACAGGCTGGTTTTAGGTGTTGGGCGGGGCTCGACGCGCCGGGGGTGCGAGGGCCCTCATAACGCTGCTTGCAGCTTTAATTATTATTATTATTATTATTATTATTATTCAGGCGAAACAAGGGCCTTTTTGAGGGCCTAAACATGCTCAAAAACTCATGAAATTTTGCACACATGCCAGGTCTGGTGAAAAATTTTGTATTTTAATGGTTTTACTTATGAGCACTGGGAAATGGCTCTAGAGCGCCACCTATGCCTTGTTAAATGCAGCCCTACGACCACATGGTTTGAGCTACATGTATGAAATTTGGCACACATGTGTATCATTCCAAGACGAACAAAAAAGTCAGTGGGCCCATTGACGCAAACCCAACAGGAAGTCCGCCATTTGGAAGAGAAGGTGACATTTTGGCTCTAATTTTGCCATTTCCATGCCTCGAACTTTTGCGAACTCCTCCTTGGGATTTGGGCGTATAAGCTTCAAATTTGGACAGTGTCAACTACACCCTTGTGCCATGTTAAATTGCGGAGCTTTTGAGTTTTCACAATACTATGAGGCCGTGGCGCCATGGCGAATTTCGATGACTCGCCATGAAAATCTTATTGCCTCTCATTTTGTCATACATTTTCTGACCTTGACCAAAGTGAACACATATGATAAGGCTCCACCCCTGAACATATTTCAACTGCCATATTTGACACCAGGGACAGCGCCACCTAGTGGGAACAGGAAATGTCATGTTTTACACTTTGGGGTACAGTATTGTGATGGGTGACATCTGCAGCCTCAAATTTCTCCAGGAAAGCCTTAAGGAGTTGGTCTTGGGTTACAGTGAAAACTGTGACTTTTCACGAAAGGGTGTGACCCCAGCAGCATGGCGAACTTTGATGTCACGCCATGAAGAAACAAATTAGTATAACTCAATGAAATCCAGTCTGATCAGTACCAGACTTTACAGGCATGATGTCAGACCCGCCCTGAACAGATTGATATGCCCATTGTCGGAAATACGGACAGCGCCACCTAGTGGCAACAGGAAATGTCATGGCTTTAACTTTGTTGTACTGATTTTCACAGGTTCATCGTGGCCACCTCAAAAGCGGTGAATATCACCATCAGTCCCTCGTGATGCTTCAGTGCAAAAATTGTGACTTTAAACTGAACGGCGCACCCTGGTGGCAACGCGGTTCATCATGAAAGATGAAGTGGCTTTTGAGGGGCTTGGAAAGTTTATAGAGGCTTGAAATTTGGCGCACACCTCCAAATGGATGAAGGCATTGTTGTTATGTAACCATTTTCCTTGAATAGCGCAAAATGGCTCCACAGCGCCCCCTACAATATTTCAAAACATCAGCCCCTGCTCTGTGTTTCATCTATGAGTCTGACACTTGGTAAGCTTGTGTAAGATATCAAGATGTACAAAAAAGTCTCTTGGAGCAATATCCCAAATCCAACAGGAAGTCAGCCATTTTAAAATTAATGTGTAATTTTGATGACATTTTCCCCCCTTTTCAGGCCTCATACTTTGACGAACTCCTCCAAGGGATTTCATCATATTGAAGCATTCTTCAGTATGTAGAATCTAAAGACCTTTGTGATGTTAAATTGCGAAGCTTTTTCCGTTCAGGGAAACGGGGTGGTCATGGCGGCACGTAGAGTTTCAATCACTCGCAAAAAGCAGTAATCTGTTGTCACTAAAAAACACAATGTCCAATCTCTCCCAAAGGTCGCAGGTGTGATGAGACTCGAGCTTGGAAATGTTTGTTATGCTATTTGTCGATAATGGTTAGAGCGCCACCTAGTGGCATGACTATAATCCTGGTTGAATAAGATGAAATGTTAGCTGGTGATTAAAAGCATGAAATCCATCAATGTGACATCGCATCGGACGTGCCGGTTTGAGGTGTTGGCAGTGGCTCGACGTGCCGGGGGTGCGAGGGCCCTCATAACGCTGCTTGCAGCTTTAATTAGGGCCCGAGCACCGAGAGTGCGAAGGCCCTATTGTATCTGCTCCGTTTCTTATTATTATTATTAGGGCCCGAGCACTGACAGTGCGAAGGCCCTATTGTAATTGCTCTGTTTATTATTATTATTATTATTATTATTATTATTATTATTATTATTTCGGCAAATGAATTGGCCGTTTGAGGGCCTAAACATGCTCGAAAACTCATGAAATTTTGCACACGCGTCCGGTCTGGTGAAAATTTACGTATTTTAATGTTCTCAGACATGGCCAGGGAAAATTAGCTCAGTAGCGCCACCTAGAAAATTGAAAAACGCGAGCCCCCGGTATGGGTATGGCCTACAAGTTTGAAAGTCGGTACACCGTTATAACGTTCAGAGTCGAACAAAAAAGTCTATTATGGCAATGTCTTAAACCCAACAGGAAGTCCGCCATTTTGGATTGAAGGTGACATTTTGGCTCTGATTTTACCGTTTCCATGCCTTGTACTTTAACGAACTCCTCCTTGGGATTTGGTCCTATATACTTCAAATTTGGACAGTGTCAACTACACCCTTGTGCCATGTTAAATTGCGGAGCTTTTGAGTTTTCACAATACTATGAGGCCGTGGCGCCATGGCGAATTTTGATGACTCGCCATGAAAATCTTATTGCCTCTCATTCTGTCATACATGTTCCGATCTGGACCAAAGAGCACACATATGATAAGGCTCCACCCCTGAACATATTTCAACTGCCATATTTAACATCAAGGACAGCGCCACCTAGTGGGAACAGGAAATGTCATGTTTTACACTTTGGGGTACAGTATTGTGATGGGTGACACCTGCAGCCTCAAATTTCTCCAGGAAAGCCTTAAGGAGTTGGTCTTGGGTTACAGTGAAAACTGTGACTTTTCGCAAAAGGGTGTGACCCCAGCAGCATGGCGAACTTTGATGTCACGCCATGAAGAAACAAATTAGTATAACTCAATGAAATCCAGTCTGTTCAGTACCAGACTTTACAGGCATGATGTCAGACCCACCCTGAACAGATTGTTGTGCCCATTGTCGGGAATACGTACAGCGCCACCTAGTGGCAACAGGAAATGTCATGGCTTTAATTTTGTTGTACTGATTTTCACAGGTTCATCGTGGCCACCTCAAAAGCGGTGAATATCAACATCAGTCCCTCGTGATGCTTCAGTGCAAAAATTGTGACTTTAAACTGAACGGCGCACCCTGGTGGCAACGCCGTCCACCATGAAAGATGAAGTGGCTTTTGAGGGGCTTGGAAAGTATATAGAGGCTTTAAATTAAGCACACCCCTCCAAATGGATGAAGGCTTTGTTGTCATGTGATCATTTTCATTGAATAGCGCGAAATGGCTCCACAGCGCCCCCTACAAAAATTCAAAACCACAGCCCCAGCTCTGTGTTTTATGTATGAGTCTGAAACCTGGTAAGCTTATAGGAGATATCAAGATGTACAAAAAAGTCTCTTGGAGCAATATCCAAAATCCAAAAGGAAGTCAGCCATTTTAAAATTAATGTGCAATTTTGGCAACATTTTCCCCTCTTTCCAGGCACCGTTCTTTGACGAACTCCTCCAAGGGATTTCATCAGATTGAACCAATCTCCAGTGTGTGGAATCTAAAGACCTTTGTGATGTTAAATTGCGAAGCTTTTTACGTTCAGGGAAACGGGGTTGTCATGGCGGCACGTGGAGTTTCAATCATTCGCCAAAAAGCAGTAATCTGCTGTCACTCAAAATCAAAATGTCCAAACTCTCCCAAAGGTCTCCCAAAGGTAGCAGGCGTGACGAGACTCGAGCTCGGAAATGTTTGTTATGCCATTTGTCAGTAATGGTTAGAGCGCCACCTAGTGGGACGACTATAATGATGATTGAATGAGATGAAATGTTAGCTGGTGGTTAAATGCATGAATTCCATCAATGTGACATCAGATCGGAGGTGCTGGTTGTAGGTGTTGGGCGTGGCTCGACGCGATGGGGTGCGAGGGCCCTCATAACGCTGCTTGCAGCTTTAATTATTATTATTATTATTATTATTATTATTATTCAGGCGAAACAAGGGCCTTTTTGAGGGCCTAAACATGCTCAAAAACTCATGAAATTTTGCACACATGCCAGGTCTGGTGAAAAATTTTGTATTTTAATGGTTTTACATATGAGCACTGGGAAATGGCTCTAGAGCGCCACCTATGCCTTGTTAAATGCAGCCCTACGACCACATCGTTTGAGCTACATGTATGAAATTTGGCACACATGTGTATCATGCCAAGACGAACAAAAAAGTCTGTGGGCCCATTGACGCAAACCCAACAGGAAGTCCGCCATTTGGAAGAGAAGGTGACATTTTGGCTCTAATTTTGCCATTTCCATGCCTCGAACTTTTGCGAACTCCTCCTTGGGGTTTCATTTCATAACCTTCAAATTTGGACAGTGTCAACTACACCCTTGTGCCATGTTAAATTGCGGAGCTTTTGAGTTTTCACAATACTATGAGGCCGTGGCGCCATGGCGAATTTCGATGACTCGCCATGAAAATCTTATTGCCTCTCATTTTGTCATACATTTTCTGACCTTGACCAAAGTCAAGACATATGATAAGGCTCCACCCCTGAACATATTTCAACTGCCATATTTGACCTCAAGGACAGCGCCACCTAGCGGGAACAGGAAATGTCATGTTTTACACTTTGGGGTACAGTATAGTGATGGGTGACATCTGCAGCCTCAAATTTCTCCAGGAAAGCCTTAAGGAGTTGGTCTTGGGTTACAGTGAAAACTGTGAGTTTTTGCAAAAGGGTGTGACCCCAGCAGCATGGCGAACTTTGATGTCACGCCATGAAGAAACAAATTAGTATAACTCAATGAAATCCAGTCTGATCAGTACCAAACTTTACAGGCATGATATCAGACCCGCCCTGAACAGATTGATGTGCCCATTGTCGGAAAAAAGGACAGCGCCACCTAGTGGCAACAGGAAATGTCATGGCTTTAATTTTGTTGTACTGATTTTCACAGGTTCATCTTGGCCACCTCAAAAGCGGTGAATATCACCATCAGTCCCTCGTGATGCCTCAGTGCCAAAATTGTGAGTTTAAACTGAACGGCGCACCCTGGTGGCAACGCTGTTCAACATGAAAGATGAAGTGGCTTTTGAGGGTCTTGGCAAGTTTATAGAGGCTTGAAATTTGGCACACACCTCCAAATGGATTAAGGCTTTGTTGGCATGTGATCATTTTCATTGAATAGCGCGAAATTGCTCCACAGCGCCCCCTACAAAATTTCAAAACCACAGCCCCTGCTCTGTGTTCTATGTATGATTCTGAAACCTGGTAAGCTTATAGGAGATATCAAGATGTACAAAAAAGTCTCTTGGAGCAATATCCCAAATCCAACAGGAAGTCAGCCATTTTAAAATTAATGTGCAATTTTGGCAACATTTTCCCCTCTTTCCAGGCACCGTTCTTTGACGAACTCCTCAAAGGGATTTCATCAGATTGATGCGATCTCCTGTGTGTGGAATCTAAAGACCTTTGTGATGTTAAATTGCGAAGCTTTTTACGTTCAGTGAAACGGGGTGGTTATGGTGGCACTTAGAGTTTGAATCACTCGCCAAAAAGCAGTAATCTGCTGTCACTCAAAAACACAATGTCCAATCTCTCCCAAACGTCTCAGGTGTGATGAGACTCGAGCTCGGAAGTGTTTGTTATGCCATTTGTACATAATGGTTAGAGCGCCACCTAGTGGAAGAACTAACTAATCACGAATGAATGAGTTGAAATGTTAGCTGGTGGTTAAATGCATGAATTCCATCAATGTGACATCAGATCGGAGGTGCTGGTTTTAGGTGTTGGGCGTGACTCGACGCGCCGGGGGTGCGAGGGCCCTCATAACGCTGCTTGCAGCTTTAATTATTATTATTATTATTCAGGCAAAACAAGGGCCTTTTTGAGGGCCTAAACATGCTCAAAAACTCATGAAATTTTGCACACATGCCAGGTCTGGTGAAAAATTTTGTATTTTAATGGTTTTACATATGAGCACTGGGAAATGGCTCTACAGCGCCACCTATGCCTTGTTAAATGCAGCCCTACGACCACATCGTTTGAGCTACATGTATGAAATTTGGCACACATGTGTATCATGCCAAGACGAACAAAAAAGTCTGTGGGCCCATTGACGCAAACCCAACAGGAAGTCCGCCATTTGGAAGAGAAGGTGACATTTTGGCTCTAATTTTGCCATTTCCATGCCTCGAACTTTTGCGAACTCCTCCTTGGGGTTTCATTTCATAACCTTCAAATTTGGACAGTGTCAACTACACCCTTGTGCCATGTTAAATTGCGGAGCTTTTGAGTTTTCACAATACTATGAGGCCGTGGCGCCATGGCGAATTTCGATGACTCGCCATGAAAATGTTATTGCCTCTCATTTTGTCATACATTTTCTGACCTTGACCAAAGTGAACACATATGATAAGGCTCCACCCCTGAACATATTTCAACTGCCATATTTGACATGAAGGACAGCGCCACCTAGTGGGAACAGGAAATGTCATGTTTTACACTTTGGGGTACAGTATAGTGATGGGTGACATCTGCAGCCTCAAATTTCTCCAGAAAACCCTTAAGGAGTTGGTCTTGGGTTACAGTGAAAACTGTGACTTTTCGCAAAAGGATGTGACCCCAGCAGCATGGCGAACTTTGATGTCACGCCATGAAGAAACAAATTAGTATAACTCCATGAAATCCAGTCTGATCAGTACCAGACTTTACAGGCATGAAGTCAGACCCGCCCTGAACAGATTGATGTGCCCATTGTCGGGAATACGGACAGCGCCACCTAGTGGCAACAGGAAATGTCATGGCTTTAATTTTGTTGTACTGATTTTCACAGGTTCATCGTGGCCACCTCAAAAGCGGTGAATATCACCATCAGTCCCTTGTGATGCTTCAGTGCAAAAATTGTGACTTTAAACTGAACGCCGCACCCTGGTGGCAATGCAGTACACCATGAAAGATGAAGTGGCTTTTGAGGGGCTTGGAAAGTTTAAAAAGTCTTGAAATTTGGCGCACACCTCCAATGTGGTTAAGGCTTTGTTGTTATGTGATCATTTTCATTGAATATCCCAAAATGGCTCCACAGCGCCCCCTACAAAATTTCAAAATCACAGCCCCTGCTCTGTGTTTTATGTATGAGTCTGAAACCTGGTAAGCTTATAGGAGATATCAAGATGTACAAAAAAGTCTCTTGGAGCAATATCCCAAATCCAACAGGAAGTCAGCCATTTTAAAATTAATGTGCAATTTTGGCAACATTTTCCCCTCTTTTCAGGCATCGTTCTTTGACGAACTCCTCCAAGGGATTTCATCATATTGCACTATTCTTCAGTGTGTGGAATCCAAAGACCTTTGTGTTGTTAAATTGCGAAGCTTTTTACGTTCAGGGAAACGGGGTGGTTATGGCGGCACGTAGACTCTCAATCACTCGCCAAAACGCAGTAATCTGCTGTTACTCAAAAAGACAATGTCCAATCTCACCCAAAGGTCGCAGGCATAATGAGACTCGAGTTCGGAAATGTTTGTTATGCCATTTGTACATAATGGTTAGAGTGCCACCTAGTGGAACGACTAGCTAATCATGAATGAATGAGTTGAAATGTTAGCTGGTGGTTAAATGCATGAATTCCATCAATGTGACATCGATCGGACGTGCTGGTTTTAGGTGTTGGGCGTGGCTCGACGCGCCGGGGGTGCGAGGGCCCTCATAACGCTGCTTGCAGCTTTAATTATTATTATTATTATTATTATTATTAGGGCCCGAGCACCGAGAGTGCGAAGGCCCTATTGTATCTGCTCCGTTTCTTATTAGGGCCCGAGCACTGACAGTGCGAAGGCCCTATTGTAATTGCTCTGTTTATTATTAGGGCCCGAGCACTGACAGTGCGAAGGCCCTATTGTAATTGCTCTGTTTATTAGGGCCCGAGCACTGACAGTGCGAAGGCCCTATTGTAATTGCTCTGTTTATTATTATTATTATTATTAGGGCCCGAGCACCGAGAGTGCGAAGGCCCTATTGTATCTGCTCCGTTTCTTATTATTATTATTATTATTATTATTATTATTATTAGGGCCCGAGCACTGACAGTGCGAAGGCCCTATTGTATCTGCTCCGTTTCTTATTATTATTATTATTATTATTATTATTATTATTATTATTATTATTATTATTATTATTCAGGCGAAACAAGGGCCTTTTTGAGGGCCTAAACATGCTCAAAAACTCATGAAATTTTGCACACATGCCAGGTCTGGTGAAAAATTTTGTATTTTAATGGTTTTACATATGAGCACTGGGAAATGGCTCTACAGCGCCACCTATGCCTTGTTAAATGCAGCCCTACGACCACATCGTTTGAGCTACATGTATGAAATTTGGCACACATGTGTATCATGCCAAGACGAACAAAAAAGTCTATGGGCCCATTGACGCAAACCCAACAGGAAGTCCGCCATTTGGAAGAGAAGGTGACATTTTGGCTCTAATTTTGCCATTTCCATGCCTCGAACTTTTGCGAACTCCTCCTTGGGGTTTCATTTCATAACCTTCAAATTTGGACAGTGTCAACTACACCCTTGTGCCATGTTAAATTGCGGAGCTTTTGAGTTTTCACAATACTATGAGGCCGTGGCGCCATGGCGAATTTCGATGACTCGCCATGAAAATCTTATTGCCTCTCATTTTGTCATACATTTTCTGACCTTGACCAAAGTGAACACATATGATAAGGCTCCACCCCTGAACATATTTCAACTGCCATATTTGACATCAAGGACAGCGCCACCTAGTGGGAACAGGAAATGTCATGTTTTACACTTTGGGGTACAGTATAGTGATGGGTGACATCTGCAGCCTCAAATTTCTCCAGGAAAGCCTTAAGGAGTTGGTCTTGGGTTACAGTGAAAACTGTGAGTTTTCGCAAAAGGGTGTGACCCCAGCGGCATGGCGAACTTTGATGTCACGCCATGAAGAAACAAATTAGTATAACTCAATGAAATCCAGTCTGATCAGTACCAGACTTTACAGGCATGATGTCAGACCCGCCCTGAACAGATTGATGTGCCCATTGTCGGAAATACGGACAGCGCCACCTAGTGGCAACAGGAAATGTCATGGCTTTAATTTTGTTGTACTGATTTTCACAGGTTCATCGTGGCCACCTCAAAAGCGGTGAATGTCACCATCAGTCCCTCGTGATGCTTCAGTGCAAAAATTGTGACTTTAAACTGAACGGCGCACCCTGGTGGCAATGCTGTTCACGATGAAAGATGAAGTGGCTTTTGAGGGGCTTGGAAAGTTTATAGAGGCTTGAAATTTGGCACACACCTCCAATGTGACGAATTCTTTGTTGTTATGTGATCATTTTCATTGAATATCCCAAAATGGCTCCACAGCGCCCCCTACAAAATTTCAAAACCACAGCCCCAGCTCTGTGTTTTATGTATGAATCTGAAACCTGGTAGGCTTATAGGAGATATCAAGATGTACAAAAAAGTCTCTTGGAGCAATATCCCAAATCCAACAGGAAGTCAGCCATTTTAAAATTAATGTGCAATTTTGGCGACATTTTCTCCTCTTTTCAGGCTTCATACTTTGACGAACTCCTCCAAGGGATTTCATCATATCGAACCATTCTCCAGTGTGTGGAATCTAAAGACCTTTGTGATGTTAAATTGCGAAGCTTTTTACGTCCAGGGAAACGGGGTGGTTATGGCGGCATGTAGAGTTTCAATCACTCGCCAAAACGCTGTAATCTGCTGTCACTCAAAAACACAATGTCCAATCTCTCCCAAACGTCTCAGGTGTGATGAGACTCGAGCTTGGAAGTGTTTGTTATGCCATTTGTCAGTAATGGTTAGAGTGCCACCTAGTGGGACGACTATAATGATGATTGAATGAGATGAAATGTTAGCTGGTGGTTAAATGCATGAATTCCATCAATGTGACATCAGATCGGAGGTGCTGGTTGTAGGTGTTGGGCGTGGCTCGACGCGATGGGGTGCGAGGGCCCTCATAACGCTGCTTGCAGCTTTAATTAGGGCCCGAGCACTGAGAGTGCGAAGGCCCTATTGTATCTGCTCCGTTTCTTATTATTAGGGCCCGAGCACTGAGAGTGCGAAGGCCCTATTGTATCTGCTCCGTTTCTTATTATTAGGGCCCGAGCACCGAGAGTGCGAAGGCCCTATTGTATCTGCTCCGTTTCTTATTATTATTATTATTATTATTATTATTATTATTATTATTCAGGCGAAACAAGGGCCTTTTTGAGGGCCTAAACATGCTCAAAAACTCATGAAATTTTGCACACATGCCAGGTCTGGTGAAAAATTTTGTATTTTAATGGTTTTACATATGAGCACTGGGAAATGGCTCTACAGCGCCACCTATGCCTTGTTAAATGCAGCCCTACGACCACATCGTTTGAGCTACATGTATGAAATTTGGCACACATGTGTATCATGCCAAGACGAACAAAAAAGTCTGTGGGCCCATTGACGCAAACCCAAGAGGAAGTCCACCATTTGGAAGAGAAGGTGACATTTTGGCTCTAATTTTGCCATTTCCATGCCTCGAACTTTTGCGAACTCCTCCTTGGGGTTTCATTTCATAACCTTCAAATTTGGACAGTGTCAACTACACCCTTGTGCCATGTTAAATTGCGGAGCTTTTGAGTTTTCACAATACTATGAGGCCGTGGCGCCATGGCGAATTTCGATGACTCGCCATGAAAATCTTATTGCCTCTCATTTTGTCATACATTTTCTGACCTTGACCAAAGTGAACACATATGATAAGGCTCCACCCCTGAACATATTTCAACTGCCATATTTGACCTCAAGGACAGCGCCACCTAGTGGGAACAGGAAATGTCATGTTTTACACTTTGGGGTACAGTATAGTGATGGGTGACATCTGCAGCCTCAAATTTCTCCAGAAAAGCCTTAAGGAGTTGGTCTTGGGTTACAGTGAAAACTGTGAGTTTTCGCGAAAGGGTGTGACCCCAGCAGCATGGCGAACTTTGATGTCACGCCATGAAGAAACAAATTAGTATAACTCAATGAAATCCAGTCTGATCAGTACCAGACTTTACAGGCATGATGTCAGACCCGCCCTGAACAGATTGATGTGCCCATTGTCGGAAATACGGACAGCGCCACCTAGTGGCAACAGGAAATGTCATGGCTTTAATTTTGTTGTACTGATTTTCACAGGTTGATCGTGGCCACCTCAAAAGCGGTGAATATCACCATCAGTCCCTCGTGATGCTTCAGTGCAAAAATTGTGACTTTAAACTGAACGGCGCACCCTGGTGGCAACGCGGTTCATCATGAAAGATGAAGTGGCTTTTGAGGGGCTTGGAAAGTTTATAGAGGCTTGAAATTTGGCACACACCTCCAAATGGATGAAGGCATTGTTGTTATGTAACCATTTTCCTTGAATAGCGCAAAATGGCTCCACAGCGCCCCCTACAATATTTCAAAACATCAGCCCCTGCTCTGTGTTTCATCTATGAGTCTGACACTTGGTAAGCTTGTGTAAGATATCAAGATGTACAAAAAAGTCTCTTGGAGCAATATCCCAAATCCAACAGGAAGTCAGCCATTTTAAAATTAATGTGTAATTTTGATGACATTTTCCCCCCTTTTCAGGCCTCATACTTTGACGAACTCCTCCAAGGGATTTCATCATATTGAAGCATTCTTCAGTGTGTAGAATCTAAAGACCTTTGTGATGTTAAATTGCGAAGCTTTTTCCGTTCAGGGAAACGGGGTGGTCATGGCGGCACGTAGAGTTTCAATCACTCGCAAAAAGCAGTAATCTGCTGTCACTAAAAAACACAATGTCCAATCTCTCCCAAAGGTCGCAGGTGTGATGAGACTCGAGCTTGGAAATGTTTGTTATGCTATTTGTCAATAATGGTTAGAGCGCCACCTAGTGGAACGACTAACTAATCATAAATGAATGAGTTGAAATGTTAGCTGGTGGTTAAATGCATGAATTCCATCAATGTGACATCAGATCGGAGGTGCTGGTTTTAGGTGTTGGGCGTGGCTCGACGCGCCGGGGGTGCGAGGGCCCTCATAACGCTGCTTGCAGCTTTAATTAGGGCCCGAGCACTGACAGTGCGAAGGCCCTATTGTATCTGCTCCGTTTCTTATTATTATTATTATTATTATTATTATTATTATTATTATTATTATTATTATTATTCAGGCGAAACAAGGGCCTTTTTGAGGGCCTAAACATGCTCAAAAACTCATGAAATTTTGCACACATGCCAGGTCTGGTGAAAAATTTTGTATTTTAATGGTTTTACATATGAGCACTGGGAAATGGCTCTACAGCGCCACCTATGCCTTGTTAAATGCAGCCCTACGACCACATCGTTTGAGCTACATGTATGAAATTTGGCACACATGTGTATCATGCCAAGACGAACAAAAAAGTCTATGGGCCCATTGACGCAAACCCAACAGGAAGTCCGCCATTTGGAAGAGAAGGTGACATTTTGGCTCTAATTTTGCCATTTCCATGCCTCGAACTTTTGCGAACTCCTCCTTGGGGTTTCATTTCATAACCTTCAAATTTGGACAGTGTCAACTACACCCTTGTGCCATGTTAAATTGCGGAGCTTTTGAGTTTTCACAATACTATGAGGCCGTGGCGCCATGGCGAATTTCGATGACTCGCCATGAAAATCTTATTGCCTCTCATTTTGTCATACATTTTCTGACCTTGACCAAAGTGAACACATATGATAAGGCTCCACCCCTGAACATATTTCAACTGCCATATTTGACATCAAGGACAGCGCCACCTAGTGGGAACAGGAAATGTCATGTTTTACACTTTGGGGTACAGTATAGTGATGGGTGACATCTGCAGCCTCAAATTTCTCCAGGAAAGCCTTAAGGAGTTGGTCTTGGGTTACAGTGAAAACTGTGAGTTTTCGCAAAAGGGTGTGACCCCAGCGGCATGGCGAACTTTGATGTCACGCCATGAAGAAACAAATTAGTATAACTCAATGAAATCCAGTCTGATCAGTACCAGACTTTACAGGCATGATGTCAGACCCGCCCTGAACAGATTGATGTGCCCATTGTCGGAAATACGGACAGCGCCACCTAGTGGCAACAGGAAATGTCATGGCTTTAATTTTGTTGTACTGATTTTCACAGGTTCATCGTGGCCACCTCAAAAGCGGTGAATGTCACCATCAGTCCCTCGTGATGCTTCAGTGCAAAAATTGTGACTTTAAACTGAACGGCGCACCCTGGTGGCAATGCTGTTCACGATGAAAGATGAAGTGGCTTTTGAGGGGCTTGGAAAGTTTATAGAGGCTTGAAATTTGGCACACACCTCCAATGTGACGAATTCTTTGTTGTTATGTGATCATTTTCATTGAATATCCCAAAATGGCTCCACAGCGCCCCCTACAAAATTTCAAAACCACAGCCCCAGCTCTGTGTTTTATGTATGAATCTGAAACCTGGTAGGCTTATAGGAGATATCAAGATGTACAAAAAAGTCTCTTGGAGCAATATCCCAAATCCAACAGGAAGTCAGCCATTTTAAAATTAATGTGCAATTTTGGCGACATTTTCTCCTCTTTTCAGGCTTCATACTTTGACGAACTCCTCCAAGGGATTTCATCATATCGAACCATTCTCCAGTGTGTGGAATCTAAAGACCTTTGTGATGTTAAATTGCGAAGCTTTTTACGTCCAGGGAAACGGGGTGGTTATGGCGGCATGTAGAGTTTCAATCACTCGCCAAAACGCTGTAATCTGCTGTCACTCAAAAACACAATGTCCAATCTCTCCCAAACGTCTCAGGTGTGATGAGACTCGAGCTTGGAAGTGTTTGTTATGCCATTTGTCAGTAATGGTTAGAGTGCCACCTAGTGGGACGACTATAATGATGATTGAATGAGATGAAATGTTAGCTGGTGGTTAAATGCATGAATTCCATCAATGTGACATCAGATCGGAGGTGCTGGTTGTAGGTGTTGGGCGTGGCTCGACGCGATGGGGTGCGAGGGCCCTCATAACGCTGCTTGCAGCTTTAATTATTATTATTATTATTATTCACCCCAAACAAGGGCCTTTTTGAGGGCCTAAACATGCTCAAAAACTCATGAAATTTTGCACACATGCCAGGTTTGGTGAAAAATTTTGTATTTTAATGGTTTTACATATGAGCACTGGGAAATGGCTCTACAGCGCCACCTATGCCTTGTTAAATGCAGCCCTACGACCACATCGTTTGAGCTACATGTATGAAATTTGGCACACATGTGTATCATGCCAAGACGAACAAAAAAGTCTGTGGGCCCATTGACGCAAACCCAACAGGAAGTCCGCCATTTGGAAGAGAAGGTGACATTTTGGCTCTAATTTTGCCATTTCCATGCCTCGAACTTTAACGAACTCCTCCTTGGGATTTGGTCCTATAAGCTTCAAATTTGGACAGTGTCAACTACACCCTTGTGCCATGTTAAATTGCGGAGCTTTTGAGTTTTCACAATAGTATGAGGCCGTGGCGCCATGGCGAATTTTGATGACTCGCCATGAAAATCTTATTGCCTCTCATTCTGTCATACATGTTCCGATCTGGACCAAAGAGCACACATATGATAAGGCTCCACCCCTGAACATATTTCAACTGCCATATTTGACATCAAGGACAGCGCCACCTAGTGGGAACAGGAAATGTCATGTTTTACACTTTGGGGTACAGTATTGTGATGGGTGACATCTGCAGCCTCAAATTTCTCCAGGAAAGCCTTAAGGAGTTGGTCTTGGGTTACAGTGAAAACTGTGACTTTTCACGGAAGGGTGTGACCCCAGCAGCATGGCGAACTTTGATGTCACGCCATGAAGAAACAAATTAGTATAACTCAATGAAATCCAGTCTGATCAGTACCAGACTTTACAGGCATGATGTCAGACCCGCCCTGAACAGATTGATATGCCCATTGTCGGAAATACGGACAGCGCCACCTAGTGGCAACAGGAAATGTCATGGCTTTAACTTTGTTGTACTGATTTTCACAGGTTGATCGTAGCCACCTCAAAAGCGGTGAATATCACCATCAGTCCCTCGTGATGCTTCAGTGCAAAAATTGTGACTTTAAACTGAACGGCGCACCCTGGTGGCAACGCGGTTCATCATGAAAGATGAAGTGGCTTTTGAGGGGCTTGGAAAGTTTATAGAGGCTTGAAATTTGGCACACACCTCCAAATGGATGAAGGCATTGTTGTTATGTAACCATTTTCCTTGAATAGCGCAAAATGGCTCCACAGCGCCCCCTACAATATTTCAAAACATCAGCCCCTGCTCTGTGTTTCATCTATGAGTCTGACACTTGGTAAGCTTGTGTAAGATATCAAGATGTACAAAAAAGTCTCTTGGAGCAATATCCCAAATCCAACAGGAAGTCAGCCATTTTAAAATTAATGTGTAATTTTGGCGACATTTTCCCCTCTTTTCAGGCTTCATACTTTGACGAACTCCTCCAAGGGATTTCATCATATTGAAGCATTCTTCAGTGTGTAGAATCTAAAGACCTTTGTGATGTTAAATTGCGAAGCTTTTTCCGTTCAGGGAAACGGGGTGGTCATGGCGGCACGTAGAGTTTCAATCACTCGCAAAAAGCAGTAATCTGCTGTCACTAAAAAACACAATGTCCAATCTCTCCCAAAGGTCGCAGGTGTGATGAGACTCGAGCTTGGAAATGTTTGTTATGCTATTTGTCAATAATGGTTAGAGCGCCACCTAGTGGCATGACTATAATCCTGGTTGAATAAGATGAAATGTTAGCTGGTGATTAAAAGCATGAAATCCATCAATGTGACATCACATCGGACGTGCCGGTTTGAGGTGTTGGCAGTGGCTCGACGTGCCGGGGGTGCGAGGGCCCTCATAACGCTGCTTGCAGCTTTAATTATTAGGGCCCGAGCACTGAGAGTGCGAAGGCCCTATTGTATCTGCTCCGTTTCTTATTATTATTATTATTATTATTCACCCCAAACAAGGGCCTTTTTGAGGGCCTAAACATGCTCAAAAACTCATGAAATTTTGCACACATGCCAGGTCTGGTGAAAAATTTTGTATTTTAATGGTTTTACATATGAGCACTGGGAAATGGCTCTACAGCGCCACCTATGCCTTGTTAAATGCAGCCCTACGACCACATCGTTTGAGCTACATGTATGAAATTTGGCACACATGTGTATCATGCCAAGACGAACAAAAAAGTCTGTGGGCCCATTGACGCAAACCCAACAGGAAGTCCGCCATTTGGAAGAGAAGGTGACATTTTGGCTCTAATTTTGCCATTTCCATGCCTCGAACTTTTGCGAACTCCTCCTTGGGGTTTCATTTCATAACCTTCAAATTTGGACAGTGTCAACTACACCCTTGTGCCATGTTAAATTGCGGAGCTTTTGAGTTTTCACAATACTATGAGGCCGTGGCGCCATGGCGAATTTCGATGACTCGCCATGAAAATCTTATTGCCTCTCATTTTGTCATACATTTTCTGACCTTGACCAAAGTGAACACATATGATAAGGCTCCACCCCTGAACATATTTCAACTGCCATATTTGACCTCAAGGACAGCGCCACCTAGTGGGAACAGGAAATGTCATGTTTTACACTTTGGGGTACAGTATAGTGATGGGTGACATCTGCAGCCTCAAATTTCTCCAGAAAAGCCTTAAGGAGTTGGTCTTGGGTTACAGTGAAAACTGTGAGTTTTCGCGAAAGGGTGTGACCCCAGCAGCATGGCGAACTTTGATGTCACGCCATGAAGAAACAAATTAGTATAACTCAATGAAATCCAGTCTGATCAGTACCAGACTTTACAGGCATGATGTCAGACCCGCCCTGAACAGATTGATGTGCCCATTGTCGGAAATACGGACAGCGCCACCTAGTGGCAACAGGAAATGTCATGGCTTTAATTTTGTTGTACTGATTTTCACAGGTTGATCGTGGCCACCTCAAAAGCGGTGAATATCACCATCAGTCCCTCGTGATGCTTCAGTGCAAAAATTGTGACTTTAAACTGAACGGCGCACCCTGGTGGCAACGCGGTTCATCATGAAAGATGAAGTGGCTTTTGAGGGGCTTGGAAAGTTTATAGAGGCTTGAAATTTGGCACACACCTCCAAATGGATGAAGGCATTGTTGTTATGTAACCATTTTCCTTGAATAGCGCAAAATGGCTCCACAGCGCCCCCTACAATATTTCAAAACATCAGCCCCTGCTCTGTGTTTCATCTATGAGTCTGACACTTGGTAAGCTTGTGTAAGATATCAAGATGTACAAAAAAGTCTCTTGGAGCAATATCCCAAATCCAACAGGAAGTCAGCCATTTTAAAATTAATGTGTAATTTTGATGACATTTTCCCCCCTTTTCAGGCCTCATACTTTGACGAACTCCTCCAAGGGATTTCATCATATTGAAGCATTCTTCAGTGTGTAGAATCTAAAGACCTTTGTGATGTTAAATTGCGAAGCTTTTTCCGTTCAGGGAAACGGGGTGGTCATGGCGGCACGTAGAGTTTCAATCACTCGCAAAAAGCAGTAATCTGCTGTCACTAAAAAACACAATGTCCAATCTCTCCCAAAGGTCGCAGGTGTGATGAGACTCGAGCTTGGAAATGTTTGTTATGCTATTTGTCAATAATGGTTAGAGCGCCACCTAGTGGAACGACTAACTAATCATAAATGAATGAGTTGAAATGTTAGCTGGTGGTTAAATGCATGAATTCCATCAATGTGACATCAGATCGGAGGTGCTGGTTTTAGGTGTTGGGCGTGGCTCGACGCGCCGGGGGTGCGAGGGCCCTCATAACGCTGCTTGCAGCTTTAATTAGGGCCCGAGCACTGACAGTGCGAAGGCCCTATTGTATCTGCTCCGTTTCTTATTATTATTATTATTATTATTATTATTATTATTATTATTATTATTATTATTATTCAGGCGAAACAAGGGCCTTTTTGAGGGCCTAAACATGCTCAAAAACTCATGAAATTTTGCACACATGCCAGGTCTGGTGAAAAATTTTGTATTTTAATGGTTTTACATATGAGCACTGGGAAATGGCTCTACAGCGCCACCTATGCCTTGTTAAATGCAGCCCTACGACCACATCGTTTGAGCTACATGTATGAAATTTGGCACACATGTGTATCATGCCAAGACGAACAAAAAAGTCTATGGGCCCATTGACGCAAACCCAACAGGAAGTCCGCCATTTGGAAGAGAAGGTGACATTTTGGCTCTAATTTTGCCATTTCCATGCCTCGAACTTTTGCGAACTCCTCCTTGGGGTTTCATTTCATAACCTTCAAATTTGGACAGTGTCAACTACACCCTTGTGCCATGTTAAATTGCGGAGCTTTTGAGTTTTCACAATACTATGAGGCCGTGGCGCCATGGCGAATTTCGATGACTCGCCATGAAAATCTTATTGCCTCTCATTTTGTCATACATTTTCTGACCTTGACCAAAGTGAACACATATGATAAGGCTCCACCCCTGAACATATTTCAACTGCCATATTTGACATCAAGGACAGCGCCACCTAGTGGGAACAGGAAATGTCATGTTTTACACTTTGGGGTACAGTATAGTGATGGGTGACATCTGCAGCCTCAAATTTCTCCAGGAAAGCCTTAAGGAGTTGGTCTTGGGTTACAGTGAAAACTGTGAGTTTTCGCAAAAGGGTGTGACCCCAGCGGCATGGCGAACTTTGATGTCACGCCATGAAGAAACAAATTAGTATAACTCAATGAAATCCAGTCTGATCAGTACCAGACTTTACAGGCATGATGTCAGACCCGCCCTGAACAGATTGATGTGCCCATTGTCGGAAATACGGACAGCGCCACCTAGTGGCAACAGGAAATGTCATGGCTTTAATTTTGTTGTACTGATTTTCACAGGTTCATCGTGGCCACCTCAAAAGCGGTGAATGTCACCATCAGTCCCTCGTGATGCTTCAGTGCAAAAATTGTGACTTTAAACTGAACGGCGCACCCTGGTGGCAATGCTGTTCACGATGAAAGATGAAGTGGCTTTTGAGGGGCTTGGAAAGTTTATAGAGGCTTGAAATTTGGCACACACCTCCAATGTGACGAATTCTTTGTTGTTATGTGATCATTTTCATTGAATATCCCAAAATGGCTCCACAGCGCCCCCTACAAAATTTCAAAACCACAGCCCCAGCTCTGTGTTTTATGTATGAATCTGAAACCTGGTAGGCTTATAGGAGATATCAAGATGTACAAAAAAGTCTCTTGGAGCAATATCCCAAATCCAACAGGAAGTCAGCCATTTTAAAATTAATGTGCAATTTTGGCGACATTTTCTCCTCTTTTCAGGCTTCATACTTTGACGAACTCCTCCAAGGGATTTCATCATATCGAACCATTCTCCAGTGTGTGGAATCTAAAGACCTTTGTGATGTTAAATTGCGAAGCTTTTTACGTCCAGGGAAACGGGGTGGTTATGGCGGCATGTAGAGTTTCAATCACTCGCCAAAACGCTGTAATCTGCTGTCACTCAAAAACACAATGTCCAATCTCTCCCAAACGTCTCAGGTGTGATGAGACTCGAGCTTGGAAGTGTTTGTTATGCCATTTGTCAGTAATGGTTAGAGTGCCACCTAGTGGGACGACTATAATGATGATTGAATGAGATGAAATGTTAGCTGGTGGTTAAATGCATGAATTCCATCAATGTGACATCAGATCGGAGGTGCTGGTTGTAGGTGTTGGGCGTGGCTCGACGCGATGGGGTGCGAGGGCCCTCATAACGCTGCTTGCAGCTTTAATTATTATTATTATTATTATTCACCCCAAACAAGGGCCTTTTTGAGGGCCTAAACATGCTCAAAAACTCATGAAATTTTGCACACATGCCAGGTTTGGTGAAAAATTTTGTATTTTAATGGTTTTACATATGAGCACTGGGAAATGGCTCTACAGCGCCACCTATGCCTTGTTAAATGCAGCCCTACGACCACATCGTTTGAGCTACATGTATGAAATTTGGCACACATGTGTATCATGCCAAGACGAACAAAAAAGTCTGTGGGCCCATTGACGCAAACCCAACAGGAAGTCCGCCATTTGGAAGAGAAGGTGACATTTTGGCTCTAATTTTGCCATTTCCATGCCTCGAACTTTAACGAACTCCTCCTTGGGATTTGGTCCTATAAGCTTCAAATTTGGACAGTGTCAACTACACCCTTGTGCCATGTTAAATTGCGGAGCTTTTGAGTTTTCACAATAGTATGAGGCCGTGGCGCCATGGCGAATTTTGATGACTCGCCATGAAAATCTTATTGCCTCTCATTCTGTCATACATGTTCCGATCTGGACCAAAGAGCACACATATGATAAGGCTCCACCCCTGAACATATTTCAACTGCCATATTTGACATCAAGGACAGCGCCACCTAGTGGGAACAGGAAATGTCATGTTTTACACTTTGGGGTACAGTATTGTGATGGGTGACATCTGCAGCCTCAAATTTCTCCAGGAAAGCCTTAAGGAGTTGGTCTTGGGTTACAGTGAAAACTGTGACTTTTCACGGAAGGGTGTGACCCCAGCAGCATGGCGAACTTTGATGTCACGCCATGAAGAAACAAATTAGTATAACTCAATGAAATCCAGTCTGATCAGTACCAGACTTTACAGGCATGATGTCAGACCCGCCCTGAACAGATTGATATGCCCATTGTCGGAAATACGGACAGCGCCACCTAGTGGCAACAGGAAATGTCATGGCTTTAACTTTGTTGTACTGATTTTCACAGGTTGATCGTAGCCACCTCAAAAGCGGTGAATATCACCATCAGTCCCTCGTGATGCTTCAGTGCAAAAATTGTGACTTTAAACTGAACGGCGCACCCTGGTGGCAACGCGGTTCATCATGAAAGATGAAGTGGCTTTTGAGGGGCTTGGAAAGTTTATAGAGGCTTGAAATTTGGCACACACCTCCAAATGGATGAAGGCATTGTTGTTATGTAACCATTTTCCTTGAATAGCGCAAAATGGCTCCACAGCGCCCCCTACAATATTTCAAAACATCAGCCCCTGCTCTGTGTTTCATCTATGAGTCTGACACTTGGTAAGCTTGTGTAAGATATCAAGATGTACAAAAAAGTCTCTTGGAGCAATATCCCAAATCCAACAGGAAGTCAGCCATTTTAAAATTAATGTGTAATTTTGGCGACATTTTCCCCTCTTTTCAGGCTTCATACTTTGACGAACTCCTCCAAGGGATTTCATCATATTGAAGCATTCTTCAGTGTGTAGAATCTAAAGACCTTTGTGATGTTAAATTGCGAAGCTTTTTCCGTTCAGGGAAACGGGGTGGTCATGGCGGCACGTAGAGTTTCAATCACTCGCAAAAAGCAGTAATCTGCTGTCACTAAAAAACACAATGTCCAATCTCTCCCAAAGGTCGCAGGTGTGATGAGACTCGAGCTTGGAAATGTTTGTTATGCTATTTGTCAATAATGGTTAGAGCGCCACCTAGTGGCATGACTATAATCCTGGTTGAATAAGATGAAATGTTAGCTGGTGATTAAAAGCATGAAATCCATCAATGTGACATCACATCGGACGTGCCGGTTTGAGGTGTTGGCAGTGGCTCGACGTGCCGGGGGTGCGAGGGCCCTCATAACGCTGCTTGCAGCTTTAATTATTAGGGCCCGAGCACTGAGAGTGCGAAGGCCCTATTGTATCTGCTCCGTTTCTTATTATTATTATTATTATTATTCACCCCAAACAAGGGCCTTTTTGAGGGCCTAAACATGCTCAAAAACTCATGAAATTTTGCACACATGCCAGGTCTGGTGAAAAATTTTGTATTTTAATGGTTTTACATATGAGCACTGGGAAATGGCTCTACAGCGCCACCTATGCCTTGTTAAATGCAGCCCTACGACCACATCGTTTGAGCTACATGTATGAAATTTGGCACACATGTGTATCATGCCAAGACGAACAAAAAAGTCTGTGGGCCCATTGACGCAAACCCAACAGGAAGTCCGCCATTTGGAAGAGAAGGTGACATTTTGGCTCTAATTTTGCCATTTCCATGCCTCGAACTTTTTCGAACTCCTCCTTGGGATTTGGGCGTATAAGCTTCAAATTTGGACAGTGTCAACTACACCCTTGTGCCATGTTAAATTGCGGAGCTTTTGAGTTTTCACAATACTATGAGGCCGTGGCGCCATGGCGAATTTCGATGACTCGCCATGAAAATCTTATTGCCTCTCATTTTGTCATACATTTTCTGACCTTGACCAAAGTGAACACATATGATAAGGCTCCACCCCTGAACATATTTCAACTGCCATATTTGACACCAGGGACAGCGCCACCTAGTGGGAACAGGAAATGTCATGTTTTACACTTTGGGGTACAGTATTGTGATGGGTGACATCTGCAGCCTCAAATTTCTCCAGGAAAGCCTTAAGGAGTTGGTCTTGGGTTACAGTGAAAACTGTGACTTTTCACGAAAGGGTGTGACCCCAGCAGCATGGCGAACTTTGATGTCACGCCATGAAGAAACAAATTAGTATAACTCAATGAAATCCAGTCTGATCAGTACCAGACTTTACAGGCATGATGTCAGACCCGCCCTGAACAGATTGATATGCCCATTGTCGGAAATACGGACAGCGCCACCTAGTGCCAACAGGAAATGTCATGGCTTTAACTTTGTTGTACTGATTTTCACAGGTTGATCGTTGCCACCTCAAAAGCGGTGAATATCACCATCAGTCCCTCGTGATGCTTCAGTGCAAAAATTGTGACTTTAAACTGAACGGCGCACCCTGGTGGCAACGCGGTTCATCATGAAAGATGAAGTGGCTTTTGAGGGGCTTGGAAAGTTTATAGAGGCTTGAAATTTGGCACACACCTCCAAATGGATGAAGGCATTGTTGTTATGTAACCATTTTCCTTGAATAGCGCAAAATGGCTCCACAGCGCCCCCTACAATATTTCAAAACATCAGCCCCTGCTCTGTGTTTCATCTATGAGTCTGACACTTGGTAAGCTTGTGTAAGATATCAAGATGTACAAAAAAGTCTCTTGGAGCAATATCCCAAATCCAACAGGAAGTCAGCCATTTTAAAATTAATGTGTAATTTTGATGACATTTTCCCCCCTTTTCAGGCCTCATACTTTGACGAACTCCTCCAAGGGATTTCATCATATTGAAGCATTCTTCAGTGTGTAGAATCTAAAGACCTTTGTGATGTTAAATTGCGAAGCTTTTTCCGTTCAGGGAAACGGGGTGGTCATGGCGGCACGTAGAGTTTCAATCACTCGCAAAAAGCAGTAATCTGTTGTCACTAAAAAACACAATGTCCAATCTCTCCCAAAGGTCGCAGGTGTGATGAGACTCGAGCTTGGAAATGTTTGTTATGCTATTTGTCAATAATGGTTAGAGCGCCACCTAGTGGCATGACTATAATCCTGGTTGAATAAGATGAAATGTTAGCTGGTGATTAAAAGCATGAAATCCATCAATGTGACATCACATCGGACGTGCCGGTTTGAGGTGTTGGCAGTGGCTCGACGTGCCGGGGGTGCGAGGGCCCTCATAACGCTGCTTGCAGCTTTAATTATTATTATTATTCACCCCAAACAAGGGCCTTTTTGAGGGCCTAAACATGCTCAAAAACTCATGAAATTTTGCACACATGCCAGGTCTGGTGAAAAATTTTGTATTTTAATGGTTTTACTTATGAGCACTGGGAAATGGCTCTAGAGCGCCACCTATGCCTTGTTAAATGCAGCCCTACGACCACATGGTTTGAGCTACATGTATGAAATTTGGCACACATGTGTATCATGCCAAGACGAACAAAAAAGTCTGTGGGCCCATTGACGCAAACCCAACAGGAAGTCCGCCATTTGGAAGAGAATGTGACATTTTGGCTCTAATTTTTCCATTTCCATGCCTCGAACTTTTGCGAACTCCTCCTTGGGGTTTGATTTCATAAGCTTCAAATTTGGACAGTGTCAACTACACCCTTGTGCCATGTTAAATTGCGGAGCTTTTGAGTTTTCACAATACTATGAGGCCGTGGCGCCATGGCGAATTTCGATGACTCGCCATGAAAATCTTATTGCCTCTCATTTTGTCATACATTTTCTGACCTTGACCAAAGTGAACACATATGATAAGGCTCCACCCCTGAACATATTTCAACTGCCATATTTGACATCAAGGACAGCGCCACCTAGTGGGAACAGGAAATGTCATGTTTTACACTTTGGGGTACAGTATAGTGATGGGTGACATCTGCAGCCTCAAATTTCTCCAGGAAAGCCTTAAGGAGTTGGTCTTGGGTTACAGTGAAAACTGTGAGTTTTCGCGAAAGGGTGTGACCCCAGCAGCATGGCGAACTTTGATGTCACGCCATGAAGAAACAAATTAGTATAACTCAATGAAATCCAGTCTGATCAGTACCAGACTTTACAGGCATGATGTCAGACCCGCCCTGAACAGATTGATGTGCCCATTGTCGGAAATACGGACAGCGCCACCTAGTGGCAACAGGAAATGTCATGGCTTTAACTTTGTTGTACTGATTTTCACAGGTTGATCGTGGCCACCTCAAAAGCGGTGAATATCACCATCAGTCCCTCGTGATGCTTCAGTGCAAAAATTGTGAGTTTAAACTGAACGGCGCACCCTGGTGGCAACGCGGTTCATCATGAAAGATGAAGTGGCTTTTGAGGGGCTTGGAAAGTTTATAGAGGCTTTAAATTTGGCACACACCTCCAAATGGATGAAGGCATTGTTGTTATGTAACCATTTTCCTTGAATAGCGCAAAATGGCTCCACAGCGCCCCCTACAACATTTCAAAACATCAGCCCCTGCTCTGTGTTTCATCTATGAGTCTGACACTTGGTAAGCTTGTGTAAGATATCAAGATGTACAAAAAAGTCTCTTGGAGCAATATCCCAAATCCAACAGGAAGTCAGCCATTTTAAAATTAATGTGTAATTTTGATGACATTTTCCCCCCTTTTCAGGCCTCATACTTTGACGAACTCCTCCAAGGGATTTCATCATATTGAAGCATTCTTTAGTGTGTAGAATCTAAAGACCTTTGTGATGTTAAATTGCGAAGCTTTTTCCGTTCAGGGAAACGGGGTGGTCATGGCGGCACGTAGAGTTTCAATCACTCGCAAAAAGCAGTAATCTGCTGTCACTAAAAAACACAATGTCCAATCTCTCCCAAAGGTCGCAGGTGTGATGAGACTCGAGCTTGGAAATGTTTGTTATGCTATTTGTCAATAATGGTTAGAGCGCCACCTAGTGGCATGACTATAATCCTGGTTGAATAAGATGAAATGTTAGCTGGTGATTAAAAGCATGAAATCCATCAATGTGACATCACATCGGACGTGCCGGTTTGAGGTGTTGGCAGTGGCTCGACGTGCCGGGGGTGCGAGGGCCCTCATAACGCTGCTTGCAGCTTTAATTATTAGGGCCCGAGCACTGAGAGTGCGAAGGCCCTATTGTATCTGCTCCGTTTCTTATTAGGGCCCGAGCACCGAGAGTGCGAAGGCCCTATTGTATCTGCTCCGTTTCTTATTATTATTATTATTATTATTATTATTATTCACCCCAAACAAGGGCCTTTTTGAGGGCCTAAACATGCTCAAAAACTCATGAAATTTTGCACACATGCCAGGTCTGGTGAAAAATTTTGTATTTTAATGGTTTTACATATGAGCACTGGGAAATGGCTCTACAGCGCCACCTATGCCTTGTTAAATGCAGCCCTACGACCACATCGTTTGAGCTACATGTATGAAATTTGGCACACATGTGTATCATGCCAAGACGAACAAAAAAGTCTGTGGGCCCATTGATGCAAACCCAACAGGAAGTCCGCCATTTGGAAGAGAAGGTGACATTTTGGCTCTAATTTTGCCATTTCCATGCCTCGAACTTTTGCGAACTCCTCCTTGGGGTTTCATTTCATAACCTTCAAATTTGGACAGTGTCAACTACACCCTTGTGCCATGTTAAATTGCGGAGCTTTTGAGTTTTCACAATACTATGAGGCCGTGGCGCCATGGCGAATTTCGATGACTCGCCATGAAAATCTTATTGCCTCTCATTTTGTCATAGAAGTTCTGACCTTGACCAAAGTGAACACATATGATAAGGCTCCACCCCTGAACATATTTCAACTGCCATATTTGACACCAGGGACAGCGCCACCTAGTGGGAACAGGAAATGTCATGTTTTACACTTTGGGGTACAGTATAGTGATGGGTGACATCTGCAGCCTCAAATTTCTCCAGGAAAGCCTTAAGGAGTTGGTCTTGGGTTACAGTGAAAACTGTGAGTTTTCGCGAAAGGGTGTGACCCCAGCAGCATGGCGAACTTTGATGTCACGCCATGAAGAAACAAATTAGTATAACTCAATGAAATCCAGTCTGATCAGTACCAGACTTTACAGGCATGATGTCAGACCCGCCCTGAACAGATTGATGTGCCCATTGTCGGAAATACGGACAGCGCCACCTAGTGGCAACAGGAAATGTCATGGCTTTAACTTTGTTGTACTGATTTTCACAGGTTGATCGTGGCCACCTCAAAAGCGGTGAATATCACCATCAGTCCCTCGTGATGCTTCAGTGCAAAAATTGTGACTTTAAACTGAACGGCGCACCCTGGTGGCAACGCGGTTCATCATGAAAGATGAAGTGGCTTTTGAGGGGCTTGGAAAGTTTATAGAGGCTTGAAATTTGGCACACACCTCTAAATGGATGAAGGCATTGTTGTTATGTAACCATTTTCCTTGAATAGCGCAAAATGGCTCCACAGCGCCCCCTACAATATTTCAAAACATCAGCCCCTGCTCTGTGTTTCATCTATGAGTCTGACACTTGGTAAGCTTGTGTAAGATATCAAGATGTACAAAAAAGTCTCTTGGAGCAATATCCCAAATCCAACAGGAAGTCAGCCATTTTAAAATTAATGTGCAATTTTGATGACATTTTCCCCTCTTTTCAGGCCTCATACTTTGACGAACTCCTCCAAGGGATTTCATCATATTGAAGCATTCTTCAGTGTGTGGAATCCAAAGACCTTTGTGTTGTTAAATTGCGAAGCTTTTTACGTCCAGGGAAACGGGGTGGTTATGGCGGCACTTAGAGTTTGAATCACTCGCCAAAAAGCAGTAATCTGCTGTCACTCAAAAACACAATGTCCAATCTCTCCCAAACGTCTCAGGTGTGATGAGACTCGAGCTTGGAAGTGTTTGTTATGCCATTTGTACATAATGGTTAGAGCGCCACCTAGTGGAACGACTAACTAATCATGAATGAATGAGTTGAAATGTTAGCTGGTGGTTAAATGCATGAATTCCATCAATGTGACATCAGATCGGACGTGCTGGTTTTAGGTGTTGGGTGTGGCTCGACGTGCCGGGGGTGCGAGGGCCCTCATAACGCTGCTTGCAGCTTTAATTATTATTATTATTATTATTCACCCCAAACAAGGGCCTTTTTGAGGGCCTAAACATGCTCAAAAACTCATGAAATTTTGCACACATGCCAGGTCTGGTGAAAAATTTTGTATTTTAATGGTTTTACATATGAGCACTGGGAAATGGCTCTACAGCGCCACCTATGCCTTGTTAAATGCAGCCCTACGACCACATCGTTTGAGCTACATGTATGAAATTTGGCACACATGTGTATCATGCCAAGACGAACAAAAAAGTCAGTGGGCCCATTGACGCAAACCCAACAGGAAGTCCGCCATTTGGAAGTGAAGCTGACATTTTGGCTCTAATTTTGCCATTTCCATGCCTCGAACTTTAACGAACTCCTCCTTGGGATTTGGTCGTATAAGCTTCATATTTGGTCAGTGCCAACTACACCCTTGTGCCATGTTAAATTGCGGAGCTTTTGAGTTTTCACAATACTATGAGGCCGTGGCGCCATGGCGAATTTCGATGACTCGCCATGAAAATCTTATTGCCTCTCATTTTGTCATACAATTTCTGACCTTGACCAAAGTGAACACATATGATAAGGCTCCAGCCCTGAACATATTTCAACTGCCATATTTGACATCAAGGACAGCGCCACCTAGTGGGAACAGGAAATGTCATGTTTTACACTTTGGGGTACAGTATAGTGATGGGTGACATCTGCAGCCTCAAATTTCTCCAGGAAAGCCTTAAGGAGTTGGTCTTGGGTTACAGTGAAAACTGTGAGTTTTCGCGAAAGGGTGTGACCCCAGCAGCATGGCGAACTTTGATGTCACGCCATGAAGAAACAAATTAGTATAACTCAATGAAATCCAGTCTGATCAGTACCAGACTTTACAGGCATGATGTCAGACGCGCCCTGAACAGATTGATGTGCCCATTGTCAGGAATATGAAGAGCGCCACCTAGTGGGAACAGGAAATGTCATGTCTTACACTTTGTTGTACTGATTTTCACAGGTTCATTGTGGCCACCTCAAAAGCGGTGAATATCACCATCAGTCCTTCATGATGCTTTAGTGCAAAAATTGTGAGTTTAAACTGAACGGCGCACCCTGGTGGCAACGCTGTTCACCATGAAAAATGAAGTGGCTTTTGAGGGGCTTGGAAAGTTTAAAAAGTCTTGAAATTTGGCGCACACCTCCAATGTGCATAAGGCTTTGTTGTTATGTGATCATTTTCATTGAATAGCGCAAAATGGCTCCACAGCGCCCCCTACGAAATTTCAAAACATCAGCCCCAGCTCTGTGTTTTATGTATGAGTCTTAAACCTGGTAAGCTTATAGGAGATATCAAGATGTACAAAAAAGTCTCTTGGAGCAATATCCCAAATCCAACAGGAAGTCAGCCATTTTAAAATTCATGTGTAATTTTGATGACATTTTCCCCCCTTTTCAGGCCTCATACTTTGACGAACTCCTCCAAGGGATTTCATCAGATTGGACCGATCTGCAGTTTGTGGAATCTAAAGACCTTTGTGATGTTAAATTGCGAAGCTTTTTACGTCCAGGGAAACGGGGTGGTTATGGCGGCACTTAGAGTTTGAATCACTCGCCAAAAAGCAGTAATCTGCTGTCACTCAAAAACACAATGTCCAATCTCTCCCAAACGTCTCAGGTGTGATGAGACTCGAGCTTGGAAGTGTTTGTTATGCCATTTGTACATAATGGTTAGAGCGCCACCTAGTGGAACGACTAACTAATCATGAATGAATGAGTTGAAATGTTAGCTGGTGGTTAAATGCATGAATTCCATCAATGTGACATCAGATCGGACGTGCTGGTTTTAGGTGTTGGGCGTGGCTCGACGCGCCGGGGGTGCGAGGGCCCTCATAACGCTGCTTGCAGCTTTAATTATTATTATTATTATTATTATTCACCCCAAACAAGGGCTTTTTTGAGGGCCTAAACATGCTCAAAAACTCATGAAATTTTGCACACATGCCAGGTCTGGTGAAAAATTTTGTATTTTAATGGTTTTACATATGAGCACTGGGAAATGGCTCTAGAGCGCCACCTATGCCTTGTTAAATGCAGCCCTACGACCACATCGTTTGAGCTACATGTATGAAATTTGGCACACATGTGTATCATGCCAAGACGAACAAAAAAGTCAGTGGGCCCATTGACGCAAACCCAACAGGAAGTCCGCCATTTGGAAGAGAAGGTGACATTTTGGCTCTAATTTTGCCATTTCCATGCCTCGAACTTTAACGAACTCCTCCTTGGGATTTGGGCGTATAAGCTTCAAATTTGGACAGTGTCAACTACACCCTTGTGCCATGTTAAATTGCGGAGCTTTTGAGTTTTCACAATACTATGAGGCCGTGGCGCCATGGCGAATTTCGATGACTCGCCATGAAAATCTTATTGCCTCTCATTTTGTCATACATTTTCTGACCTTGACCAAAGTGAACACATATGATAAGGCTCCACCCCTGAACATATTTCAACTGCCATATTTGACATAAGGGCCAGCGCCACCTAGTGGGAACAGGAAATGTCATGTTTTACACTTTGGGGTACAGTATTGTGATGGGTGACATCTGCAGCCTCAAATTTCTCCAGGAAAGCCTTAAGGAGTTGGTCTTGGGGTACAGTGAAAACTGTGAGTTTTCGCGAAAGGGTGTGACCCCAGCAGCATGGCGAACTTTGATGTCTCGCCATGAAGAAACAAATTAGTATAACTCAATGAAATCCAGTCTGATCAGTACCAGACTTTACAGGCATGATGTCAGACCCGCCCTGAACAGATTGATGTGCCCATTGTCGGGAATACGGACAGCGCCACCTAGTGGCAACAGGACATGTCATGTCTTACACTTTGTTGTACTGATTTTCACAGGTTCATCGTGGCCACCTCAAAAGCGGTGAATATCACCATCAGTCCCTCGTGATGCTTCAGTGCAAAAATTGTGACTTTAAACTGAACGGCGCACCCTGGTGGCAACGCGGTCCACCATGAAAGATGAAGTGGCTTTTGAGGGGCTTGGAAAGTCTATAGAGGCTTGAAATTTGGCACACACCTCCAATGTGATGAAGGCTTTGTTGTCATGTGATCATTTTCATTGAATAGCGCGAAATGGCTCCACAGCGCCCCCTACAATATTTCAAAACATCAGCCCTTGCTCTGTGTTTTATCTATGAGTCTGAAACCTGGTAAGCTTATGGAAGATATTAAGATGTACAAAAAAGTCTCTTGGAGCAATATCCCAAATCCAACAGGAAGTCAGCCATTTTAAAATTAATGTGTAATTTTGGCGACATTTTCCCCTCTTTTCAGGCACCGTACTTTGACGAACTCCTCCAAGGGATTTCATCAGATTGGACCGATCTGAAGTTTGTGGAATCTAAAGACCTTTGTGATGTTAAATTGCGAAGCTTTTTACGTTCAGGGAAAAGGGGTGGTTATGGCGGCACTTAGAGTTTGAATCACTCGCCAAAAAGCAGTAATCTGCTGTCACTCAAAAACACAATATCCAATCTCTCCCAAAGGTCGCAGGCGTGATGAGACTCGAGCTCGGAAATGTTTGTTATGCCATTTGTACATAATGGTTAGAGCGCCACCTAGTGGGACGACTAACTAATCATGATTGAATCAGATGAATTGTTAGCTGGTGGTTAAATGCATGAATTCCATCAATGTGACATCAGATCGGAGGTGCTGGTTTTAGGTGTTGGGCGTGGCTCGACGTGCTGGGGGTGCGAGGGCCCTCATAACGCTGCTTGCAGCTTTAATTATTATTATTATTATTCACCCCAAACAAGGGCCTTTTTGAGGGCCTAAACATGCTCAAAAACTCATGAAATTTTGCACACATGCCAGGTCTGGTGAAAAATTTTGTATTTTAATGGTTTTACATATGAGCACTGGGAAATGGCTCTACAGCGCCACCTATGCCTTGTAAAATGCAGCCCTACGACCACATCGTTTGGGCTACATGTATGAAATTTGGCGCACATGTGTATCATGCCAAGACGAACAAAAAAGTCTGTGGGCCCATTGACGCAAACCCAACAGGAAGTCCGCCATTTGGAAGAGAAGGTGACATTTTGGCTCTAATTTTGCCGTTTCCATGCCTCGAACTTTTTCGAACTCCTCCTTGGGATTTGGTCGTATAAGCTTCATCTTTGGTCAGTGTCAACTACACACCTGGGCCATGTTAAATTGCGGAGCTTTTGAGTTTTCACAATACCATGAGGCCGTGGCGCCACGGCGAATTTCGATGACTCGCCATGAAAATCTTATTGCCTCTCATTTTGTCATACATTTTCTGACCTTGACCAAAGTGAACACATATGATAAGGCTCCACCCCTGAACATATTTCAACTGCCATATTTGACACCAGGGACAGCGCCACCTAGTGGGAACAGGAAATGTCATGTTTTACACTTTGGGGTACAGTATTGTGATGGGTGACATCTGCAGCCTCAAATTTCTCCAGGAAAGCCTTAAGGAGTTGGTCTTGGGGTACAGTGAAAACTGTGAGTTTTCGCGAAAGGGTGTGACCCCAGCAGCATGGCGAACTTTGATGTCACGCCATGAAGAAACAAATTAGTATAACTCAATGAAATCCAGTCTGATCAGTACCAGACTTTACAGGCATGATGTCAGACCCGCCCTGAACAGATTGATGTGCCCATTGTCAGGAATATGAAGAGCGCCACCTAGTGGGAACAGGAAATGTCATGTCTTACACTTTGTTGTACTGATTTTCACAGGTTCATTGTGGACACCTCAAAAGCGGTGAATATCACCGTCAGTCCTTCATGATGCTGCAGTGCGAATATTGTGACTTTATACTGAACGGCGCACCCTGGTGGCAACGCTGTTCACCATGAAAAATGAAGTGGCTTTTGAGGGGCTTGGAAAGTTTAAAAAGTCTTGAAATTTGGCGCACACCTCCAATGTGCATAAGGCTTTGTTGTTATGTGATCATTTTCATTGAATAGCGCAAAATGGCTCCACAGCGCCCCCTACGAAATTTCAAAACATCAGCCCCAGCTCTGTGTTTTATGTATGAGTCTTAAACCTGGTAAGCTTATAGGAGATATCAAGATGTACAAAAAAGTCTCTTGGAGCAATATCCCAAATCCAACAGGAAGTCAGCCATTTTAAAATTAATGTGTAATTTAGGCAACATTTTCCCCTCTTTCCAGGCACCGTTCTTTGACGTACTCCTCCAAGGGATTTCATCATATTGAACCAATCTCCAGTGTGTGGAATCTAAAGACCTTTGTGATGTTAAATTGCGAAGCTTTTTACGTTCAGGGAAACGGGGTGGTTATGGCGGCACTTAGAGTTTGAATCACTTTCCAAAAAGCAGTAATCTGCTGTCACTCAAAAACACAATGTCCAATCTCTCCCAAACGTCTCAGGTGTGATGAGACTCGAGCTCGGAAATGTTTGGTATGCCATTTGTCGGTAATAGTTAGAGCGCAACCTATTGGGACGACTATAATCATGGTTCAATGAGATGAAATGTTAGCTGGTGGTTAAATGCATGAATTCCATCAATGTGACATCACATCGGACGTGCTGGTTTTAGGTGTTGGGCGTGGCTCGACACGCCGGGGTGCGAGGGCCCTCATAACGCTGCTTGCAGCTTTAATTAGGGCCCGAGCACCGAGAGTGCGAAGGCCCTATTGTATCTGCTCCGTTTCTTATTATTATTATTATTATTCAGGCAAAACAAGGGCCTTTTTGAGGGCCTAAACATGCTCAAAAACTCATGAAATTTTGCACACATGCCAGGTCTGGTGAAAAATTTTGTATTTTAATGGTTTTACATATGAGCACTGGGAAATGGCTCTACAGCGCCACCTATGCCTTGTTAAATGCAGCCCTACGACCACATGGTTTGAGCTACATGTATGAAATTTGGCACACATGTGTATCATGCCAAGACGAACAAAAAAGTCTGTGGGCCCATTGACGCAAACCCAACAGGAAGTCCGCCATTTGGAAGAGAAGGTGACATTTTGGCTCTAATTTTGCCATTTCCATGCCTCGAACTTTTGCGAACTCCTCCTTGGGGTTTCATTTCATAACCTTCAAATTTGGACAGTGTCAACTACACCCTTGTGCCATGTTAAATTGCGGAGCTTTTGAGTTTTCACAATACTATGAGGCCGTGGCGCCATGGCGAATTTCGATGACTCGCCATGAAAATCTTATTGCCTCTCATTTTGTCATACATTTTCTGACCTTGACCAAAGTGAACACATATGATAAGGCTCCACCCCTGAACATATTTCAACTGCCATATTTGACCTCAAGGACAGCGCCACCTAGTGGGAACAGGAAATGTCATGTTTTACACTTTGGGGTACAGTATAGTAATGGGTGACATCTGCAGCCTCAAATTTCTCCAGGAAAGCCTTAAGGAGTTGGTCTTGGGTTACAGTGAAAACTGTGAGTTTTCGCGAAAGGGTGTGACCCCAGCAGCATGGCGAACTTTGATGTCACGCCATGAAGAAACAAATTAGTATAACTCAATGAAATCCAGTCTGATCAGTACCTGACTTTACAGGCATGATGTCAGACCCGCCCTGAACAGATTGATGTGCCCATTGTCGGGAATACGGACAGCGCCACCTAGTGGCAACAGGAAATGTCATGGCTTTAATTTTGTTGTACTGATTTTCACAGGTTCATCGTGGCCACCTCAAAAGCGGTGAATATCACCATCAGTCCCTCGTGATGCTTCAGTGCAAAAATTGTGACTTTAAACTGAACGGCGCACCCTGGTGGCAACGCTGTTCACGATGAAAGATGAAGTGGCTTTTGAGGGTCTTGGCAAGTTTATAGAGGCTTGAAATTTGGCACACACCTCCAATGTCACGAAGGCTTTGTTGTTATGTGATCATTTTCATTGAATATCCCAAAATGGCTCCACAGCGCCCCCTACAAAATTTCAAAACCACAGCCCCAGCTCTGTGTTTTATGTATGAATCTGAAACCTGGTAGGCTTATAGGAGATATCAAGATGTACAAAAAAGTCTCTTGGAGCAATATCCCAAATCCAACAGGAAGTCAGCCATTTTAAAATTAATGTGCAATTTTGGCGACATTTTCCCCTCTTTTCAGGCTTCATACTTTGACGAACTCCTCCAAGGGATTTCATCATATTGAACCATTCTCCAGTGTGTGGAATCTAAAGACCTTTGTGATTTTAAATTGCGAAGCTTTTTACGTCCAGGGAAACGGGGTGGTTATGGCGGCACTTAGAGTTTGAATCACTCGCCAAAAAGCAGTAATCTGCTGTCACTCAAAAACACAATGTCCAATCTCTCCCAAACGTCTCAGGTGTGATGAGACTCGAGCTTGGAAGTGTTTGTTATGCCATTTGTCAGTAATGGTTAGAGTGCCACCTAGTGGGACGACTATAATGATGATTGAATGAGATGAAATGTTAGCTGGTGGTTAAATGCATGAATTCCATCAATGTGACATCAGATCGGAGGTGCTGGTTGTAGGTGTTGGGCGTGGCTCGACGCGATTGGGTGCGAGGGCCCTCATAACGCTGCTTGCAGCTTTAATTATTATTATTATTATTATTCAGGCGAAACAAGGGCCTTTTTGAGGGCCTAAACATGCTCAAAAACTCATGAAATTTTGCACACATGCCAGGTCTGGTGAAAAATTTTGTATTTTAATGGTTTTACATATGAGCACTGGGAAATGGCTCTAGAGCGCCACCTATGCCTTGTTAAATGCAGCCCTACGACCACATCGTTTGAGCTACATGTATGAAATTTGGCACACATGTGTATCATGCCAAGACGAACAAAAAAGTCTGTGGGCCCATTGACGCAAACCCAACAGGAAGTCCGCCATTTGGACGAGAAGGTGACATTTTGGCTCTAATTTTGCCATTTCCATGCCTCGAACTTTTGCAAACTCCTCCTTGGGGTTTCATTTCATAACCTTCAAATTTGGACAGTGTCAACTACACCCTTGTGCCATGTTAAATTGCGGAGCTTTTGAGTTTTCACAATACTATGAGGCCGTGGCGCCATGGCGAATTTCGATGACTCGCCATGAAAATCTTATTGCCTCTCATTTTGTCATAGATATTCTGACCTTGACCAAAGTGAACACATATGATAAGGCTCCACCCCTGAACATATTTCAACTGCCATATTTGACATCAAGGACAGCGCCACCTAGTGGGAACAGGAAATGTCATGTTTTACACTTTGGGGTACAGTATAGTGATGGGTGACATCTGCAGCCTCAAATTTCTCCAGGAAAGCCTTAAGGAGTTGGTCTTGGGTTACAGTGAAAACTATGAGTTTTCGCAAAAGGGTGTGACCCCAGCAGCATGGCGAACTTTGATGTCACGCCATGATGAAACAAATTAGTATAACTCAATGAAATCCAGTCTGATCAGTACCAGACTTTACAGGCATGAAGTCAGACCCGCCCTGAACAGATTGATGTGCCCATTGTCGGAAATACGGACAGCGCCACCTAGTGGCAACAGGAAATGTCATGGCTTTAACTTTGTTGTACTGATTTTCACAGGTTCATCGTGGCCACCTCAAAAGCGGTGAATATCACCATCAGTCCCTCGTGATGCTTCAGTGCAAAAATTGTGACTTTAAACTGAACGGCGCACCCTGGTGGCAACGCGGTTCATCATGAAAGATAAAGTGGCTTTTGAGGGGCTTGGAAAGTTTATAGAGGCTTGAAATTTGGCACACACCTCCAAATGGATGAAGGCATTGTTGTTATGTAAGAATTTTCCTTGAATAGCGCAAAATGGCTCCACAGCGCCCCCTACAATATTTCAAAACATCAGCCCCTGCTCTGTGTTTCATCTATGAGTCTGACACTTGGTAAGCTTGTGTAAGATATCAAGATGTACAAAAAAGTCTCTTGGAGCAATATCCCAAATCCAACAGGAAGTCAGCCATTTTAAAATTAATGTGTAATTTTGATGACATTTTCCCCCCTTTTCAGGCCTCATACTTTGACGAACTCCTCCAAGGGATTTCATCATATTGAAGCATTCTTCAGTGTGTAGAATCTAAACACCTTTGTGATGTTAAATTGCGAAGCTTTTTCCGTTCAGGGAAACGGGGTGGTCATGGCGGCACGTAGAGTTTCAATCACTCGCAAAAAGCAGTAATCTGCTGTCACTAAAAAACACAATGTCCAATCTCTCCCAAAGGTCGCAGGTGTGATGAGACTCGAGCTTGGAAATGTTTGTTATGCTATTTGTCAATAATGGTTAGAGCGCCACCTAGTGGCATGACTATAATTCTGGTTGAATAAGATGAAATGTTAGCTGGTGATTAAAAGCATGAAATCCATCAATGTGACATCACATCGGACGTGCCGGTTTGAGGTGTTGGCAGTGGCTCGACGTGCCGGGGGTGCGAGGGCCCTCATAACGCTGCTTGCAGCTTTAATTATTATTATTATTATTATTTCGGCAAATGAATTGGCCGTTTGAGGGCCTAAACATGCTCGAAAACTCATGAAATTTTGCACACGCGTCAGGTCTGGTGAAAATTTACGTATTTTAATGTTCTCAGACATGGCCAGGGAAAATTAGCTCAGTAGCGCCACCTAGAAAAATGAAAAACGCGAGCCCCCGATATGGGTATGACCTACATGTTTGAAAGTCGGTACACCTATATAACGTTCAGAGTCGAACAAAAAAGTCTATTATGGCAATGTCCTAAACCCAACAGGAAGTCCGCCATTTTGGATTGAAGGTGACATTTTGGGTCTGATTTTACCGTTTCCATGCCTTGTACTTTAACGAACTCCTCCTTGGGATTTGGTCCTATAAACTTCAAATTTGGACAGTGTCAACTACACCCTTGTGCCATGTTAAATTGCGGAGCTTTTGAGTTTTCACAATAGTATGAGGCCGTGGCGCCATGGCGAATTATGATGACTCGCCATTAAAATCTTATTGCCTCTCATTCTGTCATACATGTTCCGATCTGGACCAAAGAGCACACATATGATAAGGCTCCACCCCTGAACATATTTCAACTGCCATATTTGACATCAAGGACAGCGCCACCTAGTGGGAACAGGAAATGTCATGTTTTACACTTTGGGGTACAGTATAGTGATGGGTGACATCTGCAGCCTCAAATTTCTCCAGGAAAGCCTTAAGGAGTTGGTCTTGGGTTACAGTGAAAACTGTGACTTTTCGCAAAAGGGTGTGACCCCAGCGGCGTGGCGAACTTTGATGTCACGCCATGAAGAAACAAATTAGTATAACTCAATGAAATCCAGTCTGATCAGTACCAGACTTTACAGGCATGATGTCAGACCCGCCCTGAACAGATTGATGTGCCCATTGTCGGAAATACGGACAGCGCCACCTAGTGGCAACAGGAAATGTCATGGCTTTAATTTTGTTGTACTGATTTTCACAGGTTCATCTTGGCCACCTCAAAAGCGGTGAATATCACCATCAGTCCCTCGTGATGCTTCAGTGCAAAAATTGTGACTTTAAACTGAACGCCGCACCCTGGTGGCAACGCTGTTCAACATGAAAGATGAAGTGGCTTTTGAGGGTCTTGGCAAGTTTATAGAGGCTTGAAATTTGGCACACACCTCCAAATGGATGAAGGCTTTGTTGGCATGTGATCATTTTCATTGAATAGCGCAAAATTGCTCCACAGCGCCCCCTACAAAATTTCAAAACCACAGCCCCTGCTCTGTGTTCTATGTATGATTCTGAAACCTGGTAAGCTTATAGGAGATATCAAGATGTACAAAAAAGTCTCTTGGAGCAATATCCCAAATCCAACAGGAAGTCAGCCATTTTAAAATTAATGTGTAATTTTGGCAACATTTTCCCCTCTTTCCAGGCACCGTTCTTTGACGAACTCCTCCAAGGGATTTGATCATATTGAACCAATCTCCAGTGTGTGGAATCTAAAGACCTTTGTGATGTTAAATTGCGAAGCTTTTTACGTTCAGTGAAACGGGGTGGTTATGGCGGCACTTAGAGTTTGAATCACTCGCCAAAAAGCAGTAATCTGCTGTCACTCAAAAACACAATGTCCAATCTCTCCCAAAGCTCATAGGCGTGATGAGACTCGAGCTCGGAAATGTTTGTTATGCCATTTGTACATAATGGTTAGAGCGCCACCTAGTGGAACGACTAACTAATCATGAATGAATGAGTTGAAATGTTAGCTGGTGGTTAAATGCATGAATTCCATCAATGTGACATCAGATCGGACGTGCTGGTTTCAGGTGTTGGGCATGGCTCGACACGCCGGGGGTGCGAGGGCCCTCATAACGCTGCTTGCAGCTTTAATTATTATTATTATTATTATTATTATTAGGGCCCGAGCACTGAGAGTGCGAAGGCCCTATTGTATCTGCTCCGTTTCTTATTATTATTATTAGGGCCCGAGCACCGAGAGTGCGAAGGCCCTATTGTATCTGCTCCGTTTCTTATTATTATTAGGGCCCGAGCACCGAGAGTGCGAAGGCCCTATTGTATCTGCTCCGTTTCTTATTATTTAGGGCCCGAGCACTGACAGTGCGAAGGCCCTATTGTAATTGCTCTGTTTATTATTATTATTATTATTATTATTATTATTATTATTATTATTATTATTATTATTATTATTATTATTATTCCGGCAAATGAATTGGCCATTTGAGGGCCTAAACATGCTCGAAAACTCATGAAATTTTGCACACGCGTCAGGTCTGGTGAAAATTTACGTATTTTAATGTTCCCAGACATGGCCAGGGAAAATTAGCTCAGTAGCGCCACCTAGAAAAATGAAAAACGCGAGCCCCCGGTATGGGTATGACCTACACGTTTGAAAGTCGGTACACCTATATAACGTTCAGAGTCGAACAAAAAAGTCTATTATGGCAATGTCCTAAACCCAACAGGAAGTCCGCCATTTTGGATTGAAGGTGACATTTTGGCTCTGATTTTACCGTTTCCATGCCTTGTACTTTAACGAACTCCTCCTTGGGATTTGGTCCTATAAACTTCAAATTTGGACAGTGTCAACTACACCCTTGTGCCATGTTAAATTGCGGAGCTTTTGAGTTTTCACAATACTATGAGGCCGTGGCGCCATGGCGAATTTCGATGACTCGCCATGAAAATCTTATTGCCTCTCATTCTGTCATACATGTTCCGATCTGGACCAAAGAGCACACATATGATAAGGCTCCACCCCTGAACATATTTCAACTGCCATATTTGACACCAGGTACAGCGCCACCTAGTGGGAACAGGAAATGTCATGTTTTACACTTTGGGGTACAGTATTGTGATGGGTGACATCTGCAGCCTCAAATTTCTCCAGGAAAGCCTTAAGGAGTTGGTCTTGGGTTACAGTGAAAACTGTGACTTTTCACGAAAGGGTGTGACCCCAGCAGCATGGCGAACTTTGATGTCACGCCATGAAGAAACAAATTAGTATAACTCAATGAAATCCAGTCTGATCAGTACCAGACTTTACAGGCATGATGTCAGACCCGCCCTGAACAGATTGATGTGCCCATTGTCGGAAATACGGACAGCGCCACCTAGTGGCAACAGGAAATGTCATGGCTTTAATTTTGTTGTACTGATTTTCACAGGTTCATCGTGGCCACCTCAAAAGCAGTGAATATCAACATCAGTCCCTCGTGATGCTTCAGTGCAAAAATTGTGACTTTAAACTGAACGGCGCACCCTGGTGGTAACGCGGTTCACCATGAAAGATGAAGTGGCTTTTGAGGGGCTTGGAAAGTTTATAGAGGCTTTAAATTTGGCACACACCTCCAAATGGATGAAGGCTTTGTTGGCATGTGATCATTTTCATTGAATAGCGTGAAATGGCTCCACAGCGCCCCCTACAATATTTCAAAACATCAGCCCCTGCTCTGTGTTTCATCTATGAGTCTGACACTTGGTAAGCTTGTGTAAGATATTAAGATGTACAAAAAAGTCTCTTGGAGCAATATCCCAAATCCAACAGGAAGTCAGCCATTTTAAAATTAATGTGTAATTTTGATGACATTTTCCCCCCTTTTCAGGCCTCATACTTTGACGAACTCCTCCAAGGGATTTCATCATATTGAAGCATTCTTCAGTGTGTAGAATCTAAAGACCTTTGTGATGTTAAATTGCGAAGCTTTTTCCGTTCAGGGAAACGGGGTGGTCATGGCGGCACGTAGAGTTTCAATCACTCGCAAAAAGCAGTAATCTGCTGTCACTAAAAAACATAATGTCCAATCTCTCCCAAAGGTCGCAGGTGTGATGAGACTCGAGCTTGGAAATGTTTGTTATGCTATTTGTCAATAATAGTTAGAGCGCCACCTAGTGGCATGACTATAATCCTGGTTGAATAAGATGAAATGTTAGCTGGTGATTAAAAGCATGAAATCCATCAATGTGACATCACATCGGACGTGCCGGTTTGAGGTGTTGGCAGTGGCTCGACGTGCCGGGGGTGCGAGGGCCCTCATAACGCTGCTTGCAGCTTTAATATTATTATTATTATTATTATTATTCACCCCAAACAAGGGCCTTTTTGAGGGCCTAAACATGCTCAAAAACTCATGAAATTTTGCACACATGCCAGGTTTGGTGAAAAATTTTGTATTTTAATGGTTTTACATATGAGCACTGGGAAATGGCTCTAGAGCGCCACCTATGCCTTGTTAAATGCAGCCCTACGACCACATGGTTTGAGCTACATGTATGAAATTTGGCACACATGTGTATCATGCCAAGACGAACAAAAAAGTCTGTGGGCCCATTGACGCAAACCCAACAGGAAGTCCGCCATTTGGAAGAGAAGGTGACATTTTGGCTCTAATTTTGCCATTTCCATGCCTCGAACTTTTGCGAACTCCTCCTTGGGGTTTCATTTCATAACCTTCAAATTTGGACAGTGTCAACTACACCCTTGTGCCATGTTAAATTGCGGAGCTTTTGAGTTTTCACAATACTATGAGGCCGTGGCGCCATGGCGAATTTCGATGACTCGCCATGAAAATCTTATTGCCTCTCATTCTGTCATACATGTTCCGATCTGGACCAAAGAGCACACATATGATAAGGCTCCACCCCTGAACATATTTCAACTGCCATATTTGACACCAGGGACAGCGCCACCTAGTGGGAACAGGAAATGTCATGTTTTACACTTTGGGGTACAGTATAGTGATGGGTGAAATCTGCAGCCTCAAATTTCTCCAGGAAAGGCGTAAGTAGTTGGTCTTGGGGTACAGTGAAAACTGTGGCTTTTCACGAAAGGGTGTGACCTCAGCAGCATGGCGAACTTTGATATCTCGCCATGAAGAAACAAATTAGTATAACTCCATGAAATCCAGTCTGATTAGTACCAGACTTTACAGGCATGATGTCACACCCGCCCTGAACAGATTGATGTGCCCATTGTCAGGAATATGAAGAGCGCCACCTAGTGGGAACAGGAAATGTCATGTCTTACACTTTGTTGTACTGATTTTCACAGGTTCATAGTGGCCACCTCAAAAGCGGTGAATATCACCATCAGTCCTTGATGATGCTTTAGTGCAAAAATTTTGACTTTATACTGAACGGCACACCCTGGTGGCAACGCGGTTCATCATGAAAGATGAAGTGGCTTTTGAGGGGCTTGGAAAGTATATAGAGGCTTGAAATTTGGCACACACCTCCAAATGGATGAAGGCTTTGTTGTCATGTGATCATTTTCATTGAATAGCGCGAAATGGCTCCACAGCGCCCCCTACGAAATTTCAAAACCACAGCCCCAGCTCTGTGTTTCATCTATGAGTCTGAAACCTGGTAAGCTTATAGGAGATATCAAGATGTACAAAAAAGTCTCTTGGAGCAATATCCCAAATCCAACAGGAAGTCAGCCATTTTAAAATTAATGTGCAATTTTGGCAACATTTTCCCCTCTTTTCAGGCATCGTTCTTTGACGAACTCCTCCAAGGGATTTCATCAGATTGCACTATTCTTCAGTGTGTGGAATCCAAAGACCTTTGTGTTGTTAAATTGCGAAGCTTTTTACGTTCAGGGAAACGGGGTGGTTATGGCGGCACGTAGACTCTCAATCACTCGCCAAAACGCAGTAATCTGCTGTTACTCAAAAACACAATGTCCAATCTTACCCAAAGGTCGCAGGCATAATGAGACTCGAGTTCGGAAATGTTTGTTATGCCATTTGTACATAATGGTTAGAGTGCCACCTAGTGGAACGACTAGCTAATCATGAATGAATGAGTTGAAATGTTAGCTGGTGGTTAAATGCATGAATTCCATCAATGTGACATCAGATTGGACGTGCTGGTTTTAGGTGTTGGCAGTGGCTCGACGTGCCGGGGGTGCGAGGGCCCTCATAACGCTGCTTGTTATTATTAGGGCCCGAGCACCGAGAGTGCGAAGGCCCTATTGTATCTGCTCCGTTTCTTATTATTATTATTATTATTATTATTATTATTATTCACCCCAAACAAGGGCCTTTTTGAGGGCCTAAACATGCTCAAAAACTCATGAAATTTTGCACACATGCCAGGTCTGGTGAAAAATTTTGTATTTTAATGGTTTTACATATGAGCACTGGGAAATGGCTCTACAGCGCCACCTATGCCTTGTTAAATGCAGCCCTACGACCACATCGTTTGAGCTACATGTATGAAATTTGGCACACATGTGTATCATGCCAAGACGAACAAAAAAGTCTGTGGGCCCATTGACGCAAACCCAACAGGAAGTCCGCCATTTGGAAGAGAAGGTGACATTTTGGCTCTAATTTTGCCATTTCCATGCCTCGAACTTTTGCGAACTCCTCCTTGGGGTTTCATTTCATAACCTTCAAATTTGGACAGTGTCAACTACACCCTTGTGCCATGTTAAATTGCGGAGCTTTTGAGTTTTCACAATACTATGAGGCCGTGGCGCCATGGCGAATTTCGATGACTCGCCATGAAAATCTTATTGCCTCTCATTTTGTCATAGAAGTTCTGACCTTGACCAAAGTGAACACATATGATAAGGCTCCACCCCTGAACATATTTCAACTGCCATATTTGACACCAGGGACAGCGCCACCTAGTGGGAACAGGAAATGTCATGTTTTACACTTTGGGGTACAGTATAGTGATGGGTGACATCTGCAGCCTCAAATTTCTCCAGGAAAGCCTTAAGGAGTTGGTCTTGGGTTACAGTGAAAACTGTGACTTTTCGCAAAAGGGTGTGACACCAGCGGCATGGCGAACTTTGATGTCACGCCATGAAGAAACAAATTAGTATAACTCAATGAAATCCAGTCTGATCAGTACCAGACTTTACAGGCATGATGTCAGACCCGCCCTGAACAGATTGATGTGCCCATTGTCGGGAATACGTACAGCGCCACCTAGTGGCAACAGGAAATGTCATGTTTTACACTTTGTTGTACTGATTTTCACAGGTTCATTGTGGCCACCTCAAAACCAGTGAATATCACCATCAGTCCTTCATGATGGTTTAGTGTGAAAATTGTGACTTTAAACTGAACAGCGCACCCTGGTGGCAATGCTGTTCACCATGAAAGATGAAGTGGCTTTTGAGGGTCTTGGCAAGTTTATAGAGGCTTGAAATTTGGCACACACCTCCAATGTGATGAAGGCTTTGTTGTCATGTGATCATTTTCATTGAATATCCCAAAATGGCTCCACAGCGCCCCCTACAAAATTTCAAAACCACAGCCCCTGCTCTGTGTTTTATGTATGAATCTGAAACCTGGTAGGCTTATAGGAGATATTAAGATGTACAAAAAAGTCTCTTGGAGCAATATCCCAAATCCAACAGGAAGTCAGCCATTTTAAAATTAATGTGCAATTTTGGCAACATTTTCCCCTCTTTTCAGGCACCGTGCTTTGACGTACTCCTCCAAGGGATTTCATCAGATTGATGCAATCTCCTGTGTGTGGAATCTAAAGACCTTTGTGATGTTAAATTGCGAAGCTTTTTACATTCAGGGAAACGGGGTGGTTATGGCGGCACTTAGAGTTTCAGTCACTCGCCAAAAAGCACTAATCTGCTGTCACTCAAAAACACAATGTCCAATCTCTCCCAAAGGTCGCAGGCATGATGAGACTCGAGCTCGGAAATGTTTGTTATGCCATTTGTACATAATGGTTTGAGCGCCACCTAGTGGAACGACTAACTAATCATGAATGAATGAGTTGAAATGTTAGCTGGTGGTTAAATGCATGAATTCCATCAATGTGACATCAGATCGGACGTGCTGGTTTTAGGTGTTGGGCGTGGCTCGACGCGACGGGGGTGCGAGGGCCCTCATAACGCTGCTTGCAGCTTTAATTAGGGCCCGAGCACCGAGAGTGCGAAGGCCCTATTGTATCTGCTCCGTTTCTTATTATTATTATTATTATTATTATTATTATTATTATTATTATTATTATTATTATTATTCAGGCGAAACAAGGGCCTTTTTGAGGGCCTAAACATGCTCAAAAACTCATGAAATTTTGCACACATGCCAGGTCTGGTGAAAAATTTTGTATTTTAATGGTTTTACATATGAGCACTGGGAAATGGCTCTAGAGCGCCACCTATGCCTTGTTAAATGCAGCCCTACGACCACATCGTTTGAGCTACATGTATGAAATTTGGCACACATGTGTATCATGCCAAGACGAACAAAAAAGTCAGTGGGCCCATTGACGCAAACCCAACAGGAAGTCCGCCATTTGGAAGAGAAGGTGACATTTTGGCTCTAATTTTGCCATTTCCATGCCTCGAACTTTTGCGAACTCCTCCTTGGGGTTTGATTTCATAACCTTCATATTTGGTCAGTGTCAACTACACCCTTGTGCCATGTTAAATTGCGGAGCTTTTGAGTTTTCACAATACGGTGAGGCCGTGGCGCCATGGCGAATTTCGATGACTCGCCATGAAAATCTTATTGCCTCTCATTTTGTCATACATTTTCTGACCTTGACCAAAGTGAACACATATGATAAGGCTCCACCCCTGAACATATTTCAACTGCCATATTTGACATCAAGGACAGCGCCACCTAGTGGGAACAGGAAATGTCATGTTTTACACTTTGGGGTACATTATAGTGATGGGTGACATCTGCAGCCTCAAATTTCTCCAGAAAAGCCTTAAGGAGTTGGTCTTGGGTTACAGTGAAAACTGTGACTTTTCGCAAAAGGGTGTGACCCCAGCAGCATGGCGAACTTTGATGTCACGCCATGAAGAAACAAATTAGTATAACTCAATGAAATCCAGTCTGATCAGTACCAGACTTTACAGGCATGATGTCAGACCCGCCCTGAACAGATTGATGTGCCCATTGTCGGAAATACGGACAGCGCCACCTAGTGGCAACAGGAAATGTCATGGCTTTAATTTTGTTGTACTGATTTTCACAGGTTCATCGTGGCCACCTCAAAAGCGGTGAATATCAACATCAGTCCCTCGTGATGCTTCAGTGCAAAAATTGTGACTTTAAACTGAACGGCGCACCCTGGTGGTAACGCGGTTCACCATGAAAGATGAAGTGGCTTTTGAGGGGCTTGGAAAGTTTATAGAGGCTTGAAATTTGGCACACACCTCCAAATGGATGAAGGCTTTGTTGGCATGTGATCATTTTCATTGAATAGCGCGAAATGGCTCCACAGCGCCCCCTACAATATTTCAAAACATCAGCCCCTGCTCTGTGTTTCATCTATGAGTCTGACACTTGGTAAGCTTGTGTAAGATATCAAGATGTACAAAAAAGTCTCTTGGAGCAATATCCCAAATCCAACAGGAAGTCAGCCATTTTAAAATTAATGTGTAATTTTGATGACATTTTCCCCCCTTTTCAGGCCTCATACTTTGACGAACTCCTCCAAGGGATTTCATCATATTGAAGCATTCTTCAGTGTGTAGAATCTAAAGACCTTTGTGATGTTAAATTGCGAAGCTTTTTCCGTTCAGGGAAACGGGGTGGTCATGGCGGCACGTAGAGTTTCAATCACTCGCAAAAAGCAGTAATCTGCTGTCACTAAAAAACACAATGTCCAATCTCTCCCAAAGGTCGCAGGTGTGATGAGACTCGAGCTTGGAAATGTTTGTTATGCTATTTGTCAATAATAGTTAGAGCGCCACCTAGTGGCATGACTATAATCCTGGTTGAATAAGATGAAATGTTAGCTGGTGATTAAAAGCATGAAATCCATCAATGTGACATCACATCGGACGTGCCGGTTTGAGGTGTTGGCAGTGGCTCGACGTGCCGGGGGTGCGAGGGCCCTCATAACGCTGCTTGCAGCTTTAATTATTATTATTATTATTATTCAGGCGAAACAAGGGCCTTTTTGAGGGCCTAAACATGCTCAAAAACTCATGAAATTTTGCACACATGCCAGGTCTGGTGAAAAATTTTGTATTTTAATGGTTTTACATATGAGCACTGGGAAATGGCTCTAGAGCGCCACCTATGCCTTGTTAAATGCAGCCCTACGACCACATCGTTTGAGCTACATGTATGAAATTTGGCACACATATGTATCATGCCAAGACGAACAAAAAAGTCTGTGGGCCCATTGACGCAAACCCAACAGGAAGTCCGCCATTTGGAAGAGAAGGTGACATTTTGGCTCAAATTTTGCCATTTCCATGCCTCGAACTTTTGCGAACTCCTCCTTGGGGTTTCATTTCATAACCTTCAAATTTGGACAGTGTCAACTACACCCTTGTGCCATGTTAAATTGCGGAGCTTTTGAGTTTTCACAATACGGTGACGCCGTGGCGCCATGGCGAATTTCGATGACTCGCCATGAAAATCTTATTGCCTCTCATTTTGTCATACATTTTCTGACCTTGACCAAAGTGAACACATATGATAAGGCTCCACCCCTGAACATATTTCAACTGCCATATTTGACACCAGGTACAGCGCCACCTAGTGGGAACAGGAAATGTCATGTTTTACACTTTGGGGTACAGTATTGTGATGGGTGACATCTGCAGCCTCAAATTTCTCCAGGAAAGCCTTAAGGAGTTGGTCTTGGGTTACAGTGAAGACTGTGACTTTTCACGAAAGGGTGTGACCCCAGCAGCATGGCGAACTTTGATGTCACGCCATGAAGAAACAAATTAGTATAACTCAATGAAATCCAGTCTGATCAGTACCAGACTTTACAGGCATGATGTCAGACCCGCCCTGAACAGATTGATGTGCCCATTGTCGGAAATATGGACAGCGCCACCTAGTGGCAACAGGAAATGTCATGGCTTTAACTTTGTTGTACTGATTTTCACAGGTTGATCGTGGCCACCTCAAAAGCGGTGAATATCACCATCAGTCCCTCGTGATGCTTCAGTGCAAAAATTGTGACTTTAAAATGAACGGCGCACCCTGGTGGTAACGCGGTTCATCATGAAAGATGAAGTGGCTTTTGAGGGGCTTGGAAAGTTTATAGAGGCTTGAAATTTGGCACACACCTCCAAATGGATGAAGGCATTGTTGTTATGTAACCATTTTCCTTGAATAGCGCAAAATGGCTCCACAGCGCCCCCTACAATATTTCAAAACATCAGCCCCTGCTCTGTGTTTCATCTATGAGTCTGACACTTGGTAAGCTTGTGTAAGATATCAAGATGTACAAAAAAGTCTCTTGGAGCAATATCCCAAATCCAACAGGAAGTCAGCCATTTTAAAATTAATGTGCAATTTTGGCAACATTTTCCCCTCTTTTCAGGCCTCATACTTTGACGAACTCCTCCAAGGGATTTCATCATATTGAAGCATTCTTCAGTGTGTGGAATCCAAAGACCTTTGTGTTGTTAAATTGCGAAGCTTTTTACGTCCAGGGAAACGGGGTGGTTATGGCGGCACTTAGAGTTTGAATCACTCGCCAAAAAGCAGTAATCTGCTGTCACTCAAAAACACAATGTCCAATCTCTCCCAAACGTCTCAGGTGTGATGAGACTCGAGCTTGGAAGTGTTTGTTATGCCATTTGTACATAATGGTTAGAGCGCCACCTAGTGGAACGACTAACTAATCATGAATGAATGAGTTGAAATGTTAGCTGGTGGTTAAATGCATGAATTCCATCAATGTGACATCAGATCGGAGGTGCTGGTTTTAGGTGTTGGGCGTGGCTCGACGCGCCGGGGGTGCGAGGGCCCTCATAACGCTGCTTGCAGCTTTAATTATTATTATTATTCACCCCAAACAAGGGCCTTTTTGAGGGCCTAAACATGCTCAAAAACTCATGAAATTTTGCACACATGCCAGGTCTGGTGAAAAATTTTGTATTTTAATGGTTTTACATATGAGCACTGGGAAATGGCTCTACAGCGCCACCTATGCCTTGTAAAATGCAGCCCTACGACCACATCGTTTGGGCTACATGTATGAAATTTGGCACACATGTGTATCATGCCAAGACGAACAAAAAAGTCAGTGGGCCCATTGACGCAAACCCAACAGGAAGTCCGCCATTTGGACGTGAAGGTGACATTTTGGCTCTAATTTTGCCGTTTCCATGCCTCGAACTTTTACGAACTCCTCCTTGGGGTTTCATTTCATAACCTTCAAATTTGGACAGTGTCAACTACACCCTTGTGCCATGTTAAATTGCGGAGCTTTTGAGTTTTCACAATACCATGAGGCCGTGGCGCCACGGCGAATTTCGATGACTCGCCATGAAAATCTTATTGCCTCTCATTTTGTGATACATTTTCTGACCTTGACCAAAGTGAACACATATGATAAGGCTCCACCCCTGAACATATTTCAACTGCCATATTTGACACCAGGGACAGCGCCACCTAGTGGGAACAGGAAATGTCATGTTTTACACTTTGGGGTACAGTATTGTGATGGGTGACATCTGCAGCCTCAAATTTCTCCAGAAAAGCCTTAAGGAGTTGGTCTTGGGTTACAGTGAAAACTGTGAGTTTTCGCAAAAGGGTGTGACCCCAGCGGCATGGCGAACTTTGATGTCACGCCATGAAGAAACAAATTAGTATAACTCAATGAAATCCAGTCTGATCAGTACCAGACTTTACAGGCATGATGTCAGACCCGCCCTGAACAGATTGATGTGCCCATTGTCGGAAATACGGACAGCGCCACCTAGTGGCAACAGGAAATGTCATGGCTTTAATTTTGTTGTACTGATTTTCACAGGTTCATCGTGGCCACCTCAAAAGCGGTGAATATCACCATCAGTCCCTCGTGATGCTTCAGTGCAAAAATTGTGACTTTAAACTGAACGGCGCACCCTGGTGGCAACGCGGTCCACCATGAAAGATGAAGTGGCTTTTGAGGGGCTTGGAAAGTGTATAGAGGCTTGAAAGTTGGCACACACCTCCAAATGTATGAAGGCTTTGTTGTTATGTGATCATTTTCATTGAATAGCGCAAAATGGCTCCACAGCGCCCCCTACAATATTTCAAAACATCAGCCCCAGCTCTGTGTTTCATCTATGAGTCTGAAACCTGGTAAGCTTATGGAAAATATCAAGATGTACAAAAAAGTCTCTTGGAGCAATATCCCAAATCCAACAGGAAGTCAGCCATTTTAAAATTCATGTGTAATTTTGGCGACATTTTCCCCTCTTTTCAGGCTTCATACTTTGACGAACTCCTCCAAGGGATTTCATCATATTGAACCATTCTCCAGTGTGTGGAATCTAAAGACCTTTGTGATGTTAAATTGCGAAGCTTTTTACGTTCAAGGAAACGGGGTGGTCATGGCGGCACGTGGAGTTTCAATCACTCGCCAAAAAGCAGTAATATGCTGTCACTCAAAGACACAAAGTCCAATCTTTCCCAAAGGTCGCAGGCGTGATGAGACTCGAGCTCGGAAATGTTTGTTATGCCCTTTGTCTATAATGGTTAGAGCGCCACCTAGTGGGACGACTATACTCATGGTTGAACCAAATGAAATGTTAACTGGTGGTTAAATGCATGAATTCCATCAATGTGACATCAGATCGGACGTGCTGGTTTCAGGTGTTGGGCATGGCTCGACACGTCGGGGGTGCGAGGGCCCTCATAACGCTGCTTGCAGCTTTAATTAGGGCCCGAGCACCGAGAGTGCGAAGGCCCTATTGTATCTGCTCCGTTTCTTATTATTATTATTATTATTATTCACCCCAAACAAGGGCCTTTTTGAGGGCCTAAACATGCTCAAAAACTCATGAAATTTTGCACACATGCCAGGTCTGGTGAAAAATTTTGTATTTTAATGGTTTTACATATGAGCACTGGGAAATGGCTCTACAGCGCCACCTATGCCTTGTTAAATGCAGCCCTACGACCACATCGTTTCAGCTACATGTATGAAATTTGGCACACATGTGTATCATGCCAAGACGAACAAAAAAGTCTGTGGGCCCATTGACGCAAACCCAACAGGAAGTCCGCCATTTGGAAGAGAAGGTGACATTTTGGCTCTAATTTTGCCATTTCCATGCCTCGAACTTTTGCGAACTCCTCCTTGGGGTTTCATTTCTTAACCTTCAAATTTGGACAGTGTCAACTACACCCTTGTGCCATGTTAAATTGCGGAGCTTTTGAGTTTTCACAATACTATGAGGCCGTGGCGCCATGGCGAATTTCGATGACTCGCCATGAAAATCTTATTGCCTCTCATTTTGTCATACATTTTCTGACCTTGACCAAAGTGAACACATATGATAAGGCTCCACCCCTGAACATATTTCAACTGCCATATTTGACACCAGGGACAGCGCCACCTAGTGGGAACAGGAAATGTCATGTTTTACACTTTGGGGTACAGTATTGTGATGGGTGACATCTGCAGCCTCATATTTCTCCAGGAAAGCCTTAAGGAGTTGGTCTTGGGTTACAGTGAAAACTGTGACTTTTCGCAAAAGGGTGTGACCCCAGCAGCATGGCGAACTTTGATGTCACGCCATGAAGAAACAAATTAGTATAACTCAATGAAATCCAGTCTGATCAGTACCAGACTTTACAGGCATGATGTCAGACCCGCCCTGAACAGATTGATGTGCCCATTGTCGGGAATACGGACAGCGCCACCTAGTGGCAACAGGAAATGTCATGGCTTTAATTTTGTTGTACTGATTTTCACAGGTTCATCGTGGCCACCTCAAAAGCGGAGAATATCACCATCAGTCCCTCGTGATGCTTCAGTGCAAAAATTGTGACTTTAAACTGAACGGCGCACCCTGGTGGCAACGCGGTCCACCATGAAAGATGAAGTGGCTTTTGAGGGGCTTGGAAAGTTTATAGAGGCTTGAAATTTGGCACACACCTCCAATGTGATGAAGGCTTTGTTGTTATGTGATCATTTTCATTGAATAGCGCGAAATGGCTCCACAGCGCCCCCTACAATATTTCAAAATATCAGCCCCTGCTCTGTGTTTTATGTATGATTCTGAAACCTGGTAAGCTTATAGGAGATATCAAGATGTACAAAAAAGTCTCTTGGAGCAATATCCCAAATCCAACAGGAAGTCAGCCATTTTAAAATTAATGTGCAATTTTGGCAACATTTTCCCCTCTTTTCAGGCACCCTTCTTTGACGAACTCCTCCAAGGGATTTCATCAGATTGATGCGATCTCCTGTGTGTGGAATCTAAAGACCTTTGTGATGTTAAATTGCGAAGCTTTTTACATTCAGGGAAACGGGGTGGTCATGGCGGCACGTAGAGTTTCAATCACTCGCCAAAAAGCAGTAATCTGCTGTCACTCAAAGACACAATGTCCAATCTCTCCCAAAGCTCATAGGCGTGATGAGACTCGAGCTCGGAAATGTTTGTTATGCCATTTGTACATGATGGTTAGAGCGCCACCTAGTGGAACGACTAACTAATCATAAATGAATGAGTTGAAATGTTAGCTGGTGGTTAAATGCATGAATTCCATCAATGTGACATCAGATCGGAGGTGCTGGTTTTAGGTGTTGGGCGTGGCTCGACGCGCCGGGGGTGCGAGGGCCCTCATAACGCTGCTTGCAGCTTTAATTATTATTATTATTATTATTTCGGCAAATGAATTGGCCGTTTGAGGGCCTAAACATGCTCGAAAACTCATGAAATTTTGCACACGCGTCAGGTCTGGTGAAAATTTACGTATTTTAATGTTCTCAGACATGGCCAGGGAAAATTAGCTCAGTAGCGCCACCTAGAAAAATGAAAAACGCGAGCCCCCGGTATGGGTATGACCTACATGTTTGAAAGTCGGTACACCTATATAACGTTCAGAGTCGAACAAAAAAGTCTACTATGGCAATGTCCTAAACCCAACAGGAAGTCCGCCATTTTGGATTGAAGGTGACATTTTGGCTCTGATTTTACCGTTTCCATGCCTTGTACTTTAACGAACTCCTCCTTGGGATTTGGTCCTATGAACTTCAAATTTGGATAGTGTCAACTATACCCTTGTGCCATGTTAAATTGCGGAGCTTTTGAGTTTTCACAATACTATGAGGCCGTGGCGCCATGGCGAATTTCGATGACTCGCCATGAAAATCTTATTGCCTCTCATTTTGTCATACATTTTCTGACCTTGACCAAAGTGAACACATATGATAAGGCTCCACCCCTGAACATATTTCAACTGCCATATTTGACATAAGGGCCAGCGCCACCTAGTGGGAACAGGAAATGTCATGTTTTACACTTTGGGGTACAGTATAGTGATGGGTGACATCTGCAGCCTCATATTTCTCCAGGAAAGCCTTAAGGAGTTGGTCTTGGGGTACAGTGAAAACTGTGAGTTTTCGCGAAAGGGTGTGACCCCAGCAGCATGGCGAACTTTGATGTCTCGCCATGAAGAAACAAATTAGTATAACTCAATGAAATCCAGTCTGATCAGTACCAGACTTTACAGGCATGATGTCAGACCCGCCCTGAACAGATTGATGTGCCCATTGTCGGGAATACGGACAGCGCCACCTAGTGGCAACAGGACATGTCATGTCTTACACTTTGTTGTACTGATTTTCACAGGTTCATCGTGGCCACCTCAAAAGCGGTGAATATCACCATCAGTCCCTCGTGATGCTTCAGTGCAAAAATTGTGACTTTAAACTGAACGGCGCACCCTGGTGGCAACGCTGTTCACCATGAAAGATGAAGTGGCTTTTGAGGGGCTTGGAAAGTTTATAGAGGCTTTAAATTTGGCCCACACCTCCAATGTGATGAATGCTTTCTAGTTATGTGACCATTTTCCTTGAATAGCGCAAAATGGCTCCACAGCGCCCCCTACAAAATTCCAAAATATCAGCCCCTGCTCTGTGTTTTATCTATGAGTCTGAAACTTGGTAAGCTCATGGAAGATATTAAGATGTACAAAAAAGTCTCTTGGAGCAATATCCCAAATCCAACAGGAAGTCAGCCATTTTAAAATTAATGTGTAATTTTGGCGACATTTTCCCCTCTTTTCAGGCTTCATACTTTGACGAACTCCTCCAAGAGATTTCATCAGATTGGACCGATCTGAAGTTTGTGGAATCTAAAGACCTTTGTGATGTTAAATTGCGAAGCTTTTTACGTTCAGGGAAACGGGGTGGTTATGGCGGCACTTAGAGTTTGAATCACTCGCCAAAACGCAGTAATCTGCTGTCACTCAAAAACACAATGTCCAATCTCTCCCAAACGTCTCAGGTGTGATGAGACTCGAGCTTGGAAGTGTTTGTTATGCCATTTGTACATAATGGTTAGAGCGCCACCTAGTGGAACGACTAACTAATCATGAATGAATGAGTTGAAATGTTAGCTGGTGGTTAAATGCATGAATTCCATCAATGTGACATCAGATCGGACGTGCTGGTTTTAGGTGTTGGGCGTGGCTCGACGCGCCGGGGGTGCGAGGGCCCTCATAACGCTGCTTGCAGCTTTAATTATTATTATTATTATTATTTCGGCAAATGAATTGGCCGTTTGAGGGCCTAAACATGCTCGAAAACTCATGAAATTTTGCACACGCGTCAGGTCTGGTGAAAATTTACGTATTTTAATGTTCTCAGACATGGCCAGGGAAAATTAGCTCAGTAGCGCCACCTAGAAAAATGAAAAACGCGAGCCCCCGGTATGGGTATTACCTACATGTATGAAATTTGGGACACATGTGTACCATGCTGAGACGAACAAAAAAGTCTGTGGGCCCATTGACGCAAACCCAACAGGAAGTCCACAATTTAGAAGTGAAGGTGACATTTTGGCTCTGATTTTGCCATTTCCATGCCTCGAACTTTTTCGAACTCCTCCTTGGGATTTGGTCGTATAAGCTTCATCTTTGGTCAGTGTCAACTACACACCTGGGCCATGTTAAATTGCGGAGCTTTTGAGTTTTCACAATACCATGAGGCCGTGGCGCCACGGCGAATTTCGATGACTCGCCATGAAAATCTTATTGCCTCTCATTTTGTCATACATTTTCTGACCTTGACCAAAGTGAACACATATGATAAGGCTCCACCCCTGAACATATTTCAACTGCCATATTTGACACCAGGGACAGCGCCACCTAGTGGGAACAGGAAATGTCATGTTTTACACTTTGGGGTACAGTATTGTGATGGGTGACATCTGCAGCCTCAAATTTCTCCAGGAAAGCCTTAAGGAGTTGGTCTTGGGTTACAGTGAAAACTGTGACTTTTCGCAAAAGGGTGTGACCCCAGCAGCATGGCGAACTTTGATGTCACGCCATGAAGAAACAAATTAGTATAACTCAATGAAATCCAGTCTGATCAGTACCAGACTTTACAGGCATGATGTCAGACCTACCCTGAACAGATTGATGTGCCCATTGTCAGAAATACGCACAGCGCCACCTAGTGGCAACAGGAAATGTCATGGCTTTAATTTTGTTGTACTGATTTTTACAGGTTCATCGTGGCCACCTCAAAAGCGGTGAATATCACCATCAGTCCCTCGTGATGCTTCAGTGCAAAAATTGTGACTTTAAACTGAACGGCGCATCCTGGTGGCAACGCGATCCACCATGAAAGATGAAGTGGCTTTTGAGGGGCTTGGAAAGTTTATAGAGGCTTGAAAGTTGGCACACACCTCCAAATGTATGAAGGCTTTGTTGTTATGTGATCATTTTCATTGAATAGCGCAAAATGGCTCCACAGCGCCCCCTACAAAATTTCAAAACATCAGCCCCTGCTCTGTGTTTTATGTATGAATCTGAAACCTGGTAAGCTTATAGGAGATATCAAGATGTACAAAAAAGTCTCTTGGAGCAATATCCCAAATCCAACAGGAAGTCAGCCATTTTAAAATTAATGTGCAATTTTGGCAACATTTTCCCCTCATTTCAGGCACCGTGCTTTGACGTACTCCTCCAAGGGATTTCATCAGATTGATGCAATCTCCTGCGTGTGGAATCTAAAGACCTTTGTGATGTTAAATTGCGAAGCTTTTTACATTCAGGGAAATGGGGTGGTCATGGCGGCACGTGGAGTTTCAATCACTCGCCAAAAAGCAGTAATCTGCTGTCACTCAAAATCAAAATGTTCAATCTCTCCCAAAGCTCATAGACGTGATGAGACTCGAGCTCGGAAATGTTTGTTATGCCATTTGTACATAATGGTTAGAGCGCCACCTAGTGGAACGACTAACTAATCATGAATGAATGAGTTGAAATGTTAGCTGGTGGTTAAATGCATGAATTCCATCAATGTGACATCAGATCGGAGGTGCTGGTTTTAGTTGTTGGGCGTGGCTCGACGCGCCGGGGGTGCGAGGGCCCTCATAACGCTGCTTGCAGCTTTAATTAGGGCCCGAGCACTGAGAGTGCGAAGGCCCTATTGTATCTGCTCCGTTTCTTATTATTAGGGCCCGAGCACTGAGAGTGCGAAGGCCCTATTGTATCTGCTCCGTTTCTTATTAGGGCCCGAGCACTGAGAGTGCGAAGGCCCTATTGTATCTGCTCCGTTTCTTATTATTATTATTATTATTATTATTCACCCCAAACAAGGGCCTTTTTGAGGGCCTAAACATGCTCAAAAACTCATGAAATTTTGCACACATGCCAGGTCTGGTGAAAAATTTTGTATTTTAATGGTTTTACATATGAGCACTGGGAAATGGCTCTAGAGCGCCACCTATGCCTTGTTAAATGCAGCCCTACGACCACATCGTTTGAGCTACATGTATGAAATTTGGCACACATGTGTATCATGCCAAGACGAACAAAAAAGTCTGTGGGCCCATTGACGCAAACCCAACAGGAAGTCCGCCATTTGGAAGAGAAGGTGACATTTTGGCTCTAATTTTGCCATTTCCATGCCTCGAACTTTTGCGAACTCCTCCTTGGGGTTTCATTTCATAACCTTCAAATTTGGACAGTGTCAACTACACCCTTGTGCCATGTTAAATTGCAGAGCTTTTGAGTTTTCACAATACTATGAGGCCGTGGCGCCATGGCGAATTTCGATGACTCGCCATGAAAATCTTATTGCCTCTCATTTTGTCATACATTTTCTGACCTTGACCAAAGTGAACACATATGATAAGGCTCCACCCCTGAACATATTTCAACTGCCATATTTGACATAAGGGCCAGCGCCACCTAGTGGGAACAGGAAATGTCATGTTTTACACTTTGGGGTACAGTATTGTGATGGGTGACATCTGCAGCCTCATATTTCTCCAGGAAAGCCTTAAGGAGTTGGTCTTGGGGTACAGTGAAAACTGTGAGTTTTCGCGAAAGGGTGTGACCCCAGCAGCATGGCGAACTTTGATGTCACGCCATGAAGAAACAAATTAGTATAACTCAATGAAATCCAGTCTGATCAGTACCAGACTTTACAGGCATGATGTCAGACCCGCCCTGAACAGATTGATGTGCCCATTGTCGGGAATACGGACAGCGCCACCTAGTGGCAACAGGACATGTCATGTCTTACACTTTGTTGTACTGATTTTCACAGGTTCATCGTGGCCACCTCAAAAGCGGTGAATATCACCATCAGTCCCTCGTGATGCTTCAGTGCAAAAATTGTGACTTTAAACTGAACGGCGCACCCTGGTGGCAACGCTGTTCAACATGAAAGATGAAGTGGCTTTTGAGGGGCTTGGAAAGTTTATAGAGGCTTTAAATTTGGCCCACACCTCCAATGTGATGAATGCTTTCTAGTTATGTGACCATTTTCCTTGAATAGCGCAAAATGGCTCCACAGCGCCCCCTACAAAATTCCAAAATATCAGCCCCTGCTCTGTGTTTTATCTATGAGTCTGAAACTTGGTAAGCTCATGGAAGATATTCAGATGTACAAAAAAGTCTCTTGGAGCAATATCCCAAATCCAACAGGAAGTCAGCCATTTTAAAATTAATGTGTAATTTTGGCGACATTTTCCCCTCTTTTCAGGCTTCATACTTTGACGAACTCCTCCAAGAGATTTCATCAGATTGGACCGATCTGAAGTTTGTGGAATCTAAAGACCTTTGTGATGTTAAATTGCAAAGCTTTTTACGTTCAGGGAAACGGGGTGGTTATGGCGGCACTTAGAGTTTGAATCACTCGCCAAAACGCAGTAATCTGCTGTCACTCAAAAACACAATGTCCAATCTCTCCCAAACGTCTCAGGTGTGATGAGACTCGAGCTTGGAAGTGTTTGTTATGCCATTTGTACATAATGGTTAGAGCGCCACCTAGTGGAACGACTAACTAATCATGAATGAATGAGTTGAAATGTTAGCTGGTGGTTAAATGCATGAATTCCATCAATGTGACATCAGATCGGACGTGCTGGTTTTAGGTGTTGGGCGTGGCTCGACGCGCCGGGGGTGCGAGGGCCCTCATAACGCTGCTTGCAGCTTTAATTATTATTATTATTATTATTCACCCCAAACAAGGGCCTTTTTGAGGACCTAAACATGCTCAAAAACTCATGAAATTTTGCACACATGCCAGGTCTGGTGAAAAATTTTGTATTTTAATGCTTTTTACATATGAGCACTGGGAAATGGCTCTACAGCGCCACCTATGCCTTGTAAAATGCAGCCCTACGACCACATCGTTTGGGCTACATGTATGAAATTTGGCACACATGTGTATCATGCCAAGACGAACAAAAAAGTCAGTGGGCCCATTGACGCAAACCCAACAGGAAGTCCGCCATTTGGACGTGAAGGTGACATTTTGGCTCTAATTTTGCCGTTTCCATGCCTCGAACTTTTTCGAACTCCTCCTTGGGATTTGGTCGTATAAGCTTCATCTTTGGTCAGTGTCAACTACACACCTGGGCCATGTTAAATTGCGGAGCTTTTGAGTTTTCACAATACCATGAGGCCGTGGCGCCACGGCGAATTTCGATGACTCGCCATGAAAATCTTATTGCCTCTCATTTTGTCATACATTTTCTGACCTTGACCAAAGTGAACACATATGATAAGGCTCCATCCCTGAACATATTTCAACTGCCATATTTGACACCAGGGACAGCGCCACCTAGTGGGAACAGGAAATGTCATGTTTTACACTTTGGGGTACAGTATTGTGATGGGTGACATCTGCAGCCTCAAATTTCTCCAGGAAAGCCTTAAGGAGTTGGTCTTGGGTTACAGTGAAAACTGTGACTTTTCGCAAAAGGGTGTGACCCCAGCAGCATGGCGAACTTTGATGTCACGCCATGAAGAAACAAATTAGTATAACTCAATGAAATCCAGTCTGATCAGTACCAGACTTTACAGGCATGATGTCAGACCCGCCCTGAACAGATTGATGTGCCCATTGTCGGAAATACGGACAGCGCCACCTAGTGGCAACAGGAAATGTCATGGCTTTAATTTTGTTGTACTGATTTTCACAGGTTCATCGTGGCCACCTCAAAAGCGGTGAATATCAACATCAGTCCGTCGTGATGCTTCAGTGCAAAAATTGTGACTTTAAACTGAACGGCGCACCCTGGTGGCAACGCGGTCCACCATGAAAGATGAAGTGGCTTTTGAGGGGCTTGGATAGTATATAGAGGCTTTAAATTTAGCACACCCCTCCAAATGGATGAAGGCTTTGTTGTCATGTGATCATTTTTATTGAATAGCGCGAAATGGCTCCACAGCGCCCCCTACAAAATTTCAAAACCACAGCCCCAGCTCTGTGTTTTATGTATGAGTCTGAAACCTGGTAGGCTTATAGGAGATATCAAGATGTACAAAAAAGTCTCTTGGAGCAATATCCAAAATCCAACAGGAAGTCAGCCATTTTAAAATTAATGTGCAATTTTGGCAACATTTTCCCCTCTTTCCAGGCACCGTTCTTTGACGAACTCCTCCAAGGGATTTCATCATATTGAACCAATCTCCAGTGTGTGGAATCTAAAGACCTTTGTGATGTTAAATTGCGAAGCTTTTTACGTTCAGTGAAACGGGGTGGTTATGGTGGCACTTAGAGTTTGAATCACTCGCCAAAAAGCAGTAATCTGCTGTCACTCAAAAACACAATGTCCAATCTCTCCCAAAGCTCATAGGCGTGATGAGACTCGAGCTCGGAAATGTTTGTTATGCCATTTGTGCATAAGGGTTAGAGCGCCACCTAGTGGAACGACTAACAAATCATGAATGAATGAGTTGAAATGTTAGCTGGTGGTTAAATGCATGAATTCCATCAATGTGACATGAGATCGGAGGTGCTGGTTTTAGGTGTTGGGCGTGGCTCGACGCGCCGGGGGTGCGAGGGCCCTCATAACGCTGCTTGCAGCTTTAATTATTATTATTATTATTATTATTATTATTATTATTCAGGCAAAACAAGGGCCTTTTTGAGGGCCTAAACATGCTCAAAAACTCATGAAATTTTGCACACATGCCAGGTCTGGTGAAAAATTTTGTATTTTAATGGTTTTACATATGAGCACTGGGAAATGGCTCTACAGCGCCACCTATGCCTTGTTAAATGCAGCCCTACGACCACATCGTTTGAGCTACATGTATGAAATTTGGCACACATGTGTATCATGCCAAGACGAACAAAAAAGTCTGTGGGCCCATTGACGCAAACCCAACAGGAAGTCCGCCATTTGGAAGAGAAGGTGACATTTTGGCTCTAATTTTGCCATTTCCATGCCTCGAACTTTTGCGAACTCCTCCTTGGGGTTTCATTTCATAACCTTCAAATTTGGACAGTGTCAACTACACCCTTGTGCCATGTTAAATTGCGGAGCTTTTGAGTTTTCACAATACTATGAGGCCGTGGCGCCATGGCGAATTTCGATGACTCGCCATGAAAATCTTATTGCCTCTCATTTTGTCATACATTTTCTGACCTTGACCAAAGTGAACACATATGATAAGGCTCCACCCCTGAACATATTTCAACTGCCATATTTGACATCAAGGACAGCGCCACCTAATGGGAACAGGAAATGTCATGTTTTACACTTTGGGGTACAGTATAGTGATGGGTGACATCTGCAGCCTCAAATTTCTCCAGGAAAGCCTTAAGGAGTTGGTCTTGGGTTACAGTGAAAACTGTGAGTTTTCGCGAAAGGGTGTGACCCCAGCAGCATGGCGAACTTTGATGTCACACCATGAAGAAACAAATTAGTATAACTCAATGAAATCCAGTCTGATCAGTACCAGACTTTACAGGCATGATGTCAGACCCGCCCTGAACAGATTGATGTGCCCATTGTCGGAAATACGGACAGCGCCACCTAGTGGGAACAGGAAATGTCATGGCTTTCATTTTGTTGTACTGATTTTCACAGGTTCATCGTGGCCACCTGAAAAGCGGTGAATATCACCATCAGTCCCTCGTGATGCTTCAGTGCAAAAATTGTGACTTTAAACTGAACGGCGCACCCTGGTGGCAACGCTGTTCACCATGAAAGATGAAGTGGCTTTTGAGGGTCTTGGCAAGTGTATAGAGGCTTGAAATTTGGCACACACCTCCAATGTGACGAAGGCTTTGTTGTCATGTGATAATTTTCATTGAATATCCCAAAATGGCTCCACAGCGCCCCCTACAAAATTTCAAAACCACAGCCCCAGCTCTGTGTTTTATGTATGAATCTGAAACCTGGTAGGCTTATAGGAGATATCAAGATGTACAAAAAAGTCTCTTGGAGCAATATCCCAAATCCAACAGGAAGTCAGCCATTTTAAAATTAATGTGTAATTTTGGCGACATTTTCCCCTCTTTTCAGGCTTCATACTTTGACGAACTCCTCCAAGGGATTTCATCATATTGAACCAATCTCCAGTGTGTGGAATCTAAAGACCTTTGTGATGTTAAATTGCGAAGCTTTTTACGTTCAGGGAAACGGGGTGGTCATAGCGGCACTTAGAGTTTCAATCACTCACCAAAAAGCAGTAATCTGCTGTCACTCAAAAACACAATATCCAATCTCTCCCAAACGTCGCAGGTGTGATGAGACTCGAGCTCGGAAATGTTTGTTATGCCATTTGTCGGTAATAGTTAGAGCGCCACCTAGTGGGACGACTATAATCATGGTTCAATGAGATGAAATGTTAGCTGGTGGTTAAATGCATGAATTCCATCAATGTGACATCACATCGGACGTGCTGGTTTTAGGTGTTGGGCGTGGCTCGACACGCCAGGGTGCGAGGGCCCTCATAACGCTGCTTGCAGCTTTAATTAGGGCCCGAGCACTGACTGTGCGAAGGCCCTATTGTATCTGCTCTGTTTCTTATTATTATTATTATTATTATTATTATTATTATTCACCCCAAACAAGGGCCTTTTTGAGGGCCTAAACATGCTCAAAAACTCATGAAATTTTGCACACATGCCAGGTCTGGTGAAAAATTTTGTATTTTAATGGTTTTACATATGAGCACTGGGAAATGGCTCTACAGCGCCACCTAGGCCTTGTAAAATGCAGCCCTACGACCACATCGTTTGAGCTACATGTATGAAATTTGGCACACATGTGTATCATGCCAAGACGAACAAAAAAGTCTTTGGGCCCATTGACGCAAACCCAACAGGAAGTCCGCCATTTGGAAGAGAAGGTGACATTTTGGCTCTAATTTTGCCATTTCCATGCCTCGAACTTTAACGAACTCCTCCTTGGGATTTGGTCCTATAAGCTTCAAATTTGGACAGTGTCAACTACACCCTTGTGCCATGTGAAATTGCGGAGCTTTTGAGTTTTCACAATAGTATGAGGCCGTGGCGCCATGGCGAATTTTGATGACTCGCCATGAAAATCTTATTGCCTCTCATTCTGTCATACATGTTCCGATCTGGACCAAAGAGCACACATATGATAAGGCTCCACCCCTGAACATATTTCAACTGCCATATTTGACATCAAGGACAGCGCCACCTAGTGGGAACAGGAAATGTCATGTTTTACACTTTGGGGTACAGTATAGTGATGGGTGACATCTGCAGCCTCAAATTTCTCCAGGAAAGCCTTAAGGAGTTGGTCTTGGGTTACAGTGAAAACTGTGAGTTTTCGCGAAAGGGTGTGACCCCAGCAGCATGGCGAACTTTGATGTCACGCCATGAAGAAACAAATTAGTATAACTCAATGAAATCCAGTCTGATCAGTACCAGACTTTACAGGCATGATGTCAGACCCGCCCTGAACAGATTGATGTGCCCATTGTCGGAAATACGGACAGCGCCACCTAGTGGCAACAGGAAATGTCATGGCTTTAATTTTGTTGTACTGATTTTCACAGGTTCATCTTGGCCACCTCAAAAGCGGTGAATATCACCATCAGTCCCTCGTGATGCTTCAGTGCAAAAATTGTGACTTTAAACTGAACGGCGCACCCTGGTGGCAACGCTGTTCAACATGAAAGATGAAGTGGCTTTTGAGGGTCTTGGCAAGTTTATAGAGGCTTGAAATTTGGCACACACCTCCAAATGGATGAAGGCTTTGTTGGCATGTGATCATTTTCATTAAATAGCGCGAAATTGCTCCACAGCGCCCCCTACAAAATTTCAAAACCACAGCCCCTGCTCTGTGTTCTATGTATGATTCTGAAACCTGGTAAGCTTATAGGAGATATCAAGATGTACAAAAAAGACTCTTGGTGCAATATCCCAAATCCAACAGGAAGTCAGCCATTTTAAAATTAATGTGTAATTTTGGCAACATTTTCCCCTCTTTCCAGGCACCGTTCTTTGACGAACTCCTCCAAGGGATTTCATCATATTGAACCAATCTCCAGTGTGTGGAATCTAAAGACCTTTGTGATGTTAAATTGCGAAGCTTTTTACGTTCAGTGAAACGGGGTGGTTATGGTGGCACTTAGAGTTTGAATCACTCGCCAAAAAGCAGTAATCTGCTGTCACTCAAAAACACAATGTCCAATCTCTCCCAAACGTCTCAGGTGTGATGAGACTCGAGCTCGGAAATGTTTGTTATGCCATTTGTACATAATGGTTAGAGCGCCACCTAGTGGGACGACTATACTCATGGTTGAAGCAAATGAAATGTTAACTGGTGGTTAAATGCATGAATTCCATGAATGTGACATCAGATCGGACGTGCTGGTTTCAGGTGTTGGGCATGGCTCGACGTGCCGGGGGTGCGAGGGCCCTCATAACGCTGCTTGCAGCTTTAATTATTATTATTATTATTATTATTAGGGCCCGAGCACTGAGAGTGCGAAGGCCCTATTGTATCTGCTCCGTTTCTTATTATTATTATTAGGGCCCGAGCACCGAGAGTGCGAAGGCCCTATTGTATCTGCTCCGTTTCTTATTATTATTATTATTATTATTATTATTCAGGCGAAACAAGGGCCTTTTTGAGGGCCTAAACATGCTCAAAAACTCATGAAATTTTGCACACATGCCAGGTCTGGTGAAAAATTTTGTATTTTAATGGTTTTACATATGAGCACTGGGAAATGGCTCTAGAGCGCCACCTATGCCTTGTTAAATGCAGCCCTACGACCACATGGTTTGAGCTACATGTATGAAATTTGGCACACATGTGTATCATGCCAAGACGAACAAAAAAGTCTGTGGGCCCATTGACGCAAACCCAACAGGAAGTCCGCCATTTGGAAGAGAAGGTGACATTTTGGCTCTAATTTTGCCATTTCCATGCCTCGAACTTTTGCGAACTCCTCCTTGGGTTTTGATTTCATAACCTTCATATTTGGTCAGTGTCAACTACACCCTTGTGCCATGTTAAATTGCGGAGCTTTTGAGTTTTCACAATACGGTGAGGCCGTGGCGCCATGGCGAATTTCGATGACTCGCCATGAAAATCTTATTGCCTCTCATTTTGTCATACATTTTCTGACCTTGACCAAAGTGAACACATATGATAAGGCTCCACCCCTGAACATATTTCAACTGCCATATTTGACACCAGGGACAGCGCCACCTAGTGGGAACAGGAAATGTCATGTTTTACACTTTGGGGTACAGTATTGTGATGGGTGACATCTGCAGCCTCAAATTTCTCCAGGAAAGCCTTAAGGAGTTGGTCTTGGGTTACAGTGAAAACTGTGACTTTTCACGAAAGGGTGTGACCCCAGCAGCATGGCGAACTTTGATGTCACGCCATGAAGAAACAAATTAGTATAACTCAATGAAATCCAGTCTGATCAGTACCAGACTTTACAGGCATGATGTCAGACCCGCCCTGAACAAATTGATATGCCCATTGTCGGAAATACGGACAGCGCCACCTAGTGGCAACAGGAAATGTCATGGCTTTAACTTTGTTGTACTGATTTTCACAGGTTGATCGTGGCCACCTCAAAAGCGGTGAATATCACCATCAGTCCCTCGTGATGCTTCAGTGCAAAAATTGTGACTTTAAACTGAACGGCGCACCCTGGTGGCAACGCAGTTCATCATGAAAGATGAAGTGGCTTTTGAGGGGCTTGGAAAGTTTATAGAGGCTTGAAATTTGGCACACACCTCCAAATGGATGTAGGCTTTGTTGTTATGTAACCATTTTCCTTGAATAGCGCAAAATGGCTCCACAGCGCCCCCTACAATATTTCAAAACATCAGCCCCTGCTCTGTGTTTCATCTATGAGTCTGACACTTGGTAAGCTTGTGTAAGATATCAAGATGTACAAAAAAGTCTCTTGGAGCAATATCCCAAATCCAACAGGAAGTCAGCCATTTTAAAATTAATGTGTAATTTTGATGACATTTTCCCCTCTTTTCAGGCTTCATACTTTGACGAACTCCTCCAAGGGATTTCATCATATTGAAGCATTCTTCAGTGTGTAGAATCTAAAGACCTTTCTGATGTTAAATTGCGAAGCTTTTTCCGTTCAGGGAAACGGGGTGGTCATGGCGGCACGTAGAGTTTCAATCACTCGCAAAAAGCAGTAATCTGCTGTCACTAAAAAACACAATGTCCAATTTCTCCCAAAGGTCGCAGGTGTGATGAGACTCGAGCTTGGAAATGTTTGTTATGCTATTTGTCAATAATGGTTAGAGCGCCACCTAGTGGCATGACTATAATCCTGGTTGAATAAGATGAAATGTTAGCTGGTGATTAAAAGCATGAAATCCATCAATGTGACATCACATCGGACGTGCCGGTTTGAGGTGTTGGCAGTGGCTCGACGTGCCGGGGGTGCGAGGGCCCTCATAACGCTGCTTGCAGCTTTAATTATTAGGGCCCGAGCACCGAGAGTGCGAAGGCCCTATTGTATCTGCTCCGTTTCTTATTAGGGCCCGAGCACTGACAGTGCGAAGGCCCTATTGTAATTGCTCTGTTTATTATTATTATTATTAGGGCCCGAGCACTGACAGTGCGAAGGCCCTATTGTAATTGCTCTGTTTATTATTATTATTATTATTAGGGCCCGAGCACCGAGAGTGCGAAGGCCCTATTGTATCTGCTCCGTTTCTTATTATTATTATTATTATTATTATTATTATTATTATTATTATTAGGGCCCGAGCACCGAGAGTGCGAAGGCCCTATTGTATCTGCTCCGTTTCTTATTATTATTATTATTATTATTATTATTATTATTATTATTAGGGCCCGAGCACTGACAGTGCGAAGGCCCTATTGTATCTGCTCCGTTTCTTATTATTATTATTATTATTATTATTCAGGCGAAACAAGGGCCTTTTTGAGGGCCTAAACATGCTCAAAAACTCATGAAATTTTGCACACATGCCAGGTCTGGTGAAAAATTTTGTATTTTAATGGTTTTACATATGAGCACTGGGAAATGGCTCTACAGCGCCACCTATGCCTTGTTAAATGCAGCCCTACGACCACATCGTTTGAGCTACATGTATGAAATTTGGCACACATGTGTATCATGCCAAGACGAACAAAAAAGTCAGTGGGCCCATTGACGCAAACCCAACAGGAAGTCCGCCATTTGGAAGAGAAGGTGACATTTTGGCTCTAATTTTGCCATTTCCATGCCTCGAACTTTTGCGAACTCCTCCTTGGGGTTTGATTTCATAACCTTCATATTTGGTCAGTGTCAACTACACCCTTGTGCCATGTTAAATTGCGGAGCTTTTGAGTTTTCACAATACGGTGAGGCCGTGGCGCCATGGCGAATTTCGATGACTCGCCATGAAAATCTTATTGCCTCTCATTTTGTCATACATTTTCTGACCTTGACCAAAGTGAACACATATGATAAGGCTCCACCCCTGAACATATTTCAACTGCCATATTTGACACCAGGGACAGCGCCACCTAGTGGGAACAGGAAATGTCATGTTTTACACTTTGGGGTACAGTATTGTGATGGGTGACATCTGCAGCCTCAAATTTCTCCAGGAAAGCCTTAAGGAGTTGGTCTTGGGTTACAGTGAAAACTGTGACTTTTCACGAAAGGGTGTGACCCCAGCAGCATGGCGAACTTTGATGTCACGCCATGAAGAAACAAATTAGTATAACTCAATGAAATCCAGTCTGATCAGTACCAGACTTTACAGGCATGATGTCAGACCCGCCCTGAACAAATTGATATGCCCATTGTCGGAAATACGGACAGCGCCACCTAGTGGCAACAGGAAATGTCATGGCTTTAACTTTGTTGTACTGATTTTCACAGGTTGATCGTGGCCACCTCAAAAGCGGTGAATATCACCATCAGTCCCTCGTGATGCTTCAGTGCAAAAATTGTGACTTTAAACTGAACGGCGCACCCTGGTGGCAACGCAGTTCATCATGAAAGATGAAGTGGCTTTTGAGGGGCTTGGAAAGTTTATAGAGGCTTGAAATTTGGCGCACACCTCCAAATGGATGAAAGCATTGTTGTTATGTAACCATTTTCCTTGAATAGCGCAAAATGGCTCCACAGCGCCCCCTACAATATTTCAAAACATCAGCCCCTGCTCTGTGTTTCATCTATGAGTCTGACACTTGGTAAGCTTGTGTAAGATATCAAGATGTACAAAAAAGTCTCTTGGAGCAATATCCCAAATCCAACAGGAAGTCAGCCATTTTAAAATTAATGTGTAATTTTGATGACATTTTCCCCTCTTTTCAGGCTTCATACTTTGACGAACTCCTCCAAGGGATTTCATCATATTGAAGCATTCTTCAGTGTGTAGAATCTAAAGACCTTTGTGATGTTAAATTGCGAAGCTTTTTCCGTTCAGGGAAACGGGGTTGTCATGGCGGCACGTAGAGTTTCAATCACTCGCAAAAAGCAGTAATCTGCTGTCACTAAAAAACACAATGTCCAATCTCTCCCAAAGGTCGCAGGTGTGATGAGACTCGAGCTTGGAAATGTTTGTTATGCTATTTGTCAATAATGGTTAGAGCGCCACCTAGTGGCATGACTATAATCCTGGTTGAATAAGATGAAATGTTAGCTGGTGATTAAAAGCATGAAATCCATCAATGTGCAGAGCGTTCTCACTCCCGAGGCGTAACATGTCGACGTTTTGTCACGTCCCGCGGCGTTCCTGAGGAACGCGAAAGGAGACCTTCGGCGTTCTTATGGTACGCGGCGGGTTATGGCTGGAATCCAGTGCAATGACGCTCCCGCGGTAGTAGACGTTCCAGCCCTGTATTCCAGCCCTAAACCTAACCTTATCCCTAGCCCTGACCATAACCTTATTCCTGACCTTAACCAGGACTTTAATGATGTTAAATAGCGTGTTTCTAAGCGATTTGAAGAAAAAGAGCGAACATGTGTAGGTTCAGTCCAGACGGTTCTCATATTTCCTCTTTTTCCGAGGTCGTCATTTAGGAACGTGGTGGGTAGCCGAAAACGTAATATGGTGACGATTTGTCACCTAGCGTAAAATGTTACGCTTTGGGAGTGAGAACGGGTTGCAATGTGACATCACATCGGACGTGCCGGTTTGAGGTGTTGGCAGTGGCTCGACGTGCCGGGGGTGCGAGGGCCCTCATAACGCTGCTTGCAGCTTTAATTATTATTATTATTATTATTATTCACCCCAAACAAGGGCCTTTTTGAGGGCCTAAACATGCTCAAAAACTCATGAAATTTTGCACACATGCCAGGTCTGGTGAAAAATTTTGTATTTTAATGGTTTTACATATGAGCACTGGGAAATGGCTCTAGAGCGCCACCTATGCCTTGTTAAATGCAGCCCTACGACCACATCGTTTGAGCTACATGTATGAAATTTGGCACATATGTGTATCATGCCAAGACGAACAAAAAAGTCTGTGGGCCCATTGACGCAAACCCAACAGGAAGTCCGCCATTTGGAAGAGAAGGTGACAATTTGGCTCTAATTTTGCCATTTCCATGCCTCGAACTTTTGCGAACTCCTCCTTGGGGTTTCATTTCATAACCTTCAAATTTGGACAGTGTCAACTACACCCTTGTGCCATGTTAAATTGCGGAGCTTTTGAGTTTTCACAATACTATGAGGCCGTGGCGCCATGGCGAATTTCGATGACTCGCCATGAAAATCTTATTGCCTCTCATTTTGTCATACATTTTCTGACCTTGACCAAAGTGAACACATATGATAAGGCTCCACCCCTGAACATATTTCAACTGCCATATTTGACATCAAGGACAGCGCCACCTAGTGGGAACAGGAAATGTCATGTTTTACACTTTGGGGTACAGCATAGTGATGGGTGACATCTGCAGCCTCAAATTTCTCCAGGAAAGCCTTAAGGAGTTGGTCTTGGGTTACAGTGAAAACTGTGACTTTTCGCAAAAGGGTGTGACCCCAGCGGCATGGCGAACTTTGATGTCACGCCATGAAGAAACAAATTAGTATAACTCAATGAAATCCAGTCTGTTCAGTACCAGACTTTACAGGCATGATGTCAGACCCGCCCTGAACAGATTGATGTGCCCATTGTCGGAAATACGGACAGCGCCACCTAGTGGCAACAGGAAATGTCATGTCTTACACTTTGTTGTACTGATTTTCACAGGTTCATTGTGGCCACCTCAAAAGCGGTGAATATCACCATCAGTCCTTCATGATGCTTCAGTGCAAAAATTGTGACTTTAAACTGAACGGCGCACCCTGGTGGCAACGCGGTTCATCATGAAAGTTGAAGTGGCTTTTGAGGGGCTTGGAAAGTTTATAGAGGCTTGAAATTTGGCACACACCTCCAAATGGATGAATGCATTGTGGTTATGTAACCATTTTCCTTCAATAGCGCAAACTGGCTCCACAGCGCCCCCTACAATATTTCAAAACATCAGCCCCTGCTCTGTGTTTCATCTATGAGTCTGAAACCTGGTAAGCGTATGTAAGATATCAAGATGTACAAAAAAGTCTCTTGGAGCAATATCCCAAATCCAACAGGAAGTCAGCCATTTTAAAATTAATGTGTAATTTTGACGACATTTTCCCCCCTTTTCAGGTCTCATACTTTGATGAACTCCTCCAAGGGATTTCATCATATTGAAGCATTCTTCAGTGTGTAGAATCTAAAGACCTTTGTGATGTTAAATTGCGAAGCTTTTTCCGTTCAGGGAAACGGGGTGGTCATGGCGGCACGTAGAGTTTCAATCACTCGCAAAAAGCAGTAATCTGCTGTCACTAAAAAAAACAATGTCCAATCTCTTCCAAAGCTCATAGGCGTGATGAGACTCCAGCTCGGAAGTGTTTGTTATGCCATTTGTACATAATGGTTAGAGCGCCACCTAGTGGAATGACTAACTAATCATGAATGAATGAGTTGAAATGTTAGCTGGTGGTTGAATGCATGAATTCCATCAATGTGACATCAGATCGGACGTGCTGGTTTTAGGTGTTGGGCGTGGCTCGACGCGCCGGGGTGCGAGGGCCCTCATAACGCTGCTTGCAGCTTTAATTATTATTATTATTATTCACCCCAAACAAGGGCCTTTTTGAGGGCCTAAACATGCTCAAAAACTCATGAAATTTTGCACACATGCCAGGTTTGGTGAAAAATTTTGTATTTTAATGGTTTTACATATGAGCACTGGGAAATGGCTCTACAGCGCCACCTATGCCTTGTTAAATGCAGCCCTACGACCACATCGTTTGAGCTACATGTATGAAATTTGGCACACATGTGTATCATGCCAAGACGAACAAAAAAGTCTGTGGGCCCATTGACGCAAACCCAACAGGAAGTCCGCCATTTGGAAGAGAAGGTGACATTTTGGCTCTAATTTTGCCATTTCCATGCCTCGAACTTTAACGAACTCCTCCTTGGGATTTGGTCCTATAAGCTTCAAATTTGGACAGTGTCAACTACACCCTTGTGCCATGTTAAATTGCGGAGCTTTTGAGTTTTCACAATAGTATGAGGCCGTGGCGCCATGGCGAATTTTGATGACTCGCCATGAAAATCTTATTGCCTCTCATTCTGTCATACATGTTCCGATCTGGACCAAAGAGCACACATATGATAAGGCTCCACCCCTGAACATATTTCAACTGCCATATTTGACATCAAGGACAGCGCCACCTAGTGGGAACAGGAAATGTCATGTTTTACACTTTGGGGTACAGTATTGTGATGGGTGACATCTGCAGCCTCAAATTTCTCCAGGAAAGCCTTAAGGAGTTGGTCTTGGGTTACAGTGAAAACTGTGACTTTTCACGGAAGGGTGTGACCCCAGCAGCATGGCGAACTTTGATGTCACGCCATGAAGAAACAAATTAGTATAACTCAATGAAATCCAGTCTGATCAGTACCAGACTTTACAGGCATGATGTCAGACCCGCCCTGAACAGATTGATATGCCCATTGTCGGAAATACGGACAGCGCCACCTAGTGGCAACAGGAAATGTCATGGCTTTAACTTTGTTGTACTGATTTTCACAGGTTGATCGTAGCCACCTCAAAAGCGGTGAATATCACCATCAGTCCCTCGTGATGCTTCAGTGCAAAAATTGTGACTTTAAACTGAACGGCGCACCCTGGTGGCAACGCGGTTCATCATGAAAGATGAAGTGGCTTTTGAGGGGCTTGGAAAGTTTATAGAGGCTTGAAATTTGGCACACACCTCCAAATGGATGAAGGCATTGTTGTTATGTAACCATTTTCCTTGAATAGCGCAAAATGGCTCCACAGCGCCCCCTACAATATTTCAAAACATCAGCCCCTGCTCTGTGTTTCATCTATGAGTCTGACACTTGGTAAGCTTGTGTAAGATATCAAGATGTACAAAAAAGTCTCTTGGAGCAATATCCCAAATCCAACAGGAAGTCAGCCATTTTAAAATTAATGTGTAATTTTGGCGACATTTTCCCCTCTTTTCAGGCTTCATACTTTGACGAACTCCTCCAAGGGATTTCATCATATTGAAGCATTCTTCAGTGTGTAGAATCTAAAGACCTTTGTGATGTTAAATTGCGAAGCTTTTTCCGTTCAGGGAAACGGGGTGGTCATGGCGGCACGTAGAGTTTCAATCACTCGCAAAAAGCAGTAATCTGCTGTCACTAAAAAACACAATGTCCAATCTCTCCCAAAGGTCGCAGGTGTGATGAGACTCGAGCTTGGAAATGTTTGTTATGCTATTTGTCAATAATGGTTAGAGCGCCACCTAGTGGCATGACTATAATCCTGGTTGAATAAGATGAAATGTTAGCTGGTGATTAAAAGCATGAAATCCATCAATGTGACATCACATCGGACGTGCCGGTTTGAGGTGTTGGCAGTGGCTCGACGTGCCGGGGGTGCGAGGGCCCTCATAACGCTGCTTGCAGCTTTAATTAGGGCCCGAGCACTGACAGTGCGAAGGCCCTATTGTAATTGCTCCGTTTATTATTATTATTATTATTATTATTATTATTATTTCGGCAAATGAATCGGCCTTTTGAGGACCTAAACATGCTCGAAAACTCATGAAATTTTGCACACGCGTCAGGTCTGGTGAAAATTTACGTATTTTAATGTTCTCAGACATGGCCAGGGAAAATTAGCTCAGTAGCGCCACCTAGAAATATGAAAAATGCGAGCCCCCGGTATGGGTATCACCTACATGTTTGAAAGTCGGTACACCTATATAACGTTCAGAGTCGAACAAAAAAGTCTATTATGGCAATGTCCTAAACCCAACAGGAAGTCCGCCATTTTGGATTGAATGTGACATTTTGGCTCTGATTTTACCGTTTCCATGCCTCGAACTTTAACGAACTCCTCCTTGGGGTTTGATTTCATAACCTTCAAATTTGGACAGTGTCAACTACACCCTTGTGCCATGTTAAATTGCGGAGCTTTTGAGTTTTCACAATACTATGAGGCCGTGGCGCCATGGCGAATTTCGATGACTCGCCATGAAAATCTTATTGCCTCTCATTTTGTCATACATTTTCTGACCTTGACCAAAGTGAACACATATGATAAGGCTCCACCCCTGAACATATTTCAACTGCCATATTTGACACCAGGGACAGCGCCACCTAGTGGGAACAGGAAATGTCATGTTTTACACTTTGGGGTACAGTATTGTGATGGGTGACATCTGCAGCCTCAAATTTCTCCAGGAAAGCCTTAAGGAGTTGGTCTTGGGTTACAGTGAAAACTGTGACTTTTCACAAAAGGGTGTGACCCCAGCGGCATGGCGAACTTTGATGTCACGCCATGAAGAAACAAATTAGTATAACTCAATGAAATCCAGTCTGATCAGTACCAGACTTTACAGGCATGATGTCAGACCCGCCCTGAACAGATTGATGTGCCCATTGTCGGAAATACGCACAGCGCCACCTACTGGCAACAGGAAATGTCATGGCTTTAATTTTGTTGTACTGATTTTTACAGGTTCATCGTGGCCACCTCAAAAGCGGTGAATATCACCATCAGTCCCTCGTGATGCTTCAGTGCAAAAATTGTGACTTTAAACTGAACGGCGCACCCTGGTGGCAACGCGGTCCACCATGAAAGATGAAGTGGCTTTTGAGGGGCTTGGAAAGTTTATAGAGGCTTGAAAGGTGGCACACACCTCCAAATGTATGAAGGCTTTGTTGTTATGTGATCATTTTCATTGAATAGCGCAAAATGGCTCCACAGCGCCCCCTACAAAATTTCAAAACATCAGCCCCAGCTCTGTGTTTTATGTATGAGTCTGAAACCTGGTAAGCTTATAGGAGATATCAAGATGTACAAAAAAGTCTCTTGGAGCAATATCCCAAATCCAACAGGAAGTCAGCCATTTTACAATTAATGTGCAATTTTTGTGACATTTTCCCCTCTTTCCAGGCACCGTTCTTTGACGAACTGCTCCAAGGGATTTCATCAGATTGGACCGATCTGAAGTTTGTGGAATCTAAAGACCTTTGTGATGTTAAATTGCGAAGCTTTTTACGTTCAGGGAAACGGGATGGTCATGGCGCCACGTGGAGTTTCAGTCACTCGCCAAAAAGCAGTAATCTGCTGTCACTCAAAAACACAATGTCCAATCTCTCCCAAAGGTCGCAGACATGATGAGACTCAAGCTCGGAAATGTTTGTTATGCCATTTGTCATTAATGGTTAGAGCGCCACCTAGTGGGACGACTATAATCATGATTGAATGAGATGAAAGGTTAGCTGTTGGTTAAATGCATGAATTCCATCAATGTGACATCAGATAGGACGTGCTGGTTTTAGGTGTTGGGTGTGGCTCGACACGCCAGGGTGCGAGGGCCCTCATAACGCTGCTTGCAGCTTTAATTATTATTATTATTATTCACCCCAAACAAGGGCCTTTTTGAGGGCCTAAACATGCTCAAAAACTCATGAAATTTTGCACACATGCCAGGTCTGGTGAAAAATTTTGTATTTTAATGGTTTTACATATGAGCACTGGGAAATGGCTCTACAGCGCCACCTATGCCTTGTTAAATGCAGCCCTACGACCACATCGTTTGAGCTACATGTATGAAATTTTGCACACATGTGTATCATGCCAAGACGAACAAAAAAGTCTGGGGGCCCATTGACGCAAACCCAACAGGAAGTCCGCCATTTGGAAGAGAAGGTGACATTTTGGCTCTAATTTTGCCATTTCCATGCCTCGAACTTTAACGAACTCCTCCTTGGGATTTGGTCCTATAAGCTTCAAATTTGGACAGTGTCAACTACACCCTTGTGCCATGTTAAATTGCGGAGCTTTTGAGTTTTCACAATAGTATGAGGCCGTGGCGCCATGGCGAATTTTGATGACTCGCCATGAAAATCTTATTGCCTCTCATTCTGTCATACATGTTCCGATCTGGACCAAAGAGCACACATATGATAAGGCTCCACCCCTGAACATATTTCAACTGCCATATTTGACATCAAGGACAGCGCCACCTAGTGGGAACAGGAAATGTCATGTTTTACACTTTGGGGTACAGTATTGTGATGGGTGACATCTGCAGCCTCAAATTTCTCCAGGAAAGCCTTAAGGAGTTGGTCTTGGGTTACAGTGAAAACTGTGACTTTTCACGAAAGGGTGTGACCCCAGCAGCATGGCGAACTTTGATGTCACGCCATGAAGAAACAAATTAGTATAACTCAATGAAATCCAGTCTGATCAGTACCAGACTTTACAGGCATGATGTCAGACCCGCCCTGAACAGATTGATATGCCCATTGTCGGAAATACGGACAGCGCCACCTAGTGGCAACAGGAAATGTCATGGCTTTAACTTTGTTGTACTGATTTTCACAGGTTCATCGTGGCCACCTCAAAAGCGGTGAATATCACCATCAGTCCCTCGTGATGCTTCAGTGCAAAAATTGTGACTTTAAACTGAACGGCGCACCCTGGTGGCAACGCGGTTCATCATGAAAGATGAAGTGGCTTTTGAGGGGCTTGGAAAGTTTATAGAGGCTTGAAATTTGGCACACACCTCCAAATGGATGAAGGCTTTGTTGTTATGTAACCATTTTCCTTGAATAGCGCAAAATGGCTCCACAGCGCCCCCTACAATATTTCAAAACATCAGCCCCTGCTCTGTGTTTCATCTATGAGTCTGACACTTGGTAAGCTTGTGTAAGATATCAAGGTGTACAAAAAAGTCTCTTGGAGCAATATCCCAAATCCAACAGGAAGTCAGCCATTTGAAAATTAATGTGTAATTTTGATGACATTTTCCCCCCTTTTCAGGCCTCATACTTTGACGAACTCCTCCAAGGGATTTCATCATATTGAAGCATTCTTCAGTGTGTAGAATCTAAAGACCTTTGTGATGTTAAATTGCGAAGCTTTTTACGTTCAGTGAAACGGGGTGGTCATGGCGGCACATAGAGTTTCAATCACTCGCAAAAAGCAGTAATCTGCTGTCACTAAAAAACACAATGTCCAATCTCTCCCAAAGGTCGCAGGTGTGATGAGACTCGAGCTTGGAAATGTTTGTTATGCTATTTGTCAATAATGGTTAGAGCGCCACCTAGTGGCATGACTATAATCCTGGTTGAATAAGATGAAATGTTAGCTGGTGATTAAAAGCATGAAATCCATCAATGTGACATCACATCGGACGTGCCGGTTTGAGGTGTTGGCAGTGGCTCGACGTGCCGGGGGTGCGAGGGCCCTCATAACGCTGCTTGCAGCTTTAATTATTAGGGCCCGAGCACCGAGAGTGCGAAGGCCCTATTGTATCTGCTCCGTTTCTTATTATTATTATTATTATTATTATTATTATTATTATTATTATTATTATTATTATTATTATTATTATTCACCCCAAACAAGGGCCTTTTTGAGGGCCTAAACATGCTCAAAAACTCATGAAATTTTGCACACATGCCAGGTCTGGTGAAAAATTTTGTATTTTAATGGTTTTACATATGAGCACTGGGAAATGGCTCTACAGCGCCACCTATGCCTTGTTAAATGCAGCCCTACGACCACATCGTTTGAGCTACATGTATGAAATTTGGCACACATGTGTATCATGCCAAGACGAACAAAAAAGTCTGTGGGCCCATTGACGCAAACCCAACAGGAAGTCCGCCATTTGGAAGAGAAGGTGACATTTTGGCTCTAATTTTGCCATTTCCATGCCTCGAACTTTTGCGAACTCCTCCTTGGGGTTTCATTTCATAACTTTCAAATTTGGACAGTGTCAACTACACCCTTGTGCCATGTTAAATTGCGGAGCTTTTGAGTTTTCACAATACTATGAGGCCGTGGCGCCATGGCGAATTTCGATGACTCGCCATGAAAATCTTATTGCCTCTCATTTTGTCATACATTTTCTGACCTTGACCAAAGAGCACACATATGATAAGGCTCCACCCCTGAACATATTTCAACTGCCATATTTGACATAAGGGACAGCGCCACCTAGTGGGAACAGGAAATGTCATGTTTTACACTTTGGGGTACAGTATTGTTATGGGTGACATCTGCAGCCTCATATTTCTCCAGGAAAGCCTTAAGGAGTTGGTCTTGGGTTACAGTGAAAACTGTGACTTTTCGCGAAAGGGTGTGACCCCAGCAGCATGGCGAACTTTCATGTCTCGCCATGAAGAAACAAATTAGTATAACTCAATGAAATCCAGTCTGATCAGTACCAGACATTACAGGCGTGATGTCAGACCCACCCTGAACAGATTGATGTGCCCATTGTCAGGAATATGAAGAGCGCCACCTAGTGGGAACAGGAAATGTTATGTCTTACACTTTGTTGTACTGATTTTCACAGGTTCATTGTGGCCACCTCAAAAGCGATGAATATCACCATCAGTCCTTCTTGATGCTGCAGTGCGAAAATTGTGACTTTAAACTGAACGGCGCACCCTGGTGGCAACGCTGTTCACCATGAAAAATGAAGTGGTTTTTAAGGGGCTTGGAAAGTTTAAAAAGTCTTGAAATTTGGCGCACACCTCCAATGTGCATAAGGCTTTGTTGTCATGTGATCATTTTCATTGAATAGCGCGAAATTGCTCCACAGCGCCCCCTACAAAGATTCAAAATATCAGCCCCTGCTCTGTGTTTTATCTATGAGTCTGAAACTTGGTAAGCTCATGGAAGATATTAAGATGTACAAAAAAGTCTCTTGGAGCAATATCCCAAATCCAACAGGAAGTCAGCCATTTTAAAATTAATGTGCAATTTTGGCAACATTTTCCCCTCTTTTCAGGCATCGTTCTTTGACGAACTCCTCCAAGGGATTTCATCAGATTGGACCGATCTGCAGTTTGTGGAATCTAAAGACCTTTGTGATGTTAAATTGCGAAGCTTTTTACGTCCAGGGAAACGGGGTGGTTATGGCGGCACGTGGAGTTTCAATCACTCGCCAAAAAGCAGTAATCTGCTGTCACTCAAAAACACAATGTCCAATCTCTCCCAAACGTCTCAGGTGTGATGAGACTCGAGCTTGGAAGTGTTTGTTATGCCATTTGTACATAATGGTTAGAGCGCCACCTAGTGGAACGACTAACTAATCATGAATGAATGAGTTGAAATATTAGCTGGTGGTTAAATGCATGAATTCCATCAATGTGACATCAGATCGGACGTGCTGGTTTTAGGTGTTGGGCGTGGCTCGACGCGCCGGGGGTGCGAGGGCCCTCATAACGCTGCTTGCAGCTTTAATTAGGGCCCGAGCACCGAGAGTGCGAAGGCCCTATTGTATCTGCTCCGTTTCTTATTATTATTATTATTATTATTATTATTATTATTATTATTATTATTATTATTCACCCCAAACAAGGGCCTTTTTGAGGGCCTAAACATGCTCAAAAACTCATGAAATTTTGCACACATGCCAGGTCTGGTGAAAAATTTTGTATTTTAATGGTTTTACATATGAGCACTGGGAAATGGCTCTACAGCGCCACCTATGCCTTGTTAAATGCAGCCCTACGACCACATCGTTTGAGCTACATGTATGAAATTTGGCACACATGTGTATCATGCCAAGACGAACAAAAAAGTCTGTGGGCCCATTGACGCAAACCCAACAGGAAGTCCGCCATTTGGAAGAGAAGGTGACATTTTGGCTCTAATTTTGCCATTTCCATGCCTCGAACTTTTGCGAACTCCTCCTTGGGGTTTCATTTCATAACCTTCAAATTTGGACAGTGTCAACTACACCCTTGTGCCATGTTAAATTGCGGAGCTTTTGAGTTTTCACAATACTATGAGGCCGTGGCGCCATGGCGAATTTCGATGACTCGCCATGAAAATCTTATTGCCTCTCATTTTGTCATACATTTTCTGACCTTGACCAAAGTGAACACATATGATAAGGCTCCACCCCTGAACATATTTCAACTGCCATATTTGACACCAGGGACAGCGCCACCTAGTGGGAACAGGAAATGTCATGTTTTACACTTTGGGGTACAGTATAGTGATGGGTGACACCTGCAGCCTCAAATTTCTCCAGGAAAGCCTTAAGGAGTTGGTCTTGGGTTACAGTGAAAACTGTGACTTTTCGCAAAAGGGTGTGACCCCAGCAGCATGGCGAACTTTGATGTCACGCCATGAAGAAACAAATTAGTATAACTCAATGAAATCCAGTCTGATCAGTACCAGACTTTACAGGCATGATGTCAGACCCGCCCTGAACAGATTGACGTGCCCATTGTCGGAAATACGGACAGCGCCACCTAGTGGCCACAGGAAATGTCATGGCTTTAATTTTGTTGTACTGATTTTCCCAGGTTCATCGTGGCCACCTCAAAAGCGGTGAATATCACCATCAGTCCCTCGTGATGCTTCAGTGCAAAAATTGTGACTTTACACTGAACGGCGCACCCTGGTGGCAACGCGGTTCAACATGAAAGATGAAGTGGCTTTTGAGGGGCTTGGAAAGTTTATAGAGGCTTTAAATTTGGCACACACCCCCAAATGGATGAAGGCTTTGTTGTCATGTGATCATTTTCATTGAATAGCGCGAAATTGCTCCACAGCGCCCCCTACAAAGTTTCAAAATATCAGCCCCTGCTCTGTGTTTTATCTATGAGTCTGAAACTTGGTAAGCTCATGGAAGATATTAAGATGTACAAAAAAGTCTCTTGGAGCAATATCCCAAATCCAACAGGAAGTCAGCCATTTTAAAATTAATGTGTAATTTTGGCGACATTTTCCCCTCTTTTCAGGCTTCATACTTTGACGAACTCCTCCAAGGGATTTCATCAGATTGGACCGATCTGAAGTTTGTGGAATCTAAAGACCTTTGTGATGTTAAATTGCGAAGCTTTTTACGTTCAGGGAAACGGGGTGGTCATGGCGGCACTTAGAGTTTCAATCACTCGCCAAAAAGCAGTAATCTGCTGTCACTCAAAAACACAATATCCAATCTCTCCCAAACGTCGCAGGTGTGATGAGACTCGAGCTCGGAAATGTTTGTTATGCCATTTGTCAGTAATAGTTAGAGCGCCACCTAGTGGGACGACTATAATCATGGTTCAATGAGATGAAATGTTAGCTGGTGGTTAAATGCATGATTTCCATCAATGTGACATCACATTGGACGTGCTGGTTTTAGGTGTTGGGCGTGGCTCGACACGCCAGGGTGCGAGGGCCCTCATAACGCTGCTTGCAGCTTTAATTATTATTATTATTATTATTCAGGCGAAACAAGGGCCTTTTTGAGGGCCTAAACATGCTCAAAAACTCATGAAATTTTGCACACATGCCAGGTCTGGTGAAAAATTTTGTATTTTAATGGTTTTACATATGAGCACTGGGAAATGGCTCTAGAGCGCCACCTATGCCTTGTTAAATGCAGCCCTACGACCACATCGTTTGAGCTACATGTATGAAATTTGGCACACATGTGTATCATGCCAAGACGAACAAAAAAGTCTGTGGGCCCATTGACGCAAACCCAACAGGAAGTCCGCCATTTGGAAGAGAAGGTGACATTTTGGCTCTAATTTTGCCATTTCCATGCCTCGAACTTTTGCGAACTCCTCCTTGGGGTTTCATTTCATAACCTTCAAATTTGGACAGTGTCAACTACACCCTTGTGCCATGTTAAATTGCGGAGCTTTTGAGTTTTCACAATACTATGAGGCCGTGGCGCCATGGCGAATTTCGATGACTCGCCATGAAAATCTTATTGCCTCTCATTCTGTCATACATGTTCTGATCTGGACCAAAGAGCACACATATGATAAGGCTCCACCCCTGAACATATTTCAACTGCCATATTTGACATCAAGGACAGCGCCACCTAGTGGGAACAGGAAATGTCATGTTTTACACTTTGGGGTACAGTATAGTGATGGGTGACATCTGCAGCCTCAAATTTCTCCAGAAAAGCCTTAAGGAGTTGGTCTTGGGTTACAGTGAAAACTGTGACTTTTCGCAAAAGGGTGTGACCCCAGCAGCATGGCGAACTTTGATGTCACGCCATGAAGAAACAAATTAGTATAACTCAATGAAATCCAGTCTGATCAGTACCAGACTTTACAGGCATGATGTCAGACCCGCCCTGAACAGATTGATGTGCCCATTGTCGGAAATACGGACAGCGCCACCTAGTGGCAACAGGAAATGTCATGGCTTTAATTTTGTTGTACTGATTTTCACAGGTTCATCTTGGCCACCTCAAAAGCGGTGAATATCAACATCAGTCCCTCGTGATGCTTCAGTGCAAACATTGTGAGTTTAAACTGAACGGCGCACCCTGGTGGCAACGCTGTTCAACATGAAAGATGAAGTGGCTTTTGAGGGGCTTGGAAAGTGTATAGAGGCTTGAAATTTGGCACACACCTCCAATGTGACGAAGGCTTTGTTGTTATGTAACCATTTTCCTTGAATAGCGCAAAATGGCTCCACAACGCCCCCTACAATATTTCAAAACATCAGCCCCTGCTCTGTGTTTCATCTATGAGTCTGACACTTGGTAAGCTTGTGTAAGATATCAAGGTGTACAAAAAAGTCTCTTGGAGCAATATCCCAAATCCAACAGGAAGTCAGCCATTTTAAAATTAATGTGTAATTTTGATGACATTTTCCCCCCTTTTCAGGCCTCATACTTTGACGAACTCCTCCAAGGGATTTCATCATATTGAAGCATTCTTCAGTGTGTAGAATCTAAAGACCTTTGTGATGTTAAATTGCGAAGCTTTTTCCGTTCAGGGAAACGGGGTGGTCATGGCGGCACGTAGAGTTTCAATCACTCGCAAAAAGCAGTAATCTGCTGTCACTAAAAAACACAATGTCCAATCTCTCCCAAAGGTCGCAGGTGTGATGAGACTCGAGCTTGGAAATGTTTGTTATGCTATTTGTCAATAATGGTTAGAGCGCCACCTAGTGGCATGACTATAATCCTGGTTGAATAAGATGAAATGTTAGCTGGTGATTAAAAGCATGAAATCCATCAATGTGACATCACATCGGACGTGCCGGTTTGAGGTGTTGGCAGTGGCTCGACGTGCCGGGGGTGCGAGGGCCCTCATAACGCTGCTTGCAGCTTTAATTATTATTATTATTATTAGGGCCCGAGCACCGAGAGTGCGAAGGCCCTATTGTATCTGCTCCGTTTCTTATTATTATTATTATTATTATTATTATTATTATTATTATTATTATTATTATTATTATTATTATTCAGGCGAAACAAGGGCCTTTTTGAGGGCCTAAACATGCTCAAAAACTCATGAAATTTTGCACACATGCCAGGTCTGGTGAAAAATTTTGTATTTTAATGGTTTTACATATGAGCACTGGGAAATGGCTCTAGAGCGCCACCTATGCCTTGTTAAATGCAGCCCTACGACCACATCGTTTGAGCTACATGTATGAAATTTGGCACACATGTGTATCATGCCAAGACGAACAAAAAAGTCTGTGGGCCCATTGACGCAAACCCAACAGGAAGTCCGCCATTTGGAAGAGAAGGTGACATTTTGGCTCTAATTTTGCCATTTCCATGCCTCGAACTTTTGCGAACTCCTCCTTGGGGTTTCATTTCATAACCTTCAAATTTGGACAGTGTCAACTACACCCTTGTGCCATGTTAAATTGCGGAGCTTTTGAGTTTTCACAATACTATGAGGCCGTGGCGCCATGGCGAATTTCGATGACTCGCCATGAAAATCTTATTGCCTCTCATTTTGTCATAGATATTCTGACCTTGACCAAAGTGAACACATATGATAAGGCTCCACCCCTGAACATATTTCAACTGCCATATTTGACATCAAGGACAGCGCCACCTAGTGGGAACAGGAAATGTCATGTTTTACACTTTGGGGTACAGTATAGTGATGGGTGACATCTGCAGCCTCAAATTTCTCCGGGAAAGCCTTAAGGAGTTGGTCTTGGGTTACAGTGAAAACTGTGACTTTTCGCAAAAGGGTGTGACCCCAGCAGCATGGCGAACTTTGATGTCACGCCATGAAGAAACAAATTAGTATAACTCAATGAAATCCAGTCTGATCAGTACCAGACTTTACAGGCATGATGTCAGACCCGCCCTGAACAGATTGATGTGCCCATTGTCGGAAATACGGACAGCGCCACCTAGTGGCAACAGGAAATGTCATGGCTTTAACTTTGTTGTACTGATTTTCACAGGTTCATCGTGGCCACCTCAAAAGCGGTGAATATCACCATCAGTCCCTCGTGATGCTTCAGTGCAAAAATTGTGACTTTAAACTGAACGGCGCACCCTGGTGGCAACGCGGTTCATCATGAAAGATGAAGTGGCTTTTGAGGGTCTTGGCAAGTTTATAGAGGCTTGAAATTTGGCACACACCTCCAAATGGATGAAGGCATTGTTGTTATGTAACCATTTTCCTTGAATAGCGCAAAATGGCTCCACAGCGCCCCCTACAATATTTCAAAACATCAGCCCCTGCTCTGTGTTTCATCTATGAGTCTGACACTTGGTAAGCTTGTGTAAGATATCAAGATGTACAAAAAAGTCTCTTGGAGCAATATCCCAAATCCAACAGGAAGTCAGCCATTTTAAAATTAATGTGTAATTTTGATGACATTTTCCCCCCTTTTCAGGCCTCATACTTTGACGAACTCCTCCAAGGGATTTCATCATATTGAAGCATTCTTCAGTGTGTAGAATCTAAAGACCTTTGTGATGTTAAATTGCGAAGCTTTTTCCGTTCAGGGAAACGGGGTGGTCATGGCGGCACGTAGAGTTTCAATCACTCGCAAAAAGCAGTAATCTGCTGTCACTAAAAAACACAATGTCCAATCTCTCCCAAAGGTCGCAGGTGTGATGAGACTCGAGCTTGGAAATGTTTGTTATGCTATTTGTCAATAATGGTTAGAGCGCCACCTAGTGGCATGACTATAATCCTGGTTGAATAAGATGAAATGTTAGCTGGTGATTAAAAGCATGAAATCCATCAATGTGACATCACATCGGACGTGCCGGTTTGAGGTGTTGGCAGTGGCTCGACGTGCCGGGGGTGCGAGGGCCCTCATAACGCTGCTTGCAGCTTTAATTATTATTATTATTATTCAGGCGAAACAAGGGCCTTTTTGAGGGCCTAAACATGCTCAAAAACTCATGAAATTTTGCACACATGCCAGGTCTGGTGAAAAATTTTGTATTTTAATGGTTTTACATATGAGCACTGGGAAATGGCTCTAGAGCGCCACCTATGCCTTGTTAAATGCAGCCCTACGACCACATCGTTTGAGCTACATGTATGAAATTTGGCACACATATGTATCATGCCAAGACGAACAAAAAAGTCTGTGGGCCCATTGACGCAAACCCAACAGGAAGTCCGCCATTTGGAAGAGAAGGTGACATTTTGGCTCAAATTTTGCCATTTCCATGCCTCGAACTTTTGCGAACTCCTCCTTGGGGTTTCATTTCATAACCTTCAAATTTGGACAGTGTCAACTACACCCTTGTGCCATGTTAAATTGCGGAGCTTTTGAGTTTTCACAATACGGTGACGCCGTGGCGCCATGGCGAATTTCGATGACTCGCCATGAAAATCTTATTGCCTCTCATTTTGTCATACATTTTCTGACCTTGACCAAAGTGAACACATATGATAAGGCTCCACCCCTGAACATATTTCAACTGCCATATTTGACACCAGGTACAGCGCCACCTAGTGGGAACAGGAAATGTCATGTTTTACACTTTGGGGTACAGTATTGTGATGGGTGACATCTGCAGCCTCAAATTTCTCCAGGAAAGCCTTAAGGAGTTGGTCTTGGGTTACAGTGAAGACTGTGACTTTTCACGAAAGGGTGTGACCCCAGCAGCATGGCGAACTTTGATGTCACGCCATGAAGAAACAAATTAGTATAACTCAATGAAATCCAGTCTGATCAGTACCAGACTTTACAGGCATGATGTCAGACCCGCCCTGAACAGATTGATGTGCCCATTGTCGGAAATATGGACAGCGCCACCTAGTGGCAACAGGAAATGTCATGGCTTTAACTTTGTTGTACTGATTTTCACAGGTTGATCGTGGCCACCTCAAAAGCGGTGAATATCACCATCAGTCCCTCGTGATGCTTCAGTGCAAAAATTGTGACTTTAAAATGAACGGCGCACCCTGGTGGCAACGCGGTTCATCATGAAAGATGAAGTGGCTTTTGAGGGGCTTGGAAAGTTTATAGAGGCTTGAAATTTGGCACACACCTCCAAATGGATGAAGGCATTGTTGTTATGTAACCATTTTCCTTGAATAGCGCAAAATGGCTCCACAGCGCCCCCTACAATATTTCAAAACATCAGCCCCTGCTCTGTGTTTCATCTATGAGTCTGACACTTGGTAAACTTGTGTAAAATATCAAGATGTACAAAAAAGTCTCTTGGAGCAATATCCCAAATCCAACAGGAAGTCAGCCATTTTAAAATTAATGTGCAATTTTGGCAACATTTTCCCCTCTTTTCAGGCCTCATACTTTGACGAACTCCTCCAAGGGATTTCATCATATTGAAGCATTCTTCAGTGTGTGGAATCCAAAGACCTTTGTGTTGTTAAATTGCGAAGCTTTTTACGTCCAGGGAAACGGGGTGGTTATGGCGGCACTTAGAGTTTGAATCACTCGCCAAAAAGCAGTAATCTGCTGTCACTCAAAAACACAATGTCCAATCTCTCCCAAACGTCTCAGGTGTGATGAGACTCGAGCTTGGAAGTGTTTGTTATGCCATTTGTACATAATGGTTAGAGCGCCACCTAGTGGAACGACTAACTAATCATGAATGAATGAGTTGAAATGTTAGCTGGTGGTTAAATGCATGAATTCCATCAATGTGACATCAGATCGGAGGTGCTGGTTTTAGGTGTTGGGCGTGGCTCGACGCGCCGGGGGTGCGAGGGCCCTCATAACGCTGCTTGCAGCTTTAATTAGGGCCCGAGCACCGAGAGTGCGAAGGCCCTATTGTATCTGCTCCGTTTCTTATTATTATTATTATTATTATTATTATTATTATTATTATTAGGGCCCGAGCACCGAGAGTGCGAAGGCCCTATTGTATCTGCTCCGTTTCTTATTATTATTATTAGGGCCCGAGCACCGAGAGTGCGAAGGCCCTATTGTATCTGCTCCGTTTCTTATTATTATTATTATTAGGGCCCGAGCACCGAGAGTGCGAAGGCCCTATTGTATCTGCTCCGTTTCTTATTATTATTATTATTATTATTATTATTATTATTATTATTATTATTATTATTATTATTATTATTCAGGCAAAACAAGGGCCTTTTTGAGGGCCTAAACATGCTCAAAAACTCATGAAATTTTGCAGACATGCCAGGTCTGGTGAAAAATTTTGTATTTTAATGGTTTTACTTATGAGCACTGGGAAATGGCTCTAGAGCGCCACCTATGCCTTGTTAAATGCAGCCCTACGACCACATAGTTTGAGCTACATGTATGAAATTTGGCACACATGTGTATCATGACGAGCCGAACAAAAAAGTCAGTGGGCCCATTGATGCAAACCCAACAGGAAGTCCGCAATTTAGAAGTGAATGTGACATTTTGGCTCTAATTTTGTCGTTTCCATGCCTCGAACTTTAACGAACTCCTCCTTGGAAATTGGTCGTATAAGCTTCATATTTGGTCAGTGCCAACTACACCCTTGTGCCATGTTAAATTGCGGAGCTTTTGAGTTTTCACAATACCATGAGGCCGTGGCGCCACGGCGAATTTCGATGACTCGCCATGAAAATCTTATTGCCTCTCATTCTGTCATACATTGTCCGATCTGGACCAAAGAGAACACATATGATAAGGCTCCAGCCCTGAACATATTTCAACTGCCATATTTGACGTCAGCGACAGCGCCACCTAGTGGGAACAGGAAATGTCATGTTTTACACTTTGGGGTACAGTATTGTGATGGGTGACATCTGCAGCCTCAAATTTCTCCAGGAAAGGCGTAAGGAGTTGGTCTTGGGTTACAGTGAAAACTGTGACTTTTCGCGAAAGGGTGTGACCTCAGCAGCATGGCGAACTTTGATATCTCGCCATGAAGAAACAAATTAGTATAACTCCATGAAATCCAGTCTGATTAGTACCAGACTTTACAGGCATGATATCAGACCCGCCCTGAACAAATTGATGTGCCCATTGTCAGGAATATGAAGAGCGCCACCTAGTGGGAACAGGAAATGTCATGTCTTACACTTTGTTGTACTGATTTTCACAGGTTCATTGTGGATACCTCAAAAGCGGTGAATGTCACCGTCAGTCCTTCATGATGCTGCAGTGCGAAAATTGTGACTTTATACTGAACGGTGCACCCTGGTGGCAACGCTGTTCACCATGAAAAATGAAGTGGTTTTTCAGGGGCTTGGAAAGTTTAAAAAGTCTTGAAATTTGGCCCACACCTCCAATGTGCTTAAGGCTTTGTTGTTATGTGATCATTTTCATTGAATATCCCAAAATGGCTTCACAGCGCCCCCTACAAAATTTCAAAACCACAGCCCCAGCTCTGTGTTTTATGTATGAGTCTGAAACCTGGTAAGCTTATAGGAGATATCAAGATGTACAAAAAAGTCTCTTGGAGCAATATCCCAAATACAACAGGAAGTCAGCCATTTTAAAATTAATGTGCAATTTTGGCAACATTTTCCCCTCTTTCCAGGCACCGTTCTTTGACGAACTCCTCCAAGGGATTTCATCATATTGAACCAATCTCCAGTGTGTGGAATCTAAAGACCTTTGTGATGTTAAATTGCGAAGCTTTTTACGTTCAGGGAAACGGGGTTGTCATGGCGGCACGTGGAGTTTCAATCACTCGCCAAAAAGCAGTAATCTGCTGTCACTCAAAAACACAATGTCCAATCTCTCCCAAAGCTCATAGGCGTGATGAGACTCGAGCTCGGAAATGTTTGTTATGCCATTTGTCAGTAATGGTTAGAGCGCCACCTAGTGGGACGACTATAATGATGATTGAATGAGATGAAATGTTAGCTGGTGGTTAAATGCATGAATTCCATCAATGTGACATCAGATCGGAGGTGCTGGTTGTAGGTGTTGGGCGTGGCTCGACGCGATGGGGTGCGAGGGCCCTCATAACGCTGCTTGCAGCTTTAATTATTAGGGCCCGAGCACCGAGAGTGCGAAGGCCCTATTGTATCTGCTCCGTTTCTTATTATTATTATTATTATTATTATTATTATTATTCACCCCAAACAAGGGCCTTTTTGAGGGCCTAAACATGCTCAAAAACTCATGAAATTTTGCACACATGCCAGGTCTGGTGAAAAATTTTGTATTTTAATGGTTTTACATATGAGCACTGGGAAATGGCTCTACAGCGCCACCTATGCCTTGTTAAATGCAGCCCTACGACCACATCGTTTGAGCTACATGTATGAAATTTGGCACACATGTGTATCATGCCAAGACGAACAAAAAAGTCTGTGGGCCCATTGACGCAAACCCAACAGGAAGTCCGCCATTTGGAAGAGAAGGTGACATTTTGGCTCTAATTTTGCCATTTCCATGCCTCGAACTTTTGCGAACTCCTCCTTGGGGTTTCATTTCATAACCTTCAAATTTGGACAGTGTCAACTACACCCTTGTGCCATGTTAAATTGCGGAGCTTTTGAGTTTTCACAATACTATGAGGCCGTGGCGCCATGGCGAATTTCGATGACTCGCCATGAAAATCTTATTGCCTCTCATTTTGTCATAGAAGTTCTGACCTTGACCAAAGTGAACACATATGATAAGGCTCCACCCCTGAACATATTTCAACTGCCATATTTGACACCAGGGACAGCGCCACCTAGTGGGAACAGGAAATGTCATGTTTTACACTTTGGGGTACAGTATAGTGATGGGTGACATCTGCAGCCTCAAATTTCTCCAGGAAAGCCTTAAGGAGTTGGTCTTGGGTTACAGTGAAAACTGTGACTTTTCGCAAAAGGGTGTGACACCAGCGGCATGGCGAACTTTGATGTCACGCCATGAAGAAACAAATTAGTATAACTCAATGAAATCCAGTCTGATCAGTACCAGACTTTACAGGCATGATGTCAGACCCGCCCTGAACAGATTGATGTGCCCATTGTCGGGAATACGTACAGCGCCACCTAGTGGCAACAGGAAATGTCATGTTTTACACTTTGTTGTACTGATTTTCACAGGTTCATTGTGGCCACCTCAAAACCAGTGAATATCACCATCAGTCCTTCATGATGGTTTAGTGTGAAAATTGTGACTTTAAACTGAACAGCGCACCCTGGTGGCAATGCTGTTCACCATGAAAGATGAAGTGGCTTTTGAGGGTCTTGGCAAGTTTATAGAGGCTTGAAATTTGGCACACACCTCCAATGTGATGAAGGCTTTGTTGTCATGTGATCATTTTCATTGAATATCCCAAAATGGCTCCACAGCGCCCCCTACAAAATTTCAAAACCACAGCCCCTGCTCTGTGTTTTATGTATGAATCTGAAACCTGGTAGGCTTATAGGAGATATTAAGATGTACAAAAAAGTCTCTTGGAGCAATATCCCAAATCCAACAGGAAGTCAGCCATTTTAAAATTAATGTGCAATTTTGGCAACATTTTCCCCTCTTTTCAGGCACCGTGCTTTGACGTACTCCTCCAAGGGATTTCATCAGATTGATGCAATCTCCTGTGTGTGGAATCTAAAGACCTTTGTGATGTTAAATTGCGAAGCTTTTTACATTCAGGGAAACGGGGTGGTTATGGCGGCACTTAGAGTTTCAGTCACTCGCCAAAAAGCACTAATCTGCTGTCACTCAAAAACACAATGTCCAATCTCTCCCAAAGGTCGCAGGCATGATGAGACTCGAGCTCGGAAATGTTTGTTATGCCATTTGTACATAATGGTTTGAGCGCCACCTAGTGGAACGACTAACTAATCATGAATGAATGAGTTGAAATGTTAGCTGGTGGTTAAATGCATGAATTCCATCAATGTGACATCAGATCGGACGTGCTGGTTTTAGGTGTTGGGCGTGGCTCGACGCGACGGGGGTGCGAGGGCCCTCATAACGCTGCTTGCAGCTTTAATTAGGGCCCGAGCACCGAGAGTGCGAAGGCCCTATTGTATCTGCTCCGTTTCTTATTATTATTATTATTATTATTATTATTATTATTATTATTATTCAGGCGAAACAAGGGCCTTTTTGAGGGCCTAAACATGCTCAAAAACTCATGAAATTTTGCACACATGCCAGGTCTGGTGAAAAATTTTGTATTTTAATGGTTTTACATATAAGCACTGGGAAATGGCTCTAGAGCGCCACCTATGCCTTGTTAAATGCAGCCCTACGACCACATCGTTTGAGCTACATGTATGAAATTTGGCACACATGTGTATCATGCCAAGACGAACAAAAAAGTCTGTGGGCCCATTGACGCAAACCCAACAGGAAGTCCGCCATTTGGAAGAGAAGGTGACATTTTGGCTCTAATTTTGCCATTTCCATGCCTCGAACTTTTGCGAACTCCTCCTTGGGGTTTCATTTCATAACTTTCAAATTTGGACAGTGTCAACTACACCCTTGTGCCATGTTAAATTGCGGAGCTTTTGAGTTTTCACAATACTATGAGGCCGTGGCGCCATGGCGAATTTCGATGACTCGCCATGAAAATCTTATTGCCTCTCATTTTGTCATACATTTTCTGACCTTGACCAAAGAGCACACATATGATAAGGCTCCACCCCTGAACATATTTCAACTGCCATATTTGACATAAGGGACAGCGCCACCTAGTGGGAACAGGAAATGTCATGTTTTACACTTTGGGGTACAGTATTGTTATGGGTGACATCTGCAGCCTCATATTTCTCCAGGAAAGCCTTAAGGAGTTGGTCTTGGGTTACAGTGAAAACTGTGACTTTTCGCGAAAGGGTGTGACCCCAGCAGCATGGCGAACTTTCATGTCTCGCCATGAAGAAACAAATTAGTATAACTCAATGAAATCCAGTCTGATCAGTACCAGACATTACAGGCGTGATGTCAGACCCACCCTGAACAGATTGATGTGCCCATTGTCAGGAATATGAAGAGCGCCACCTAGTGGGAACAGGAAATGTTATGTCTTACACTTTGTTGTACTGATTTTCACAGGTTCATTGTGGCCACCTCAAAAGCGATGAATATCACCATCAGTCCTTCTTGATGCTGCAGTGCGAAAATTGTGACTTTAAACTGAACGGCGCACCCTGGTGGCAACGCTGTTCACCATGAAAAATGAAGTGGTTTTTAAGGGGCTTGGAAAGTTTAAAAAGTCTTGAAATTTGGCGCACACCTCCAATGTGCATAAGGCTTTGTTGTCATGTGATCATTTTCATTGAATAGCGCGAAATTGCTCCACAGCGCCCCCTACAAAGATTCAAAATATCAGCCCCTGCTCTGTGTTTTATCTATGAGTCTGAAACTTGGTAAGCTCATGGAAGATATTAAGATGTACAAAAAAGTCTCTTGGAGCAATATCCCAAATCCAACAGGAAGTCAGCCATTTTAAAATTAATGTGCAATTTTGGCAACATTTTCCCCTCTTTTCAGGCATCGTTCTTTGACGAACTCCTCCAAGGGATTTCATCAGATTGGACAGATCTGCAGTTTGTGGAATCTAAAGACCTTTGTGATGTTAAATTGCGAAGCTTTTTACGTCCAGGGAAACGGGGTGGTTATGGCGGCACGTGGAGTTTCAATCACTCGCCAAAAAGCAGTAATCTGCTGTCACTCAAAAACACAATGTCCAATCTCTCCCAAACGTCTCAGGTGTGATGAGACTCGAGCTTGGAAGTGTTTGTTATGCCATTTGTACATAATGGTTAGAGCGCCACCTAGTGGAACGACTAACTAATCATGAATGAATGAGTTGAAATATTAGCTGGTGGTTAAATGCATGAATTCCATCAATGTGACATCAGATCGGACGTGCTGGTTTTAGGTGTTGGGCGTGGCTCGACGCGCCGGGGGTGCGAGGGCCCTCATAACGCTGCTTGCAGCTTTAATTAGGGCCCGAGCACCGAGAGTGCGAAGGCCCTATTGTATCTGCTCCGTTTCTTATTATTATTATTATTATTATTATTATTATTATTATTATTATTATTATTATTATTCACCCCAAACAAGGGCCTTTTTGAGGGCCTAAACATGCTCAAAAACTCATGAAATTTTGCACACATGCCAGGTCTGGTGAAAAATTTTGTATTTTAATGGTTTTACATATGAGCACTGGGAAATGGCTCTACAGCGCCACCTATGCCTTGTTAAATGCAGCCCTACGACCACATCGTTTGAGCTACATGTATGAAATTTGGCACACATGTGTATCATGCCAAGACGAACAAAAAAGTCTGTGGGCCCATTGACGCAAACCCAACAGGAAGTCCGCCATTTGGAAGAGAAGGTGACATTTTGGCTCTAATTTTGCCATTTCCATGCCTCGAACTTTTGCGAACTCCTCCTTGGGGTTTCATTTCATAACCTTCAAATTTGGACAGTGTCAACTACACCCTTGTGCCATGTTAAATTGCGGAGCTTTTGAGTTTTCACAATACTATGAGGCCGTGGCGCCATGGCGAATTTCGATGACTCGCCATGAAAATCTTATTGCCTCTCATTTTGTCATACATTTTCTGACCTTGACCAAAGTGAACACATATGATAAGGCTCCACCCCTGAACATATTTCAACTGCCATATTTGACACCAGGGACAGCGCCACCTAGTGGGAACAGGAAATGTCATGTTTTACACTTTGGGGTACAGTATAGTGATGGGTGACACCTGCAGCCTCAAATTTCTCCAGGAAAGCCTTAAGGAGTTGGTCTTGGGTTACAGTGAAAACTGTGACTTTTCGCAAAAGGGTGTGACCCCAGCAGCATGGCGAACTTTGATGTCACGCCATGAAGAAACAAATTAGTATAACTCAATGAAATCCAGTCTGATCAGTACCAGACTTTACAGGCATGATGTCAGACCCGCCCTGAACAGATTGACGTGCCCATTGTCGGAAATACGGACAGCGCCACCTAGTGGCCACAGGAAATGTCATGGCTTTAATTTTGTTGTACTGATTTTCCCAGGTTCATCGTGGCCACCTCAAAAGCGGTGAATATCACCATCAGTCCCTCGTGATGCTTCAGTGCAAAAATTGTGACTTTACACTGAACGGCGCACCCTGGTGGCAACGCGGTTCAACATGAAAGATGAAGTGGCTTTTGAGGGGCTTGGAAAGTTTATAGAGGCTTTAAATTTGGCACACACCCCCAAATGGATGAAGGCTTTGTTGTCATGTGATCATTTTCATTGAATAGCGCGAAATTGCTCCACAGCGCCCCCTACAAAGTTTCAAAATATCAGCCCCTGCTCTGTGTTTTATCTATGAGTCTGAAACTTGGTAAGCTCATGGAAGATATTAAGATGTACAAAAAAGTCTCTTGGAGCAATATCCCAAATCCAACAGGAAGTCAGCCATTTTAAAATTAATGTGTAATTTTGGCGACATTTTCCCCTCTTTTCAGGCTTCATACTTTGACGAACTCCTCCAAGGGATTTCATCAGATTGGACCGATCTGAAGTTTGTGGAATCTAAAGACCTTTGTGATGTTAAATTGCGAAGCTTTTTACGTTCAGGGAAACGGGGTGGTCATGGCGGCACTTAGAGTTTCAATCACTCGCCAAAAAGCAGTAATCTGCTGTCACTCAAAAACACAATATCCAATCTCTCCCAAACGTCGCAGGTGTGATGAGACTCGAGCTCGGAAATGTTTGTTATGCCATTTGTCAGTAATAGTTAGAGCGCCACCTAGTGGGACGACTATAATCATGGTTCAATGAGATGAAATGTTAGCTGGTGGTTAAATGCATGATTTCCATCAATGTGACATCACATTGGACGTGCTGGTTTTAGGTGTTGGGCGTGGCTCGACACGCCAGGGTGCGAGGGCCCTCATAACGCTGCTTGCAGCTTTAATTATTATTATTATTATTATTCAGGCGAAACAAGGGCCTTTTTGAGGGCCTAAACATGCTCAAAAACTCATGAAATTTTGCACACATGCCAGGTCTGGTGAAAAATTTTGTATTTTAATGGTTTTACATATGAGCACTGGGAAATGGCTCTAGAGCGCCACCTATGCCTTGTTAAATGCAGCCCTACGACCACATCGTTTGAGCTACATGTATGAAATTTGGCACACATGTGTATCATGCCAAGACGAACAAAAAAGTCTGTGGGCCCATTGACGCAAACCCAACAGGAAGTCCGCCATTTGGAAGAGAAGGTGACATTTTGGCTCTAATTTTGCCATTTCCATGCCTCGAACTTTTGCGAACTCCTCCTTGGGGTTTCATTTCATAACCTTCAAATTTGGACAGTGTCAACTACACCCTTGTGCCATGTTAAATTGCGGAGCTTTTGAGTTTTCACAATACTATGAGGCCGTGGCGCCATGGCGAATTTCGATGACTCGCCATGAAAATCTTATTGCCTCTCATTCTGTCATACATGTTCTGATCTGGACCAAAGAGCACACATATGATAAGGCTCCACCCCTGAACATATTTCAACTGCCATATTTGACATCAAGGACAGCGCCACCTAGTGGGAACAGGAAATGTCATGTTTTACACTTTGGGGTACAGTATAGTGATGGGTGACATCTGCAGCCTCAAATTTCTCCAGAAAAGCCTTAAGGAGTTGGTCTTGGGTTACAGTGAAAACTGTGACTTTTCGCAAAAGGGTGTGACCCCAGCAGCATGGCGAACTTTGATGTCACGCCATGAAGAAACAAATTAGTATAACTCAATGAAATCCAGTCTGATCAGTACCAGACTTTACAGGCATGATGTCAGACCCGCCCTGAACAGATTGATGTGCCCATTGTCGGAAATACGGACAGCGCCACCTAGTGGCAACAGGAAATGTCATGGCTTTAATTTTGTTGTACTGATTTTCACAGGTTCATCTTGGCCACCTCAAAAGCGGTGAATATCAACATCAGTCCCTCGTGATGCTTCAGTGCAAACATTGTGAGTTTAAACTGAACGGCGCACCCTGGTGGCAACGCTGTTCAACATGAAAGATGAAGTGGCTTTTGAGGGGCTTGGAAAGTGTATAGAGGCTTGAAATTTGGCACACACCTCCAATGTGACGAAGGCTTTGTTGTTATGTAACCATTTTCCTTGAATAGCGCAAAATGGCTCCACAACGCCCCCTACAATATTTCAAAACATCAGCCCCTGCTCTGTGTTTCATCTATGAGTCTGACACTTGGTAAGCTTGTGTAAGATATCAAGGTGTACAAAAAAGTCTCTTGGAGCAATATCCCAAATCCAACAGGAAGTCAGCCATTTTAAAATTAATGTGTAATTTTGATGACATTTTCCCCCCTTTTCAGGCCTCATACTTTGACGAACTCCTCCAAGGGATTTCATCATATTGAAGCATTCTTCAGTGTGTAGAATCTAAAGACCTTTGTGATGTTAAATTGCGAAGCTTTTTCCGTTCAGGGAAACGGGGTGGTCATGGCGGCACGTAGAGTTTCAATCACTCGCAAAAAGCAGTAATCTGCTGTCACTAAAAAACACAATGTCCAATCTCTCCCAAAGGTCGCAGGTGTGATGAGACTCGAGCTTGGAAATGTTTGTTATGCTATTTGTCAATAATGGTTAGAGCGCCACCTAGTGGCATGACTATAATCCTGGTTGAATAAGATGAAATGTTAGCTGGTGATTAAAAGCATGAAATCCATCAATGTGACATCACATCGGACGTGCCGGTTTGAGGTGTTGGCAGTGGCTCGACGTGCCGGGGGTGCGAGGGCCCTCATAACGCTGCTTGCAGCTTTAATTATTATTATTATTATTAGGGCCCGAGCACCGAGAGTGCGAAGGCCCTATTGTATCTGCTCCGTTTCTTATTATTATTATTATTATTATTATTATTATTATTATTATTATTATTATTATTATTATTATTATTCAGGCGAAACAAGGGCCTTTTTGAGGGCCTAAACATGCTCAAAAACTCATGAAATTTTGCACACATGCCAGGTCTGGTGAAAAATTTTGTATTTTAATGGTTTTACATATGAGCACTGGGAAATGGCTCTAGAGCGCCACCTATGCCTTGTTAAATGCAGCCCTACGACCACATCGTTTGAGCTACATGTATGAAATTTGGCACACATGTGTATCATGCCAAGACGAACAAAAAAGTCTGTGGGCCCATTGACGCAAACCCAACAGGAAGTCCGCCATTTGGAAGAGAAGGTGACATTTTGGCTCTAATTTTGCCATTTCCATGCCTCGAACTTTTGCGAACTCCTCCTTGGGGTTTCATTTCATAACCTTCAAATTTGGACAGTGTCAACTACACCCTTGTGCCATGTTAAATTGCGGAGCTTTTGAGTTTTCACAATACTATGAGGCCGTGGCGCCATGGCGAATTTCGATGACTCGCCATGAAAATCTTATTGCCTCTCATTTTGTCATAGATATTCTGACCTTGACCAAAGTGAACACATATGATAAGGCTCCACCCCTGAACATATTTCAACTGCCATATTTGACATCAAGGACAGCGCCACCTAGTGGGAACAGGAAATGTCATGTTTTACACTTTGGGGTACAGTATAGTGATGGGTGACATCTGCAGCCTCAAATTTCTCCGGGAAAGCCTTAAGGAGTTGGTCTTGGGTTACAGTGAAAACTGTGACTTTTCGCAAAAGGGTGTGACCCCAGCAGCATGGCGAACTTTGATGTCACGCCATGAAGAAACAAATTAGTATAACTCAATGAAATCCAGTCTGATCAGTACCAGACTTTACAGGCATGATGTCAGACCCGCCCTGAACAGATTGATGTGCCCATTGTCGGAAATACGGACAGCGCCACCTAGTGGCAACAGGAAATGTCATGGCTTTAACTTTGTTGTACTGATTTTCACAGGTTCATCGTGGCCACCTCAAAAGCGGTGAATATCACCATCAGTCCCTCGTGATGCTTCAGTGCAAAAATTGTGACTTTAAACTGAACGGCGCACCCTGGTGGCAACGCGGTTCATCATGAAAGATGAAGTGGCTTTTGAGGGTCTTGGCAAGTTTATAGAGGCTTGAAATTTGGCACACACCTCCAAATGGATGAAGGCATTGTTGTTATGTAACCATTTTCCTTGAATAGCGCAAAATGGCTCCACAGCGCCCCCTACAATATTTCAAAACATCAGCCCCTGCTCTGTGTTTCATCTATGAGTCTGACACTTGGTAAGCTTGTGTAAGATATCAAGATGTACAAAAAAGTCTCTTGGAGCAATATCCCAAATCCAACAGGAAGTCAGCCATTTTAAAATTAATGTGTAATTTTGATGACATTTTCCCCCCTTTTCAGGCCTCATACTTTGACGAACTCCTCCAAGGGATTTCATCATATTGAAGCATTCTTCAGTGTGTAGAATCTAAAGACCTTTGTGATGTTAAATTGCGAAGCTTTTTCCGTTCAGGGAAACGGGGTGGTCATGGCGGCACGTAGAGTTTCAATCACTCGCAAAAAGCAGTAATCTGCTGTCACTAAAAAACACAATGTCCAATCTCTCCCAAAGGTCGCAGGTGTGATGAGACTCGAGCTTGGAAATGTTTGTTATGCTATTTGTCAATAATGGTTAGAGCGCCACCTAGTGGCATGACTATAATCCTGGTTGAATAAGATGAAATGTTAGCTGGTGATTAAAAGCATGAAATCCATCAATGTGACATCACATCGGACGTGCCGGTTTGAGGTGTTGGCAGTGGCTCGACGTGCCGGGGGTGCGAGGGCCCTCATAACGCTGCTTGCAGCTTTAATTATTATTATTATTATTCAGGCGAAACAAGGGCCTTTTTGAGGGCCTAAACATGCTCAAAAACTCATGAAATTTTGCACACATGCCAGGTCTGGTGAAAAATTTTGTATTTTAATGGTTTTACATATGAGCACTGGGAAATGGCTCTAGAGCGCCACCTATGCCTTGTTAAATGCAGCCCTACGACCACATCGTTTGAGCTACATGTATGAAATTTGGCACACATATGTATCATGCCAAGACGAACAAAAAAGTCTGTGGGCCCATTGACGCAAACCCAACAGGAAGTCCGCCATTTGGAAGAGAAGGTGACATTTTGGCTCAAATTTTGCCATTTCCATGCCTCGAACTTTTGCGAACTCCTCCTTGGGGTTTCATTTCATAACCTTCAAATTTGGACAGTGTCAACTACACCCTTGTGCCATGTTAAATTGCGGAGCTTTTGAGTTTTCACAATACGGTGACGCCGTGGCGCCATGGCGAATTTCGATGACTCGCCATGAAAATCTTATTGCCTCTCATTTTGTCATACATTTTCTGACCTTGACCAAAGTGAACACATATGATAAGGCTCCACCCCTGAACATATTTCAACTGCCATATTTGACACCAGGTACAGCGCCACCTAGTGGGAACAGGAAATGTCATGTTTTACACTTTGGGGTACAGTATTGTGATGGGTGACATCTGCAGCCTCAAATTTCTCCAGGAAAGCCTTAAGGAGTTGGTCTTGGGTTACAGTGAAGACTGTGACTTTTCACGAAAGGGTGTGACCCCAGCAGCATGGCGAACTTTGATGTCACGCCATGAAGAAACAAATTAGTATAACTCAATGAAATCCAGTCTGATCAGTACCAGACTTTACAGGCATGATGTCAGACCCGCCCTGAACAGATTGATGTGCCCATTGTCGGAAATATGGACAGCGCCACCTAGTGGCAACAGGAAATGTCATGGCTTTAACTTTGTTGTACTGATTTTCACAGGTTGATCGTGGCCACCTCAAAAGCGGTGAATATCACCATCAGTCCCTCGTGATGCTTCAGTGCAAAAATTGTGACTTTAAAATGAACGGCGCACCCTGGTGGCAACGCGGTTCATCATGAAAGATGAAGTGGCTTTTGAGGGGCTTGGAAAGTTTATAGAGGCTTGAAATTTGGCACACACCTCCAAATGGATGAAGGCATTGTTGTTATGTAACCATTTTCCTTGAATAGCGCAAAATGGCTCCACAGCGCCCCCTACAATATTTCAAAACATCAGCCCCTGCTCTGTGTTTCATCTATGAGTCTGACACTTGGTAAACTTGTGTAAAATATCAAGATGTACAAAAAAGTCTCTTGGAGCAATATCCCAAATCCAACAGGAAGTCAGCCATTTTAAAATTAATGTGCAATTTTGGCAACATTTTCCCCTCTTTTCAGGCCTCATACTTTGACGAACTCCTCCAAGGGATTTCATCATATTGAAGCATTCTTCAGTGTGTGGAATCCAAAGACCTTTGTGTTGTTAAATTGCGAAGCTTTTTACGTCCAGGGAAACGGGGTGGTTATGGCGGCACTTAGAGTTTGAATCACTCGCCAAAAAGCAGTAATCTGCTGTCACTCAAAAACACAATGTCCAATCTCTCCCAAACGTCTCAGGTGTGATGAGACTCGAGCTTGGAAGTGTTTGTTATGCCATTTGTACATAATGGTTAGAGCGCCACCTAGTGGAACGACTAACTAATCATGAATGAATGAGTTGAAATGTTAGCTGGTGGTTAAATGCATGAATTCCATCAATGTGACATCAGATCGGAGGTGCTGGTTTTAGGTGTTGGGCGTGGCTCGACGCGCCGGGGGTGCGAGGGCCCTCATAACGCTGCTTGCAGCTTTAATTAGGGCCCGAGCACCGAGAGTGCGAAGGCCCTATTGTATCTGCTCCGTTTCTTATTATTATTATTATTATTATTATTATTATTATTATTATTAGGGCCCGAGCACCGAGAGTGCGAAGGCCCTATTGTATCTGCTCCGTTTCTTATTATTATTATTAGGGCCCGAGCACCGAGAGTGCGAAGGCCCTATTGTATCTGCTCCGTTTCTTATTATTATTATTATTAGGGCCCGAGCACCGAGAGTGCGAAGGCCCTATTGTATCTGCTCCGTTTCTTATTATTATTATTATTATTATTATTATTATTATTATTATTATTATTATTATTATTATTATTATTATTATTATTATTATTCAGGCAAAACAAGGGCCTTTTTGAGGGCCTAAACATGCTCAAAAACTCATGAAATTTTGCAGACATGCCAGGTCTGGTGAAAAATTTTGTATTTTAATGGTTTTACTTATGAGCACTGGGAAATGGCTCTAGAGCGCCACCTATGCCTTGTTAAATGCAGCCCTACGACCACATAGTTTGAGCTACATGTATGAAATTTGGCACACATGTGTATCATGACGAGCCGAACAAAAAAGTCAGTGGGCCCATTGATGCAAACCCAACAGGAAGTCCGCAATTTAGAAGTGAATGTGACATTTTGGCTCTAATTTTGTCGTTTCCATGCCTCGAACTTTAACGAACTCCTCCTTGGAAATTGGTCGTATAAGCTTCATATTTGGTCAGTGCCAACTACACCCTTGTGCCATGTTAAATTGCGGAGCTTTTGAGTTTTCACAATACCATGAGGCCGTGGCGCCACGGCGAATTTCGATGACTCGCCATGAAAATCTTATTGCCTCTCATTCTGTCATACATTGTCCGATCTGGACCAAAGAGAACACATATGATAAGGCTCCAGCCCTGAACATATTTCAACTGCCATATTTGACGTCAGCGACAGCGCCACCTAGTGGGAACAGGAAATGTCATGTTTTACACTTTGGGGTACAGTATTGTGATGGGTGACATCTGCAGCCTCAAATTTCTCCAGGAAAGGCGTAAGGAGTTGGTCTTGGGTTACAGTGAAAACTGTGACTTTTCGCGAAAGGGTGTGACCTCAGCAGCATGGCGAACTTTGATATCTCGCCATGAAGAAACAAATTAGTATAACTCCATGAAATCCAGTCTGATTAGTACCAGACTTTACAGGCATGATATCAGACCCGCCCTGAACAAATTGATGTGCCCATTGTCAGGAATATGAAGAGCGCCACCTAGTGGGAACAGGAAATGTCATGTCTTACACTTTGTTGTACTGATTTTCACAGGTTCATTGTGGATACCTCAAAAGCGGTGAATGTCACCGTCAGTCCTTCATGATGCTGCAGTGCGAAAATTGTGACTTTATACTGAACGGTGCACCCTGGTGGCAACGCTGTTCACCATGAAAAATGAAGTGGTTTTTCAGGGGCTTGGAAAGTTTAAAAAGTCTTGAAATTTGGCCCACACCTCCAATGTGCTTAAGGCTTTGTTGTTATGTGATCATTTTCATTGAATATCCCAAAATGGCTTCACAGCGCCCCCTACAAAATTTCAAAACCACAGCCCCAGCTCTGTGTTTTATGTATGAGTCTGAAACCTGGTAAGCTTATAGGAGATATCAAGATGTACAAAAAAGTCTCTTGGAGCAATATCCCAAATACAACAGGAAGTCAGCCATTTTAAAATTAATGTGCAATTTTGGCAACATTTTCCCCTCTTTCCAGGCACCGTTCTTTGACGAACTCCTCCAAGGGATTTCATCATATTGAACCAATCTCCAGTGTGTGGAATCTAAAGACCTTTGTGATGTTAAATTGCGAAGCTTTTTACGTTCAGGGAAACGGGGTTGTCATGGCGGCACGTGGAGTTTCAATCACTCGCCAAAAAGCAGTAATCTGCTGTCACTCAAAAACACAATGTCCAATCTCTCCCAAAGCTCATAGGCGTGATGAGACTCGAGCTCGGAAATGTTTGTTATGCCATTTGTCAGTAATGGTTAGAGCGCCACCTAGTGGGACGACTATAATGATGATTGAATGAGATGAAATGTTAGCTGGTGGTTAAATGCATGAATTCCATCAATGTGACATCAGATCGGAGGTGCTGGTTGTAGGTGTTGGGCGTGGCTCGACGCGATGGGGTGCGAGGGCCCTCATAACGCTGCTTGCAGCTTTAATTATTAGGGCCCGAGCACCGAGAGTGCGAAGGCCCTATTGTATCTGCTCCGTTTCTTATTATTATTATTATTATTATTATTATTATTATTCACCCCAAACAAGGGCCTTTTTGAGGGCCTAAACATGCTCAAAAACTCATGAAATTTTGCACACATGCCAGGTCTGGTGAAAAATTTTGTATTTTAATGGTTTTACATATGAGCACTGGGAAATGGCTCTACAGCGCCACCTATGCCTTGTTAAATGCAGCCCTACGACCACATCGTTTGAGCTACATGTATGAAATTTGGCACACATGTGTATCATGCCAAGACGAACAAAAAAGTCTGTGGGCCCATTGACGCAAACCCAACAGGAAGTCCGCCATTTGGAAGAGAAGGTGACATTTTGGCTCTAATTTTGCCATTTCCATGCCTCGAACTTTTGCGAACTCCTCCTTGGGGTTTCATTTCATAACCTTCAAATTTGGACAGTGTCAACTACACCCTTGTGCCATGTTAAATTGCGGAGCTTTTGAGTTTTCACAATACTATGAGGCCGTGGCGCCATGGCGAATTTCGATGACTCGCCATGAAAATCTTATTGCCTCTCATTTTGTCATAGAAGTTCTGACCTTGACCAAAGTGAACACATATGATAAGGCTCCACCCCTGAACATATTTCAACTGCCATATTTGACACCAGGGACAGCGCCACCTAGTGGGAACAGGAAATGTCATGTTTTACACTTTGGGGTACAGTATAGTGATGGGTGACATCTGCAGCCTCAAATTTCTCCAGGAAAGCCTTAAGGAGTTGGTCTTGGGTTACAGTGAAAACTGTGACTTTTCGCAAAAGGGTGTGACACCAGCGGCATGGCGAACTTTGATGTCACGCCATGAAGAAACAAATTAGTATAACTCAATGAAATCCAGTCTGATCAGTACCAGACTTTACAGGCATGATGTCAGACCCGCCCTGAACAGATTGATGTGCCCATTGTCGGGAATACGTACAGCGCCACCTAGTGGCAACAGGAAATGTCATGTTTTACACTTTGTTGTACTGATTTTCACAGGTTCATTGTGGCCACCTCAAAACCAGTGAATATCACCATCAGTCCTTCATGATGGTTTAGTGTGAAAATTGTGACTTTAAACTGAACAGCGCACCCTGGTGGCAATGCTGTTCACCATGAAAGATGAAGTGGCTTTTGAGGGTCTTGGCAAGTTTATAGAGGCTTGAAATTTGGCACACACCTCCAATGTGATGAAGGCTTTGTTGTCATGTGATCATTTTCATTGAATATCCCAAAATGGCTCCACAGCGCCCCCTACAAAATTTCAAAACCACAGCCCCTGCTCTGTGTTTTATGTATGAATCTGAAACCTGGTAGGCTTATAGGAGATATTAAGATGTACAAAAAAGTCTCTTGGAGCAATATCCCAAATCCAACAGGAAGTCAGCCATTTTAAAATTAATGTGCAATTTTGGCAACATTTTCCCCTCTTTTCAGGCACCGTGCTTTGACGTACTCCTCCAAGGGATTTCATCAGATTGATGCAATCTCCTGTGTGTGGAATCTAAAGACCTTTGTGATGTTAAATTGCGAAGCTTTTTACATTCAGGGAAACGGGGTGGTTATGGCGGCACTTAGAGTTTCAGTCACTCGCCAAAAAGCACTAATCTGCTGTCACTCAAAAACACAATGTCCAATCTCTCCCAAAGGTCGCAGGCATGATGAGACTCGAGCTCGGAAATGTTTGTTATGCCATTTGTACATAATGGTTTGAGCGCCACCTAGTGGAACGACTAACTAATCATGAATGAATGAGTTGAAATGTTAGCTGGTGGTTAAATGCATGAATTCCATCAATGTGACATCAGATCGGACGTGCTGGTTTTAGGTGTTGGGCGTGGCTCGACGCGACGGGGGTGCGAGGGCCCTCATAACGCTGCTTGCAGCTTTAATTAGGGCCCGAGCACCGAGAGTGCGAAGGCCCTATTGTATCTGCTCCGTTTCTTATTATTATTATTAGGGCCCGAGCACTGAGAGTGCGAAGGCCCTATTGTATCTGCTCCGTTTCTTATTATTATTATTATTATTATTATTATTATTATTATTCAGGCGAAACAAGGGCCTTTTTGAGGGCCTAAACATGCTCAAAAACTCATGAAATTTTGCACACATGCCAGGTCTGGTGAAAAATTTTGTATTTTAATGGTTTTACATATGAGCACTGGGAAATGGCTCTAGAGCGCCACCTATGCCTTGTTAAATGCAGCCCTACGACCACATCGTTTGAGCTACATGTATGAAATTTGGCACACATATGTATCATGCCAAGACGAACAAAAAAGTCTGTGGGCCCATTGACGCAAACCCAACAGGAAGTCCGCCATTTGGAAGAGAAGGTGACATTTTGGCTCAAATTTTGCCATTTCCATGCCTCGAACTTTTGCGAACTCCTCCTTGGGGTTTCATTTCATAACCTTCAAATTTGGACAGTGTCAACTACACCCTTGTGCCATGTTAAATTGCGGAGCTTTTGAGTTTTCACAATACGGTGACGCCGTGGCGCCATGGCGAATTTCGATGACTCGCCATGAAAATCTTATTGCCTCTCATTTTGTCATACATTTTCTGACCTTGACCAAAGTGAACACATATGATAAGGCTCCACCCCTGAACATATTTCAACTGCCATATTTGACACCAGGTACAGCGCCACCTAGTGGGAACAGGAAATGTCATGTTTTACACTTTGGGGTACAGTATTGTGATGGGTGACATCTGCAGCCTCAAATTTCTCCAGGAAAGCCTTAAGGAGTTGGTCTTGGGTTACAGTGAAGACTGTGACTTTTCACGAAAGGGTGTGACCCCAGCAGCATGGCGAACTTTGATGTCACGCCATGAAGAAACAAATTAGTATAACTCAATGAAATCCAGTCTGATCAGTACCAGACTTTACAGGCATGATGTCAGACCCGCCCTGAACAGATTGATGTGCCCATTGTCGGAAATATGGACAGCGCCACCTAGTGGCAACAGGAAATGTCATGGCTTTAACTTTGTTGTACTGATTTTCACAGGTTCATCGTGGCCACCTCAAAAGCGGTGAATATCACCATCAGTCCCTCGTGATGCTTCAGTGCAAAAATTGTGACTTTAAAATGAACGGCGCACCCTGGTGGCAACGCGGTTCATCATGAAAGATGAAGTGGCTTTTGAGGGGCTTGGAAAGTTTATAGAGGCTTGAAATTTGGCACACACCTCCAAATGGATGAAGGCATTGTTGTTATGTAACCATTTTCCTTGAATAGCGCAAAATGGCTCCACAGCGCCCCCTACAATATTTCAAAACATCAGCCCCTGCTCTGTGTTTCATCTATGAGTCTGACACTTGGTAAGCTTGTGTAAGATATCAAGATGTACAAAAAAGTCTCTTGGAGCAATATCCCAAATCCAACAGGAAGTCAGCCATTTTAAAATTAATGTGCAATTTTGGCAACATTTTCCCCTCTTTTCAGGCCTCATACTTTGACGAACTCCTCCAAGGGATTTCATCATATTGAAGCATTCTTCAGTGTGTGGAATCCAAAGACCTTTGTGTTGTTAAATTGCGAAGCTTTTTACGTCCAGGGAAACGGGGTGGTTATGGCGGCACTTAGAGTTTGAATCACTCGCCAAAAAGCAGTAATCTGCTGTCACTCAAAAACACAATGTCCAATCTCTCCCAAACGTCTCAGGTGTGATGAGACTCGAGCTTGGAAGTGTTTGTTATGCCATTTGTACATAATGGTTAGAGTGCCACCTAGTGGAACGACTAACTAATCATGAATGAATGAGTTGAAATGTTAGCTGGTGGTTAAATGCATGAATTCCATCAATGTGACATCAGATCGGAGGTGCTGGTTTTAGGTGTTGGGCGTGGCTCGACGCGCCGGGGGTGCGAGGGCCCTCATAACGCTGCTTGCAGCTTTAATTATTATTATTATTATTATTATTATTATTATTCAGGCGAAACAAGGGCCTTTTTGAGGGCCTAAACATGCTCAAAAACTCATGAAATTTTGCACACATGCCAGGTCTGGTGAAAAATTTTGTATTTTAATGGTTTTACATATAAGCACTGGGAAATGGCTCTAGAGCGCCACCTATGCCTTGTTAAATGCAGCCCTACGACCACATCGTTTGAGCTACATGTATGAAATTTGGCACACATGTGTATCATGCCAAGACGAACAAAAAAGTCAGTGGGCCCATTGACGCAAACCCAACAGGAAGTCCGCCATTTGGAAGAGAAGGTGACATTTTGGCTCTAATTTTGCCATTTCCATGCCTCGAACTTTTGCGAACTCCTCCTTGGGGTTTGATTTCATAACCTTCATATTTGGTCAGTGTCAACTACACCCTTGTGCCATGTTAAATTGCGGAGCTTTTGAGTTTTCACAATACTATGAGGCCGTGGCGCCATGGCGAATTTCGATGACTCGCCATGAAAATCTTATTGCCTCTCATTTTGTCATACATTTTCTGACCTTGACCAAAGTGAACACATATGATAAGGCTCCACCCCTAAACGTATTTCAACTGCCATATTTGACATCAAGGACAGCGCCACCTAGTGGGAACAGGAAATGTCATGTTTTACACTTTGGGGTACAGTATAGTGATGGGTGACATCTGCAGCCTCAAATTTCTCCAGAAAAGCCTTAAGGAGTTGGTCTTGGGTTACAGTGAAAACTGTGACTTTTCGCAAAAGGGTGTGACCCCAGCAGCATGGCGAACTTTGATGTCACGCCATGAAGAAACAAATTAGTATAACTCAATGAAATCCAGTCTGATCAGTACCAGACTTTACAGGCATGATGACAGACCCGCCCTGAACAGATTGATGTGCCCATTGTCGGGAATACGGACAGCGCCACCTAGTGGGAACAGGAAATGTCATGGCTTTAATTTTGTTGTACTGATTTTCACAGGTTCATCGTGGCCACCTCAAAAGCGGTGAATATCACCATCAGTCCCTTGTGATGCTTCAGTGCAAAAATTGTGACTTTAAACTGAACGCCGCACCCTGGTGGCAACGCGGTTCACCATGAAAGATGAAGTGGCTTTTGAGGGGCTTGGAAAGTTTAAAAAGTCTTGAAATTTGGCGCACACCTCCAATGTGGTTAAGGCTTTGTTGTTATGTGATCATTTTCATTGAATATCCCAAAATGGCTCCACAGCGCCCCCTACAAAATTTCAAAATCACAGCCCCTGCTCTGTGTTTTATGTATGAGTCTGAAACCTGGTAAGCTTATAGGAGATATCAAGATGTACAAAAAAGTCTCTTGGAGCAATATCCCAAATCCAACAGGAAGTCAGCCATTTTAAAATTAATGTGCAATTTTGGCAACATTTTCCCCTCTTTTCAGGCATCGTTCTTTGACGAACTCCTCCAAGGGATTTCATCAGATTGGACCGATCTGCAGTTTGTGGAATCTAAAGACCTTTGTGATGTTAAATTGCGAAGCTTTTTACGTCCAGGGAAACGGGGTGGTTATGGCGGCACGTGGAGTTTCAATCACTCGCCAAAAAGCAGTAATCTGCTGTCACTCAAAAACACAATGTCCAATCTCTCCCAAACGTCTCAGGTGTGATGAGACTCGAGCTTGGAAGTGTTTGTTATGCCATTTGTACATAATGGTTAGAGCGCCACCTAGTGGAACGACTAACTAATCATGAATGAATGAGTTGAAATGTTAGCTGGTGGTTAAATGCATGAATTCCATCAATGTGACATCAGATCGGACGTGCTGGTTTTAGGTGTTGGGCGTGGCTCGACGCGCCGGGGGTGCGAGGGCCCTCATAACGCTGCTTGCAGCTTTAATTAGGGCCCGAGCACTGACAGTGCGAAGGCCCTATTGTAATTGCTCTGTTTATTATTATTATTATTATTATTATTATTATTATTATTTCGGCAAATGAATTGGCCGTTTGAGGGCCTAAACATGCTCGAAAACTCATGAAATTTTGCACACGCGTCAGGTCTGGTGAAAATTTACGTATTTTAATGTTCCCAGACATGGCCAGGGAAAATTAGCTCAGTAGCGCCACCTAGAAAAATGAAAAACGCGAGCCCCCGGTATAGGTATGACCTACACGTTTGAAAGTCGGTACACCTATATAACGTTCAGAGTCGAACAAAAAAGTCTATTATGGCAATGTCCTAAACCCAACAGGAAGTCCGCCATTTTGGATTGAAGGTGACATTTTGGGTCTGATTTTACCGTTTCCATGCCTTGTACTTTAACGAACTCCTCCTTGGGATTTGGTCCTATAAACTTCAAATTTGGACAGTGTCAACTACACCCTTGTGCCATATTAAATTGCGGAGCTTTTGAGTTTTCACAATAGTATGAGGCCGTGGCGCCATGGCGAATTATGATGACTCGCCATGAAAATCTTATTGCCTCTCATTCTGTCATACATGTTCCGATCTGGACCAAAGAGCACACATATGATAAGGCTCCACCCCTGAACATATTTCAACTGCCATATTTGACATCAAGGACAGCGCCACCTAGTGGGAACAGGAAATGTCATGTTTTACACTTTGGGGTACAGTATAGTGATGGGTGACATCTGCAGCCTCAAATTTCTCCAGGAAAGCCTTAAGGAGTTGGTCTTGGGTTACAGTGAAAACTGTGACTTTTCGCAAAAGGGTGTGACCCCAGCGGCGTGGCGAACTTTGATGTCACGCCATGAAGAAACAAATTAGTATAACTCAATGAAATCCAGTCTGATCAGTACCAGACTTTACAGGCATGATGTCAGACCCGCCCTGAACAGATTGATGTGCCCATTGTCGGAAATACGGACAGCGCCACCTAGTGGCAACAGGAAATGTCATGGCTTTAATTTTGTTGTACTGATTTTCACAGGTTCATCTTGGCCACCTCAAAAGCGGTGAATATCACCATCAGTCCCTCGTGATGCTTCAGTGCAAAAATTGTGACTTTAAACTGAACGGCGCACCCTGGTGGCAACGCTGTTCAACATGAAAGATGAAGTGGCTTTTGAGGGTCTTGGCAAGTTTATAGAGGCTTGAAATTTGGCACACACCTCCAAATGGATGAAGGCTTTGTTGGCATGTGATCATTTTCATTGAATAGCTCGAAATTGCTCCACAGCGCCCCCTACAAAATTTCAAAACCACAGCCCCTGCTCTGTGTTCTATGTATGATTCTGAAACCTGGTAAGCTTATAGGAGATATCAAGATGTACAAAAAAGTCTCTTGGTGCAATATCCCAAATCCAACAGGAAGTCAGCCATTTTAAAATTAATGTGTAATTTTGGCAACATTTTCCCCTCTTTCCAGGCACCGTTCTTTGACGAACTCCTCCAAGGGATTTCATCATATTGAACCAATCTCCAGTGTGTGGAATCTAAAGACCTTTGTGATGTTAAATTGCGAAGCTTTTTACGTTCAGTGAAACGGGGTGGTTATGGCGGCACTTAGAGTTTGAATCACTCGCCAAAAAGCAGTAATCTGCTGTCACTCAAAAACACAATGTCCAATCTCTCCCAAAGCTCATAGGCGTGATGAGACTCGAGCTCGGAAATGTTTGTTATGCCATTTGTACATAATGGTTAGAGCGCCACCTAGTGGAACGACTAACTAATCATGAATGAATGAGTTGAAATGTTAGCTGGTGGTTAAATGCATGAATTCCATCAATGTGACATCAGATCGGACGTGCTGGTTTCAGGTGTTGGGCATGGCTCGACACGCCGGGGGTGCGAGGGCCCTCATAACGCTGCTTGCAGCTTTAATTATTATTATTATTATTATTCAGGCGAAACAAGGGCCTTTTTGAGGGCCTAAACATGCTCAAAAACTCATGAAATTTTGCACACATGCCAGGTCTGGTGAAAAATTTTGTATTTTAATGGTTTTACATATGAGCACTGGGAAATGGCTCTAGAGCGCCACCTATGCCTTGTTAAATGCAGCCCTACGACCACATCGTTTGAGCTACATGTATGAAATTTGGCACACATATGTATCATGCCAAGACGAACAAAAAAGTCTGTGGGCCCATTGACGCAAACCCAACAGGAAGTCCGCCATTTGGAAGAGAAGGTGACATTTTGGCTCAAATTTTGCCATTTCCATGCCTCGAACTTTTGCGAACTCCTCCTTGGGGTTTCATTTCATAACCTTCAAATTTGGACAGTGTCAACTACACCCTTGTGCCATGTTAAATTGCGGAGCTTTTGAGTTTTCACAATACGGTGACGCCGTGGCGCCATGGCGAATTTCGATGACTCGCCATGAAAATCTTATTGCCTCTCATTTTGTCATACATTTTCTGACCTTGACCAAAGTGAACACATATGATAAGGCTCCACCCCTGAACATATTTCAACTGCCATATTTGACACCAGGTACAGCGCCACCTAGTGGGAACAGGAAATGTCATGTTTTACACTTTGGGGTACAGTATTGTGATGGGTGACATCTGCAGCCTCAAATTTCTCCAGGAAAGCCTTAAGGAGTTGGTCTTGGGTTACAGTGAAGACTGTGACTTTTCACGAAAGGGTGTGACCCCAGCAGCATGGCGAACTTTGATGTCACGCCATGAAGAAACAAATTAGTATAACTCAATGAAATCCAGTCTGATCAGTACCAGACTTTACAGGCATGATGTCAGACCCGCCCTGAACAGATTGATGTGCCCATTGTCGGAAATATGGACAGCGCCACCTAGTGGCAACAGGAAATGTCATGGCTTTAACTTTGTTGTACTGATTTTCACAGGTTGATCGTGGCCACCTCAAAAGCGGTGAATATCACCATCAGTCCCTCGTGATGCTTCAGTGCAAAAATTGTGACTTTAAAATGAACGGCGCACCCTGGTGGTAACGCGGTTCATCATGAAAGATGAAGTGGCTTTTGAGGGGCTTGGAAAGTTTATAGAGGCTTGAAATTTGGCACACACCTCCAAATGGATGAAGGCATTGTTGTTATGTAACCATTTTCCTTGAATAGCGCAAAATGGCTCCACAGCGCCCCCTACAATATTTCAAAACATCAGCCCCTGCTCTGTGTTTCATCTATGAGTCTGACACTTGGTAAGCTTGTGTAAGATATCAAGATGTACAAAAAAGTCTCTTGGAGCAATATCCCAAATCCAACAGGAAGTCAGCCATTTTAAAATTAATGTGCAATTTTGGCAACATTTTCCCCTCTTTTCAGGCCTCATACTTTGACGAACTCCTCCAAGGGATTTCATCATATTGAAGCATTCTTCAGTGTGTGGAATCCAAAGACCTTTGTGTTGTTAAATTGCGAAGCTTTTTACGTCCAGGGAAACGGGGTGGTTATGGCGGCACTTAGAGTTTGAATCACTCGCCAAAAAGCAGTAATCTGCTGTCACTCAAAAACACAATGTCCAATCTCTCCCAAACGTCTCAGGTGTGATGAGACTCGAGCTTGGAAGTGTTTGTTATGCCATTTGTACATAATGGTTAGAGCGCCACCTAGTGGAACGACTAACTAATCATGAATGAATGAGTTGAAATGTTAGCTGGTGGTTAAATGCATGAATTCCATCAATGTGACATCAGATCGGAGGTGCTGGTTTTAGGTGTTGGGCGTGGCTCGACGCGCCGGGGGTGCGAGGGCCCTCATAACGCTGCTTGCAGCTTTAATTATTATTATTATTATTCAGGCGAAACAAGGGCCTTTTTGAGGGCCTAAACATTCTCAAAAACTCATGAAATTTTGCACACATGCCAGGTCTGGTGAAAAATTTTGTATTTTAATGGTTTTACATATGAGCACTGGGAAATGGCTCTAGAGCGCCACCTATGCCTTGTTAAATGCAGCCCTACGACCACATCGTTTGAGCTACATGTATGAAATTTGGCACACATATGTATCATGCCAAGACGAACAAAAAAGTCTTGGGGCCCATTGACGCAAACCCAACAGGAAGTCCGCCATTTGGAAGAGAAGGTGACATTTTGGCTCTAATTTTGCCATTTCCATGCCTCGAACTTTTGCGAACTCCTCCTTGGGGTTTGATTTCATAACCTTCATATTTGGTCAGTGTCAACTACACCCTTGTGCCATGTTAAATTGCGGAGCTTTTGAGTTTTCACAATACTATGAGGCCGTGGCGCCATGGCGAATTTCGATGACTCGCCATGAAAATCTTATTGCCTCTCATTTTGTCATACATTTTCTGACCTTGACCAAAGTGAACACATATGATAAGGCTCCACCCCTGAACATATTTCAACTGCCATATTTGACACCAGGTACAGCGCCACCTAGTGGGAACAGGAAATGTCATGTTTTACACTTTGGGGTACAGTATTGTGATGGGTGACATCTGCAGCCTCAAATTTCTCCAGGAAAGCCTTAAGGAGTTGGTCTTGGGTTACAGTGAAAACTGTGACTTTTCACGAAAGGGTGTGACCCCAGCAGCATGGCGAACTTTGATGTCACGCCATGAAGAAACAAATTAGTATAACTCAATGAAATCCAGTCTGATCAGTACCAGACTTTACAGGCATGATGTCAGACCCGCCCTGAACAGATTGATGTGCCCATTGTCGGAAATACGGACAGCGCCACCTAGTGGCAACAGGAAATGTCATGGCTTTAATTTTGTTGTACTGATTTTCACAGGTTCATCGTGGCCACCTCAAAAGCGGTGAATATCAACATCAGTCCCTCGTGATGCTTCAGTGCAAAAATTGTGACTTTAAACTGAACGGCGCACCCTGGTGGTAACGCGGTTCACCATGAAAGATGAAGTGGCTTTTGAGGGGCTTGGAAAGTTTATAGAGGCTTGAAATTTGGCACACACCTCCAAATGGATGAACGCTTTGTTGGCATGTGATCATTTTCATTGAATAGCGCGAAATGGCTCCACAGCGCCCCCTACAATATTTCAAAACATCAGCCCCTGCTCTGTGTTTCATCTATGAGTCTGACACTTGGTAAGCTTGTGTAAGATATCAAGATGTACAAAAAAGTCTCTTGGAGCAATATCCCAAATCCAACAGGAAGTCAGCCATTTTAAAATTAATGTGTAATTTTGATGACATTTTCCCCCCTTTTCAGGCCTCATACTTTGACGAACTCCTCCAAGGGATTTCATCATATTGAAGCATTCTTCAGTGTGTAGAATCTAAAGACCTTTGTGATGTTAAATTGCGAAGCTTTTTCCGTTCAGGGAAACAGGGTGGTCATGGCGGCACGTAGAGTTTCAATCACTCGCAAAAAGCAGTAATCTGCTGTCACTAAAAAACACAATGTCCAATCTCTCCCAAAGGTCGCAGGTGTGATGAGACTCGAGCTTGGAAATGTTTGTTATGCTATTTGTCAATAATGGTTAGAGCGCCACCTAGTGGCATGACTATAATCCTGGTTGAATAAGATGAAATGTTAGCTGGTGATTAAAAGCATGAAATCCATCAATGTGACATCACATCGGACGTGCCGGTTTGAGGTGTTGGCAGTGGCTCGACGTGCCGGGGGTGCGAGGGCCCTCATAACGCTGCTTGCAGCTTTAATTATTATTATTATTATTATTATTATTCAGGCGAAACAAGGGCCTTTTTGAGGGCCTAAACATGCTCAAAAACTCATGAAATTTTGCACACATGCCAGGTCTGGTGAAAAATTTTGTATTTCAATGGTTTTACATATGAGCACTGGGAAATGGCTCTAGAGCGCCACCTATGCCTTGTTAAATGCAGCCCTACGACCACATCGTTTCAGCTACATGTATGAAATTTGGCACACATATGTATCATGCCAAGACGAACAAAAAAGTCTGTGGGCCCATTGACGCAAACCCAACAGGAAGTCCGCCATTTGGAAGAGAAGGTGACATTTTGGCTCTAATTTTGCCATTTCCATGCCTCGAACTTTTGCGAACTCCTCCTTGGGGTTTGATTTCATAACCTTCATATTTGGTCAGTGTCAACTACACCCTTGTGCCATGTTAAATTGCGGAGCTTTTGAGTTTTCACAATACTATGAGGCCGTGGCGCCATGGCGAATTTCGATGACTCGCCATGAAAATCTTATTGCCTCTCATTTTGTCATACATTTTCTGACCTTGACCAAAGTGAACACATATGATAAGGCTCCAGCCCTGAACATATTTCAACTGCCATATTTGACACCAGGTACAGCGCCACCTAGTGGGAACAGGAAATGTCATGTTTTACACTTTGGGGTACAGTATTGTGATGGGTGACATCTGCAGCCTCAAATTTCTCCAGGAAAGCCTTAAGGAGTTGGTCTTGGGTTACAGTGAAAACTGTGACTTTTCACGAAAGGGTGTGACCCCAGCAGCATGGCGAACTTTGATGTCACGCCATGAAGAAACAAATTAGTATAACTCAATGAAATCCAGTCTGATCAGTACCAGACTTTACAGGCATGATGTCAGACCCGCCCTGAACAGATTGATGTGCCCATTGTCGGAAATACGGACAGCGCCACCTAGTGGCAACAGGAAATGTCATGGCTTTAATTTTGTTGTACTGATTTTCACAGGTTCATCGTGGCCACCTCAAAAGCGGTGAATATCAACATCAGTCCCTCGTGATGCTTCAGTGCAAAAATTGTGACTTTAAACTGAACGGCGCACCCTGGTGGTAACGCGGTTCACCATGAAAGATGAAGTGGCTTTTGAGGGGCTTGGAAAGTTTATAGAGGCTTGAAATTTGGCACACACCTCCAAATTCATGAACGCTTTGTTGGCATGTGATCATTTTCATTGAATAGCGCGAAATGGCTCCACAGCGCCCCCTACAATATTTCAAAACATCAGCCCCTGCTCTGTGTTTCATCTATGAGTCTGACACTTGGTAAGCTTGTGTAAGATATCAAGATGTACAAAAAAGTCTCTTGGAGCAATATCCCAAATCCAACAGGAAGTCAGCCATTTTAAAATTAATGTGTAATTTTGATGACATTTTCCCCCCTTTTCAGGCCTCATACTTTGACGAACTCCTCCAAGGGATTTCATCATATTGAAGCATTCTTCAGTGTGTAGAATCTAAAGACCTTTGTGATGTGAAATTGCGAAGCTTTTTCCGTTCAGGGAAACGGGGTGGTCATGGCGGCACGTAGAGTTTCAATCACTCGCAAAAAGCAGTAATCTGCTGTCACTAAAAAACACAATGTCCAATCTCTCCCAAAGGTCGCAGGTGTGATGAGACTCGAGCTTGGAAATGTTTGTTATGCTATTTGTCAATAATGGTTAGAGTGCCACCTAGTGGCATGACTATAATCCTGGTTGAATAAGATGAAATGTTAGCTGGTGATTAAAAGCATGAAATCCATCAATGTGACATCACATCGGACGTGCCGGTTTGAGGTGTTGGCAGTGGCTCGACGTGCCGGGGGTGCGAGGGCCCTCATAACGCTGCTTGCAGCTTTAATTAGGGCCCGAGCACTGAGAGTGCGAAGGCCCTATTGTATCTGCTCCGTTTCTTATTATTATTAGGGCCCGAGCACTGAGAGTGCGAAGGCCCTATTGTATCTGCTCCGTTTATTATTATTATTATTATTATTATTATTATTATTATTATTATTATTAGGGCCCGAGCACTGACAGTGCGAAGGCCCTATTGTAATTGCTCTGTTTATTATTATTATTATTATTATTATTATTATTATTATTTCGGCAAATGAATTGGCCGTTTGAGGGCCTAAACATGCTCGAAAACTCATGAAATTTTGCACACGCGTCAGGTCTGGTGAAAATTTACGTATTTTAATGTTCCCAGACATGGCCAGGGAAAATTAGCTCAGTAGCGCCACCTAGAAAAATGAAAAACGCGAGCCCCCGGTATAGGTATGACCTACACGTTTGAAAGTCGGTACACCTATATAACGTTCAGAGTCGAACAAAAAAGTCTATTATGGCAATGTCCTAAACCCAACAGGAAGTCCGCCATTTTGGATTGAAGGTGACATTTTGGGTCTGATTTTACCGTTTCCATGCCTTGTACTTTAACGAACTCCTCCTTGGGATTTGGTCCTATAAACTTCAAATTTGGACAGTGTCAACTACACCCTTGTGCCATGTTAAATTGCGGAGCTTTTGAGTTTTCACAATAGTATGAGGCCGTGGCGCCATGGCGAATTATGATGACTCGCCATGAAAATCTTATTGCCTCTCATTCTGTCATACATGTTCCGATCTGGACCAAAGAGCACACATATGATAAGGCTCCACCCCTGAACATATTTCAACTGCCATATTTGACATCAAGGACAGCGCCACCTAGTGGGAACAGGAAATGTCATGTTTTACACTTTGGGGTACAGTATAGTGATGGGTGACATCTGCAGCCTCAAATTTCTCCAGGAAAGCCTTAAGGAGTTGGTCTTGGGTTACAGTGAAAACTGTGACTTTTCGCAAAAGGGTGTGACCCCAGCGGCGTGGCGAACTTTGATGTCACGCCATGAAGAAACAAATTAGTATAACTCAATGAAATCCAGTCTGATCAGTACCAGACTTTACAGGCATGATGTCAGACCCGCCCTGAACAGATTGATGTGCCCATTGTCGGAAATACGGACAGCGCCACCTAGTGGCAACAGGAAATGTCATGGCTTTAATTTTGTTGTACTGATTTTCACAGGTTCATCTTGGCCACCTCAAAAGCGGTGAATATCACCATCAGTCCCTCGTGATGCTTCAGTGCAAAAATTGTGACTTTAAACTGAACGGCGCACCCTGGTGGCAACGCTGTTCAACATGAAAGATGAAGTGGCTTTTGAGGGTCTTGGCAAGTTTATAGAGGCTTGAAATTTGGCACACACCTCCAAATGGATGAAGGCTTTGTTGGCATGTGATCATTTTCATTGAATAGCTCGAAATTGCTCCACAGCGCCCCCTACAAAATTTCAAAACCACAGCCCCTGCTCTGTGTTCTATGTATGATTCTGAAACCTGGTAAGCTTATAGGAGATATCAAGATGTACAAAAAAGTCTCTTGGTGCAATATCCCAAATCCAACAGGAAGTCAGCCATTTTAAAATTAATGTGTAATTTTGGCAACATTTTCCCCTCTTTCCAGGCACCGTTCTTTGACGAACTCCTCCAAGGGATTTCATCATATTGAACCAATCTCCAGTGTGTGGAATCTAAAGACCTTTGTGATGTTAAATTGCGAAGCTTTTTACGTTCAGTGAAACGGGGTGGTTATGGCGGCACTTAGAGTTTGAATCACTCGCCAAAAAGCAGTAATCTGCTGTCACTCAAAAACACAATGTCCAATCTCTCCCAAAGCTCATAGGCGTGATGAGACTCGAGCTCGGAAATGTTTGTTATGCCATTTGTACATAATGGTTAGAGCGCCACCTAGTGGAACGACTAACTAATCATGAATGAATGAGTTGAAATGTTAGCTGGTGGTTAAATGCATGAATTCCATCAATGTGACATCAGATCGGACGTGCTGGTTTCAGGTGTTGGGCATGGCTCGACACGCCGGGGGTGCGAGGGCCCTCATAACGCTGCTTGCAGCTTTAATTATTATTATTATTATTATTCACCCCAAACAAGGGCCTTTTTGAGGGCCTAAACATGCTCAAAAACTCATGAAATTTTGCACACATGCCAGGTCTGGTGAAAAATTTTGTATTTTAATGGTTTTACTTATGAGCACTGGGAAATGGCTCTAGAGCGCCACCTATGCCTTGTTAAATGCAGCCCTACGACCACATGGTTTGAGCTACATGTATGAAATTTGGCACACATGTGTATCATTCCAAGACGAACAAAAAGGTCTGTGGGCCCATTGACGCAAACCCAACAGGAAGTCCGCCATTTGGAAGAGAAGGTGACATTTTGGCTCTAATTTTGCCATTTCCATGCCTCGAACTTTAACGAACTCCTCCTTGGGATTTGGTCCTATAAACTTCAAATTTGGACAGTGTCAACTACACCCTTGTGCCATGTTAAATTGCGGAGCTTTTGAGTTTTCACAATACTATGAGGCCGTGGCGCCATGGCGAATTTCGATGACTCGCCATGAAAATCTTATTGCCTCTCATTTTGTCATACATCTTCTGACCTTGACCAAAGTGAACACATATGATAAGGCTCCACCCCTGAACATATTTCAACTGCCATATTTGACATCAAGGACAGCGCCACCTAGTGGGAACAGGAAATGTCATGTTTTACACTTTGGGGTACAGTATAGTGATGGGTGACATCTGCAGCCTCAAATTTCTCCAGGAAAGCCTTAAGGAGTTGGTCTTGGGTTACAGTGAAAACTGTGACTTTTCGCAAAAGGGTGTGACCCCAGCAGCATGGCGAACTTTGATGTCACGCCATCAAGAAACAAATTAGTATAACTCAATGAAATCCAGTCTGATCAGTACCAGACTTTACAGGCATGATGTCAGACCCGCCCTGAACAGATTGACGTGCCCATTGTCGGAAATACGGACAGCGCCACCTAGTGGCAACAGGAAATGTCATGGCTTTAACTTTGTTGTACTGATTTTCACAGGTTGATCGTGGCCACCTCAAAAGCGGTGAATATCACCATCAGTCCCTCGTGATGCTTCAGTGCAAAAATTGTGACTTTAAACTGTACGGCGCACCCTGGTGGCAACGCGGTTCATCATGAAAGATGAAGTGGCTTTTGAGGGGCTTGGAAAGTTTATAGAGGCTTGAAATTTGGCACACACCTCCAAATGGATGAAGGCATTGTTGTTATGTAACCATTTTCCTTGAATAGCGCAAAATGGCTCCACAGCGCCCCCTACAATATTTCAAAACATCAGCCCCTGCTCTGTGTTTCATCTATGAGTCTGACACTTGGTAAGCTTGTGTAAGATATCAAGATGTACAAAAAAGTCTCTTGGAGCAATATCCCAAATCCAACAGGAAGTCAGCCATTTTAAAATTAATGTGTAATTTTTGTGACATTTTCCCCTCTTTCCAGCCACCGTTCTTTGACGAACTCCTCCAAGGGATTTCATCATATTGAACCAATCTCCAGTGTGTGGAATCTAAAGACCTTTGTGATGTTAAATTGCGAAGCTTTTTACGTTCAGGGAAACGGGTGGTCATGGCGGCACGTGGAGTTTCAGTCACTCGCCAAAAAGCAGTAATCTGCTGTCACTCAAAATCAAAATGTCCAATATGTCCCAAAGGTCGCAGGCGTGATGAGACTCGAGCTGGGAAATGTTTGTTATGCCATTTGTCAGTAATTGTTAGAGCGCCACCTAGTGGGACGACTATAATCATGGTTGAATGAGATGAAATGTTAGCTGGTGGTTGAATGCATGAATTTCATCAATGTGACATCAGATCGGACGTGCTGGTTGTAGGTGTTGGGCGTAGCTCGACGCGATGGGGTGCGAGGGCCCTCATAACGCTGCTTGCAGCTTTAATTATTATTATTATTATTATTATTCACCCCAAACAAGGGCCTTTTTGAGGGCCTAAACATGCTCAAAAACTCATGAAATTTTGCACACATGCCAGGTCTGGTGAAAAATTTTGTATTTTAATGGTTTTACATATGAGCACTGGGAAATGGCTCTACAGCGCCACCTATGCCTTGTTAAATGCAGCCCTACGACCACATGGTTTGAGCTACATGTATGAAATTTGGCACACATGTGTATCATGCCAAGACGAACAAAAAAGTCTGTGGGCCCATTGACGCAAACCCAACAGGAAGTCCGCCATTTGGAAGAGAAGGTGACATTTTGGCTCTAATTTTGCCATTTCCATGCCTCGAACTTTTGCGAACTCCTCCTTGGGGTTTCATTTCATAACCTTCAAATTTGGACAGTGTCAACTACACCCTTGTGCCATGTTAAATTGCGGAGCTTTTGAGTTTTCACAATACTATGAGGCCGTGGCGCCATGGCGAATTTCGATGACTCGCCATGAAAATCTTATTGCCTCTCATTTTGTCATACATTTTCTGACCTTGACCAAAGTGAACACATATGATAAGGCTCCACCCCTGAACATATTTCAACTGCCATATTTGACACCAGGGACAGCGCCACCTAGTGGGAACAGGAAATGTCATGTTTTACACTTTGGGGTACAGTATAGTGATGGGTGACACCTGCAGCCTCAAATTTCTCCAGGAAAGCCTTAAGGAGTTGGTCTTGGGTTACAGTGAAAACTGTGAGTTTTCGCAAAAGGGTGTGACCCCAGCAGCATGGCGAACTTTGATGTCACGCCATGAAGAAACAAATTAGTATAACTCAATGAAATCCAGTCTGATCAGTACCAGACTTTACAGGCATGATGTCAGACCCGCCCTGAACAGATTGACGTGCCCATTGTCGGAAATACGGACAGCGCCACCTAGTGGCCACAGGAAATGTCATGGCTTTAATTTTGTTGTACTGATTTTCACAGGTTCATCGTGGCCACCTCAAAAGCGGTGAATATCACCATCAGTCCCTCGTGATGCTTCAGTGCAAAAATTGTGACTTTACACTGAACGGCGCACCCTGGTGGCAACGCGGTTCAACATGAAAGATGAAGTGGCTTTTGAGGGGCTTGGAAAGTTTATAGAGGCTTTAAATTTGGCACACACCCCCAAATGGATGAAGGCTTTGTTGTCATGTGATCATTTTCATTGAATAGCGCGAAATTGCTCCACAGCGCCCCCTACAAAGTTTCAAAATATCAGCCCCTGCTCTGTGTTTTATCTATGAGTCTGAAACTTGGTAAGCTCATGGAAGATATTAAGATGTACAAAAAAGTCTCTTGGAGCAATATCCCAAATCCAACAGGAAGTCAGCCATTTTAAAATTAATGTGTAATTTTGGCGACATTTTCCCCTCTTTTCAGGCTTCATACTTTGACGAACTCCTCCAAGGGATTTCATCAGATTGGACCGATCTGCAGTTTGTGGAATCTAAAGACCTTTGTGATGTTAAATTGCGAAGCTTTTTACGTTCAGGGAAACGGGGTGGTCATGGCGGCACTTAGAGTTTGAATCACTCGCCAAAAAGCAGTAATCTGCTGTCACTCAAAAACACAATATCCAATCTCTCCCAAACGTCGCAGGTGTGATGAGACTCGAGCTCGGAAATGTTTGTTATGCCATTTGTCAGTAATAGTTAGAGCGCCACCTAGTGGGACGACTATAATCATGGTTCAATGAGATGAAATGTTAGCTGGTGGTTAAATGCATGAATTCCATCAATGTGACATCACATTGGACGTGCTGGTTTTAGGTGTTGGGCGTGGCTCGACACGCCAGGGTGCGAGGGCCCTCATAACGCTGCTTGCAGCTTTAATTATTAGGGCCCGAGCACTGAGAGTGCGAAGGCCCTATTGTATCTGCTCCGTTTCTTATTATTATTATTATTAGGGCCCGAGCACCGAGAGTGCGAAGGCCCTATTGTATCTGCTCCGTTTCTTATTATTATTATTATTATTATTATTATTATTATTATTATTATTCAGGCGAAACAAGGGCCTTTTTGAGGGCCTAAACATGCTCAAAAACTCATGAAATTTTGCACACATGCCAGGTCTGGTGAAAAATTTTGTATTTTAATGGTTTTACATATGAGCACTGGGAAATGGCTCTAGAGCGCCACCTATGCCTTGTTAAATGCAGCCCTACGACCACATCGTTTGAGCTACATGTATGAAATTTGGCACACATGTGTATCATGCCAAGACGAACAAAAAAGTCTGTGGGCCCATTGACGCAAACCCAACAGGAAGTCCGCCATTTGGAAGAGAAGGTGACATTTTGGCTCTAATTTTGCCATTTCCATGCCTCGAACTTTTGCGAACTCCTCCTTGGGGTTTCATTTCATAACCTTCAAATTTGGACAGTGTCAACTACACCCTTGTGCCATGTTAAATTGCGGAGCTTTTGAGTTTTCACAATACTATGAGGCCGTGGCGCCATGGCGAATTTCGATGACTCGCCATGAAAATCTTATTGCCTCTCATTTTGTCATACATTTTCTGACCTTGACCAAAGTCAAGACATATGATAAGGCTCCACCCCTGAACATATTTCAACTGCCATATTTGACCTCAAGGACAGCGCCACCTAGCGGGAACAGGAAATGTCATGTTTTACACTTTGGGGTACAGTATAGTGATGGGTGACATCTGCAGCCTCAAATTTCTCCAGGAAAGCCTTAAGGAGTTGGTCTTGGGTTACAGTGAAAACTGTGAGTTTTTGCAAAAGGGTGTGACCCCAGCAGCATGGCGAACTTTGATGTCACGCCATGAAGAAACAAATTAGTATAACTCAATGAAATCCAGTCTGATCAGTACCAAACTTTACAGGCATGATATCAGACCCGCCCTGAACAGATTGATGTGCCCATTGTCGGAAAAAAGGACAGCGCCACCTAGTGGCAACAGGAAATGTCATGGCTTTAATTTTGTTGTACTGATTTTCACAGGTTCATCTTGGCCACCTCAAAAGCGGTGAATATCACCATCAGTCCCTCGTGATGCCTCAGTGCAAAAATTGTGAGTTTAAACTGAACGGCGCACCCTGGTGGCAACGCTGTTCAACATGAAAGATGAAGTGGCTTTTGAGGGTCTTGGCAAGTTTATAGAGGCTTGAAATTTGGCACACACCTCCAAATGGATTAAGGCTTTGTTGGCATGTGATCATTTTCATTGAATAGCGCGAAATTGCTCCACAGCGCCCCCTACAAAATTTCAAAACCACAGCCCCTGCTCTGTGTTCTATGTATGATTCTGAAACCTGGTAAGCTTATAGGAGATATCAAGATGTACAAAAAAGTCTCTTGGAGCAATATCCCAAATCCAACAGGAAGTCAGCCATTTTAAAATTAATGTGCAATTTTGGCAACATTTTCCCCTCTTTCCAGGCACCGTTCTTTGACGAACTCCTCAAAGGGATTTCATCAGATTGATGCGATCTCCTGTGTGTGGAATCTAAAGACCTTTGTGATGTTAAATTGCGAAGCTTTTTACGTTCAGTGAAACGGGGTGGTTATGGTGGCACTTAGAGTTTGAATCACTCGCCAAAAAGCAGTAATCTGCTGTCACTCAAAAACACAATGTCCAATCTCTCCCAAACGTCTCAGGTGTGATGAGACTCGAGCTCGGAAGTGTTTGTTATGCCATTTGTACATAATGGTTAGAGCGCCACCTAGTGGAAGAACTAACTAATCACGAATGAATGAGTTGAAATGTTAGCTGGTGGTTAAATGCATGAATTCCATCAATGTGACATCAGATCGGAGGTGCTGGTTTTAGGTGTTGGGCGTGACTCGACGCGCCGGGGGTGCGAGGGCCCTCATAACGCTGCTTGCAGCTTTAATTATTATTATTATTATTATTCACCCCAAACAAGGGCCTTTTTGAGGGCCTAAACATGCTCAAAAACTCATGAAATTTTGCACACATGCCAGGTCTGGTGAAAAATTTTGTATTTTAATGGTTTTACATATGAGCACTGGGAAATGGCTCTACAGCGCCACCTATGCCTTGTAAAATGCAGCCCTACGACCACATCGTTTGGGCTACATGTATGAAATTTGGCACACATGTGTATCATGCCAAGACGAACAAAAAAGTCAGTGGGCCCATTGACGCAAACCCAACAGGAATTCCGCCATTTGGAAGAGAAGGTGACATTTTGGCTCTAATTTTGCCATTTCCATGCCTCGAACTTTAACGAACTCCTCCTTGGGATTTGGTCGTATAAGCTTCATATTTGGTCAGTGTCAACTACACACCTGGGCCATGTTAAATTGCGGAGCTTTTGAGTTTTCACAATACTATGAGGCCGTGGCGCCATGGCGAATTTCGATGACTCGCCATGAAAATCTTATTGCCTCTCATTTTGTCATACATTTTCTGACCTTGACCAAAGTGAACACATATGATAAGGCTCCACCCCTGAACATATTTCAACTGCCATATTTGACATCAAGGACAGCGCCACCTAGTGGGAACAGGAAATGTCATGTTTTACACTTTGGGGTACAGTATAGTGATGGGTGACATCTGCAGCCTCAAATTTCTCCAGGAAAGCCTTAAGGAGTTGGTCTTGGGTTACAGTGAAAACTGTGAGTTTTCGCGAAAGGGTGTGACCCCAGCAGCATGGCGAACTTTGATGTCACGCCATGAAGAAACAAATTAGTATAACTCAATGAAATCCAGTCTGATCAGTACCAGACTTTACAGGCATGATGTCAGACCCGCCCTGAACAGATTGATGTGCCCATTGTCGGAAATACGGGCAGCGCCAGCTAGTGGGAACAGGAAATGTCATGGCTTTCATTTTGTTGTACTGATTTTCACAGGTTCATCGTGGCCACCTCAAAAGCGGTGAATAACACCATCAGTCCCTCGTGATGCTTCAGTGCAAAAATTGTGACTTTAAACTGAACGGCGCACCCTGGTGGCAACGCTGTTCACCATGAAAGATGAAGTGGCTTTTGAGGGTCTTGGCAAGTGTATAGAGGCTTGAAATTTGGCACACACCTCCAATGTGACGAAGGCTTTGTTGTCATGTGATAATTTTCATTGAATATCCCAAAATGGCTCCACAGCGCCCCCTACAAAATTTCAAAACCACAGCCCCAGCTCTGTGTTTTATGTATGAATCTGAAACCTGGTAGGCTTATAGGAGATATCAAGATGTACAAAAAAGTCTCTTGGAGCAATATCCCAAATCCAACAGGAAGTCAGCCATTTTAAAATTAATGTGTAATTTTGGCGACATTTTCCCCTCTTTTCAGGCTTCATACTTTGACGAACTCCTCCAAGGGATTTCATCAGATTGGACCGATCTGAAGTTTGTGGAATCTAAAGACCTTTGTGATGTTAAATTGCGAAGCTTTTTACGTTCAAGGAAACGGGGTGTTCATGGCGGCACTTAGAGTTTCAATCACTCACCAAAAAGCAGTAATCTGCTGTCACTCAAAAACACAATATCCAATCTCTCCCAAACGTCGCAGGCATGATGAGACTCGAGCTCGGAAATGTTTGTTATGCCATTTGTCGGTAATAGTTAGAGCGCCACCTAGTGGGACGACTATAATCATGGTTCAATGAGATGAAATGTTAGCTGGTGGTTAAATGCATGAATTCCATCAATGTGACATCACATCGGACGTGCTCGTTTTAGGTGTTGGGCGTGGCTCGACACGCCAGGGTGCGAGGGCCCTCATAACGCTGCTTGCAGCTTTAATTATTATTATTATTATTCAGGCGAAACAAGGGCCTTTTTGAGGGCCTAAACATGCTCAAAAACTCATGAAATTTTGCACACATGCCAGGTCTGGTGAAAAATTTTGTATTTTAATGGTTTTACATATGAGCACTGGGAAATGGCTCTACAGCGCCACCTATGCCTTGTTAAATGCAGCCCTACGACCACATCGTTTGAACTACATGTATGAAATTTGGCACACATGTGTATCATGCCAAGACGAACAAAAAAGTCAGTGGGCCCATTGACGCAAACCCAACAGGAAGTCCGCCATTTGGAAGAGAAGGTGACATTTTGGCTCTAATTTTGCCATTTCCATGCCTCGAACTTTTGCGAACTCCTCCTTGGGGTTTGATTTCATAACCTTCATATTTGGTCAGTGTCAACTACACCCTTGTGCCATGTTAAATTGCGGAGCTTTTGAGTTTTCACAATACGGTGAGGCCGTGGCGCCATGGCGAATTTCGATGACTCGCCATGAAAATCTTATTGCCTCTCATTTTGTCATACATTTTCTGACCTTGACCAAAGTGAACACATATGATAAGGCTCCACCCCTGAACATATTTCAACTGCCATATTTGACACCAGGGACAGCGCCACCTAGTGGGAACAGGAAATGTCATGTTTTACACTTTGGGGTACAGTATTGTGATGGGTGACATCTGCAGCCTCAAATTTCTCCAGGAAAGCCTTAAGGAGTTGGTCTTGGGTTACAGTGAAAACTGTGACTTTTCACAAAAGGGTGTGACCCCAGCGGCATGGCGAACTTTGATGTCACGCCATGAAGAAACAAATTAGTATAACTCAATGAAATCCAGTCTGATCAGTACCAGACTTTACAGGCATGATGTCAGACCCGCCCTGAACAAATTGATATGCCCATTGTCGGAAATACGGACAGCGCCACCTAGTGGCAACAGGAAATGTCATGGCTTTAACTTTGTTGTACTGATTTTCACAGGTTGATCGTGGCCACCTCAAAAGCGGTGAATATCACCATCAGTCCCTCGTGATGCTTCAGTGCAAAAATTGTGACTTTAAACTGAACGGCGCACCCTGGTGGCAACGCAGTTCATCATGAAAGATGAAGTGGCTTTTGAGGGGCTTGGAAAGTTTATAGAGGCTTGAAATTTGGCACACACCTCCAAATGGATGAAAGCATTGTTGTTATGTAACCATTTTCCTTGAATAGCGCAAAATGGCTCCACAGCGCCCCCTACAATATTTCAAAACATCAGCCCCTGCTCTGTGTTTCATCTATGAGTCTGACACTTGGTAAGCTTGTGTAAGATATCAAGATGTACAAAAAAGTCTCTTGGAGCAATATCCCAAATCCAACAGGAAGTCAGCCATTTTAAAATTAATGTGTAATTTTGATGACATTTTCCCCTCTTTTCAGGCTTCATACTTTGACGAACTCCTCCAAGGGATTTCATCATATTGAAGCATTCTTCAGTGTGTAGAATCTAAAGACCTTTGTGATGTTAAATTGCGAAGCTTTTTCCGTTCAGGGAAACGGGGTGGTCATGGCGGCACGTAGAGTTTCAATCACTCGCAAAAAGCAGTAATCTGCTGTCACTAAAAAACACAATGTCCAATCTCTCCCAAAGGTCGCAGGTGTGATGAGACTCGAGCTTGGAAATGTTTGTTATGCTATTTGTCAATAATGGTTAGAGCGCCACCTAGTGGCATGACTATAATCCTGGTTGAATAAGATGAAATGTTAGCTGGTGATTAAAAGCATGAAATCCATCAATGTGACATCACATCGGACGTGCCGGTTTGAGGTGTTGGCAGTGGCTCGACGTGCCGGGGGTGCGAGGGCCCTCATAACGCTGCTTGCAGCTTTAATTATTATTATTATTATTATTATTATTATTCCGGCAAATGAATTGGCCGTTTGAGGGCCTTAACATGCTCGAAAACTCATGAAATTTTGCACACGCGTCAGGTCTGGTGAAAATTTACGTATTTTAATGTTCTCAGACATGGCCAGGGAAAATTAGCTCAGTAGCGCCACCTAGAAAAATGAAAAACGCGAGCCCCCGGTATGGGTATGACCTACATGTTTGAAAGTCGGTACACCTATATAACGCTCAGAGTCGAACAAAAAAGTCTATTATGGCAATGTCCTAAACCCAACAGGAAGTCCGCCATTTTGGATTGAAGGTGACATTTTGGGTCTGATTTTACCGTTTCCATGCCTTGTACTTTAACGAACTCCTCCTTGGGATTTGGTCCTATAAACTTCAAATTTGGACAGTGTCAACTACACCCTTGTGCCATGTTAAATTGCGGAGCTTTTGAGTTTTCATAATACTATGAGGCCGTGGCGCCATGGCGAATTTCGATGACTCGCCATGAAAATCTTATTGCCTCTCATTCTGTGATACATGTTCCGATCTGGACCAAAGAGCAAACATATGATAAGGCTCCACCCCTGAACATATTTCAACTGCCATATTTGACATCAAGGACAGCGCCACCTAGTGGGAACAGGAAATGTCATGTTTTACACTTTGGGGTACAGTATAGTGATGGGTGACATCTGCAGCCTCAAATTTCTCCAGGAAAGCCTTAAGGAGTTGGTCTTGGGTTACAGTGAAAACTGTGACTTTTCGCAAAAGGGTGTGACCCCAGCAGCATGGCGAACTTTGATGTCACGCCATGAAGAAACAAATTAGTATAACTCAATGAAATCCAGTCTGATCAGTACCAGACTTTACAGGCATGATGTCAGACCCGCCCTGAACAGATTGATGTGCCCATTGTCGGAAATACGGACAGCGCCACCTAGTGGCCACAGGAAATGTCATGGCTTTAATTTTGTTGTACTGATTTTCACAGGTTCATCGTGGCCACCTCAAAAGCGATGAATATCACCATCAGTCCCTCGTGATGCTTCAGTGCAAAAATTGTGACTTTAAACTGAACGGCGCACCCTGGTGGCAACGCTGTTCAACATGAAAGATGAAGTGGCTTTTGAGGGTCTTGGCAAGTTTATAGAGGCTTGAAATTTAGCACACACCTCCAAATGGATGAAGGCTTTGTTGGCATGTGATCATTTTCATTGAATAGCGCGAAGTGGCTCCACAGCGCCCCCTACAAAATTTCAAAACCACAGCCCCTGCTCTGTGTTCTATGTATGATTCTGAAACCTGGTAAGCTTATAGGAGATATCAAGATGTACAAAAAAGTCTCTTGGTGCAATATCCCAAATCCAACAGGAAGTCAGCCATTTTAAAATTAATGTGTAATTTTGGCAACATTTTCCCCTCTTTCCAGGCACCGTTCTTTGACGAACTCCTCCAAGGGATTTCATCATATTGAACCAATCTCCAGTGTGTGGAATCTAAAGACCTTTGTGATGTTAAATTGCGAAGCTTTTTACGTTCAGTGAAACGGGGTGGTTATGGTGGCACTTAGAGTTTGAATCACTCGCCAAAAAGCAGTAATCTGCTGTCACTCAAAAACACAATGTCCACTCTCTCCCAAACGTCTCAGGTGTGATGAGACTCGAGCTCGGAAGTGATTGTCATGCCATTTGTACATAATGGTTAGAGCGCCACCTAGTGGAACGACTAACTAATCATGAATGAATGAGTTGAAATGTTAGCTGGTGGTTAAATGCATGAATTCCATCAATGTGACATCAGATCGGAGGTGCTGGTTTTAGGTGTTGGGCTTGGCTCGACGCGCCGGGGGTGCGAGGGCCCTCATAACGCTGCTTGCAGCTTTAATTATTATTATTATTATTAGGGCCCGAGCACTGACAGTGCGAAGGCCCTATTGTAATTGCTCTGTTTATTATTATTATTATTATTATTATTAGGGCCCGAGCACTGACTGTGCGAAGGCCCTATTGTATCTGCTCTGTTTCTTATTAGGGCCCGAGCACCGAGAGTGCGAAGGCCCTATTGTATCTGCTCCGTTTCTTATTATTATTATTATTATTATTATTATTATTATTATTATTCACCCCAAACAAGGGCCTTTTTGAGGGCCTAAACATGCTCAAAAACTCATGAAATTTTGCACACATGCCAGGTCTGGTGAAAAATTTTGTATTTTAATGGTTTTACATATGAGCACTGGGAAATGGCTCTACAGCGCCACCTATGCCTTGTTAAATGCAGCCCTACGACCACATCGTTTGAGCTACATGTATGAAATTTGGCACACATGTGTATCATGCCAAGACGAACAAAAAAGTCTGGGGGCCCATTGACGCAAACCCAACAGCAAGTCCGCCATTTGGAAGAGAAGGTGACATTTTGGCTCTAATTTTGCCATTTCCATGCCTCGAACTTTTGCGAACTCCTCCTTGGGGTTTCATTTCATAACCTTCATATTTGGTCAGTGTCAACTACACCCTTGTGCCATGTTAAATTGCGGAGCTTTTGAGTTTTCACAATACGGTGAGGCCGTGGCGCCATGGCGAATTTCGATGACTCGCCATGAAAATCTTATTGCCTCTCATTTTGTCATACATTTTCTGATCTTGACCAAAGTGAACACATATGATAAGGCTCCACCCCTGAACATATTTCAACTGCCATATTTGGCATAAGGGCCAGCGCCACCTAGTGGGAACAGGAAATGTCATGTTTTACACTTTGGGGTACAGTATAGTGATGGGTGACATCTGCAGCCTCAAATTTCTCCAGGAAAGCCTTAAGGAGTTGGTCTTGGGTTACAGTGAAAACTGTGAGTTTTCGCGAAAGGGTGTGACCCCAGCAGCATGGCGAACTTTGATGTCTCGCCATGAAGAAACAAATTAGTATAACTCAATGAAATCCAGTCTGATCAGTACCAGACTTTACAGGCATGATGTCAGACCCGCCCTGAACAGATTGATGTGCCCATTGTCGGGAATACGGACAGCGCCACCTAGTGGCAACAGGACATGTCATGTCTTACACTTTGTTGTACTGATTTTCACAGGTTCATCGTGGCCACCTCAAAAGCGGTGAATATCACCATCAGTCCCTCGTGATGCTTCAGTGCAAAAATTGTGACTTTAAACTGAACGGCGCACCCTGGTGGCAACGCGGTCCACCATGAAAGATGAAGTGGCTTTTGAGGGGCTTGGAAAGTCTATAGAGGCTTGAAATTTGGCACACACCTCCAATGTGATGAAGGCTTTGTTGTCATGTGATCATTTTCATTGAATAGCGCGAAATGGCTCCACAGCGCCCCCTACAATATTTCAAAACATCAGCCCTTGCTCTGTGTTTTATCTATGAGTCTGAAACCTGGTAAGCTTATGGAAGATATTAAGATGTACAAAAAAGTCTCTTGGAGCAATATCCCAAATCCAACAGGAAGTCAGCCATTTTAAAATTAATGTGTAATTTTGGCGACATTTTCCCCTCTTTCCAGGCACCGTACTTTGACGAACTCCTCCAAGGGATTTCATCAGATTGGACCGATCTGAAGTTTGTGGAATCTAAAGACCTTTGTGATGTTAAATTGCGAAGCTTTTTACGTTCAGGGAAAAGGGGTGGTTATGGCGGCACTTAGAGTTTGAATCACTCGCCAAAAAGCAGTAATCTGCTGTCACTCAAAAACACAATATCCAATCTCTCCCAAAGGTCGCAGGCGTGATGAGACTCGAGCTCGGAAATGTTTGTTATGCCATTTGTACATAATGGTTAGAGCACCACCTAGTGGAACGACTAACTAATCATGAATGAATGAGTTGAAATGTTAGCTGGTGGTTAAATGCATGAATTCCATCAATGTGACATCAGATTGGAGGTGCTGGTTTTAGGTGTTGGGCGTGGCTCGACGTGCCGGGGGTGCGAGGGCCCTCATAACGCTGCTTGCAGCTTTAATTATTATTATTATTATTTCGGCAAATGAATTGGCCGTTTGAGGGCCTAAACATGCTCGAAAACTCATGAAATTTTGCACACGCGTCAGGTCTGGTGAAAGTTTACGTATTTTAATGTTCTCAGACATGGCCAGGGAAAATTAGCTCAGTAGCGCCACCTAGAAAAATGAAAAACGCGAGCCCCCGGTATGGGTATGACCTACATGTTTGAAAGTCGGTACACCTATATAACGTTCAGAGTCGAACAAAAAAGTCTATTATGGCAATGTCCTAAACCCAACAGGAAGTCCGCCATTTTGGATTGAAGGTGACATTTTGGGTCTGATTTTACCGTTTCCATGCCTTGTACTTTAACGAACTCCTCCTTGGGATTTGGTCCTATAAACTTCAAATTTGGACAGTGTCAACTACACCCTTGTGCCATGTTAAATTGCGGAGCTTTTGAGTTTTCACAATACTATGAGGCCGTGGCGCCATGGCGAATTTCGATGACTCGCCATGAAAATCTTATTGCCTCTCATTCTGTCATACATGTTCCGATATGGACCAAACAACACACATATGATAAGGCTCCACCCCTGAACATATTTCAACTACCATATTTGACATCAAGGACAGCGCCACCTAGTGGGAACAGGAAATGTCATGTTTTACACTTTGGGGTACAGTATAGTGATGGGTGACATCTGCATCCTCAAATTTCTCCAGGAAAGCCTTAAGGAGTTGGTCTTGGGTTACAGTGAAAACTGTGACTTTTCGCAAAAGGGTGTGACCCCAGCGGCGTGGCGAACTTTGATGTCACGCCATGAAGAAACAAATTAGTATAACTCAATGAAATCCAGTCTGATCAGTACCAGACTTTACAGGCATGATGTCAGACCCGCCCTGAACAGATTGATGTGCCCATTGTTGGAAATACGGACAGCGCCACCTAGTGGGAACAGGAAATGTCATGGCTTTAATTTTGTTGTACTGATTTTCACAGGTTCATCGTGGCCACCTCAAAAGCGGTGAATATCACCATCAGTCCCTTGTGATGCTTCAGTGCAAAAATTGTGACTTTAAACTGAACGGCGCACCCTGGTGGCAACGCGGTTCACCATGAAAGATGAAGTGGCTTTTGAGGGTCTTGGAAAGTTTATAGAGGCTTGAAATTTGGCACACACCTCCAAATGGATGTAGGCTTTGTTGTCATGTGATCATTTTCATTGAATAGCGCGAAATGGCTCCACAGCGCCCCCTACAAAATTTCAAAACCACAGCCCCTGCTCTGTGTTCTATGTATGATTCTGAAACCTGGTAAGCTTATAGGATATATAAAGATGTACAAAAAAGTCTCTTGGTGCAATATCCCAAATCCAACAGGAAGTCAGCCATTTTAATATTAATGTGTAATTTTGGCAACATTTTCCCCTCTTTCCAGGCACCGTTCTTTGACGAACTCCTCCAAGGGATTTCATCATATTGAACTAATCTCCAGTGTGTGGAATCTAAAGACCTTTGTGATGTTAAATTGCGAAGCTTTTTACGTTCAGTGAAACGGGGTGGTTATGGTGGCACTTAGAGTTTGAATCACTCGCCAAAAAGCAGTAATCTGCTGTCACTCAAAAACACAATGTCCAATCTCTCCCAAACGTCTCAGGTGTGATGAGACTCGAGCTCGGAAGTGTTTGTTATGCCATTTGTACATAATGGTTAGAGCGCCACCTAGTGGAAGGACTAACTAATCATGAATGAATGAGTTGAAATGTTAGCTGGTGGTTAAATGCATGAATTCCATCAATGTGACATCAGATCGGAGGTGCTGGTTTTAGGTGTTGGGCGTGACTCGACGCGCCGGGGGTGCGAGGGCCCTCATAACGCTGCTTGCAGCTTTAATTATTAGGGCCCGAGCACCGAGAGTGCGAAGGCCCTATTGTATCTGCTCCGTTTCTTATTATTAGGGCCCGAGCACTGAGAGTGCGAAGGCCCTATTGTATCTGCTCCGTTTCTTATTATTATTATTATTATTATTATTCACCCCAAACAAGGGCCTTTTTGAGGGCCTAAACATGCTCAAAAACTCATGAAATTTTGCACACATGCCAGGTCTGGTGAAAAATTTTGTATTTTAATGGTTTTACATATGAGCACTGGGAAATGGCTCTACAGCGCCACCTATGCCTTGTTAAATGCAGCCCTACGACCACATCGTTTGAGCTACATGTATGAAATTTGGCACACATGTGTATCATGCCAAGACGAACAAAAAAGTCTGTGGGCCCATTGACGCAAACCCAACAGGAAGTCCGCCATTTGGAAGAGAAGGTGACATTTTGGCTCTAATTTTGCCATTTCCATGCCTCGAACTTTTTCGAACTCCTCCTTGGGATTTGGGCGTATAAGCTTCAAATTTGGACAGTGTCAACTACACCCTTGTGCCATGTTAAATTGCGGAGCTTTTGAGTTTTCACAATACTATGAGGCCGTGGCGCCATGGCGAATTTCGATGACTCGCCATGAAAATCTTATTGCCTCTCATTTTGTCATACATTTTCTGACCTTGACCAAAGTGAACACATATGATAAGGCTCCACCCCTGAACATATTTCAACTGCCATATTTGACACCAGGGACAGCGCCACCTAGTGGGAACAGGAAATGTCATGTTTTACACTTTGGGGTACAGTATTGTGATGGGTGACATCTGCAGCCTCAAATTTCTCCAGGAAAGCCTTAAGGAGTTGGTCTTGGGTTACAGTGAAAACTGTGACTTTTCACGAAAGGGTGTGACCCCAGCAGCATGGCGAACTTTGATGTCACGCCATGAAGAAACAAATTAGTATAACTCAATGAAATCCAGTCTGATCAGTACCAGACTTTACAGGCATGATGTCAGACCCGCCCTGAACAGATTGATATGCCCATTGTCGGAAATACGGACAGCGCCACCTAGTGCCAACAGGAAATGTCATGGCTTTAACTTTGTTGTACTGATTTTCACAGGTTGATCGTTGCCACCTCAAAAGCGGTGAATATCACCATCAGTCCCTCGTGATGCTTCAGTGCAAAAATTGTGACTTTAAACTGAACGGCGCACCCTGGTGGCAACGCGGTTCATCATGAAAGATGAAGTGGCTTTTGAGGGGCTTGGAAAGTTTATAGAGGCTTGAAATTTGGCACACACCTCCAAATGGATGAAGGCATTGTTGTTATGTAACCATTTTCCTTGAATAGCGCAAAATGGCTCCACAGCGCCCCCTACAATATTTCAAAACATCAGCCCCTGCTCTGTGTTTCATCTATGAGTCTGACACTTGGTAAGCTTGTGTAAGATATCAAGATGTACAAAAAAGTCTCTTGGAGCAATATCCCAAATCCAACAGGAAGTCAGCCATTTTAAAATTAATGTGTAATTTTGATGACATTTTCCCCCCTTTTCAGGCCTCATACTTTGACGAACTCCTCCAAGGGATTTCATCATATTGAAGCATTCTTCAGTGTGTAGAATCTAAAGACCTTTGTGATGTTAAATTGCGAAGCTTTTTCCGTTCAGGGAAACGGGGTGGTCATGGCGGCACGTAGAGTTTCAATCACTCGCAAAAAGCAGTAATCTGTTGTCACTAAAAAACACAATGTCCAATCTCTCCCAAAGGTCGCAGGTGTGATGAGACTCGAGCTTGGAAATGTTTGTTATGCTATTTGTCAATAATGGTTAGAGCGCCACCTAGTGGCATGACTATAATCCTGGTTGAATAAGATGAAATGTTAGCTGGTGATTAAAAGCATGAAATCCATCAATGTGACATCACATCGGACGTGCCGGTTTGAGGTGTTGGCAGTGGCTCGACGTGCCGGGGGTGCGAGGGCCCTCATAACGCTGCTTGCAGCTTTAATTATTATTATTATTATTATTATTATTATTATTAGGGCCCGAGCACTGACAGTGCGAAGGCCCTATTGTAATTGCTCTGTTTATTATTATTATTATTATTATTATTATTATTATTTCGGCAAATGAATTGGCCGTTTGAGGGCCTAAACATGCTCGAAAACTCATGAAATTTTGCACACGCGTCAGGTCTGGTGAAAATTTACGTATTTTAATGTTCTCAGACATGGCCAGGGAAAATTAGCTCAGTAGCGCCACCTAGAAAAATGAAAAACGCGAGCCCCCGGTATGGGTATGACCTACATGTTTGAAAGTCGGTACACCTATATAATGTTCAGAGTCGAACAAAAAAGTCTATTATGGCAATGTCCTAAACCCAACAGGAAGTCCGCCATTTTGGATTGAAGGTGACATTTTGGCTCTGATTTTACCATTTCCATGCCTCGAACTTTGACGAACTCCTCCTTGGGGTTTGATTTCATAACCTTCATATTTGGTCAGTGCCAACTACACCCTTATGCCATGTTAAATTGCGGAGCTTTTGAGTTTTCACAATACCATGAGGCCGTGGCGCCATGGCGAATTTCGATGACTCGCCATGAAAATCTTATTGCCTCTCATTCTGTCATAGATTTTCTGACCTTGACCAAAGTGAACACATATGATAAGGCTCCATCCCTGAACATATTTCAACTGCCATATTTTACATCAGGGACAGCGCCACCTAGTGGGAACAGGAAATGTCATGTTTTACACTTTGGGGTACAGTATTGTGATGGGTGACATCTGCAGCCTCAAATTTCTCCAGGAAAGCCTTAAGGAGTTGGTCTTGGGTTACAGTGAAAACTGTGACTTTTCGCAAAAGGGTGTGACACCAGCGGCATGGCGAACTTTGATGTCACGCCATGAAGAAACAAATTAGTATAACTCAATGAAATCCAGTCTGATCAGTACCAGACTTTACAGGCATGATGTCAGACCCGCCCTGAACAGATTGATGTGCCCATTGTCGGGAATACGGACAGCGCCACCTAGTGGCAACAGGAAATGTCATGGCTTTCATTTTGTTGTACTGATTTTCACAGGTTCATCGTGGCCACCTCAAAAGCGGAGAATATCACCATCAGTCCCTCATGATGCTTCAGTGCAAAAATTGTGACTTTAAACTGAACGGCGCACCCTGGTGGCAACGCGGTCCACCATGAAAGATGAAGTGGCTTTTGAGGGGCTTGGAAAGTTTATAGAGGCTTGAAATTTGGCACACACCTCCAATGTGATGAAGGCTTTGTTGTTATGTGATCATTTTCATTGAATAGCGCGAAATGGCTCCACAGCGCCCCCTACAATATTTCAAAATATCAGCCCCTGCTCTGTGTTTTATGTATGATTCTGAAACCTGGTAAGCTTATAGGAGATATCAAGATGTACAAAAAAGTCTCTTGGAGCAATATCCCAAATCTAACAGGAAGTCAGCCATTTTAAAATTAATGTGTAATTTTTGTGACATTTTCCCCTCTTTTCAGGCACCGTTCTTTGACGAACTCCTCCAAGGGATTTCATCATATTGAACCAATCTCCAGTGTGTGGAATCTAAAGACCTTTGTGATGTTAAATTGCGAAGGTTTTTACGTTCAGGGAAACGGGGTGGTCATGGCGGCACGTGGAGTTTCAGTCACTCGCCAAAAAGCAGTAATCTGCTGTCACTCAAAATCAAAATGTCCAACATGTCCCAAAGGTCGCAGGCGTGATGAGACTCGAGCTCGGAAATGTTTGTTATGCCATTTGTCAGTAATGGTTAGAGCGCCACCTAGTGGGACGACTATAATCATGATTGAATGAGATGAAATGTTAGCTGGTGGTTGAATGCATGAATTTCATCAATGTGACATGAGATCGGACGTGCTGGTTGTAGGTGTTGGGCGTAGCTCGACGCGATGGGGTGCGAGGGCCCTCATAACGCTGCTTGCAGCTTTAATTATTATTATTATTATTATTCACCCCAAACAAGGGCCTTTTTGAGGGCCTAAACATGCTCAAAAACTCATGAAATTTTGCACACATGCCAGGTCTGGTGAAAAATTTTGTATTTTAATGGTTTTACTTATGAGCACTGGGAAATGGCTCTAGAGCGCCACCTATGCCTTGTTAAATGCAGCCCTACGACCACATGGTTTGAGCTACATGTATGAAATTTGGCACACATGTGTATCATTCCAAGACGAACAAAAAAGTCTGTGGGCCCATTGACGCAAACCCAACAGGAAGTCCGCCATTTGGAAGAGAAGGTGACATTTTGGCTCTAATTTTGCCATTTCCATGCCTCGAACTTTAACGAACTCCTCCTTGGGATTTGGTCCTATAAACTTCAAATTTGGACAGTGTCAACTACACCCTTGTGCCATGTTAAATTGCGGAGCTTTTGAGTTTTCACAATACCATGAGGCCGTGGTGCCATGGCGAATTTCGATGACTCGCCATGAAAATCTTATTGCCTCTCATTTTGTCATACATTTTCTGACCTTGACCAAAGTGAACACATATGATAAGGCTCCACCCCTGAACATATTTCAACTGCCATATTTGACATCAAGGACAGCGCCACCTAGTGGGAACAGGAAATGTCATGTTTTACACTTTGGGGTACAGTATAGTGATGGGTGACATCTGCAGCCTCAAATTTCTCCAGGAAAGCCTTAAGGAGTTGGTCTTGGGTTACAGTGAAAACTGTGACTTTTCGCGAAAGGGTGTGACCCCAGCAGCATGGCGAACTTTGATGTCACGCCATGAAGAAACAAATTAGTATAACTCAATGAAATCCAGTCTGATCAGTACCAGACTTTACAGGCATGATGTCAGACGCGCCCTGAACAGATTGATGTGCCCATTGTCGGAAATACGGACAGCGCCACCTAGTGGCAACAGGAAATGTCATGGCTTTAATTTTGTTGTACTGATTTTCACAGGTTCATCGTGGCCACCTCAAAAGCGGTGAATATCAACATCAGTCCCTCGTGATGCTTCAGTGCAAAAAATGTGACTTTAAACTGAACGGCGCACCCTGGTGGCAACGCTGTTCAACATGAAAGATGAAGTTACTTTTGAGGGGCTTGGAAAGTTTATAGAGGCTTTAAACTTGGCCCACGCCTCCAATGTGATGAAGGCTTTGTTGTTATGTAACCATTTTCCTTGAATAGCGCAAAATGGCTCCACAGCGCCCCCTACAATATTCCAAAATATCAGCCCCTGCTCTGTGTTTTATCTATGAGTCTGAAACTTGGTAAGCTTATGGAAGATCTTAAGATGTACAAAAAAGTCTCTTGGAGCAATATCCCAAATCCAACAGGAAGTCAGCCATTTTAAAGTTAATGTGTAATTTTGGCGACATTTTCCCATCTTTTCAGGCACCGTACTTTGACGAACTCCTCCAAGGGATTTCATCAGATTGGACCGATCTGAAGTTTGTGGAATCTAAAGACCTTTGTGATGTTAAATTGCGAAGCTTTTTACATTCAGGGAAACGGGGTGGTCATGGCGGCACGTAGAGTTTCAATCACTCGCCAAAAAGCAGTAATCTGCTGTCACTCCAAAACAAAATGTCCAATCTCTCCCAAACATCGCAGGCATGAGTCGAGAGTCAAGCTCAGAAATTTTTGATATGCCATTTATCAGTAATGTTAGAGCGCCACCTAGTGGGACAAAAATAATGATTGTTGAATGAGATTAAATGTTAGCTAGTTGTTTGGCCATGGTGCCACAGTGAGTTTTGATATATTGCCATAAAAATTATCTGATTTCCTATTTTATTCATGTTTTATGGTCAGTGTCATGGATCAATGCAAACATTTTTGCATGTTTTTGACTTTAAAATGTGATTCTTGCAGCATTCTGTTTCACATTTTAGGCCTTGTAATTTCCCTCATGTAACATCCTAACACATATACAAAATTGTGTTAGAAATGTGCCCTCAACCAGAATTTAGTGTTCCATTTGGAATTTTTTTGGTCATTATGACACATTTTTGCAATTTCCAGATTGTATACTTTTGTACTCATTGTAGAGGTCTGCGAGTCACATGGAGTTCCTTTCCCTTTCAGCTGTGGCTTCTACAAGAATTGGGTGAAAAACATAAAAACAAATAAAAAACAAATTAATTAATAGCCTTGAAACATAATATAATCTGTGTCACAGGTTCAATGTGGTAGAGAAGACAAGGACAACCTCTCTTTGTGTGGTGTTTGCACATTAGTGAGTGAGAGTTTGAAGTTAAAGTTTACAGAGAGTGACAAAAAGAAAAGTTACTGTAGAGTTTCTCAAGAGCCCGTTTTGGGTGAAATATTAGTGTTCAGCTGTATATTGTGTTCACTGCCTCCACAGGAATAAAGTTCTGCTGGTGCATTCTTACGTCATCCCTCTCCATCTGTCTGCTAAGGTTTCGCAATTCGATGATATGGGCGATTTATTTATTTGCCCATAAGTAAGTTTGCTAACAATGATGGAGCTAATAGAAGCAGTTAACAGGATAGAAATTACAGCACTGTTTGAACACCACCTTTTTTGCACTCTCCTCAGAGTGTGCCGAAGTGCAGTGATTTAATTACTGAAATTCAAAACAGACACAAAGAAAGGCACGAGCCTATGTTAGAAAAAATGTTTGGATGGTGGACACATACATGCTCATGCAAGTTAGTCGTGTTTGATTCCTTTGCTTGCATTATACATCTGCACAAGTAGCACACTGTTTTGGTAGTCAAATAAAATCCTAAATTGGTGACTTTATTTTTTATGGCAATTAGTTTGGACTTCTTTGTTGTAAACGTTCAAATCAGTCTGTGCATGATTACATTGCCCCGCCCATCAAAAAGTATGCACATGCATGTATATATATCTTATATTGTTGATTGTTGGACTTAAAATTGTTGGTTGGCAAATTTTTACATATCACTTAACCCTACTTTACACTTTGCTATTAGACTTTATTTGCCCAGGCCAGAAAGCTAATTACAAGCTACAAACCAAACTCGAAGCACTAATCATCAATCAGAAGCACCCTCGATATAGATGTAACTGGATTGACATGGTTGTTTATTACTTTAATGTAAATGTAATGGTCAATAGCATGTATTAGTCCGTTATAGCCATAAGCAAGGACACCACAGGGAGTCGAACCCTATCCCAGTAAACCAGGAGTACCATTACCAGTGTCTTTTTGCTTTTTAAGGCTAAGTGGATAAAGCAAAACCTGCATTAACAACATGTGAGCATGACTACTCTGTTTGATAGCACAACTGTACTATGTGCTATTTAAAAGTGAATACTTACTGCTATCTTTAGCAAATTGTACATTTTATTTTTCTATGTGTGATGCATACATTGTATCTGAAAGATGAATGAAAAAACAGTTACAGTTATTTAGAAGTCTATGGACAGAATTTCCTCATGTGCACAAGAACCCAGTAAATTTTTGTGAAATACCCAAAGATATCTACAAAAAACTTTAAAATATTGCGTTTATTAATTAATGGTAAAGTCACTTAATGCAGGAAAAAAAAACCACTGTAATAGCAATTGGCTGAGGTTAGTCATTAAGAATGAGTGTGCACAGAATTGGGCTGACTAACATATAAAGCATAGCTAGAAGTGAGGTGTAACCTTTCCACTTCCCTCCCTTACTCAGCCATTGTGATTCAGTTAAAGGACTAGATATTACAGTCCCTGATAATGCATTGCTTTAGGATAGGAGAGAGCAGAGAGGAGAGCTAGAAGGGGGGCTGCACCAAGACACCAGACGTTCAACCTCCCTCCTGTAGGCAGACTCGTCCCCGTCCGAGATGAGTCCAATAACGGTGGTGTCATCTGCAAACTTGATTAGCTTGACAGACTGGTGGGTGGAGGTGCAGCAGTTGGTGTACAGGGAGAAGAGCAGAGGAGAAAGAACACAGCCCTGAGGGGAGCCGGTGCTGATGGTCCGGGAGTCCGAGACATTCTTTCCCAGCCTCACATGCTGCTTCCTGTCCGTCAGGAAGTCAGTGATCCACCGGCAGATGGGATCAGGCACATTCATCTGGGAAAGCTTGTCTCGGAGATGGTCTGGAAGGATGGTGTTGAAGGCAGAGCTGAAGTCCACAAACAGGATCCTGGCGTAGGTTCCTGGGGAGTCCAGATGCTGCAGGATGAAGTGTAGGGCCATGTTGATGGCGTCGTCTACAGACCTGTTGGCTCTATATGCAAACTGCAGGGGGTCCAGGAGGGGGGCGTCCGAGATGAGTCCAATAACGGTGGTGTCATCTGCAAACTTGATTAGCTTGACAGACTGGTGGGTGGTGGTGTCATCTGCAAACTTGATTAGCTTGACAGACTGGTGGGTGGAGGTGCAGCAGTTGGTGTACAGGGAGAAGAGCAGAGGAGAAAGAACACAGCCCTGAGGGGAGCCGGTGCTGATGGTCCGGGAGTCCGAGACATTCTTTCCCAGCCTCACATGCTGCTTCCTGTCCGTCAGGAAGTCAGTGATCCACCGGCAGATGGGATCAGGCACATTCATCTGGGAAAGCTTGTCTCGGAGATGGTCTGGAAGGATGGTGTTGAAGGCAGAGCTGAAGTCCACAAACAGGATCCTGGCGTAGGTTCCTGGGGAGTCCAGATGCTGCAGGATGAAGTGTAGGGCCATGTTGATGGCGTCGTCTACAGACCTGTTGGCTCTATATGCAAACTGCAGGGGGTCCAGGAGGGGGGCCGTGAGGGTCTTGAGATGGGAGAGAACTAGGCGCTCAAATGACTTCATGACCACAGATGTCAGAGCCACGGGTCTGTAGTCATTTAGTCCAGTGATCCTAGGTTTCTTGGGGACAGGGATTATGGTAGAGGACTTGAAGCAGGCAGGCACATGACATGCCTGCAGTGAGGAGTTGAAGATGCCATGAGTCCACAGAGGTGATGGGGGTGTCAGTCAGGATGATGGGGGGGAGTGGGGCTGTGTGCTTCCTGAAGTCCACAATAATCTCCACTGTCTTCTGGGCATTCAGCACCAGGTTGTTGTGGCTGCACCAAGACACCAGACGTTCAACCTCCCTCCTGTAGGCAGACTCGTCCCCGTCCGAGATGAGTCCAATAACGGTGGTGTCATCTGCAAACTTGATTAGCTTGACAGACTGGTGGGTGGTGGTGTCATCTGCAAACTTGATTAGCTTGACAGACTGGTGGGTGGAGGTGCAGCAGTTGGTGTACAGGGAGAAGAGCAGAGGAGAAAGAACACAGCCCTGAGGGGAGCCGGTGCTGATGGTCCGGGAGTCCGAGACATTCTTTCCCAGCCTCACATGCTGCTTCCTGTCCGTCAGGAAGTCAGTGATCCACCGGCAGATGGGATCAGGCACATTCATCTGGGAAAGCTTGTCTCGGAGATGGTCTGGAAGGATGGTGTTGAAGGCAGAGCTGAAGTCCACAAACAGGATCCTGGCGTAGGTTCCTGGGGAGTCCAGATGCTGCAGGATGAAGTGTAGGGCCATGTTGATGGCGTCGTCTACAGACCTGTTGGCTCTATATGCAAACTGCAGGGGGTCCAGGAGGGGGGCGTCCGAGATGAGTCCAATAACGGTGGTGTCATCTGCAAACTTGATTAGCTTGACAGACTGGTGGGTGGTGGTGTCATCTGCAAACTTGATTAGCTTGACAGACTGGTGGGTGGAGGTGCAGCAGTTGGTGTACAGGGAGAAGAGCAGAGGAGAAAGAACACAGCCCTGAGGGGAGCCGGTGCTGATGGTCCGGGAGTCCGAGACATTCTTTCCCAGCCTCACATGCTGCTTCCTGTCCGTCAGGAAGTCAGTGATCCACCGGCAGATGGGATCAGGCACATTCATCTGGGAAAGCTTGTCTCGGAGATGGTCTGGAAGGATGGTGTTGAAGGCAGAGCTGAAGTCCACAAACAGGATCCTGGCGTAGGTTCCTGGGGAGTCCAGATGCTGCAGGATGAAGTGTAGGGCCATGTTGATGGCGTCGTCTACAGACCTGTTGGCTCTATATGCAAACTGCAGGGGGTCCAGGAGGGGGGCCGTGAGGGTCTTGAGATGGGAGAGAACTAGGCGCTCAAATGACTTCATGACCACAGATGTCAGAGCCACGGGTCTGTAGTCATTTAGTCCAGTGATCCTAGGTTTCTTGGGGACAGGGATTATGGTAGAGGACTTGAAGCAGGCAGGCACATGACATGCCTGCAGTGAGGAGTTGAAGATGCCAGAAAACACTGGGGCCAGCTCGTTTGCACAGTGTCTGAGGGTGGCAGGAGACACATCGTCTGGGCCGGGAGCTTTCCGAGCATTCAGACTCTTAAACTGCTTCCTCACATCTGCTTCATGATTTACGGAGGATTTACGGAGGATAACTTCTTCAACGGGATAGAATAGGTGATAGAGAGAAGTAAGACAAAAGGGACAAGATAGGAGAGAGCAGAGAGGGAGCTAGAAGGGGGGCGCCTGGTCTGGCTTCCCACACCTCCCCGCCGGTTTAGGCTGTACGCTCTACCTCCCCACTGCGTTCCAGAAAAGGGAAGAAGAGTAGAGAGGAGAAGAGCGGAATATTTCTTTTCTCCTTAGCATTTACGGAGGATAACTTCTTCAACGGGATAGAATAGGTAATAGAGAGAAGTAAGACAAAAGGGACAAGATAGGAGAGAGCAGAGAGGGAGCTAGAAGGGGGGCGCCTGGTCTGGCTTCCCACACCTCCCCGCCGGTTTAGGCTGTACGCTCTACCTCCCCACTGCGTTCCAGAAAAGGGAAGAAGAGTAGAGAGGAGAAGAGCGGAATATTTCTTTTCTCTCATGGTTAGCTGTGCTTTTTGTACTTTTAGGTCATTATTTACATAAATTTACACACACACACACACACATACACTGCTGCTCACTGCCCTTTTGTCATGTAGGAGTCTTGGATTTAAACGTACAAAAAATCCCTTCATGGTCACTAAAATATGTTGGAAAGACTACAGCTTTTACATCATAATGTGTTGTTTTAACATACACATGATCAATTAATGTGCCCTTCTCCGTGGTGGGCTGTGTTACATGTTGAATGAATCCTTTGTCTGTGACAAACTTGCAAATACTTGAAGATTTTAGAACATTGTCATTAAAATCTCCCATTACTACTACTGTATTACTTTTTTTATCTAGCCAATCAAGTAACTTTCCTAGGTTTTGTTTAAACAGTGCCATGGTATAAGAAGGAGGCCGATAAATAACTGCTATTAAAATGTTCCATGTACAATAGTTGCAAAGTAAACATTCTAAATTGGCATCTGGTATAGCTATAATTTCAGATGTCAAACTGTCTGCAGTATACATGCCAACGCCACCATGCTGTTGGCTTTGTATTTCAATAAATGTTGGGTTACTTCTAGTGTAAGATGCACTTCGTGGATTATGCTGAAACCCATAACCGTCAATTTTTACAGTGTCTAATGAAGAATCGGCAGACATCCATGTCTCTGTAACAGCAATACAGTTAGGCTGCAAATGCTGTGTGCACAATACCAGATCAGCTACATGTAGAGTTAAATTCTGCACATTCATTAACACTACTGTGAAATCGTGTGTCTTAGTACATGCTGTATTTTCAGACAAAAATTGGGGCATTCTTTCGATTACATCCTTTACACCACCTTTAGAGTAAATAGCTTTTTCATTGAAATCTTGAATTATTAAACCTGACAAACTCCTAACACGACTTAAGGCAACATATGCCTGTCCTGGAGCAAACACATTTTTAAGAGACACTACTGCATCATCAACAGTAACTCCTTGTACCTTATGTACTGTACAAGCCCATGCAAGTTTCAGTGGAAACTGCCGCCGCAATCCACCTTTCTCAGTTACCTTTTCTTCTTCTGCTTCAATACCTGTAGAGCCTATTTCAAGTGCTGGGTAATACACACAGTTTTTCCTCCTTTGTGCACCTATATGATTGTCATCGAATTTTACGTAAATGGTTTTGGGAAGCTTCTTGTCCTCAGTAAGATAAACTATGTGTGTTACCGTACCACATACACCATTAACAAGACCATCCATTACATCTACATTTTTACACAACATTACGCGGGCACCTTTCCCCAAGAGAAGCTTTTCATTCAAACATGTGTTATATGTTTTGGCATGATGTCCAGTTTTTAACTCCAGTTTCCCTGTTTTCCTACTATTGACAAAATCCTGAGCAGGTATCTCAACATAATCAGGACACATCTTAAACAACTGCTGCATATTATGCTCATTTACTTGTTTGTTTGTTGGAAAAATGTGTAAAGCTGAGCTAACTTCACCAGTTTCACAATGCTTTAAGCTTTTAATGTCCTTTTCTAATAATGGAGCCCCTTTAATGTGAGTTCTTAACCTGTTTAATAATTCTGCAAACCCAACATCGCTCTGCCTTACTATTTTATTTAGTTCAACAACCCTAAATAGACTAGACCACAAGTTCATACCAACATCCTCAACATACAGGGGTTTTCCTTTTACTGGAGGCAACTGAAAAAAGTCTCCAACAGTAATAACACTAACATTTCCAAAAGGCGAAAAATCTCCAATTTGTTTAATCTGTCTTAATCTACCATGGATGTAAGCCATTAGTCTCTGATCAACCATGGAGATTTCATCAATTATCAGGATCTGCAGATCACAATATTTAGCACGTAGGCAATTTAACTTTTCCTCACCCAGAGGGGTGTAAGGTAAGCGGACATCTTTACCAATGCTAAATGTGTTGTGGATTGTTGTTGCATGTAAGTTATATGCAGCAATCCCAGTAGGCGCAGTTAATAAAACACAAACATTTTCAGGATGACGACACATTGGTGACAATAACCTTGCTGCTTCATAGTGAATTGCTTTAATCAAATGGCTTTTCCCTGTTCCTGCACCTCCAGTAATAAATACATGCAATGGATCTGGGTTTTTGCCTACTGTCTTATCCAAGCACCACTGCCTAATCTGATAAAAGACTGAAAGCTGTGTCTCATTTAGAGATCTAATTAAAGCCAAACCGTCTCTTCTGGGCATAATGTCATTTCTCTTTTCTAAATGTGAAACCTGTTGGCTGCACACAGCTAAATCTGGAATATTCTCATTGTCTTCTTCCCCTATTTGCTCTTTATCTTTCCATTCCTGCTCACACTCTAAACGCTCCAACTCCTGTTCTGGACAAAGCTCACACCAGGCATCTTCTGTTACACCATCCAAATCAATTGTATTTTGAACATTATCCAGTTTATCTGCGTTTATTTCAAACTTACGTCTATTTGCATCAACAACTGATTTCACTGAATGCAGAAATCCATCGCTAAACTTCACAACACCATTCTTGTAAAACTGTTCAAATGTTGTATAGTTTGAAGGCTTTAGTTCCTGATCTACACGATATGGCAAAAACAACTGCATAATACTCTGATAAAACAATTCAGTATTTTTAGTCTCTGAAAATCGTGCATAACGAACAACTGCAGGTTGTGACCGTGTTCTCTTAGTAACAAAACCACATCTATTGTTCAACTGTATTGGCTTAGTGGATTTTTCATTTTTACTCAAAACACGATATTCGGAGGCAAATGTGGCCATACACATATCATTAAAATCACTGCTTTTTGGTCTATTTGTATACCGGTCTACAATACTAGTCATCCACATGTCCTCTGCTGTTAAATCCTGTGATGTTGCTTTTTGTCTTAACACTTTTAAGGGCAAACTCATTTTAACTACATTGTCCCCTGTTGGCACAAACACAACTTTCCTAGAACATTCTTTTAGATGCATATTTGTTAGCCTATACACAGCCTCCTGAGCACTAACATCTCTGTTATGAAGGTATACGCTGCCTAATGACTTCAAAGCCTCCCTTGCACTAACATTTCCATCTTTATATGCTTCCTTCTGAGCATTACCTAACAACAAACCCATCTCTTTTTCAGATTTTGACATGTAAGAAATTATGTAAACACAGCAGGCATAAGCATCAATTACAAATTGAATATCCAAATTAGCATTGTAACATTTCAACAGTGGCTTACTGTATTGATTTATCCAAACCTCGTTTACCTGCCTTTTCAACACAACATGTGTATTTCGACTAAAGCATTTGTATGCCTCCTCAAAAGTTGCCTGATTCATACCTAAACTCTGAAACAAATGCTCCACACTTTCAAAACTCCTACTCTCATCTGAAAGAGCTTTCTTGATTGTTGTTAAGATATCACTTGCCTGCTTTCTTCTCATCTTAAAAGAGTCTTGCTGACGCTGACTTTCACAGGCACATTGTTGTAAATCATCTTCTCTCTTATCCACTTGACACTTGCATATTTGCTCGGAAATATCACTTTTCCTATGACATATAAATGTTCGACTGGATGGTGGCCTGGGAAAATTAAACCGGCAAACTGTGTTTTTTTTTTTGCAAGTTTTAGAATGCCGCTTTGAATGCTGTTGTACAGATGAGACAATGTCCAATAAAGTCTCATCTTGTGAAGGCAATTCACAAGTTACATATTCATCAATAAACTGAATCACCTCTTCATCTGTATTTTTATCAATCTGTGGAGCATTCTCAATCCAAAACAGACAGTGCACATGAGGTGAACCTCGCTGTTGAAATTCCACTCTGTAAAAGTAATCCTTAATTTTACCAATCGGATGCAATGGAGACATGAGTACCTCCTTCAAAAAACAATGCCACCGAAAGTCAAACATCCTTGCTGCAGTCACAGGATTTCGACGCAGCAGATCACACCTGTCTGCCCACTCTAACTGTTCAACTGTTTCTGTTCTACCTTGCTGTTTCAAAATACTATAAAGAAGATTTGTCCATCGCATGTCAGCTGACGAAAATGAACAAAACCAAGTGGGTATACCAAGCTGACGAACACAAGCTAAGAGGTCACGCTGTGCTGCCTGCCAAAAAGCTGGAGTACCTCTAATAGGTTTAAGAAAACGGTACCCATCATCAAACTCCAACAACTTCTTCAAAGACTCTTCATCTTTCAACAACTCATGGCTAACATTCTGATATGTACAATCACCTTTTCCTTTTCGCAATGCTATTGACACATTAGAGATAACCTGTTCAATCTCAGACATATACTGAGCAAAAAAGATATATTCAACATTTTGTGCAAACCTGCCATCAGCATGTAAAATCCGGTTATTAAAATAACGGGACAGTGTCAAACGCTTCTCTCTGTTTTCATGATATGTATTCACCCCCTTTGGAAACAACACTGGGAAACATTTGGCTTCATTTGCATGATCAGAAAGTAATTTTACAGGATTATTCCCTTCTGCTGGAGCTAGATTCAATATGTTAGTAAAATATTGATCTAGTGCTTCCTGACCAATATCAACAGGCATGAGACATGTGTCCTGAAACATACAGTGCTGCTGTCTGTCATGTAAAAGCTCGTCATCAACATTTGAAGATATAAGACCGCTTACTGCATTTTTATCACTCTCCTCTTCCACAGCTTCCTCTTGATGCATACAAAATTGATTTTGCCAACTTTCATTGAATTCTACATCTTTATAATGCACATTTGACTCTTTTAAATATTGTAAAGCCTGTCTTATGTGGATAGTGTCAACAAACTGGTATTGATAGTGGCCTTTGTAAGTTAACTTGCGCTTTAGCTTTACTGGTAATAAAGATCCTTCCATGCTAGAACGGGGTAAGACATTGGTGGTTTCCACAATGTTTGCTGGTACACATGTCACTGGTCCATGTACTCCATTTTGTCCACCCTTAGGTAAGGCTAGCATTTTCATAAATGGTATATGTAAAGCTATTAAATGTTGTTCTAAGCTATTTAAACATGCCAATTCAGGTGGAATGGGATGAACTTCTAAATGGTTTTTTACAGATTCTGGAGGAACTTCATTTTTATTAATTTTATAATGGCATGTATAACAGATCCATAGTTTAGCTTTAACTGTTTCCAACCAGTGACATGGATTTGTACAATCTTTATTACATTTGTGTAAATAGTCTTCAGTTAAACATTTTTCTGCAATCAGTGCTGCAGTTTTAGTTTTGTTATAATAGTTTTTTTTACAATGTAACACCTGATGTCTAAATAACAACCTATGGCAGACACAGCAAACAAAATCTGGTCCATCTTTTATTTTATCTAAAAAATTTGTCATCACAAAATCAAACTGCTCTCCCTTTTCTTTCCTTTGCTGCCTTTTCAAGCTGACACCAGCAATAGCACGCCTTTTATATTCTAGATTTCCATGATACTTTTTAAAACTTACTGCTTTTAAATTTTGCCTATGCAGCTCATTTAATTTGTATTTCCTTATATTGATTTCTTTTAGCTTTTCTTTATGAGATATATTTTGCTCATATTTCCTGATGCTCATTTCTTTAACCTTTTCTTTATGAGATATATTTTGCTCATATTTCCTGATGCTCATTTCTTTAACCTTTTCTTTATGAGATACATTTTGCTTGTATTTTCTGATGCTCATTTCTTTAACCTTTTCTTTATGAGATACATTTTGCTTGTATTTTCTGATGCTCATTTCTTTAACCTTTTCTTTATGAGATACATTTTGCTTGTATTTCCTGATGCTCATTTCTTTAACCTTTTCTTTATGAGATACATTTTGCTTGTATTTTCCGATGCTCATTTCTTTAACCTTTTCTTTATGAGATACATTTTGCTTGTATTTTCTGATGCTCATTTCTTTAACCTTTTCTTTATGAGATACATTTTGCTTGTATTTTCTGATGCTCATTTCTTTAACCTTTTCTTTATGAGATACATTTTGCTTGTATTTCCTGATGCTTATTTCTTTAACCTTTTCTTTATGAGATACATTTTGCTTGTATTTTCTGATGCTCATTTCTTTAACGTTTTCTTTATGAGATACATTTTGCTTGTATTTCCCGATGCTCATTTCTTTAACCTTTTCTTTATGAGATACATTTTGCTTGTATTTTCTGATGCTCATTTCTTTAACCTTTTCTTTATGAGATACATTTTGCTTGTATTTTCTGATGCTCATTTCTTTAACCTTTTCTTTATGAGATACATTTTGCTTGTATTTCCTGATGCTCATTTCTTTAACCTTTTCTTTATGAGATACATTTTGCTTGTATTTCCTGATGCTCATTTCTTTAACCTTTTCTTTATGAGATACATTTTGCTTGTATTTCCAGGTGCTTATTTCTTTTACCTTTTGCCTATGCAACAAATCTTTTTGATATTTTTTTATGCTCCTTGCCTTCACCTTTTCCTTATGTAATGCATTTACTTGGTATGCAATTTGTTTTTTAAAATACTTTTTCTTTTTTGAATGCTTAGAAACCATATGTTTAGTTGATGAACTACATATATTTAATGTATCCTTCATTGCTTCTTTTGTTTTTCCTCTACACATGTGCTGTGGTGTAGATAAATTAGTCGCTCTGCATAAACCAAAACAACCCTCCTTATTAAAATGTTGCACACAAATTACTGGCACAAAATGACTATTTCCACATTTCAAGTATATCCCTTCATTTGTGGTATCTGTACTTGTGCAGCTATACTTGTGCCATTTATCTCCATTAAACATAAATATGTCCAATCCAAAAGCATTTGCTGCAGCCTGAAATTCTGTGTCAGTAGCAGGATTCCCAACATACTTCATTTGTGACTTTGAAATATACTCAGATATTGAAACATAATCTTTTACCACGAACTTCATGTGCTCTTCACCATTGTTTTCCATATACTTCAAAACAGCAAGCCTTATTTTTCTATGACTTTTCTCAGAACCACTGATTACTTCAGATAAAGCCCTAAAGAAACTATTGCTGTCCTCTATAACCTTATTTGTTTTACAAACAACACCTAAATGACCATAAACAGTGTGAACTTTGTTATCCTGCTTCTGAAAGTCAACATTAAATTTATAGCATAAACTTTGTGCAACTCCATTGGAAATGGGACTGAAGCTAAACTGACTTGCGTCATTCAAAACCTCACCATCAGCATGTGTATCTAACACTACTTCATCTGCACAAAATGTGTGATCCTGTGTTTTGTCAAAAAAAAAACTATCCTTACTCTTTAACCTAGTGCTGTATCCTTTGATAACAGATGCACTGATTTTGCAGTAGCCATAACAGGTCTGCAGTTGAGGCTTATGAACACAGACCACTGTCTCATAATGATTCCCATGACGATTTTCTAAATAGATTCCCTTTTCTGACAAAAGCTTGCCATTACAGCCGTATTTTAGCCAACGCTCATCATGAAATGTAAATACATCAACTCCTAAACAATTAGCAGTTGCTTGGATTTCAACTTCTGTAGCCCAGCTGTTAACATTTCTCATTTTAGATTTCTGAATGTAGTCTGCAACTGTTGAATACTCTGATCTTAAAATATTTCTATATATTGCAGCATTCCTCTCCAACTCTTTCACAATGGCAAGTCTTATCTTGCGATGGTGCTTTTGTGTGCCAGTCACAACCTGAGAAATAGCTCTGAAGAAACAGTTCCCATCAGCCACTATACTTTCATTTTTGCATGGAACACCTAACAAACCAACACATGTAGACGCTGGTACACTAATTTTTTCAAACTCCACATTTAACTGTGTGCACAAAGCCTGACAAACCCACTCAGAAATGGGACTAAACACCAGCTTGTTGTTTGTCACTTCACTAACAAATTCAACATCTGAATTCACCTGAGACACATCATACTGTTTTAACTTCTTAGCTTCACTGTGACCCACTGAAATCTTGCGCTTTCTTGTTGCATCATTACATAATAACCCCAAATTATACTCAGAACAACTCAAGGTCTTTCCAGACGTTTTGCAACTCTCTGCCTCTATTAAAGACTCCACGATGATAACATCATTGATGTTTGGTTCATTCTGGATTGAATCACAACTTGATTCTGGTGTAAAGGTTTTGCACGTTTTTTCACAACTGTCTTTGGGTGTGGCACTATCAGACACCATAAGGTACCTAACATAAACACCAGCTACCTCAAAAGGCTTTTGCTTCTGACTCAGGCCCGTTGCCAGCTGGCAGATGTGTCTGACCACATCTTCAAGTGACCTGAAGCACAAAACAACACTTCTTCCCTGCTCACTGACCAAACCCACAGCACTGCGTGCATGAGAATCAACTAGTGCATATTGTCCATTCTCAGAAATGACTGCACATGTACTGCCACACAATGTCAGAAGACATGTATTATACATGGCACAGATCTTTTGCAGCCCAGTCTGCAGGGTAGTGTAGACACCATTCTCAATGAGTTCCCCTTCAAGCACATCAACATCCCCACTGACAAAATCTCCATACTCAAACTCAAAGTTTTGCCCATCAATACAATACTTTTTAGGCAAATCAGGGACACACAACACACTGGATGAGTTGCTTATCATGTTGCAGTCTCTCAAATTGGTGTACAAAAGGTCACCTAAAACTACAACTCTGTCAAGAACTTTTGTCTCCCATGAAAAGACGCTATCAACTTTATGTTTTGCCAGGCTAACCAGACCTATAGCCATACACTGAACTCCTCCATATTTAAATCGATCATCAGCCTGGTGAAATGATCCTCTCACACTCTTTATAATGCAACAGCTATCCTCTGTTCCAACTCCCGTGACAGCATTAACAGTTTCAAGGTTGACAGAAGTGTTATCAACTTTAGCTGTAAGATTCGTGTCAACATCCCTGTCCACAAACACTGCACTGCTCTCCACGTCAACATCAACTTGACCTGCCTGCACAGAAATGCTGCTAACAGCATACCATTGTGCATCTAAAGACGTCTGTAAATTTCTGATGTGAAGCATCAGGTCGTCAAGGCATGTGTTAAAAACAGCCACAGCTGTGCCAATCTCAGATGCCAGCCCAGCTGCATTACGTGTGCCACAATCAACAACAACAAAATAATTCTTGTGATGAATGATGACACTAACTGCAGTGTGAAGATCCAACAGACACATGCCATCCCTCAACAGATGTTCCTGCAGCTTTTCATACAACACAGCCTCCCCTTCCGACAGCCCAAAATCTATGTAAACTGGCGGGCCAATATCAACTTTCCATTTTTGGCCAAACACAGTGTGCTGTCCAATCAGCCTGCAAACGCTATGCTTGCTGCCAATGTCCTGTCTTGCCTTAGCTATATACCTAACTAATTGGCACCCCTCTACACATATATCATCAACATCCTCCGGTTTCCATGTACACACTGGAGCTATCATATGCTTGATTGCAGCCACAACACTGCAGGCAATTAAGGCATTCACATCTGAAGTGGATGGTGCACATTGAACAGCAGTCCCAGCAACAATGGATGCTTGCAACTTCTCTGCACAAATGCAAACATTTGGGTTAGCATTGGACTTACCAGAGGTGATTCTTGGTGTGCGCCGCATGCGAAAACCCTTTTTTCTTGGCATCTACAATAAAAAGAGAAAAAAAATATATTAAACAAACATCCACACTCCAGCTCACATGTTAGTTTGCTCCAAGCATTTACACAAAGGTCAGTGTTTTGTAGTAGCTAATATGTCATTCTTCATAACAGAATTGTTGATATAGGTTACAAGCAAGTCTGGCGCTGAACAGAAATTGTCGCGCTATGCGCCTGTGTTTATTGTGCATAAATACTGAATTGTCCTGACACAATATTGCGTTTCGTTTCTTTTATTACCATGGTACATTAACAAAAACATATACTTTTATTCACAGGATAAAACTTTTTTTTTGTATCACTAATTGCCCAGTACGATTACAGCATACAATATTATTGTCACTGCTACATTTCTGTAATGAACCAGAAAATATTTCCACTACTAATTAATTACCGTTGAGCTTAAAGGTCCTATTAATAAATGGTTAACGAATGTGTATTTATGAAGACGATTTGTGAGACTGGTAAACTTATGATAGGTACGATGGTCTTTCATTCTACACGGTGCATTTCAAGGTCCTGTACCCATCTGTCGGTAAACTAGACCTGGGCTTGTTAAAGTGACCTGAAGTTACTAAAAACTTCATGAGTGTATGCACTCACTCCAAGAACCGTATGATTATCAATTTGAGCGTGGTGAAAGTTGGGCTCTCGCTAACTCTTTTGTCCACTCTGTGTGCTCGTAAGGGTCTAACCCTTTCACTCTTTTGATTTTTTTCCTCGTATCTTTTCTTTGACTTTTCATCAAGTTTGTCTTTGTACGGAGCGGTATTGTTCTCCTTCGTTTTTGTACATACCTCTTTTGGGGGGCAAAGTAAAAGCAAGAAGGTATTAGAACCGGAGAATGAACGTTTTGCGGTGCTGCAAATGCTTGCATTTGATGCATTGCTTTAATTGTTTTGCCACTAGTGCCCGGCATGCAATGCATGAAAGTCATGTGGTCTGTCAATCTCTATTATGACTACGAACACTAAAGTAAGGGGGTGGAACATGACCTTCCAGTCATGTTCAAATCAAACCTGACCATTTTAAAACTTAAGACACTCATAAATATTGTCATTTACATTTGATTGCCTAAAGGCTTTATGAGATTCTCCACACTATTAACTTATACAAGTGATGTGGGGGGGGGGTGAGTGCATTGAGATTAGAATCTCACCCCCCCTACCATTGACTGAACAAACGACTGAATAGCCCACTGAACGACTACTTAACGACCCACTGAACAATACTGGAGAACATTTTTTAAACCTTCTCTTTCCACTTTTTGCTCTTAACAGGAAGCATCAAAAAACGTCAAAAAACCCTTGTTAAAACCTCAAGCATGTAAGGCTATAGTCAGCATTTTTAATAACTTACCTTGGTTCACACCAAATCCAGCTGTTCTGCTGAAAGTTCACAGCAAGCCTTCTGAAGTATCTGTACGTGATGTCCCTTAGGAAGTTTGATCTCCTAATACAAAAAAGATATTGTACAATTAAACATTATTGACATAAGATCAGAAAAAGGTCATTTTCAGACTGAAACAGAAATAAAGAAACCTTAACCCTAGCAATTAAAATTGTGACAAAGACAAAACCCCACCCATAAATGGCATGGTTTTTTTAATGACCAGTTATGCTCAGGTTAAAATCTATACCTGTGCACCTACCAAAAATAATTAAACATCAGATTCACAAGGCTAAAATAAATGTGAGACAATAACCAAATTTTCTCAATACCTGCATAATTAGCATGATGCAAATTTAACAACTCACAATGAACGCACAACAAATCACAGCTATGTGAAAAATTACAATTATCCTCTTACGCTCTATAGCCACCAGTACTGTGGCTCAAGAGTTATGTAAAAACCTCCATGTATCACACCTTTCATGCAAATATCACGTAGTATCCACAGAAGCCTTATAATTTTAGCTAAATGGTCATATAAACCATTTCTAAAACTATCAAAGACAGCAGAAACAAGCATGATTGAAATAGCAGTTACTAAACTGCTTAAAATCTGCTAAACACACATAAACCAGCCAAAAATGTTTCACACTTCATGTATTTCATTATATTCATGTTGTGCTTTACTTGTAATAAGAAATCAGTGGCTAATTACCCGGCCTAGCTTTCACAGATTTCAGTCTTTCAAAAAAGACCACAAAATGGCTTAATGGCCCAAATTCACTAAAACAGAAAACCAAACCAAAGACTTTTCACCGGTAACCCTCCCACAAACAATAAAAAAATAACTTAAATACAAAGTAAATTCTGTTACTGAAATTTAAAATGTGGTTTTACACCAAAAATAAAATTCAATTTACAACAAATAAAACTTACCAAGAATTGCACAAGGGCAGGGTTTTTCAAAAATAATCTCTTGTGATGTTTGTTATAGTGGTCTAAAATAATGTCCTCGAATCCTCAGAATGTTAAAATCCAAAGCTCTCCTCTTCTCGTTTGCTAAAAGCAAAGTGGCTTACAAACCAGTGGCACAGGTATTTATTGAAATCATGAGGGACATTCAAAAAACTTCAAATGATCCAATCACAGAAGCCAACAGGGGAGGGACTGTCACAAAGTAACCAGTGAAGTTACAATGCAATAAACAGTACTCAACACCTTTTTTCCCTTGAGTAGTTAAAACCTTTATTCAGCAGTACACTAATTTTCATAGCTGTTGTCCACACCCTTGGCTTTGCCAAAAGACACAATTCAATCTTTTGTCTCAGTCTAACCTTTTCAACAGTGTCACTTGCCCCCCCCCCCCCCCCCCTTGCTTGCCCTTCACACATGAAAACAAAAGACATCAGTTGATAGTCTCTGCCACTGACTGTCTCACCACACCTAATTCTGAATTAACAATTACCCAAAGTGACCTATCACTTTGGGTCACTTTAGGTCACAGTCCCAGTGGCTGACCGAATGGAGAATGTGTGGAGGGAGGGTGAAACTACATACACTGACATTAGACACAAACTTACAAAGTAAAACGGTAAACATGGAGATTAGGCATGACATGAACTAAACATAACCACGCAGACTTGACACATGAACTAGGGACACTGAGTACAGGGGGAGATGACACAAACAACTAAGAAACAGGACTAAACAGCAATCTAGAAATTAACTTGGTGAACTAAGCTAAGGCACAAATGAATACAAAAGATACAAAAAACTCAAACACTGGGTCACTCGACCCAGGACCATGACAGCATATAAAAGTAAGAAAGCTTAGCAAGTACCTGATGCTGTCAAATCATAAGAAATTAGCAGAAATATCGTAAAACCAAAACAGTCAAATGAAAAAGCTGCATAAGCCAAAGTTCCTTCAGAAGTACAGTATCAGAGAATGGTGAAAGTAAGGGGGTGGAACATGACCTTCCAGTCATGTTCAAATCAAACCTGACCATTTTAAAACTTAAGACACTCATAAATATTGTCATTTACATTTGATTGCCTAAAGGCTTTATGAGATTCTCCACACTATTAACTTATACAAGTGATGTGGGGGGGGGGGGTGAGTGCATTGAGATTAGAATCTCACCCCCCCTACCATTGACTGAACAAACGACTGAATAGCCCACTGAACGACTACTTAACAACCCACTGAACAATACTGGAGAACATTTTTTAAACCTTCTCTTTCCACTTTTTGCTCTTAACAGGAAGCATCAAAAAACGTCAAAAAACCCTTGTTAAAACCTCAAGCATGTAAGGCTATAGTCAGCATTTTTAATAACTTACCTTGGTTCACACCAAATCCAGCTGTTCTGCTGAAAGTTCACAGCAAGCCTTCTGAAGTATCTGTACGTGATGTCCCTTAGGAAGTTTGATCTCCTAATACAAAAAAGATATTGTACAATTAAACATTATTGACATAAGATCAGAAAAAGGTCATTTTCAGACTGAAACAGAAATAAAGAAACCTTAACCCTAGCAATTAAAATTGTGACAAAGACAAAACCCCACCCATAAATGGCATGGTTTTTTTAATGACCAGTTATGCTCAGGTTAAAATCTATACCTGTGCACCTACCAAAAATAATTAAACATCAGATTCACAAGGCTAAAATAAATGTGAGACAATAACCAAATTTTCTCAATACCTGCATAATTAGCATGATGCAAATTTAACAACTCACAATGAACGCACAACAAATCACAGCTATGTGAAAAATTACAATTATCCTCTTACGCTCTATAGCCACCAGTACTGTGGCTCAAGAGTTATGCAAAAACCTCCATGTATCACACCTTTCATGCAAATATCACGTAGTATCCACAGAAGCCTTATAATTTTAGCTAAATGGTCATATAAACCATTTCTAAAACTACCAAAGACAGCAGAAACAAGCATGATTGAAATAGCAGTTACTAAACTGCTTAAAATCTGCTAAACACACATAAACCAGCCAAAAATGTTCCACACTTCATGTATTTCATTATATTCATGTTGTGCTTTACTTGTAATAAGAAATCAGTGGCTAATTACCCGGCCTAGCTTTCACAGATTTCAGTCTTTCAAAAAAGACCACAAAATGGCTTAATGGCCCAAATTCACTAAAACAGAAAACCAAACCAAAGACTTTTCACCGGTAACCCTCCCACAAACAATAAAAAAATAACTTAAATACAAAGTAAATTCTGTTACTGAAATTTAAAATGTGGTTTTACACCAAAAATAAAATTCAATTTACAACAAATAAAACTTACCAAGAATTGCACAAGGGCAGGGTTTTTCAAAAATAATCTCTTGTGATGTTTGTTATAGTGGTCTAAAATAATGTCCTCGAATCCTCAGAATGTTAAAATCCAAAGCTCTCCTCTTCTCGTTTGCTAAAAGCAAAGTGGCTTACAAACCAGTGGCACAGGTATTTATTGAAATCATGAGGGACATTCAAAAAACTTCAAATGATCCAATCACAGAAGCCAACAGGGGAGGGACTGTCACAAAGTAACCAGTGAAGTTACAATGCAATAAACAGTACTCAACACCTTTTTTCCCTTGAGTAGTTAAAACCTTTATTCAGCAGTACACTAATTTCCATAGCTGTTGTCCACACCCTTGGCCTTGCCAAAAGACACAATCCAATCTTTTGTCTCAGACTCAGTCTCACCTTCGTTTCACAGCCTTACAACTTATTCATTTCAACAGTGTGACCTCAAGTTTGCCCCCCCCCCCCCCCCGCTTCCCCTTCACACATGAAAACAAAAGACAGCCATTGATAGTCTCTACCACTAACTGTCTCACCACACCTATTTCTGAATTAAAAATTACCCAAAGTGACCTAAAACATGCCACTTTGGGTCAAATGTGAAAAAATATATTAATCTAAGAAAACTTAGCATTATTATAAAACATCTGTCACAAGTCTTCGTCTGTCTGAGTGGTGGCCTCTGTCACATCTGAACAAAACAAAAACAAATAATATTTTTTGACAGTTAGTATTTATAAACAACTTTAACAAATATACATGGGTAAAACAGACATTTGCATATATCTAATCCTTATAAAATCACAAATGAAGAAAACAAAACATGATACTAATCATGGATTTAATATTTTCTCCAAATGATTTATCATAAACTAAAATAAATAATTCGCATTCATGTTTATTTGTATGTAGACAGTCGTTCAATAGTAATTCATAGAGTATTTTTTCTAAGTCCCATTTCTTAAAATAAGACACTGAAGCCAACATTCACTGTTTATACCATCCAAACAATACATTAAGACTTACCATCACGTGCGAATGTAATCGAAGCTTGCAATGCATCCAGCTCCTGGGCAGTGTTATTCAGCATTTCTTTTTCAGCATCCAGCTGTTCTTTTAAAACAGAAATCTTTCTTTCGGCTGCACGCCTGAGCCGCACCTGCCGAACCAAGAGGTCCATTGCCTTGGCATGAAGTTGCAAGCACCTTGTATATAGATCCTCTCTGCTGACCCCTGGGTCCAAGCAGGCATACTGAAATTACAAAATATTTTGGATCATAACAAAATTAGAAAACAGTTATTCGCTTCAATCTATGCTGCCGCTACAATGTAATGTTTGTAGTGCCAGATCACAACAACAGCTGTATAAAAGTCTCAGCTTAACCTTGTGCCATCCTTTAAAAAACTTACGTTGATCACCCTGGGGACCCAAAAAGGCCCCAGTATGGCACAAGGGTTAACAGTGACTTATATGAAAGAGCAAACAAACAAACAAACAAACACAAGAAACACTAAACACAGCATCCTGCCCAGCTCTGTAACAGGTAATGTAGCGTAAAAACAAATTTTTCTACACTATAAATAAAATTTAAGAAATATTTGTTACTTACAGTTGATAGTTGAAATTCTTGACGCAATGATTCAACTTCAGGATCATTAATCCCAGCAAACTTCGTTGGGGAAGCATATGCCATTCTCTATTTATGATAAAGTATGAGGTTAATTAGTTACATTTTACACAACATTCAAACAATATACAAACATGAGAGCATCAAAGAGACTTTACTTACACATAAACATGTAGTTAGTTCACAATAATGATCAGTAATGCAATTACATTCATTCAAAAAACACAAAACATATATATAAATGGTAAATGGCCTGTATTTCTATATCGCTTTACTAGTCCCTAAGGACCCCAAAGCGCTTTACACATCCAGAATGAAGGTGTAAATTAGTCAATGTATGACATTAAGATAATGCTCACCAACTCTTGCTGTCTGCTGCTCAAATTTGCTTAAAGAAAAGGATTGAACGCACAACAAATCACAGCTATGTGAAAAATTACAATTATCCTCTTACGCTCTATAGCCACCAGTACTGTGGCTCAAGAGTTATGCAAAAACCTCCATGCAAATATCACGTAGTATCCACAGAAGCCTTATAATTTTAGCTAAATGGTCATATAAACCATTTCTAAAACTACCAAAGACAGCAGAAACAAGCATGATTGAAATAGCAGTTACTAAACTGCTTAAAATCTGCTAAACACACATAAACCAGCCAAAAATGTTCCACACTTCATGTATTTCATTATATTCATGTTGTGCTTTACTTGTAATAAGAAATCAGTGGCTAATTACCCGGCCTAGCTTTCACAGATTTCAGTCTTTCAAAAAAGACCACAAAATGGCTTAATGGCCCAAATTCACTAAAACAGAAAACCAAACCAAAGACTTTTCACCGGTACCCCTCCCACAAACAATAAAAAAATAACTTAAATACAAAGTAAATTCTGTTACTGAAATTTAAAATGTGGTTTTACACCAAAAATAAAATTCAATTTACAACAAATAAAACTTACCAAGAATTGCACAAGGGCAGGGTTTTTCAAAAATAATCTCTTGTGATGTTTGTTATAGTGGTCTAAAATAATGTCCTCGAATCCTCAGAATGTTAAAATCCAAAGCTCTCCTCTTCTCGTTTGCTAAAAGCAAAGTGGCTTAAAAACCAGTGGCACAGGTATTTATTGAAATCATGAGGGACATTCAAAAAACTTCAAATGATCTTTTGTCTCAGTCTAACCTTTTCAACAGTGTCACTTGCCCCCCCCCCCCCCCCCCCCGTTCAGGGAAACGGGGTTGTCATGGTGGCACGTGGAGTTTCAATCACTCGCCAAAAAGCAGTAATCTGCTGTCACTCAAAATCAAAATGTCCAATATGTCCCAAAGGTCGCAGGCGTGATGAGACTCGAGCTCGGAAATGTTTGTTATGCCATTTGTCAGTAATGGTTAGAGTGCCACCTAGTGGAACGACTATAATCATGATTGAATGAGATGAAATGTTAGCTGGTGGTTGAATGCATGAATTCCATCAATGTGACATGAGATCGGAGGTGCTGGTTGTAGGTGTTGGGCGTAGCTCGACGCGATGGGGTGCGAGGGCCCTCATAACGCTGCTTGCAGCTTTAATTATTATTATTATTAGGGCCCGAGCACCGAGAGTGCGAAGGCCCTATTGTATCTGCTCCGTTTCTTATTATTATTATTATTATTATTATTATTATTATTAGGGCCCGAGCACTGAGAGTGCGAAGGCCCTATTGTATCTGCTCCGTTTCTTATTATTATTATTATTATTATTATTCAGGCAAAACAAGGGCCTTTTTGAGGGCCTAAACATGCTCAAAAACTCATGAAATTTTGCACACATGCCAGGTCTGGTGAAAAATTTTGTATTTTAATGGTTTTACTTATGAGCACTGGGAAATGGCTCTAGAGCGCCACCTATGCCTTGTTAAATGCAGCCCTACGACCACATAGTTTGAGCTACATGTATGAAATTTGGCACACATGTGTATCATGACGAGCCGAACAAAAAAGTCAGTGGGCCCATTGACGCAAACCCAACAGGAAGTCCGCAATTTAGAAGTGAAGGTGACATTTTGGCTCTAATTTTGTCGTTTCCATGCCTCGAACTTTAACGAACTCCTCCTTGGAAATTGGTCGTATAAGCTTCATATTTGGTCAGTGCCAACTACACCCTTGTGCCATGTTAAATTGCGGAGCTTTTGAGTTTTCACAATACCATGAGGCCGTGGCGCCACGGCGAATTTCGATGACTCGCCATGAAAATCTTATTGCCTCTCATTCTGTCATACATTGTCCGATCTGGACCAAAGAGCACACATATGATAAGGCTCCAGCCCTGAACATATTTCAACTGCCATATTTGACGTCAGCGACAGCGCCACCTAGTGGGAACAGGAAATGTCATGTTTTACACTTTGGGGTACAGTATTGTGATGGGTGACATCTGCAGCCTCAAATTTCTCCAGGAAAGGCGTAAGGAGTTGGTCTTGGGGTACAGTGAAAACTGTGACTTTTCACAAAAGGGTGTGACCTCAGCAGCATGGCGAACTTTGATATCTCGCCATGAAGAAACAAATTAGTATAACTCCATGAAATCCAGTCTGATTATTACCAGACTTTACAGGCATGATATCAGACCCGCCCTGAACAGATTGATGTGCCCATTGTCAGGAATATGAAGAGCGCCACCTAGTGGGAACAGGAAATGTCATGTCTTACACTTTGTTGTACTGATTTTCACAGGTTCATTGTGGATACCTCAAAAGCGGTGAATGTCACCGTCAGTCCTTCATGATGCTGCAGTGCGAAAATTGTGACTTTATACTGAACGGTGCACCCTGGTGGCAACGCTGTTCACCATGAAAAATGAAGTGGTTTTTGAGGGGCTTGGAAAGTTTAAAAAGTCTTGAAATTTGGCCCACACCTCCAATGTGCTTAAGGCTTTGTTGTTATGTGATCATTTTCATTGAATATCCCAAAATGGCTCCACAGCGCCCCCTACAAAATTTCAAAACCACAGCCCCAGCTCTGTGTTTTATGTATGAGTCTGAAACCTGGTAAGCTTATAGGAGATATCAAGATGTACAAAAAAGTCTCTTGGAGCAATATCCCAAATCCAACAGGAAGTCAGCCATTTTAAAATTAATGTGCAATTTTGGCAACATTTTCCCCTCTTTCCAGGCACCGTTCTTTGACGAACTCCTCCAAGGGATTTGATCATATTGAACCAATCTCCAGTGTGTGGAATCTAAAGACCTTTGTGATGTTAAATTGCGAAGCTTTTTACGTTCAGGGAAACGGGGTTGTCATGGCGGCACGTGGAGTTTCAATCACTCGCCAAAAAGCAGTAATCTGCTGTCACTCAAAATCAAAATGTCCAAACTCTCCCAAAGGTCGCAGGCGTGATGAGACTCGAGCTAGGAAATGTTTGTTATGCCATTTGTCAGTAATGGTTAGAGCGCCACCTAGTGGGACGACTATAATGATGATTGAATGAGATGAAATGTTAGCTGGTGGTTAAATGCATGAATTCCATCAATGTGACATCAGATCGGAGGTGCTGGTTGTAGGTGTTGGGCGTGGCTCGACGCGATGGGGTGCGAGGGCCCTCATAACGCTGCTTGCAGCTTTAATTATTATTATTATTATTATTCAGGCAAAACAAGGGCCTTTTTGAGGGCCTAAACATGCTCAAAAACTCATGAAATTTTGCACACATGCCAGGTCTGGTGAAAAATGTTGTATTTTAATGGTTTTACATATGAGCACTGGGAAATGGCTCTAGAGCGCCACCTATGCCTTGTAAAATGCAGCCCTACGACCACATCGTTTGGGCTACATGTATGAAATTTGGCACACATGTGTATCATGCCAAGACGAACAAAAAAGTCAGTGGGCCCATTGATGCAAACCCAACAGGAAGTCCGCCATTTGGAAGAGAAGGTGACATTTTGGCTCTAATTTTGCCATTTCCATGCCTCGAACTTTTGCGAACTCCTCCTTGGGATTTGGTTGTATAAGCTTCATCTTTGGTCAGTGTCAACTACACACCTGGGCCATGTTAAATTGCGGAGCTTTTGAGTTTTCACAATACTATGAGGCCGTGGCGCCATGGCGAATTTCGATGACTCGCCATGAAAATCTTATTGCCTCTCATTTTGTCATACATTTTCTGACCTTGACCAAAGTGAACACATATGATAAGGCTCCACCCCTGAACATATTTCAACTGCCATATTTGACACCAGGGACAGCGCCACCTAGTGGGAACAGGAAATGTCATGTTTTACACTTTGGGGTACAGTATAGTGATGGGTGACACCTGCAGCCTCAAATTTCTCCAGGAAAGCCTTAAGGAGTTGGTCTTGGGTTACAGTGAAAACTGTGAGTTTTCGCGAAAGGGTGTGACCCCAGCAGCATGGCGAACTTTGATGTCACGCCATGAAGAAACAAATTAGTATAACTCAATGAAATCCAGTCTGTTCAGTACCAGACTTTACAGGCATGATGTCAGACCCGCCCTGAACAGATTGATGTGCCCATTGTCGGGAATACGTACAGCGCCACCTAGTGGCAACAGGAAATGTCATGGCTTTAATTTTGTTGTACTGATTTTCACAGGTTGATCGTGGCCACCTCAAAAGCGGTGAATATCACCATCAGTCCCTTGTGATGCTTCAGTGCAAAAATTGTGACTTTAAACTGAACGGCGCACCCTGGTGGCAACGCGGTCCACCATGAAAGATGAAGTGGCTTTTGAGGGGCTTGGAAAGTTTATAGAGGCTTTAAATTTAGCACACACCTCCAAATCTATGAAGGCTTTGTTGTCATGTGATCATTTTCATTGAATATCCCAAAATGGCTCCACAGCGCCCTGTACAAAATTTCAAAACCACAGCCCCAGCTCTGTGTTTTATGTATGAATCTGAAACCTGGTAGGCTTATAGGAGATATCAAGATGTACAAAAAAGTCTCTTGGAGCAATATCCCAAATCCAACAGGAAGTCAGCCATTTTAAAATTAATGTGCAATTTTGGCGACATTTTCCCCTCTTTTCAGGCTTCATACTTTGACGAACTCCTCCAAGGGATTTCATCAGATTGGACCGATCTGAAGTTTGTGGAATCTAAATACCTTTGTGATGTTAAATTGCGAAGCTTTTTACATTAAGGGAAATGGGGTGGTCATGGCGGCACGTGGAGTTTCAATCACTCGCCAAAAAGCAGTAATCTGCTGTCACTCAAAATCAAAATGTTCAATCTCTCCCAAAGGTCACAGGCGTGATGAGACTCGAGCTAGGAAATGTTTGTTATGCCATTTGTCGGTAATAGTTAGAGCGCCACCTAGTGGGACAACTATAATCATGATTGAATTAGATGAATTGTTAGCTGGTGGTTAAATGCATGAATTCCATCAATGTGACATCAGATCGGAGGTGCTGGTTTTAGGTGTTGGGCGTGGCTCGACGTGCTGGGGGTGCGAGGGCCCTCATAACGCTGCTTGCAGCTTTAATTAGGGCCCGAGCACTGAGAGTGCGAAGGCCCTATTGTATCTGCTCCGTTTCTTATTATTATTATTATTATTATTAGGGCCCGAGCACTGAGAGTGCGAAGGCCCTATTGTATCTGCTCCGTTTCTTATTATTAGGGCCCGAGCACTGATAGTGCGAAGGCCCTATTGTAATTGCTCTGTTTATTATTATTATTATTATTATTATTATTATTATTTCGGCAAATGAATTGGCCGTTTGAGGGCCTAAACATGCTCGAAAACTCATGAAATTTTGCACACGCGTCAGGTCTGGTGAAAATTTACGTATTTTAATGTTCTCAGACATGGCCAGGGAAAATTAGCTCAGTAGCGCCACCTAGAAAAATGAAAAACGCGAGCCCCCGGTATGGGTATGACCTACATGTTTGAAAGTCGGTACACCTATATAATGTTCAGAGTCGAACAAAAAAGTCTATTATGGCAATGTCCTAAACCCAACAGGAAGTCCGCCATTTTGGATTGAAGGTGACATTTTGGCTCTGATTTTACCATTTCCATGCCTCGAACTTTGACGAACTCCTCCTTGGGGTTTGATTTCATAACCTTCATATTTGGTCAGTGCCAACTACACCCTTATGCCATGTTAAATTGCGGAGCTTTTGAGTTTTCACAATACCATGAGGCCGTGGCGCCATGGCGAATTTCGATGACTCGCCATGAAAATCTTATTGCCTCTCATTCTGTCATAGATTTTCTGACCTTGACCAAAGTGAACACATATGATAAGGCTCCATCCCTGAACATATTTCAACTGCCATATTTTACATCAGGGACAGCGCCACCTAGTGGGAACAGGAAATGTCATGTTTTACACTTTGGGGTACAGTATTGTGATGGGTGACATCTGCAGCCTCAAATTTCTCCAGGAAAGCCTTAAGGAGTTGGTCTTGGGTTACAGTGAAAACTGTGACTTTTCGCAAAAGGGTGTGACACCAGCGGCATGGCGAACTTTGATGTCACGCCATGAAGAAACAAATTAGTATAACTCAATGAAATCCAGTCTGATCAGTACCAGACTTTACAGGCATGATGTCAGACCCGCCCTGAACAGATTGATGTGCCCATTGTCGGGAATACGGACAGCGCCACCTAGTGGCAACAGGAAATGTCATGGCTTTAATTTTGTTGTACTGATTTTCACAGGTTCATCGTGGCCACCTCAAAAGCGGAGAATATCACCATCAGTCCCTCATGATGCTTCAGTGCAAAAATTGTGACTTTAAACTGAACGGCGCACCCTGGTGGCAACGCTGTCCACCATGAAAGATGAAGTGGCTTTTGAGGGGCTTGGAAAGTTTATAGAGGCTTGAAATTTGGCACACACCTCCAATGTGATGAAGGCTTTGTTGTTATGTGATCATTTTCATTGAATAGCGCGAAATGGCTCCACAGCGCCCCCTACAATATTTCAAAATATCAGCCCCTGCTCTGTGTTTTATGTATGATTCTGAAACCTGGTAAGCTTATAGGAGATATCAAGATGTACAAAAAAGTCTCTTGGAGCAATATCCCAAATCCAACAGGAAGTCAGCCATTTTAAAATTAATGTGCAATTTTGGCAACATTTTCCCCTCTTTTCAGGCACCCTTCTTTGACGAACTCCTCCAAGGGATTTCATCAGATTGGACCGATCTGCAGTTTGTGGAATCTAAAGACCTTTGTGATGTTAAATTGTGAAGCTTTTTACGTCCAGGGAAACGGGGTGGTTATGGCGGCACTTAGAGTTTGAATCACTCGCCAAAAAGCAGTAATCTGCTGTCACTCAAAAACACAATGTCCAATCTCTCCCAAACGTCTCAGGTGTGATTAGACTCGAGCTCGGAAGTGTTTGTTATGCCATTTGTACATAATGGTTAGAGCGCCACCTAGTGGAACGACTAACTAATCATGAATGAATGAGTTGAAATGTTAGCTGGTGGTTAAATGCATGAATTCCATCAATGTGACATCAGATCGGACGTGCTGGTTTTAGGTGTTGGGCGTGGCTCGACGCGCCGGGGGTGCGAGGGCCCTCATAACGCTGCTTGCAGCTTTAATTATTATTATTATTATTCACCCCAAACAAGGGCCTTTTTGAGGGCCTAAACATGCTCAAAAACTCATGAAATTTTGCACACATGCCAGGTCTGGTGAAAAATTTTGTATTTTAATGGTTTTACTTATGAGCACTGAGAAATGGCTCTAGAGCGCCACCTATGCCTTGTTAAATGCAGCCCTACGACCACATGGTTTGAGCTACATGTATGAAATTTGGCACACATGTGTATCATGCCAAGACGAACAAAAAAGTCAGTGGGCCCATTGATGCAAACCCAACAGGAAGTCCGCCATTTGGAAGAGAAGGTGACATTTTGGCTCTAATTTTGCCATTTCCATGCCTCGAACTTTTGCGAACTCCTCCTTGGGGTTTCATTTCATAACCTTCAAATTTGGACAGTGTCAACTACACCCTTGTGCCATGTTAAATTGCGGAGCTTTTGAGTTTTCACAATACTATGAGGCCGTGGCGCCATGGCGAATTTCGATGACTCGCCATCAAAATCTTATTGCCTCTCATTTTGTCATACATTTTCTGACCTTGACCAAAGTGAACACATATGATAAGGCTCCACCCCTGAACATATTTCAACTGCCATATTTGACATAAAGGACAGCGCCACCTAGTGGGAACAGGAAATGTCATGTTTTACACTTTGGGGTACAGTATAGTGATGGGTAACATCTGCAGCCTCAAATTTCTCCAGGAAAGCCTTAAGGAGTTGGTCTTGGGTTACAGTGAAAACTATGAGTTTTCGCAAAAGGGTGTGACCCCAGCAGCATGGCGAACTTTGATGTCACGCCATGAAGAAACAAATTAGTATAACTCAATGAAATCCAGTCTGATCAGTACCAGACTTTACAGGCATGATGTCAGACCCGCCCTGAACAGATTGATGTGCCCATTGTCGGAAATACGGACAGCGCCACCTAGTGGCAACAGGAAATGTCATGGCTTTAACTTTGTTGTACTGATTTTCACAGGTTGATCGTGGCCACCTCAAAAGCGGTGAATATCACCATCAGTCCCTCGTGATGCTTCAGTGCAAAAATTGTGACTTTAAACTGAACGGCGCACCCTGGTGGCAACGCGGTTCATCATGAAAGATGAAGTGGCTTTTGAGGGGCTTGGAAAGTTTATAGAGGCTTGAAATTTGGCACACACCTCCAAATGGATGAAGGCATTGTTGTTATGTAACCATTTTCCTTGAATAGCGCAAAATGGCTCCACAGCGCCCCCTACAATATTTCAAAACCACAGCCCCTGCTCTGTGTTCTATGTATGATTCTGAAACCTGGTAAGCTTATAGGAGATATCAAGATGTACAAAAAAGTCTCTTGGAGCAATATCCCAAATCCAACAGGAAGTCAGCCATTTTAAAATTAATGTGTAATTTTGATGACATTTTCCCCCCTTTTCAGGCCTCATACTTTGACGAACTCCTCCAAGGGATTTCATCATATTGAAGCATTCTTCAGTGTGTAGAATCTAAAGACCTTTGCGATGTTAAATTGCGAAGGTTTTTCCGTTCAGGGAAACGGGGTGGTCATGGCAGCACGTAGAGTTTCAATCACTCGCCAAAAAGCAGTAATCTGCTGTCACTCAAAAACACAATGTCCAATCTCTCCCAAAGGTCGCAGGTGTGATGAGACTCGAGCTTGGAAATGTTTGTTATGCTATTTGTCAATAATGGTTAGAGCGCCACCTAGTGGCATGACTATAATCCTGGTTGAATAAGATGAAATGTTAGCTGGTGATTAAAAGCATGAAATCCATCAATGTGACATCACATCGGACGTGCCGGTTTGAGGTGTTGGCAGTGGCTCGACGTGCCGGGGGTGCGAGGGCCCTCATAACGCTGCTTGCAGCTTTAATTATTATTATTATTATTATTATTATTATTATTATTATTCACCCCAAACAAGGGCCTTTTTGAGGGCCTAAACATGCTCAAAAACTCATGAAATTTTGCACACATGCCAGGTCTGGTGAAAAATTTTGTATTTTAATGGTTTTACATATGAGCACTGGGAAATGGCTCTACAGCGCCACCTATGCCTTGTTAAATGCAGCCCTACGACCACATCGTTTCAGCTACATGTATGAAATTTGGCACACATGTGTATCATGCCAAGACGAACAAAAAAGTCAGTGGGCCCATTGACGCAAACCCAACAGGAAGTCCGCCATTTGGAAGTGAAGCTGACATTTTGGCTCTAATTTTGCCATTTCCATGCCTCGAACTTTAACGAACTCCTCCTTGGGATTTGGTCGTATAAGCTTCATATTTGGTCAGTGCCAACTACACCCTTGTGCCATGTTAAATTGCGGAGCTTTTGAGTTTTCACAATACTATGAGGCCGTGGCGCCATGGCGAATTTCGATGACTCGCCATGAAAATCTTATTGCCTCTCATTTTGTCATACAATTTCTGACCTTGACCAAAGTGAACACATATGATAAGGCTCCAGCCCTGAACATATTTCAACTGCCATATTTGACATCAAGGACAGCGCCACCTAGTGGGAACAGGAAATGTCATGTTTTACACTTTGGGGTACAGTATAGTGATGGGTGACATCTGCAGCCTCAAATTTCTCCAGGAAAGCCTTAAGGAGTTGGTCTTGGGTTACAGTGAAAACTGTGACTTTTCGCGAAAGGGTGTGACCCCAGCAGCATGGCGAACTTTGATGTCACGCCATGAAGAAACAAATTAGTATAACTCAATGAAATCCAGTCTGATCAGTACCAGACTTTACAGGCATGATGTCAGACGCGCCCTGAACAGATTGATGTGCCCATTGTCAGGAATATGAAGAGCGCCACCTAGTGGGAACAGGAAATGTCATGTCTTACACTTTGTTGTACTGATTTTCACAGGTTCATTGTGGACACCTCAAAAGCGGTGAATATCACCATCAGTCCTTCATGATGCTGCAGTGCGAATATTGTGACTTTAAACTGAACGGCGCACCCTGGTGGCAACGCGGTTCATCATGAAAGATGAAGTGGCTTTTGAGGGGCTTGGAAAGTTTATAGAGGCTTGAAATTTGGCACAAACCTCCAAACGGATGAAGGCTTTGTTGTTATGTGATCATTTTCATTGAATAGCGCAAAATGGCTCCACAGCGCCCCCTACGAAATTTCAAAACATCAGCCCCAGCTCTGTGTTTTATGTATGAGTCTTAAACCTGGTAAGCTTATAGGAGATATGAAGATGTACAAAAAAGTCTCTTGGAGCAATATCCCAAATCCAACAGGAAGTCAGCCATTTTAAAATTAATGTGTAATTTTGATGACATTTTCCCCCCTTTTCAGGCCTCATACTTTGACGAACTCCTCCAAGGGATTTCATCAGATTGGACCGATCTGCAGTTTGTGGAATCTAAAGACCTTTGTGATGTTAAATTGCGAAGCTTTTTACGTCCAGGGAAACGGGGTGGTTATGGCGGCACTTAGAGTTTGAATCACTCGCCAAAAAGCAGTAATCTGCTGTCACTCAAAAACACAATGTCCAATCTCTCCCAAACGTCTCAGGTGTGATGAGACTCGAGCTTGGAAGTGTTTGTTATGCCATTTGTACATAATGGTTAGAGCGCCACCTAGTGGAACGACTAACTAATCATGAATGAATGAGTTGAAATGTTAGCTGGTGGTTAAATGCATGAATTCCATCAATGTGACATCAGATCGGACGTGCTGGTTTTAGGTGTTGGGCGTGGCTCGACGCGCCGGGGGTGCGAGGGCCCTCATAACGCTGCTTGCAGCTTTAATTATTATTATTATTATTATTATTTCGGCAAATGAATTGGCCGTTTGAGGGCCTAAACATGCTCGAAAACTCATGAAATTTTGCACACGCGTCAGGTCTGGTGAAAATTTACGTATTTTAATGTTCTCAGACATGGCCAGGGAAAATTAGCTCAGTAGCGCCACCTAGAAAAATGAAAAAGGCGAGCCCCCGGTATGAGTATGGCCTACATGTTTGAAAGTCGGTACACTTATATAACGTTCAGAGTCGAACAAAAAAGTCTATTATGGCAATGTCCTAAACCCAACAGGAAGTCCGCCATTTTGGATTGAAGGTGACATTTTGGCTCTAATTTTACCGTTTCCATGCCTTGTACTTTAACGAACTCCTCCTTGGGATTTGGTCCTATAAGCTTCAAATTTGGACAGTGTCAACTACACCCTTGTGCCATGTTAAATTGCGGAGCTTTTGAGTTTTCACAATACTATGAGGCCGTGGCGCCATGGCGAATTTCGATGACTCGCCATGAAAATCTTATTGCCTCTCATTTTGTCATACATTTTCTGACCTTGACCAAAGTGAACACATATGATAAGGCTCCAGCCCTGAACATATTTCAACTGCCATATTTGACATGAAGGACAGCGCCACCTAGTGGGAACAGGAAATGTCATGTTTTACACTTTGGGGTACAGTATTGTGATGGGTGACATCTGCAGCCTCAAATTTCTCAAGGAAAGCCTTAAGGAGTTGGTCTTGGGTTACAGTGAAAACTGTGACTTTTCGCAAAAGGGTGTGACCCCAGCAGCATGGCGAACTTTGATGTCACACCATGAAGAAACAAATTAGTATAACTCAATGAAATCCAGTCTGATCAGTGCCAGACTTTACAGGCATGATGTCAGACCCGCCCTGAACAGATTGATGTGCCCATTGTCGGAAATACGGACAGCGCCACCTAGTGGCAACAGGAAATGTCATGGCTTTAATTTTGTTGTACTGATTTTCACAGGTTGATCGTGGCCACCTCAAAAGCGGTGAATATCACCATCAGTCCCTCGTGATGCTTCAGTGCAAAAATTGTGACTTTAAACTGAACGGCGCACCCTGGTGGCAACGCTGTTCACCATGAAAGATGAAGTGGCTTTTGAGGGTCTTGGCAAGTTTATAGAGGCTTGAAATTTGGCACACACCTCCAATGTGATGAAGGCTTTGTTGTTATGTGATCATTTTCATTGAATAGCGCGAAATGGCTCCACAGCGCCCCCTACAATATTTCAAAATATCAGCCCCTGCTCTGTGTTTTATGTATGATTCTGAAACCTGGTAAGCTTATGGGAGATATCAAGATGTACAAAAAAGTCTCTTGGAGCAATATCCCAAATCCAACAGGAAGTCAGCCATTTTAAAATTAATGTGTAATTTTGATGACATTTTCCCCCCTTTTCAGGCCTCATACTTTGACGAACTCCTCCAAGGGATTTCATCATATTGAAGCATTCTTCAGTGTGTAGAATCTAAAGACCTTTGTGATGTTAAATTGCGAAGCTTTTTCCGTTCAGGGAAACGGGGTGGTCATGGCGGCACGTAGAGTTTCAATCACTCGCAAAAAGCAGTAATCTGCTGTCACTAAAAAACACAATGTCCAATCTCTCCCAAAGGTCGCAGGTGTGATGAGACTCAAGCTCGGAAATGTTTGTTATGCTATTTGTCAATAATGGTTAGAGCGCCACCTAGTGGCATGACTATAATCCTGGTTGAATAAGATGAAATGTTAGCTGGTGATTAAAAGCATGAAATCCATCAATGTGACATCACATCGGACGTGCCGGTTTGAGGTGTTGGCAGTGGCTCGACGTGCCGGGGGTGCGAGGGCCCTCATAACGCTGCTTGCAGCTTTAATTATTATTAGGGCCCGAGCACTGACAGTGCGAAGGCCCTATTGTAATTGCTCTGTTTATTATTATTATTATTAGGGCCCGAGCACTGACAGTGCGAAGGCCCTATTGTAATTGCTCTGTTTATTATTATTATTAGGGCCCGAGCACCGAGAGTGCGAAGGCCCTATTGTATCTGCTCCGTTTCTTATTATTATTATTATTATTATTAGGGCCCGAGCACCGAGAGTGCGAAGGCCCTATTGTATCTGCTCCGTTTCTTATTATTATTATTATTATTATTATTATTATTATTATTATTATTCAGGCGAAACAAGGGCCTTTTTGAGGGCCTAAACATGCTCAAAAACTCATGAAATTTTGCACACATGCCAGGTCTGGTGAAAAATTTTGTATTTTAATGGTTTTACATATGAGCACTGGGAAATGGCTCTAGAGCGCCACCTATGCCTTGTTAAATGCAGCCCTACGACCACATCGTTTGAGCTACATGTATGAAATTTGGCACACATGTGTATCATGCCAAGACGAACAAAAAAGTCAGTGGGCCCATTGACGCAAACCCAACAGGAAGTCCGCCATTTGGAAGAGAAGGTGACATTTTGGCTCTAATTTTGCCATTTCCATGCCTCGAACTTTTGCGAACTCCTCCTTGGGGTTTGATTTCATAACCTTCATATTTGGTCAGTGTCAACTACACCCTTGTGCCATGTTAAATTGCGGAGCTTTTGAGTTTTCACAATACTATGAGGCCGTGGCGCCATGGCGAATTTCGATGACTCGCCATGAAAATCTTATTGCCTCTCATTTTGTCATACATTTTCTGACCTTGACCAAAGTGAAGACATATGATAAGGCTCCACCCCTGAACATATTTCAACTGCCATATTGGACATCAAGGACAGCGCCACCTAGTGGGAACAGGAAATGTCATGTTTTACACTTTGGGGTACAGTATTGTGATGGGTGACATCTGCATCCTCAAATTTCTCCAGGAAAGCCTTAAGGAGTTGGTCTTGGGTTACAGTGAAAACTGTGAGTTTTCGCGAAAGGGTGTGACCCCAGCAGCATGGCGAACTTTGATGTCACGCCATGAAGAAACAAATTAGTATAACTCAATGAAATCCAGTCTGATCAGTACCAGACTTTACAGGCATGATGTCAGACCCGCCCTGAACAGATTGATGTGCCCATTGTCGGAAATACGGACAGCGCCACCTAGTGGCAACAGGAAATGTAATGGCTTTAATTTTGTTGTACTGATTTTCACAGGTTCATCGTGGCCACCTCAAAAGCGGTGAATATCAACATCAGTCCCTCGTGATGCTTCAGTGCAAAAATTGTGACTTTAAACTGAACGGCACACCCTGGTGGCAACGCTGTTCACCATGAAAGACGAAGTGGCTTTTGAGGGTCTTGGCAAGTTTATAGAGGCTTGAAATTTGGCACACACCTCCAATGTGACGAAGGCTTTGTTGTCACGTGATCATTTTCATTGAATATCCCAAAATGGCTCCACAGCGCCCCCTACAAAATTTCAAAACCACAGCCCCAGCTCTGTGTTTTATGTATGAGTCTGAAACCTGGTAGGCTTATAGGAGATATCAAGCTGTACAAAAAAGTCTCTTGGAGCAATATCCCAAATCCAACAGGAAGTCAGCCATTTTAAAATTAATGTGTAATTTTGGCAACATTTTCCCATCTTTTCAGGCACCGTACTTTGACGAACTCCTCCAAGGGATTTCATCAGATTGGACCGATCTGCAGCTTGTGGAATCTAAAGACCTTTGTGATGTTAAATTGCGAAGCTTTTTACGTTCAGCGAAACGGGATGGTTATGGCGGCACTTAGAGTTTGAATCACTCTCCAAAAAGCAGTAATCTGCTGTCACTCAAAAACACAATGTCCAATCTCTCCCAAACGTCTCAGGTGTGATGAGACTGGAGCTCGGAAATGTTTGGTATGCCATTTGTCGGTAATAATTAGAGCGCCACCTAGTGGGACGACTATAATCCTGGTTGAATAAGATGAAATGTTAGCTGGTGAGTAAAAGCATGAAATCCATCAATGTGACATCACATCGGACGTGCCGGTTTGAGGTGTTGGCAGTGGCTCGACGTGCCGGGGGTGCGAGGGCCCTCATAACGCTGCTTGCAGCTTTAATTATTATTATTATTATTATTATTCAGGCGAAACAAGGGCCTTTTTGAGGGCCTAAACATGCTCAAAAACTCATGAAATTTTGCACACATGCCAGGTCTGGTGAAAAATTTTGTATTTTAATGGTTTTACATATGAGCACTGGGAAATGGCTCTAGAGCGCCACCTATGCCTTGTTAAATGCAGCCCTACGACCACATCGTTTGAGCTACATGTATGAAATTTGGCACACATATGTATCATGCCAAGACGAACAAAAAAGTCTGTGGGCCCATTGACGCAAACCCAACAGGAAGTCCGCCATTTGGAAGAGAAGGTGACATTTTGGCTCTAATTTTGCCATTTCCATGCCTCGAACTTTTGCGAACTCCTCCTTGGGGTTTGATTTCATAACATTCATATTTGGTCAGTGTCAACTACACCCTTGTGCCATGTTAAATTGCGGAGCTTTTGAGTTTTCACAATACTATGAGGCCGTGGCGCCATGGCGAATTTCGATGACTCGCCATGAAAATCTTATTGCCTCTCATTTTGTCATACATTTTCTGACCTTGACCAAAGTGAACACATATGATAAGGCTCCACCCCTGAACATATTTCAACTGCCATATTTGACACCAGGTACAGCGCCACCTAGTGGGAACAGGAAATGTCATGTTTTACACTTTGGGGTACAGTATTGTGATGGGTGACATCTGCAGCCTCAAATTTCTCCAGGAAAGCCTTAAGGAGTTGGTCTTGGGTTACAGTGAAAACTGTGACTTTTCACGAAAGGGTGTGACCCCAGCAGCATGGCGAACTTTGATGTCACGCCATGAAGAAACAAATTAGTATAACTCAATGAAATCCAGTCTGATCAGTACCAGACTTTACAGGCATGATGTCAGACCCGCCCTGAACAGATTGATGTGCCCATTGTCGGAAATACGGACAGCGCCACCTAGTGGCAACAGGAAATGTCATGGCTTTAATTTTGTTGTACTGATTTTCACAGGTTCATCGTGGCCACCTCAAAAGCGGTGAATATCAACATCAGTCCCTCGTGATGCTTCAGTGCAAAAATTGTGACTTTAAACTGAACGGCGCACCCTGGTGGTAACGCGGTTCACCATGAAAGATGAAGTGGTTTTTGAGGGGCTTGGAAAGTTTATAGAGGCTTGAAATTTGGCACACACCTCCAAATGGATGAACGCTTTGTTGGCATGTGATCATTTTCATTGAATAGCGCGAAATGGCTCCACAGCGCCCCCTACAATATTTCAAAACATCAGCCCCTGCTCTGTGTTTCATCTATGAGTCTGACACTTGGTAAGCTTGTGTAAGATATCAAGATGTACAAAAAAGTCTCTTGGAGCAATATCCCAAATCCAACAGGAAGTCAGCCATTTTAAAATTAATGTGTAATTTTGATGACATTTTCCCCCCTTTTCAGGCCTCATACTTTGACGAACTCCTCCAAGGGATTTCATCATATTGAAGCATTCTTCAGTGTGTAGAATCTAAAGACCTTTGTGATGTTAAATTGCGAAGCTTTTTCCGTTCAGGGAAACGGGGTGGTCATGGCGGCACGTAGAGTTTCAATCACTCGCAAAAAGCAGTAATCTGCTGTCACTAAAAAACACAATGTCCAATCTCTCCCAAAGGTCGCAGGTGTGATGAGACTCGAGCTTGGAAATGTTTGTTATGCTATTTGTCAATAATAGTTAGAGCGCCACCTAGTGGCATGACTATAATCCTGGTTGAATAAGATGAAATGTTAGCTGGTGATTAAAAGCATGAAATCCATCAATGTGACATCACATCGGACGTGCCGGTTTGAGGTGTTGGCAGTGGCTCGACGTGCCGGGGGTGCGAGGGCCCTCATAACGCTGCTTGCAGCTTTAATTATTATTATTATTATTATTATTATTTCGGCAAATGAATTGGCTGTTTGAGGGCCTAAACATGCTCGAAAACTCATGAAATTTTGCACACGCGTCAGGTCTGGTGAAAATTTACGTATTTTAATGTTCTCAGACATGGCCAGGGAAAATTAGCTCAGTAGCGCCACCTAGAAAAATGAAAAACGCGAGCCCCCGGTATGGGTATGACCTACATGTTTGAAAGTCGGTACACCTATATAATGTTCAGAGTCGAACAAAAAAGTCTATTATGGCAATGTCCTAAACCCAACAGGAAGTCCGCCATTTTGGATTGAAGGTGACATTTTGGCTCTGATTTTACCATTTCCATGCCTCGAACTTTGACGAACTCCTCCTTGGGGTTTGATTTCATAACCTTCATATTTGGTCAGTGCCAACTACACCCTTATGCCATGTTAAATTGCGGAGCTTTTGAGTTTTCACAATACCATGAGGCCGTGGCGCCATGGCGAATTTCGATGACTCGCCATGAAAATCTTATTGCCTCTCATTCTGTCATAGATTTTCTGACCTTGACCAAAGTGAACACATATGATAAGGCTCCATCCCTGAACATATTTCAACTGCCATATTTTACATCAGGGACAGCGCCACCTAGTGGGAACAGGAAATGTCATGTTTTACACTTTGGGGTACAGTATTGTGATGGGTGACATCTGCAGCCTCAAATTTCTCCAGGAAAGCCTTAAGGAGTTGGTCTTGGGTTACAGTGAAAACTGTGACTTTTCGCAAAAGGGTGTGACACCAGCGGCATGGCGAACTTTGATGTCACGCCATGAAGAAACAAATTAGTATAACTCAATGAAATCCAGTCTGATCAGTACCAGACTTTACAGGCATGATGTCAGACCCGCCCTGAACAGATTGATGTGCCCATTGTCGGGAATACGGACAGCGCCACCTAGTGGCAACAGGAAATGTCATGGCTTTAATTTTGTTGTACTGATTTTCACAGGTTCATCGTGGCCACCTCAAAAGCGGAGAATATCACCATCAGTCCCTCATGATGCTTCAGTGCAAAAATTGTGACTTTAAACTGAACGGCGCACCCTGGTGGCAACGCGGTCCACCATGAAAGATGAAGTGGCTTTTGAGGGGCTTGGAAAGTTTATAGAGGCTTGAAATTTGGCACACACCTCCAATGTGATGAAGACTTTCTTGTTATGTGATCATTTTCATTGAATAGCGCGAAATGGCTCCACAGCGCCCCCTACAATATTTCAAAATATCAGCCCCTGCTCTGTGTTTTATGTATGATTCTGAAACCTGGTAAGCTTATAGGAGATATCAAGATGTACAAAAAAGTCTCTTGGTGCAATATCCCAAATCCAACAGGAAGTCAGCCATTTTAAAATGAATGTGCAATTTTGGCAACATTTTCCCCTCTTTCCAGGCACCGTTCTTTGACGAACTCCTCCAAGGGATTTCATTATATTGAACCAATCTCCAGTGTGTGGAATCTAAAGACCTTTGTGATGTTAAATTGCGAACGTTTTTACGTTCAGGGAAACGGGTGGTCATGGCGGCACGTGGAGTTTCAGTCACTCGCCAAAAAGCAGTAATCTGCTGTCACTCAAAATCAAAATGTCCAATATGTCCCAAAGGTCGCAGGCGTGATGAGACTCGAGCTGGGAAATGTTTGTTATGCCATTTGTCAGTAATGGTTAGAGCGCCACCTAGTGGGACGACTATAATCATGATTGAATGAGATGAAATGTTAGCTGGTGGTTGAATGCATGAATTTCATCAATGTGACATCAGATCGGACGTGCTGGTTGTAGGTGTTGGGCGTAGCTCGACGCGATGGGGTGCGAGGGCCCTCATAACGCTGCTTGCAGCTTTAATTAGGGCCCGAGCACTGAGAGTGCGAAGGCCCTATTGTATCTGCTCCGTTTCTTATTATTATTATTATTATTATTATTATTATTAGGGCCCGAGCACCGAGAGTGCGAAGGCCCTATTGTATCTGCTCCGTTTCTTATTATTATTATTATTATTATTCAGGCAAAACAAGGGCCTTTTTGAGGGCCTAAACATGCTCAAAAACTCATGAAATTTTGCACACATGCCAGGTCTGGTGAAAAATTTTGTATTTTAATGGTTTTACATATGAGCACTGGGAAATGGCTCTAGAGCGCCACCTATGCCTTGTTAAATGCAGCCCTACGACCACATCGTTTCAGCTACATGTATGAAATTTGGCACACATGTGTATCATGCCGAGTCGAACAAAAAAGTCTGTGGGCCCATTGATGCAAACCCAACAGGAAGTCCGCCATTTGGAAGAGAAGGTGACATTTTGGCTCTAATTTTGCCATTTCCATGCCTCGAACTTTTGCGAACTCCTCCTTGGGATTTGGTTGTATAAGCTTCATCTTTGGTCAGTGTCAACTACACACCTGGGCCATGTTAAATTGCGGAGCTTTTGAGTTTTCACAATACTATGAGGCCGTGGCGCCATGGCGAATTTCGATGACTCGCCATGAAAATCTTATTGCCTCTCATTTTGTCATACATTTTCTGACCTTGACCAAAGTGAACACATATGATAAGGCTCCACCCCTGAAGGCTCCACCCCTGAACATATTTCAACTGCCATATTTGACACCAGGGACAGCGCCACCTAGTGGGAACAGGAAATGTCATGTTTTACACTTTGGGGTACAGCATAGTGATGGGTGACACCTGCAGCCTCAAATTTCTCCAGGAAAGCCTTAAGGAGTTGGTCTTGGGTTACAGTGAAAACTGTGACTTTTCGCAAAAGGGTGTGACCCCAGCAGCATGGCGAACTTTGATGTCACGCCATGAAGAAACAAATTAGTATAACTCAATGAAATCCAGTCTGTTCAGTACCAGACTTTACAGGCATGATGTCAGACCCGCCCTGAACAGATTGATGTGCCCATTGTCGGGAATACGGACAGCGCCACCTAGTGGCAACAGGAAATGTCATGGCTTTAATTTTGTTGTACTGATTTTCACAGGTTCATCGTGGCCACCTCAAAAGCGGTGAATATCAACATCAGTCCCTCGTGATGCTTCAGTGCAAAAATTGTGACTTTAAACTGAACGGCGCACCCTGGTGGCAACGCTGTTCAACATGAAAGATGAAGTGGCTTTTGAGGGGCTTGCAAGTTTATAGAGGCTTGAAATTTGGCACACACCTCCAAATGGATGAAGGCTTTGTTGTCATGTGATCATTTTCATTGAATAGCGCGAAATTGCTCCACAGCGCCCCCTACAAAATTTCAAAACAACAGCCCCTGCTCTGTGTTTCATCTATGAGTCTGAAACCTGGTAAGCTTATGGAAAATATCAAGATGTACAAAAAAGTCTCTTGGAGCAATATCCCAAATCCAACAGGAAGTCAGCCATTTTAAAATTAATGTGCAATTTTGGCGACATTTTCCCCTCTTTTCAGGCTTCATACTTTGACGAACTCCTCCAAGGGATTTCATCATATTGAACCATGCTCCAGTGTGTGGAATCTAAAGACCTTTGTGATGTTAAATTGCGAAGCTTTTTACGTTCAAGGAAACGGGGTGGTCATGGCGGCACGTGGAGTTTCAATCACTGGCCAAAAAGCAGTAATCTGCTGTCACTCAAAAACACAATGTCCAATCTCTCCCAAAGGTCGCAGGCGTGATGAGACTCGAGCTCTGAAATGTTTGTTATGCCCTTTGTCTATAATGGTTAGAGCGCCACCTAGTGGGACGACTATACTCATGGTTGAACCAAATGAAATGTTAGCTGGTGGTTAAATGCATGAATTCCATCAATGTGACATCACATCGGACGTGCTGGTTTTAGGTGTTGGGCGTGGCTCGACACGCCAGGGTGCGAGGGCCCTCATAACGCTGCTTGCAGCTTTAATTATTATTATTAGGGCCCGAGCACTGAGAGTGCGAAGGCCCTATTGTATCTGCTCCGTTTCTTATTATTATTATTATTATTATTCACCCCAAACAAGGGCCTTTTTGAGGGCCTAAACATGCTCAAAAACTCATGAAATTTTGCACACATGCCAGGTCTGGTGAAAAATTTTGTATTTTAATGGTTTTACATATGAGCACTGGGAAATGGCTCTACAGCGCCACCTATGCCTTGTTAAATGCAGCCCTACGACCACATCGTTTGAGCTACATGTATGAAATTTGGCACACATGTGTATCATGCCAAGACGAACAAAAAAGTCTGTGGGCCCATTGACGCAAACCCAACAGGAAGTCCGCCATTTGGAAGAGAAGGTGACATTTTGGCTCTAATTTTGCCATTTCCATGCCTCGAACTTTTGCGAACTCCTCCTTGGGGTTTCATTTCATAACCTTCAAATTTGGACAGTGTCAACTACACCCTTGTGCCATGTTAAATTGCGGAGCTTTTGAGTTTTCACAATACTATGAGGCCGTGGCGCCATGGCGAATTTCGATGACTCGCCATGAAAATCTTATTGCCTCTCATTTTGTCATACATTTTCTGACCTTGACCAAAGTGAACACATATGATAAGGCTCCACCCCTGAACATATTTCAACTGCCATATTTGACATCAAGGACAGCGCCACCTAGTGGGAACAGGAAATGTCATGTTTTACACTTTGGGGTACAGTATAGTGATGGGTGACATCTGTAGCCTCAAATTTCTCCAGAAAAGCCTTAAGGAGTTGGTCTTGGGTTACAGTGAAAACTGTGAGTTTTCGCAAAAGGGTGTGACCCCAGCAGCATGGCGAACTTTGATGTCACGCCATGAAGAAACAAATTAGTATAACTCAATGAAATCCAGTCTGATCAGTACCAGACTTTACAGGCATGATGTCAGACCCGCCCTGAACAGATTGATGTGCCCATTGTCGGAAATACGGACAGCGCCACCTAGTGGCAACAGGAAATGTCATGGCTTTAATTTAGTTGTACTGATTTTCACAGGTTCATCGTGGCCACCTCAAAAGCGGTGAATATCAACATCAGTCCCTCGTGATGCTTCAGTGCAAAAATTGTGACTTTAAACTGAACGGCGCACCCTGGTGGCAACGCGGTTCACCATGAAAGATGAAGTGGCTTTTGAGGGGCTTGGAAAGTTTATAGAGGCTTGAAATTTGGCACACACCTCCAAATGGATGTAGGCTTTGTTGTCATGTGATCATTTTCATTGAATAGCGCGAAATTGCTCCACAGCGCCCCCTACAAAATTTCAAAACCACAGCCCCAGCTCTGTGTTTCATCTATGAGTCTGAAACCTGGTAAGCTTATGGAAAATATCAAGATGTACAAAAAAGTCTCTTGGAGCAATATCCCAAATCCAACAGGAAGTCAGCCATTTTAAAATTAATGTGTAATTTTGGCGACATTTTCCCCTCTTTTCAGGCTTCATACTTTGACGAACTCCTCCAAGGGATTTCATCATATTGAAACATTCTCCAGTGTGTGGAATCTAAAGACCTTTGTGATGTTAAATTGCGAAGCTTTTTACGTTCAAGGAAACGGGGTGGTCATGGCGGCACGTGGAGTTTCAATCACTCGCCAAAAAGCAGTAATATGCTGTCACTCAAAGACACAAAGTCCAATCTCTCCCAAAGGTCGCAGGCGTGATGAGACTCGAGCTCGGAAATGTTTGTTATGCCCTTTGTCTATAATGGTTAGAGCGCCACCTAGTGGGACGACTATACTCATGGTTGAACCAAATGAAATGTTAACTGGTGGTTAAATGCATGAATTCCATCAATGTGACATCAGATCGGACGTGCTGGTTTCAGGTGTTGGGCATGGCTCGACACGCCGGGGGTGCGAGGGCCCTCATAACGCTGCTTGCAGCTTTAATTAGGGCCCGAGCACCGAGAGTGCGAAGGCCCTATTGTATCTGCTCCGTTTCTTATTATTATTATTATTATTATTATTATTATTATTATTCACCCCAAACAAGGGCCTTTTTGAGGGCCTAAACATGCTCAAAAACTCATGAAATTTTGCACACATGCCAGGTCTGGTGAAAAATTTTGTATTTTAATGGTTTTACATATGAGCACTGGGAAATGGCTCTACAGCGCCACCTATGCCTTGTTAAATGCAGCCCTACGACCACATCGTTTGAGCTACATGTATGAAATTTGGCACACATGTGTATCATGCCAAGACGAACAAAAAAGTCTGTGGGCCCATTGACGCAAACCCAACAGGAAGTCCGCCATTTGGAAGAGAAGGTGACATTTTGGCTCTAATTTTGCCATTTCCATGCCTCGAACTTTTGCGAACTCCTCCTTGGGGTTTCATTTCATAACCTTCAAATTTGGACAGTGTCAACTACACCCTTGTGCCATGTTAAATTGCGGAGCTTTTGAGTTTTCACAATACTATGAGGCCGTGGCGCCATGGCGAATTTCGATGACTCGCCATGAAAATCTTATTGCCTCTCATTTTGTCATACATTTTCTGACCTTGACCAAAGTGAACACATATGATAAGGCTCCACCCCTGAACATATTTCAACTGCCATATTTGACACCAGGGACAGCGCCACCTAGTGGGAACAGGAAATGTCATGTTTTACACTTTGGGGTACAGTATAGTGATGGGTGACACCTGCAGCCTCAAATTTCTCCAGGAAAGCCTTAAGGAGTTGGTCTTGGGTTACAGTGAAAACTGTGACTTTTCGCAAAAGGGTGTGACCCCAGCAGCATGGCGAACTTTGATGTCACGCCATGAAGAAACAAATTAGTATAACTCAATGAAATCCAGTCTGTTCAGTACCAGACTTTACAGGCATGATGTCAGACCCGCCCTGAACAGATTGATGTGCCCATTGTCGGGAATACGTACAGCGCCACCTAGTGGCAACAGGAAATGTCATGGCTTTAATTTTGTTGTACTGATTTTCACAGGTTCATCGTGGCCACCTCAAAAGCAGTGAATATCAACATCAGTCCCTCGTGATGCTTCAGTGCAAAAATTGTGACTTTAAACTGAACGGCGCACCCTGGTGGCAACGCGGTCCACCAGGAAAGATGAAGTGGCTTTTGAGGGGCTTGGAAAGTATATAGAGGCTTTAAATTTAGCACACCCCTCCAAATGGATGAAGGCTTTGTTGTCATGTGATCATTTTTATTGAATAGCGCGAAATGGCTCCACAGCGCCCCCTACAAAATTTCAAAACCACAGCCCCAGCTCTGTGTTTTATGTATGAGTCTGAAACCTGGTAAGCTTATAGGAGATATCAAGATGTACAAAAAAGTCTCTTGGAGCAATATCCAAAATCCAACAGGAAGTCAGCCATTTTAAAATTAATGTTTAATTTTGGCAACATTTTCCCCTCTTTCCAGGCATCGTTCTTTGACGTACTCCTGCAAGGGATTTCATCAGATTGATGCGATCTCCTGTGTGTGGAATCTAAAGACCTTTGTGATGTTAAATTGCGAAGCTTTTTACATTCAGGGAAACGGGGTGGTCATGGCGGCACGTGGAGTTTCAATCACTCGCCAAAAAGCAGTAATCTGCTGTCACTCAAAAACACAATGTCCAATCTCTCCCAAAGCTCATAGGCGTGATGAGACTCGAGCTCGGAAATGTTTGTTATGCCATTTGTGCATAAGGGTTAGAGCGCCACCTAGTGGAACGACTAACAAATCATGAATGAATGAGTTGAAATGTTAGCTGGTGGTTAAATGCATGAATTCCATCAATGTGACATGAGATCGGACGTGCTGGTTTTAGGTGTTGGGCGTGGCTCGACGCGCCGGGGGTGCGAGGGCCCTCATAACGCTGCTTGCAGCTTTAATTAGGGCCCGAGCACTGACAGTGCGAAGGCCCTATTGTAATTGCTCTGTTTATTATTATTATTATTATTATTATTTCGGCAAATGAATTGGCCGTTTGAGGGCCTAAACATGCTCGAAAACTCATGAAATTTTGCACACGCGTCAGGTCTGGTGAAAATTTACGTATTTTAATGTTCTCAGACATGGCCAGGGAAAATTAGCTCAGTAGCGCCACCTAGAAAAATGAAAAACGCGAGCCCCCGGTATGGGTATGACCTACATGTTTGAAAGTCGGTACACCTATATAACGTTCAGAGTCGAACAAAAAAGTCTATTATGGCAATGTCCTAAACCCAACAGGAAGTCCGCCATTTTGGATTGAAGGTGACATTTTGGCTCTGATTTTACCATTTCCATGCCTCGAACTTTAACGAACTCCTCCTTGGGGTTTGATTTCATAACCTTCATATTTGGTCAGTGCCAACTACACCCTTGTGCCATGTTAAATTGCGGAGCTTTTGAGTTTTCACAATACTATGAGGCCGTGGCGCCATGGCGAATTTCGATGACTCGCCATGAAAATCTTATTGCCTCTCATTCTGTCATACATGTTCCGATCTGGACCAAAGAGCACACATATGATAAGGCTCCACCCCTGAACATATTTCAACTGCCATATTTGACATCAAGGACAGCGCCACCTAGTGGGAACAGGAAATGTCATGTTTTACACTTTGGGGTACAGTATAGTGATGGGTGACATCTGCAGCCTCAAATTTCTCCAGGAAAGCCTTAAGGAGTTGGTCTTGGGTTACAGTGAAAACTGTGACTTTTCGCAAAAGGGTGTGACCCCAGCAGCATGGCGAACTTTGATGTCACGCCATGAAGAAACAAATTAGTATAACTCAATGAAATCCAGTCTGATCAGTACCAGACTTTACAGGCATGATGTCAGACCCGCCCTGAACAGATTGATGTGCCCATTGTCGGAAATACGGACAGCGCCACCTAGTGGCAACAGGAAATGTCATGGCTTTAATTTTGTTGTACTGATTTTCACAGGTTCATCGTGGCCACCTCAAAAGCGGTGAATATCAACATCAGTCCCTCGTGATGCTTCAGTGCAAAAATTGTGACTTTAAACTGAACGGTGCACCCTGGTGGCAACGCGGTTCACCATGAAAGATGAAGTGGCTTTTGAGGGGCTTGGAAAGTTTATAGAGGCTTGAAATTTGGCACACACCTCCAAATGGATGTAGGCTTTGTTGTCATGTGATCATTTTCATTGAATATCCCAAAATGGCTCCACAGCGCCCCCTTCAAAATTTCAAAACATCAGCCCCTGCTCTGTGTTTTATGTATGAGTCTGACACTTGGTAAGCTTGTGTAAGATATCAAGATGTACAAAAAAGTCTCTTGGAGCAATATCCCAAATCCAACAGGAAGTCAGCCATTTTAAAATTAATGTGTAATTTTGATGACATTTTCCCCCCTTTTCAGGCCTCATACTTTGACGAACTCCTCCAAGGGATTTCATCATATTGAAGCATTCTTCAGTGTGTAGAATCTAAAGACCTTTGTGATGTTAAATTGCGAAGCTTTTTCCGTTCAGGGAAACGGGGTGGTCATGGCGGCACGTAGAGTTTCAATCACTCGCAAAAAGCAGTAATCTGCTGTCACTAAAAAACACAATGTCCAATCTCTCCCAAAGGTCGCAGGTGTGATGAGACTCGAGCTTGGAAATGTTTGTTATGCTATTTGTCATTAATGGTTAGAGCGCCACCTAGTGGCATGACTATAATCCTGGTTGAATAAGATGAAATGTTAGCTGGTGATTAAAAGCATGAAATCCATCAATGTGACATCACATCGGACGTGCCGGTTTGAGGTGTTGGCAGTGGCTCGACGTGCCGGGGGTGCGAGGGCCCTCATAACGCTGCTTGCAGCTTTAATTAGGGCCCGAGCACTGAGAGTGCGAAGGCCCTATTGTATCTGCTCCGTTTCTTATTATTAGGGCCCGAGCACTGACTGTGCGAAGGCCCTATTGTATCTGCTCTGTTTCTTATTATTATTATTATTATTATTATTATTATTATTCAGGCAAAACAAGGGCTTTTTTGAGGGCCTAAACATGCTCAAAAACTCATGAAATTTTGCACACATGCCAGGTCTGGTGAAAAATTTTGTATTTTAATGGTTTTACATATGAGCACTGGGAAATGGCTCTACAGCGCCACCTATGCCTTGTTAAATGCAGCCCTACGACCACATCGTTTGAGCTACATGTATGAAATTTGGCACACATGTGTATCATGCCAAGACGAACAAAAAAGTCAGTGGGCCCATTGACGCAAACCCAACAGGAAGTCCGCCATTTGGAAGAGAAGGTGACATTTTGGCTCTAATTTTGCCATTTCCATGCCTCGAACTTTAACGAACTCCTCCTTGGAAATTGGTCGTATAAGCTTCATATTTGGTCAGTGCCAACTACACCCTTGTGCCATGTTAAATTGCGGAGCTTTTGAGTTTTCACAATACCATGAGGCCGTGGCGCCACGGCGAATTTCGATGACTCGCCATGAAAATCTTATTGCCTCTCATTTTGTCATACATTTTCTGACCTTGACCAAAGTGAAGACATATGATAAGGCTCCACCCCTGAACATATTTCAACTGCCATATTTGACATCAAGGACAGCGCCACCTAGTGGGAACAGGAAATGTCATGTTTTACACTTTGGGGTACAGTATAGTGATGGGTGACATCTGCAGCCTCAAATTTCTCCAGGAAAGCCTTAAGGAGTTGGTCTTGGGTTACAGTGAAAACTGTGGCTTTTCACGAAAGGGTGTGACCTCAGCAGCATGGCGAACTTTGATATCTCGCCATGAAGAAACAAATTAGTATAACTCCATGAAATCCAGTCTGATTAGTACCAGACTTTACAGGCATGATGTCACACCCGCCCTGAACAGATTGATGTGCCCATTGTCAGGAATATGAAGAGCGCCACCTAGTGGGAACAGGAAATGTCATGTCTTACACTTTGTTGTACTGATTTTCACAGGTTCATAGTGGCCACCTCAAAAGCGGTGAATATCACCATCAGTCCTTGATGATGCTTTAGTGCAAAAATTGTGACTTTAAACTGAACGGCGCACCCTGGTGGCAACGCTGATCACCATGAAAAATGAAGTGGCTTTTGAGGGGCTTGGAAAGTTTATAGAGGCTTGAAATTTGGCGCACACCTCCATTGTGATGAATGCTTTGTTGTTATGTGATCATTTTCATTGAATAGCGCAAAATGGCTCCACAGCGCCCCCTACAAAATTTCAAAAAGTCAACCCCAGCTCTGTGTTTTATGTATGAGTCTGAAACCTGGTAAGCTTATAGGAGATATCAAGATGTACAAAAAAGTCTCTTGGAGCAATATCCCAAATCCAACAGGAAGTCAGCCATTTTAAAATTAATGTGTAATTTTTGTGACATTTTCCCCTCTTTCCAGCCACCGTTCTTTGACGAACTCCTCCAAGGGATTTCATCATATTGAACCAATCTCCAGTGTGTGGAATCTAAAGACCTTTGTGATGTTAAATTGCGAAGCTTTTTACGTTCAGGGAAACGGGTGGTCATGGCGGCACGTGGAGTTTCAGTCACTCGCCAAAAAGCAGTAATCTGCTGTCACTCAAAATCAAAATGTTCAATATGTCCCAAAGGTCGCAGGCGTGATGAGACTCGAGCTCGGAAATGTTTGTTATGCCATTTGTCAGTAATGGTTAGAGCGCCACCTAGTGGGACGACTATAATCATGATTGAATGAGATGAAATGTTAGCTGGTGGTTGAATGCATGAATTTCATCAATGTGACATCAGATCGGAGGTGCTGGTTGTAGGTGTTGGGCGTAGCTCGACGCGCCGGGGGTGCGAGGGCCCTCATAACGCTGCTTGCAGCTTTAATTATTAGGGCCCGAGCACCGAGAGTGCGAAGGCCCTATTGTATCTGCTCCGTTTCTTATTATTATTAGGGCCCGAGCACCGAGAGTGCGAAGGCCCTATTGTATCTGCTCCGTTTCTTATTATTATTATTATTATTATTATTATTATTATTATTATTATTCAGGCGAAACAAGGGCCTTTTTGAGGGCCTAAACATGCTCAAAAACTCATGAAATTTTGCACACATGCCAGGTCTGGTGAAAAATTTTGTATTTTAATGGTTTTACATATGAGCACTGGGAAATGGCTCTAGAGCGCCACCTATGCCTTGTTAAATGCAGCCCTACGACCACATCGTTTGAGCTACATGTATGAAATTTGGCACACATATGTATCATGCCAAGACGAACAAAAAAGTCTGTGGGCCCATTGACGCAAACCCAACAGGAAGTCCGCCATTTGGAAGAGAAGGTGACATTTTGGCTCTAATTTTGCCATTTCCATGCCTCGAACTTTTGCGAACTCCTCCTTGGGGTTTGATTTCATAACCTTCATATTTGGTCAGTGTCAACTACACCCTTGTGCCATGTTAAATTGCGGAGCTTTTGAGTTTTCACAATACTATGAGGCCGTGGCGCCATGGCGAATTTCGATGACTCGCCATGAAAATCTTATTGCCTCTCATTTTGTCATACATTTTCTGACCTTGACCAAAGTGAACACATATGATAAGGCTCCACCCCTGAACATATTTCAACTGCCATATTTGACACCAGGTACAGCGCCACCTAGTGGGAACAGGAAATGTCATGTTTTACACTTTGGGGTACAGTATTGTTATGGGTGACATCTGCAGCCTCAAATTTCTCCAGGAAAGCCTTAAGGAGTTGGTCTTGGGTTACAGTGAAAACTGTGACTTTTCGCAAAAGGGTGTGACCCCAGCAGCATGGCGAACTTTGATGTCACGCCATGAAGAAACAAATTAGTATAACTCAATGAAATCCAGTCTGATCAGTACCAGACTTTACAGGCATGATGTCAGACCCGCCCTGAACAGATTGATGTGCCCATTGTCGGAAATACGGACAGCGCCACCTAGTGGCAACAGGAAATGTCATGGCTTTAATTTTGTTGTACTGATTTTCACAGGTTCATCGTGGCCACCTCAAAAGCGGTGAATATCAACATCAGTCCCTCGTGATGCTTCAGTGCAAAAATTGTGACTTTAAACTGAACGGCGCACCCTGGTGGTAACGCGGTTCACCATGAAAGATGAAGTGGCTTTTGAGGGGCTTGGAAAGTTTATAGAGGCTTGAAATTTGGCACACACCTCCAAATGGATGAACGCTTTGTTGGCATGTGATCATTTTCATTGAATAGCGCGAAATGGCTCCACAGCGCCCCCTACAATATTTCAAAACATCAGCCCCTGCTCTGTGTTTCATCTATGAGTCTGACACTTGGTAAGCTTGTGTAAGATATCAAGATGTACAAAAAAGTCTCTTGGAGCAATATCCCAAATCCAACAGGAAGTCAGCCATTTTAAAATTAATGTGTAATTTTGATGACATTTTCCCCCCTTTTCAGGCCTCATACTTTGACGAACTCCTCCAAGGGATTTCATCATATTGAAGCATTCTTCAGTGTGTAGAATCTAAAGACCTTTGTGATGTTAAATTGCGAAGCTTTTTCCGTTCAGGGAAACGGGGTGGTCATGGCGGCACGTAGAGTTTCAATCACTCGCAAAAAGCAGTAATCTGCTGTCACTAAAAAACACAATGTCCAATCTCTCCCAAAGGTCGCAGGTGTGATGAGACTCGAGCTTGGAAATGTTTGTTATGCTATTTGTCAATAATGGTTAGAGCGCCACCTAGTGGCATGACTATAATCCTGGTTGAATAAGATGAAATGTTAGCTGGTGATTAAAAGCATGAAATCCATCAATGTGACATCACATCGGACGTGCCGGTTTGAGGTGTTGGCAGTGGCTCGACGTGCCGGGGGTGCGAGGGCCCTCATAACGCTGCTTGCAGCTTTAATTATTATTATTATTATTATTATTTCGGCAAATGAATTGGCCGTTTGAGGGCCTAAACATGCTCGAAAACTCATGAAATTTTGCACACGCGTCAGGTCTGGTGAAAATTTACGTATTTTAATGTTTTCAGACATGGCCAGGGAAAATTAGCTCAGTAGCGCCACCTAGAAAAATGAAAAACGCGAGCCCCCGATATGGGTATGACCTACATGTTTGAAAGTCGGTACACCTATATAACGTTCAGAGTCGAACAAAAAAGTCTATTATGGCAATGTCCTAAACCCAACAGGAAGTCCGCCATTTTGGATTGAAGGTGACATTTTGGCTCTGATTTTACCGTTTCCATGCCTCGAACTTTAACGAACTCCTCCTTGGGGTTTGATTTCATAACCTTCATATTTGGTCAGTGCCAACTACACCCTTGTGCCATGTTAAATTGCGGAGCTTTTGAGTTTTCACAATACCATGAGGCCGTGGCGCCACGGCGAATTTCGATGACTCGCCATGAAAATCTTATTGCCTCTCATTTTGTCATACATTTTCTGACCTTGACCAAAGTGAACACATATGATAAGGCTCCACCCCTGAACATATTTCAACTGCCATATTTGACATCAAGGACAGCGCCACCTAGTGGGAACAGGAAATGTCATGTTTTACACTTTGGGGTACAGTATTGTGATGGGTGACATCTGCAGCCTCAAATTTCTCCAGGAAAGCCTTAAGGAGTTGGTCTTGGGTTACAGTGAAAACTGTGACTTTTCGTGAAAGGGTGTGACCCCAGCAGCATGGCGAACTTTGATGTCACGCCATGAAGAAACAAATTAGTATAACTCAATGAAATCCAGTCTGATTAGTACCAGACTTTACAGGCATGATGTCACACCCGCCCTGAACAGATTGATGTGCCCATTGTCAGGAATATGAAGAGCGCCACCTAGTGGGAAGAGGAAATGTCATGTCTTACACTTTGTTGTACTGATTTTCACAGGTTCATAGTGGCCACCTCAAAAGCGGTGAATATCACCATCAGTCCTTGATGATGCTTTAGTGCAAAAATTGTGACTTTAAACTGAACGGCGCACCCTGGTGGCAACGCTGTTCACCATGAAAAATGAAGTGGCTTTTGAGGGGCTTGGAAAGTTTATAGAGGCTTGAAATTTAGCGCACTCCTCCATTGTGCTTAAGGCTTTGTTGTTATGTGATCATTTTCATTGAATAGCGCGAAATGGCTCCACAGCGCCCCCTACAAAATTTCAAAACATCAGCCCCAGCTCTGTGTTTTATGTATGAGTCTGAAACCTGGTAAGCTTATAGGAGATATCAAGATGTACAAAAAAGTCTCTTGGAGCAATATCCCAAATCTAACAGGAAGTCAGCCATTTTAAAATGAATGTGTAATTTTTGTGACATTTTCCCCTCTTTCCAGGCACCGTTCTTTGACGAACTCCTCCAAGGGATTTCATCATATTGAACCAATCTCCAGTGTGTGGAATCTAAAGACCTTTGTGATGTTAAATTGCGAAGGTTTTTACGTTCAGGAAAACGGGGTGGTCATGGCGGCATGTGGAGTTTCAGTCACTCGCCAAAAAGCAGTAATCTGCTGTCACTCAAAATCAAAATGTCCAATATGTCCCAAAGGTCGCAGGTGTGATGAGACTCGAGCTCGGAAATGTTTGTTATGCCATTTGTCAGTAATGGTTAGAGCGCCACCTAGTGGGACGACTATAATCATGATTGAATGAGATGAAATGTTAGCTGGTGGTTGAATGCATGAATTTCATCAATGTGACCTCAGATCGGAGGTGCTGGTTGTAGGTGTTGGGCGTAGCTCGACGCGATGGGGTGCGAGGGCCCTCATAACGCTGCTTGCAGCTTTAATTATTATTATTATTATTATTATTATTATTATTCACCCCAAACAAGGGCCTTTTTGAGGGCCTAAACATGCTCAAAAACTCATGAAATTTTGCACACATGCCAGGTCTGGTGAAAAATTTTGTATTTTAATGGTTTTACATATGAGCACTGGGAAATGGCTCTAGAGCGCCACCTATGCCTTGTTAAATGCAGCCCTACGACCACATGGTTTGAGCTACATGTATGAAATTTGGCACACATGTGTATCATGCCAAAACGAACAAAAAAGTCTGTGGGCCCATTGACGCAAACCCAACAGGAAGTCCGCCATTTGGAAGAGAAGGTGACATTTTGGCTCTAATTTTGCCATTTCCATGCCTCGAACTTTTGCGAACTCCTCCTTGGGGTTTCATTTGATAACCTTCAAATTTGTACAGTGTCAACTACACCCTTGTGCCATGTTAAATTGCGGAGCTTTTGAGTTTTCACAATACTATGAGGCCGTGGCGCCATGGCGAATTTCGATGACTCGCCATGAAAATCTTATTGCCTCTCATTTTGTCATACATTTTCTGACCTTGACCAAAGTGAACACATATGATAAGGCTCCACCCCTAAACATATTTCAACTGCCATATTTGACATGAAGGACAGCGCCACCTAGTGGGAACAGGAAATGTCATGTTTTACACTTTGGGGTACAGTATAGTGATGGGTGACATCTGCAGCCTCAAATTTCTCCAGAAAACCCTTAAGGAGTTGGTCTTGGGTTACAGTGAAAACTGTGAGTTTTCGCAAAAGGGTGTGACCTCAGCACCATGGCGAACTTTGATGTCACGCCATGAAGAAACAAATTAGTATAACTCCATGAAATCCAGTCTGATCAGTACCAGACTTTACAGGCATGAAGTCAGACCCGCCCTGAACAGATTGATGTGCCCATTGTCGGGAATACGGACAGCGCCACCTAGTGGGAACAGGAAATGTCATGGCTTTAATTTTGTTGTACTGATTTTCACAGGTTCATCGTGGCCACCTCAAAAGCGGTGAATATCACCATCAGTCCCTTGTGATGCTTCAGTGCAAAAATTGTGACTTTAAACTGAACGCCGCACCCTGGTGGCAACGCAGTTCACCATGAAAGATGAAGTGGCTTTTGAGGGGCTTGGAAAGTTTAAAAAGTCTTGAAATTTGGCGCACACCTCCAATGTGGTTAAGGCTTTGTTGTTATGTGATCATTTTCATTGAATTTCCCAAAATGGCTCCACAGCGCCCCCTACAAAATTTCAAAATCACAGCCCCTGCTCTGTGTTTTATGTATGAGTCTGAAACCTGGTAAGCTTATAGGAGATATCAAGATGTACAAAAAAGTCTCTTGGAGCAATATCCAGAATCCAACAGGAAGTCAGCCATTTTAAAATTAATGTGCAATTTTGGCAACATTTTCCCCTCTTTTCAGGCATCGTTCTTTGACGAACTCCTCCAAGGGATTTCATCATATTGCACTATTCTTCAGTGTGTGGAATCCAAAGACCTTTGTGTTGTTAAATTGCGAAGCTTTTTACGTTCAGGGAAACGGGGTGGTTATGGCGGCACGTAGACTCTCAATCACTCGCCAAAACACAGTAATCTGCTGTTACTCAAAAACACAATGTCCAATCTCACCCAAAGGTCGCAGGCATAATGAGACTCGAGTTCGGAAATGTTTGTTATGCCATTTGTACATAATGGTTAGAGTGCCACCTAGTGGAACGACTAGCTAATCATGAATGAATGAGTTGAAATGTTAGCTGGTGGTTAAATGCATGAATTCCATCAATGTGACATCAGATCGGACGTGCTGGTTTTAGGTGTTGGGCGTGGCTCGACGCGCCGGGGGTGCGAGGGCCCTCATAACGCTGCTTGCAGCTTTAATTAGGGCCCGAGCACTGAGAGTGCGAAGGCCCTATTGTATCTGCTCCGTTTCTTATTATTATTATTATTATTATTATTATTATTATTATTATTCACCCCAAACAAGGGCCTTTTTGAGGGCCTAAACATGCTCAAAAACTCATGAAATTTTGCACACATGCCAGGTCTGGTGAAAAATTTTGTATTTTAATGGTTTTACTTATGAGCACTGGGAAATGGCTCTAGAGCGCCACCTATGCCTTGTTAAATGCAGCCCTACGACCACATGGTTTGAGCTACATGTATGAAATTTGGCACACATGTGTATCATTCCAAGACGAACAAAAAAGTCTGTGGGCCCATTGACGCAAACCCAACAGGAAGTCCGCCATTTGGAAGAGAAGGTGACATTTTGGCTCTAATTTTGCCATTTCCATGCCTCGAACTTTTGCGAACTCCTCCTTGGGATTTGGTCCTATAAACTTCAAATTTGGACAGTGTCAACTACACCCTTGTGCCATGTTAAATTGCGGAGCTTTTGAGTTTTCACAATAGTATGAGGCCGTGGCGCCATGGCGAATTTTGATGACTCGCCATGAAAATCTTATTGCCTCTCATTCTGTCATACATGTTCCGATCTGGACCAAAGAGCACACATATGATAAGGCTCCACCCCTGAACATATTTCAACTGCCATATTTGACATCAAGGACAGCGCCACCTAGTGGGAACAGGAAATGTCATGTTTTACACTTTGGGGTACAGTATAGTGATGGGTGACATCTGCAGCCTCAAATTTCTCCAGGAAAGCCTTAAGGAGTTGGTCTTGGGTTACAGTGAAAACTGTGACTTTTCGCAAAAGGGTGTGACCCCAGCAGCATGGCGAACTTTGATGTCACGCCATGAAGAAAGAAATTAGTATAACTCAAGGAAATCCAGTCTGATCAGTACCAGACTTTACAGGCATGATGTCAGACCCACCCTGAACAGATTGATGTGCCCATTGTCGGAAATACGGACAGCGCCACCTAGTGGCAACAGGAAATGTCATGGCTTTAATTTTGTTGTACTGATTTTCACAGGTTGATCGTGGCCACCTCAAAAGCGGTGAATATCACCATCAGTCCCTCGTGATGCTTCAGTGCAAAAATTGTGACTTTAAACTGAACGCCGCACCCTGGTGGCAACGCGGTTCACCATGAAAGATGAAGTGGCTTTTGAGGGGCTTGGAAAGTTTATAGAGGCTTGAAATTTGGCACACACCTCCAAATGGATGAAGGCATTGTTGTTATGTAACCATTTTCCTTGAATAGCGCAAAATGGCTCCACAGCGCCCCCTACAATATTTCAAAACATCAGCCCCTGCTCTGTGTTTCATCTATGAGTCTGACACTTGGTAAGCTTGTGTAAGATATCAAGATGTACAAAAAAGTCTCTTGGAGCAATATCCCAAATCCAACAGGAAGTCAGCCATTTTAAAATTAATGTGTAATTTTGATGACATTTTCCCCCCTTTTCAGGCCTCATACTTTGACGAACTCCTCCAAGGGATTTCATCATATTGAACCATTCTTCAGTGTGTGGAATCTAAAGACCTTTGTGATGTTAAATTGCGAAGCTTTTTCCGTTCAGGGAAACGGGGTGGTCATGGCGGCACGTAGAGTTTCAATCACTCGCAAAAAGCAGTAATCTGCTGTCACTAAAAAACACAATGTCCAATCTCTCCCAAAGGTCGCAGGTGTGATGAGACTCGAGCTTGGAAATGTTTGTTATGCTATTTGTCAATAATGGTTAGAGCGCCACCTAGTGGCATGACTATAATCCTGGTTGAATAAGATGAAATGTTAGCTGGTGATTAAAAGCATGAAATCCATCAATGTGACATCACTTCGGACGTGCTGGTTTGAGGTGTTGGCAGTGGCTCGACGTGCCGGGGGTGCGAGGGCCCTCATAACGCTGCTTGCAGCTTTAATTATTATTATTATTCACCCTAAACAAGGGCCTTTTTGAGGGCCTAAACATGCTCAAAAACTCATGAAATTTTGCACACATGCCAGGTCTGGTGAAAAATTTTGTATTTTAATGGTTTTACATATGAGCACTGGGAAATGGCTCTAGAGCGCCACCTATGCCTTGTTAAATGCAGCCCTACGACCACATCGTTTGAGCTACATGTATGAAATTTGGCACACATGTGTATCATGCCAAGACGAACAAAAAAGTCTGTGGGCCCATTGACGCAAACCCAACAGGAAGTCCGCCATTTGGAAGAGAAGGTGACATTTTGGCTCTAATTTTGCCATTTCCATGCCTCGAACTTTTGCGAACTCCTCCTTGGGGTTTCATTTCATAACCTTCAAATTTGGACAGTGTCAACTACACCCTTGTGCAATGTTAAATTGCGGAGCTTTTGAGTTTTCACAATACTATGAGGCCGTGGCGCCATGGCGAATTTCGATGACTCGCCATGAAAATCTTATTGCCTCTCATTTTGTCATACATTTTCTGACCTTGACCAAAGTGAACACATATGATAAGGCTCCACCCCTGAACATATTTCAACTGCCATATTTGACATCAAGGACAGCGCCACCTAGTGGGAACAGGAAATGTCATGTTTTACACTTTGGGGTACAGTATAGTGATGGGTGACACCTGCAGCCTCAAATTTCTCCAGGAAAGCCTTAAGGAGTTGGTCTTGGGTTACAGTGAAAACTGTGACTTTTCGCAAAAGGGTGTGACCCCAGCAGCATGGCGAACTTTGATGTCACGCCATGAAGAAACAAATTAGTATAACTCAATGAAATCCAGTCTGTTCAGTACCAGACTTTACAGGCATGATGTCAGACCCGCCCTGAACAGATTGATGTGCCCATTGTCGGGAATACGTACAGCGCCACCTAGTGGCAACAGGAAATGTCATGGCTTTAATTTTGTTGTACTGATTTTCACAGGTTCATCGTGGCCACCTCAAAAGCGGTGAATATCAACATCAGTCCCTCGTGATGCTTCAGTGCAAAAATTGTGACTTTAAACTGAACGGCGCACCCTGGTGGCAACGCTGTTCAACATGAAAGATGAAGTGGCTTTTGAGGGGCTTGCAAGTTTATAGAGGCTTGAAATTTGGCACACACCTCCAAATGGATGAAGGCTTTGTTGTCATGTGATCATTTTCATTGAATAGCGTGAAATTGCTCCACAGCGCCCCCTACAAAATTTCAAAACAACAGCCCCTGCTCTGTGTTTCATCTATGAGTCTGAAACCTGGTAAGCTTATGGAAAATATCAAGATGTACAAAAAAGTCTCTTGGAGCAATATCCCAAATCCAACAGGAAGTCAACCATTTTAAAATTAATGTGCAATTTTGGCGACATTTTCCCCTCTTTTCAGGCTTCATACTTTGACGAACTCCTCCAAGGGATTTCATCATATTGAACCATTCTCCAGTGTGTGGAATCTAAAGACCTTTGTGATGTTAAATTGCGAAGCTTTTTACGTTCAAGGAAACGGGGTGGTCATGGCGGCACGTGGAGTTTCAATCACTGGCCAAAAAGCAGTAATCTGCTGTCACTCAAAGACACAAAGTCCAATCTCTCCCAAAGGTCGCAGGCGTGATGAGACTCGAGCTCGGAAATGTTTGTTATGCCCTTTGTCTATAATGGTTAGAGCGCCACCTAGTGGGACGACTATACTCATGGTTGAACCAAATGAAATGTTAGCTGGTGGTTAAATGCATGAATTCCATCAATGTGACATCACATCGGACGTGCTGGTTTCAGGTGTTGGGCGTGGCTCGACACGCCAGGGTGCGAGGGCCCTCATAACGCTGCTTGCAGCTTTAATTAGGGCCCGAGCACTGACAGTGCGAAGGCCCTATTGTAATTGCTCTGTTTATTATTATTATTATTAGGGCCCGAGCACCGAGAGTGCGAAGGCCCTATTGTATCTGCTCCGTTTCTTATTATTATTATTATTATTAGGGCCCGAGCACTGACTGTGCGAAGGCCCTATTGTATCTGCTCCGTTTCTTATTATTATTATTATTATTATTATTATTATTATTATTATTATTCAGGCAAAACAAGGGCCTTTTTGAGGGCCTAAACATGCTCAAAAACTCATGAAATTTTGCACACATGCCAGGTCTGGTGAAAAATTTTGTATTTTAATGGTTTTACATATGAGCACTGGGAAATGGCTCTACAGCGCCACCTATGCCTTGTTAAATGCAGCCCTACGACCACATCGTTTGAGCTACATGTATGAAATTTGGCACACATGTGTATCATGCCAAGACGAACAAAAAAGTCTGTGGGCCCATTGACGCAAACCCAACAGGAAGTCCGCCATTTGGAAGAGAAGGTGACATTTTGGCTCTAATTTTGCCATTTCCATGCCTCGAACTTTAACGAACTCCTCCTTGGAAATTGGTCGTATAAGCTTCATATTTGGTCAGTGCCAACTACACCCTTGTGCCATGTTAAATTGCGGAGCTTTTGAGTTTTCACAATACGGTGAGGCCGTGGCGCCACGGCGAATTTCGATGACTCGCCATGAAAATCTTATTGCCTCTCATTCTGTCATACATGTTCCGATCTGGACCAAAGAGCACACATATGATAAGGCTCCACCCCTGAACATATTTCAACTGCCATATTTGACATCAAGGACAGCGCCACCTAGTGGGAACAGGAAATGTCATGTTTTACACTTTGGGGTACAGTATAGTGATGGGTGACATCTGCAGCCTCAAATTTCTCCAGAAAAGCCTTAAGGAGTTGGTCTTGGGTTACAGTGAAAACTGTGACTTTTCGCAAAAGGGTGTGACCCCAGCAGCATGGCGAACTTTGATGTCACGCCATGAAGAAACAAATTAGTATAACTCAATGAAATCCAGTCTGATCAGTACCAGACTTTACAGGCATGATGTCAGACCCGCCCTGAACAGATTGATGTGCCCATTGTCGGGAATACGGACAGCGCCACCTAGTGGGAACAGGAAATGTCATGGCTTTAATTTTGTTGTACTGATTTTCACAGGTTGATCGTGGCCACCTCAAAAGCGGTGAATGTCACCATCAGTCCCTTGTGATGCTTCAGTGCAAAAATTGTGACTTTAAACTGAACGCCGCACCCTGGTGGCAACGCGGTTCACCATGAAAGATGAAGTGGCTTTTGAGGGGCTTGGAAAGTTTAAAAAGTCTTGAAATTTGGCGCACACCTCCAATGTGGTTAAGGCTTTGTTGTTATGTGATCATTTTCATTGAATATCCCAAAATGGCTCCACAGCGCCCCCTACAAAATTTCAAAATCACAGCCCCTGCTCTGTGTTTTATGTATGAGTCTGAAACCTGGTAAGCTTATAGGAGATATCAAGATGTAAAAAAAAGTCTCTTGGAGCAATATCCCAAATCCAACAGGAAGTCAGCCATTTTAAAATTTATGTGCAATTTTGGCAACATTTTCCCCTCTTTTCAGGCATCGTTCTTTGACGAACTCCTCCAAGGGATTTCATCAGATTGCACTATTCTTCAGTGTGTGGAATCCAAAGACCTTTGTGTTGTTAAATTGCGAAGCTTTTTACGTTCAGGGAAACGGGGTGGTCATGGCGGCATGTGGAGTTTCAATCACTCGCCAAAAAGAAGTAATCTGCTTTCACTCAAAAACACAATGTCCAATCTCACCCAAAGGTCGCAGGCATAATGAGACTCGAGTTCGGAAATGTTTGTTATGCCATTTGTACATAATGGTTAGAGCGCCACCTAGTGGAACGACTAGCTAATCATGAATGAATGAGTTGAAATGTTAGCTGGTGGTTAAATGCATGAATTCCATCAATGTGACATCAGATCGGACGTGCTGGTTTTAAGTGTTGGGCGTGGCTCGACGTGCCGGGGGTGCGAGGGCCCTCATAACGCTGCTTGCAGCTTTAATTATTATTATTATTATTATTATTCACCCCAAACAAGGGCCTTTTTGAGGGCCTAAACATGCTCAAAAACTCATGAAATTTTGCACACATGCCAGGTCTGGTGAAAAATTTTGTATTTTAATGGTTTTACATATGAGCACTGGGAAATGGCTCTAGAGCGCCACCTATGCCTTGTAAAATGCAGCCCTACGACCACATCGTTTGAGCTACATGTATGAAATTTGGCACACATGTGTATCATGCCAAGACGAACAAAAAAGTCTGTGGGCCCATTGACGCAAACCCAACAGGAAGTCCGCCATTTGGAAGAGAAGGTGACATTTTGGCTCTAATTTTGCCATTTCCATGCCTCGAACTTTAACGAACTCCTCCTTGGGATTTGGTCCTATAAGCTTCAAATTTGGACAGTGTCAACTACACCCTTGTGCCATGTTAAATTGCGGAGCTTTTGAGTTTTCACACTAGTATGAGGCCGTGGCGCCATGGCGAATTTTGGTGACTCGCCATGAAAATCTTATTGCCTCTCATTCTGTCATACATGTTCCGATCTGGACCAAAGAGCACACATATGATAAGGCTCCACCCCTGAACATATTTCAACTGCCATATTTGACATCAAGGACAGCGCCACCTAGTGGGAACAGGAAATGTCATGTTTTACACTTTGGGGTACAGTATAGTGAAGGGTGACATCTGCAGCCTCAAATTTCTCCAGGAAAGCCTTAAGGAGTTGGTCTTGGGTTACAGTGAAAACTGTGAGTTTTCGCGAAAGGGTGTGACCCCAGCAGCATGGCGAACTTTGATGTCACGCCATGAAGAAACAAATTAGTATAACTCAATGAAATCCAGTCTGATCAGTACCAGACTTTACAGGCATGATGTCAGACCCGCCCTGAACAGATTGATGTGCCCATTGTCGGAAATACGGACAGCGCCACCTAGTGGCAACAGGAAATGTCATGGCTTTAATTTTGTTGTACTGATTTTCACAGGTTCATCTTGGCCACCTCAAAAGCGGTGAATATCACCATCAGTCCCTCGTGATGCTTCAGTGCAAAAATTGTGAGTTTAAACTGAACGGCGCACCCTGGTGGCAACGCTGTTCAACATGAAAGATGAAGTGGCTTTAGAGGGTCTTGGCAAGTTTATAGAGGCTTGAAATTTGGCACACACCTCCAAATGGATGAACGCTTTGTTGGCATGTGATCATTTTCATTGAATAGCGCGAAATTGCTCCACAGCGCCCCCTACAAAATTTCAAAACCACAGCCCCTGCTCTGTGTTCTATGTATGATTCTGAAACCTGGTAAGCTTATAGGAGATATCAAGATGTACAAAAAAGTCTCTTGGTGCAATATCCCAAATCCAACAGGAAGTCAGCCATTTTAATATTAATGTGTAATTTTGGCAACATTTTCCCCTCTTTCCAGGCACCGTTCTTTGACGAACTCCTCCAAGGGATTTCATCATATTGAACCAATCTCCAGTGTGTGGAATCTAAAGACCTTTGTGATGTTAAATTGCGAAGCTTTTTACGTCCAGGGAAACGGGGTGGTTATGGCGGCACTTAGAGTTTGAATCACTCGCCAAAAAGCAGTAATCTGCTGTCACTCAAAAACACAATGTCCAATCTCTCCCAAACGTCTCAGGTGTGATGAGACTCGAGCTCGGAAATGTTTGTTATGCCATTTGTGCATAATGGTTAGAGCGCCACCTAGTGGAACGACTAACTAATCATGAATGAATGAGTTGAAATGTTAGCTGGTGGTTAAATGCATGAATTCCATCAATGTGACATCAGATCGGACGTGCTGGTTTTAGGTGTTGGGCGTGGCTCGACGCGCCAGGGGTGCGAGGGCCCTCATAACGCTGCTTGCAGCTTTAATTATTATTATTATTATTATTATTCACCCCAAACAAGGGCCTTTTTGAGGGCCTAAACATGCTCAAAAACTCATGAAATTTTGCACACATGCCAGGTCTGGTGAAAAATTTTGTATTTTAATGGTTTTACTTATGAGCACTGGGAAATGGCTCTAGAGCGCCACCTATGCCTTGTTAAATGCAGCTCTACGACCACATGGTTTGAGCTACATGTATGAAATTTGGCACACATGTGTATCATTCCAAGACGAACAAAAAAGTCTGTGGGCCCATTGACGCAAACCCAACAGGAAGTCCGCCATTTGGAAGAGAAGGTGACATTTTGGCTCTAATTTTGCCATTTCCATGCCTCGAACTTTAACGAACTCCTCCTTGGGATTTGGTTGTATAAGCTTCATCTTTGGTCAGTGTCAACTACACACCTGTGCCATGTTAAATTGCGGAGCTTTTGAGTTTTCACAATACTATGAGGCCGTGGCGCCATGGCGAATTTCGATGACTCGCCATGAAAATCTTATTGCCTCTCATTTTGTCATACATTTTCTGACCTTGACCAAAGTGAACACATATGATAAGGCTCCACCCCTGAACATATTTCAACTGCCATATTTGACACCAGGGACAGCGCCACCTAGTGGGAACAGGAAATGTCATGTTTTACACTTTGGGGTACAGTATAGTGATGGGTGACACCTGCAGCCTCAAATTTCTCCAGGAAAGCCTTAAGGAGTTGGTCTTGGGTTACAGTGAAAACTGTGACTTTTCGCAAAAGGGTGTGACCCCAGCAGCATGGCGAACTTTGATGTCACGCCATGAAGAAACAAATTAGTATAACTCAATGAAATCCAGTCTGATCAGTACCAGACTTTACAGGCATGATGTCAGACCCGCCCTGAACAGATTGACGTGCCCATTGTCGGGAATACGTACAGCGCCACCTAGTGGCAACAGGAAATGTCATGGCTTTAATTTTGTTGTACTGATTTTCACAGGTTGATCGTGGCCACCTCAAAAGCGGTGAATATCAACATCAGTCCCTCGTGATGCTTCAGTGCAAAAATTGTGACTTTAAACTGAACGGCGCACCCTGGTGGCAACGCGGTTCATCATGAAAGATGAAGTGGCTTTTGAGGGGCTTGGAAAGTTTATAGAGGCTTGAAATTTGGCACACACCTCCAAATGGATGAAGGCATTGTTGTTATGTAACCATTTTCCTTGAATAGCGCAAAATGGCTCCACAGCGCCCCCTACAATATTTCAAAACATCAGCCCCTGCTCTGTGTTTCATCTATGAGTCTGACACTTGGTAAGCTTGTGTAAGATATCAAGATGTGAAAAAAAGTCTCTTGGAGCAATATCCCAAATCCAACAGGAAGTCAGCCATTTTAAAATTAATGTGTAATTTTGATGACATTTTCCCCCCTTTTCAGGCCTCATACTTTGACGAACTCCTCCAAGGGATTTCATCATATTGAAGTATTCTTCAGTGTGTGGAATCTAAAGACCTTTGTGATGTTAAATTGCGAAGCTTTTTCCGTTCAGGGAAACGGGGTGGTCATGGCGGCACGTAGAGTTTCAATCACTCGCAAAAAGCAGTAATCTGCTGTCACTAAAAAACACAATGTCCAATCTTTCCCAAAGGTCGCAGGTGTGATGAGACTCGAGCTTGGAAATGTTTGTTATGCTATTTGTCAATAATGGTTAGAGCGCCACCTAGTGGCATGACTATAATCCTGGTTGAATAAGATGAAATGTTAGCTGGTGATTAAAAGCATGAAATCCATCAATGTGACATCACATCGGACGTGCCGGTTTGAGGTGTTGGCAGTGGCTCGACGTGCCGGGGGTGCGAGGGCCCTCATAACGCTGCTTGCAGCTTTAATTAGGGCCCGAGCACCGAGAGTGCGAAGGCCCTATTGTATCTGCTCCGTTTCTTATTATTATTATTATTATTATTATTATTATTATTATTATTATTATTATTATTATTATTATTATTCAGGCGAAACAAGGGCCTTTTTGAGGGCCTAAACATGCTCAAAAACTCATGAAATTTTGCACACATGCCAGGTCTGGTGAAAAATTTTGTATTTTAATGGTTTTACATATGAGCACTGGGAAATGGCTCTAGAGCGCCACCTATGCCTTGTTAAATGCAGCCCTACGACCACATCGTTTGAGCTACATGTATGAAATTTGGCACACATGTGTATCATGCCAAGACGAACAAAAAAGTCTGTGGGCCCATTGACGCAAACCCAACAGGAAGTCCGCCATTTGGAAGAGAAGGTGACATTTTGGCTCTAATTTTGCCATTTCCATGCCTCGAACTTTTGCGAACTCCTCCTTGGGGTTTCATTTCATAACCTTCAAATTTGGACAGTGTCAACTACACCCTTGTGCCATGTTAAATTGCGGAGCTTTTGAGTTTTCACAATACTATGAGGCCGTGGCGCCATGGCGAATTTCGATGACTCGCCATGAAAATCTTATTGCCTCTCATTTTGTCATAGATATTCTGACCTTGACCAAAGTGAACACATATGATAAGGCTCCACCCCTGAACATATTTCAACTGCCATATTTGACATCAAGGACAGCGCCACCTAGTGGGAACAGGAAATGTCATGTTTTACACTTTGGGGTACAGTATAGTGATGGGTGACATCTGCAGCCTCAAATTTCTCCGGGAAAGCCTTAAGGAGTTGGTCTTGGGTTACAGTGAAAACTGTGACTTTTCGCAAAAGGGTGTGACCCCAGCAGCATGGCGAACTTTGATGTCACGCCATGAAGAAACAAATTAGTATAACTCAATGAAATCCAGTCTGATCAGTACCAGACTTTACAGGCATGATGTCAGACCCGCCCTGAACAGATTGATGTGCCCATTGTCGGAAATACGGACAGCGCCACCTAGTGGCAACAGGAAATGTCATGGCTTTAACTTTGTTGTACTGATTTTCACAGGTTCATCGTGGCCACCTCAAAAGCGGTGAATATCACCATCAGTCCCTCGTGATGCTTCAGTGCAAAAATTGTGACTTTAAACTGAACGGCGCACCCTGGTGGCAACGCGGTTCATCATGAAAGATGAAGTGGCTTTTGAGGGTCTTGGCAAGTTTATAGAGGCTTGAAATTTGGCACACACCTCCAAATGGATGAAGGCATTGTTGTTATGTAACCATTTTCCTTGAATAGCGCAAAATGGCTCCACAGCGCCCCCTACAATATTTCAAAACATCAGCCCCTGCTCTGTGTTTCATCTATGAGTCTGACACTTGGTAAGCTTGTGTAAGATATCAAGATGTACAAAAAAGTCTCTTGGAGCAATATCCCAAATCCAACAGGAAGTCAGCCATTTTAAAATTAATGTGTAATTTTGATGACATTTTCCCCCCTTTCAGGCCTCATACTTTGACGAACTCCTCCAAGGGATTTCATCATATTGAAGCATTCTTCAGTGTGTAGAATCTAAAGACCTTTGTGATGTTAAATTGCGAAGCTTTTTCCGTTCAGGGAAACGGGGTGGTCATGGCGGCACGTAGAGTTTCAATCACTCGCAAAAAGCAGTAATCTGCTGTCACTAAAAAACACAATGTCCAATCTCTCCCAAAGGTCGCAGGTGTGATGAGACTCGAGCTTGGAAATGTTTGTTATGCTATTTGTCAATAATGGTTAGAGCGCCACCTAGTGGCATGACTATAATCCTGGTTGAATAAGATGAAATGTTAGCTGGTGATTAAAAGCATGAAATCCATCAATGTGACATCACATCGGACGTGCCGGTTTGAGGTGTTGGCAGTGGCTCGACGTGCCGGGGGTGCGAGGGCCCTCATAACGCTGCTTGCAGCTTTAATTATTATTATTATTATTATTCACCCCAAACAAGGGCCTTTTTGAGGGCCTAAACATGCTCAAAAACTCATGAAATTTTGCACACATGCCAGGTCTGGTGAAAAATTTTGTATTTTAATGGTTTTACATATGAGCACTGGGAAATGGCTCTACAGCGCCACCTATGCCTTGTTAAATGCAGCCCTACGACCACATCGTTTCAGCTACATGTATGAAATTTGGCACAGATGTGTATCATGCCGAGTCGAACAAAAAAGTCTGTGGGCCCATTGATGCAAACCCAACAGGAAGTCCGCCATTTGGAAGAGAAGGTGACATTTTGGCTCTAATTTTGCCATTTCCATGCCTCGAACTTTTGCGAACTCCTCCTTGGGATTTGGTTGTATAAGCTTCATCTTTGGTCAGTGTCAACTACACACCTGGGCCATGTTAAATTGCGGAGCTTTTGAGTTTTCACAATACTATGAGGCCGTGGCGCCATGGCGAATTTCGATGACTCGCCATGAAAATCTTATTGCCTCTCATTTTGTCATACATTTTCTGACCTTGACCAAAGTGAACACATATGATAAGGCTCCACCCCTGAACATATTTCAACTGCCATATTTGACACCAGGGACAGCGCCACCTAGTGGGAACAGGAAATGTCATGTTTTACACTTTGGGGTACAGTATAGTGATGGGTGACACCTGCAGCCTCAAATTTCTCCAGGAAAGCCTTAAGGAGTTGGTCTTGGGTTACAGTGAAAACTGTGACTTTTCGCAAAAGGGTGTGACCCCAGCAGCATGGCGAACTTTGATGTCACGCCATGAAGAAACAAATTAGTATAACTCAATGAAATCCAGTCTGTTCAGTACCAGACTTTACAGTCATGATGTCAGACCCGCCCTGAACAGATTGATGTGCCCATTGTCGGGAATACGTACAGCGCCACCTAGTGGCAACAGGAAATGTCATGGCTTTAATTTTGTTGTACTGATTTTCACAGGTTCATCGTGGCCACCTCAAAAGCGGTGAATATCACCATCAGTCCCTCGTGATGCTTCAGTGCAAAAATTGTGACTTTAAACTGAACGGCGCACCCTGGTGGCAACGCTGTTCAACATGAAAGATGAAGTGGCTTTTGAGGGGCTTGCAAGTTTATAGAGGCTTGAAATTTGGCTCACACCTCCAAATGGATGAAGGCTTTGTTGTCATGTGATCATTTTCATTGAATAGCGCGAAATTGCTCCACAGCGCCCCCTACAAAATTTCAAAACAACAGCCCCTGCTCTGTGTTTCATCTATGAGTCTGAAACCTGGTAAGCTTATGGAAAATATCAAGATGTACAAAAAAGTCTCTTGGAGCAATATCCCAAATCCAACAGGAAGTCAGCCATTTTAAAATTAATGTGTAATTTTGGCGACATTTTCCCCTCTTTTCAGCCTTCATACTTTGACGAACTCCTCCAAGGGATTTCATCATATTGAACCATTCTCCAGTGTGTGGAATCTAAAGACCTTTGTGATGTTAAATTGCGAAGCTTTTTACGTTCAAGGAAACGGGGTGGTCATGGCGGCACGTGGAGTTTCAATCACTGGCCAAAAAGCAGTAATATGCTGTCACTCAAAGACACAAAGTCCAATCTCTCCCAAAGGTCGCAGGCGTGATGAGACTCGAGCTCTGAAATGTTTGTTATGCCCTTTGTCTATAATGGTTAGAGCGCCACCTAGTGGGACGACTATACTCATGGTTGAACCAAATGAAATGTTAGCTGGTGGTTAAATGCATGAATTCCATCAATGTGACATCACATCGGACGTGCTGGTTTTAGGTGTTGGGCGTGGCTCGACACGCCAGGGTGCGAGGGCCCTCATAACGCTGCTTGCAGCTTTAATTAGGGCCCGAGCACTGAGAGTGCGAAGGCCCTATTGTATCTGCTCCGTTTCTTATTAGGGCCCGAGCACTGACAGTGCGAAGGCCCTATTGTAATTGCTCTGTTTATTATTATTATTATTATTATTATTATTATTATTTCGGCAAATGAATTGGCCGTTTGAGGGCCTAAACATGCTCGAAAACTCATGAAATTTTGCACACGCGTCAGGTCTGGTGAAAATTTACGTATTTTAATGTTCTCAGACATGGCCAGGGAAAATTAGCTCAGTAGCGCCACCTAGAAAAATGAAAAACGCGAGCCCCCGGTATGGGTATGACCTACATGTTTGAAAGTCGGTACACCTATATAACGTTCAGAGTCGAACAAAAAAGTCTATTATGGCAATGTCCTAAACCCAACAGGAAGTCCGCCATTTTGGATTGAAGGTGACATTTTGGCTCTGATTTTACCATTTCCATGCCTCGAACTTTAACGAACTCCTCCTTGGGGTTTGATTTCATAACCTTCATATTTGGTCAGTGCCAACTACACCCTTGTGCCATGTTAAATTGCGGAGCTTTTGAGTTTTCACAATACTATGAGGCCGTGGCGCCATGGCGAATTTCGATGACTCGCCATGAAAATCTTATTGCCTCTCATTCTGTCATACATGTTCCGATCTGGACCAAAGAGCACACATATGATAAGGCTCCACCCCTGAACATATTTCAACTGCCATATTTGACATCAAGGACAGCGCCACCTAGTGGGAACAGGAAATGTCATGTTTTACACTTTGGGGTACAGTATAGTGATGGGTGACATCTGCAGCCTCAAATTTCTCCAGGAAAGCCTTAAGGAGTTGGTCTTGGGTTACAGTGAAAACTGTGACTTTTCGCAAAAGGGTGTGACCCCAGCAGCATGGCGAACTTTGATGTCACGCCATGAAGAAACAAATTAGTATAACTCAATGAAATCCAGTCTGATCAGTACCAGACTTTACAGGCATGATGTCAGACCCGCCCTGAACAGATTGATGTGCCCATTGTCGGGAATACGGACAGCGCCACCTAGTGGCAACAGGAAATGTCATGGCTTTAATTTTGTTGTACTGATTTTCACAGGTTGATCGTGGCCACCTCAAAAGCGGTGAATATCACCATCAGTCCCTCGTGATGCTTCAGTGCAAAAATTGTGAGTTTAAACTGAACGGCGCACCCTGGTGGCAACGCTGTTCACCATGAAAGATGAAGTGGCTTTTGAGGGTCTTGGCAAGTTTATAGAGGCTTGAAATTTGGCACACACCTCCAAATGGATGAAGGCTTTGTTGGCATGTGATCATTTTCATTGAATAGTGCGAAATTGCTCCACAGCGCCCCCTACAAAATTTCAAAACCACAGCCCCTGCTCTGTGTTCTATGTATGATTCTGAAACCTGGTAAGCTTATAGGAGATATCAAGATGTACAAAAAAGTCTCTTGGTGCAATATCCCAAATCCAACAGGAAGTCAGCCATTTTAAAATGAATGTGCAATTTTGGCAACATTTTCCCCTCTTTCCAGGCACCGTTCTTTGACGAACTCCTCCAAGGGATTTCATTATATTGAACCAATCTCCAGTGTGTGGAATCTAAAGACCTTTGTGATGTTAAATTGCGAAGCTTTTTACGTTCAGGGAAACGGGTGGTCATGGCGGCACGTGGAGTTTGAATCACTCTCCAAAAAGCAGTAATCTGCTGTCACTCAAAATCAAAATGTCCAATATGTCCCAAAGGTCGCAGGCGTGATGAGACTCGAGCTGGGAAATGTTTGTTATGCCATTTGTCAGTAATGGTTAGAGCGCCACCTAGTGGGACGACTATAATCATGATTGAATGAGATGAAATGTTAGCTGGTGGTTGAATGCATGAATTTCATCAATGTGACATCAGATCGGACGTGCTGGTTGTAGGTGTTGGGCGTAGCTCGACGCGATGGGGTGCGAGGGCCCTCATAACGCTGCTTGCAGCTTTAATTATTATTATTAGGGCCCGAGCACCGAGAGTGCGAAGGCCCTATTGTATCTGCTCCGTTTCTTATTATTATTATTATTATTATTATTATTATTATTATTATTATTATTATTATTATTCAGGCGAAACAAGGGCCTTTTTGAGGGCCTAAACATGCTCAAAAACTCATGAAATTTTGCACACATGCCAGGTCTGGTGAAAAATTTTGTATTTTAATGGTTTTACATATGAGCACTGGGAAATGGCTCTAGAGCGCCACCTATGCCTTGTTAAATGCAGCCCTACGACCACATCGTTTGAGCTACATGTATGAAATTTGGCACACATGTGTATCATGCCAAGACGAACAAAAAAGTCTGTGGGCCCATTGACGCAAACCCAACAGGAAGTCCGCCATTTGGAAGAGAAGGTGACATTTTGGCTCTAATTTTGCCATTTCCATGCCTCGAACTTTTGCGAACTCCTCCTTGGGGTTTCATTTCATAACCTTCAAATTTGGACAGTGTCAACTACACCCTTGTGCCATGTTAAATTGCGGAGCTTTTGAGTTTTCACAATACTATGAGGCCGTGGCGCCATGGCGAATTTCGATGACTCGCCATGAAAATCTTATTGCCTCTCATTTTGTCATAGATATTCTGACCTTGACCAAAGTGAACACATATGATAAGGCTCCACCCCTGAACATATTTCAACTGCCATATTTGACATCAAGGACAGCGCCACCTAGTGGGAACAGGAAATGTCATGTTTTACACTTTGGGGTACAGTATAGTGATGGGTGACATCTGCAGCCTCAAATTTCTCCGGGAAAGCCTTAAGGAGTTGGTCTTGGGTTACAGTGAAAACTGTGACTTTTCGCAAAAGGGTGTGACCCCAGCAGCATGGCGAACTTTGATGTCACGCCATGAAGAAACAAATTAGTATAACTCAATGAAATCCAGTCTGATCAGTACCAGACTTTACAGGCATGATGTCAGACCCGCCCTGAACAGATTGATGTGCCCATTGTCGGAAATACGGACAGCGCCACCTAGTGGCAACAGGAAATGTCATGGCTTTAACTTTGTTGTACTGATTTTCACAGGTTCATCGTGGCCACCTCAAAAGCGGTGAATATCACCATCAGTCCCTCGTGATGCTTCAGTGCAAAAATTGTGACTTTAAACTGAACGGCGCACCCTGGTGGCAACGCGGTTCATCATGAAAGATGAAGTGGCTTTTGAGGGTCTTGGCAAGTTTATAGAGGCTTGAAATTTGGCACACACCTCCAAATGGATGAAGGCATTGTTGTTATGTAACCATTTTCCTTGAATAGCGCAAAATGGCTCCACAGCGCCCCCTACAATATTTCAAAACATCAGCCCCTGCTCTGTGTTTCATCTATGAGTCTGACACTTGGTAAGCTTGTGTAAGATATCAAGATGTACAAAAAAGTCTCTTGGAGCAATATCCCAAATCCAACAGGAAGTCAGCCATTTTAAAATTAATGTGTAATTTTGATGACATTTTCCCCCCTTTTCAGGCCTCATACTTTGACGAACTCCTCCAAGGGATTTCATCATATTGAAGCATTCTTCAGTGTGTAGAATCTAAAGACCTTTGTGATGTTAAATTGCGAAGCTTTTTCCGTTCAGGGAAACGGGGTGGTCATGGCGGCACGTAGAGTTTCAATCACTCGCAAAAAGCAGTAATCTGCTGTCACTAAAAAACACAATGTCCAATCTCTCCCAAAGGTCGCAGGTGTGATGAGACTCGAGCTTGGAAATGTTTGTTATGCTATTTGTCAATAATGGTTAGAGCGCCACCTAGTGGCATGACTATAATCCTGGTTGAATAAGATGAAATGTTAGCTGGTGATTAAAAGCATGAAATCCATCAATGTGACATCACATCGGACGTGCCGGTTTGAGGTGTTGGCAGTGGCTCGACGTGCCGGGGGTGCGAGGGCCCTCATAACGCTGCTTGCAGCTTTAATTATTATTATTATTATTATTATTCAGGCGAAACAAGGGCCTTTTTGAGGGCCTAAACATGCTCAAAAACTCATGAAATTTTGCACACATGCCAGGTCTGGTGAAAAATTTTGTATTTTAATGGTTTTACATATGAGCACTGGGAAATGGCTCTAGAGCGCCACCTATGCCTTGTTAAATGCAGCCCTACGACCACATCGTTTGAGCTACATGTATGAAATTTGGCACACATGTGTATCATGCCAAGACGAACAAAAAAGTCTGTGGGCCCATTGACGCAAACCCAACAGGAAGTCCGCCATTTGGAAGAGAAGGTGACATTTTGGCTCTAATTTTGCCATTTCCATGCCTCGAACTTTTGCGAACTCCTCCTTGGGGTTTCATTTCATAACCTTCAAATTTGGACAGTGTCAACTACACCCTTGTGCCATGTTAAATTGCGGAGCTTTTGAGTTTTCACAATACTATGAGGCCGTGGCGCCATGGCGAATTTCGATGACTCGCCATGAAAATCTTATTGCCTCTCATTTTGTCATACATTTTCTGACCTTGACCAAAGTCAAGACATATGATAAGGCTCCACCCCTGAACATATTTCAACTGCCATATTTGACCTCAAGGACAGCGCCACCTAGCGGGAACAGGAAATGTCATGTTTTACACTTTGGGGTACAGTATAGTGATGGGTGACATCTGCAGCCTCAAATTTCTCCAGGAAAGCCTTAAGGAGTTGGTCTTGGGTTACAGTGAAAACTGTGAGTTTTTGCAAAAGGGTGTGACCCCAGCAGCATGGCGAACTTTGATGTCACGCCATGAAGAAACAAATTAGTATAACTCAATGAAATCCAGTCTGATCAGTACCAAACTTTACAGGCATGATATCAGACCCGCCCTGAACAGATTGATGTGCCCATTGTCGGAAAAAAGGACAGCGCCACCTAGTGGCAACAGGAAATGTCATGGCTTTAATTTTGTTGTACTGATTTTCACAGGTTCATCTTGGCCACCTCAAAAGCGGTGAATATCACCATCAGTCCCTCGTGATGCCTCAGTGCAAAAATTGTGAGTTTAAACTGAACGGCGCACCCTGGTGGCAACGCTGTTCAACATGAAAGATGAAGTGGCTTTTGAGGGTCTTGGCAAGTTTATAGAGGCTTGAAATTTGGCACACACCTCCAAATGGATTAAGGCTTTGTTGGCATGTGATCATTTTCATTGAATAGCGCGAAATTGCTCCACAGCGCCCCCTACAAAATTTCAAAACCACAGCCCCTGCTCTGTGTTCTATGTATGATTCTGAAACCTGGTAAGCTTATAGGAGATATCAAGATGTACAAAAAAGTCTCTTGGAGCAATATCCCAAATCCAACAGGAAGTCAGCCATTTTAAAATTAATGTGCAATTTTGGCAACATTTTCCCCTCTTTCCAGGCACCGTTCTTTGACGAACTCCTCAAAGGGATTTCATCAGATTGATGCGATCTCCTGTGTGTGGAATCTAAAGACCTTTGTGATGTTAAATTGCGAAGCTTTTTACGTTCAGTGAAACGGGGTGGTTATGGTGGCACTTAGAGTTTGAATCACTCGCCAAAAAGCAGTAATCTGCTGTCACTCAAAAACACAATGTCCAATCTCTCCCAAACGTCTCAGGTGTGATGAGACTCGAGCTCGGAAGTGTTTGTTATGCCATTTGTACATAATGGTTAGAGCGCCACCTAGTGGAAGAACTAACTAATCACGAATGAATGAGTTGAAATGTTAGCTGGTGGTTAAATGCATGAATTCCATCAATGTGACATCAGATCGGAGGTGCTGGTTTTAGGTGTTGGGCGTGACTCGACGCGCCGGGGGTGCGAGGGCCCTCATAACGCTGCTTGCAGCTTTAATTATTATTATTATTATTATTTCGGCAAATGAATTGGCCGTTTGAGGGCCTAAACATGCTCGAAAACTCATGAAATTTTGCACACGCGTCAGGTCTGGTGAAAATTTACGTATTTTAATGTTCTCAGACATGGCCAGGGAAAATTAGCTCAGTAGCGCCACCTAGAAAAATGAAAAACGCGAGCCCCCGGTATGGGTATGACCTACATGTTTGAAAGTCGGTACACCTATATAATGTTCAGAGTCGAACAAAAAAGTCTATTATGGCAATGTCCTAAACCCAACAGGAAGTCCGCCATTTTGGATTGAAGGTGACATTTTGGCTCTGATTTTACCATTTCCATGCCTCGAACTTTGACGAACTCCTCCTTGGGGTTTGATTTCATAACCTTCATATTTGGTCAGTGCCAACTACACCCTTATGCCATGTTAAATTGCGGAGCTTTTGAGTTTTCACAATACTATGAGGCCGTGGCGCCATGGCGAATTTCGATGACTCGCCATGAAAATCTTATTGCCTCTCATTCTGTCATACATGTTCCGATCTGGACCAAAGAGCACACATATGATAAGGCTCCACCCCTGAACATATTTCAACTGCCATATTTGACATCAAGGACAGCGCCACCTAGTGGGAACAGGAAATGTCATGTTTTACACTTTGGGGTACAGTATAGTGATGGGTGACATCTGCAGCCTCAAATTTCTCCAGGAAAGCCTTAAGGAGTTGGTCTTGGGTTACAGTGAAAACTGTGACTTTTCGCAAAAGGGTGTGACCCCAGCAGCATGGCGAACTTTGATGTCACGCCATGAAGAAAGAAATTAGTATAACTCAATGAAATCCAGTCTGATCAGTACGAGACTTTACAGGCATGATGTCAGACCCGCCCTGAACAGATTGATGTGCCCATTGTCGGAAATACGGACAGCGCCACCTAGTGGCAACAGGAAATGTCATGGCTTTAATTTTGTTGTACTGATTTTCACAGGTTCATCTTGGCCACCTCAAAAGCGGTGAATATCAACATCAGTCCCTCGTGATGCTTCAGTGCAAAAATTGTGAGTTTAAACTGAACGGCGCACCCTGGTGGCAACGCTGTTCAACATGAAAGATGAAGTGGCTTTTGAGGGGCTTGGCAAGTGTATAGAGGCTTGAAATTCGGCACACACCTCCAAATGGATGAAGGCTTTGTTGGCATGTGATCATTTTCATTGAATAGTGCGAAATGGCTCCACAGCGCCCCCTACAAACATTCAAAACCACAGCCCCTGCTCTGTCTTTTATGTATGAGTCTGAAACCTGGTAAGCTTATAGGAGATATCAAGAAGTACAAAAAAGTCTCTTAGAGCAATATCCCAAATCCAACAGGAAGTCAGCCATTTTAAAATTAATGTGTAATTTTGGCAACATTTTCCCATCTTTTCAGGCACCGTACTTTCACGAACTCCTCCAAGGGATTTCATCATATTGAAGCATTCTTCAGTGTGTAGAATCTAAAGACCTTTGTGATGTTAAATTGCGAAGCTTTTTACGTTCAGCGAAACGGGGTGGTTATGGCGGCACTTAGAGTTTGAATAACTCGCCAAAAAGCAGTAATCTGCTGTCACTCAAAAACACAATGTCCAATCTCTCCCAAACGTCTCAGGTGTGATGAGACTGGAGGTCGGAAATGTTTGGTATGCCATTTGTCAGTAATGGTTAGAGCGCCACCTAGTGGGACGACAAACTAATCATAAATGAATGAGTTGAAATCTTAGCTGGTGGTTAAATGCATGAATTCCATCAATGTGACATCACATCGGAGGTGCTGGTTGTAGGTGTTGGGCGTAGGGGTGTTGGGGTGCGAGGGCCCTCATAACGCTGCTTGCAGCTTTAATTATTATTATTATTAGGGCCCGAGCACTGACAGTGCGAAGGCCCTATTGTAATTGCTCCGTTTATTATTAGGGCCCGAGCACTGACAGTGCGAAGGCCCTATTGTAATTGCTCCGTTTATTATTATTATTATTATTATTATTTCGGCAAATGAATCGGCCTTTTGAGGACCTAAACATGCTCGAAAACTCATGAAATTTTGCACACGCGTCAGGTCTGGTGAAAATTTACGTATTTTAATGTTCTCAGACATGGCCAGGGAAAATTAGCTCAGTAGCGCCACCTAGAAAAATGAAAAATGCGAGCCCCCGGTATGGGTATCACCTACATGTTTGAAAGTCGGTACACCTATATAACGTTCAGAGTCGAACAAAAAAGTCTATTATGGCAATGTCCTAAACCCAACAGGAAGTCCGCCATTTTGGATTGAATGTGACATTTTGGCTCTGATTTTACCGTTTCCATGCCTCGAACTTTAACGAACTCCTCCTTGGGGTTTGATTTCATAACCTTCATATTTGGTCAGTGCCAACTACACCCTTATGCCATGTTAAATTGCGGAGCTTTTGAGTTTTCACAATACCATGAGGCCGTGGCGCCACGGCGAATTTCGATGACTCGCCATGAAAATCTTATTGCCTCTCATTCTGTCATACATTTTCTGACCTTGACCAAAGTGAACACATATGATAAGGCTCCACCCCTGAACATATTACAACTGCCATATTTTACATCAGGGACAGCGCCACCTAGTGGGAACAGGAAATGTCATGTTTTACACTTTGGGGTACAGTATTGTGATGGGTGACATCTGCAGCCTCAAATTTCTCCAGGAAAGCCTTAAGGAGTTGGTCTTGGGTTACAGTGAAAACTGTGACTTTTCGCGAAAGGGTGTGACCCTAGCAGCATGGCGAACTTTGATGTCACGCCATGAAGAAAGAAATTAGTATAACTCAATGAAATCCAGTCTGATCAGTACCAGACTTTACAGGCATGATGTCAGACCCACCCTGAACAGATTGATGTGCCCATTGTCGGAAATACGGACAGCGCCACCTAGTGGCAACAGGAAATGTCATGGCTTTAATTTTGTTGTACTGATTTTCACAGGTTCATCGTGGCCACCTCAAAAGCGGTGAATATCAACATCAGTCCCTCGTGATGCTTCAGTGCAAAAATTGTGACTTTAAAGTGAACGGCGCACTCTGGTGGTAACGCGGTTCACCATGAAAGATGAAGTGGCTTTTGAGGGGCTTGGAAAGTTTATAGAGGCTTGGAATTTGGCACACACCTCCAAATGGATGAAGGCTTTGTTGTCATGTGATCATTTTCATTGAATAGCGCGAAATTGCTCCACAGCGCCCCCTACAAAATTTCAAAACAACAGCCCCTGCTCTGTGTTTCATCTATGAGTCTGAAACCTGGTAAGCTTATGGAAAATATCAAGATGTACAAAAAAGTCTCTTGGAGCAATATCCCAAATCCAACAGGAAGTCAGCCATTTTAAAATTAATGTGTAATTTTGGCAACATTTTCCCCTCTTTTCAGGCTTCATACTTTGACGAACTCCTCCAAGGGATTTCATCATATTGAACCATTCTCCAGTGTGTGGAATCTAAAGACCTTTGTGATGTTAAATTGCGAAGCTTTTTACGTTCAGGGAAACGGGGTGGTCATGGCGGCACGTAGAGTTTCAATCACTCGCCAAAAAGCAGTAATCTGCTGTCACTCAAAAACACAATGTCCAATCTCTCCCAAAGCTCATAGGCGTGATGAGACTCGAGCTCGGAAATGTTTGTTATGCCATTTTTACATAATGGTTAGAGCCCCACCTAGTGGAACGACTAACTAATCATGAATGAATGAGTTGAAATGTTAGCTGGTGGTTAAATGCATGAATTCCATCAATGTGACATCAGATCGGACGTGCTGGTTTTAGGTGTTGGGCGTGGCTCGACGCGCCGGGGGTGCGAGGGCCCTCATAACGCTGCTTGCAGCTTTAATTATTATTATTATTATTATTTCGGCAAATGAATCGGCCTTTTGAGGACCTAAACATGCTCGAAAACTCATGAAATTTTGCACACGCGTCAGGTCTGGTGAAAATTTACGTATTTTAATGTTCTCAGACATGGCCAGGGAAAATTAGCTCAGTAGCGCCACCTAGAAAAATGAAAAATGCGAGCCCCCGGTATGGGTATCACCTACATGTTTGAAAGTCGGTACACCTATATAACGTTCAGAGTCGAACAAAAAAGTCTATTATGGCAATGTCCTAAACCCAACAGGAAGTCCGCCATTTTGGATTGAATGTGACATTTTGGCTCTGATTTTACCGTTTCCATGCCTCGAACTTTAACGAACTCCTCCTTGGGGTTTGATTTCATAACCTTCATATTTGGTCAGTGCCAACTACACCCTTATGCCATGTTAAATTGCGGAGCTTTTGAGTTTTCACAATACCATGAGGCCGTGGCGCCACGGCGAATTTCGATGACTCGCCATGAAAATCTTATTGCCTCTCATTCTGTCATACATTTTCTGACCTTGACCAAAGTGAACACATATGATAAGGCTCCACCCCTGAACATATTACAACTGCCATATTTTACATCAGGGACAGCGCCACCTAGTGGGAACAGGAAATGTCATGTTTTACACTTTGGGGTACAGTATTGTGATGGGTGACATCTGCAGCCTCAAATTTCTCCAGGAAAGCCTTAAGGAGTTGGTCTTGGGTTACAGTGAAAACTGTGACTTTTCGCAAAAGGGTGTGACCCCAGCAGCATGGCGAACTTTGATGTCACGCCATGAAGAAAGAAATTAGTATAACTCAATGAAATCCAGTCTGATCAGTACCAGACTTTACAGGCATGATGTCAGACCCACCCTGAACAGATTGATGTGCCCATTGTCGGAAATACGGACAGCGCCACCTAGTGGCAACAGGAAATGTCATGGCTTTAATTTTGTTGTACTGATTTTCACAGGTTCATCGTGGCCACCTCAAAAGCGGTGAATATCAACATCAGTCCCTCGTGATGCTTCAGTGCAAAAATTGTGACTTTAAAGTGAACGGCGCACTCTGGTGGTAACGCGGTTCACCATGAAAGATGAAGTGGCTTTTGAGGGGCTTGGAAAGTTTATAGAGGCTTGGAATTTGGCACACACCTCCAAATGGATGAAGGCTTTGTTGTCATGTGATCATTTTCATTGAATAGCGCGAAATTGCTCCACAGCGCCCCCTACAAAATTTCAAAACAACAGCCCCTGCTCTGTGTTTCATCTATGAGTCTGAAACCTGGTAAGCTTATGGAAAATATCAAGATGTACAAAAAAGTCTCTTGGAGCAATATCCCAAATCCAACAGGAAGTCAGCCATTTTAAAATTAATGTGTAATTTTGGCAACATTTTCCCCTCTTTTCAGGCTTCATACTTTGACGAACTCCTCCAAGGGATTTCATCATATTGAACCATTCTCCAGTGTGTGGAATCTAAAGACCTTTGTGATGTTAAATTGCGAAGCTTTTTACGTTCAGGGAAACGGGGTGGTCATGGCGGCACGTAGAGTTTCAATCACTCGCCAAAAAGCAGTAATCTGCTGTCACTCAAAAACACAATGTCCAATCTCTCCCAAAGCTCATAGGCGTGATGAGACTCGAGCTCGGAAATGTTTGTTATGCCATTTTTACATAATGGTTAGAGCCCCACCTAGTGGAACGACTAACTAATCATGAATGAATGAGTTGAAATGTTAGCTGGTGGTTAAATGCATGAATTCCATCAATGTGACATCAGATCGGACGTGCTGGTTTTAGGTGTTGGGCGTGGCTCGACGCGCCGGGGGTGCGAGGGCCCTCATAACGCTGCTTGCAGCTTTAATTATTATTATTATTATTATTCACCCCAAACAAGGGCCTTTTTGAGGGCGTAAACATGCTCAAAAACTCATGAAATTTTGCACACATGCCAGGTCTGGTGAAAAATTTTGTATTTTAATGGTTTTACATATGAGCACTGGGAAATGGCTCTACAGCGCCACCTATGCCTTGTTAAATGCAGCCCTACGACCACATGGTTTGAGCTACATGTATGAAATTTGGCACACATGTGTATCATGCCAAGACGAACAAAAAAGTCTGTGGGCCCATTGACGCAAACCCAACAGGAAGTCCGCCATTTGGAAGAGAATGTGACATTTTGGCTCTAATTTTGCCATTTCCATGCCTCGAACTTTTGCGAACTCCTCCTTGGGGTTTCATGTCATAACCTTCAAATTTGGACAGTGTCAACTACACCCTTGTGCCATGTTAAATTGCGGAGCTTTTGAGTTTTCACAATACTATGAGGCCGTGGCGCCATGGCGAATTTCGATGACTCGCCATGAAAATCTTATTGCCTCTCATTTTGTCATACATTTTCTGACCTTGACCAAAGTGAACACATATGATAAGGCTCCACCCCTGAATATATTTCAACTGCCATATTTGACACCAGGGACAGCGCCACCTAGTGGGAACAGGAAATGTCATGTTTTACACTTTGGGGTACAGTATTGTGATGGGTGACATCTGCAGCCTCAAATTTCTCCAGGAAAGCCTTAAGGAGTTGGTCTTGGGTTACAGTGAAAACTGTGAGTTTTCGCAAAAGGGTGTGACCCCAGCAGCATGGCGAACTTTGATGTCACGCCATGAAGAAACAAATTAGTATAACTCAATGAAATCCAGTCTGTTCAGTACCAGACTTTACAGGCATGATGTCAGACCCGCCCTGAACAGATTGATGTGCCCATTGTCGGGAATACGTACAGCGCCACCTAGTGGCAACAGGAAAGGTCATGGCTTTAATTTTGTTGTACTGATTTTCACAGGTTCATCGTGGCCACCTCAAAAGCGGTGACTATCAACATCAGTCCCTCGTGATGCTTCAGTGCAAAAATTGTGACTTTAAACTGAACGGCGCACCCTGGTGGCAACGCGGTCCACCATGAAAGATGAAGTGGCTTTTGAGGGGCTTGGATAGTATATAGAGGCTTTAAATTTAGCACACCCCTCCAAATGGATGAAGGCTTTGTTGTCATGTGATCATTTTTATTGAATAGCGCGAAATGGCTCCACAGCGCCCCCTACAAAATTTCAAAACCACAGCCCCAGCTCTGTGTTTTATGTATGAGTCTGAAACCTGGTAAGCTTATAGGAGATATCAAGATGTACAGAAAAGTCTCTTGGAGCAATATCCCAAATCTAACAGGAAGTCAGCCATTTTAAAATTAATGTGTAATTTTTGTGACATTTTCCCCTCTTTTCAGGCACCGTTCTTTGACGAACTCCTCCAAGGGATTTCATCATATTGAACCAATCTCCAGTGTGTGGAATCTAAAGACCTTTGTGATGTTAAATTGCGAAGGTTTTTACGTTGAGGGAAACGGGGTGGTCATGGCGGCACGTGGAGTTTCAGTCACTCGCCAAAAAGCAGTAATCTGCTGTCACACAAAATCAAAATGTCCAATATGTCCCAAAGGTCGCAGGCGTGATGAGACTCGAGCTCGGAAATGTTTGTTATGCCATTTGTCAGTAATGGTTAGAGCGCCACCTAGTGGGACGACTATAATCATGATTGAATGAGATGAAATGTTAGCTGGTGGTTGAATGCATGAATTTCATCAATGTGACATCAGATCGGACGTGCTGGTTGTAGGTGTTGGGCGTAGCTCGACGCGATGGGGTGCGAGGGCCCTCATAACGCTGCTTGCAGCTTTAATTATTATTATTATTATTATTAGGGCCCGAGCACCGAGAGTGCGAAGGCCCTATTGTATCTGCTCCGTTTCTTATTATTATTATTATTATTATTATTATTAGGGCCCGAGCACCGAGAGTGCGAAGGCCCTATTGTATCTGCTCCGTTTCTTATTATTATTATTATTATTATTATTATTATTATTATTATTCACCCCAAACAAGGGCCTTTTTGAGGGCCTAAACATGCTCAAAAACTCATGAAATTTTGCACACATGCCAGGTCTGGTGAAAAATTTTGTATTTTAATGGTTTTACATATGAGCACTGGGAAATGGCTCTAGAGCGCCACCTATGCCTTGTTAAATGCAGCCCTACGACCACATGGTTTGAGCTACATGTATGAAATTTGGCACACATGTGTATCATGCCAAAACGAACAAAAAAGTCTGTGGGCCCATTGACGCAAACCCAACAGGAAGTCCGCCATTTGGAAGAGAAGGTGACATTTTGGCTCTAATTTTGCCATTTCCATGCCTCGAACTTTTGCGAACTCCTCCTTGGGGTTTCATTTGATAACCTTCAAATTTGTACAGTGTCAACTACACCCTTGTGCCATGTTAAATTGCGGAGCTTTTGAGTTTTCACAATACTATGAGGCCGTGGCGCCATGGCGAATTTCGATGACTCGCCATGAAAATCTTATTGCCTCTCATTTTGTCATACATTTTCTGACCTTGACCAAAGTGAACACATATGATAAGGCTCCACCCCTAAACATATTTCAACTGCCATATTTGACATGAAGGACAGCGCCACCTAGTGGGAACAGGAAATGTCATGTTTTACACTTTGGGGTACAGTATAGTGATGGGTGACATCTGCAGCCTCAAATTTCTCCAGAAAACCCTTAAGGAGTTGGTCTTGGGTTACAGTGAAAACTGTGACTTTTCGCAAAAGGGTGTGACCCCAGCACCATGGCGAACTTTGATGTCACGCCATGAAGAAACAAATTAGTATAACTCCATGAAATCCAGTCTGATCAGTACCAGACTTTACAGGCATGAAGTCAGACCCGCCCTGAACAGATTGATGTGCCCATTGTCGGGAATACGGACAGCGCCACCTAGTGGGAACAGGAAATGTCATGGCTTTAATTTTGTTGTACTGATTTTCACAGGTTCATCGTGGCCACCTCAAAAGCGGTGAATATCACCATCAGTCCCTTGTGATGCTTCAGTGCAAAAATTGTGACTTTAAACTGAACGCCGCACCCTGGTGGCAACGCAGTTCACCATGAAAGATGAAGTGGCTTTTGAGGGGCTTGGAAAGTTTAAAAAGTCTTGAAATTTGGCGCACACCTCCAATGTGGTTAAGGCTTTGTTGTTATGTGATCATTTTCATTGAATATCCCAAAATGGCTCCACAGCGCCCCCTACAAAATTTCAAAATCACAGCCCCTGCTCTGTGTTTTATGTATGAGTCTGAAACCTGGTAAGCTTATAGGAGATATCAAGATGTACAAAAAAGTCTCTTGGAGCAATATCCAGAATCCAACAGGAAGTCAGCCATTTTAAAATTAATGTGCAATTTTGGCAACATTTTCCCCTCTTTTCAGGCATCGTTCTTTGACGAACTCCTCCAAGGGATTTCATCATATTGCACTATTCTTCAGTGTGTGGAATCCAAAGACCTTTGTGTTGTTAAATTGCGAAGCTTTTTACGTTCAGGGAAACGGGGTGGTTATGGCGGCACGTAGACTCTCAATCACTCGCCAAAACACAGTAATCTGCTGTTACTCAAAAACACAATGTCCAATCTCACCCAAAGGTCGCAGGCATAATGAGACTCGAGTTCGGAAATGTTTGTTATGCCATTTGTACATAATGGTTAGAGTGCCACCTAGTGGAACGACTAGCTAATCATGAATGAATGAGTTGAAATGTTAGCTGGTGGTTAAATGCATGAATTCCATCAATGTGACATCAGATCGGACGTGCTGGTTTTAGGTGTTGGGCGTGGCTCGACGCGCCGGGGGTGCGAGGGCCCTCATAACGCTGCTTGCAGCTTTAATTAGGGCCCGAGCACCGAGAGTGCGAAGGCCCTATTGTATCTGCTCCGTTTCTTATTATTATTAGGGCCCGAGCACTGATAGTGCGAAGGCCCTATTGTAATTGCTCTGTTTATTATTATTATTATTATTATTATTATTATTATTATTATTATTATTATTATTATTATTATTATTATTCCGGCAAATGAATTGGCCGTTTGAGGGCCTAAACATGCTCGAAAACTCATGAAATTTTGCACACGCGTCAGGTCTGGTGAAAATTTACGTATTTTAATGTTCCCAGACATGGCCAGGGAAAATTAGCTCAGTAGCGCCACCTAGAAAAATGAAAAACGCGAGCCCCCGGTATGGGTATGACCTACACGTTTGAAAGTCGGTACACCTATATAACGTTCAGAGTCGAACAAAAAAGTCTATTATGGCAATGTCCTAAACCCAACAGGAAGTCCGCCATTTTGGATTGAAGGTGACATTTTGGGTCTGATTTTACCGTTTCCATGCCTTGTACTTTAACGAACTCCTCCTTGGGATTTGGTCCTATAAACTTCAAATTTGGACAGTGTCAACTACACCCTTGTGCCATGTTAAATTGCGGAGCTTTTGAGTTTTCACAATACTATGAGGCCGTGGCGCCATGGCGAATTTCGATGACTCGCCATGAAAATCTTATTGGCTCTCATTCTGTCATACATGTTCCGATCTGGACCAAAGAGCACACATATGATAAGGCTCCACCCCTGAACATATTTCAACTGCCATATTTGACATCAAGGACAGCGCCACCTAGTGGGAACAGGAAATGTCATGTTTTACACTTTGGGGTACAGTATAGTGATGGGTGACATCTGCAGCCTCAAATTTCTCCAGGAAAGCCTTAAGGAGTTGGTCTTGGGGTACAGTGAAAACTGTGACTTTTCGCAAAAGGGTGTGACCCCAGCAGCATGGCGAACTTTGATGTCACGCCATGAAGAAACAAATTAGTATAACTCAATGAAATCCAGTCTGATCAGTACCAGACTTTACAGGCATGATGTCAGACCCGCCCTGAACAGATTGATGTGCCCATTGTCAGGAAATACGGACAGCGCCACCTAGTGGCAACAGGAAATGTCATGGCTTTAATTTTGTTGTACTGATTTTCACAGGTTCATCGTGGCCACCTCAAAAGCGGTGAATATCACCATCAGTCCCTCGTGATGCTTCAGTGCAAAAATTGTGAGTTTAAACTGAACGGCGCACCCTGGTGGCAACGCTGTTCAACATGAAAGATGAAGTGGCTTTTGAGGGTCTTGGCAAGTTTATAGAGGCTTGAAATTTGGCACACACCTCCAAATGGATGAACGCTTTGTTGGCATGTGATCATTTTCATTGAATAGCGCAAAGTGGCTCCACAGCGCCCCCTACAAAATTTCAAAACCACAGCCCCTGCTCTGTGTTCTATGTATGCTTCTGAAACCTGGTAAGCTTATAGGAGATATCAAGATGTACAAAAAAGTCTCTTGGTGCAATATCCCAAATCCAACAGGAAGTCAGCCATTTTAAAATTAATGTGTAATTTTGGCAACATTTTCCCCTCTTTCCAGGCAACGTTCTTTGACGAACTCCTCCAAGGGATTTCATCATATTGAACCAATCTCCAGTGTGTGGAATCTAAAGACCTTTGTGATGTTAAATTGCGAAGCTTTTTACGTTCAGTGAAACGGGGTGGTTATGGTGGCACTTAGAGTTTGAATCACTCGCCAAAAAGCAGTAATCTGCTGTCACTCAAAAACACAATGTCCAATCTCTCCCAAACGTCTCAGGTGTGATGAGACTCGAGCTCGGAAGTGATTGTTATGCCATTTGTACATAATGGTTAGAGCGCCACCTAGTGGAACGACTAACTAATCATGAATGAATGAGTTGAAATGTTAGCTGGTGGTTAAATGCATGAATTCCATCAATGTGACATCAGATCGGAGGTGCTGGTTTTAGGTGTTGGGCTTGGCTCGACGCGCCGGGGGTGCGAGGGCCCTCGTAACGCTGCTTGCAGCTTTAATTAGGGCCCGAGCACCGAGAGTGCGAAGGCCCTATTGTATCTGCTCCGTTTCTTATTATTATTATTATTATTATTAGGGCCCGAGCACTGAGAGTGCGAAGGCCCTATTGTATCTGCTCCGTTTCTTATTATTATTATTATTATTATTATTCACCCCAAACAAGGGCCTTTTTGAGGGCCTAAACATGCTCAAAAACTCATGAAATTTTGCACACATGCCAGGTCTGGTGAAAAATTTTGTATTTTAATGGTTTTACATATGAGCACTGGGAAATGGCTCTACAGCGCCACCTATGCCTTGTTAAATGCAGCCCTACGACCACATCGTTTGAGCTACATGTATGAAATTTGGCACACATGTGTATCATGCCAAGACGAACAAAAAAGTCTGTGGGCCCATTGACGCAAACCCAACAGGAAGTCCGCCATTTGGAAGAGAAGGTGACATTTTGGCTCTAATTTTGCCATTTCCATGCCTCGAACTTTTGCGAACTCCTCCTTGGGGTTTCATTCCATAACCTTCAAATTTGGACAGTGTCAACTACACCCTTGTGCCATGTTAAATTGCGGAGCTTTTGAGTTTTCACAATACTATGAGGCCGTGGCGCCATGGCGAATTTCGATGACTCGCCATGAAAATCTTATTGCCTCTCATTTTGTCATACATTTTCTGACCTTGACCAAAGTGAACACATATGATAAGGCTCCACCCCTGAACATATTTCAACTGCCATATTTGACGTCAAGGACAGCGCCACCTAGTGGGAACAGGAAATGTCATGTTTTACACTTTGGGGTACAGTATTGTGATGGGTGACATCTGCAGCCTCAAATTTCTCAAGGAAAGCCTTAAGGAGTTGGTCTTGGGTTACAGTGAAAACTGTGAGTTTTCGCAAAAGGGTGTGACCCCAGCAGCATGGCGAACTTTGATGTCACGCCATGAAGAAACAAATTAGTATAACTCAATGAAATCCAGTCTGTTCAATACCAGACTTTACAGGCATGATGTCAGACCCGCCCTGAACAGATTGATGTTCCCATTGTCGGAAATACGGACAGCGCCACCTAGTGGCAACAGGAAATGTCATGGCTTTAATTTTGTTGTACTGATTCTCACAGGTTCATCGTGACCACCTCAAAAGCGGTGAATATCACCATCAGTCCCTCGTGATGCTTCAGTGCAAAAATTGTGACTTTAAACTGAACGGCGCACCCTGGTGGCAACGCCGTCCACCATGAAAGATGAAGTGGCTTTTGAGGGGCTTGGAAAGTATATAGAGGCTTTAAATTTAGCACACCCCTCCAAATGGATGAAGGCTTTGTTGTCATGTGATCATTTTCATTGAATAGCGCGAAATGGCTCCACAGCGCCCCCTACAATATTTCAAAACCACAGCCCCTGCTCTGTGTTTTATGTATGAGTCTGAAACCTGGTAAGCTTATAGGAGATATCAAGATGTACAAAAAAGTCTCTTGGAGCAATATCCCAAATCCAACAGGAAGTCAGCCATTTTAAAATGAATGTGCAATTTTGGCAACATTTTCCCCTCTTTCCAGGCACCGTTCTTTGACGAACTCCTCCAAGGGATTTCATCAGATTGAACCAATCTCCAGTGTGTGGAATCTAAAGACCTTTGTGATGTTAAATTGCGAAGCTTTTTACGTTCAGGGAAACGGGGTTGTCATGGCGGCACGTGGAGTTTCAATCACTCGCGAAAAAGCAGTAATCTGCTGTCACTCAAAATCAAAATGTCCAAACTCTCCCAAAGGTCTCCCAAAGGTCGCAGGCGTGATGAGACTCGAGCTCGGAAATGTTTGTTATGCCATTTGTCAGTAATGGTTAGAGCGCCACCTAGTGGGACGACTATAATGATGATTGAATGAGATGAAATGTTAGCTGGTGGTTAAATGCATGAATTCCATCAATGTGACATCAGATCGGAGGTGCTGGTTGTAGGTGTTGGGCGTGGCTCGACGCGATTGGGTGCGAGGGCCCTCATAACGCTGCTTGCAGCTTTAATTAGGGCCCGAGCACTGACTGTGCGAAGGCCCTATTGTATCTGCTCTGTTTCTTATTATTATTATTATTATTCAGGCAAAACAAGGGCCTTTTTGAGGGCCTAAACATGCTCAAAAACTCATGAAATTTTGCACACATGCCAGGTCTGGTGAAAAATTTTGTATTTTAATGGTTTTACATATGAGCACTGGGAAATGGCTCTACAGCGCCACCTATGCCTTGTTAAATGCAGCCCTACGACCACATCGTTTGAGCTACATGTATGAAATTTGGCACACATGTGTATCATGCCAAGACGAACAAAAAAGTCTGTGGGCCCATTGACGCAAACCCAACAGGAAGTCCGCCATTTGGAAGAGAAGGTGACATTTTGGCTCTAATTTTGCCATTTCCATGCCTCGAACTTTTGCGAACTCCTCCTTGGGGTTTCATTTCATAACCTTCAAATTTGGACAGTGTCAACTACACCCTTGTGCCATGTTAAATTGCGGAGCTTTTGAGTTTTCACAATACTATGAGGCCGTGGCGCCATGGCGAATTTCGATGACTCGCCATGAAAATCTTATTGCCTCTCATTTTGTCATACATTTTCTGACCTTGACCAAAGTGAACACATATGATAAGGCTCCACCCCTGAACATATTTCAACTGCCATATTTGACATAAGGGCCAGCGCCACCTAGTTGGAACAGGAAATGTCATGTTTTACACTTTGGGGTACAGTATTGTGATGGGTGACATCTGCAGCCTCATATTTCTCCAGGAAAGCCTTAAGGAGTTGGTCTTGGGGTACAGTGAAAACTGTGAGTTTTCACGAAAGGGTGTGACCCCAGCAGCATGGCGAACTTTGATGTCTCGCCATGAAGAAACAAATTAGTATAACTCAATGAAATCCAGTCTGATCAGTACCAGACTTTACAGGCATGATGTCAGACCCGCCCTGAACAGATTGATGTGCCCATTGTCGGGAATACGGACAGCGCCACCTAGTGGCAACAGGACATGTCATGTCTTACACTTTGTTGTACTGATTTTCACAGGTTCATCGTGGCCACCTCAAAAGCGGTGAATATCACCATCAGTCCCTCGTGATGCTTCAGTGCAAAAATTGTGACTTTAAACTGAACGGCGCACCCTGGTGGCAACGCTGTTCACCATGAAAGATGAAGTGGCTTTTGAGGGGCTTGGAAAGTTTATAGAGGCTTTAAATTTGGCCCACACCTCCAATGTGATGAATGCTTTCTAGTTATGTGACCATTTTCCTTGAATAGCGCAAAATGGCTCCACAGCGCCCCCTACAAAATTCCAAAATATCAGCCCCTGCTCTGTGTTTTATCTATGAGTCTGAAACTTGGTAAGCTCATGGAAGATATTAAGATGTACAAAAAAGTCTCTTGGAGCAATATCCCAAATCCAACAGGAAGTCAGCCATTTTAAAATTAATGTGTAATTTTGGCGACATTTTCCCCTCTTTTCAGGCTTCATACTTTGACGAACTCCTCCAAGAGATTTCATCAGATTGGACCGATCTGAAGTTTGTGGAATCTAAAGACCTTTGTGATGTTAAATTGCGAAGCTTTTTACGTTCAGGGAAACGGGGTGGTTATGGCGACACTTAGAGTTTGAATCACTCGCCAAAACGCAGTAATCTGCTGTCACTCAAAAACACAATGTCCAATCTCTCCCAAACGTCTCAGGTGTGATGAGACTCGAGCTTGGAAGTGTTTGTTATGCCATTTGTACATAATGGTTAGAGCGCCACCTAGTGGAACGACTAACTAATCATGAATGAATGAGTTGAAATGTTAGCTGGTGGTTAAATGCATGAATTCCATCAATGTGACATCAGATCGGACGTGCTGGTTTTAGGTGTTGGGCGTGGCTCGAAGCGCCGGGGGTGCGAGGGCCCTCATAACGCTGCTTGCAGCTTTAATTATTATTATTATTCAGGCGAAACAAGGGCCTTTTTGAGGGCCTAAACATGCTCAAAAACTCATGAAATTTTGCACACATGCCAGGTCTGGTGAAAAATTTTGTATTTTAATGGTTTTACATATGAGCACTGGGAAATGGCTCTAGAGCGCCACCTATGCCTTGTTAAATGCAGCCCTACGACCACATCGTTTGAGCTACATGTATGAAATTTGGCACACATGTGTATCATGCCAAGACGAACAAAAAAGTCAGTGGGCCCATTGACGCAAACCCAACAGGAAGTCCGCCATTTGGAAGAGAAGGTGACATTTTGGCTCTAATTTTGCCATTTCCATGCCTCGAACTTTTGCGAACTCCTCCTTGGGGTTTGATTTCATAACCTTCATATTTGGTCAGTGTCAACTACACCCTTGTGCCATGTTAAATTGCGGAGCTTTTGAGTTTTCACAATACTATGAGGCCGTGGCGCCATGGCGAATTTCGATGACTCGCCATGAAAATCTTATTGCCTCTCATTTTGTCATACATTTTCTGACCTTGACCAAAGTGAACACATATGATAAGGCTCCACCCCTGAACATATTTCAACTGCCATATTTGACGTAAGGGACAGCGCCACCTAGTGGGAACAGGAAATGTCATGTTTTACACTTTGGGGTACAGTATTGTGATGGGTGACATCTGCAGCCTCAAATTTCTCCAGGAAAGCCTTAAGGAGTTGGTCTTGGGTTACAGTGAAAACTGTGACTTTTCACGAAAGGGTGTGACCCCAGCAGCATGGCGAACTTTGATGTCACGCCATGAAGAAACAAATTAGTATAACTCAATGAAATCCAGTCTGATCAGTACCAGACTTTACAGGCATGATGTCAGACCCGCCCTGAACAGATTGATATGCCCATTGTCGGAAATACGGACAGCGCCACCTAGTGGCAACAGGAAATGTCATGGCTTTAACTTTGTTGTACTGATTTTCACAGGTTGATCGTGGCCACCTCAAAAGCGGTGAATATCACCATCAGTCCCTCGTGATGCTTCAGTGCAAAAATTGTGACTTTAAACTGAACGGCGCACCCTGGTGGCAACGCGGTTCATCATGAAAGATGAAGTGGCTTTTGAGGGGCTTGGAAAGTTTATAGAGGCTTGAAATTTGGCACACACCTCCAAATGGATGAAGGCATTGTTGTTATGTAACCATTTTCCTTGAATAGCGCAAAATGGCTCCACAGCGCCCCCTACAATATTTCAAAACATCAGCCCCTGCTCTGTGTTTCATCTATGAGTCTGACACTTGGTAAGCTTGTGTAAGATATCAAGATGTACAAAAAAGTCTCTTGGAGCAATATCCCAAATCCAACAGGAAGTCAGCCATTTTAAAATTAATGTGTAATTTTGATGACATTTTCCCCCCTTTTCAGGCCTCATACTTTGACGAACTCCTCCAAGGGATTTCATCATATTGAAGCATTCTTCAGTGTGTAGAATCTAAAGACCTTTGTGATGTTAAATTGCGAAGCTTTTTCCGTTCAGGGAAACGGGGTGGTCATGGCGGCACGTAGAGTTTCAATCACTCGCAAAAAGCAGTAATCTGCTGTCACTAAAAAACACAATGTCCAATCTCTCCCAAAGGTCGCAGGTGTGATGAGACTCGAGCTTGGAAATGTTTGTTATGCTATTTGTCAATAATGGTTAGAGCGCCACCTAGTGGCATGACTATAATCCTGGTTGAATGAGATGAAATGTTAGCTGGTGGTTGAATGCATGAATTTCATCAATGTGACATCAGATCGGAGGTGCTGGTTGTAGGTGTTGGGCGTAGCTCGACGCGATGGGGTGCGAGGGCCCTCATAACGCTGCTTGCAGCTTTAATTATTATTATTATTATTATTCACCCCAAACAAGGGCCTTTTTGAGGGCCTAAACATGCTCAAAAACTCATGAAATTTTGCACACATGCCAGGTCTGGTGAAAAATTTTGTATTTTAATGGTTTTACATATGAGCACTGGGAAATGGCTCTACAGCGCCACCTATGCCTTGTTAAATGCAGCCCTACGACCACATCGTTTGAGCTACATGTATGAAATTTGGCACACATGTGTATCATGCCAAGACGAACAAAAAAGTCTGTGGGCCCATTGATGCAAACCCAACAGGAAGTCCGCCATTTGGAAGAGAAGGTGACATTTTGGCTCTAATTTTGCCATTTCCATGCCTCGAACTTTTGCGAACTCCTCCTTGGGGTTTCATTTCATAACCTTCAAATTTGGACAGTGTCAACTACACCCTTGTGCCATGTTAAATTGCGGAGCTTTTGAGTTTTCACAATACTATGAGGCCGTGGCGCCATGGCGAATTTCGATGACTCGCCATGAAAATCTTATTGCCTCTCATTTTGTCATAGAAGTTCTGACCTTGACCAAAGTGAACACATATGATAAGGCTCCACCCCTGAACATAGTTCAACTGCCATATTTGACACCAGGGACAGCGCCACCTAGTGGGAACAGGAAATGTCATGTTTTACACTTTGGGGTACAGTATAGTGATGGGTGACATCTGCAGCCTCAAATTTCTCCAGGAAAGCCTTAAGGAGTTGGTCTTGGGTTACAGTGAAAACTGTGAGTTTTCGCGAAAGGGTGTGACCCCAGCAGCATGGCGAACTTTGATGTCACGCCATGAAGAAACAAATTAGTATAACTCAATGAAATCCAGTCTGATCAGTACCAGACTTTACAGGCATGATGTCAGACCCGCCCTGAACAGATTGATGTGCCCATTGTCGGAAATACGGACAGCGCCACCTAGTGGCAACAGGAAATGTCATGGCTTTAACTTTGTTGTACTGATTTTCACAGGTTGATCGTGGCCACCTCAAAAGCGGTGAATATCACCATCAGTCCCTCGTGATGCTTCAGTGCAAAAATTGTGACTTTAAACTGAACGGCGCACCCTGGTGGCAACGCGGTTCATCATGAAAGATGAAGTGGCTTTTGAGGGGCTTGGAAAGTTTATAGAGGCTTGAAATTTGGCACACACCTCTAAATGGATGAAGGCATTGTTGTTATGTAACCATTTTCCTTGAATAGCGCAAAATGGCTCCACAGCGCCCCCTACAATATTTCAAAACATCAGCCCCTGCTCTGTGTTTCATCTATGAGTCTGACACTTGGTAAGCTTGTGTAAGATATCAAGATGTACAAAAAAGTCTCTTGGAGCAATATCCCAAATCCAACAGGAAGTCAGCCATTTTAAAATTAATGTGCAATTTTGATGACATTTTCCCCTCTTTTCAGGCCTCATACTTTGACGAACTCCTCCAAGGGATTTCATCATATTGAAGCATTCTTCAGTGTGTGGAATCCAAAGACCTTTGTGTTGTTAAATTGCGAAGCTTTTTACGTCCAGGGAAACGGGGTGGTTATGGCGGCACTTAGAGTTTGAATCACTCGCCAAAAAGCAGTAATCTGCTGTCACTCAAAAACACAATGTCCAATCTCTCCCAAAGGTCTCAGGTGTGATGAGACTCGAGCTTGGAAGTGTTTGTTATGCCATTTGTACATAATGGTTAGAGCGCCACCTAGTGGAACGACTAACTAATCATGAATGAATGAGTTGAAATGTTAGCTGGTGGTTAAATGCATGAATTCCATCAATGTGACATCAGATCGGACGTGCTGGTTTTAGGTGTTGGGTGTGGCTCGACGTGCCGGGGGTGCGAGGGCCCTCATAACGCTGCTTGCAGCTTTAATTAGGGCCCGAGCACTGAGAGTGCGAAGGCCCTATTGTATCTGCTCCGTTTCTTATTATTATTAGGGCCCGAGCACTGAGAGTGCGAAGGCCCTATTGTATCTGCTCCGTTTCTTATTAGGGCCCGAGCACCGAGAGTGCGAAGGCCCTATTGTATCTGCTCCGTTTCTTATTATTATTATTATTATTATTATTATTATTATTATTATTATTCAGGCGAAACAAGGGCCTTTTTGAGGGCCTAAACATGCTCAAAAACTCATGAAATTTTGCACACATGCCAGGTCTGGTGAAAAATTTTGTATTTTAATGGTTTTACATATGAGCACTGGGAAATGGCTCTAGAGCGCCACCTATGCCTTGTTAAATGCAGCCCTACGACCACATCGTTTGAGCTACATGTATGAAATTTGGCACACATATGTATCATGCCAAGACGAACAAAAAAGTCTGTGGGCCCATTGACGCAAACCCAACAGGAAGTCCGCCATTTGGAAGAGAAGGTGACATTTTGGCTCTAATTTTGCCATTTCCATGCCTCGAACTTTTGCGAACTCCTCCTTGGGGTTTGATTTCATAACCTTCATATTTGGTCAGTGTCAACTACACCCTTGTGCCATGTTAAATTGCGGAGCTTTTGAGTTTTCACAATACTATGAGGCCGTGGCGCCATGGCGAATTTCGATGACTCGCCATGAAAATCTTATTGCCTCTCATTTTGTCATACATTTTCTGACCTTGACCAAAGTGAACACATATGATAAGGCTCCACCCCTGAACATATTTCAACTGCCATATTTGACACCAGGTACAGCGCCACCTAGTGGGAACAGGAAATGTCATGTTTTACACTTTGGGGTACAGTATTGTGATGGGTGACATCTGCAGCCTCAAATTTCTCCAGGAAAGCCTTAAGGAGTTGGTCTTGGGTTACAGTGAAAACTGTGACTTTTCACGAAAGGGTGTGACCCCAGCAGCATGGCGAACTTTGATGTCACGCCATGAAGAAACAAATTAGTATAACTCAATGAAATCCAGTCTGATCAGTACCAGACTTTACAGGCATGATGTCAGACCCGCCCTGAACAGATTGATGTGCCCATTGTCGGAAATACGGACAGCGCCACCTAGTGGCAACAGGAAATGTCATGGCTTTAATTTTGTTGTACTGATTTTCACAGGTTCATCGTGGCCACCTCAAAAGCGGTGAATATCAACATCAGTCCCTCGTGATGCTTCAGTGCAAAAATTGTGACTTTAAACTGAACGGCGCACCCTGGTGGTAACGCGGTTCACCATGAAAGATGAAGTGGTTTTTGAGGGGCTTGGAAAGTTTATAGAGGCTTGAAATTTGGCACACACCTCCAAATGGATGAACGCTTTGTTGGCATGTGATCATTTTCATTGAATAGCGCGAAATGGCTCCACAGCGCCCCCTACAATATTTCAAAACATCAGCCCCTGCTCTGTGTTTCATCTATGAGTCTGACACTTGGTAAGCTTGTGTAAGATATCAAGATGTACAAAAAAGTCTCTTGGAGCAATATCCCAAATCCAACAGGAAGTCAGCCATTTTAAAATTAATGTGTAATTTTGATGACATTTTCCCCCCTTTTCAGGCCTCATACTTTGACGAACTCCTCCAAGGGATTTCATCATATTGAAGCATTCTTCAGTGTGTAGAATCTAAAGACCTTTGTGATGTTAAATTGCGAAGCTTTTTCCGTTCAGGGAAACGGGGTGGTCATGGCGGCACGTAGAGTTTCAATCACTCGCAAAAAGCAGTAATCTGCTGTCACTAAAAAACACAATGTCCAATCTCTCCCAAAGGTCGCAGGTGTGATGAGACTCGAGCTTGGAAATGTTTGTTATGCTATTTGTCAATAATAGTTAGAGCGCCACCTAGTGGCATGACTATAATCCTGGTTGAATAAGATGAAATGTTAGCTGGTGATTAAAAGCATGAAATCCATCAATGTGACATCACATCGGACGTGCCGGTTTGAGGTGTTGGCAGTGGCTCGACGTGCCGGGGGTGCGAGGGCCCTCATAACGCTGCTTGCAGCTTTAATTATTATTATTATTATTATTATTCAGGCAAAACAAGGGCCTTTTTGAGGGCCTAAACATGCTCAAAAACTCATGAAATTTTGCACACATGCCAGGTCTGGTGAAAAATTTTGTATTTTAATGGTTTTACTTATGAGCACTGGGAAATGGCTCTAGAGCGCCACCTATGCCTTGTTAAATGCAGCCCTACGACCACATAGTTTGAGCTACATGTATGAAATTTGGCACACATGTGTATCATGACGAGCCGAACAAAAAAGTCAGTGGGCCCATTGACGCAAACCCAACAGGAAGTCCGCAATTTAGAAGTGAAGGTGACATTTTGGCTCTAATTTTGTCGTTTCCATGCCTCGAACTTTAACGAACTCCTCCTTGGAAATTGGTCGTATAAGCTTCATATTTGGTCAGTGCCAACTACACCCTTGTGCCATGTTAAATTGCGGAGCTTTTGAGTTTTCACAATACCATGAGGCCGTGGCGCCACGGCGAATTTCGATGACTCGCCATGAAAATCTTATTGCCTCTCATTCTGTCATACATTGTCCGATCTGGACCAAAGAGCACACATATGATAAGGCTCCAGCCCTGAACATATTTCAACTGCCATATTTGACGTCAGCGACAGCGCCACCTAGTGGGAACAGGAAATGTCATGTTTTACACTTTGGGGTACAGTATTGTGATGGGTGACATCTGCAGCCTCAAATTTCTCCAGGAAAGGCGTAAGGAGTTGGTCTTGGGGTACAGTGAAAACTGTGACTTTTCACGAAAGGGTGTGACCTCAGCAGCATGGCGAACTTTGATATCTCGCCATGAAGAAACAAATTAGTATAACTCCATGAAATCCAGTCTGATTATTACCAGACTTTACAGGCATGATATCAGACCCGCCCTGAACAGATTGATGTGCCCATTGTCAGGAATATGAAGAGCGCCACCTAGTGGGAACAGGAAATGTCATGTCTTACACTTTGTTGTACTGATTTTCACAGGTTCATTGTGGATACCTCAAAAGCGGTGAATGTCACCGTCAGTCCTTCATGATGCTGCAGTGCGAAAATTGTGACTTTATACTGAACGGTGCACCCTGGTGGCAACGCTGTTCACCATGAAAAATGAAGTGGTTTTTGAGGGGCTTGGAAAGTTTAAAAAGTCTTGAAATTTGGCCCACACCTCCAATGTGCTTAAGGCTTTGTTGTTATGTGATCATTTTCATTGAATATCCCAAAATGGCTCCACAGCGCCCCCTACAAAATTTCAAAACCACAGCCCCAGCTCTGTGTTTTATGTATGAGTCTGAAACCTGGTAAGCTTATAGGAGATATCAAGATGTACAAAAAAGTCTCTTGGAGCAATATCCCAAATCCAACAGGAAGTCAGCCATTTTAAAATTAATGTGCAATTTTGGCAACATTTTCCCCTCTTTCCAGGCACCGTTCTTTGACGAACTCCTCCAAGGGATTTGATCATATTGAACCAATCTCCAGTGTGTGGAATCTAAAGACCTTTGTGATGTTAAATTGCGAAGCTTTTTACGTTCAGGGAAACGGGGTTGTCATGGCGGCACGTGGAGTTTCAATCACTCGCCAAAAAGCAGTAATCTGCTGTCACTCAAAATCAAAATGTCCAAACTCTCCCAAAGGTCGCAGGCGTGATGAGACTCGAGCTAGGAAATGTTTGTTATGCCATTTGTCAGTAATGGTTAGAGCGCCACCTAGTGGGACGACTATAATGATGATTGAATGAGATGAAATGTTAGCTGGTGGTTAAATGCATGAATTCCATCAATGTGACATCAGATCGGAGGTGCTGGTTGTAGGTGTTGGGCGTGGCTCGACGCGATGGGGTGCGAGGGCCCTCATAACGCTGCTTGCAGCTTTAATTAGGGCCCGAGCACTGACAGTGCGAAGGCCCTATTGTAATTGCTCTGTTTATTATTATTAGGGCCCGAGCACTGAGAGTGCGAAGGCCCTATTGTATCTGCTCCGTTTCTTATTATTATTATTAGGGCCCGAGCACTGACAGTGCGAAGGCCCTATTGTAATTGCTCTGTTTATTATTATTATTATTATTATTATTATTTCGGCAAATGAATTGGCCGTTTGAGGGCCTAAACATGCTCGAAAACTCATGAAATTTTGCACACGCGTCAGGTCTGGTGAAAATTTACGTATTTTAATGTTCTCAGACATGGCCAGGGAAAATTAGCTCAGTAGCGCCACCTAGAAAAATGAAAAACGCGAGCCCCCGGTATGGGTATGGCCTACATGTTTGAAAGTCGGTACACCTATATAACGTTCAGAGTCGAACAAAAAAGTCTATTATGGCAATGTCCTAATCCCAACAGGAAGTCCGCGATTTTGGATTGAAGGTGACATTTTGGCTCTGATTTTACCGTTTCCATGCCTTGTACTTTAACGAACTCCTCCTTGGGATTTGGTCCTATAAGCTTCAAATTTGAACAGTGTCAACTACACCCTTGTGCCATGTTAAATTGCGGAGCTTTTGAGTTTTCACAATACTATGAGGCCGTGGCGCCATGGCGAATTTCGATGACTCGCCATGAAAATCTTATTGCCTCTCATTTTGTCATACATTTTCTGACCTTGACCAAAGTGAACACATATGATAAGGCTCCACCCCTGAACATATTTCAACTGCCATATTTGACATCAAGGACAGCGCCACCTAGTGGCAACAGGAAATGTCATGGCTTTAATTTTGTTGTACTGATTTTCACAGGTTCATTGTGGCCACCTCAAAAGCGGTGAATATCAACATCAGTCCATCATGATGCTTCAGTGCAAAAATTGTGACTTTAAACTGAACGGCGCACCCTGGTGGCAACGCGGTTCACCATGAAAGATGAAGTGGCTTTTGAGGGACTTGGAAAGTTTATAGAGGCTTGAAATTTGGCACACACCTCCAAATGGATGTAGGCTTTGTTGTCATGTGATCATTTTCATTGAATAGCTCGAAATTGCTCCACAGCGCCCCCTACAAAATTTCAAAACAACAGCCCCTGCTCTGTGTTTCATCTATGAGTCTGACACTTGGTAAGCTTGTGTAAGATATCAAGATGTACAAAAAAGTCTCTTGGAGCAATATCCCAAATCCAACAGGAAGTCAGCCATTTTAAAATTAATGTGTAATTTTGGCGACATTTTCCCCTCTTTTCAGGCTTCATACTTTGACGAACTCCTCCAAGGGATTTCATCATATTGAACCATTCTCCAGTGTGTGGAATCTAAAGACCTTTGTGATGTTAAATTGCGAAGCTTTTTACGTTCAAGGAAACGGGGTGGTCATGGCGGCACGTGGAGTTTCAATCACTGGCCAAAAAGCAGTAATCTGCTGTCACTCAAAGACACAAAGTCCAATCTCTCCCAAAGGTCGCAGGCGTGATGAGACTCGAGCTCGGAAATGTTTGTTATGCCCTTTGTCTATAATTGTTAGAGCGCCACCTAGTGGGACGACTATACTCATGGTTGAACCAAATGAAATGTTAACTGGTGGTTAAATGCATGAATTCCATCAATGTGACATCAGATCGGACGTGCTGGTTTCAGGTGTTGGGCATGGCTCGACACGCCGGGGGTGCGAGGGCCCTCATAACGCTGCTTGCAGCTTTAATTATTAGGGCCCGAGCACTGACAGTGCGAAGGCCCTATTGTATCTGCTCCGTTTCTTATTATTATTATTATTATTATTATTATTATTATTATTATTATTATTATTATTATTATTCAGGCGAAACAAGGGCCTTTTTGAGGGCCTAAACATGCTCAAAAACTCATGAAATTTTGCACACATGCCAGGTCTGGTGAAAAATTTTGTATTTTAATGGTTTTACATATGAGCACTGGGAAATGGCTCTACAGCGCCACCTATGCCTTGTTAAATGCAGCCCTACGACCACATCGTTTGAGCTACATGTATGAAATTTGGCACACATGTGTATCATGCCAAGACGAACAAAAAAGTCTATGGGCCCATTGACGCAAACCCAACAGGAAGTCCGCCATTTGGAAGAGAAGGTGACATTTTGGCTCTAATTTTGCCATTTCCATGCCTCGAACTTTTGCGAACTCCTCCTTGGGGTTTCATTTCATAACCTTCAAATTTGGACAGTGTCAACTACACCCTTGTGCCATGTTAAATTGCGGAGCTTTTGAGTTTTCACAATACTATGAGGCCGTGGCGCCATGGCGAATTTCGATGACTCGCCATGAAAATCTTATTGCCTCTCATTTTGTCATACATTTTCTGACCTTGACCAAAGTGAACACATATGATAAGGCTCCACCCCTGAACATATTTCAACTGCCATATTTGACATCAAGGACAGCGCCACCTAGTGGGAACAGGAAATGTCATGTTTTACACTTTGGGGTACAGTATAGTGATGGGTGACATCTGCAGCCTCAAATTTCTCCAGGAAAGCCTTAAGGAGTTGGTCTTGGGTTACAGTGAAAACTGTGAGTTTTCGCAAAAGGGTGTGACCCCAGCGGCATGGCGAACTTTGATGTCACGCCATGAAGAAACAAATTAGTATAACTCAATGAAATCCAGTCTGATCAGTACCAGACTTTACAGGCATGATGTCAGACCCGCCCTGAACAGATTGATGTGCCCATTGTCGGAAATACGGACAGCGCCACCTAGTGGCAACAGGAAATGTCATGGCTTTAATTTTGTTGTACTGATTTTCACAGGTTCATCGTGGCCACCTCAAAAGCGGTGAATGTCACCATCAGTCCCTCGTGATGCTTCAGTGCAAAAATTGTGACTTTAAACTGAACGGCGCACCCTGGTGGCAATGCTGTTCACGATGAAAGATGAAGTGGCTTTTGAGGGGCTTGGAAAGTTTATAGAGGCTTGAAATTTGGCACACACCTCCAATGTGACGAATTCTTTGTTGTTATGTGATCATTTTCATTGAATATCCCAAAATGGCTCCACAGCGCCCCCTACAAAATTTCAAAACCACAGCCCCAGCTCTGTGTTTTATGTATGAATCTGAAACCTGGTAGGCTTATAGGAGATATCAAGATGTACAAAAAAGTCTCTTGGAGCAATATCCCAAATCCAACAGGAAGTCAGCCATTTTAAAATTAATGTGCAATTTTGGCGACATTTTCTCCTCTTTTCAGGCTTCATACTTTGACGAACTCCTCCAAGGGATTTCATCATATCGAACCATTCTCCAGTGTGTGGAATCTAAAGACCTTTGTGATGTTAAATTGCGAAGCTTTTTACGTCCAGGGAAACGGGGTGGTTATGGCGGCATGTAGAGTTTCAATCACTCGCCAAAACGCTGTAATCTGCTGTCACTCAAAAACACAATGTCCAATCTCTCCCAAACGTCTCAGGTGTGATGAGACTCGAGCTTGGAAGTGTTTGTTATGCCATTTGTCAGTAATGGTTAGAGTGCCACCTAGTGGGACGACTATAATGATGATTGAATGAGATGAAATGTTAGCTGGTGGTTAAATGCATGAATTCCATCAATGTGACATCAGATCGGAGGTGCTGGTTGTAGGTGTTGGGCGTGGCTCGACGCGATGGGGTGCGAGGGCCCTCATAACGCTGCTTGCAGCTTTAATTAGGGCCCGAGCACTGAGAGTGCGAAGGCCCTATTGTATCTGCTCCGTTTCTTATTATTAGGGCCCGAGCACTGAGAGTGCGAAGGCCCTATTGTATCTGCTCCGTTTCTTATTATTAGGGCCCGAGCACCGAGAGTGCGAAGGCCCTATTGTATCTGCTCCGTTTCTTATTATTATTATTATTATTATTATTATTATTATTATTATTCAGGCGAAACAAGGGCCTTTTTGAGGGCCTAAACATGCTCAAAAACTCATGAAATTTTGCACACATGCCAGGTCTGGTGAAAAATTTTGTATTTTAATGGTTTTACATATGAGCACTGGGAAATGGCTCTACAGCGCCACCTATGCCTTGTTAAATGCAGCCCTACGACCACATCGTTTGAGCTACATGTATGAAATTTGGCACACATGTGTATCATGCCAAGACGAACAAAAAAGTCTGTGGGCCCATTGACGCAAACCCAAGAGGAAGTCCACCATTTGGAAGAGAAGGTGACATTTTGGCTCTAATTTTGCCATTTCCATGCCTCGAACTTTTGCGAACTCCTCCTTGGGGTTTCATTTCATAACCTTCAAATTTGGACAGTGTCAACTACACCCTTGTGCCATGTTAAATTGCGGAGCTTTTGAGTTTTCACAATACTATGAGGCCGTGGCGCCATGGCGAATTTCGATGACTCGCCATGAAAATCTTATTGCCTCTCATTTTGTCATACATTTTCTGACCTTGACCAAAGTGAACACATATGATAAGGCTCCACCCCTGAACATATTTCAACTGCCATATTTGACCTCAAGGACAGCGCCACCTAGTGGGAACAGGAAATGTCATGTTTTACACTTTGGGGTACAGTATAGTGATGGGTGACATCTGCAGCCTCAAATTTCTCCAGAAAAGCCTTAAGGAGTTGGTCTTGGGTTACAGTGAAAACTGTGAGTTTTCGCGAAAGGGTGTGACCCCAGCAGCATGGCGAACTTTGATGTCACGCCATGAAGAAACAAATTAGTATAACTCAATGAAATCCAGTCTGATCAGTACCAGACTTTACAGGCATGATGTCAGACCCGCCCTGAACAGATTGATGTGCCCATTGTCGGAAATACGGACAGCGCCACCTAGTGGCAACAGGAAATGTCATGGCTTTAATTTTGTTGTACTGATTTTCACAGGTTGATCGTGGCCACCTCAAAAGCGGTGAATATCACCATCAGTCCCTCGTGATGCTTCAGTGCAAAAATTGTGACTTTAAACTGAACGGCGCACCCTGGTGGCAACGCGGTTCATCATGAAAGATGAAGTGGCTTTTGAGGGGCTTGGAAAGTTTATAGAGGCTTGAAATTTGGCACACACCTCCAAATGGATGAAGGCATTGTTGTTATGTAACCATTTTCCTTGAATAGCGCAAAATGGCTCCACAGCGCCCCCTACAATATTTCAAAACATCAGCCCCTGCTCTGTGTTTCATCTATGAGTCTGACACTTGGTAAGCTTGTGTAAGATATCAAGATGTACAAAAAAGTCTCTTGGAGCAATATCCCAAATCCAACAGGAAGTCAGCCATTTTAAAATTAATGTGTAATTTTGATGACATTTTCCCCCCTTTTCAGGCCTCATACTTTGACGAACTCCTCCAAGGGATTTCATCATATTGAAGCATTCTTCAGTGTGTAGAATCTAAAGACCTTTGTGATGTTAAATTGCGAAGCTTTTTCCGTTCAGGGAAACGGGGTGGTCATGGCGGCACGTAGAGTTTCAATCACTCGCAAAAAGCAGTAATCTGCTGTCACTAAAAAACACAATGTCCAATCTCTCCCAAAGGTCGCAGGTGTGATGAGACTCGAGCTTGGAAATGTTTGTTATGCTATTTGTCAATAATGGTTAGAGCGCCACCTAGTGGAACGACTAACTAATCATAAATGAATGAGTTGAAATGTTAGCTGGTGGTTAAATGCATGAATTCCATCAATGTGACATCAGATCGGAGGTGCTGGTTTTAGGTGTTGGGCGTGGCTCGACGCGCCGGGGGTGCGAGGGCCCTCATAACGCTGCTTGCAGCTTTAATTATTATTATTATTATTATTATTCAGGCGAAACAAGGGCCTTTTTGAGGGCCTAAACATGCTCAAAAACTCATGAAATTTTGCACACATGCCAGGTCTGGTGAAAAATTTTGTATTTTAATGGTTTTACATATGAGCACTGGGAAATGGCTCTAGAGCGCCACCTATGCCTTGTTAAATGCAGCCCTACGACCACATCGTTTGAGCTACATGTATGAAATTTGGCACACATGTGTATCATGCCAAGACGAACAAAAAAGTCTGTGGGCCCATTGACGCAAACCCAACAGGAAGTCCGCCATTTGGAAGAGAAGGTGACATTTTGGCTCTAATTTTGCCATTTCCATGCCTCGAACTTTTGCGAACTCCTCCTTGGGGTTTCATTTCATAACCTTCAAATTTGGACAGTGTCAACTACACCCTTGTGCCATGTTAAATTGCGGAGCTTTTGAGTTTTCACAATACTATGAGGCCGTGGCGCCATGGCGAATTTCGATGACTCGCCATGAAAATCTTATTGCCTCTCATTCTGTCATACATGTTCTGATCTGGACCAAAGAGCACACATATGATAAGGCTCCACCCCTGAACATATTTCAACTGCCATATTTGACATCAAGGACAGCGCCACCTAGTGGGAACAGGAAATGTCATGTTTTACACTTTGGGGTACAGTATAGTGATGGGTGACATCTGCAGCCTCAAATTTCTCCAGAAAAGCCTTAAGGAGTTGGTCTTGGGTTACAGTGAAAACTGTGACTTTTCGCAAAAGGGTGTGACCCCAGCAGCATGGCGAACTTTGATGTCACGCCATGAAGAAACAAATTAGTATAACTCAATGAAATCCAGTCTGATCAGTACCAGACTTTACAGGCATGATGTCAGACCCGCCCTGAACAGATTGATGTGCCCATTGTCGGAAATACGGACAGCGCCACCTAGTGGCAACAGGAAATGTCATGGCTTTAATTTTGTTGTACTGATTTTCACAGGTTCATCTTGGCCACCTCAAAAGCGGTGAATATCAACATCAGTCCCTCGTGATGCTTCAGTGCAAACATTGTGAGTTTAAACTGAACGGCGCACCCTGGTGGCAACGCTGTTCAACATGAAAGATGAAGTGGCTTTTGAGGGGCTTGGAAAGTGTATAGAGGCTTGAAATTTGGCACACACCTCCAATGTGACGAAGGCTTTGTTGTTATGTAACCATTTTCCTTGAATAGCGCAAAATGGCTCCACAACGCCCCCTACAATATTTCAAAACATCAGCCCCTGCTCTGTGTTTCATCTATGAGTCTGACACTTGGTAAGCTTGTGTAAGATATCAAGGTGTACAAAAAAGTCTCTTGGAGCAATATCCCAAATCCAACAGGAAGTCAGCCATTTTAAAATTAATGTGTAATTTTGATGACATTTTCCCCCCTTTTCAGGCCTCATACTTTGACGAACTCCTCCAAGGGATTTCATCATATTGAAGCATTCTTCAGTGTGTAGAATCTAAAGACCTTTGTGATGTTAAATTGCGAAGCTTTTTCCGTTCAGGGAAACGGGGTGGTCATGGCGGCACGTAGAGTTTCAATCACTCGCAAAAAGCAGTAATCTGCTGTCACTAAAAAACACAATGTCCAATCTCTCCCAAAGGTCGCAGGTGTGATGAGACTCGAGCTTGGAAATGTTTGTTATGCTATTTGTCAATAATGGTTAGAGCGCCACCTAGTGGCATGACTATAATCCTGGTTGAATAAGATGAAATGTTAGCTGGTGATTAAAAGCATGAAATCCATCAATGTGACATCACATCGGACGTGCCGGTTTGAGGTGTTGGCAGTGGCTCGACGTGCCGGGGGTGCGAGGGCCCTCATAACGCTGCTTGCAGCTTTAATTATTATTATTATTAGGGCCCGAGCACTGACTGTGCGAAGGCCCTATTGTATCTGCTCTGTTTCTTATTATTATTATTATTATTCAGGCAAAACAAGGGCCTTTTTGAGGGCCTAAACATGCTCAAAAACTCATGAAATTTTGCACACATGCCAGGTCTGGTGAAAAATTTTGTATTTTAATGGTTTTACATATGAGCACTGGGAAATGGCTCTACAGCGCCACCTATGCCTTGTTAAATGCAGCCCTACGACCACATCGTTTGAGCTACATGTATGAAATTTGGCACACATGTGTATCATGCCAAGACGAACAAAAAAGTCTGTGGGCCCATTGACGCAAACCCAACAGGAAGTCCGCCATTTGGAAGAGAAGGTGACATTTTGGCTCTAATTTTGCCATTTCCATGCCTCGAACTTTTGCGAACTCCTCCTTGGGGTTTCATTTCATAACCTTCAAATTTGGACAGTGTCAACTACACCCTTGTGCCATGTTAAATTGCGGAGCTTTTGAGTTTTCACAATACTATGAGGCCGTGGCGCCATGGCGAATTTCGATGACTCGCCATGAAAATCTTATTGCCTCTCATTTTGTCATACATTTTCTGACCTTGACCAAAGTGAACACATATGATAAGGCTCCACCCCTGAACATATTTCAACTGCCATATTTGACATAAGGGCCAGCGCCACCTAGTGGGAACAGGAAATGTCATGTTTTACACTTTGGGGTACAGTATTGTGATGGGTGACATCTGCAGCCTCATATTTCTCCAGGAAAGCCTTAAGGAGTTGGTCTTGGGGTACAGTGAAAACTGTGAGTTTTCGCGAAAGGGTGTGACCCCAGCAGCATGGCGAACTTTGATGTCTCGCCATGAAGAAACAAATTAGTATAACTCAATGAAATCCAGTCTGATCAGTACCAGACTTTACAGGCATGATGTCAGACCCGCCCTGAACAGATTGATGTGCCCATTGTCGGGAATACGGACAGCGCCACCTAGTGGCAACAGGACATGTCATGTCTTACACTTTGTTGTACTGATTTTCACAGGTTCATCGTGGCCACCTCAAAAGCGGTGAATATCACCATCAGTCCCTCGTGATGCTTCAGTGCAAAAATTGTGACTTTAAACTGAACGGCGCACCCTGGTGGCAACGCTGTTCACCATGAAAGATGAAGTGGCTTTTGAGGGGCTTGGAAAGTTTATAGAGGCTTTAAATTTGGCCCACACCTCCAATGTGATGAATGCTTTCTAGTTATGTGACCATTTTCCTTGAATAGCGCAAAATGGCTCCACAGCGCCCCCTACAAAATTCCAAAATATCAGCCCCTGCTCTGTGTTTTATCTATGAGTCTGAAACTTGGTAAGCTCATGGAAGATATTAAGATGTACAAAAAAGTCTCTTGGAGCAATATCCCAAATCCAACAGGAAGTCAGCCATTTTAAAATTAATGTGTAATTTTGGCGACATTTTCCCCTCTTTTCAGGCTTCATACTTTGACGAACTCCTCCAAGAGATTTCATCATATTGAAGCATTCTTCAGTGTGTAGAATCTAAAGACCTTTCTGATGTTAAATTGCGAAGCTTTTTACGTTCAGGGAAACGGGGTGGTTATGGCGACACTTAGAGTTTGAATCACTCGCCAAAACGCAGTAATCTGCTGTCACTCAAAAACACAATGTCCAATCTCTCCCAAACGTCTCAGGTGTGATGAGACTCGAGCTTGGAAGTGTTTGTTATGCCATTTGTACATAATGGTTAGAGCGCCACCTAGTGGAACGACTAACTAATCATGAATGAATGAGTTGAAATGTTAGCTGGTGGTTAAATGCATGAATTCCATCAATGTGACATCAGATCGGACGTGCTGGTTTTAGGTGTTGGGCGTGGCTCGAAGCGCCGGGGGTGCGAGGGCCCTCATAACGCTGCTTGCAGCTTTAATTATTATTATTATTATTATTATTATTCAGGCAAAACAAGGGCCTTTTTGAGGGCCTAAACATGCTCAAAAACTCATGAAATTTTGCACACATGCCAGGTCTGGTGAAAAATTTTGTATTTTAATGGTTTTACATATGAGCACTGGGAAATGGCTCTAGAGCGCCACCTATGCCTTGTAAAATGCAGCCCTACGACCACATCGTTTGGGCTACATGTATGAAATTTGGCACACATGTGTATCATGCCAAGACGAACAAAAAAGTCAGTGGGCCCATTGATGCAAACCCAACAGGAAGTCCGCCATTTGGAAGAGAAGGTGACATTTTGGCTCTAATTTTGCCATTTCCATGCCTCGAACTTTTGCGAACTCCTCCTTGGGATTTGGTTGTATAAGCTTCATCTTTGGTCAGTGTCAACTACACACCTGGGCCATGTTAAATTGCGGAGCTTTTGAGTTTTCACAATACTATGAGGCCGTGGCGCCATGGCGAATTTCGATGACTCGCCATCAAAATCTTATTGCCTCTCATTTTGTCATACATTTTCTGACCTTGACCAAAGTGAACACATATGATAAGGCTCCACCCCTGAACATATTTCAACTGCCATATTTGACACCAGGGACAGCGCCACCTAGTGGGAACAGGAAATGTCATGTTTTACACTTTGGGGTACAGTATAGTGATGGGTGACACCTGCAGCCTCAAATTTCTCCAGGAAAGCCTTAAGGAGTTGGTCTTGGGTTACAGTGAAAACTGTGAGTTTTCGCGAAAGGGTGTGACCCCAGCAGCATGGCGAACTTTGATGTCACGCCATGAAGAAACAAATTAGTATAACTCAATGAAATCCAGTCTGTTCAGTACCAGACTTTACAGGCATGATGTCAGACCCGCCCTGAACAGATTGATGTGCCCATTGTCGGGAATACGTACAGCGCCACCTAGTGGCAACAGGAAATGTCATGGCTTTAATTTTGTTGTACTGATTTTCACAGGTTGATCGTGGCCACCTCAAAAGCGGTGAATATCACCATCAGTCCCTTGTGATGCTTCAGTGCAAAAATTGTGACTTTAAACTGAACGGCGCACCCTGGTGGCAACGCGGTCCACCATGAAAGATGAAGTGGCTTTTGAGGGGCTTGGAAAGTTTATAGAGGCTTTAAATTTAGCACACACCTCCAAATCTATGAAGGCTTTGTTGTCATGTGATCATTTTCATTGAATATCCCAAAATGGCTCCACAGCGCCCTGTACAAAATTTCAAAACCACAGCCCCAGCTCTGTGTTTTATGTATGAATCTGAAACCTGGTAGGCTTATAGGAGATATCAAGATGTACAAAAAAGTCTCTTGGAGCAATATCCCAAATCCAACAGGAAGTCAGCCATTTTAAAATTAATGTGCAATTTTGGCGACATTTTCCCCTCTTTTCAGGCTTCATACTTTGACGAACTCCTCCAAGGGATTTCATCAGATTGGACCGATCTGAAGTTTGTGGAATCTAAATACCTTTGTGATGTTAAATTGCGAAGCTTTTTACATTAAGGGAAATGGGGTGGTCATGGCGGCACGTGGAGTTTCAATCACTCGCCAAAAAGCAGTAATCTGCTGTCACTCAAAATCAAAATGTTCAATCTCTCCCAAAGGTCACAGGCGTGATGAGACTCGAGCTAGGAAATGTTTGTTATGCCATTTGTCGGTAATAGTTAGAGCGCCACCTAGTGGGACAACTATAATCATGATTGAATTAGATGAATTGTTAGCTGGTGGTTAAATGCATGAATTCCATCAATGTGACATCAGATCGGAGGTGCTGGTTTTAGGTGTTGGGCGTGGCTCGACGTGCTGGGGGTGCGAGGGCCCTCATAACGCTGCTTGCAGCTTTAATTATTATTAGGGCCCGAGCACCGAGAGTGCGAAGGCCCTATTGTATCTGCTCCGTTTCTTATTATTATTATTATTAGGGCCCGAGCACCGAGAGTGCGAAGGCCCTATTGTATCTGCTCCGTTTCTTATTATTATTATTATTAGGGCCCGAGCACCGAGAGTGCGAAGGCCCTATTGTATCTGCTCCGTTTCTTATTATTATTATTATTATTATTATTATTATTATTATTATTCAGGCGAAACAAGGGCCTTTTTGAGGGCCTAAACATGCTCAAAAACTCATGAAATTTTGCACACATGCCAGGTCTGGTGAAAAATTTTGTATTTTAATGGTTTTACATATGAGCACTGGGAAATGGCTCTACAGCGCCACCTATGCCTTGTTAAATGCAGCCCTACGACCACATGGTTTGAGCTACATGTATGAAATTTGGCACACATGTGTATCATGCCAAGACGAACAAAAAAGTCTGTGGGCCCATTGACGCAAACCCAACAGGAAGTCCGCCATTTGGAAGAGAAGGTGACATTTTGGCTCTAATTTTGCCATTTCCATGCCTCGAACTTTTGCGAACTCCTCCTTGGGGTTTCATTTCATAACCTTCAAATTTGGACAGTGTCAACTACACCCTTGTGCCATGTTAAATTGCGGAGCTTTTGAGTTTTCACAATACTATGAGGCCGTGGCGCCATGGCGAATTTCGATGACTCGCCATGAAAATCTTATTGCCTCTCATTTTGTCATACATTTTCTGACCTTGACCAAAGTGAACACATATGATAAGGCTCCACCCCTGAACATATTTCAACTGCCATATTTGACACCAGGGACAGCGCCACCTAGTGGGAACAGGAAATGTCATGTTTTACACTTTGGGGTACAGTATAGTGATGGGTGACACCTGCAGCCTCAAATTTCTCCAGGAAAGCCTTAAGGAGTTGGTCTTGGGTTACAGTGAAAACTGTGACTTTTCGCAAAAGGGTGTGACCCCAGCAGCATGGCGAACTTTGATGTCACGCCATGAAGAAACAAATTAGTATAACTCAATGAAATCCAGTCTGTTCAGTACCAGACTTTACAGGCATGATGTCAGACCCGCCCTGAACAGATTGATATGCCCATTGTCGGGAATACGTACAGCGCCACCTAGTGGCAACAGGAAATGTCATGGCTTTAATTTTGTTGTACTGATTTTCACAGGTTCATCGTGGCCACCTCAAAAGCGGTGAATATCACCATCAGTCCCTTGTGATGCTTCAGTGCAAAAATTGTGACTTTAAACTGAACGCCGCACCCTGGTGGCAACGCAGTTCACCATGAAAGATGAAGTGGCTTTTGAGGGGCTTGGAAAGTTTAAAAAGTCTTGAAATTTGGCGCACACCTCCAATGTGGTTAAGGCTTTGTTGTTATGTGATCATTTTCATTGAATATCCCAAAATGGCTCCTCAGCGCCCCCTACAAAATTTCAAAATCACAGCCCCTGCTCTGTGTTTTATGTATGATTCTGAAACCTGGTAAGCTTATAGGAGATATCAAGATGTACAAAAAAGTCTCTTGGAGCAATATCCCAAATCCAACAGGAAGTCAGCCATTTTAAAATTAATGTGCAATTTTGGCAACATTTTCCCCTCTTTCCAGGCATCGTTCTTTGACGAACTCCTCCAAGGGATTTCATCATATTGCACTATTCTTCAGTGTGTGGAATCCAAAGACCTTTGTGTTGTTAAATTGCGAAGCTTTTTACGTTCAGGGAAACGGGGTGGTCATGGCGGCACGTAGACTCTCAATCACTCGCCAAAACGCAGTAATCTGCTGTTACTCAAAAACACAATGTCCAATCTCACCCAAAGGTCGCAGGCATAATGAGACTCGAGTTCGGAAATGTTTGTTATGCCATTTGTACATAATGGTTAGAGTGCCACCTAGTGGAACGACTAGCTAATCATGAATGAATGAGTTGAAATGTTAGCTGGTGGTTAAATGCATGAATTCCATCAATGTGACATCGATCGGACGTGCTGGTTTTAGGTGTTGGGCGTGGCTCGACGCGCCGGGGGTGCGAGGGCCCTCATAACGCTGCTTGCAGCTTTAATTATTATTATTATTATTATTATTCACCCCAAACAAGGGCCTTTTTGAGGGCCTAAACATGCTCAAAAACTCATGAAATTTTGCACACATGCCAGGTCTGGTGAAAAATTTTGTATTTTAATGGTTTTACATATGAGCACTGGGAAATGGCTCTACAGCGCCACCTATGCCTTGTTAAATGCAGCCCTACGACCACATCGTTTGAGCTACATGTATGAAATTTGGCACACATGTGTATCATGCCAAGACGAACAAAAAAGTCTGTGGGCCCATTGACGCAAACCCAACAGGAAGTCCGCCATTTGGAAGAGAAGGTGACATTTTGGCTCTAATTTTGCCATTTCCATGCCTCGAACTTTTGCGAACTCCTCCTTGGGGTTTCATTTCATAACCTTCAAATTTGGACAGTGTCAACTACACCCTTGTGCCATGTTAAATTGCGGAGCTTTTGAGTTTTCACAATACTATGAGGCCGTGGCGCCATGGCGAATTTCGATGACTCGCCATGAAAATCTTATTGCCTCTCATTCTGTCATACATGTTCCGATCTGGACCAAAGAGCACACATATGATAAGGCTCCACGCCTGAACATATTTCAACTGCCATATTTGACACCAGGGACAGCGCCACCTAGTGGGAACAGGAAATGTCATGTTTTACACTTTGGGGTACAGTATTGTGATGGGTGACATCTGCAGCCTCAAATTTCTCCAGGAAAGCCTTAAGGAGTTGGTCTTGGGTTACAGTGAAAACTGTGACTTTTCGCAAAAGGGTGTGACCCCAGCAGCATGGCGAACTTTGATGTCACGCCATGAAGAAACAAATTAGTATAACTCAATGAAATCCAGTCTGATCAGTACCAGACTTTACAGGCATGATGTCACACCCGCCCTGAACAGATTGATGTGCCCATTGTCGGAAATACGGACAGCGCCACCTAGTGGCAACAGGAAATGTCATGGCTTTAACTTTGTTGTACTGATTTTCACAGGTTGATCGTGGCCACCTCAAAAGCGGTGAATATCACCATCAGTCCCTCGTGATGCTTCAGTGCAAAAATTGTGACTTTAAACTGAACGGCGCACCCTGGTGGCAACGCGGTTCATCATGAAAGATGAAGTGGCTTTTGAGGGGCTTGGAAAGTTTATAGAGGCTTTAAATTTGGCACACACCTCCAAATGGATGAAGGCATTGTTGTTATGTAACCATTTTCCTTGAATAGCGCAAAATGGCTCCACAGCGCCCCCTACAATATTTCAAAACATCAGCCCCTGCTCTGTGTTTCATCTATGAGTCTGACACTTGGTAAGCTTGTGTAAGATATCAAGATGTACAAAAAAGTCTCTTGGAGCAATATCCCAAATCCAACAGGAAGTCAGCCATTTTAAAATTAATGTGTAATTTTGATGACATTTTCCCCCCTTTTCAGGCCTCATACTTTGACGAACTCCTCCAAGGGATTTCATCATATTGAAGCATTCTTCAGTGTGTAGAATCTAAAGACCTTTGTGATGTTAAATTGCGAAGCTTTTTCCGTTCAGGGAAACGGGGTGGTCATGGCGGCACGTAGAGTTCCAATCACTCGCAAAAAGCAGTAATCTGCTGTCACTAAAAAACACAATGTCCAATCTCTCCCAAAGGTCGCAGGTGTGATGAGACTCGAGCTTGGAAATGTTTGTTATGCTATTTGTCAATAATGGTTAGAGCGCCACCTAGTGGCATGACTATAATCCTGGTTGAATAAGATGAAATGTTAGCTGGTGATTAAAAGCATGAAATCCATCAATGTGACATCACATCGGACGTGCCGGTTTGAGGTGTTGGCAGTGGCTCGACGTGCCGGGGGTGCGAGGGCCCTCATAACGCTGCTTGCAGCTTTAATTATTATTATTATTCACCCCAAACAAGGGCCTTTTTGAGGGCCTAAACATGCTCAAAAACTCATGAAATTTTGCACACATGCCAGGTCTGGTGAAAAATTTTGTATTTTAATGGTTTTACATATGAGCACTGGGAAATGGCTCTACAGCGCCACCTATGCCTTGTTAAATGCAGCCCTACGACCACATCGTTTCAGCTACATGTATGAAATTTGGCACACATGTGTATCATGCCAAGACGAACAAAAAAGTCTGTGGGCCCATTGACGCAAACCCAACAGGAAGTCCGCCATTTGGAAGAGAAGGTGACATTTTGGCTCTAATTTTGCCATTTCCATGCCTCGAACTTTTGCGAACTCCTCCTTGGGGTTTCATTTCATAACCTTCAAATTTGGACAGTGTCAACTACACCCTTGTGCCATGTTAAATTGCGGAGCTTTTGAGTTTTCACAATACTATGAGGCCGTGGCGCCATGGCGAATTTCGATGACTCGCCATGAAAATCTTATTGCCTCTCATTCTGTCATACATGTTCCGATCTGGACCAAAGAGCACACATATGATAAGGCTCCACCCCTGAACATATTTCAACTGCCATATTTGACATCAAGGACAGCGCCACCTAGTGGGAACAGGAAATGTCATGTTTTACACTTTGGGGTACAGTATAGTGAAGGGTGACATCTGCAGCCTCAAATTTCTCCAGGAAAGCCTTAAGGAGTTGGTCTTGGGTTACAGTGAAAACTGTGAGTTTTCGCGAAAGGGTGTGACCCCAGCAGCATGGCGAACTTTGATGTCACGCCATGAAGAAACAAATTAGTATAACTCAATGAAATCCAGTCTGATCAGTACTAGACTTTACAGGCATGATGTCAGACCCGCCCTGAACAGATTGATGTGCCCATTGTCGGAAATACGGACAGCGCCACCTAGTGGCAACAGGAAATGTCATGTCTTACACTTTGTTGTACTGATTTTCACAGGTTCATTGTGGACACCTCAAAAGCGGTGAATATCACCGTCAGTCCTTCATGATGCTGCAGTGCGAATATTGTGACTTTATACTGAACGGCGCACCCTGGTGGCAACGCTGTTCACCATGAAAGATGAAGTGGCTTTTGAGGGGCTTGGAAAGTTTAAAAAGTCTTGAAATTTGGCGCACACCTCCAATGTGCATAAGGATTTGTTGTTATGTGATCATTTTTATTGAATAGCACAAAATGGCTCCACAGCGCCCCCTACGAAATTTCAAAACATCAGCCCCAGCTCTGTGTTTTATGTATGAGTCTTAAACCTGGTAAGCTTATAGGAGATATCAAGATGTACAAAAAAGTCTCTTGGAGCAATATCCCAAATCCAACAGGAAGTCAGCCATTTTAAAATTAATGTGTAATTTTGGCAACATTTTCCCCTCTTTTCAGGCATCGTTCTTTGACGAACTCCTCCAAGGGATTTCATCATATTGCACTATTCTTCAGTGTGTGGAATCCAAAGACCTTTGTGTTGTTAAATTGCGAAGCTTTTTACGTTCAGGGAAACGGGGTGGTTATGGCGGCACGTAGACTCTCAATCACTCGCCAAAACGCAGTAATCTGCTGTTACTCAAAAACACAATGTCCAATCTCACCCAAAGGTCGCAGGCATAATGAGACTCGAGTTCGGAAATGTTTGTTATGCCATTTGTACATAATGGTTAGAGTGCCACCTAGTGGAACGACTAGCTAATCATGAATGAATGAGTTGAAATGTTAGCTGGTGGTTAAATGCATGAATTCCATCAATGTGACATCGATCGGACGTGCTGGTTTTAGGTGTTGGGCGTGGCTCGACGCGCCGGGGGTGCGAGGGCCCTCATAACGCTGCTTGCAGCTTTAATTATTATTATTATTCACCCCAAACAAGGGCCTTTTTGAGGGCCTAAACATGCTCAAAAACTCATGAAATTTTGCACACATGCCAGGTCTGGTGAAAAATTTTGTATTTTAATGGTTTTACATATGAGCACTGGGAAATGGCTCTACAGCGCCACCTATGCCTTGTTAAATGCAGCCCTACGACCACATGGTTTGAGCTACATGTATGAAATTTGGCACACATGTGTATCATGCCAAGACGAACAAAAAAGTCTGTGGGCCCATTGACGCAAACCCAACAGGAAGTCCGCCATTTGGAAGAGAAGGTGACATTTTGGCTCTAATTTTGCCATTTCCATGCCTCGAACTTTTGCGAACTCCTCCTTGGGGTTTCATTTCATAACCTTCAAATTTGGACAGTGTCAACTACACCCTTGTGCCATGTTAAATTGCGGAGCTTTTGAGTTTTCACAATACTATGAGGCCGTGGCGCCATGGCGAATTTCGATGACTCGCCATGAAAATCTTATTGCCTCTCATTCTGTCATACATGTTCCGATCTGGACCAAAGTGAACACATATGATAAGGCTCCACCCCTGAACATATTTCAACTGCCATATTTGACATCAAGGACAGCGCCACCTAGTGGGAACAGGAAATGTCATGTTTTACACTTTGGGGTACAGTATAGTGATGGGTGACATCTGCAGCCTCAAATTTCTCCAGGAAAGCCTTAAGGAGTTGGTCTTGGGTTACAGTGAAAACTGTGACTTTTCGCGAAAGGGTGTGACCCCAGCAGCATGGCGAACTTTGATGTCACGCCATGAAGAAACAAATTAGTATAACTCAATGAAATCCAGTCTGATCAGTACCAGACTTTACAGGCATGATGTCAGACCCGTCCTGAACAGATTGATGTGCCCATTGTCGGAAATACGGACAGCGCCACCTAGTGGCAACAGGAAATGTCATGGCTTTAACTTTGTTGTACTGATTTTCACAGGTTGATCGTGGCCACCTCAAAAGCGGTGAATATCACCATCAGTCCCTCGTGATGCTTCAGTGCAAAAATTGTGACTTTAAACTGAACGGCGCACCCTGGTGGCAACGCGGTTCATCATGAAAGATGAAGTGGCTTTTGAGGGGCTTGGAAAGTTTATAGAGGCTTGAAATTTGGCACACACCTCCAAATGGATGAAGGCTTTGTTGTCATGTGATCATTTTTATTGAATAGCGCAAAATGGCTCCACAGCGCCCCCTACAATATTTCAAAACATCAGCCCCTGCTCTGTGTTTCATCTATGAGTCTGACACTTGGTAAGCTTGTGTAAGATATCAAGATGTACAAAAAAGTCTCTTGGAGCAATATCCCAAATCCAACAGGAAGTCAGCCATTTTAAAATTAATGTGTAATTTTGATGACATTTTCCCCCCTTTTCAGGCCTCATACTTTGACGAACTCCTCCAAGGGATTTCATCATATTGAAGCATTCTTCAGTGTGTAGAATCTAAAGACCTTTGTGATGTTAAATTGCGAAGCTTTTTCCGTTCAGGGAAACGGGGTGGTCATGGCGGCACGTAGAGTTTCAATCACTCGCAAAAAGCAGTAATCTGCTGTCACTAAAAAACACAATGTCCAATCTCTCCCAAAGGTCGCAGGTGTGATGAGACTTGAGCTTGGAAATGTTTGTTATGCTATTTGTCAATAATGGTTAGAGCGCCACCTAGTGGCATGACTATAATCCTGGTTGAATAAGATGAAATGTTAGCTGGTGATTAAAAGCATGAAATCCATCAATGTGACATCACATCGGACGTGCCGGTTTGAGGTGTTGGCAGTGGCTCGACGTGCCGGGGGTGCGAGGGCCCTCATAACGCTGCTTGCAGCTTTAATTAGGGCCCGAGCACTGAGAGTGCGAAGGCCCTATTGTATCTGCTCCGTTTCTTATTATTAGGGCCCGAGCACTGAGAGTGCGAAGGCCCTATTGTATCTGCTCCGTTTCTTATTATTAGGGCCCGAGCACCGAGAGTGCGAAGGCCCTATTGTATCTGCTCCGTTTCTTATTATTATTATTATTAGGGCCCGAGCACTGACAGTGCGAAGGCCCTATTGTAATTGCTCCGTTTATTAGGGCCCGAGCACCGAGAGTGCGAAGGCCCTATTGTATCTGCTCCGTTTCTTATTATTATTATTATTATTATTATTATTATTATTATTAGGGCCCGAGCACCGAGAGTGCGAAGGCCCTATTGTATCTGCTCCGTTTCTTATTATTATTATTATTATTATTATTATTATTATTATTATTCAGGCAAAACAAGGGCCTTTTTGAGGGCCTAAACATGCTCAAAAACTCATGAAATTTTGCACACATGCCAGGTCTGGTGAAAAATTTTGTATTTTAATGGTTTTACATATGAGCACTGGGAAATGGCTCTACAGCGCCACCTATGCCTTGTTAAATGCAGCCCTACGACCACATCGTTTGAGCTACATGTATGAAATTTGGCACACATGTGTATCATGCCAAGACGAACAAAAAAGTCTGTGGACCCATTGACGCAAACCCAACAGGAAGTCCGCCATTTGGAAGAGAAGGTGACATTTTGGCTCTAATTTTGCCATTTCCATGCCTCGAACTTTTGCGAACTCCTCCTTGGGGTTTGATTTCATAACCTTCATATTTGGTCAGTGTCAACTACACCCTTGTGCCATGTTAAATTGCGGAGCTTTTGAGTTTTCACAATACGGTGAGGCCGTGGCGCCATGGCGAATTACGATGACTCGCCATGAAAATCTTATTGCCTCTCATTCTGTCATAGATTTTCTGACCTTGACCAAAGTGAACACATATGATAAGGCTCCACCCCTGAACATATTTCAACTGCCATATTTGACACCAGGGACAGCGCCACCTAGTGGGAACAGGAAATGTCATGTTTTACACTTTGGGGTACAGTATAGTGATGGGTGACATCTGCAGCCTCAAATTTCTCCAGGAAAGCCTTAAGGAGTTGGTCTTGGGTTACAGTGAAAACTGTGACTTTTCGCCAAAGGGTGTGACCTCAGCGGCATGGCGAACTTTGATGTCACGCCATGAAGAAACAAATTAGTATAACTCAATGAAATCCAGTCTGATCAGTACCAGACTTTACAGTCATGATGTCAGACCCACCCTGAACAGATTGATGTGCCCATTGTCGGGAATACGTACAGCGCCACCTAGTGGCAACAGGACATGTCATGTCTTACACTTTGTTGTACTGATTTTCACAGGTTCATCGTGGCCACCTCAAAAGCGGTGAATATCACCATCAGTCCTTCGTGATGGTTCAGTGCGAAAATTGTGACTTTAAACTGAATGGCGCACACTGGTGGCAGCGCAGTTCACCATGAAAGATGAAGTTGCTTTTGAGGGGCTTGGAAAGTTTATAGAGGCTTGAAATTTGGCACACACCTCCAAATGGATGAAGGCTTTTTTGGCATGTGATCATTTTCATTGAATAGCGCGAAATTGCTCCACAGCGCCCCCTACAAAATTTCAAAACCACAGCCCCTGCTCTGTGTTCTATGTATGATTCTGAAACCTGGTAAGCTTATAGGAGATATCAAGATGTACAAAAAAGTCTCTTGGTGCAATATCCCAAATCCAACAGGAAGTCAGCCATTTTAATATTAATGTGTAATTTTGGCAACATTTTCCCCTCTTTCCAGGCACCGTTCTTTGACGAACTCCTCCAAGGGATTTCATCATATTGAACCAATCTCCAGTGTGTGGAATCTAAAGACCTTTGTGATGTTAAATTGCGAAGCTTTTTACGTTCAGTGAAACGGGGTGGTTATGGCGGCACTTAGAGTTTGAATCACTCGCCAAAAAGCAGTAATCTGCTGTCACTCAAAAACACAATGTCCAATCTCTCCCAAACATCTCAGGTGTGATGAGACTCGAGCTCGGAAATGTTTGTTATGCCATTTGTCAGTAATGGTTAGAGCTCCACCTAGTGGGACGACTAACTAATCATGAATGAATGAGATGAATTGTTAGCTGGTGGTTAAATGCATGAATTCCATCAATGTGACATCAGATCGGAGGTGCTGGTTTTAGGTGTTAGGCGTGGCTCGACGCGCCGGGGGTGCGAGGGCCCTCATAACGCTGCTTGCAGCTTTAATTATTATTATTATTATTATTCAGGCGAAACAAGGGCCTTTTTGAGGGCCTAAACATGCTCAAAAACTCATGAAATTTTGCACACATGCCAGGTCTGGTGAAAAATTTTGTATTTTAATGGTTTTACATATGAGCACTGGGAAATGGCTCTACAGCGCCACCTATGCCTTGTTAAATGCAGCCCTACGACCACATCGTTTGAACTACATGTATGAAATTTGGCACACATGTGTATCATGCCAAGACGAACAAAAAAGTCAGTGGGCCCATTGACGCAAACCCAACAGGAAGTCCGCCATTTGGAAGAGAAGGTGACATTTTGGCTCTAATTTTGCCATTTCCATGCCTCGAACTTTTGCGAACTCCTCCTTGGGGTTTGATTTCATAACCTTCATATTTGGTCAGTGTCAACTACACCCTTGTGCCATGTTAAATTGCGGAGCTTTTGAGTTTTCACAATACGGTGAGGCCGTGGCGCCATGGCGAATTTCGATGACTCGCCATGAAAATCTTATTGCCTCTCATTTTGTCATACATTTTCTGACCTTGACCAAAGTGAACACATATGATAAGGCTCCACCCCTGAACATATTTCAACTGCCATATTTGACACCAGGGACAGCGCCACCTAGTGGGAACAGGAAATGTCATGTTTTACACTTTGGGGTACAGTATTGTGATGGGTGACATCTGCAGCCTCAAATTTCTCCAGGAAAGCCTTAAGGAGTTGGTCTTGGGTTACAGTGAAAACTGTGACTTTTCACGAAAGGGTGTGACCCCAGCGGCATGGCGAACTTTGATGTCACGCCATGAAGAAACAAATTAGTATAACTCAATGAAATCCAGTCTGATCAGTACCAGACTTTACAGGCATGATGTCAGACCCGCCCTGAACAAATTGATATGCCCATTGTCGGAAATACGGACAGCGCCACCTAGTGGCAACAGGAAATGTCATGGCTTTAACTTTGTTGTACTGATTTTCACAGGTTGATCGTGGCCACCTCAAAAGCGGTGAATATCACCATCAGTCCCTCGTGATGCTTCAGTGCAAAAATTGTGACTTTAAACTGAACGGCGCACCCTGGTGGCAACGCGGTTCATCATGAAAGATGAAGTGGCTTTTGAGGGGCTTGGAAAGTTTATAGAGGCTTGAAATTTGGCACACACCTCCAAATGGATGAAAGCATTGTTGTTATGTAACCATTTTCCTTGAATAGCGCAAAATGGCTCCACAGCGCCCCCTACAATATTTCAAAACATCAGCCCCTGCTCTGTGTTTCATCTATGAGTCTGACACTTGGTAAGCTTGTGTAAGATATCAAGATGTACAAAAAAGTCTCTTGGAGCAATATCCCAAATCCAACAGGAAGTCAGCCATTTTAAAATTAATGTGTAATTTTGATGACATTTTCCCCTCTTTTCAGGCTTCATACTTTGACGAACTCCTCCAAGGGATTTCATCATATTGAAGCATTCTTCAGTGTGTAGAATCTAAAGACCTTTGTGATGTTAAATTGCGAAGCTTTTTCCGTTCAGGGAAACGGGGTGGTCATGGCGGCACGTAGAGTTTCAATCACTCGCAAAAAGCAGTAATCTGCTGTCACTAAAAAACACAATGTCCAATCTCTCCCAAAGGTCGCAGGTGTGATGAGACTCGAGCTTGGAAATGTTTGTTATGCTATTTGTCAATAATGGTTAGAGCGCCACCTAGTGGCATGACTATAATCCTGGTTGAATAAGATGAAATGTTAGCTGGTGATTAAAAGCATGAAATCCATCAATGTGACATCACATCGGACGTGCCGGTTTGAGGTGTTGGCAGTGGCTCGACGTGCCGGGGGTGCGAGGGCCCTCATAACGCTGCTTGCAGCTTTAATTATTATTATTATTATTATTATTTCGGCAAATGAATCGGCCTTTTGAGGACCTAAACATGCTCGAAAACTCATGAAATTTTGCACACGCGTCAGGTCTGGTGAAAATTTACGTATTTTAATGTTCTCAGACATGGCCAGGGAAAATTAGCTCAGTAGCGCCACCTAGAAAAATGAAAAATGCGAGCCCCCGGTATGGGTATCACCTACATGTTTGAAAGTCGGTACACCTATATAACGTTCAGAGTCGAACAAAAAAGTCTATTATGGCAATGTCCTAAACCCAACAGGAAGTCCGCCATTTTGGATTGAATGTGACATTTTGGCTCTGATTTTACCGTTTCCATGCCTCGAACTTTAACGAACTCCTCCTTGGGGGTTGATTTCATAACCTTCATATTTGGTCAGTGCCAACTACACCCTTATGCCATGTTAAATTGCGGAGCTTTTGAGTTTTCACAATACTATGAGGCCGTGGCGCCACGGCGAATTTCGATTACTCGCCATGAAAATCTTATTGCCTCTCATTCTGTCATACATTTTCTGACCTTGACCAAAGTGAACACATATGATAAGGCTCCACCCCTGAACATATTACAACTGCCATATTTTACATCAGGGACAGCGCCACCTAGTGGGAACAGGAAATGTCATGTTTTACACTTTGGGGTACAGTATTGTGATGGGTGACATCTGCAGCCTCAAATTTCTCCAGGAAAGCCTTAAGGAGTTGGTCTTGGGTTACAGTGAAAACTGTGAGTTTTCGCGAAAGGGTGTGACCCCAGCAGCATGGCGAACTTTGATGTCACGCCATGAAGAAACAAATTAGTATAACTCAATGAAATCCAGTCTGATCAGTACCAGACTTTACAGGCATGATGTCAGACCCACCCTGAACAGATTGATGTGCCCATTGTCGGAAATACGGACAGCGCCACCTAGTGGCAACAGGAAATGTCATGGCTTTAATTTTGTTGTACTGATTTTCACAGGTTCATCGTGGCCACCTCAAAAGCGGTGAATATCAACATCAGTCCCTCGTGATGCTTCAGTGCAAAAATTGTGACTTTAAACTGAACGGCGCACTCTGGTGGTAACGCGGTTCACCATGAAAGATGAAGTGGCTTTTGAGGGGCTTGGAAAGTTTATAGAGGCTTGGAATTTGGCACACACCTCCAAATGGATGAAGGCTTTGTTGTCATGTGATCATTTTCATTGAATAGCGCGAAATTGCTCCACAGCGCCCCCTACAAAATTTCAAAACAACAGCCCCTGCTCTGTGTTTCATCTATGAGTCTGAAACCTGGTAAGCTTATGGAAAATATGAAGATGTACAAAAAAGTCTCTTGGAGCAATATCCCAAATCCAACAGGAAGTCAGCCATTTTAAAATTAATGTGTAATTTTGGCAACATTTTCCCCTCTTTTCAGGCTTCATACTTTGATGAACTCCTCCAAGGGATTTCATCATATTGAACCATTCTCCAGTGTGTGGAATCTAAAGACCTTTGTGATGTTAAATTGCGAAGCTTTTTACGTTCAGGGAAACGGGGTGGTCATGGCGGCACGTAGAGTTTGAATCACTCGCCAAAAAGCAGTAATCTGCTGTCACTCAAAAACCCAATGTCCAATCTCTCCCAAAGCTCATAGGCGTGATGAGACTCGAGCTCGGAAATGTTTGTTATGCCATTTTTACATAATGGTTAGAGCCCCACCTAGTGGAACGACTAACTAATCATGAATGAATGAGTTGAAATGTTAGCTGGTGGTTAAATGCATGAATTCCATCAATGTGACATCAGATCGGACGTGCTGGTTTTAGGTGTTGGGCGTGGCTCGACGCGCCGGGGGTGCGAGGGCCCTCATAACGCTGCTTGCAGCTTTAATTAGGGCCCGAGCACCGAGAGTGCGAAGGCCCTATTGTATCTGCTCCGTTTCTTATTATTATTATTATTAGTGTGAATGCTTGAAAAGCATTCACAGTATTGTTATTCTAATCTTTATTAGTGTGAATGCTTGAAAAGCATTCACAGTATTGTTCTTCTAATCTTTATTATTATTCTATTTTTTTATTATTATTATCTATTCCGTACGTTTTTTGAAAGCCTACTCCTTCAAAACCGTTCAACTTAGAAAAACCATTCAAACATCGTTAGATTCCTATTCTTTTGGACATGACTGCTTCTATTTTTCATATTTTTAACATTTATATTTTTAATTTTATTCAACTTTATTCAACAAAAATTTCCCATGTATTTCAATGGGGAGACCCTTCAAATTCTCATTCAACTTACTCATTTTTAAACTCTTACTACTTCCACATACATTGACATAGAGCCACCATTCAAACTTTAAAACGAAGACAAGACATTCAACTATTCAACTTGTATTTATCTTTTCAATATCTATTATACTTTTTCTTCAGTTCCAGTTTAAGTTTCATGATGTTTTTTCACCCGTTTCAGAGTTTATAATGGGTGTGTATGGGACGGAATGTTGGGGCTAGAGTGAGACAGCTCAACTGCTAGAGTGAGAGGAGCAAAAAAATTAATCTTAAAATCTTTTTTAAAACTGCTGCTGTGTCCGCAGCGTTTGCTCTACAGGTATGATTTTACCCTCAAAACGTAGCCATCGCTGTCCTCTTTCATCCAATGTGTTTACTATTGTACTAGGTGTTATGGTTCTTTCATAAATGTCACCAATGCACAGCCTCCTCCCTCCAACTCTTCCATAGACTCTAATGTTAAAATGTCTCAGAAGGTTCGTTTGAAAATCAGAAGAGCATGGTGTCTTTCCACTGTCACCACGCCCATATAATAAACTCCACAGGCATGAAAACTGAGAATTTGGTAGACTAGACATTGCTGTCGCTCACGGTGAAAGAATTTTGTCAACACGACATGTACTTTTCATTTGGGAAGAATTTGTTTCGGCCTGACTTTTCTGTTCATTTTAAGCAGCAAAAGTGAGGCGCATGTCTGTGTCGTGTGTATGGAGCCATTGGGTGCAGTTACTATAGCAACCAGGCTCACACCTGCCTGCTTAACGAGCTCTCTCTCACTCTGCCAAGGTTAAACCTAAAAATGTTAGATTGTAGTAAGATTAACTTTTTCAATAGTACAATAAGACAGATTTGACAGGGTTTTGCCACAGATTAATAGTTTGTCACTAGTTAGTATATGTGAGACAAAAGTAAGTAGAGCATTGTGATTGGCACAAAGGTTTTTCAGATCTGGGCAGTTGGAGTCAGTTGATGACTTCAAAATCATCCTTTCTGACTGGATAATTAAAGCTCTCAGCATCTATTGGTCTGTAGTTAATTTCCCCACCTTTTAACTAACGTTTAACTAATCTAATCTCATTTAATGTTTCTGTTTATAGTCTGTATAGTTTATCTCCCCACGAATACACTCAAAGTAGTCTTAAAATAAAACCCACAAAACAGTTCAAGATTTAATACTTTTTATTTGCTCATTTAATGCCAGTTGCCCTGTTTTTCTGTATGTCACTCATTCGCTTATACTTGGGCAAAAAGTACCAATTTGTACACTAGTATAGTGTATTTTTTCCCTCTATCTCTCTATGTCTGTCACACACAGAGACCAACACACAGACATGTATATGCTCATTATTGCTGTTCAAACTGATGGTCAAATTTCCAAGCACCACCTGAACGCCTCATCTGTTTTTAACCTATCACTGGACCAACTGTCGTCATTCCGCTTCGCTCTCTGCTGTGGTAAGTACAGTACACTCAGTACTGCAGTGTTTTATTTTTATGATGGAAAAAATACATGTTTGACATTTAAACTCACATATCAAGTCCAACAGAGTTAAAAAGAATTCAAAGAAGAAAGAAAAAAGAATAACCTTCGCTATCATTTATATACGTTTATGATGTTTTGCTGTTAGCAGCAGTGCTAACGCTAGCTTCGATGCTAATGCTAGCAACAATGCTAATGCTAGCAACAATGCTAACGCTAGCTATAGTGCTAACACTAGCCTTAGCACTTGTTAACTGACAAAAATAATATTCCTGTGATATTTCTTGCCGGTCAGTGAGACAAAAGTAAGAAATGAGCTTTATTATTGCCATTGTGGCTCAGTTTTAACAGTAAGAGTGCTAGCGCTAGTAGCATTGCTAACGCTAGCTGCAATGCTAACGCTAGCTGCAATGCTAACGCTAGCTGCATTGCTAACACTAACTGAAGTGCTAATGCTAGCCGGAATGCTAGCGCTAGCAGCAATGCTAAGGCTAGTAACAGTCTAACAGTAGCCTTACATAAGTGGCAATACTTCAGTTAATTAGTTTGAATTGTAAAATGGCTGCTGTATCAGTTGGTGTGCTATATTACTCTATAATTACCCTGCTGACTATAAGTTCAGTGTATCATGTCGTGTGGGCTTTGTATTTCTGTTAGTCTGATAACACTGTACAGACAACTAACGTATTATTTCTCGTGTTACACTTTCAGGAACCTGACTGACACTGTGCTTTGCCTGGTAGGTGTGCACATACTGTAAGAGAAGTAGACCAAAATAATAAAATAATCTGACTAATATAAGATGTAAAGTGATGGGTTCAAACTTTGTGCTAGACCTTTTAAACACAATTTTATAATAAATACACATAAGTGCAGCTTAACAATTGGGCTAAAATATTTTTTTCGTACATTTTTGTAGTCACACATGTGATTAATTAATGATTCACTCAATCATATTTGTATTTAAAAATATTATTGCTGAATTTAATTAAATATTTATTCTTTTAAAAAGTGCCCAATTATGCAACTTTTTGCACATGGCAGCCGACAACAGTTTAGCTTGAATATTTGTTTTGTCCTTTTTCAGTAGTCACAATTAGTTCATACAATTACCATGTGATATAATTTTAATAAAATAATTTTTTTCTTGTTTTTTGTTCACAGTGTGCAGAAGAAGAACAAGGACCAGATCTCCAGTCTTCTCTCTCACATCCCAACCCCCCAACCCCTCTATCCTCTGTCCTGCTCCACCTGTTGTCTCTGCCTTCTTTCCATCTGTATTTCACTCTGTGGTTTGTGAGAAATTTTGCCAAACCAACAATCCTTTTGCGGTTTGATTTAAAGCCGTGTCTCTCCTGCTCTGTCTGTTCTCTCTGCTAAATTTTCTCTCTACCTGTTTTTCACTCTTGGCTTGCTGCTGAAAAACGCCAAGCCAACAAAGCAATAAAGAGTGCATATTTTGCCTCAACCTATGAACAAACTGAACAAACAAAGAAAAATCTGCGGTTTGATTTAAAGCCGTGTCTCTCCTGCTCTGTCTGTTCTCACTGCTAAATTTTCTCTCTACCTGTTTTTCACTCTTGGCTTGCTGCTGAAAAACGCCAAGCCATTAAAGCAATAAAGAGTGCATATATTGCCTCTACCTGAGAACAAACTGAACAAACAAAGAAAACTAATTCACGGTTTGATTGTGATTTCCCAGCCGTGTCTCTCCTGCTCTGCCTGTTCTCTCTTCTAAATTTTCTCTCTACCTGTTTTTCACTCTTGGCTTGCTGCTAAGTTGTGCCAAGCCAATAAAGAGAGTGCATAATATTCTCTCAACTGAAGAACAAACTGTCAAACGAAAGACAACTGTTTAAGACAAATAAAAACTGAAATATAAAAACAAAGACAACATCTCCTGGTGTGTGCCACTCTTATCTTGTGAACAATTTTTCTAAAGACTAAGAAACTTGCAGGTGTGTGAAAATGCCAAGGAAGCAGAAAAAGTCACAAGCTGCAAAACAACGCTGGAAAAAGTTTCATGAGTTTCACAGTGTACCAACATGTGAACAAGCTGAGTTTGATTTTCCTCAGAGCTCTGCAGAAGACAGTGTGTCTACAAAGACCAATTCTGACAGTGTCAAACAGGCAGGTCAACATGTTCCTGCACATGTACAACAGGTATCTTATGCTGATGCTGTAAAGAGTGGACTGCAGCATGAATTTAATGAACAACATGAGGTGTCATGTGACCCACAGGTGGGTTATGCTGATTTTTTGAAAAGAGGCTGTCACAGTGATGTGGCAGGACCATCTCATGCAGAAAGACTGAACCTTGAAAACCAGCCCTCTGTTATACATGTCTGTGCATCTCGCAGCCAGGCTCATCCTAAATATGGAGACTCCAGAAACAAGCAGTGCACATGTAACTCACTCACATTTCTTGCTTTCCTTCATGAGAATGAAAACATGACTACAGCTGACCTAAATCTGGTCTTGGATAAAGGTGATGTGATGTACAAAGAGGCCAAGAAAAGATTTCCTAAAAATATTCATTTGGCAACCGATGAGCTGCCAGACAAAGTTGATGCTCGCAGGTCTATGTATGATGTCGACATGACACAGCCTTCCCGGTATGGGACATTTGAAGAACCTCCAGAGGAGGCAGTAGATACCTTTCTGAGCTTAGAAGCAGGACTGAGCTGCCTGTTGTCAGATGTGCAGTATGCCTTACTGATTATGAGTGGATTGTGTATCGCAGTGTTCAGATCCACATCAGGCATATATGGTTTCTTTGACCCACACCCCAGAACACCCATTGGTCTTCCTCTACTACTACAGTCACGTAATCGTGGTACAGCTGTGATGCTGAAATTCACACTCCTCAGTGACATGATTAAGAGGCTCCAAGATTCTTATGAAATGATGGAGATATCACCCTCTTGTAACTATGAACTGAAGCCTGTGCAGTTCTACAGTATGAGCACAGTCAACCTGAGTGATACTATCACAGACACAGTCTGCAGACCAACAGCTGCCACTGCTGTGGCACCTACTCACTCTGATACAACTGTTGATGAAGCAAACCCCTCTACTCCAAGGAGAAACACAACCACTGATCCGACTGAAAATATCTTTTGTCAAATGTCCATTTGTACGCCACTGGTGAAACAAAAAGAAGTCCACATGACTCAGTTCACATCATATGAAGATCAGAATGAACCTCCTAATATACCAACTGAAGAACTATGCAGTGAATTAAGTTTCCTTCCATCAAGTGATGCTTTTTCATGTCAATCAAATGCTGCCATAACAAATGTTGCTGCCTGTGACCTTTCTGATATAGTTTTACAAAAACTGAAAAAAGTTAATAAACAACAAAGGCAAAAAATGAAAAGAAGATTAATGGCATCAGAGAAACCCAGAAATCAGAGAAAAGAAAACCAAAAAAGGAAAGAACAACAAAAGTATGCTTCAAATAAAGATTACAAAGAAAAGAAAAAATCTTGCACAAGCGAGACATATAAAAACAATCCTGAAGTTAGACAAAAACAACAACAGTATATGAAAAGACGTTACTGTGAAAATGATGAATTCAGACAGAAACAACAGCAATATATTAGAAGACGTTACTGTGAAAATGATGAATTCAGACAGAAACAACAGCAATATATTAGAAGACGTTACTGTGAAAATGATGAATTCAGACAGAAACAACAGCAATATATTAGAAGACGTTACTGTGAAAATGATGAATTCAGACAGAAACAACAGCAATATATTAGAAGACGTTACTGTGAAAATGATGAATTCAGAAAGAAACAAAAACAATATGTTAAAAAACGTTTTTCTGAGAATGCTACAGTTAGAAAGAAACAACAACAATATATTAAAAGACGCTACTGTGAGAACGATGAATTCAGAAAGAAAAAACAACAATATATTAAAAGACGCTACTGTGACAATGCTGAATTTAGACAAAAACAAAAAAACTATATAACTGAAAGGTATCAAGAAAACCCTGAATTCAGAGAGAGACAGAGATCTCGAGTGACTCAGCGTTATGCACGTGACAATGCATTCAGAGTAAGACACAGACAACTAATGAAACAACTAATGCGAGACAGGTATCAAAGTAATCTTGCATTCAGGATTATGCACAACATGAGATGTGCAATGAAAATAAAAAGGAAATACAGATGGGTGAACAGACAAACCCAAGAGAGTGACAACAGTGTGATCAACGAGGCCATATCTGTGTTCAAATCACAAATCAAAGCTGGACCATCATACCCATGTACTGTATGCTTCAAGGCTTCATTTCCAAACCAAGTGCGACCCTGCACAAGGTCAAAGTATGTCAAAAACCCACATGTAGTTGCAACATGTTTGACAGGAAAGTTTGTTCATGTTTGTGATGAAAACTGCAGAAATGAGCAGTGCAAAGTGCCTGATGAGAGAAAGAGAGAGTGGATATGTCACACCTGCCACGATCATCTTAAAAATGGATCCATGCCAGCACTTGCTGTTGCCAATAAGTTGGATCTTGCTGATATTCCAGCTGAACTTTCTGATCTCAACATACTGGAGAGACATCTCATAGCCAAGTGCATACCATTTGCCAAGATCATTCCTCTTCCCAAAGGCAGACAAAGAGCAATTAGAGGAAATGTGGTCTGTGTCCCATCAGAGGTACAGGAAACTGTTGAAACACTACCTCGATTGAGAATTAATTCTCAGGTGATCAGAGTAAAATTGAAGAGACGCTTGTCTTACAAAGGTCATCAGCTGTTTCAGACTGTAAGCTGGTCTAAACTTGTGCAAGCACTGCATAAACTCAAGCAGATTCATCCACAGTATAAGGATGTGAGCATCAGAGATGATGCTGAGCTGTGTGATCCAACTCTTCCTGATGAAGATGATGAGGATGATGATGATGAAAACATGAATGAGGACGATTATGATGAGGCTGATTTAATGGAAATTGACAGCTGTGAGAAAAATGCACTGAGTGAAGCACAAAATATAAATGAACAGGACATTGACATGTTACCCTGTGATGGTGAACAATCGCATGAACAGATGAGAGATGATTCAGAGCAAGCAGATGGACTGACTAATGGTGGTTTTGCACTCGAGTCCTGTTTGCAGCCCCCTGATGTGGCTGAGGAGATATTATGTTTCAGTGAAGGAATCTACTCTGTTGCTCCTGCAGAGAGAAACAATCCAATAAGTTTTTTCAAAACACCTAAACTGGAGGCCATGGCCTTCCCTGTGCAGTTTCCTACAGGCCAAAACACACTTGATGAAAGAAGGCTGATCAAAGTATCCCCCAGTGGGTATTTCAAATCAAGACTTTTCTGCATTGATGATCGTTTTGCCAAAGACACAAACTATTTATTCTTTGCACAGTTTGTGACTGAAATACACTTGGCTACATCCAGCATGACAGTACAGTTAAGGAAGGCAAAGCCTCTGACCAGAGATGGTAGAAAAATAACCTCAGGCATGTTACAAGATAAACATGAGGTGGAGAAACTGGTGCGAAATAAAGATGCAGTGAGATTCATGCAGCCTCTGAGAGGAACCCCAGCCTATTGGGAGAAAACAACAAGAGATCTTTTTGCCATGATCAGACAGTTGGGAACTCCCACGTTCTTTTGCACATTTTCAGCTGCTGAAATGCGCTGGCCTGAAGTGATCGAGGCAATAACAAGGCAGCAAGGTGAACAAGTGAATTTTGAAGGACTCGACTGGTCAGCAAAGTGTGACATCCTGAGAAGCAATCCTGTCACAACAATGCGCATGTTTGACAAGAGAGTTGAAGCATTATTCAGAGATTTACTCTTATCTCCCGCAGAGCCACTTGGGAAAGTCATTGACTACTTTTACAGAGTTGAGTTTCAGCACAGAGGAAGCCCACACATACACTGCCTCCTGTGGGTAGAAGGTGCTCCTGTGTTTGAGGAGGATGATGAGCAAACTGTTCTTGATTTTATAAACAAATACATCACAGCTCAGCTGCCTGATCCACATAAACAACCTGAACTGTACAAAAAAGTAACAGAAGTGCAAAAACACAGTAAGAACCACACAAAGACGTGCTTTAGGAGTTTAAGCTCCGGGTGCCGTTTTGGTTTTCCCAAACCACCCTGCAATGAGACAATGATCACAAGACCCAGTGAGGATGATGCACTGGAAGTAGAAACGGCAAAGAACAAGCTCAGACCACTGAACCAGCTGCTGAATGAACCTGAAACTGCTTCCATGAGTTTAGAGCAGCTCTTGGAAAGATGCAAGTTGACACATGCAGAATATGAGAGATACCTGAATAAAATGAACATGAGGAGTACGATCATACTAAAGCGTGATCCAAAAGACTCTTGGATAAACGGCTATAATCCACATCTGCTTGAAGCCTGGAACAGTAATATCGACATAAGCTTTGTTTTAGATGCTTTTGGTGCTGCAAATTATTTAATGAAATATATATCAAAAAAAGAGGGCGGGCTATCTGAGTACCTGAAAACTGTCATTGAGAACTCCCATAAGGACAGTGTAAATGAGTGCGATGAAATGAGAGCCGTCATGCAGGCATATTCAAAGAAGCGAGAGATCAGTGCACAGGAGTGTGTTGCTCGTGCATGTGGTCTTCACATGAAGCAATGCTCACGTGCTGTAATATTCATTCCAACTGATGATAATCCTGTGAAAATGAGTCGTCCCCTGTCAGTTCTGGACAACACAACACCTGAGTCTTCCAATGTTTGGATGACATCTTTGAATGACAAATACAAAGCCAGACCTGAAACACCAGAGTATGAGGAGATGTGCATGGCAGACTTTGCTGCTACTTGCAGGATTGTCTATGGCCAACAGAAAAAAGGTAAAGATGTTTTGCCCCTTCTCAATGAGATGGGGTTTGTGCAAAGGCGCAAAAACAATAAGCCTGCTATCATCAGATTTCACCGCTGCTCACAAGAAAAACATCCAGAGCAATATTACGGAAGACTGCTTAAACTGTACCTTCCTCATCGTTCAGACCACGAACTGAAAACACCATCGTTGCCAACCTATCAGGCTTTCTATGGTGCTGGCTGTGTACAGCTACCAGGTACTGACCATCTTGAGTACGTGCAACACATTGTCAAAAGAAACAGAGAAAAATATGAGAAAAACAGTGAGGAGATCGAGAGCGCTGTTGAGGAATATGAGCAGAACAGAGGTGTGACTGACGAATGGTGTAATCTGGCACCTGAATCAGATCTCGTAAGGTTGCCACTTGTTGAACAAGAAAGAGAGCGAGACAATGAAAATGAACAGGAAGATGTGCCCGACTACAGCCGTCAGGCTGATGCTTCAACAGAAGTCAGAGCCATCAGGGAACCCCCTGCTATTGATCCCACATTGTTACGTCAGATGTTTCAGAATCTGAACAAGAAGCAAGCCTGCATATTTTATGCAGTTAGAGACTGGTGCATTAAAAGAGTCTGTGCTCTAAATCCAGAGCAGTTTTTCTTTTATATTAATGGTGGTGCTGGAACAGGAAAATCACATCTTATCAAATGCATCTACTCAGAAGCATCTAAGATACTGAGCAAAGTGCCCAGATATGCAGACGACGTTGACATATCAAAACCCACTGTCCTGTTAACTGCTTTCACTGGGACTGCAGCTTTTAACATTTCTGGAACAACACTGCATTCTCTTCTCAAGCTGCCTAGAAGCTTAAAACCTCCCATTCAGGGACTTGGCAATCAGCTGGATGAAGTCAGATCAGAACTTTTGAATGCTGAAATAATCGTCATTGACGAAGTGTCTATGGTGTCAAGACATCTGTTTGCATATGTAGATGCAAGACTCAAACAGATCAAAGGGACTCGGAGACCCTTTGGAGGCATGTCAGTCATTGCTGTCGGAGACTTCTATCAGCTACCCCCAGTGCGACAGTCTAAACCTCTCTGTGTGCACGACCCGTCTGAGATCGACCTGTGGCGGGAGCATTTTCAGATGATCACTCTGACTGAGATTATGCGTCAGAAAGATGATGTTGTCTTTGCAGAGATGCTGAACAGAATTCGTGTGAAAGGAAAGTTGGATGAGCTTTGCGAAGCAGATAGAAATTTGTTGTCACAGGCCATAACTGAACCAGCCCTTTGTCCAACTGATGCGTTGCACATTTTTGCAACTAATAAAGAAGTGGATGCACACAACTCTGCAACACTGGCTCTGCTCCACACTCATATCATTGACATCCATGCAGATGATTATAGAAAAGATCCTAGAACTGGCAGAATGGCACTTCAAGACAGACCATTGAAAGGAGGTAAAAACGAGTTACCAGACACACTGAAAGTTGCAGAAGGAGCTCGTGTCATGCTCACCAGAAACATTGACATACAAAATGGTTTGGTTAATGGAGCTTTTGGAATACTACTTAGAGTAGTTCACTCTGAAAACGACCAACACATCATCAAGCTTGGACTTAAAATGGATAATGAGACATCTGGAAAGAATAACCGCACACCAGCAGACGACATGGTGTACATTGAGAGAGCAGAGGAGAATCTGAAGCAGAAAGGAGTGGTACGAAGACAGTTCCCAGTGAAGCTGGCCTTTGCATGTACAATACATAAGGTACAGGGTATGACAACTACATCAGCTGTTGTCTCTCTTAAGAGCATTTTTGAGCCCGGCATGGCCTACGTAGCTGTCAGTAGAGTGACGTCTCTCAGTGGACTGTATCTTCTTGATATGGAAGAGAAAAAAATATTCACCAACCCAGAAATCACTGCAGCGCTTGAGAACATGAGACAAGCCAACCTTGATGACATGATGCCTCTTCTACACGTGAGGCAAACACTGAGCAGGTCAGAGGTTTTCACCATTGTTCATCATAATACAGAGGGACTGCCAGCTCACATTAATGACATCAAAAGTCACCATGAATTGTGTCTAGCAGATGTTTTGTGCCTAACAGAAACACACCTGCGGGGCTCTTTTGTCGCAGAGAGTCTCCACTTGGAAAATTACAATTTGTTCAAACGCAACAGACACCTGTCCTACACAAACTTTCCCCAGATGGCAAACAGAAGTGGTGGTGGAGTTGCTGTTTATGTGAAAAGTGACATTCAAGTGCATGAAAAACAGTACATCCATAATGTAACTGACCTTGAATTTCTGGCTTTAAAGGTTGAAGCACCAGTCAGTGCTCTGATTGCAGTTGTATACAGACCTCCAGACTACACTCTGAGGCCATTCCTGAAAAACCTGGTAAGCCTATTAGACTCATTGGAGATCATGGACTGTCATCCCATCATAGTTTGTGGTGATTTTAATGAGAATGTTTTATCCAGTGCAAACAAACCAATCCTGGAGCTGTTTGAGTCTAGGGGATACGCACAGGTCATCACTGCCCCTACCACAGAGAAGAACACACTGCTTGACCTAATTTTCATTTCTCAGTCAGATCAATGTCTCCATTCTGGAGTCATGAAGACATACCATAGTTACCATGACCCAGTATACTGTGTATTGTCCTGTGATGATTCATGATCTAGATCTTTGAATACAGTAAGTAATTTCTATATTTTTGAATGACTTAAGAAAGTAGAGCGATATTTAAAAGTTGACGCCCTGCATTGCAGTATAATGGTTGAATTGTTTACATAAAATACAATTACATGAATTAAGTAATGATATCAGTAAAAGATGACAATTTTATTTATTACAGAAAATCTAAAATTCACTAACAGTAACCTATAAATGTCAGAAAAATCAAATATAGCAGTTTGAAACGAACAGTGTAGGCATATCCTCTCTGCAGCCAGGCTTCAACATCCTGCCAGGCTGCCCCAGTCTCACTGTGGCTGGGAGGGAGGGAGGGTGGACCAGAGGATTGCCTACACAACACATAAATGTTCAACAGCTTCTTCATTGTTTCTGAGAGAACAATAATGACTAAAGGTTGCTTTTTAAAAAAACAAACAAACAAACAAACAAACAAACAAACAAACAAACCTAATTACAGCAATAATGACAGTTAAGCCACTTTATGTGTGCCTCTATTTTGAAATACTATTTACAAAAATGTTATTATTTTGGTTTGTTATAAACTTTAAACTTTTTCAAAAGTATACGATTATATTTTTGGACAAATCTTTCGATGAAACATAAATTTTTATGAGCTTTTATCATGTTTCGGCCAGTGCATTTATTAGGGTGGGTCTGGGTTGATAACTGCACATTTCTGGCCAGAAATGTTTCAGCAGTGTTACATAAGTAGTACATATGTAACACTTGCTTTCTGTTACCAGCTGATACCCTACATTTGTATAGACATTGGATGGTGTGAGGTTGGGGAGTTGAGTGGGGGGGGGGGGGGGGGGTTACGGTGGGAGCTGAGGGGGGGGGGGGGGGTGTTAGGTTTCCTTTTTTCTTTTTCTTTTTTAAGAGAGACACAGTCCTCCTGTGTCTTCTCCAAGCTTCACATGTAAGATCCAACAGTGTGAAGCACATAGCAGCTAGAAACTGTAATGCCACAGATCAGAGAGGCTTCATCATCACCATCTTCATCGCCGTACGATCAGAGCGTGAGACTTCACATCTGGAGCACAGGAGACATTCTGTGATAAGTCCTCCTTCTAGCTTGTCCCACAAGCAGTCGGTGAGATTTACTCACAACAAAAAGGGTTAATGACATAATTTCCATGAAAACATGTATTCATTCTTTGTAAAGTGTTTAAATTGTGTTTTCACTTGACCTTAGGAGTGTTAGAGTGTATTGTAATGTCTGTACTCAGGTGTTTCCCTCTGTGATCCATCCCCATCAGAGCTGAGACACTCAGGACTGAACAGACTGCACAGTTTCTGTGACCGAGCCTCCAAAACACCTTCTTTGAAACCACTCATGATAGAAGGGCTTCATATTTGCAGCAGCACTACTACAGGTATTCAGTTTATTACAGGATGTGTTTGTTTCTTAGGACCAGCTCTGAGTGCACACTACCTAACATATACACCTTTCTGTTCATTACAAACCAACTACTCTGGATCATACGGCCAGTTGGCAGGAATGTTGCTGCAGGAAAACATCCCTGGAGATCACCATCATTGTCAGACTGACTGTGCCTCCTCTGTGCAGTGTCAAGATCCTCTCTAAATGAGTGTGTAAGTTAACATTTTCATTATTTTATTCCCTTTGACAAGACAAGTATCACTGATATTTACATTTACAACTACATATGTTCCCGTTTTCTGCTCTTCTTTTAAAGTCCTCAGCTATCCTGCTTCTGTGCTGCTTGCCACACATCAAACACTGGCCGGATGACAGGGAGGATCCACTCTGAAGTCACTGGACATGATGAGGATCATATGGGACTTCATAGTTTCACAGAAACATTGTGCTCTGTGATTACAGGTTTTAAATGGACATAATGACTGCCTCTCTCTGATCAACAGGCTAAAGGATTGTTTTCATTGTTAGTGCTCTGTACAATGTATGCTTATTTAATATTTCATCACAGAGCAAACCTTTATTTATTTAACATTTTTTTATTTTGTTTTAATGTTGAATTAACTGTGGGGATTTTTTTAAGTGGGCACTTGGGATGTCATATGACCAGAAATGTGGTAACTGGAATTCAACAGTATGGAAGAAAAAATCTGCTGAGAACGAAACACATACAAAAACCCCCAAGAAAATTCAAATTCATTCCATGTAATCCAATCTAAAACATTTTAAACTGCTGAACAGCAACACAAACAGTGTTAAAAAACAGTGTTAACAGAATGATTATGATGATTTTGTACCAAAGTTTCAGGTCACATGGCACACCTAGTGTGTAGTGTGGGGTATCAGCTGGTAAGTATAGGTTTTTTCATATTTGTGTCCTTAGAGTTTAGATAGATAAAGCCTTGTGTATAATAATTAGTCATAACCACAACTCAAAGTCAGGGACTAACTAAATTTGGGACTTTGTGTCTGAGCCCAGGTTAAAACAATGTGTAAAAAAGCATTTAGTGGCATGGCTGAACAATGCTGTATTGATACTTATTTATCCATGTTCACAAAAAGGACTAATGTGTTTATTTGATTATTTGCATGTGTTAAACTGTGTCACCACCTTAGGCTTTCATTTGAGTTTACTCACAAATCTCTATACAGTTCTCTTTTACCACTGTGTGGATTCTGTTTACATTAAAACATAAAAAAGAATGAGTAATAAAAAGATGTGTAGACAGATCAGAAGATTAAGTAGACCGATAGAAACAGCTGTTCAGCCATGTTCTAAGAAACCAACACAATTTAAAGGTTCAGGATTGTGGTTTTAAAAGTTGAATTTTCATGTATTTCATATGTTGCTCATTATTTTTTATTTAGTTATTTAATTTAGTTATTTTTCTTTATTCTACCAGTCCTTTTCAGAAAGAAGCTGTAAAATATGACTTAAGATTTTTATGTTATTTTCTATGACATACAAAACAAATTGATGTATGTAATACTATGATGAAAAACATCATGCTGTATATTAAAGTTTGTATTTTCTGCAGAATGTTTGTTCATCTTTTAAGTTCATTTCAATTAGAAGAATATGAACTTTTAATATTCATTCAGAGGTTTTCTGACTCTAAATTTTCTTTTGTCATTACTCATCTTTTTATTATTTACATTTTAAACATGCTTAGCTTTTTCCAACTTCTTCTATGTGAACATCAGCTTTCAAAGGTTCTGCACTTTTATTTGCAGGTTAAAAATTCTGTATTTTCCAGCTCATTCAGATTTTTAACTTAACATTCAGCAATTAATTCATTTCAGTGCATACATTCAGATTCAAGCATTCACACTGCAGTTTCTTCAGAAAATGCACTTTCTAGTTATTATTATTATTATTATATTTTATTCTGTATTCCGTACGTTTTTTGTAATCCTATAACTTCAAAACCGTTCAACTTAGAAAAACCATTCAAACACCGTTAGATTCCTATTCTTTTGGACAACACTGCTTCTATTTTTCATATTTTTAACATTTATATTTTTAATTTTATTCAACTTTATTCAACAAAAATTTATAATGTATTTCAATGGGGAGACCCTTCAAATCCTCATTCAACTTACTCATTTTTAAACTCTTACTACTTCCACATACATTGACATAGAGCCACCATTCAAACTTTAAAACGAAGACAAGACATTCAACTATTCAACTTGTATTTATCTTTTCAATATCTATTATACTTTTTCTTCAGTTCCAGTTTAAGTTTCATGATGTTTTTTCACCCGTTTCAGAGTTTATAATGGGTGTGTATGGGACGGAATGTTGGGGCTAGAGTGAGGCAGCTCAACTGCTAGAGTGAGAGGAGCAAAAAAATTAATCTTAAAATATTTTTTAAAACTGCTGCTGTGTCCGCAGCGTTTGCTCTACAGGTATGATTTTACCCTCAAAACGTAGCCATGGCTGTCCTCTTTCATCCAATGTGTTTACTATTGTACTAGGTGTTATGGTTCTTTCATAAATGTCACCAATGCACAGCCTCCTCCCTCCAACTCTTCCATAGACTCTAATGTTAAAATGGCTCAGAAGGTTCGTTTGAAAATCAGAAGAGCATGGTGTCTTTACACTGTCACCACGTCCATATAATAAACTCCACAGGCATGAAAACTGAGAATTAGGTAGACTAGACATGGCTGTCGCTCACGGTGAAAGAATTTTGTCAGTACGACATGTACTTTTCATTTGGGAAGAATTTGTTTGGGCCTGACTTTTCTGTTCATTTTAAGCAGCAAAAGTGAGGTGCATGTCTGTGTACGTGTGTATGGAGCCATTGGGTGCAGTCACTATAGCAACCAGGCTCACACCTGCCTGCTTAACGAGCTCTGCCTGCCACTGTGCCAAGATTCATCTTAAGCACTTCTCTTTCAACTGCTGCTGTGTCCACAGTGTTACAGCCATCATTTTACCCTCAAATTGTCGCCATTATTGTTCTCTTTCCAACACCGTGTCTTTCAAAGCTCAGGCATTTAAACTTTTTAAACTGTGTGGATCAAAGTGGAGGGATCACATTTGAGTCATTCAGTGATTCAAAGAATATGACCTTTTGATATTCATTCAGATGTTTTCTGACTCTAAATGTTCTTTTCTCATTTCTTAGGGTTTTCTAATTTACATTTAAAACATTTTCAGTTTTTTTCCAACTCCTTCTTCTGTGTAACCTTCAGCTTTTAGCAGTTCAGCACCTTTGTTTTCAGGTTAAATTCGGGTTTTTTTTGTTTTTTTTTAATCTCATTCAATATTTTTAACTCAAAATTCAGCAATTAATTCATTTCAGTGCATACATTCAGATTCAAGTATTCACACTGCAGTTTCTTCAGAAAATGCACTTTCTAGTTATTAGTGTGAATGCTTGAAAAGCATTCACAGTATTGTTCTTCTAATCTTTATTATTATATTTTATCTATTCCGTACGTTTTTTGAAAGCCTACTCCTTCAAAACCGTTCAACTTAGAAAAACCATTCAAACATCGTTAGATTCCTATTCTTTTGGACATGATTGCTTGTATTTTTCTCATTTTTAACATTTATATTTTTAATTTTATTCAACTTTATTCAACAAAAATTTCCCATGTATTTCAATGGGGAGACCCTTCAAATTCTCATTCAACTTACTCATTTTTAAACTCTTACTACTTCAACATACGTTCACATAGAGCCACCATTCAAACTTTAAAACGAAGACAAGACATTCAACTATTCAACTTGTATTTATCTTTTCAATATCTATTATACTTTTTCTTCAGTTCCAGTTTAAGTTTCATGATGTTTTTTCACCCGTTTCAGAGTTTATAATGGGTGTGTATGGGACGGAATGTTGGGGCTAGAGTGAGGCAGCTCAACTGCTAGAGTGAGAGGAGCAAAAAAAATAATCTTAAAATCTTTTTTAAAACTGCTGCTGTGTCCGCAGCGTTTGCTCTACAGGTATGATTTTACCCTCAAAACGTAGCCATGGCTGTCCTCTTTCATCCAATGTGTTTACTATTGTCCTAGGTGTTATGGTTCTTTCATAAATGTCACCAATGCACAGCCTCCTCCCTCCAACTCTTCCATAGACTCTAATGTTAAAATGGCTCAGAAGGTTCGTTTGAAAATCAGAAGAGCATGGTGTCTTTCCACTGTCACCACGTCCATATAATAAACTCCACAGACATGAAAACTGAGAATTTGGTAGACTAGACATTGCTGTCGCTCACAGTGAAAGAATTTTGTCAGTACGACTTTTACTTTTCATTTGGGAACGATTTGTTTCGGCCTGACTTTTCTGTTCATTTTAAGCAGCAAAAGTGAGGTGCATGTCTGTGTCCGTGTGTATGGAGCCATTGGGTGCGGTCACTATAGCAACCAGGCTCACACCTGCCTGCTTAACGAGCTCTCTCTGCCACTCTGCCAAAATTCATCTTAAACACTTCTCTTTCAACTGCTGCTGTGTCCACAGTGTTAAAGCCATCATTTTACCCTCAAAACGTCGCCATCGTTGTTCTTTTTCCAACATCTTGTCTTTCAAAGCTCAGAGATGTAAACTTTTTAAACTGTGTGGGTCCAAGTGGAGGGATCACATTTTAGTCATTCAGTGATTCAAAGAATATGACCTTTTAATATTCTTTCAGATGTTTTCTGACTCTAAATGTTCTTTTCTCATTTCTTAGGTTTTTCTAATTTACAATTAAAACATTTTCAGCTTTTTTCCAACTTCTTCTTCTGTGTAACCTTCAGCTTTTAGCAGTTCAGCACTTTTGTTTTCAGGTTAAATTCGGGGTTTTTTTTTTATCTCATTCAAAATTTTTAACTTAAATTCAGTAATTATTTCATTTCAATGCATACATTCAGATTCAAGCATTCACACTGCAGTTTCTTCTGAAAATGCACTTTCTAGTTATATTTTATTCTGTATTCCGTACGTTTTTTGTAATCCTATAACTTCAAAACCGTTCAACTTAGAAAAACCATTCAAACACCGTTAGATTCCTATTCTTTTGGACAACACTGCTTCTATTTTTCATATTTTTAACATTTATATTTTTAATTTTATTCAACTTTATTCAACAAAAATTTATAATGTATTTCAATGGGGAGACCCTTCAAATCCTCATTCAACTTACTCATTTTTAAACTCTTACTACTTCCACATACATTGACATAGAGCCACCATTCAAACTTTAAAACGAAGACAAGACATTCAACTATTCAACTTGTATTTATCTTTTCAATATCTATTATACTTTTTCTTCAGTTCCAGTTTAAGTTTCATGATGTTTTTTCACCCGTTTCAGAGTTTATAATGGGTGTGTATGGGACGGAATGTTGGGGCTAGAGTGAGGCAGCTCAACTGCTAGAGTGAGAGAAGCAAAAAAATTAATCTTAAAATCTTTTTTAAAACTGCTGCTGTGTCCGCAGCGTTTGCTCTACAGGTATGATTTTACCCTCAAAACGTAGCCATCGCTGTCCTCTTTCATCCAATGTGTTTACTATTGTCCTAGGTGTTATGGTTCTTTCGTAAATGTCACCAATGCACAGCCTCCTCCCTCCAACTCTTCCATAGACTCTAATGTTAAAACGGCTCAGAAGGTTCGTTTGAAAATCAGAAGAGCATGGTGTTTTTACACTGTCACCACGTCCATATAATAAACTCCACAGGCATGAAAACTGAGAATTTGGTAGACTAGACATGGCTGTCGCTCACAGTGAAAGAATTTTGTCAATATGACTTTTACTTTTCATTTGGGAACGATTTGTTTCGGCCTGACTTTTCTGTTCATTTTAAGCAGCAAAAGTGAGGTGCATGTCTGTGTACGTGTGTATGGAGCCATTGGGTGCGGTCACTATAGCAACCAGGCTCACACCTGCCTGCTTAACGAGCTCTGCCTGCCACTGTACCAAGATTCATCTTAAGCACTTCTCTTTCAACTGCTGCTGTGTCCACAGTGTTACAGCCATCATTTTACCCTCAAATTGTCGCCATTATTGTTCTCTTTCCAACACCGTGTCTTTCAAAGCTCAGACTTTTAAATTTTTTAAACTGTGTGGATCCAAGCGGAGGGATCACATTTTAGTCATTCAGTGATTCAAAGAATATGAACTTTTAATATTCATTCAGATGTTTTCTGACTCTAAATGTTCTCTTCTCATTTCTTAGGGTTTTCTAATTTACAATTAAAACATTTTCAACTTTTTTCCAACTTCTTCTTCTGTCTAACCTTCAGCTTTTAGCAGTTCAGCACTTTTGTTTTCAGGTTAAATTCGGACTTTTTTTTTTTATCTCATTCAATATTTTTAACTCAAAATTCAGCAATTAATTCATTTCAGTGCATACATTCAGATTCAAGCATTCACACTGCAGTTTCTTCAGAAAATGCACTTTCTAGTTATTATTATTATTATTATTATTATTATTATTATTATTATTCAGGCGAAACAAGGGCCTTTTTGAGGGCCTAAACATGCTCAAAAACTCATGAAATTTTGCACACATGCCAGGTCTGGTGAAAAATTTTGTATTTTAATGGTTTTACATATGAGCACTGGGAAATGGCTCTACAGCGCCACCTATGCCTTGTTAAATGCAGCCCTACGACCACATCGTTTGAACTACATGTATGAAATTTGGCACACATGTGTATCATGCCAAGACGAACAAAAAAGTCAGTGGGCCCATTGACGCAAACCCAACAGGAAGTCCGCCATTTGGAAGAGAAGGTGACATTTTGGCTCTAATTTTGCCATTTCCATGCCTCGAACTTTTGCGAACTCCTCCTTGGGGTTTGATTTCATAACCTTCATATTTGGTCAGTGTCAACTACACCCTTGTGCCATGTTAAATTGCGGAGCTTTTGAGTTTTCACAATACGGTGAGGCCGTGGCGCCATGGCGAATTTCGATGACTCGCCATGAAAATCTTATTGCCTCTCATTTTGTCATACATTTTCTGACCTTGACCAAAGTGAACACATATGATAAGGCTCCACCCCTGAACATATTTCAACTGCCATATTTGACACCAGGGACAGCGCCACCTAGTGGGAACAGGAAATGTCATGTTTTACACTTTGGGGTACAGTATTGTGATGGGTGACATCTGCAGCCTCAAATTTCTCCAGGAAAGCCTTAAGGAGTTGGTCTTGGGTTACAGTGAAAACTGTGACTTTTCACGAAAGGGTGTGACCCCAGCGGCATGGCGAACTTTGATGTCACGCCATGAAGAAACAAATTAGTATAACTCAATGAAATCCAGTCTGATCAGTACCAGACTTTACAGGCATGATGTCAGACCCGCCCTGAACAAATTGATATGCCCATTGTCGGAAATACGGACAGCGCCACCTAGTGGCAACAGGAAATGTCATGGCTTTAACTTTGTTGTACTGATTTTCACAGGTTGATCGTGGCCACCTCAAAAGCGGTGAATATCACCATCAGTCCCTCGTGATGCTTCAGTGCAAAAATTGTGACTTTAAACTGAACGGCGCACCCTGGTGGCAACGCGGTTCATCATGAAAGATGAAGTGGCTTTTGAGGGGCTTGGAAAGTTTATAGAGGCTTGAAATTTGGCACACACCTCCAAATGGATGAAAGCATTGTTGTTATGTAACCATTTTCCTTGAATAGCGCAAAATGGCTCCACAGCGCCCCCTACAATATTTCAAAACATCAGCCCCTGCTCTGTGTTTCATCTATGAGTCTGACACTTGGTAAGCTTGTGTAAGATATCAAGATGTACAAAAAAGTCTCTTGGAGCAATATCCCAAATCCAACAGGAAGTCAGCCATTTTAAAATTAATGTGTAATTTTGATGACATTTTCCCCTCTTTTCAGGCTTCATACTTTGACGAACTCCTCCAAGGGATTTCATCATATTGAAGCATTCTTCAGTGTGTAGAATCTAAAGACCTTTGTGATGTTAAATTGCGAAGCTTTTTCCGTTCAGGGAAACGGGGTGGTCATGGCGGCACGTAGAGTTTCAATCACTCGCAAAAAGCAGTAATCTGCTGTCACTAAAAAACACAATGTCCAATCTCTCCCAAAGGTCGCAGGTGTGATGAGACTCGAGCTTGGAAATGTTTGTTATGCTATTTGTCAATAATGGTTAGAGCGCCACCTAGTGGCATGACTATAATCCTGGTTGAATAAGATGAAATGTTAGCTGGTGATTAAAAGCATGAAATCCATCAATGTGACATCACATCGGACGTGCCGGTTTGAGGTGTTGGCAGTGGCTCGACGTGCCGGGGGTGCGAGGGCCCTCATAACGCTGCTTGCAGCTTTAATTATTATTATTAGGGCCCGAGCACCGAGAGTGCGAAGGCCCTATTGTATCTGCTCCGTTTCTTATTATTATTATTATTATTATTAGGGCCCGAGCACCGAGAGTGCGAAGGCCCTATTGTATCTGCTCCGTTTCTTATTATTATTATTATTATTATTATTATTATTATTATTCAGGCGAAACAAGGGCCTTTTTGAGGGCCTAAACATGCTCAAAAACTCATGAAATTTTGCACACATGCCAGGTCTGGTGAAAAATTTTGTATTTTAATGGTTTTACATATGAGCACTGGGAAATGGCTCTAGAGCGCCACCTATGCCTTGTTAAATGCAGCCCTACGACCACATCGTTTGAGCTACATGTATGAAATTTGGCACACATATGTATCATGCCAAGACGAACAAAAAAGTCTGTGGGCCCATTGACGCAAACCCAACAGGAAGTCCGCCATTTGGAAGAGAAGGTGACATTTTGGCTCTAATTTTGCCATTTCCATGCCTCGAACTTTTGCGAACTCCTCCTTGGGGTTTGATTTCATAACCTTCATATTTGGTCAGTGTCAACTACACCCTTGTGCCATGTTAAATTGCGGAGCTTTTGAGTTTTCACAATACTATGAGGCCGTGGCGCCATGGCGAATTTCGATGACTCGCCATGAAAATCTTATTGCCTCTCATTTTGTCATACATTTTCTGACCTTGACCAAAGTGAACACATATGATAAGGCTCCACCCCTGAACATATTTCAACTGCCATATTTGACACCAGGTACAGCGCCACCTAGTGGGAACAGGAAATGTCATGTTTTACACTTTGGGGTACAGTATTGTGATGGGTGACATCTGCAGCCTCAAATTTCTCCAGGAAAGCCTTAAGGAGTTGGTCTTGGGTTACAGTGAAAACTGTGACTTTTCACGAAAGGGTGTGACCCCAGCAGCATGGCGAACTTTGATGTCACGCCATGAAGAAACAAATTAGTATAACTCAATGAAATCCAGTCTGATCAGTACCAGACTTTACAGGCATGATGTCAGACCCGCCCTGAACAGATTGATGTGCCCATTGTCGGAAATACGGACAGCGCCACCTAGTGGCAACAGGAAATGTCATGGCTTTAATTTTGTTGTACTGATTTTCACAGGTTCATCGTGGCCACCTCAAAAGCGGTGAATATCAACATCAGTCCCTCGTGATGCTTCAGTGCAAAAATTGTGACTTTAAACTGAACGGCGCACCCTGGTGGTAACGCGGTTCACCATGAAAGATGAAGTGGTTTTTGAGGGGCTTGGAAAGTTTATAGAGGCTTGAAATTTGGCACACACCTCCAAATGGATGAACGCTTTGTTGGCATGTGATCATTTTCATTGAATAGCGCGAAATGGCTCCACAGCGCCCCCTACAATATTTCAAAACATCAGCCCCTGCTCTGTGTTTCATCTATGAGTCTGACACTTGGTAAGCTTGTGTAAGATATCAAGATGTACAAAAAAGTCTCTTGGAGCAATATCCCAAATCCAACAGGAAGTCAGCCATTTTAAAATTAATGTGTAATTTTGATGACATTTTCCCCCCTTTTCAGGCCTCATACTTTGACGAACTCCTCCAAGGGATTTCATCATATTGAAGCATTCTTCAGTGTGTAGAATCTAAAGACCTTTGTGATGTTAAATTGCGAAGCTTTTTCCGTTCAGGGAAACGGGGTGGTCATGGCGGCACGTAGAGTTTCAATCACTCGCAAAAAGCAGTAATCTGCTGTCACTAAAAAACACAATGTCCAATCTCTCCCAAAGGTCGCAGGTGTGATGAGACTCGAGCTTGGAAATGTTTGTTATGCTATTTGTCAATAATAGTTAGAGCGCCACCTAGTGGCATGACTATAATCCTGGTTGAATAAGATGAAATGTTAGCTGGTGATTAAAAGCATGAAATCCATCAATGTGACATCACATCGGACGTGCCGGTTTGAGGTGTTGGCAGTGGCTCGACGTGCCGGGGGTGCGAGGGCCCTCATAACGCTGCTTGCAGCTTTAATTATTATTATTATTATTATTATTCAGGCGAAACAAGGGCCTTTTTGAGGGCCTAAACATGCTCAAAAACTCATGAAATTTTGCAGACATGCCAGGTCTGGTGAAAAATTTTGTATTTTAATGGTTTTACATATGAGCACTGGGAAATGGCTCTAGAGCGCCACCTATGCCTTGTTAAATGCAGCCCTACGACCACATGGTTTGAGCTACATGTATGAAATTTGGCACACATGTGTATCATGCCAAGACGAACAAAAAAGTCTGTGGGCCCATTGACGCAAACCCAACAGGAAGTCCGCCATTTGGAAGAGAAGGTGACATTTTGGCTCTAATTTTGCCATTTCCATGCCTCGAACTTTTGCGAACTCCTCCTTGGGTTTTGATTTCATAACCTTCATATTTGGTCAGTGTCAACTACACCCTTGTGCCATGTTAAATTGCGGAGCTTTTGAGTTTTCACAATACGGTGAGGCCGTGGCGCCATGGCGAATTTCGATGACTCGCCATGAAAATCTTATTGCCTCTCATTTTGTCATACATTTTCTGACCTTGACCAAAGTGAACACATATGATAAGGCTCCACCCCTGAACATATTTCAACTGCCATATTTGACACCAGGGACAGCGCCACCTAGTGGGAACAGGAAATGTCATGTTTTACACTTTGGGGTACAGTATTGTGATGGGTGACATCTGCAGCCTCAAATTTCTCCAGGAAAGCCTTAAGGAGTTGGTCTTGGGTTACAGTGAAAACTGTGACTTTTCACGAAAGGGTGTGACCCCAGCAGCATGGCGAACTTTGATGTCACGCCATGAAGAAACAAATTAGTATAACTCAATGAAATCCAGTCTGATCAGTACCAGACTTTACAGGCATGATGTCAGACCCGCCCTGAACAAATTGATATGCCCATTGTCGGAAATACGGACAGCGCCACCTAGTGGCAACAGGAAATGTCATGGCTTTAACTTTGTTGTACTGATTTTCACAGGTTGATCGTGGCCACCTCAAAAGCGGTGAATATCACCATCAGTCCCTCGTGATGCTTCAGTGCAAAAATTGTGACTTTAAACTGAACGGCGCACCCTGGTGGCAACGCAGTTCATCATGAAAGATGAAGTGGCTTTTGAGGGGCTTGGAAAGTTTATAGAGGCTTGAAATTTGGCACACACCTCCAAATGGATGTAGGCTTTGTTGTTATGTAACCATTTTCCTTGAATAGCGCAAAATGGCTCCACAGCGCCCCCTACAATATTTCAAAACATCAGCCCCTGCTCTGTGTTTCATCTATGAGTCTGACACTTGGTAAGCTTGTGTAAGATATCAAGATGTACAAAAAAGTCTCTTGGAGCAATATCCCAAATCCAACAGGAAGTCAGCCATTTTAAAATTAATGTGTAATTTTGATGACATTTTCCCCTCTTTTCAGGCTTCATACTTTGACGAACTCCTCCAAGGGATTTCATCATATTGAAGCATTCTTCAGTGTGTAGAATCTAAAGACCTTTCTGATGTTAAATTGCGAAGCTTTTTCCGTTCAGGGAAACGGGGTGGTCATGGCGGCACGTAGAGTTTCAATCACTCGCAAAAAGCAGTAATCTGCTGTCACTAAAAAACACAATGTCCAATTTCTCCCAAAGGTCGCAGGTGTGATGAGACTCGAGCTTGGAAATGTTTGTTATGCTATTTGTCAATAATGGTTAGAGCGCCACCTAGTGGCATGACTATAATCCTGGTTGAATAAGATGAAATGTTAGCTGGTGATTAAAAGCATGAAATCCATCAATGTGACATCACATCGGACGTGCCGGTTTGAGGTGTTGGCAGTGGCTCGACGTGCCGGGGGTGCGAGGGCCCTCATAACGCTGCTTGCAGCTTTAATTATTATTATTAGGGCCCGAGCACTGATAGTGCGAAGGCCCTATTGTAATTGCTCTGTTTATTATTATTATTATTATTATTATTATTATTATTATTATTATTATTATTATTATTATTCCGGCAAATGAATTGGCCGTTTGAGGGCCTAAACATGCTCGAAAACTCATGAAATTTTGCACACGTGTCAGGTCTGGTGAAAATTTACGTATTTTAATGTTCCCAGACATGGCCAGGGAAAATTAGCTCAGTAGCGCCACCTAGAAAAATGAAAAACGCAAGCCCCCGGTATGGGTATGACCTACACGTTTGAAAGTCGGTACACCTATATAACGTTCAGAGTCGAACAAAAAAGTCTATTATGGCAATGTCCTAAACCCAACAGGAAGTCCGCCATTTTGGATTGAAGGTGACATTTTGGCTCTGATTTTACCGTTTCCATGCCTTGTACTTTAACGAACTCCTCCTTGGGATTTGGTCCTATAAACTTCAAATTTGGACAGTGTCAACTACACCCTTGTGCCATGTTAAATTGCGGAGCTTTTGAGTTTTCACAATACTATGAGGCCGTGGCGCCATGGCGAATTTCGATGACTCGCCATGAAAATCTTATTGCCTCTCATTCTGTCATACATGTTCCGATCTGGACCAAAGAGCACAGATATGATAAGGCTCCACCCCTGAACATATTTCAACTGCCATATTTGACATCAAGGACAGCGCCACCTAGTGGGAACAGGAAATGTCATGTTTTACACTTTGGGGTACAGTATTGTGATGGGTGACATCTGCAGCCTCAAATTTCTCCAGGAAAGCCTTAAGGAGTTGGTCTTGGGTTACAGTGAAAACTGTGAGTTTTCGCGAAAGGGTGTGACCCCAGCAGCATGGCGAACTTTGATGTCACGCCATGAAGAAACAAATTAGTATAACTCAATGAAATCCAGTCTGATCAGTACCAGACTTTACAGGCATGATGTCAGACCCGCCCTGAACAGATTGATGTGCCCATTGTCGGAAATACGGACAGCGCCACCTAGTGGCCACAGGAAATGTCATGGCTTTAATTTTGTTGTACTGATTTTCACAGGTTGATCGTGGCCACCTCAAAAGCGGTGAATATCAACATCAGTCCCTCGTGATGCTTCAGTGCAAAAATTGTGACTTTAAACTGAACGGCGCACCCTGGTGGCAACGCGGTTCATCATGAAAGATGAAGTGGCTTTTGAGGGGCTTGGAAAGTTTATAGAGGCTTGAAATTTGGCACACACCTCCAAATGGATGAAGGCATTGTTGTTATGTAACCATTTTCCTTGAATAGCGCAAAATGGCTCCACAGCGCCCCCTACAATATTTCAAAACATCAGCCCCTGCTCTGTGTTTCATCTATGAGTCTGACACTTGGTAAGCTTGTGTAAGATATCAAGATGTACAAAAAAGTCTCTTGGAGCAATATCCCAAATCCAACAGGAAGTCAGCCATTTTAAAATTAATGTGTAATTTTGATGACATTTTCCCCCCTTTTCAGGCCTCATACTTTGACGAACTCCTCCAAGGGATTTCATCATATTGAAGCATTCTTCAGTGTGTAGAATCTAAAGACCTTTGTGATGTTAAATTGCGAAGCTTTTTCCGTTCAGGGAAACGGGGTGGTCATGGCGGCACGTAGAGTTTCAATCACTCGCAAAAAGCAGTAATCTGCTGTCACTAAAAAACACAATGTCCAATCTCTCCCAAAGGTCGCAGGTGTGATGAGACTCGAGCTTGGAAATGTTTGTTATGCTATTTGTCAATAATGGTTAGAGCGCCACCTAGTGGCATGACTTTAATCCTGGTTGAATAAGATGAAATGTTAGCTGGTGATTAAAAGCATGAAATCCATCAATGTGACATCACATCGGACGTGCCGGTTTGAGGTGTTGGCAGTGGCTCGACGTGCCGGGGGTGCGAGGGCCCTCATAACGCTGCTTGCAGCTTTAATTATTATTATTATTATTATTATTCAGGCGAAACAAGGGCCTTTTTGAGGGCCTAAACATGCTCAAAAACTCATGAAATTTTGCACACATGCCAGGTCTGGTGAAAAATTTTGTATTTTAATGGTTTTACATATGAGCACTGGGAAATGGCTCTACAGCGCCACCTATGCCTTGTTAAATGCAGCCCTACGACCACATCGTTTGAACTACATGTATGAAATTTGGCACACATGTGTATCATGCCAAGACGAACAAAAAAGTCAGTGGGCCCATTGACGCAAACCCAACAGGAAGTCCGCCATTTGGAAGAGAAGGTGACATTTTGGCTCTAATTTTGCCATTTCCATGCCTCGAACTTTTGCGAACTCCTCCTTGGGGTTTGATTTCATAACCTTCATATTTGGTCAGTGTCAACTACACCCTTGTGCCATGTTAAATTGCGGAGCTTTTGAGTTTTCACAATACGGTGAGGCCGTGGCGCCATGGCGAATTTCGATGACTCGCCATGAAAATCTTATTGCCTCTCATTTTGTCATACATTTTCTGACCTTGACCAAAGTGAACACATATGATAAGGCTCCACCCCTGAACATATTTCAACTGCCATATTTGACACCAGGGACAGCGCCACCTAGTGGGAACAGGAAATGTCATGTTTTACACTTTGGGGTACAGTATTGTGATGGGTGACATCTGCAGCCTCAAATTTCTCCAGGAAAGCCTTAAGGAGTTGGTCTTGGGTTACAGTGAAAACTGTGACTTTTCACGAAAGGGTGTGACCCCAGCGGCATGGCGAACTTTGATGTCACGCCATGAAGAAACAAATTAGTATAACTCAATGAAATCCAGTCTGATCAGTACCAGACTTTACAGGCATGATGTCAGACCCGCCCTGAACAAATTGATATGCCCATTGTCGGAAATACGGACAGCGCCACCTAGTGGCAACAGGAAATGTCATGGCTTTAACTTTGTTGTACTGATTTTCACAGGTTGATCGTGGCCACCTCAAAAGCGGTGAATATCACCATCAGTCCCTCGTGATGCTTCAGTGCAAAAATTGTGACTTTAAACTGAACGGCGCACCCTGGTGGCAACGCAGTTCATCATGAAAGATGAAGTGGCTTTTGAGGGGCTTGGAAAGTTTATAGAGGCTTGAAATTTGGCACACACCTCCAAATGGATGAAGGCATTGTTGTTATGTAACCATTTTCCTTGAATAGCGCAAAATGGCTCCACAGCGCCCCCTACAATATTTCAAAACATCAGCCCCTGCTCTGTGTTTCATCTATGAGTCTGACACTTGGTAAGCTTGTGTAAGATATCAAGATGTACAAAAAAGTCTCTTGGAGCAATATCCCAAATCCAACAGGAAGTCAGCCATTTTAAAATTAATGTGTAATTTTGATGACATTTTCCCCTCTTTTCAGGCTTCATACTTTGACGAACTCCTCCAAGGGATTTCATCATATTGAAGCATTCTTCAGTGTGTAGAATCTAAAGACCTTTGTGATGTTAAATTGCGAAGCTTTTTCCGTTCAGGGAAACGGGGTGGTCATGGCGGCACGTAGAGTTTCAATCACTCGCAAAAAGCAGTAATCTGCTGTCACTAAAAAACACAATGTCCAATCTCTCCCAAACGTCGCAGGTGTGATGAGACTCGAGCTTGGAAATGTTTGTTATGCTATTTGTCAATAATGGTTAGAGCGCCACCTAGTGGCATGACTATAATCCTGGTTGAATAAGATGAAATGTTAGCTGGTGATTAAAAGCATGAAATCCATCAATGTGACATCACATCGGACGTGCCGGTTTGAGGTGTTGGCAGTGGCTCGACGTGCCGGGGGTGCGAGGGCCCTCATAACGCTGCTTGCAGCTTTAATTATTATTATTATTATTCACCCCAAACAAGGGCCTTTTTGAGGGCCTAAACATGCTCAAAAACTCATGAAATTTTGCACACATGCCAGGTCTGGTGAAAAATTTTGTATTTTAATGGTTTTACATATGAGCACTGGGAAATGGCTCTACAGCGCCACCTATGCCTTGTTAAATGCAGCCCTACGACCACATCGTTTGAGCTACATGTATGAAATTTGGCACACATGTGTATCATGCCAAGACGAACAAAAAAGTCTGGGGGCCCATTGACGCAAACCCAACAGGAAGTCCGCCATTTTGGATTGAAGGTGACATTTTGGCTCTAATTTTGCCGTTTCCATGCCTCGAACTTTTTCGAACTCCTCCTTGGGATTTGGTCGTATAAGCTTCATCTTTGGTCAGTGTCAACTACACACCTGGGCCATGTTAAATTGCGGAGCTTTTGAGTTTTCACAATACCATGAGGCCGTGGCGCCACGGCGAATTTCGATGACTCGCCATGAAAATCTTATTGCCTCTCATTTTGTCATACATTTTCTGACCTTGACCAAAGTGAACACATATGATAAGGCTCCACCCCTGAACATATTTCAACTGCCATATTTGACACCAGGGACAGCGCCACCTAGTGGGAACAGGAAATGTCATGTTTTACACTTTGGGGTACAGTATTGTGATGGGTGACATCTGCAGCCTCAAATTTCTCCAGGAAAGCCTTAAGGAGTTGGTCTTGGGTTACAGTGAAAACTGTGACTTTTCGCAAAAGGGTGTGACCCCAGCGGCATGGCGAACTTTGATGTCACGCCATGAAGAAACAAATTAGTATAACTCAATGAAATCCAGTCTGATCAGTACCAGACTTTACAGGCATGATGTCAGACCCACCCTGAACAGATTGATGTGCCCATTGTCAGGAATATGAAGAGCGCCACCTAGTGGCAACAGGAAATGTTATGTCTTACACTTTGTTGTACTGATTTTCACAGGTTCATTGTGGCCACCTCAAAAGCGATGAATATCACCATCAGTCCTTCTTGATGCTGCAGTGCGAAAATTGTGACTTTAAACTGAACGGCGCACCCTGGTGGCAACGCTGTTCACCATGAAAAATGAAGTGGCTTTTAAGGGGCTTGGAAAGTTTAAAAAGTCTTGAAATTTGGCGCACACCTCCAATGTGCATAAGGCTTTGTTGTTATGTGATCATTTTCATTGAATATCCCAAAATGGCTCCACAGCGCCCCCTACAAAATTTCAAAACATCAGCCCCTGCTCTGTGTTTTATGTATGAGTCTGAAACCTGGTAAGCTTATAGGAGATATCAAGATGTACAAAAAAGTCTCCTGGAGCAATATCCCAAATCCAACAGGAAGTCAGCCATTTTAAAATTAATGTGCAATTTTGGCAACATTTTCCCCTCTTTTCAGGCATCGTTCTTTGACGTACTCCTCCAAGGGATTTCATCAGATTGATGCAATCTCCTGTGTGTGGAATCTAAAGACCTTTGTGATGTTAAATTGCGAAGCTTTTTACATTCAGGGAAACGGGGTGGTCATGGCGGCACGTAGAGTTTCAGTCACTCGCCAAAAAGCACTAATCTGCTGTCACTCAAAAACACAATGTCCAATCTCTCCCAAAGCTCATAGGCGTGATGAGACTCGAGCTCGGAAATGTTTGTTATGCCATTTGTACATAATGGTTAGAGCGCCACCTAGTGGAATGACTAACAAATCACGAATGAATGAGTTGAAATGTTAGCTGGTGGTTAAATGCATGAATTCCATCAATGTGACATCAGATCGGACGTGCTGGTTTTAGGTGTTGGGCGTGGCTCGACGCGCCGGGGGTGCGAGGGCCCTCATAACGCTGCTTGCAGCTTTAATTAGGGCCCGAGCACCGAGAGTGCGAAGGCCCTATTGTATCTGCTCCGTTTCTTATTATTATTATTATTATTATTATTATTATTATTATTCAGGCAAAACAAGGGCCTTTTTGAGGGCCTAAACATGCTCAAAAACTCATGAAATTTTGCACACATGCCAGATCTGGTGAAAAATTTTGTATTTTAATGGTTTTACATATGAGCACTGGGAAATGGCTCTACAGCGCCACCTATGCCTTTTTAAATGCAGCCCTACGACCACATCGTTTGGGCTACATGTATGAAATTTGGCACACATGTGTATCATGCCAAGACGAACAAAAAAGTCTGTGGGCCCATTGACGCAAACCCAACAGGAAGTCCGCCATTTGGAAGAGAAGGTGACATTTTGGCTCTAATTTTGCCATTTCCATGCCTCGAACTTTAACGAACTCCTCCTTGGGATTTGGTCCTATAAGCTTCAAATTTGGACAGTGTCAACTACACCCTTGTGCCATGTTAAATTGTGGAGCTTTTGAGTTTTCACAATAGTATGAGGCCGTGGCGCCATGGCGAATTTTGATGACTCGCCATGAAAATCTTATTGCCTCTCATTCTGTCATACATGTTCCGATCTGGACCAAAGAGCACACATATGATAAGGCTCCACCCCTGAACATATTTCAACTGCCATATTTGACATCAAGGACAGCGCCACCTAGTGGGAACAGGAAATGTCATGTTTTACACTTTGGGGTACAGTATTGTGATGGGTGACATCTGCAGCCTCAAATTTCTCCAGGAAAGCCTTAAGGAGTTGGTCTTGGGTTACAGTGAAAACTGTGACTTTTCACGAAAGGGTGTGACCCCAGCAGCATGGCGAACTTTGATGTCACGCCATGAAGAAACAAATTAGTATAACTCAATGAAATCCAGTCTGATCAGTACCAGACTTTACAGGCATGATGTCAGACCCGCCCTGAACAGATTGATATGCCCATTGGCGGAAATACGGACAGCGCCACCTAGTGGCAACAGGAAATGTCATGGCTTTAACTTTGTTGTACTGATTTTCACAGGTTGATCGTGGCCACCTCAAAAGCGGTGAATATCACCATCAGTCCCTCGTGATGCTTCAGTGCAAAAATTGTGACTTTAAACTGAACGGCGCACCCTGGTGGCAACGCGGTTCATCATGAAAGATGAAGTGGCTTTTGAGGGGCTTGGAAAGTTTATAGAGGCTTGAAATTTGGCACACACCTCCAAATGGATGAAGGCATTGTTGTTATGTAACCATTTTCCTTGAATAGCGCAAAATGGCTCCACAGCGCCCCCTACAATATTTCAAAACATCAGCCCCTGCTCTGTGTTTCATCTATGAGTCTGACACTTGGTAAGCTTGTGTAAGATATCAAGATGTACAAAAAAGTCTCTTGGAGCAATATCCCAAATCCAACAGGAAGTCAGCCATTTTAAAATTAATGTGTAATTTTGATGACATTTTCCCCCCTTTTCAGGCCTCATACTTTGACGAACTCCTCCAAGGGATTTCATCATATTGAAGCATTCTTCAGTGTGTAGAATCTAAAGACCTTTGTGATGTTAAATTGCGAAGCTTTTTCCGTTCAGGGAAACGGGGTGGTCATGGCGGCACGTAGAGTTTCAATCACTCGCAAAAAGCAGTAATCTGCTGTCACTAAAAAACACAATGTCCAATCTCTCCCAAAGGTCGCAGGTGTGATGAGACTCGAGCTTGGAAATGTTTGTTATGCTATTTGTCAATAATGGTTAGAGCGCCACCTAGTGGCATGACTATAATCCTGGTTGAATAAGATGAAATGTTAGCTGGTGATTAAAAGCATGAAATCCATCAATGTGACATCACATCGGACGTGCCGGTTTGAGGTGTTGGCAGTGGCTCGACGTGCCGGGGGTGCGAGGGCCCTCATAACGCTGCTTGCAGCTTTAATTAGGGCCCGAGCACCGAGAGTGCGAAGGCCCTATTGTATCTGCTCCGTTTCTTATTATTATTATTATTATTATTATTATTATTATTATTATTATTATTATTATTATTCAGGCAAAACAAGGGCCTTTTTGAGGGCCTAAACATGCTCAAAAACTCATGAAATTTTGCAGACATGCCAGGTCTGGTGAAAAATTTTGTATTTTAATGGTTTTACTTATGAGCACTGGGAAATGGCTCTAGAGCGCCACCTATGCCTTGTTAAATGCAGCCCTACGACCACATAGTTTGAGCTACATGTATGAAATTTGGCACACATGTGTATCATGACGAGCCGAACAAAAAAGTCAGTGGGCCCATTGATGCAAACCCAACAGGAAGTCCGCAATTTAGAAGTGAATGTGACATTTTGGCTCTAATTTTGTCGTTTCCATGCCTCGAACTTTAACGAACTCCTCCTTGGAAATTGGTCGTATAAGCTTCATATTTGGTCAGTGCCAACTACACCCTTGTGCCATGTTAAATTGCGGAGCTTTTGAGTTTTCACAATACCATGAGGCCGTGGCGCCACGGCGAATTTCGATGACTCGCCATGAAAATCTTATTGCCTCTCATTCTGTCATACATTGTCCGATCTGGACCAAAGAGAACACATATGATAAGGCTCCAGCCCTGAACATATTTCAACTGCCATATTTGACGTCAGCGACAGCGCCACCTAGTGGGAACAGGAAATGTCATGTTTTACACTTTGGGGTACAGTATTGTGATGGGTGACATCTGCAGCCTCAAATTTCTCCAGGAAAGGCGTAAGGAGTTGGTCTTGGGTTACAGTGAAAACTGTGACTTTTCGCGAAAGGGTGTGACCTCAGCAGCATGGCGAACTTTGATATCTCGCCATGAAGAAACAAATTAGTATAACTCCATGAAATCCAGTCTGATTAGTACCAGACTTTACAGGCATGATATCAGACCCGCCCTGAACAAATTGATGTGCCCATTGTCAGGAATATGAAGAGCGCCACCTAGTGGGAACAGGAAATGTCATGTCTTACACTTTGTTGTACTGATTTTCACAGGTTCATTGTGGATACCTCAAAAGCGGTGAATGTCACCGTCAGTCCTTCATGATGCTGCAGTGCGAAAATTGTGACTTTATACTGAACGGTGCACCCTGGTGGCAACGCTGTTCACCATGAAAAATGAAGTGGTTTTTCAGGGGCTTGGAAAGTTTAAAAAGTCTTGAAATTTGGCCCACACCTCCAATGTGCTTAAGGCTTTGTTGTTATGTGATCATTTTCATTGAATATCCCAAAATGGCTTCACAGCGCCCCCTACAAAATTTCAAAACCACAGCCCCAGCTCTGTGTTTTATGTATGAGTCTGAAACCTGGTAAGCTTATAGGAGATATCAAGATGTACAAAAAAGTCTCTTGGAGCAATATCCCAAATACAACAGGAAGTCAGCCATTTTAAAATTAATGTGCAATTTTGGCAACATTTTCCCCTCTTTCCAGGCACCGTTCTTTGACGAACTCCTCCAAGGGATTTCATCATATTGAACCAATCTCCAGTGTGTGGAATCTAAAGACCTTTGTGATGTTAAATTGCGAAGCTTTTTACGTTCAGGGAAACGGGGTTGTCATGGCGGCACGTGGAGTTTCAATCACTCGCCAAAAAGCAGTAATCTGCTGTCACTCAAAAACACAATGTCCAATCTCTCCCAAAGCTCATAGGCGTGATGAGACTCGAGCTCGGAAATGTTTGTTATGCCATTTGTCAGTAATGGTTAGAGCGCCACCTAGTGGGACGACTATAATGATGATTGAATGAGATGAAATGTTAGCTGGTGGTTAAATGCATGAATTCCATCAATGTGACATCAGATCGGAGGTGCTGGTTGTAGGTGTTGGGCGTGGCTCGACGCGATGGGGTGCGAGGGCCCTCATAACGCTGCTTGCAGCTTTAATTATTATTATTATTATTATTCAGGCAAAACAAGGGCCTTTTTGAGGGCCTAAACATGCTCAAAAACTCATGAAATTTTGCACACATGCCAGGTCTGGTGAAAAATTTTGTATTTTAATGGTTTTACTTATGAGCACTGGGAAATGGCTCTAGAGCGCCACCTATGCCTTGTTAAATGCAGCCCTACGACCACATAGTTTGAGCTACATGTATGAAATTTGGCACACATGTGTATCATGACGAGCCGAACAAAAAAGTCAGTGGGCCCATTGATGCAAACCCAACAGGAAGTCCGCAATTTAGAAGTGAAGGTGACATTTTGGCTCTAATTTTGTCGTTTCCATGCCTCGAACTTTAACGAACTCCTCCTTGGAAATTGGTCGTATAAGCTTCATATTTGGTCAGTGCCAACTACACCCTTGTGCCATGTTAAATTGCGGAGCTTTTGAGTTTTCACAATACCATGAGGCCGTGGCGCCACGGCGAATTTCGATGACTCGCCATGAAAATCTTATTGCCTCTCATTCTGTCATACATTGTCCGATCTGGACCAAAGAGCACACATATGATAAGGCTCCAGCCCTGAACATATTTCAACTGCCATATTTGACGTCAGCGACAGCGCCACCTAGTGGGAACAGGAAATGTCATGTTTTACACTTTGGGGTACAGTATTGTGATGGGTGACATCTGCAGCCTCAAATTTCTCCAGGAAAGGCGTAAGGAGTTGGTCTTGGGGTACAGTGAAAACTGTGACTTTTCACGAAAGGGTGTGACCTCAGCAGCATGGCGAACTTTGATATCTCGCCATGAAGAAACAAATTAGTATAACTCCATGAAATCCAGTCTGATTAGTACCAGACTTTACAGGCATGATGTCAGACCCGCCCTGAACAAATTGATGTGCCCATTGTCAGGAATATGAAGAGCGCCACCTAGTGGGAACAGGAAATGTCATGTCTTACACTTTGTTGTACTGATTTTCACAGGTTCATTGTGGATACCTCAAAAGCGGTGAATGTCACCGTCAGTCCTTCATGATGCTGCAGTGCGAAAATTGTGACTTTATACTGAACGGTGCACCCTGGTGGCAACGCTGTTCACCATGAAAAATGAAGTGGTTTTTGAGGGGCTTGGAAAGTTTAAAAAGTCTTGAAATTTGGCCCACACCTCCAATGTGCTTAAGGCTTTGTTGTTATGTGATCATTTTCATTGAATATCCCAAAATGGCTCCACAGCGCCCCCTACAAAATTTCAAAACCACAGCCCCAGCTCTGTGTTTTATGTATGAGTCTGAAACCTGGTAAGCTTATAGGAGATATCAAGATGTACAAAAAAGTCTCTTGGAGCAATATCCCAAATACAACAGGAAGTCAGCCATTTTAAAATTAATGTGCAATTTTGGCAACATTTTCCCCTCTTTCCAGGCACCGTTCTTTCACGAACTCCTCCAAGGGATTTCATCATATTGAACCAATCTCCAGTGTGTGGAATCTAAAGACCTTTGTGATGTTAAATTGCGAAGCTTTTTACGTTCAGGGAAACGGGGTTGTCATGGCGGCACGTGGAGTTTCAATCACTCGCCAAAAAGCAGTAATCTGCTGTCACTCAAAATCAAAATGTCCAAACTCTCCCAAAGGTCGCAGGCGTGATGAGACTCGAGCTAGGAAATGTTTGTTATGCCATTTGTCAGTAATGGTTAGAGCGCCACCTAGTGGGACGACTATAATGATGATTGAATGAGATGAAATGTTAGCTGGTGGTTAAATGCATGAATTCCATCAATGTGACATCAGATCGGAGGTGCTGGTTTCAGGTGTTGGGCGTGGCTCGACGCGCCGGGTGTGCGAGGGCCCTCATAACGCTGCTTGCAGCTTTAATTATTATTATTATTATTCACCCCAAACAAGGGCCTTTTTGAGGGCCTAAACATGCTCAAAAACTCATGAAATTTTGCACACATGCCAGGTCTGGTGAAAAATTTTGTATTTTAATGGTTTTACTTATGAGCACTGGGAAATGGCTCTAGAGCGCCACCTATGCCTTGTGAAATGCAGCCCTACGACCACATGGTTTGAGCTACATGTATGAAATTTGGCACACATGTGTATCATTCCAAGACGAACAAAAAAGTCTGTGGGCCCATTGACGCAAACCCAACAGGAAGTCCGCCATTTGGAAGAGAAGGTGACATTTTGGCTCTAATTTTGCCATTTCCATGCCTCGAACTTTAACGAACTCCTCCTTGGGATTTGGTCCTATAAACTTCAAATTTGGACAGTGTCAACTACACCCTTGTGCCATGTTAAATTGCGGAGCTTTTGAGTTTTCACAATACTATGAGGCCGTGGCGCCATGGCGAATTTCGATGACTCGCCATGAAAATCTTATTGCCTCTCATTTTGTCATACATCTTCTGACCTTGACCAAAGTGAACACATATGATAAGGCTCCACCCCTGAACATATTTCAACTGCCATATTTGACATCAAGGACAGCGCCACCTAGTGGGAACAGGAAATGTCATGTTTTACACTTTGGGGTACAGTATAGTGATGGGTGACATCTGCAGCCTCAAATTTCTCCAGGAAAGCCTTAAGGAGTTGGTCTTGGGTTACAGTGAAAACTGTGACTTTTCGCAAAAGGGTGTGACCCCAGCAGCATGGCGAACTTTGATGTCACGCCATGAAGAAACAAATTAGTATAACTCAATGAAATCCAGTCTGATCAGTACCAGACTTTACAGGCATGATGTCAGACCCGCCCTGAACAGATTGACGTGCCCATTGTCGGAAATACGGACAGCGCCACCTAGTGGGAACAGGAAATGTCATGGCTTTAACTTTGTTGTACTGATTTTCACAGGTTGATCGTGGCCACCTCAAAAGCGGTGAATATCACCATCAGTCCCTCGTGATGCTTCAGTGCAAAAATTGTGACTTTAAACTGTACGGCGCACCCTGGTGGCAACGCGGTTCATCATGAAAGATGAAGTGGCTTTTGAGGGGCTTGGAAAGTTTATAGAGGCTTGAAATTTGGCACACACCTCCAAATGGATGAAGGCATTGTTGTTATGTAACCATTTTCCTTGAATAGCGCAAAATGGCTCCACAGCGCCCCCTACAATATTTCAAAACATCAGCCCCTGCTCTGTGTTTCATCTATGAGTCTGACACTTGGTAAGCTTGTGTAAGATATCAAGATGTACAAAAAAGTCTCTTGGAGCAATATCCCAAATCCAACAGGAAGTCAGCCATTTTAAAATTAATGTGTAATTTTGATGACATTTTCCCCCCTTTTCAGGCCTCATACTTTGACGAACTCCTCCAAGGGATTTCATCATATTGAAGCATTCTTCAGTGTGTAGAATCTAAAGACCTTTGTGATGTTAAATTGCGAAGCTTTTTCCGTTCAGGGAAACGGGGTGGTCATGGCGGCACGTAGAGTTTCAATCACTCGCAAAAAGCAGTAATCTGCTGTCACTAAAAAACACAATGTCCAATCTCTCCCAAAGGTCGCAGGTGTGATGAGACTCAAGCTCGGAAATGTTTGTTATGCTATTTGTCAATAATGGTTAGAGCGCCACCTAGTGGCATGACTATAATCCTGGTTGAATAAGATGAAATGTTAGCTGGTGATTAAAAGCATGAAATCCATCAATGTGACATCACATCGGACGTGCCGGTTTGAGGTGTTGGCAGTGGCTCGACGTGCCGGGGGTGCGAGGGCCCTCATAACGCTGCTTGCAGCTTTAATTGTCATTGTTTTTCAGTGAAATAGAGTATTTTAGAGTATTCAAAAAAACCCACTTCAATCAATTTAGAAAGTCAAAAGACAATCATTATGATGCCTGAAAGTAACCATAGCAACCTATTACCATTTTGGCCCACAAACAGTTTACATCTCATTTATTTGGGATCTATACCATGAATGAGGCTGCTGTGGCTTCCCTTCATGTTTAAACTGAGGCAGTGATTCTGTAGCAGTAGATTGCTTAATGCTTTGGAGCAGATTTAAACACTCCAGGGTTTCTCCTTCAGTAAAAAAAAAAAAGTTGGCATCCATTAAAGATACTTTGGCTTTTCACCAAGGAAAAATTGCCAGTAGTGAAGCTTGAAACACAGTCAGGTCGTGGAGGCAGCAGACTAAGCAGGGTATTCCAGATGTTGTTCTCCCCAGTCACATTTTACAGTTCCTTCTGGGGGATTCCAAGGTATTCCCAGACAAGACAGCATTAAAAAAATCCCCTTTCATCCCTGCAGGCGGTCTGTTCTTCAAGATTGGGTCCTCCACCCGAGGCCTGGGAGCTTGAGGCTCCTGCGCAGTATCTTAACTGTTCCTAGGACTGCACTCTTCTGGACAGAGATCTCGGATGTTGTTCCTGGGATCTGCTGGAGCCACTCACCTAGCTTGGGGGTCACCACAACGTGCGCTCCAGGTACAGATGTTTGTGTATACTATGCCGACCACTTGGTTATGGCGTTCCATGTATGCTCTGCCAGCTAGTATTTTGCACCCTGCTGTTATGTGCTGGATTGTCTCAGGGGCATCTTTACACAGCCTGCACCTGGGGTCTTGCCTGGTGTGATAGACCCCAGCCTCTATGGATCTTGTGCTCCAAGCTTGTTCCTGTGCTGCCATGATTAGTGCCTCTGTGCTGTCTTTCAGTCCAGCTTTGTCCAGCCACTGGTAGGATTTCTGGATGTCAGCCACTTCCTCTATTTGCTGGTGGTACATACCGTGCAAGGGCCTGTCCTTCCATGATGGTTCTTCCTCTTGCTCCTCTTCTTGGGTTTCTGCTGCCTGAGGTATTCACTGAGCACATGCCAGCATTAGAAATGTGTACATCAGAGGGACAGGTCAGGTTGAGCAGGACCACTCTGTGTGGGACTCTCTCAGCCCTCCTAACTTCACCAACCATCCTGTGAGTATATGTCGTATTTATTTATATTTAATCTAAGTTTAGTCCAGGTCTACAGCTCTGATGTTAGGAGGAATTTTGAATTGCATCAGCACAAGCATAATTGCACAAGACCTTGTTTACTAAGTGAGCTGCAAAAGTGAGAACCGAAGCTGCAGAAACTTTTATGAATGAGAAATTACAGTGTGGACAACTGTTATTTAATTGGTTTCAGCAAATTCATGTGAGCTTACAATGTGTGTCATTACGACATCCTACACAGGCCAGTGAGAATCACTACTGATGAAACTTAATCTGGCTAGTGATTGTTGTCGCTGAAAATGACTCACATTTTTTAGAATGTGTTGCTAATTTGCTTATTATAGTGTCTCACATTAAACTGTGTGAGTAATCAGCCGAAATAAGTTTAACTTTCCCTGATTGATGTTTCAGGAAATCAGCATTTAATGATATATCAAAGAGAGGTGACTCATTCCCTCTGATTATATGGCTTTGTAAGTGTGACGATATCAGGCATTTAATTGGAAACCGTGTATTATGGAGGGCAGCGGCAGCGCTATCATTCAGTGGGTGAGTAATTATGATGCAGTGACAGTTTTAAGGGACAGTAAAATACTCACTGTTGGAGCACAGGCTGGTAAGGTTGGTAATTATGCTGTAAGAAACTAAATTCTTTAACGATTTAACAGATCATCTTTCTGACTCTGGTTTATTAATTATATAAACGCTTGTTAAATTAAAGAAAAGGGGTACAATAACTATAATAAATGAATAAAGTGTTTAATTTCGTGTCTCTTTACTTCTTTGTGGGAAAAACACGATGTGTGAACAAGTTAAAAATAACATTAAAATATATGTAGGAAAATATTTCTGAATGATTCAATTAAATGAGATTCATTTTGGTCAAAGACATTAAAAATGGTTAAATCACACCTAAATCATTCTGGGTTGGTTCTGGCCAGCCAAGAACAGGAAACAAAGGAAATGATTCATACAGACAAGAGAATTAGACAGCAGAAGATTTGAAAAACATCGCCTGGTCTAATGAGTCTTGATCTTTGCTGCATTGTTCAGAAGGGTCAGAATTTGGTGTACGCAGCATGGATCCATCCTGCCTTGTATCAACAGCTCAGGCTATGGGTGATGTGGGGGTGTTTTCTTGCAACACTATGGGCCCCGTAGTATCAATTAAGAATCTTTAAACACTACACCCCACCTGACTCCTGAGTGTTGTTGATGACTGTGTCCATCCCTTTATGACCACCCATCTTTTGATGGCTGCTTCCAGTAGGATAATGAACCATGTCACAAAACAAAGATCATCTCCACCTGGTTTCTTGAACATGACAATGAGTTCACTGCACTTAAGTGACATCCACAGTCACCAGATCTCAATCTAATTGAGCACCTTTGGGATCTGGTAGAATGCCTTATTAAGTCTGACTAATTTGTACTGATCAGAAGCAGTCACACCAGGTGTGGTTAGTATCTGAGTTACTGATGGCGATCTAATAATCATTACCCAATGATTTATTATATCTACTACAAAGTCTTGTAAAGGGAGTGGACTGATCCATGACGATCTTTTCTGGGGGGGTCTGTATTATTGTACAGGAGGGCCACAGGGAATCCATATATTATCTAAATCACCTCGCTGCCTCCTATATGGGACAACATGGATTCTCAAAATGTTCTCATCTAATGTATCCATTCATATCAATGTATGGTATGCATATAGGACAGTGGATCTGCAAAAAGTACAAAATGTTCAAATGCGATGTTGTTTTTATATAACTAAACAATATTTCTTCTTTGTGATCCACACAGATTTTCATTATTTTTGTTGTAATTCTGGTATCACATAGGAAGAGGAAAAGGGAAAAAAAAAACAATGCATTTTCCTGATTTGAGTTATTAATTAACTCGACTTTGGTGGGATGGCTTTGACTTCTGGGCTACGTTAGACCATTATAATTGTAAAGTTAACTTCTGATTTAATGACACTCCTAATTGGTGTTTGTTATGCATTTGTATATGACCAAGTACTATAAATGTGTTTAAGATGCACACTGTCCCCAACTTGAAGGGGCATTAAGAGAAAAAAAGTATATTCATACTAATTTTTTTAAATATTTTTGATAATGGTAAATGATCAGGAGCTAATCATGAAGTGAGCAGGAAGAGTAACTTCACTATAAATAATGACCATATAATCAATATTGGGGGGGGGGGGGGGGGGGGGGTTGGTGCCCTATGCCTCTCTTCAGTACACGCTCCTGGTTGCTGTGTAATAAAATCCTCGTTTGTGCACCATATCTTCATACCGACTATTAAAAATATTTGTATATTGGCTAATTAAACTATTTAATCGGAAGAATTACTAATATGTTCTTATATAACGCAACATTTCTGGAGTGGATCTTTACAGTAAGCATGATTAAGTCAGACAGAAACCGGGGGAAGGGCTGTGGACGTTAACTGCGCACGTAACCGGGCCACGCTGTGCTCCGCGGTGACGTCACATTCCAGTATGTGCAGCTGAGTCGCAGTTTGGTCAGAAGAGGTCAAATATCCCCCAAACCCACCCAAAGGCTGCCAGTTCAACAAGATATCAGCCGCTGCTGACGGATCATCTCCACGAAAATGGGCAACTGTCAAGTAGGCGTCATTCTCCTCCTAATCTCTCTGAGAAAAACACTGATTAAAGGCTAGATTTTAAAAAAAAAAATCTCTTGGCTTCGCTGGTTTAAGTCTGTATGAGCCATACTTTCGGTTCGACCACCGCCAGGAATGACGGCTGGATTATGTCTTTGTAGGAGTTTAAAACATGTTTTATTTGCATCATTTTAGTCCGTATAATGCGAGCCGCCCTCCACTTTTAAGGCTTTACGCACAACCCATTTCATCATACGGAACCTCTATTATTGCGACTACACTGACGAGATAAAGAGCTGTGAATATAGATTCTCAGTTAGCGCTGTTTCTTTAAGGTTCAAGCGGTGTAAACGCTGCAAATGACACCGTCTGGGAGACGCCGTATCGGGGTTTACGCAAAGGAAAGGGCCACTCCTTTGCGGAATTTCATCACGGTCCCGTTACACTAGTTCTTTTTTTCTTTAATGAGTTCGACTGTGCGCAATGAAAGGATTTCACGGGAGGCTGTGGATCCTGTCCTATCACCATGTTATTAATCAGTACAAATGGTTGACACTACTCTTTTTATTTGAGTGAGCAAATACTACAGCTATACTTTTAATGATTCAGCGCTGGATGTAGAGAGAAGAGCGTGAGATGAATTGTTTTTGTCAACACTCGACCACTGGAAACGTACTAACCATACTAACCACTTCCTGGCTGCATTTTCCAGCCTGAAATGTAAAAAAAAAAACTAACAAAAAAACAAGTACAATATATTTTCTGAATCCACAAAGGCTTATCTCAGTGAAAACATATTCTATCCACTGCAAAAGACCTCGACTTTAAAATCTCATCTGGAAATCAGGGACTTTTCAATATTAGTCATATTTAATATTATAGAAGGGCAGAGCAGAATAGTCCAGGAGATGTCTTTCAGATGCTTCCTTATATACTGCTATAGGTAATATGGCTTGGCACATTGTTGTGAATAACTTGTGAACCTATAATATGTCAAACATTTTAAGGCAGAAAGAAAATTTCTGTGAGAAGTTTTTGGCAAAGTTCCTTTAAAAATGCTATTGATATATTTTAACTGGGAAAAGAAAAATAACTGGACTGATTAAAATGCAGAAAGAAGAATAGGTAGAATAAGGTCCAGTTATAAGGATACTTGCAAAGGAGATTTATTTCATATTTATTTATTTTATATGTAAGTATACAGGCTCTAATACATCCATAGACTCCGCCTGATATTTTGTTAAAGGTTGATTTGAGGTGAAGCTGAAGAATTCAAAACTCTCCACCTTTATTATTCCATCCACTTTGTGCAATGTAGCAGCACCACTGGCAGCAAAACAGCCCCAGCGCATGATGCTACCACCACCATGCATGACAGCTGGTACAGTGGTCTAAGGTTTGAAAGTCTCATCTTTACTCCTCTTGTCATTGTAACCAAAATAAGTCAGTCTTTGTCTCGTCTGACCATAAAAAAAAATTTCCCAGAAGCTATTTGGCTCGTCCATTTATGGGGCTGGAAATTTCAGTTGATTTTGAAGATCTTGACTTCACATTTTAAGATTTGCTGAGTATTGTAAAACTCATTGCAATTATAATGTGATTTAATTGCAAATTATTATTATTATTAATAATAATTAATATTTTTGTTTGTGCCTTTCAAAACACTCAAGGTCACCTTACAACACAAAAATCAGGATGGATTATCACTGATGTGAAAATGAAAACAGATGAGTTTTGAGCTGAGATTTGAACTCTGTCAAAGACTCAAGCTGACAAAAGTGCAGCGATAATGGGTTCAGAAACAAGGTGCGGCACAGCTGAAAGCTTGAGCACCCGTGGTGTTAAATTTGAAATGAGGATCAGTCAGGAGATCAGCTGAAACTAAACAAGGGAAGGGGGCACAGGAAGGGGTCCTCAAAGTTAAACTTTGTCAGTATCTGTTTTATCCAGTATACAGTTATCTCACTTAAGTTATTTTTTTTTGCTTAGAAATGGACAAAAAAAAACCCCAAAAACATGCCAGCCCCTATCAGTAAAACCTGCCACAAATGCTGCCATAGGATGGAGTCAGTCTGCGATCAGTCTGCAATTAAAGGGTGTCAAGCCAGTTATTAAATTTTTTTGACAATACACCAATGAAATGTCATAAATCATCAAAAATCCCATATCTGATGTTGTCTACACAGACAGAAATTCACATTTGTTACCTTTGTGCTCAGAAACCTTTGTGTTCTATAGAAATATAACCAGAATAAAACCAGCTGGGAGCATACATGCCAACCCTCCAGATTTTTCCGGGAGAATCCTGAATTTCAATGCCCCTCCCAAAAATCTCCCGGAGCCATCATTCTCCCGAATTTCTCTCGATTTTCCACCCGGACAACAAAATTGAAAAACCATATCCCACACTGGCCCAGTCAATTCCAGTTTCCAACAATGGCTACTACTACTGCAGCTACTTAGTTTTTATATTACTCTTATTACTTTTTCTGGGTCGCAAAATAAACTTTTAACATATTTTCAGGCGAGAATGTAGCTGTGTAAACTTCAAATATCTGAGCTGACGAGAACAGCAAACTCCCGGCACATTAAACATGACATATAAGTCACTTAGATAACGTAAACATGTTATTGTTTGGCTTTTTTCAGTGTCTTATTTGTTCGTGAGTAAATCGGTTTGGCTGAGTTTAAAGTTATTAGATTAGATTAGATTAAATAAAACTTTATTAATCCCTCGGGAGGGTTTCCACACAGCTGAATAAACGTCAAACAGAAGAAGGTTAGACCCTCCAATTTCACAGTTGCTCACTTCCAGTCTACCTGGCTTTCGGAGTACCCGGCCCACTTAGACCGCGAAGGCCAGTTCCGCCGGACAATAATAACGGTGACATTTAACTTATTTTATCCGATAAATAAACACTGCAAAATTAAAGGTTTTTTTTGTAAATATATGTATATGTATACCCCCCCCCCCCTTTTGAATGTCTCCCTAATTCTGAGGTGTCAAGGTGGGCAAGTATGGCTGGGAGCCAGCTGAGATCAGACCCTTGAGTTGGGCTTATTGACAAAGACTCATTCAGACTGATGGCAACATGTTGGCATTGTCTGCAATTTTAGATTAGAGAGTAATACAGGCCTACGACAATCTTTCTACGTCTGCAGGCAGATTGTGACTGCAGAAAGGTTGCCTCCCATCAGGCAGAGGTTTTTTGTAGATGCAGGAAGGTTGCTGTCCTGTCGAGCGAAGTGTGTCCAGTATTTGAATTTGTTTAATAACATATCGATATTTGGCGTTCCTATCGCCATACAAAATATTAAGATACTCGGCTGTATCAATGTTTCCCCTCACCCCTAAAATATCGCATATGTTATTTTAGGGGTGTTGTATGAACCTGTATATATGAAAATACCATAATATTCATGCCCATATATGTAGTCTAATGTATCTTTGCTATGGGAGACTGTTCTCTCTCTCTCTCTCTCTCTCTCTCTCTCTCTCTCTCTCTCTCTGTGAAACCCCTCTCAGCTTGCTTTTGGTCCCTCGATTGCACTTCACTGACTGCTTTCATTCATGTGGCCTCCACCAAGTTTGTTTAAAGAGTTCAGTTGCTGAATTCCTCAACGAGGAGCACCATCCCTTCCCCCAGCTGCCAGCTGCTCTTGCCTGCGATCAGAAATCCTTGCATAAACAGTGATTAGCTGTAATCAGTGTGTGTCCATAACAGTTACTGCATGTAACATTATTATTTTTGTTTTCTCAGCCCACAGTTTTTCCCTATGAAGATTTTGATGTTGTTGCTGACATCAAGGCCATTCGCAAAGCCTGCAAGGGGTTAGGTAGGTTGTGAATATGATGAAAACGGTACATTATTTAATTAAACTAGTCTCTTTAAACTTTGAAAGGATGCATCTGATTTCTCTGCATCTGATCTGTTGTGACTTCTTTTCAGGAACTGATGAGCAGGCTATTATTGACATCCTGGCAAACCGGAGTTCAGCTCAGCGTCAGGAAATTAAACAGGCCTATTTTGAAAAATATGATGACGTGAGTGCCATTTGACATGTTTCTCATTTCAAATGTGTAAGAAACATTTTTTTTTATGTTTCTGCTAAAATCAGCATGTCTGTCTGGGATAGGAATTGGTGGATGTGTTGAAGAAAGAGCTGTCAGGGAACTTTGAGAAGGCTGTCCTTGCCATGCTGGATCCGCCGGTTATCTATGCTGTGAAGGAGCTCAGGAAGGCAATGAAAGGTCCGGGCACTGATGAAGATGTCTTGGTGGAGCTCCTCTGCACCGCTACAAACGCTGTAACTAGCAAAATATATATTTATATTGACAATCATATTGCAATTCAATTTCAGAGGAAATGTCTAACTTCCTACTTTTTTTTTTAACAGGACATTGCCATGTTCAAGGAATGCTACTTTCAGGGTTAGTACAATAAGCAACTTAGCAGTTTTTAAATCTCTTCTCTGTTTGATGAAATTACTAAGTGTGAGTCATCAACCTACACCTCATACAGTAGCTTATTATTTTTGTCTCTAGTGCTATGTCACATTTTGTTTAGTCAAGGCCCATCCTGTTTCCACTTCCCTTTCATTATTGTGCTGGCGCTGAGAGTTGATTATACTTACCACTATAGCTGGCTATATCCTCTGTGGTTATAGGCACTGAAATCTTATGAGTTTTGAACAGAGTAACCTCTGTTTAGTTTTCTTTTTATAATTATGCATGGAAGGAATTACATCATCATTCAAGTTTGTCGTTGTAATTTTCTACAGAGTGCGTATGATTATTTAAGAGTTTGTTTTATTAGGATTTAGAATGACTAGAACATTCTTTGGTTGATGTGTTTGATGGCTTTTAATCAGCCTGTGGATATGCTGGTTAGCTGAACAGATTATTAGCATGCTTTGTCCTTATTCTTCGGGTGAACTAGCTAATATGCTATGTTAGCACACTGATAGCTAAAGCTTACATTTTATAGACCTGAGCGATGACTTTGCTGACTTTGCTAGGTATTGTTGTTTTACTTGGGACAGCATAAAGCTAGCACAATAGCATATGCAGGGCACACTGCTAATAAACGTATAATGAGAAAATTATTAAATGTAATAGCAAGCTTCCATATAGTAGTCAAGCACCATGTTATAGTTATCAAATGTTTTATTGATGCTTTACGGGCCAATAACGAATAGCATAAGAGATAAATAAAACACAAACAGCAATTCAACAGTAGTTCAACAATTTTTATTATTAATTTATTAATTATAATAAAATAATAATAAAATCTTATTTTCTCACTTCAAGTAAAAGAAGGTTTGTATTCAAAAATAAAAAGGCTGGTTGCAAAATCTTTAAATAAGTTCTCTTCCTGTTTCCATACATTGAGTGTAAACACAAAGGAAAAAGGCTGTGCAGGTTAATATAACTGTGACAAATGTTGCACAGAGTAAAATAGAAATGGTCAGACAAATCTAGAAAGACCACTAGATTTGTCTAGTAATTGGTCTGTTGGTCACCTCAGCTATAAAGAATAAATAATAGCTTGTTAGAAAGATGCCATCATTCCAGTGCCCAATCCTAATAGTTTAGAGTGCTGCCCCATTTAACCAGGACTATGACCAAGTATGTGAAAATATTTACTTGAGTCATGTGCTCTGCTTCCAATATTACTTGTGAAGCTAACTAAGCAGCTAACTGCACTACTTCACTTTACACTATTAACTAGTTTTCTGATTGTTGCTGTACACTTTTATGCACAGCAAGGAAATGAGAATAGGTGAATGGTTGCAGGAAATGGCTAAAATGGTGGATGAAATCTAGGAATATACTAACATAAAATACTATCCAGAAAACACCAACACACTTGTATCGTATGGTAAAAGAATATCTGGTGGTCCTCATGCTTTGTGACTTTTCTCGGTGTCACTCTTGCAGTGCACGAGCGTGATCTTGAAGCCGATATCGAGGGAGATACGAGCGGGGATGTTAGAAACCTTCTCACAGCTCTTTTGCAGGTAAGTGGCCCTGAGTTTCTACTCTACTCGTGTAACTAAATTCCTCCCATCTGTCCCTGGACTGAAATCGAGCTCACTCTCCCTTCGCCAAACCATGCCATGTGAACACACACACACACACTGGCCAACATCCAGATAGCCTCTCACGAGTAAAACGGAGCCCAGATAAAGTTGCGTGAGTCAGATAAATAGACCTCAGTAAGGACCAAAGTCCTCTTAATTGTCTTCTTCCAGGGCAACAGAGATGAGAGTTATGAGGTGGATGAGAATTTGGCTGAACAAGATGCTATTGCCCTGTTTGAGGTACAGTTTCATTTTTAAATTATTCATAATGGCATCGTGGCAGATTTATTGACCCTGAAAAACATTAATATTCGCTGAACTGATGCAGGCTGGTGAAAGCCGTTTTGGGACAGACGAATCCACTTTCACCTACATCCTGGCCACCAGAAATTACCTGCAGCTCCAGGCCACCTTCAAGATATATGAGCAGGTTGGTATTTGTGCCCACTGCTGCAGTGATATTGCATATCTGCTTGCACATATCACATCACTGTTTCCTGACACCTAAATCACTACATAAGAAATATTTGTATATGGAAAGTGAAAGGTTACTCTGTAAGACATTTACAGTGCTTAACTCAGCTAGTTATACTATCTCAACAGCTCTCTGGAACAGAAATCCTCGATGCCATTGAGAACGAGACTGGAGGGACACTGAAAAAATGCTACACTGCTCTCGGTTAGTATGAATTAGAAAGCTGTCCATATTAAAATCTATGATTCTAGATTTGATTTAATTTGATTAGAAGATTAGAGAAGCAGTGGTAGCATCAAAATCACATGGCAAACTGCTAGTTTTTTGTATACTAGATGACAGGAAAGTACGTTGGGTAAACTCCTATTGTGCTATGCAAATAAAAGTTTCGTGTTTAATAAGCATATTGAAGAATAATAAATTGTTGCTACAGGAACATATGGTTCATAATCTGCTGTGGAATTTAATGAAACCCTTTCCTCCTCCTCACAGTAAGAGTTGCCAAGAATCCCCAGCTTTACTTTGCGAGACGTGTGAACAAAGCGATGAAAGGAGCAGGCACTGATGAGGACACCCTGATTCGCATTATTGTGTGTCGCTCCGAGGTAATTCCGCTAATGATGCATGACCTTGTTTATAAGAAGGGGCCAAAGACTGTCAAGCTAAAATACACGATAAAAGATGATTAAAAACATTCACAACATGCTGCGATTACTAAACAGCTCACTGATTATTACATCTGTTTTTACAGTATGCATGTTCTTACACTTTAAAGTCACTTATAAGACTGTTCACTGCCATCTTCAGGCAAACTCTGGTAAATCCTGTCCCCTGGTTTATGTTAAGATACAAACGTATAGTATACAAGACATTTTTAAATGCTAATCAAAAAGAATTCAAACAAGTGCAGAATGTGGATCAGAAATCTACTCCAGAAAATGTAAATGATTTAGGCCCCAGTCACGTAGGTTAGAGACCAGTTGGCAACTGCCTGGCAACCTTTTGTCACTATGGAAAAATTTGTATTCTAGATAAATTATGAGTAGTTGCTTTAGGTTTCTGACAGTCACTGTGAAACTGATGTATAAGCCCTACTCACAGAGATTTAAAGTCAGTAACCTCATGGTAACCACTGGTTGCTAGAGAAAAATGTGTATTCCCAAAGTGGTTGGCAAGTGGTTGCAGAAGACTGGTGGCTCTAGCTTTGTAAAAACTGGTTGCAAAAACAGGTATATGTTGCTGCAACTAAAACTTCTATGTGATTGCTTTGGTCACCACAGTTATCAGCAATTTGCATAGAAGCACCACTTCAGAATTAACTCCCAGATGTTATCTGGTGATACTGGGCAGTACTCCCAGTAACTCCAGGTTGTCGATGCCACACCGTCTTTGCGACCACTTTCACCCAGTAACTTATAGTGACTGCTAATCAACCAGTTGGGGAATACACATTTTTCCCTAGTGACCAGAGGTTTCTAGGGAATCGCTGGCCTGTCTCTAGGCCTGTGTGAGTGAAACTTTAAACATGAGTTTGTCTTCTCCACATTTGTTAGAGGGTCAAGTTGAAACTGATTATTTCCATCATATTATATTTGGTAAATTCCCATGAGTTGACTTCTGGCAGGCTCGACATAAAGGCTAATTTAATTTTGTGGTTCTCTTTTTTTCAACAGTATGATTTGGAGACCATCAAGGACATGTACCTGGAGAAGTATGATGTGTCCCTTAAGGACGCCCTGAGGGACGAGTGCAGCGGTGACTTTAAGCGCCTCCTTCTCGCTATCTGCCACTGAAAGCCAGAGAGGCAGGCAGGAAGGACGCGGGTTGTCTGGTTAACAAACTAACTTTACTCGGTCTCTCTGTATGATATTGTGACCGGAGCAGGAGGGTAGTGGGGCGATTAAATAATTAACTTGGCTCGTGTCTTGTCCAAACTGACTTACTGTTAATGTGGTTGGCTCTCTATTTTACCTCCTTCACAGACGCTGACCTTGATTCTCTTACTTAGAACTTATCAGTGACTCACAATTACTGCCCATTTCTTAGTCAATTTTTAATCTTTAATTAACCAGCATTTATATAGTGGCCAGTATAAAGCACCAAGATTTCTACAACACAAACAGGAGCCAGCTGTAGTCACACTGAATCAATTAGATCGAGCGTGGTGTGATCAGGTGGCTTAAGACTTGATAAGATAATGACGTTAAAAACATAAGACCTGTATTTACTTCGCTACCTGATTCTCTTGCATTCACTAATCTATTAAGACTTTCATGTAAGTATTATGCTTCTTTAGATCAAATACTTCTTTGACCTTTTTCACCCTCCGTGCCCCAAACTGTGCCTGTTATAACTAATGCAATCAGTCAGCATGCCTTTGTGCTTTTAAATGAAGAAATGTGAAATTTCGAGTTGAAGGAGTATTAGCTGGCATTATGAAGGCTATGCAATACAATGGACTTGAATCTGAACTGTTCTCACAGCAGCGGTTATATATTTTATCAGTTTCTCATTGAAATAAATTATATATTGATATATATTTAGTTGCAAAAAAAAGGAATTGACAAATCCAAATACACCTCTCCTTGTTATACATGTATTTTTTTTTAATATATTTTATGACTAACAAAGAAGAGTGTTTAATACGGAGCATTATTTAGCATACTGCTTAGAATAGACCAGAGGGTGTGTGAAAAGAAATCTGATCGTGATGTTCAGGTTGATTTTTAACATGTGGAGAATCTGATGTCTGTGTCACTTGTGTGTCCATTAATGGCAGCTGAGATTTATTCTTATGAGTGACCACTATTATAAACATATTGCAAAAAGATACTCAAATGACTTACAGCACATGAGATAGTCACAGCATCAGCCTGCTTATTAGCTTCTATATAGCCAAAGAATTTTAGTCTTACTGCTAATAAAGTTTCCTTTAATGTCATCATGTCTGACTTTATTCATACCTCAGTAATCCAAATGGCCTGGAACATGAACACTGAACATGTTACACTGAATGGGAAAAGGCTTACTATCATTTTATGTTCCGTGAAAGGAGACCCCACCTTCAAGTTTGTCACCACCCCTTTGCTGCTTTCGAGGACAGTGGGAAATATGGTAACAGCACGTAAATGTAATTTAATTTAGGAAATCAAAATGGGAAATGTTCACATGTAAAGGACACAGTTAACCAAGTTGGGAGGTAAGTGTTGAGCTTTCTTTTATTAACCTCAAAATATCTTTGAGATTGTAAGAATATTTGTTGTAACTTAACAAACACATTAACTCTGTGGATAAAAACAAATAAAAACCAAAGAAAATAGGTTACTATTGTTGTGTGCACTGAGGAAGATGGAAGCCTCAGTAATGAAATTTACCAGAAACCCCAGACACAGACAAGTACCTACTCTTTGACTCACACTGGAACATAAATTTGGGGTGATCAGAACCATACAACACTAGCCAGAGAAAATTCTCTCTGTGGAAAAAGGAAAAGAAAAGAAATACACATTTGAAAAACAAAACAAAAAATAACTCTTAAAACATGTGGTTATCCTAACTTGGCCTTCATAAAATCAGCAAAGATGCACAAGAAATAATGTCAAACATGAATAAATATTATTTCCTATTCTAGTTCTGAACTTAAAGTACCTACTCTGGTGATGGTGTGAAAGAGTTTAAAAACTATTTTCCATAGTATTATTAGAAAGTTTAAAGATTTAGAAACACATTTGCAGTCATTTCTGGGGGAAAGAAGATCATGGGTGATTGGCATTTGCAACAGACAACATTTGCAACAGTGAATGCAGCCATGATTGTTGTGTCATTGTTGCATCATCATGGAGATGAATAATGAGCCCAGACACACATCAAAGCTTTGCAAGAACTATGTGAAGACCTTTTGAAAGGGAGAAACTATCCAAAGATTATTTTTAATTATTTAAAGTTCGACTTTTTAGCTCTGGATATCACAATCAATATGCTTTTGGAGCTAGCCTCAAATGGCCACTGCTTTGAACATGATTAATCAAATTTTGATCACAAGTCAATCACATCTTAAAGTTTTACAAACTCAGAAACAATTTGTTGGTGGGATCTCCTGAACCCATCTCGGCTATTATCCTAGTTGTTCTTTCTATAATTTTTTTAAGGTTTTCAAATTAAGGTCATATGCTTTATCCCATAGCTCAGAACAATAACTGAGATAAAGCAAGATTCAAAAAAGAAAATGCTTTTTGAGATTTGATTCACCATATCTTATATTTTCAAGAGAGCTTATGATCTGCTAGTAAGAAATTTGATTCAGTCACCATTTCAATCTTTGTTCCAGTAATATAACACCATTGTTATTTAATTATTAACAACGTCCAACAATGCATTTAATACATTGTAATCCAGCCGGCGAGAAAACACACATTTGCTTGGTAAGTAAAAGGTCTGGTTTGTTTCCAGCTGGTGACACAAGTCAGGGCATCCGGTGTACAACTCATCAGCAAAAGGTACATATTGGATATATAGAACATTCGCACTCCAACTGTTACATCCAGAAATTGCTTTTTATAATCATGGAGCTCTACTAATGATTTCCTGTTACTTCAAGAACTTTGCAACCAGTTACATTGGCTATACCTCTGAAACGACAGCGCCACAGTTTTGAAATCAAAGTTACAGTTACGAGAAGCTTGACTTTCTGTGGAGCACCTGAAGGCAGCTCCATGGCCCCGCCCCTCTGCCAGACACGCACGTTACAGTACTCCCTCATTTTCTCACCCGTCTCTGTTTATATTTCCCTCCAACCAAGTGATTTATTCCAGGTGAATTTTCAGCTGACAGCAGGACAAACAGGACGACATTATCACCTCCACTTTTATCCACTGGACTCTCTTAAAGGTACGTTGTCCCGCGTGTTTCACCGGCTTTGTTGCTTGCTCCCCTTTCCCCTTTTTTTGCTGGTAATTACAGTCATTAGCATCCATCTTGGTAGGAGCTAATTAAACCCACTGCAAGGAGACATGTTTAGCCCTGTGTAGTCTTCTAAACGTTGCACCTTTGTGTGTTTTATAAGGTTTGTAACTTCTGTCATGCTAAATATCCTTATTTAAAACAGTTGCCGAACACATTTATGCTTCTGTAATTAACATAGAGGTTAAAAAAAATAACATTGGTCTTCCTTCTGCATTGAGCCCCATGTTTTTCTCTTAGTAGCTTAGGATCACCTCACGGATATTAATGTGTTTTTTGGACTCAGATTAATCACTGCAGCACTTACTCACTTACTTGTGTTTTGGTGCTTCAGCTTGTTAAAGAGTTAGTCAACATCTCCATGGAAACACCAAGTTAAGCAGTGATGTCCACTTCCTCCAGTTTACACAAGCAGATAAACTACTGTCATTTTGATATACTGCATTAAGGAATTGAGCACCTAAATGCACCACTTATCTTGTGGCTGCAGCCATTACATCTTACACTAATACTGTGCAATACTGCAAATTATCGATCGATAACTGGTATAGATCAGATACCTAGTAAATACAAGGCCAGTATTCTGAATCATCGTAAGTTAATGCAGATGTGTCATTAGTTTTTTATCATGATGTTGTGATTCTGTGTTAATTTTGTGCTTATTTTACATATACTAAAGTCTCATTGAGATGAGACTGAATCTCTTTCCAGAGAGATCTGGCCAAGAGGTTAGAAGAAATTGCCACAAACATCACAAAACTTTAGTATTTCCACAAAAGTTGCAAGAGAGAAATTATACAATGAGGACTTTGATTACAACTACAAAAAATGCATCTTCAAATATTGATTCTGTTCATCTGGACGTAGCGTTTTCAGTGGGAGAAACGTTTCGTCACTCATCCAGTGACTTCTTCAGTCTCAGATGAACAGAATCAACTTTTGGAGATTTACTTACCTGGATGATTGAGCATGCTTCAAGATGTTTTAATACAAAACATACAGTTTGGTTGCATTCTGGGCAATGGAGGTTTGACATAGCTGCTTCATTTTTTGGCCCAGCCTTCGACGATTAAAATAATATATACATATATTGCATTCATTAAAAGGGATTTTTCTTACAAACGTTAACCACTGACATTTGTCCAGTCTCTCACGATTGGCGTCTGCTGGTGCAGGAATTTATGGAGACGTATGATGAACTATTTTTGCTTAGCATTTAGTCAGTGTGTTGTGATTTCATTATTTTGTTTTGTTTTTTCTTTTTTGGTTGACTTTTATACAGTGTTTAAACAGAATTAATGTGCTACAACTGAAATTGAAAGGTGCTGCTCAGTTGCATTATGGGAAATGTTTTGGCCTCACTGGTTTAAGATATGATGAGAAATTCTGCTTCAGTTTTGGCCCAACTTCCAGCAAATAAAGCTTCATACTTCTAACAGAAAATTGTATGTATCTACATTTTTTTAAGTTCAACTCCATCTGCCTCCATGGCACTCTATCCCTAGCATCCTCCTCTGTCACACCAACCACCTGTATGTCCTCCTTCACTACATCCATGAATCTTCTCTGTAGTCTTCCTCTCATCCCTCTACCAAACAGTTTATTATTCAACATTGTTTGTCCAATATATCCACTATCTCTCCTCAGCCCATGTCCAAACCATCTCAGCCTTGCCTCTCCAACTGTGTCTCCAAAACATTCAGCAGAGCCGTCCTTCTGCAGCGCTCATTTTTAGACGTGTCCATTCTGGTTATTCCCAGTAAAAATGTTAGCCTTGAAAATCTTCAGCTACGTCACCTCCAGCTCTTTTTTTTTGTGTGCCACTGTTTCCAAACCATACATCATAGCAAGTCTCACTACCATCTTAAACCATTAGAGAGATTAAAGAGACATTAGATCATTTTGGTTTTCAGTGCATAATTGTACATGCTACACTTTGCTACTTTCAGACAAAAAGTTTGATTGATAGAAACCAATTTTGAGTTCATTTGGTGGCATAAAATTCATTATGTAAAGAGAAAAGTGTCTAAACTCACAAGTCATGTTATTTACATCTCTTTTATAGCTTGTCACCCACTCTTCCTCCTACCTTTAAGAGTTTTTATCGTTTCAACACAGAGCCAAGCTCACCCTTCAAAGTCTTGTAAATACAGGGTGTGCGTCTTCATGTGTTGCAGGCAGCCTCTGATATTTGATCCCACTGTAAGTGCCACAGTAGAAATGGTAAACAAAGCTTTCTTTACCTGCAGAAGCAGCTGTTTGTTTTATGCATGTGAGGAGGCTGAGCCGCATTTGAAACTGCTACCAGAAGTTTGTGACAGTAAACACTAGAATTTAGCTTAAAACATACATCACTTTAGATGGAGCGTTGTTGCATTACTCAGAAATATTTTCCACCTGGAGTTTCCTTTCCACATCTTCCCAGCAAAGGTGTGTCTGATTCAGAAACCTCTCCTGACTAACAAAGTACATTTCATGCTAATGAGTGATAAAAAATTTGAAAAACAGCATAACACTGTAGTGAAGCAGAAATTAGGACATAATCAATCAATGCTTAACTTGTGCTTTGTTCATGATCTCCTATTGAGTGTAGTAATGTGTGATATGTTATGAACTCATGGTTCTTGATTAATAAATGACGAGGCCTTTGCACAAAGGTAAAAGCAATGCTCACTGCAGCAGTAAAGCAGACAGATTATTTTTAGTTTAGTTTTTTATCTTTTTCAATCATTAATCATCAATCATTTACCAAAGGCCCACAAACCCACTGATGTCATGAAAAGCTAACACTCGGGTCACTTACTTATTTAACTGCACTCAATTTCTGATCAATGTGACGTCAGTTATAGAGGATAAAAATACCTTAGTGGTTCCATTAATGCACTTAGTGCATTATTCTGATGTATAGATACTCAGAAGTTGCTATTCCTCGCTATTCCTCATGCATTATTACTGTGTTTCAGACGTGATAAACGTCATATAAACGTTTTGCAGTTTATACCTATTCAGTTCAATTTGATTGATATAGTACCAAATCACAAAAACAGTTGCCTCAAGCCACTTTAAGGTAAATGCCACAATATTAGGGTTAAATTAAACCACAACAGTCAAAGGCCCCCTGTGGGCAAGCACTTGGTTACAGGGGGAAAGAAAAACTGCCTTTTAACAGGAAGAAACCTCTGGCAGGGCTCAGGGAGGGGCAGACATCTACTGCAACCAATGGGGGTTAACAGGAGGGACACAGGACAAAAGACACACTGTGGATATTCATAGTAACTACTGATTAAAACAATAACTAATGATACATGTGCTTTTAACTAAGTGTTTTTGTTTCAGTGTTTTAGCACAGAAGAGATTATCTCATAATTTGGATTGAAGATCTCATAGTGCTGTTTAGTGTTTCATTCAGGAGCAGAAAAAGTAGCAAGCACCCTTCACTGATCCATGAAAGGTGTCTGAACATCGATGTCTGAACATAGTTTGAAATGTGAACATCTTCGGCCACCCAGTAAATAAAATTAGAAAACCTTCATCAAAAGTTCTTTAGAAGAACAGTAGAAACATTTCATAAAAATTTGATTTGATTTGATTGAATTTCAGAAAACCAAATAAAAAGTTTATTTATTGTAAATGACTGTGGCCCCTGCAGTGGATCAACTGCCTGTCTAGGGTGAAGCCTGCCTCTCGCACTATTACAGCTGGGATAGGTCCCAGTTCTCCATGACACCTACTGACATGACATGTACTGGATATGTAGAAGAAAATAGATATGTGGCCTACCTGCAGTACCCTCATATCCCACCAGAGGACTGTGGCCCACACTAGCATAGATGTTTTTGTGATGTTACACCAGGGGTGGGCAGTAATTTTCCCAAGGGGCCACATGACAAACAGGGATTATTTGGGTTGAACCAAAAAGCTGAAGTCAGTTCTACTCAAAATTAATTTTACCCTTTAGAAACTGTTGTTGGTTTCTGGTAGTGAATGATTCAATAGTGTAGAAGTTAAGATATTCGGCCAGCTCAAATATGTAGATCCATACTGGTTGTGGTGACTTCTTCTTCTTATACACTTTATTGTGTTGTTTCTTTGTTTGCTTTTTATGCAGTGTATGCAAACACGTTTGTTTTTCTTGAAAAATCTGCCACATCTCTATCTATCTTTGTTTAATAGTCTTTATCCAATAATTGTGGCCATATACGTTCAGGTTAGTATGTTAAACTATGACTCTCACTATACAAAGTCCGTGTGTGACCATTCCCATGTTTGGTAACAGTCAGCTCACAGAGGAAAACTTTGCACCTCTATGTTTTAGACTCACTGTCAACCTCTGGATCTGTTATGATGACGATGATGGGAAACAGAAACTATTATGTGGCTGTTTTCCATGAGAGGCCACATGAGTCATTCTACATGGAAAAAACCCTGCTAACTTCTTCAGGTATCCTGTATAATGTTATGTTAAAATAGAGGTAAATTAAATAATAATAATTAAACTTCTAATCAAGCATCTGATGACCTTTCCTTGTAATTATGAGTGAGTAAATTAGAATTATGAATGACAGAGATCATAATTGAAGAATAAAATATCCTGTTCATCTTTTCTTTAATGAACATAATGCATAAACAGATTTTCTTTCATTATTTAATATACAAAAGTCATATTTGCTTATTAGTTTGTGTTAAGTCTAATTGTTGAATGTTGCCATTGTGTTTCTTAAATTTGTACAGTCTTAGTTTAAGCAGTAGGATCAAAGCCATTCCTTTGATTATGACCACCTCTCCAGCCACTCTGTGCTGGGGGAGGTTTTATTGTAGATACATCCTATCTGAAAGATCTGTTTCTTTTGATGTAAGCTTCCTGGGTTTATGACCCTTTGGTCAGCAGGAGGTCTCTCACACACACACACACACACACACACACACACACATTCTCACACACACACACACACTCAGTGTATACATTTACATACAGTGCCTTGTCTTTGTAACCAAAGGGGGGTTGCAAGGGGAGGTGTTTTGTAAACTATTGTTTGAAGTTTGTCAATAAAAGGCGGCGAGAGGAGGCCACCAGTGTGGTCATTTCAACGTGCTGGTCACAGACGAGAGGCCTCCCTTGTGCAAGTAATGGATCGATCGACTGTCTTGTTTTCTTCATGATGAATAAGTCTCTAGAATTAGCGGGGTTTGTGGAAACACAGACCCAACAGTTTGTTTCAAGCTATTTTAAGCATTGCTAATTAATAAATAATAGTTGTTTCAGTCCTTCATCCAGATGACAAATTCAGTCATCAACACTTCTAAAACTGGGTGCATCCTTATATACAATTTGGAAAATGTTCTTTTCTTTACAAGTGAATCTAGAAGATAAAATCTATTTTCTTCTCAGAGTAAACCTGACTGCAGCTAAAACTATATGCCTCAGACCTACGTATGGACTAAAGCCTGCTGTGCATGACCTACAGCGTGATAGTAATATCGCCTTTGTTATGTTAATTTTGAGTGACAGCTCTTGATGCAGCCAGCCATGCATTAAATGAGGCCGTAGAGGGCCGTCATACTGCGTGAGCATTGTTCAGGTACTAAAGCGCTTTGAGTCATGTTTCAGTTTTACATCAAGCCTTCATTTGCTCAGTAGCACGTTGCACGAACTGGTGATGTTATCTCGTAATTATGACTTCTGTAGCTCGTAATTTTAACGTACCATCTCATAATTAGAAGATCTGCATCTTTTAAAAATATCTCATAATTGCAAGATCTTCATCTCTTAATTACAAGATACACATCGCTTAATTACAAGATCATATCAAGTTGCCATGGATACAGCTTTGGTGCAGGTTTACTTGCAGAGAGCTGTTGATGGTAAACATTGTAACAATGCAAGCCACCACATGTGAGTAATCCTTTGGTTTGAACCTGTAGCTTTGTGCAGGAACAGAGGGTGGCTGACTTTTTTCATGGTTATAAATCACATTTGCTTGTTTTTTCTGAACAATAAAGAAATACTAAATGATCCATTCTTAAAACTGTGTTATGCATCAGGCAGTCCAAAAACCTCATGATGCTTCATTGTCTTAACTTTTTACCGAATGTACAGAATTGTTCTCACTTTGTATCATCTCTTGCTGACATCATGTAAAACCAACAATGAAAACCTGAGTGTCGAGAGCTGTCTGGAACCTGAGGCTGAACCTTGGCTCACAGGGATTACTTGCACATAGGCCAACCTCTTCATTTTAAACTGTGGTCACATTTAACATGAGTAACATAAGGAAGTCCACATATCCATTAATTAAACCAAAAAAATACAGCTGCAGTCCTGAGAAAAATCACTGCCAGTGGCATCCTGTAAATCTCCATGAACAGAAATTTGCAGATGATTTTGCAGAGTCAAACTCAAGATTGTTGGTAATCGAAGAATCCTGGTTTCTTTCTGTAGTAATGACTAGTTAACATTTGAGCATGGCCCCGTTGAACAGCACAGGAAGTACTACATTTGCTGAATAGTACTCTCAAAACCAGTAAATATTATTTAAAATGTGTCGACATTTTGTAAAGAAGTGCATGTGACGAGGCACCTTCTGTGGCTACACATGAGTCCCTGACATTACATTGTTTTTTCCAGAGGTTGAAGCCCTTTTTACAGTGACATCAAAACGCCTTTGTAACTTGATTCTGGTTCCCTAGAAGCACTTCAGTCTTCTCCTGAGCAGTACTGTTGCAACTTTGAAAAAACTCCTCAGTTGCTTTGTTGTTTTAATCAATGTTTCTCCAGATATTGCATTACCCCTATGCTCCTGCATTAATGTAAGACTGAAATTTCTGTGACACAGTAAAAGTTGTTTTAGGTTTAGTACTGGAGTCATCACCAGTACTAAAGGCCTCAGCAGGCCTACAGGCTAGTGTTCCCCTATTGCTTGGTGTGTGGTTGCTGGAGGTTTCTGGCTGTTGCTACATGAAATTGGTCAAAAGAGGCTGCTGCACCAAAAACCTCCTTTCTTTGGTCACTAGCAAATTACCCATAGTTTGCATGGAAAATGAAGATACTCAGCAACGACTCACCATGGGATAATGCAACCCTAAAACGTGCAACACAAACTTTACACTGCGAATGTTTGCCTTAAAAAAACCAAATTAAAGTGCTACCTTACCTTTCCCTTATCACTGGTGGTTGCCAGGGGATTGCTACCTGGTCTAAAGGACTGTGTGACTGAGGCTTAAGCACTTAATCTATCACACTCACTGATAAATGCATCAGGAGTGATTTTTGAGATTCATTGTCTTCCCAATGGGCACTTGTACAGGTGAGGTGTCATTTATACCGCCAATCTTCTGATTGGTGAAAAACCTGTTCTCTCTGGGGTGTCATCCATATAGGAACTCTTACATCATTCTGTCCTTTAGCCTTTGACCTTTTTGGCTTATGATACCCCCTTCTTGTCCTTTTCCAGGTTTGAAGAGATGTCATCTGTTTGGCATCAGGAGCCGTCATGTTATTCGCCCTGTGTAGAAATCGACTCCAGCTCCGTGAGGACCAAAGAGCGCCTCAGCTCTCCTGCCTGGCTAAAGCAGGAGCAAGACGACCTTCGTATCATTAAGTGGGAGAATTTTCAAACGGGAGCATCAGCAGATGCTGTTCAGGACAACACACCCAGCAGTGCCATGTCTGGTATGGGAAGCTCTGACAGTATTTGCTGCTTCATGTAGTTTACTTTTTATGGTTATGGTCCTTTAAGCTGAGCCAGCATCAGCCTCTGGCTTAGCAGTGATGTAAACATGTTGATAGTTAAGAAAATAGATAATAATTTGTTTGATTTTATCTTCTCATCCTGAACAAATACTGAAACGACTGCCTGAAAAGCACACCATCCTTTCTACAGACAAAAACTGATAGAAAAATGATAGAAGTTTAACTTGTGTGCTTGTAATCCTCTTTTGTGTGGCTGTCTTGTCTTTTCTAGCTGCTTCCCAAGTAGAGGGTCTTCCCCCGAGGGTGCTGCTGACCATCACCAAGCTGCAGTGCATGCTGGAGAGCAAACAAGAACGCATCGCTGCTCTCGAGAGGCAGGTGGAGGACTTGATGCAAGACCGCAAGTTCCTGAGAAGCCAGATTGAAAACCTCACAAGTAACCGCTCCATGCCAGCGTTTGCTGCCCCCAGTCCTGTGACTGAAAGTCAGTAACTGAAGTGAAGTATACTGTTTCTTTACTGTACTACAGGCCTTTTTTTATGAGAACTAGCCTAAAACTTTCACTTGCCTCTATATGGTCTATAGTTATTTTACTTGAAGAACTACATTTAAAAAACATAAAAGATGCAGATATTTTGCCCCACTGCCTCTTAGCTGTTCCCCTGTGGTTCCATCATTAGCCATCATCACCTGCTGCTCGTATGAGGATCAGATGATTCTTGAGGTTTTCTCTATAATACTGAAGTATCTTTACTGTATAAAGCATCTTAAATAAACTGTTGTTTTTAATTAAATAAATGATTTTATTTAAGTTGATCCTGTATTGCTATATTATGCTGAATAATGTTATAATAATAATGGATTGCATTTATATAGTGCTTTTCGAGACCCTTAAAGCGCTTTACAGTTCCAGTATTCGTTCACTCTCACATTCACACACTGGTGGAGGCAGCTACAGTTGTAGCCACAGCTGCCCTGGGGCAGACTGACAGAAGCGAGGCTGCCATATCGCGCCATCGGCCCCTCTGGCCAACACCAGTAGGCGGTAGGTGAAGTGTCTTGCCCAAGGATACAACGACCAAGACAGATCGGCAGATCGAACCGGTAACCTTCCGGTTACAAGATGAGCTTCCCAGCCCCCTGAACCACCGGTTGCTCCAATGTTGCTTTGCGCCAATTGTTACTAGCTGTGAATGATGCTAGTAACAATTGGCATCAATTGGCTATCGATCTAACAGCTAGCCAGCTAGGTGTTAGATCGATAGTATGTTTTGGTAGGTTGAACTGCCCAGGTCAACTTTGATGTTACTATAACGCTACTAAGGTATACAGCATATACTGTATAATATTATCGTGCACACAAAGTTATTTATCATACTGTCTCTTATACGCTTTTTTTTTTTTGTCTTTTTTCAGCTCCCAAGCTGAGCAGAGTGCAGCATTCAGAAAATAAATCTCGAAAGAGAGAAAGAGCTTCTTCTAGTTCCTCCACCAGCAGCGACAGCGGCTCTGAGGCATCCGACTCATCGGAAGTGTCTGCAGCATCTAGTGAACACAGACGCAAGAAACACCATAAGGATAAGAAAAGATCAAAGAAAGGGAGGGACTACAGCAGGAAAAGGGGTAATAATTCAGTCTTGTGTTGAGTTTGACTAGAATTTAGCGATGCATCAGTATAATCAGTACTCATTGGTCCTATGCTTCACTCATGAGCTATATGTATTCTTGTAACTGGGGATTTATGCTTCAGTGGGAAATCTACTTGTAGCTACGTCATAACTACAAACTGCTGTAAAACCATACGCCGTAACTCACAACTTAACCTGAATTGCACCGCCCTTGAAATGTAACAACACATCAGGTTGATGCAGTCGGTGACTTCTGTGATTGGCCCGTCCTGTACCATCGATTGCTTTTATGCATTTCCAGCTCTTTTTTTTTTTGTGCACAGTTTTTGAATTTCTCAGTGGCAGAATAACAATCATTGTCTGAAACTAAGGATTAATAATCATAGCATCAATATAAGGACTCGTAAATGTCAGCAGGTTCCTGGAGGGAGGCTGCTGAAGCTATCAGAATGTGAGGGAATGTACAAAGAAGTGGCAAAAACTTGAGGGATAGATGTATTTGCTCCCCCCCCAAAAAACGGACCACGACAAAGCGCAGGGACCCAGGAGGGGAAAAAAGTCCTAGTATTTTACATGTTTCTGTCATCTGTCGCCACATATAAAACACAGTGAAATGATCACTTGGTAATTAACACGTAATATAGCACACAAGCATAAATTCCAGCACAGTCATCGGCACTTAAATAGGCAACATTGTAGACTCTAGAAAGATTCACTTAGGTCTGAATCAGGCCTAAGCCTTGTTCCAGCATCACCATTTTAAGGCAGCGGTAACTGGTTGGTTGAGCAGGCAAATGAAAAGCAGTCAGCAGGTTCTGCATAATAACCACACTTTCATAAAGACAACACTGCAGATAATTAGCTGCTGTTAAAAAACACAAGTTTGATGTGTTTTCCCACCTATCAGCTGCAGTCTTACTGTAGGTGTATGACTTTTTAAAAAGGACATTAACAGAAAATTAATTCTTCACTCAAACTGATGCAGGTGACATTTTCAACGTCATATACTATTACAAAGGATAGTTAAGTACCCAAAGGTGGTATCAGTGCATCAGTAACAGAATTAAGATTTGTTTGTGGATATTAGCAGCTGAAGGCTTAGTGAATCCTAAAAGCAATGCTAAAAATTATAGGAATAAATAAACAAATGTTACAGTGAGTTAGACGATTTCCCTGTTTTCAAAATAAAATCTTTCAATTAAAATTGGAAGGCTGAAACTATATGCATGAATTATTTGTATGTGTGTCCAGTGAGAGTTGAGATTGTTACTAAAACTAATAAAAAGCAACAGCAACTCATATATTTCATAACCTGTCATCTATTTCCACAAGCCACCGGAGTCCAGTACGTCATTCACCGCTACAAACAAGTCCTGTCCGCTTTCATCAAGAAGAAAAGCATGAGCGAAGCGTTCCGCCATCTCGGAATTGACCGGAACACCATCGCCAACACGGCATCAATTGCCGAGCTCCACCTGGCGGGTAAAGACATGGTCTCCTTGGTTGGCAATTTTCGCCAAGGGGAAGAGACTCTGGTGAGCTACGCCCAAAGGTGCACTTTGGTCATTGACAGCGACGCCGACCTGTCCAGGAAAATAGACCAGATGAAAGCCAACGGCGAGCTTCTGCCCATCTCAGGGAAAAGGTCAAGGTTGTTGCATTCTCACCTGCCGCAGCTGGGTGGTCCTGCAGAGAGCATTTTAATAGGTTAATGGTTGGTGTGATAATATATTGAGATGGTGCACAATGCTTTCACAAAATTCTGTTCTTTGTTTGTTTGTTTCAAAATGAACTGCTGGATTTGAATGACTTGCACAGCATTGTTTTGTTCCCTATTTCTTTATGCTGATGCCTCAATGGCTCAGGAATGTTTTTAATATTCTCATTTATAATGAAAAATGTCGGCACCTGCTTTTTATTGATGCAAATATTTTTTCCTTCTGCATGTAGTATTGGAAACGGCCACAAGATGGCAGTGCTCACATGCAAAATTATGTTTACAGCTTATGTCGCTTGTCATTTACTTCAAAATGGTGGCTGGTCAATTTCCATTTTCAAGCCTTTTAAAGATGTAAAAAAAATGTTTCATTATGTAGAGTTTCATATACTGCAAGTGATATAAAAGCTGCCTTTAAAGAAGGAATTAAAACACTACAGATTTCACGTAAGTTATGTTTCTGTTCATGTCTAAAGACGTTTGTACCAAGAAGCTATGACTCCTATTAAATCTGTATTTCTTCAGCCAGGGAGCAACAATTATTTAAACCCAGTTAAAATAATGAACCTGACATAATCTCGTCAACTGAAATGCGGCTGGACGTTTTCAAGGTGTTTTCTCGCTCTTGAGGAATAGGCCGAGCCAGTTTTGTACACAGATGGGTGAGACATCCTTGGCCAATCTTAAGTGTCAGTGCAAAGTGTTGCCATTGCCTTTCCTGCTGTTTGCTTTTCACATGGAGTGACAAATTACTTGTGCAAAGCCATTACAGGGGCTGCACCCAGGCTGTTTATCTTTGCATTGGACTCTGTCACTGTCACTCCCATTCTCACGCCCGCTATCTGCTTATCGTTCACATCCCTCCTCCCTCCCAGCATACTCCCTCTTCTGTTATGCACAGATTCAGTCATTTCCAATTATGTGTTGCTCCTTCCATCTCTTTTTATCCTTTTCTTTATGTCTTTTTATCCCGATACAAAGGTTGGACAGCATAGGGATATTTCATGGCAGTGGAGGCAATCGCAAGCGACCTGAAGTTTCTCTCAGGCTGTGTACAGCCAGAAGGGACAGGTGCATGCTGGTCTGCTCAGACGCATAAGGTGGAAAAGGGTGGGTGTATCTCCTGCCAGCACTCTTCTCTTCCCACCTCCTGAGGCATGCCAATGTCACTTCTGCTCTCTCTCATCACTGAGATGAGGTGTAAAGGCAGCTTTTCTGCAGAGAGCGAGTAAGGTGCACGATGTTGTTGAGGTAGATGACTATATCTTTTTTGCCTCCAAGGTTGATCAGCACGTTTCAAACCCCCCCCCCCCCCCCAAAAAAAACAGGCCACATCGTGCAGCAGCTAATGCTGCAGAATGGCAACTGTGAATTTGGTGCTAATGACTCGGGGTGACAGAGCTCAGAGCAGAAGATGGAAATACGATGTGGGACTAATCGAGCCTGAAGCATTCTCCATTCCTCCCCCGGCTCTTTGACTCACACTCATGTGAGGCCAGCTGGGACTCCATTTTGTGCCTTTTTCTGGTTGCAGGTGCCACGTCACTGCGGAGGCTCCAAGTGCCTGATGGGTACAAATTTAAACCCCCGCCTCCTCCAATAATCCTGACCTTGACAAAAAGAGCATCTGGACGTTCTGACAGAGAGTAGCTTGTAATAACCACCAATCACAGTCTTAATGGTGCAAGTAAAATGTGTTTGAACTGGCGAGTTCAAATGGGCCGGGGTTATGTTTTGTTGTTGTAATGGTGGGGTGTTTCAGACCTGCTGCATAATAAATGCCTCAGACATGTTATATAAAGGATTACGAGGCTTGTAATGGAGCTAAAGCACTCAGACTGGTGAAAATAGGGTTGGAAAACAGCGAGTTTAATATCAGTATCATAATTACTGAGATTATTGTGAGATGTTGAGTAACGTATTGTGCCGGGCCTATTGTTTGAAGGTCTCAACAGATTTTAAATGATGTGCTATGATAATCTAATGAAAATGAGTAACAGCGTGTGCATAACACCCAGTTCATGGGTCTTGCATGTAAAGACTAGTTTTCTGTGTTTGCATCACTTTTAACCTTTGCCATTGAGACCCTGTTATGTTTTTATAATCCACTCTGTTGTAAGAACATGAGGTGCCATTCTTACAATTTGGTTCTTCGCTTGGATTGTTTGAGTACAGTGAACTCATTGCCATGTTCTAGAAAACCCTGAAACTATGCTTTGAGTTGGTACTAAGGAGCCGAAATTGTACCAATCACATCACCAACCCCATGACCCAACCGATAAGACGAGAAGGATCTGTGCTTTTATGTTGCTTGTGCAGCAGAAATGGACAGGAGTGACACTTAGTGTGGTCTTCTGTAACTGTAGCCCATCTGCTTCAATGTTTCATCTGTTATGAAACCAGAAGAGAGGCTCTTCTGCATACCTCAGTTGTAATGTGTGGTTACTGTTGCCTTCTTCTCACCTCGAAGCACTTTCTTCCTCATTTTGTTGCTTGGTTTAAATGTCAGGAGACTGTCTCGACCATGTCTGCATGCCTCTATGCACCAAGATGCTGCCGCATGATTGGCTAGTTAGATATTTGCATTAATGAGGAGTTGAGCAGTTGAAAAGATTCAACATGACAGCAAATTTCCTAAAAGAGTAAAAAAGAAAAGAAAATCGTTATGCCTTTTTAGATCAGAACTATTTTTCTTGATAGAAAAAAACAGACTACAATCTGTTATTTAAGTTTAAGATTTTATTTATAATGTGTTTATTTACTCAGTTTGTCTCCAGGTGGTGTCTGGTGCTTTTGAGGAGGAGGGGTGACACGTTCTCCCTGAGGACATGTAACCATAACTGACAACTCGTCGCTTGTCATCAAAGTTACTTGGTCCTGCATTTAAACCTGGTTGAAATGTGGTTGCAATTCTTTTGCCAGCCAGGCTGCACAATAAAAACAGGACAGACGCTCAAACCAATTCCATTGAAAAAAGAACATGATAGTTCATTTGACTGCGGGTACGAGATTCTTCACCTTTCATTTGCCCTTGATGTTCCCGCTAATGAAATCCTAAAATAACCTGCCGGCTGCTGAAAAAGTGGGTCAGAGCACCATTGTGACGCGGACTCAGTACAAAAGCATCAAGTAGTGCATTGTGGGTATTTACCCCTTCGGTAGAATTGAGGTAGAGACCAGAGACTGCGCACTGGTGGATGCCTATTCTTGTGCTTTTCTCTGCAGTGACATGGTTTTGCCGGTGGAGCAGTCAGCATCAGTTTATGTCAACATGCAATCATATTTTTATCTCCAGATTTTAACTCGGCATATTTCTGCTCTGCCTGCTTTTATGTCTAATCTTTCTTTACTGCAGGACATCTCGTGGATGAGTTGCCACTAGTGGTAAGAAGCACTAGAGGACAGTGTGTACTGGTGTCTGTGTGGCCAAACCTATCATGCAGACAGCCCTTCGGTGAACATCTTCTCATACTGCAGTTGATTAGATTACATTTGATAGGCTATTAGGACATGTGTGACATCCCATTATTAAGCCAAATATGTGGAGGTGTGGACAAGACAACGTGGACCAATGCTTTAAAAAGGACACCATAAAAAATGCAACGCCAGAGTTTTCTTCTCCTTCAAGCTGTCCATGCTGACAAATCAATCCAACCAATGAACAATCATTAACGAGACCTCTCTTAGCAATTATAAAATGTAGAGGGGGAAACAAAGCCAAGATGCTAATCTCAAACCACAGAACCGCTCCACAATGACGGCCTTTCTGGCAGCACTGCTCGATCAACAAGTCTTGAGGTATTGCTGGTGCGCTCTCCATCTGGCTGCCACTGATAAGAACTTACTGGGAGCTGCTGGATAATAGTCTCGCAAGCTTAAAAGCGCAGAGGGGGGCATAATGTATTCTGAGGGTATCCAGCAGGCTTGGCCTTATAAAGCAAAACCTCATCTTCCCCTTTCTGAATGCATTTTGGGCAAAGACAGCCCCTTCGATGTAGCCAGTGGGTGCTGAAGGGATGGTACTGCGAGGACATCACGCTGACATAGTCATGATGTTGCCTCAAGCTCGTTTATTTCCTGAAGAAACAGGATGGCAGTATTCAGTCACAACATATGCGGAACATCCATGATATATGTCGGTGTTTGCAGGACATTTAAAATGAACTGTTCCTGTGTGGCAGGCCCCCATGGCTCTGCCTCTTTGTACTGAATGGAATATATAAAGCTTGTGTGACCTCTATTTTCAGGGTCAGAGCAACTCCATGTTTTTTTTTTTAGTTTGTACCCCTTAGGTGTCCTCAGACAGACAGAGGGGTGAAAAAAATGATGAATGGTTATATGCTGTAGGTTCTTTTAATATCTGACCAACTGTGCACATTTTTGTGATAGCAGTTGCACAAACAGTGGACATTTTGTTAATCTGCATTCTCCCACAAAAGTAAAAAGAAAAAAACCCAGAAAAGACTATTTTTTACCCTCTTCTCCATAGAAACTGGTGTTAAGAGGTGATGCTTGTGACGTAGAAGAACACGCAAAATGACAGCTTGAAGGAACCCCAACCCCACCCTTAAATCCTGTTGGTTATTCGTCCAGTGACGCAGGGCAAAGCAGACATCTTTGGGCCAAAAAAGAGAAAAAAAATCATTTGAAGGGGACTGGGTACATGCAGACAAACAACTTAGACAGTGAATGCATCACAATATGTTTCAGAGACGAGCTTGGATTTCATCCAAACGCCACACGAATCAGCATCATCTCAGCGGTGGCTGTTTGTCCCCAGATGTATTTCAGCATGAGTGATTCATTTGCAGGTCCTCTGGGTCTTTTGGGGTTTAATGATAAGGAAAAAAATGCGTAGATTATTTTAAAAGAAAACGAAGAAAGCGGAGGAGTGAAATGACTAAAATGCCGCTGGCCATTAACCGCTGATCAGAGCTGTCGTATTATCTGGAAACACAGACAGATGTGAGGTTTAGCCGTGAGGCAAATGCGAGTGTCTTTCATGATGACAGTAGAAAGCCAGTCAGAAAAGGCAATGAAAGAAAGACGTGATGATGTGTAACATACAGCATCTCTGGTATTTCTCTCATAGGATGAGTGTTTGCAGTTTTTCATGGAGGAGGGATTTTTATCAAATTAGCAGCAGCAGATCTTTCCTTCAACTTGACCTTTGTTCTGATAACACATGTTAATTTCACAGTGATGGGTTTTCCAGTCTGTCTGTTTTCACACATTGCATGTTCCCTTATACGTGCCTTTATAGATTCACAGGATAATAAATAAATAAATATATCTGCAGATAATGAAAGGTTTTAAGGACAACTGGCATTCTTGCTATCAGTTGCTGTTATAGTTTTTTTCATATGTGTGAGATCATATCTTGAGAAGACTTGTATATGTACCCATATTTGTTTGGGACTATACAAGTCTAGTAAAGATGGCAGCATTTGCTGACCATGTCCATCCCTTTATGTCCAAAGTGTAGCCATCTTCTGATGAGCAGGACAGCACTTCATGTGAAAAGCCCGGTAATGTCAAAGTGGTTTCCTGAACATGTCACTAAAATGGCCTCAGGCACAGTCACCAGATCTCAGTACTAAAATACTTGAATTTCATAGCTTCTAATGAAGCTCCAATATGCAGTTGGATGGAGAACCAGGCCATATGGGTATATTTTTAAGCCTTTTAATGTTAGGCATTTGTAACAGGTAATATGGGAGTGTAGCTATAAGTAAAATCAGAACTTTTTTTCTCTGGATGTCATCCTTTATATAAGTCAAGTCAACTTTTACCACGGCTTAAAGGGATGCTATAACAAAAACTCCCAAAATCACAGACAGAATTGTTGATAGATAGATATGAATACTGAAGCGCAAAGCGGGGCATTTGCATTGCCAAATTATGCAACTCCTCTCTACCGGTGAACAGGACAAACTCTGTTTTGATGGTGAGTCATGGCTGGGACTGTTCAGCACAGGGTCATGAACCCCTTCTGGTTTTTCTAATGTGGGATGACAGTGGAGTGGGCAAACAGCGTGGTCAAAAGCTGTTTATTGTTCACAGTGTGTACTTTATTTAATGCACTTACTGAGATTCCTGGGCCACAAACTTTTTAACTATGCCTCTGGGGATGGCAGTGTTTTTCTTGCATTTAACTTATTGGTTTATTTGACTTGATTTATATTTATTTGATTTTTTTTTTTATTTAGTGCTATCATGAAGTCAGCCTTTAACCCTTTAATATATTCTCCCCTTTTTGTTTCACCTTGAAAACCATGGTGAAACAAAAAGGGGAGAATTGAAGTAATTTATGACCACATTATATTCAATATAGGAATACTTTTTAATGGCTGTGTTTCCATACATATACCCTTAGTTTTATTTATTAGAGATATTCTTAAATTTAGTCATTAGAAGTTGAAAATAATATATTTAACACTTGTATTGTCAAAGAGGCATAAATGTATTTCCATATATCATAAATGACTCAACTACAAACTTTAAAGGCCCACACACAAAGTTTATGCTTTTGTTTAGTGAAGTCAGTCACAAAGCACTGTACCAAAACATTTTGGTTATTATGGTTGCTAACAGATTGCCATAATTGCCTGTAAGTTTGTTTGAAAGATCCAGACTAGCGTTTAAACACTAGCCAACACATCTTCGAAACAGTGACCAATCACCTTCAAGGTCAATGATGTGTCTTACTGCTGAAATCTACACATTTTAAAAGATGCAATGGCCTCTTTTTGTGTCACAGTTTCATTACTAATTAGTAAGTAGTTGGCCAGTGTTTGCACACAAGCTGGCATCTTTCATGCAATCTAGCACTGACCAGAGAAGTCTGCTAGCAACCAAGGCAATCGCAAGCATGTTTTTGGTACAACACGAAGAGCCTCAACTGCCAGAAACTAACCATTAACTGGTTGGAGAATGACCATTTTCCCTAGCATAAGTAGGCACCAGTGGGTTTTAGAACAGTCTCTAAGCATGTGTGACAGAAGGCTAAGATGGTAAACAACATGACTTAGCATAAATTAGATAAATTACCATGTTAGCATGCTGAAGTTTAGCATTTGACTCAAAGCACCGAACCAAGTATTTGATATCTATCAAACCCTTCCAGTATACACACTGTGGTAAAAGTCTTATGCATATTTATAGAAAACTAATAATTCAACATAATTATTAGCTTTCTGTGAATAGCTCGAATTAGCATTTGTAGAGTTGCAAAGGGTGCTAATGTCTCAAAGAAATACTGTGTCCGATTAAGGAGATCAAAATGAAAATTAAATGTCTGAATATCAAAGGCAGCTATAAATAGACTGTCATTCATCCAATTCACATCCTACAGCCTTCAATAAATCCATTCACGAAGCTCATGAGATACTTAGATTAGCTATATATGTTGAGGTTGTGCTGCAGTTCCCCAGTTTTCATGGTGTGCTTGCCTGCATGATAGCAAAAGAAACCAATTTGCAATTAGAGATTGTCTAATTTCATGTGACTCCCAGCAGTAAAAGTGTCCCAGACTATGCACATTAATGTTATAATGAGCAAGGTTGTCAGGTCAGCTGAACAAAGGCTGACCAAATTGAGCAGCATGCATGTATATTGTAGTAATGATTGCCTAATGATCTTTCTATCAACTGCACAATCCCAATACTCATTTCAGTGCTTCATGATATGTGTGCACCACAGCTGGGTAAGTCACAGCCCAGTGGTTTGCCACAATGGCGGCCAGTCATTGACGCCAGCCATGAGCCTGTCATGCATTCACACCACGTACCCACGGTCACAATAGCCTCATCAGTAGCCTTATTCAATCAGTCTTCACAGACTGAGTCGACTCGGGTGCTGCAGACCCAGCCAGCCATCCACTGATCTGCATGACAGCGGCATCAACAATCAGAGCGTCACTCCTTAAATCTCCTTGAAGTGATCTCTGATTTCCCTTGATTGTGTCCTACCATTATTCCACTCAGCATTTTCAAGTATGTCCATGTGATTAGTACAGCGAATGAAGGGAGAATGGGACACTGTGACACTGTTTCTACTAATTACTTTAGCAGCAGTGCACAAAATAGGTGGACGGAGACATTGGGCTTATGTAGGTCAACGAATAGACAGGAAATTCAAGATATTTACATAAACATTTACATTTCTGTGGCTTCGGAATAGAAGCTTGAAGGATAAAGCAATAAAACACTAAGACACGATGGTGGTGCAACACTCATGGCTACCAATATCATGAGAGCGGTATCGATTCCTACATTCCACATACAAAGTGTCAGATGGGACTTATCAATATCTTTATCAATCAGTCAATCAAACCTAATGAATTCTTGCTTGTCCTTCAGGCCAGCATATCATGAACAGAGGTTTGAGGCCACACAAATGTTTATGGCTGCTTTTAAAGCAGCATGCTCTAGAAAAGGCATAAAAGGGAGAAATTGAGCCCAATCTTTATGAACATTTATGCTTCAGTTTTCTTTGTAATGTGACGTCAAAGTCACTAAAGTTGTGTAATGTTAAAGAAAACTTGCTCTAACCAAACTTTTAAGTGTTTATTGTGATTATCCAATCACTACTATGCTTTCATATACTGCACAATATTCATTATTTCTGCATAACACCAAAATAAATGAATAAATCACAATGCAGTGATCAGAATCAGAATCAGAATCAGAATACTTTATTGATCCCTGGGGGAAATTATTTTTTGTTACAGTGCTCCATTTTAAACCAACATTAAGACAAGACAGACAATACGCTAACTAAGAATAGTACAATATATACATATATATACATACATAAGTCACTTATAAATAAATATTTGGAAAAGAAACATGTGTAGCTGTAGCAGCAAACAGTGTGTTAAGTGGATGCGTTGTACAGGGAGATGGCCACAGGCAGGAATGATTTCCTGTGTCGTTCAGTGGTGCTTTTCGGTAATCTCAGTCTCTCACTGAACGAGCTCCTGTGACTGACCAACATGTCATGGAGTGGGTGGGAGGTGTTATCCAACATTGTCTTTATCTTGGACAGCATCCGCCTCTCCGACACCACCTTGAGGGAGTCCAGCTCCATCCCCACAACATTGCTGGCCTTACGGATCAGTTTATTAAGTCTGTTGGCATCTGCGACCCTCAGCCTGCTCCCCCAGCATGCAACAGCATAGAGGATCGCACTGGCCACCACAGACTCATAGAAAATCCTCAGCATTTTCTGGCAGATGTTGAAGGACCTCAGTCGCCTCAAAAAATAGAGACGACTCTGGCCCTTCCTGTAAAGTGCTGTGGTGTTTTTAGCCCAGTCCAGTTTATTGTCAATGTAATATATCTGTAATATTCCAGAGTTTAATGAGTGGGCTAGAGCAGACAAAGCTGAATGACTTGCTTGCAAGTGGCACTTCATTTTCAACAACATAATTGTTCTCAACCCTTGCACTACTCTGAATCCCAACACATTTCACAAATGATCTGCCTGTAAAGGACTGAAGACATGTCTGAAAGCAGCCTCTTTCATTTCAGGTAAGACTCTCTGTTTCTTAAACTGTGTTCCAGAGATTTTTTTTTCTTTTTGTTGGAAAATTAAGGTAATATTTCTGCTTTTACAAAACATGCAGGACCTAAACTGACTGAAAAAAATCAGTGTCGGATCAAACTAGACGGATGCACAGTTCCATACTGTATGCAGAAAGGATTATTCAGCCATCATGCAGCCATCTTACGTGTGTCGAGCTATCTCGTCAGCGCAGCATCAGTGCGAAAGGATGATGCTTCACGGTGTAGAGACTAGCGACTCGAGTGCAGCAGAGCAGTATGTAGGTTACCTGTCAGGAAATTAAGCCTATTAACCGCTTATGTAACACGTAACACATTTCACTGTGGGCACGTGGGTTCTCGTCCAATATTTCATATGTGATATTTGGCAAGGAGGGATTTTTGTTAAACCGGTGTACTTTGGAGTAAGTTGTTACACAACCTACTTGTGTGTGTGTTGGACATATAATTTTGTAAGAGTGATGTGAATGTTTCAATGTGGGAAAAAATTGTTTAAATCAAAGAACAATCTCATACTTCTAGTTTTCAGTTCTCTGTATGTTTGTTTTCTCAAATGTCAAGCCTTAGATTCAAGAGGACCAATGCTCGTTAGGCTTCATGGGAGGGGGGTCATCATTAAGCCACTGACACTACAGAGTTTTATTCGTTTGTAAGAGTGTGAATGGGTGAATGAGAAACACACTGTGAAGCCCTCTATAGAAGCAACCTAAGGCTAAATAAGTCCAGACTGTTTCTCATTCCCTTGAAGAAGTCCTATAACCTTGTGTCCCAGGGAAACCTGTATGTGCTCATATGTGAGTGCAAGGTAATGGTGTGGTACTTCCAGCCATTAGGTTATTATGTAACCAAAGTGAGAGCTGTGTTGGTCCATTATATTTTCAGTGTGTGGTGGACTCTGTTTCTATCCCTGCATGCAGGATCTCAAGGTGCCGCTAGGATGTCAACTTTAGGAATCTCAAAACGGCACTTCAGTGTGTGCTTTTGGCACACAGTGACGAATCAGATGGTAATCTTCGCCAAGGTGTTTACATCTGAAAGTGAAGCAGCCAGGTTGAGAGTCAAATCTCCAATTCTAAGGCCAGTATCCTTTTGGATTGCCAGAGGAGTTTATGTCTTGTTCACACATGAAGGTAGAGTGTGAGATAAACAGGTTTGTTAGACCAGTGTTAATAGTAATGTGCTCATTTTACTGGTGAAGAAGGCAGCTTTGCCTCCACGAAGCAGAAGACAAAGCAGAAGAAGAGTTGTTGCATTTTTTAGCAACACATTCAAAAATATCAACTTAATAGTCAGAGCATTGCCATTTTTTGATCCATTGCCCAGTAACCATGAGTGAAAATGTCATATCCACAAAACATCCTGCGCTCTGCGTTTTGGTAAGTGAATAGTTTTTGATTGCTGTGGGAACTAATCAAAGTCAGATGATTGTGACAGTAAATGTTGGTATTTTGTGACAGTTTGTGCTTTAGCTTCATGACAATACATATAATAGTTGCTGAAATATTTTACCTTGTACCTGGTGAACATAAAACAGTGCTGTCAATTAGCTAATATCAGAGGAAATGGGCAAAATGACCAAGTTGTATAAAAATCACAAGGACAAGCAGTAAATGAAAATCATCCCTGAGTTGTTTTCCTTTGTATGTTTCTGGTGCTAAACTGGTGAAATAGTGAGGACTGGAGCACAGGGAGAGTCTGCACACTGTACTGGACCTTTGCCCGCTCTAATCACGAGGCTATTATTGCCATCAGTGCATCTCCATCCTTGGTTTTGGTTCAGCTTCCAGGAGCCATTTGTGAAGCAGCAGAGCAGGAAATGAGGTTGGTGCACTGCAGTTGCCCAAGCCCGGAGGTTGTGCTTGAAGGACCCACACTTTAAGTCAGCACGTTGATTATTCAGCCACCCCACCCCCACTTTCCCCCTCCTCCCAAGGCCGGACAGTGTGGGTCATCGGTGGGGGGTACTGGTGCTGAAGACAGAACTAGGATTCATAAAGTGCCGGTAATAGACAGAGACATCACTGCTCGCCAGATTTATTATTGGCCAAAAAGCAGGCGCCGCAAAGCCAAATGATTGATGAGGCTTTGTGACATGGTCTAAGCACTGGACCTACTGTTGTTTTTTTGGGGTTTTTTTTCAAATGAGACTGGAGCCATTTGAAATTAGTTTTTTGGACGGTGTCTTATTTTTCTTTCTCCTTGGAAATTGCCGTTTCCTTGTTATGTCTTTTCCAGTCCATCCTACCAAACTTTCTCCGGACTTTTCTATAATCAGAGTATAATTTCAGCCTTTGTGTGTGTGTTAGTTATCAGGGAAATGCCTCCATTATTCATAATGCTGTTTATCTAGGAGTAATTGCTTACAGTTCCCCAAGTCACAAATTTACTCCCTAAAAAAAGAGTCAATAAATGCAAACAATAAAGTAACTGCCTGTGCAAAGAGAAAAGACAAAAGTACAACATTAAAGAGCCTTTATGCATGTGTTCCTGTGAGATAATACCTGAGAAGCTGCATGAATATTTCAGCTTAAGCGTGAGGTTACCTAAATCAGTTAACTGCCTATTACATGTCATCTTGCAGAGTGGGTTGTTTTCCTTTACTGAACGGAAATAACAGTGACCCTAATGGTCACAGCTTGCCTGATGGTTTATGAATTACAGTATCTGTGGAGAGCATAAAGCCTTATTCATTTCAGAAATGAAAGAATCGAAGCATATGTGGAGCTACACAGAGCATGTGTCATGTTAAACAGAAGAAAATCCAGACTTGTATTGTAAGAAACTGTCATACTGAAAGCGTTTGTCTGTATACAAGTGATTGCTAATGCAAGTCTGTGTGATCTTTGACTGACTGTGTCAAATCAGCTGTACAGTACCCAGAATCTTCCAATTAAAGTGGTGAATTGGTTATGATCAATCAGCCAAACACGTGTAATATCCTTCCTGACTCGACTGCACGACACGATGAAGACACGCCTCTGCGTGTTCAGGAGAAAATAATCGCTGTGCCATCTGTTAGTGTGTTTGATAAATTATCAGCTTCACTGCTACATCAATTACTTTCTGACAGTTTTGGCAGAATCAATAATTTACAAAGGAAACTATGCTGCATGAAGTCTCACTTCTCTCCTCTGGACTGTTAATTGTTTTTAAGTGTTTGGTGCACTGACAAATCAAATGTACTATTAATGTAAACAAACGAGATGACTGAAAGGCAAATGATAGCTCGCTTCACACATCATGAGCACTGATAGAGACCGGTTTTGTCAAAATTAAGAAGACAAACAGGTCGTTATAGATTTGTTTTTTACTGGCTTTTCCCTGTGTTGTGAAGCTTTTAAAGAGTCACTCTTAAGCTAAAGAGTGATGAGAGTTTCTTCAGCCATCATGTCTGCAGCTTTACATCTTAAGAGGCTATTAGTGTGTAATGGATGCAACTTTCTAAGAAGACTGTCATATAGTTCTAAAAGTCATGGCCACTATATTAGGTATTTTTGTTCAGCTGCTCGTTAATGGACTGGCAGTTCTTTGGGTTAAAATGGTTTGTTGATGCCAGACATCAGAGGAAAAGTGCCAAGGGTAACTCGAATAACCAACGTTTACCAAAGTGCATCTCTGAACAAACAGCACATGAAATCTTGAAGCAGCAGAACAGCCACTCCTGTCACCTGACAACAGAAAACTGAGGCTGCAATCACAGGGGCTTGCCAGAATTAGACAACTGAAGACTGGAAAAATCTTCCCTGCTCTGATGGGTCTTGATTTCTGCTGCCACATATAGACTGTAGGGTTAAAATTTGGGTCAAAGTACATGAAAGCATGGCTCTGTACTGCCTTGTATCAATGATTCATACTGGTCATGGCACAGATTTTGTAGCAACTACTAGCCCCAGCTCAGCTGAGTCAGTCTTTCCCTCATTCCGAGACCTCTGAAAACGCTTCCCTGATGGCTTTACAGACTCAGTCACTATTTCAATGTCATATTAAATAAACCATTATGTTCATTTGGTAAATTATGGTCATTATTAGAGTCAAGAAGGAAGATCATCCAGAATATCTTGATTGGCTAATGAGGTGTGGTGCCTTGGTTTCTCACACCTCGCTTTCAAAACACGAAGACGGCAACGCTGAAAACATCAAGGTCAGTTTTTCATAATAGGGCTAATCAATAGATGATGTCACGTTAGTCTTTTTTTTTTTACAGTCTGTGCAAACAGGGCGCTCACATGCAGTGAAAATAAATATAATCTCTTTCTCAGGTTTTGTTCATCCTTACAATATTTGACTCTCTGACTTCATTCTACGCGTCAAAAACGAGAAAGAGTTGGATTTACTGATATAAAATGACTGCATTAAATAAACTTTATGTGAAGCAGGTTTCAGATAACATCACTCGAGCCCTTTGAACTGAACTCTCAGCCGAGCTCTGCTGGCACTGCTGGGACTCTTTGCCCAGCAGCACCCGTGTAATGGGACACTGCTGAATGATGCTGAGAGGAGCACCAGAGCAGCCATGGCCTGTTTCACCTGACTCGCTCCTTGTTGTCGTCCGTATACTCGCCCATTGTTAGCTTGTCTTCTGCAGGTTAATTTATGACACTATCAATTGATCGGCTGCTGGCTACTGGATGTCCTCATGCCTAAGATAATTACTAAAACCAATTACTTGGGGATAATAACTTTGCGAGTGTTCCTTATTCTTGATGTATAATACATAGCAGAGGTGGCTGGGGCACACAGGAACAACATCCTGCTCTGGTCTGTTGCTGCTGCTGCTGCCATCCACAACTGATACCCAAGCATGTTAATGCACTTAGGAAAGAGTAAGTATGATACTAACTTTTTATACTGGCTGATCCAGCTTCTTGACTTACCTAAACATGTTTTCAGCTTTGACTGCAAACATAAACACGTCAAGGCTGCTTCATTTGGATTTCTTATTTGCAAACTTTGGGAGTGGCTCAGTAGTAGCCCAGTGCAGGCTGTATGGATACCGTGTGTGTGTACGCGTGCATATGTGAAAGTGCAATCTATGCTTTATCCTTACCATCCATGTGTGCAAGCCATGAAAGGTCAGTAAAGTTAGTTCACTTGTAATAATTTGGCAACATTTAAGTCTGTAAAGATTGTAAAGTGTAACTTATGTTTACTATGTGGAGAAGTTAAGCTGCTACAGCTGTCGATGAACTGTTTGCAAGATTTGACATGCCTTATTGTTTGTACTTTTATATTATTTCTAATAAATTCTGTGGCTATGCTTTCAAGTTTCGTCTATTCACATGGGCTTATTTGACTTGATATTATGAGGATCTTTTTCTGTGTCTTTCCAGTCGTAGCCACTTGCTTCACAGAATTCTTTTACCAAGCTCATGTTGTCTGAGTGGGAGCGCTGCGTTTTTTGACTTTGATGAGCCCAGTGAGGCAGATTATCTCAGCTTGTAGACGGGCAAACTTCATGTGCCAAGGTTAAGCTGAAACGTTAACCTATTCATCAGGGTTACAGAGTAGCCTCAAGTGGCCAGACGTCCTGATCAGACGCCACTCAGATCAAGGAGTGTGCCTTCACTTGACTTAAAAAAACCCCCACACATTTATATTTAATTTTCACATAAACAAGACACAAAACAACAGCAACAAAACTGTATTATTTCTATCAAATAATAGCAAAGCAGTAAATACATGCTCAGTTACACATCTGCATTTCATTATTTGTGCACACAGACTATGGTTAATGCCACAACCTTTAACAGCTAATGAAAAGTGACAGGCAGCCAGTACTCTGGGGCACACAAGCTTAAATAACCACATGCATGCAGTCACAAACTCACGCACACTGCCTCCTCTAAAGGGTTACTTCCTTGCAGCTTGTGATCCTGTTGGAGGTGTCCACTGTGAGTCCTTAGGTTTCGCCCTCCCCTCTCATGTGTCGCAGCATGTTGACACACACAGGCAATGATGTATTATTGAGGATGTCTGTGGATTACTTGGGCAATGTACATTACAAGTGCAATTACCTACACAAGGATACATGTATAGGAGTCTAATTGCTCTGCATGGGCAATGGCTGATGATATCTCTGCAAAATAATGTGCCTGTCTGCCAGTTTTATCTTGCTGTGTGCAGGAATCTGTACAATTTAAATCATCTTAACTAGTTCAGATAAAATAACTGCAGGAGCTGAGTATAAGATGGCACCCTGGGTGGCAGTCTTCTCTCACCGCAAAATAAAGTGAAAAATGATAATAAAAAGAAGAAGAAGGCTTTTTGCATCACTGTGCACTTCCACTCGAGCTAGTTTTCTTTTGTGTGTGAATGGGCATCTATATGGGGAAAGGCTCATGCTGCAACAGAGACTAATTCCTGCTAATCCCACTGTATCTCCAATCTCTCAGAGCTAGTTTCCAATGGCAGCCCTGCAGCAGGGGAATTGCTAGTGAGATTAGCTTTCGTTAGCTCCTCCTCTGTTTGTGGTACTCACTGCCGGGCCAGGCTGGCCTGCCACTGCTAACCTTTTGCACAGAAATGGATTAATTGCTTTGTTTTCCCCCAAAAAATGTGCTGCATTGATTTCGGAGAATAATGTAAGTTTGATTTAGAGAGTTGTGCTTTTGTCTTTGCTTTAGCTTTGTGGATGTGGTTCTTTGAGTTATGGGAACAAATCTGTGATGACAGACAGACACCTTTGAAGGATACACGAAAGACTCTCTTGAGATTTGGCTGTAATTGCATTTCATGTAATTATTTGATTGATCTGCAGAACCTGAACTTTCTTCTGCATATTTCCATGCAAAGACAACATATGGGTTTATTTACTAATAGCTGTTTGCTTTTTAAAATATATGTACATATTATCACCTTGCCATTTTGGATGTATCTTGCTGAATATCTTGATCAATTTGGTGCTGAATGATATCAGCCTTAAAAATTGGGAATGTGTCTTATTGGACCTGAAAGCAGGAAGCACACCCCTCTGAGTGTTTACAGAAAAGCTGTGACTTAAAGCTAAGACATCCCATTTATCTGTAACAGGACACTGAAGAGTCTTAATGAAGGCAAGCACAGTTGTTGCCTTTATTTTTATGCATTGTTATGTTATAAAGCTTCAATCTGCTGAAAATCAAAGCTATTTCCTCTAGATGTAATATTTACTGCAGATATAGATGGGCGTTAAATCCCCTAAAGACCCAATTTAACCCCCCATCTATATTGCATCCCTGGATTATCCTCAAGTAAAACACTTCCAGTTTAATTCCCAAACAAACCGTGAACTTTGAACACTCATCTGATTAAGCTTCAGGTGTTGAATTTAGAATCTGAAGGAAAAGATCTACTGTACATTATGTACTTGCACAATAGCTTTAAATCCCCTTCATCTGAGCTCTTTACTAATGTGTTTACTCAGTTCAGACATGGATTAATAACAGTATAGCTGCACTAACTGGTGTATAATATAGGTCACACACAGCACAATGTCCCCCCCCCCCAACTTACCGCCTGCCCCTTCTCTATCACTGACCCACATGTACATGTGTTTTTCCCATTCTGCAGGAGATATCTCCTAAAGATGTTTCCACGATCAGGGAAATCGATTGTCTTTGACAACTTTCCAGATCCGACCGACACCTGGGAAATCATCGAAACAATTGGTAAAGGGACCTATGGAAAAGTCTATAAGGTGCTTAATAAAATAGATGGAAGTAAAGCAGCTGTGAAGATACTGGATCCAATCCATGTAAGTTGAGTTTGTTACATAGTAAGTACATTGTGAAAGAGCTTTAAGACTTCTTCAATATTTTTTATGACTGAAACAAAGAAAGTAACGGCTACAATCTGGAATTGTAATATGTTTTTGTAATTTGTTTCTGTAAGTACTGGATCATATCACTTAATCTTTGAATTCAGGTGTTTTCAGGGAATCCAGCGCTTAGAATAGGTCATTCTATAGAGTTCACTGAATTTCAGTATGGCACTGCAACGGATGTCGCCATTGCAACAGGTGCATTTGTGAAATTTTTCCCTCCTAAATATTCCACATATTTCACATCTGACATTTAGAAAACACAGTGATTCAGCCACAAAATGTCAGACCAAGAACTTATAGAGCGAAACTGATCAGTGCCAAGTGCACAGTGTGTAAAAATTACCAAAGCTCTGATGACTCACTGACCAGCTACAGATGAACCAGCAACAGTGTCATGGACAGTCAAAGCTCATTGATGTACACAGGGAGCAAAGGCTGACCATTGGGTCTGATCCAACAGATGAGCAGATGAGAGTAGCTCAAATCGGTAAAAATGCAATGCTGGTTGTGATAGAAAGGTGTCAGAATACACAGTGCATTATAGTTTGTTGCTTATGGGGCTATAGACCAGTCACCGTGCCCATGCTGAGGCTTGTTTGCCACCAAAAGCGCCAACAAGATGCCAACAATCGACCATCTGTGGATTGTGCTGGTTAAACAAGTGAGGCCCCAACTACAGCAAAAGGGGGACCAACACAATTTTAAGCATAATGTCATGTTAATGCCTGATTGGTATATATATCTATACATATTGTTTTGCTCTTAGTGATGGCACAAGAAGTACACGTTTATGTCTTGTGACATGGCAAGTGTTTAATTTACATCATCGATTTCTGGGTGTTTTTACTTTCCTACATCTTTACTTTAGTTTTAGTTGATTGTTAGTGTAGTTTTCCCTGTTGTATGACACCTTAAATGTGATCAAATTTCATCTTTTTAAACTGAAAATGTGTATTTTATATGTTTCATTATTTTTTACCTTTTACCTTTTTTTTTTTTAGAGATTTATATCTGGAACAGGGAGTGCACATGATCTTCCAAGGTTAAAAGTCATGATTTTTCTTTACATTTCATCTGAAGCGTGCCCATAGGCTATGTATACCAGCTGGTATTTAAAAGGAAATCTAAATAGCTGGGTAGAAAACTTACTGAGAAGTAAACAGTAAAGGCCCCACCATCTCACAAAGAAAGAAAAACCTTTATGATGTGAAAAACCTCTGGCTTTGCAAGCACAAAAAATCAAATCGTCAGTGTAGTCTGACTTATTAGCTCTGCCCTCGGTAAGATAAACATCACTCTGCTCTGCTTTGTTCTCAGCCTGTGAAGAGAATAAAGCCAAGCAGGTTGGAAACACCTCAAGCGAGATTCTTGTAACTATTCTTCCCATCTACAACCATCAGCAAATTATCTCAGCAAATTGCCTCTGATGATATCAGTTTAGCACTCTGATCATTTTGGACTTGCGTTGCTTGTGGGGTGCTTTAGCACAGAGCCAAAACACAAATTTGGCATTACAGCAGAAGTGTGTGAAGAAGGAGAAGAAAAAAAAGAAACGGCCTAATGAGAAGAAGACTTTGTCATGCTGCAGGGAAACATGATGTTAAACTTGACATTGTGGGACTGATCTGTCCTATAGAGTCAACATTTTTTATAATTACTAGATTTACCATTTACAGAAGATTACTTCAGATGTGTTACATTTCTGAGCATTACCATATTTGAGTAGTCTGTTTGTTACCGTTCTTCATCGATTGTGTTGTCTATTTTGAGTCTACGTTATAGTGCATGGTTTATTTAGAGGCATTTAATGAGCAGCAGGGTTCTTCTATTAAACACACTCTTCAAGTCTCATTAATTTGGGAGGGGATTTGTTTCTAATTATTAAGAAACGCAAAGCGCATCATTACCATAATCTTAATCACTGCACTCATTTCGTTCACATATAGAAGATGCAGTACAGATTTTTTTAAATACTGTATGTTATGTTTAGTTTCAAGCTTTATCTTTTTCTTTTTACTTTTTTTGATGAAAAGCGATTTGTAGTCCAGTAATTTTCTGTACTTTTGCTTTCTACCTTAAGCTACATTAAATGTATAAAGCAAAGTCATTTTACATTGTGGGCCACATATAGCCACTTTGATCTTAAGTGGCCTGGATCTTTGAAACTCCCATTTCTGTCAGTGTAAAAAAAAAGTTTAACTGCACATTTAGTCCCTAAGAAATCTTCATATATCAAAGGTGCAATTTCAACAGTGTTAAGTAGTTTGTTGCCCTGTCTTTGTTGTAGTTATAAAACTATTTTTTTTTTGTTTTTTACAGACAAAACATGAAAAAAAATGTAATTACTTTGGTTTAGTATGAACGCAGGAAGTCTAAAAAATTATGCCCTCCTTCACATTTTCCAAAACCATCCATTGGAATTAGAGTCTTTGCTGTGCCCATTTTGACCCCCAAACCATATGTTTGAAATCAAAAATCTGGTTTCAGGACTCTGTACGAGGGGTGTCAGACTTCCGATGCCACCAACTACAATAGGATTCTGCTCAGTACTATTTATTGTAGTACTGCTACTGTTTATCACTTGTGATATAGTACTAAATACTGTACAAGATTAAATGTCCACCAGCACGATTTGCATTATATGCTAAAAGTTCCCGGTCTTTAGGCTTTAATAACCGTGCAACATTCAGAAGAAGAGTATACGATGACTGCTGTATTTAACATGTCCTGGATATGTCCTTTCGCCCACATTAAATTGCAGAATAAATGATGGAGACTTTGCATAGTGTCCGAAGGTCGGTCGCTCTGTTTTTCTTTGATCAAATCAGGCAACCGATGACGTTCTTGATATTTAAAAAGGTTGCAAAGCAGTTAAATGAGGAGCTGCAGATACATGTCTTAGAAATCACAGGACAAAGAAATGAATCATTCTCAAAGTCTGGTTTATGGACATTGCATTGGCTGTGTATCTGTGATATCACCACAACTCTGTCACTGTTCTCTTGAATGAAGATAGTTGAGAGTATCCTCCTCATCACTACTGGTGTAGGAATAGAAAAAGTTGAGAGAGAAAGCAAATAAATTACAGTTTTCTCCACAAAGTCTAGAAGGTAAATAAATGAAAGAAAAAATGTAAGCAATAATAACAAAGTATCCATTCAGCTGATCTTTATATTGTTATTTTCTTGGTTAGAGTTAAACTAAGAGGACCGAGAAGCAGGATCCAGTGGATGGTTAGCTCTGCTTAGCATAAACACTGTAACAAGCAATAAATAACTTTGTAAATGTAACAATTTGTCAATCAGCCAATCCAATCCAACTTTATTTATAGATCACTTCAAAAACAACATGGCTTGTTGTTTTTGAAGTAAAAAACAGTGATAAAAGTATACATTATGTAACACTTTCATACACTAGTTATTAATGAGCATGACTGTTACTGAGCCACTTACATGTCAGCTGATATTTGATATATTTATTGTACTAAATTCATTTGAATTCGTTTTTTGCATTTTGAATTTTAGATATTTTACTCTTATGTATTTCTTGTCATTTCTTAATATTTGTATTTAAACATAAAATTATTTTAATATACAATTTTTGTTCTTTTTACAAATTACTTTTTACTTTAAAGTAAGATTGTATTTTATTTTATTAAGCTAAAATTATTCAGGCTATTAATTGGGTGTGTTTGGTCTTATTTTTAGCTTCTGTAACAAAAAAATTCCCCAACATTGGGATTATTAAAAAAGTAATAGCTTTTATCTTATGTGAAGTAACCCTCTCCAGTTCATAATTTCAAATTTTTCTACCAGTATGAAAATGGTATTAATATTATTTAACTCATGCCTAGACAGTAGTCCAGGTAGTAATTAGTATTACCTCTATTACTCTGTTATTTGGCATTAAACATTCAAAGATAAAATATGGCTGGTAAAAAAAATAGCTAAAGATGAGATTGTAGGTGTTAAAATGTGTGTGTCGTACACACTTAGCTGATGTTTGCTCTTGTGTTTCAGGATATCGATGAGGAAATTGAAGCTGAATACAACATCCTCAAAGCTCTTTCTGACCATGCCAATGTGGTCAAGTTTTACGGGATGTATTACAAGAAGGACATCAAATGTGGGGATCAGCTGTGGCTCGTACTAGAGGTAAGAGCACAACATTGGCTGTGTTTTTGTCACAGGCAGATTTGACTTGGATCTTAGAGAGCATATACTGTAGGTGCAAAAGCCTTATTATACTACAAACAGGAAGTCTTGCCAGGTATGTACAGCGGTCAGGGATTATGTAACAGTTTTAGCCACAATGGGCAGTCTAGGAGTTTACTTATAGAGCACCTGGGGGATTTGGTCGCAGGCCAGTTAGTACCAGGAGGGGGGGAGGTTAGATTGCGTGTTGTGAGCGCCCTGCTGAGAGCAGCACAGCAGGGATTTCTGTTAACAGGAGCTGTCTTCATGTATTAGTTTATACACCCTCTGTATAAAGTTGGAGCACAGGTTGAAATGTTCCTTGTTGTAGTTGATTTCTGTTGTAGAACTGAAGATACAACACACTGAAATTGCCTTTTTTGAATTAGCCTTTCCTTGTTTGCACCTGCTGATGCACGAGAAAAGCCACATGTAGCCGTGATATTTTCATGAAGGTTCAAGGAGACCTTGCTACTGCTGCTGCTTTCAGTACTCCTCAAAAATCCTTCCTGTCAGCTCCCCCCGTTCTCCATCTTTCTCCTTTTTTCATTTTCTGCTGTAGCCCTTTAGAAATGTCAAGCTCCAGACAAACATGTAATGGAGGTCAACCTCAGAGGAGAGAAAGTGTTTGTGTCAGATATTGGTTTTCTTTGCCTTTTGGCAGTCGGACCATGTAATTTGTGTTCCTGCTTTGATAGAGAGCAGTACAAACCTGGAGATGTCTGGAAAACACTGTCAGCAATCTCAAGGAGGTTTGATAAGAAATGAAACAGCCATCGTCCAAAAGGGTGGTTGATGTGTTTCTTTGTGTGTGTGTGTGTGTGTGTGTGTGTGTGTGTGTGTGTGTGTGTGTGTGTGTGTGTGTGTGTGGTGTTTCTGGCGAATGGACTATAATGTAATTTGTCTCAAGGGATGGAAATGTTGGTCTGCTGGTTAATTAATCACTTTTTTTCTGAAATATCCCTTAAATACACATGCATGAGCCCCAGAGAGCATTTCTTGCTGCCATTGGTAAACCACTGTTTTCTGTATGACTTTGACAATTTATGTCACTGGGAGGAGACTTGCGGATAGGCGAGGAGAAGCCTTCAGAGCTGGCTGAAGTAGTCCTCCGGTGATTAAGTCAAAAGTCTGGCTGTACTTCACAGCAAAAGATGCAAACTCAGCAGCCTGCAACAAGTGCTTTAAGGTGATACTGTGCAAAGGAGGTAACACCTCGACTGTGATGAAACACCCGGCGACGCATAGCGGTTTTTTAAAAGCCGAGAAATGCGCTGTATTTGATAGCTTGCTGCGAGACCTCACATGGAGCACATCTACTGCGGGTGTGGTGCCTGTTATCGGTCCCGGAGTTAGCAACATCCCCCAAAAACCCGAAGAGGAGAGTCCTGGCCCCTAGCCCTGCCAGTGTAGCAGAAATGATGATGATCATGATGGCAGCAGCAGCCGTGCTTCTCTGCGTGAGTAGCTTAATGTTGTTTGTGTATGTCTGTGAAGGTTCTCAGTCATCCAGGTCATCGTAGTCAAAGGAGCTTGTAAAGAAAAGCGTCTGGACTTCTGGACTTCTTTTCGTTGTTCGTGTGTAATTTACGTTGAGTAGGCTAACCACGTTATTAAATTAATGCAGGTAAGGTGAACTAGCAAACACCGTTGTAGTTACATGCGGCTGTCTTCTTGTTTGATGGCAGATGCTCCCTTCACCCTGGCCAAAAAGGCTAAAATGACCAAAGAAAAAGTGGAAAACAGTTAAACATGAGAAGTTTTTGGACAAAGTTTGTGGTTTTTTTTCCATTGTTTAAGCACTGCTTCCAGCCAAGAGTGATATCATAAATCCCCTATAGCTGCAGAAAAGGCTAACATTGTTATCTTTTTACAAAAAAACAGCTAAACATGAGAGGTTTTTGGACAAAGTTTGTGTTCTTCATTCTTTAAGCACCGGTTCGAGCACCGGTTCGAGCACCGTTTAAGCACCGGCACCGTTTCAAAAGTATCGGTTTGGGACTGGTATTGGATAAAACCTAAACGATACCCATCCCTAGGCGTACCTATTTCACATTTGGATTGGATACTAGACTGGATATTGGTGACAACAGGCCAATCGATTCACTTCAGTATTCAGTATTCACTACACTGTGTATTAGCAGCAACTCGGGATTTTATTTCAACAGCATGCTGTGATTAAATTAGCTGAGATGACTGAACAGCTATATTGACGTCACTCTCAGACTTAACTATGACAAGAACATGTTGTCACCAACTCCATTAATATTATTTAAGTGTTTTTGTGTGAGGAGGAGTAAAAGGAGGTGCACTCAGACTGAGAGTAGGACAAAATAGGCCAGCTAGGCTCTAAATAACAGCAGTATGCAGCAGCCTGTGACATTCACACTTCACATGAGATGATATGAGACCAGTGTAGATAAATTTAGTAAATAACATAAATGCAATTTTAAAATCTTTATGTATTTTTGTGCTGTTGTTGCTTATCATCTTACTAATAATTTCTAGTCCTAGTTAGTGATATTATTGGTGTATCTGTTTATTTGTTACCTTTTACTTTTTACGAAGTTAAGAAAGCATTATTTAAATCGAGCCTGATGTTGAATATAAAGAATGATTTTCAATCTCTTTTTCATGCTTATATTTTTTTTTTTACTGATGTTGGATATCTCAGTGGCTCCATGCTGTGGTATTTTATACATTTGCCTAACAAACAAAAGCTCCCCTGGGTCATTTCTGTGAAAAGATTTTTTAAAAGGTTTAGATCTAAATGTGCTGAAATAGTTGATGTTGATACTTAGCTTGAAACAAAACCACGTACAAGCTTGTGGCATAGATAAATGAACCTCTTAGTACCACTGTTTACCCAACAAAAAATTATGCTAACCTTTAACCAAAAGCCCCATTTCCCCAGGCCATCTACAACCAGTTTCCCTTCCTAAACATCCAAACAAAGTCTTAAGGCTAAAAAAAAAAAAACAAATACAAAAGCTAAATGAAGACCGACAGGATTTCCATTTAAGATACTCATCCTGTTCTTCTATTACGCTACCTTTTTTTCCACTGTTAGGAGATTATTGTTTCACACTGAACATTTTTCCTTTGTCAGGTACAGCAGTGCTAGAACAAAGTGTCCATATTTCTGTAATCCAAGCTCAGTGGGCTTCACATCAACAGCAGCACTGTTATGCTAGCCCAATAGATAGTTTTCACCTCTCCATCTTGAGTTTCCTTCCCCTTTCATCAATCTCCTTTCTCCTGACCTTTGCAGAGGACCCTGCATTTACTTCTCTCAGATATCAAGATGCTGACAGCACCATCCTTTTGAAGGAAAACAAAGAAAGTGCTATTGTTTTTTTAAGATAGTTTCATGTGAGTGTTCAGTGAAATTATCTACCAGGGCTTAATTCCTATGAGTAAAACTATAAATCTGCTGTGATCTTTGTTTATTCCCCGTGGTTACATATCCACTCAAAATTTCCCTTGCAAATCTGCAACCAGCAGTCCAAATCTGGTGGCTAATCCTGAGGCTGAAATCACTGCCTGACAGTTTAATAAGTGGCTGTGTTGTGCGTGTGTGTTTTTGTGCTCTGAAGTAGATGCACATGGGGTTTTAGCAGTAAAAAAGACAGGAAAGCAGGGAGTGAGGTGGTCATTCACCATGGTTACTGGCCCTCCTTTCTAAACTGTAATTTTCCATCCTTTAGCTCTGCTGAGAGGAGCCTTTCTCTGCCCTGCACTGACAGCAGACCGCTCATTATGAGCAGAATTCATACAAATTGCATCCGCTACTTTGTTAGCCCTTCATTGGGGTCTACGAGCTTTTGGCTTTGCCTCTGTAGTGTTCTCCTTTATCACAGCAGATGTGGGCAGAGATGAGCATGCTTTCATGTATAAAGGCCTAATATTGCTACCAGAGAGCTTGAAAATACTTCAAAGAAAGTGACGCTAGAGCGACTTTTATTCTCTGACTGGAAATAAGGAGCTAATTTAGATGTGCATGTCATTTGTGAGACTTTAAAAGGTCATTTGTTTTAAATGTTCACCATCTTCTATCGAGCTAAAATAAAAAATGTTGGAGTTTTAAATCAAAATTGCATCACTCTGGGGATGTGCTTTTTTAAAAAAAATTGGGATTGCTAAAAAAATGTCATTCGTCATTCATCTATGTGTGCAGATTAATTAAATTAAACCCTGGCCGCTAAAGTGAGCAGCTCAGAGAAGAAGCAGAAAAAGATAACTCAATCTATTGAAGCGCAAACCTTTACACCATCATTTTCTATCACGGAGGAAATGAACAGCAAAAGCAAGCAGCAGTGGTAGGAGAAATTGGCTTATGAAGATTCTTTGTCAGGACCAAAATTGCATAAAGAGTCTGCACATGAAGAAAACAATAATTAGCATTGTTGTCTGGGGAAAGATAAATGATAAGTGGAAAAGAGAGATAAATCTCTCGAAGCTTCTCATTAGTAAGCCTATACAGCTTTCCCTTTCAGCGTGGCACAAAACACAAAAACTGGATCGCACGAGGACTTGACTCGAAGGTTCAGGAGAAACTTAATCAGGGCTCATCCTGGGCATGTCGCTAGTCTATCCCAGAGCGACAGAAAATCACACACTCTGAACTCTACACCTATGGTTAGTTTACAATCACCAACTAATCTAACCTACACATTTTAGGACATGTGTTAGGATGTGAGCCTTAATCAGTTCACAAATTCCCTAGTCATTGAATCAGTGCTTGAAAACACATGAAAAAATTTTTGCTTGTCCCTTTTTTGCTTTCCTCGCTTCATTCTACTTGGACACCCTGTCAAAGTCAACAATTTGTCCTGGATTTTTCAACCCATTTTCTCTCTCCAAGCTCATCCTCTTGACCTTTGCACTCGTTAATTGACAATGATGTTTTGAAATAGTTTCCCTCTATCAGACCTTTCGATAAACGGTGCCAGAAAGTGGACACCTCGGCTATTATGCTCCGTGTAAACGATAAGGCCACGGTAACAATGGGAGTGCTCTTCTCTGGAGATGGTCCAGCATGCCGCACACACGTTTGTTTTCAGATCTTAATGAGGACATTGAATAGATACAATGCCTCGATTTCACTAACACGAACACTAACCCCCCAGAAATGAATGCTTAACCTTAAACTGAACTATAACCTAATTGTAACCCTAAACTCAAAACAACATTTTGAGCCTCAAAACATGCCTTCAAATTCACAAGGACTGGCATTTGGTCCTCATATTTATTGGTGGTCCCCACAAGTATAATGACAGTTCTTGGTCCTCACAAAGATATTTAAACAAGTACAAACACACACACACACACACACACACACACACACACACAGGGAACATGTTTCTTCGAGCCTTTTGCAACTCGGTATATCCATCCATAAATGAGGTAATTAAAAAAATACAATGTAAATTTAAACTTTTATGCAATCACACTGTTAATGAAAGATGGCTAAAGCGAGCACCTGTGTTTAGTTTGTTTCATCTTTACCTTTCTTTTATCTACTTCTTTGCTCGTCTTTGATGCAAAACTTGCATTTACATGACTAAACAAGCACCTGACCTCATTTGTAATGGAGACTAGACCACTCAATATTCAGTGTGTTCCTTTGTTTATTCTTTGACATGATGAGCAAGACAGAGCGCAAATCTTAACAAATCTTTTCATGCAGTGCGTTCCTCTTCCAAATCTGTGAAATGTGTAACAAGGAAAGATCAAACTCCATTGAATCGTCTCTAACTGTAAAAATGACTCATGATTTTTATGAGTGTCAGAAAGAAAAATAATTTTGAAGCCCATTGCTGGTACATTCTTCAATAGTGAGCAACATGTCAACATGGTTTTTCTCAATAAGGCAAAGGAGCAGATGAGAAGCCATCCACAAAAACTGACCAAGTAACCCATTCCTGATCTCGGTGTGTCAAATACTATGGGTTTTTTTCAAAGCTGCTGGGGTTTTGCAAATGTAGAAACGGTGTCCTGGGAATACAGTACACTGGGTTACTAACTGGTCTCATAGCTAACCAGATTTAGCTGCTGAAGTGTGAGAGTTTTACTTCCTTCTTTTTACTTCCTGATTGACAAAAGGCTCTCTTTCAATCATCTTGTACTGAACTTTTAGGGAGTGGAAATGCTAAAGGAAAGGGATGTACTTCATTTATAACACAAGAAAAAAGTGCTTGAAAAGTGAGTACAACAAGAGTTCAACAAACAGTTTTTGTTGCATTAACCGTACCAAGGATTTTGTGGTACTTTAAACCTTGCCAATTATTTGTGATGCCTAAACATAATGACTGAATAAGAGTAAAGATAAAAAGCAAGTGAAAACTAATAAGAGTGTGAAAACATAGCCTCTAATTGGGCATGAACACTGGGCTCTAGGCTGAAAGCTTAAACAACGTCAAAGATTAACTGGAAGATGGCAAAAGCCATGGTTCAAAGCAGCCCAGTTCATGCATGAGAGATAATGCTCAGCAAGTGCAAAAGTAAAGTAAAGCTGACCAGTTTGCATGACAACATGGGATTACAAAATGAAACCGGAATCAACGAGCACCAAAGAGGTCATAGATTAAAATTAAGATCCATGATTGACATTAAAGGCTAAGTTTTCCTGTCAGTGTTAAAATTTCTGCCTCTGAAAAGAAACCGTAATCTTGAGGTGTTTGAATATCTGTGCTAAAGCTCATAGAATGGTTAGTAAATGTGATTTAAGCAGTTAAACAATTAAATTCAATCATCTATGACATTCCCAATGTCGTTTCCTTTCTGCAGAGATTTAGGTCTTCACCACATCTCTAATAATTAATGTTCATGTCCAGGATCACTTGTTGATGTGGCCGCTGTGGCTAAGGTGAGAGCACTAACGTTTAGCTCACCTAAATCCGGGACATCGGACCTCTCATTAATATGGATTCCTTTGTCTGCCTCGTGTAATTTAATGATGACAGGTGATATGGCAGCAATGATGTGGACTGACGTCAGGCCCCGCTCATTGTCAGAGTGCTGTGCTGTCTGTGAAAACCTCTGCGGTATTCTCTGCTTAACTGCAGTTTGTCTGCACGTCTGATAGCCGAGAGGAGACGTGATTAAGCTTCCTATGTGGCAGCTGAGATACATGCCATCCATCCTGCAACAGTCCTCCGGGCTCCTGATGAATAGGCAGATTGATAGGCAGATAGAAAACAGACAACAGGCACATCATTGAAAACTTATGCCAGTGCACCGTCAAGGTCAAAGAATTGCTTCACCTTCAGTGTCGTAGAAGGATTACAGATTATAGTTACCATTCCAACCTTGGGCCAGCATTTCAATTTGAGGTTAACATACAAAGTCAAATGAACATGACACAAAACTACTAATGAGAAATAAAATGTATTTGCAGTGATATATAATTCCTGAAATGCACAAGGAAAGAAAGACAAAGTGTTTCAAAGAGATATGGAAATGCAAGATACACAAAGAAGTAACTTTGACTTTAGTGGCTCTTGTTCCGCCGGTACCACCGGGGCCTTTTACCGTTGTCTTGTTGAGGTATAATGCAAGATTACAGTACAGTATAAGATAATAATAATTGCAGAAAGTTGCTTCTTTTCATCTGGATGCAGTGCTCTCTCTAGGAGAAACATTTCATTGCTCATATTTCAGTCTTAGATAAACTTTTCCCCTGCAGATGAACAAATTGAACTTTCTGGGACAAGATAATAACTAGCTCAATTTTAAAAAGCTGTTAATGCTAAAATGCCACCCATCAGTCTATTATCTGCTGCTTATCTGGTCTGGGTCACAGGGGCAGCAGTCTAAGCAGGAATGTCCAGACCTCCCTCACACGAGTCACCATCTCCAGCCCAAAACACCTCACCAAGGAGCTGCCATAGTCAGATTCCAACTCGATCCTTTAAAGCAGCTCTACAAATTACCTACTCCTTGTGATCTCACTCTTTTGGCCACCAACTACAGTTTGTAGCCGTAAGCAAGAGGAATGTTGATCAGCCAGCAAATCAGTAGCTTTGTCTACATCTTCAGTTCTGTACCAAGCTCTAGAAAATTACTGCTTTGGAAAATGGACCAATTTTTATTACTTCCAGCTTCCCAAATGCCATGATTTGCTGCTTATATCAATTTTATGTGAATACCAATAGCGTCTCATCTATATTTATTATGTTTTAGACTGTTGGATGGATTTTTAAAAAGCATTTTGAAGATGAGATCTTTGTCTTCCAGTTAGTTTATAGACTAAATAAATCAATAAAATCAGTAATTGCAATGCTAGGTACTTGTGACCCACGAATTAACTACATTTAGTTAGTATTCACTGAGATCTTTAAATAAAGGAATGACTTTGTAGCTTGCTGTTGTCAGCACAACATTTTTTTAAAGCCCTGTAGGTTGAATTATAAAGAGATCACTCATTGTTTGGCTATTTGGGCCCTTAGATGTTTACTTTACTCTTTTTGTTGTGGTGCTATTGTTGAGCTATGCTGTACCTTTTTTCTTAGGACTGCAGGTAATGACACTGCAAGTTAGCATCATTATTTTCCATCTAATAAGGAGCTATTTCTTTACCCCAAATTACACAACACAGTGGGTAAACATCCCTTTCCCTGAGAAAATAAATATTACACTGTAAGCCTCATTGTGTGCTTCCACTTGCAGTAACCTACCATTTGAAATGTGTGTTAAAAACTATTTTTGTTGTATTAATTGTGAATGGTAGTCTTAACATTTTCTCGCACGTGTTACACATTTTAAACAGGCTGATTTTATAGGCTGATTTGCTTTTAAATTACAAGTTAGGGAAATCAGTGTAGTTATAAAAGAGCAAGAGATCACTACAAAAAGCTATAATGGAAATTTCCTGTCTACCAGAAAATGTCAAGGATGTTTTTTATGCATGCAGTTAAGAGTGAAGATGGAAAATTGCTCATAAAAAGTTGAATGATGCATGTGTAGATGATATCTTTTACCATAGAGAGTAACAGCGTCTGTGTTTACAAACAGGGTTCGTATGCAAAGAGACGCCATTTCAGTCCACTTCCAACCCCCAGCGTCGCTGATTGACATCTTAGAGCTTTTTATTTTTTATGCACTTCTGGCATCTCCCAAAGAAAGACCCAAATTAAGGGTTATTGTTGTTGCCAAGGCAACCTACTGGGTAATTTTCTGTAATTTTCCGGGAGGGATTGCTATTGACGGTGAAGTCCATATCAAGATGCTGTATGCTGCAAGGAAACACCTACAAACACAAAAGTCTATTTTTCGGGGGAGGAGGTGTTCTGCCGCAGTGAGGAATGTCCCATAAACGGTGTATAATTTCTAATATAAATCTTGGCTTTGTCTGAATGCATACGATTATTTGCTTTATTTGAGCCCGCTTAGTCATCACCGCATAGATTAAACCCTGCATACAAAATGTACATTCTCTCCCGCTAAGCTGCCTGAGAAAGATAAGCCTCTAAAGATTGATAGAATTACTTCCAGCATCATCCCCCTGTTTTCTCGCTGTGAAATCTTATGATCAAAACGCTTCACCCCGTGCTGTTTCCACATGAAAATTCGGCATATCTTTCCCAGAGTTTGACACATTGTATAAGCAGAGTGTGTGCTGACTCATGGTGAGTTTTTGCTCATTGTCCTCTTTCCTTTGTGGACCCCCCCCCCCCCCCCCCCCACCCCCCACTGCAGCTCTGCAATGGTGGCTCTGTGACAGATCTGGCCAAGGGCATGCTGAAGAGAGGAGACCGAATGGATGAATCCATTATTGCCTACATCTTGCACGAGTCCCTCATGGTAAGCATTGGAGGGGGGTGACTATGATGTACCCCAGAGTAAACGGGGTGATTTTACAGGCAGGTGCTCATCAGGATAAAAGAAGCTGTTAACCTCTTTGTTTCGCAGGGCCTCCAACACCTGCACATCAACAAGACCATCCACCGTGACGTCAAAGGCAACAACATCCTATTGACGACGCAGGGAGGGATCAAGCTCGTGGACTTTGGTATGTGCCTCTTTTTGCCTTTTTAAAATTTTTTGGCATCCCTGTCCTCTAATCAGCAAAGAACATGTTATAGCTCTATTTAACGAAATCAATTACCTTCAGCTGTCTTACAAATAAACTGTGACAACAATTAGTTTCCCTGAGAGGCTGGACTACATTTACACAATCCAACAACGTGGTGGATGGTTATACTTTTCCACTGTGCCACAAACAGCTGCAAACATTGCTGCTGCTCCCACTGCAATTTCTTAACCAAATGAGGCTCGCTGTAGTTCCTGGGCTCAAGGATCGGGATAGGCAAATTGATTCTGATGGTTTTCCGGAGATGACTCACCCTCCCCCAAAAACCCCCAGCTGCCTGTTTTCATTACAAATAAAATCCCCCTCTCCATTTGTGCGTAGGTTTGCATTTACTCCTGCTAATTGTGGGCTTCTCTTAAAAGCCCTCTCCTAACAATGAAGCACAAAGTGCACTGCTTTTACACAAGAAGAACTAGAGGGTGGGGAGGTATTAATGGAATCACTTGATACTTGAATGGGAAGTAGCTAATACTGAGCCAGAGCAGCTTCTTCCTCCTCGCGCTGCTGTCATGGAGATTCTCAGCACCTGTTTGTTTGTTTGATGTTTACTGATGAAGTAGATCGAGATGTCCAAACTCTGCACCCGGAAGCATCACATAAGTATTCATATAATTAAACAGAAATGTGATAATGCTTCTGGTGATAAGAGATGAATCCTAGGATCTGGTATTCTTGGATTTTTTTAACAGCTGTGTGCTGTGTGTTTTATTTGTGCATACAGAACATATTTGCTTTAAAAACTAAAAACAGTTACAAATACAACATATTCTGAACGGAATGGCAGAAAAACATCCCTCGTAATCGGTCAAAACTATGGCATCAGTACTAGTGGCTCTTATTATTGCATCTGAAAACTGCTTTATTTAGCTAAAAAAACAAACATTAAATACCTCTTTCTACATAATTTATTAATTGTGTTTAGTGTGATTCATTTAAAAGTATTTATGCTGAAAGAAGAACCAAACAATCCTCCATGAGTTTGTAATTTCTCAAATTATTCTGTATGATCTGGTGGTTTGGCCGAGACCACACATGTTGCTTTCTTAGTTTTTGCTGCTGTACACTGAAAATCAGCTGTCACATCTTCAACACTGTGAAATGCTGGAGTATTCATAGACTAGAAAAAGTAACCTGTTATTGGTTTCAGTTTTAAAGTGAAACAAAATGTTTCAGTCTTGTGCAAAAGTCTTGAGTCACCCCTCATGTCTTTATATTTTGCTTCCAAGGAGTAAGGCCTTCTTCTAATTCTGTACTTGACAAATAGTTCTCCCATCTCCCTCTGAAGGTCTTTCAAAGATTTTCTTTGACCATTTTCAGAGGATTTTTTTTGTTTTTGTTTTGTGTGTTAAGCCACTTAAGCCCGACCTATGAACCATTCAAGCATAAAAAAGCACCTAACTCAAGCGATGAACCAGTGTTGTGTCTACACATGAAAGACAACTTAGCAAAGAATCAGTTCTAGATGGTATCTGTCTATGCAACTTTTGCCTCACTCTGATTTAAATTAAAATGCTATAAACACTCACAGACGATATCACACAAATTGTCTGAAGCTATTAATCAGGTTATTGCAATCCTGGCATCTCCAACAGCATCCAGCCATTATTTCTGCGATATATCATCTCTTGCTTATTTACAATAAGAACATCTTATCAAGTGTTTGATGTTTCTCTGGCTCAACCTGTAATGAATGTCCAAGATAGGAAGGATATCGTATCTCTGAAAATAATTTATTACATACAAACATTGTTGGTTAGACCAGAGAGCCAGTTTCAATTCACCGTGTTTAGTGCTAAGCTCATGTAACTCTCACAGGAAGTAATTATGTTTAATGTTGGGACACGTTATCATCAGTAAATTGTTGCTGCATTCACTTTAAGGTATAAGAAAGCAGTGGCACCGCTGATCAGCTTATCTTCTATGAATAAATATTTGCCGCTGTGCATGACTGTTATCTGTTCGCACCATATTTGTGGTTGCTGGTTAGAAGTAATGCATGTGGATCAGTTTAGGGAAGATGTTAGAAGAAGCTGTATTATAAGAGGAAATAAAGTTTATATTGAAGTGTGGGTTTAAAGGAAGAAGAGCCACAGATTTTCCTGACAGAAATCTCTCGACATCTACTGGATGGTTCCCACTGGTTGAGGTCTTATCTATTTTAATTCCCTAGCAGATCAAATCGGTCATTTGTCCTGTAACTTTCAATTCAATTCAGTTTTATTTTTGTGCACCTCAAGCTGCTTCATATTGTAAGGTAAAGATCCTACAATAATACAGAGAAAACGGCAACAATCAGACGATCCTGTTTGAGCAAGCACTTGGTGACAGTGGCAAGCAAAAACTCCCTTTTAACATATGTATTCAAAACCACAAAACTAAAAAATGAAAAGCTTAGTTGGAAGTCAGAGTCACTGTAAATAGCAGGGTTTACCCAATAATTAAACTTTGCCCCCCTTGCACCATAAATAATAATTCATTTTTATAGTTTTTAAGTTTTTATATTTTTGCCAGATTAAAAAAACTGTCTGCTTTCAAGTTTTCTCTTATTATTCTATGAAGTGTTCACATCATAGGCAGCACATTCAAGTAAAACAAGCTGTATGCATTACAGGAATTGTTAGGTTTGGGTGCTGCCAGCACAGAGATTCATAGGATTTGTATGGAAAATAAATAAGACCACAAAAACAAATGTTGTTAATTTTAGTCCACTAGATTAGTCTAAATTAAAAGGTCCATTTACTTTTAAAGTTGTAACTAGGGACACCACTGTATTCCTAATTTTGTCTATCAATTTTAAAGACAGCTGTCAGTCTCCTGGTCCTCTAATCTACATGCTGAAGTGTGTGTGTGGTAGTAAGGAAGGGCTTAAAGTCCCAGAATCAAGAGCCACATGAATGTGTGTGTGAACGGTGAATGTGGTTTGTGGTGAAAAGTCTTTGTTTACTGGTTCACACATCTGCTTTTACAGCAAAAACCCTTATCTACCATAATATCATGACACCACGCAGGCCTACATACTATTCAAGCAGCAGCATGTCCTCCACTACAAGCTCTCCTGTAAATCACACTTCTTGCTTTGTCGCTGCTTGATCTTCACTCTGGGTTAGGCTTTTCATTGCTAACCTTTGTTGACTTGACACGTTCTTGGTAACACGTTGCGTGTGCTGTGGTTAGTTTCTTCTGGCCTCATCACAGTTTTGCACTTTATACATATATATACTCCATACATACTCCAGTACAGCCTGTAATCTACTGATTTGTGCTTTTGAACAGGATGTTTTCATTTGTCTGGTCCAATATGATGCCATATGTATTGATTCATGCCCATGTACTCAAAAAGAATATTTTTCACTTTTGAAAAGGAAAAGAATGTGTATATTTCGAGAGTGGAGGGGTTGCTGGTGGAGTGACTCATTTTGCTGAACACACTAGAGGTTTAAGTTAACATCATAAACATCACACATTCTTTGTATTATTTTTTTAATATTTTATTACTTTCATAGCGTTGAGCATTAAACACTATGTGGTCAAGATGAGAAAAATCTTTGTGGCTTGGGTTAAAATACATAAAAAATACTCTGGTTTCTTGATTTCAATCGTACGTGCTGCAAACACAAAACGGACTTCCTGTGAAAATAGTCAGGAATTCATGCTGACTGTCATGAAAAAGCGCAACAGTTTCTGTTCATGGCCATGCAGAAATAATTGCTTTTGGAATTATTTCCTGTTTTGCATGCTCATGCCATTTCAAGTAACGTAGAGTATTGGAGCAGGTGCATCGCCATCTTTGTCTCCCATTCTTACCAACATGAACTGAGGTCAGGCAGTTTTTGCAAAAAGACCTTAAAAAAGCATTTTCATTTATTTCTTCTGTTCTTCGGATAATTAAAAACAGGATTATTTGATTAGTTTCCATTTCAATTACAACAAGCTGCAAGGTCACTGTGAAATGTTTTAGTGCAATGACAACAGGCTGGATTCGAAGAGTATGCAGGCACCTGGGTTGAATCTCATTTATAAAAGTAGCTCCAACTTCTTTTGTGACGTCCCGCTTGCCAGCTTGTACGCTGCTGACAGCTGAGATTTGAATGAGGTCTGTGACGTCACGAAGGAGGAGAAACAAACTCGCAGAGTGACGAAAATGGCGGGGTTGGGGGGGGGTCCGACTCTAGCTTCCACGGGTACTGCGTCACGCTGGGATTAATGGTTTTTTGTGTGGAGGGGCACATGCTACACTGAGCAGCTGAAGAGATAAAGCCCCCGCAGTGACTCATCACCGGCGGAGAAACAGAACAGCAAAAAAAAGACGGACCCAAAAAAGAGCAGCAGAAGAATGAGGAGAGCTGCTCGTTCATCGGTCTCTCATGAATATTCTAATTGACGGCATTATCTCTGTGATGATTATTAAGTGTGTGGCCCACCAGGCTGCACTCCGGGCTAATGTAGTGGAAACAGAGGGGTTGAGAGAGCTTTAATAGGGGGCTCTTTGTGTACCTGTACTTTCACGCGCTGATATTCCTCACACGCCTTATATATCATAACAAACACATACAAGTTTGTGTATAAGGATGAATCCCTGTAAAACTCTGAGTTTGTCCTCACTAATGTGATGTGATGTTAGTGTGTTTGTGGTTTTACGACACGATGTGACTGTCCCTGTGTGTATGTTCGCCTTATGCCTACACCTCCCCGCCCTGCACATGATTATAATCCCTTTTGATGTTTGCCACAGAACCATTTTCCTTTACACTGCTCATCCCGGCATTTCTCTCCACCCCTGGATTTAACCCCCAAGCTCCAACAGTGACAGCATTTAAATGGATGCGCAGAATCATCACCATGTCTAAATTTGCTGACATGGTTGGAAATACATTCATGTGGTGTAAATGGCTTTGTTCTGTTACTTAGAGATTGTGCCTGTCTGCACACTTTTGATGTTTTAAACAGATTTTTATGCAGTTCACCATCTGGATGTTTTGTTGGTACATTTCCTCAAATTGCCCTTTCATTTCTTAAAAGCTTTTATGTTGCACGTCTGGCTGCTAAAACACATTTTGCAGAATCTGTGCGCCTCATATTCTTCATGTAAAACTATGAAGTAGAAGACAGAGACGCGGTTCTGCAGCAGCATGTCGTGCATCACTACATCACCTTTTGTTTGTGGGTTGCCGCTTTTGTCTCGAGGCTTTGCTTTTGTCCCGGTCGCTGCTCTTGATCTGGCCGGCTGCTTCAGCAGAGCCCGCCCTGGGATACATCACAGTGTAGCGTAACACTGATTTGTCTGGACTGGACCGAAGTCACGATTGTGGGTCAGCATGTTCCTTGTCAGGCACATTAACACAGCACACACACACGTAATGACACACGTGTCCTCTTTTTCTCTCTGCAGTCCCATTTCTGCTGAACGTATCTGCCTCTGACTTGACTGCTGTAATGTGACTCGGGCCTCTCTAGCATCAGACAATAAATCACTCAGATGCGTCTTGTTCTGGGAGGAGGTGACACGTCTCCGGCCACCAGATCGTGCTCACAGTTGAATTGTATTCAAATGTTGTTCTTGAAATGCCAAAATCGCTTGCAGTCAAATAAGAATTTGTAATTCATGGCAGTCTATCATTTGGATAAAGAAAAAAAGCACTGCAGATGTTTATGCGTGTGTATTGTTTATTTCCTTCGTCACTATAGCGACAGCTCTATCAGTGCACGCTTCAAGAGCCGTTGGGCTCTCTATCATTTGAGCCATGTCCTGCTGTTTACTGTGCACTGTTTCCCTTTTCACAGAGCATCACTTTTACCTGCCAGTGTGATCTTTGTAGAAATAAAAACATGTTATTGAGATATTTTGAATTGTCTCCACTGAGTCTTGTTTTCTACCCTGCAGGCGTTTCAGCCCAGCTGACAAATACCCGTCTGAGGAGGAACACCTCAGTGGGAACCCCCTTCTGGATGGCTCCCGAGGTACGGTAAAAGTGGCCTATAAATGCTCCCGCAGCCTCGTCTCTTTCTGCTACATTAGCCTGGAGCAGATCCCAGTGGACCACAGTTAATAATCATCAAAGAGATAACACTGTCAAATACAATGTGCATGGAAAAAGTGAAATGGGCAGCCTCCATCGTTCATCTCTTGTATAATCATGGCTGAGTGCACTGACAGTATGTATAGCTTGTGTAGAGAAGTGGCTGCAACAAAAATTGAGCGTTTTATACCAGTCGTATGTGTTTGAACCTTATTCTTTTTATAGCAGGTTAATGTGACTTTGTGCTGTGAGCTGGGCTCTCAGCTCGGGGTTCTTAACGACTCTCTGACACTGACTGAAAGGCTGTTTCTATATGATAGTGTTTTTCTTGCTTCAGTAATGCATTAGGGTTTTTGCAGTTTTTGTATGCTGTTATCTGTGGCCACTACTGTCAATGTTTATTGACAGCGTTGGAAGCTGTGCTTCCTTTATATTGCAAGTTAGAAGTTCAGTGGTGGTAGGTGAGAGTTTGCACATCAAAGTCTGTTTACAGGTCTTGAGGATGTGCTACTGCGTATTTGAAAAAAACACCTTCTGTGCCTCCAGAGGGATCAGTGTGAAGTCCATTAAACCGCCTCAAGTGTTGTCACTTGCATGGAATAAAAAAATAATGTTTTTCAATAATGTAAAAAGTCAAAATTCAGAATAAATAATCTAATTTTTTCTTTTAAGTTGACTGAGAAAATATTGTAATTCTTTTTAGATAATTCATAACTTAATGAAATTTTTAAAAGCGAAGAAGAGGTGCTCATTACCATGTTATGAATGTTGATGCTGCACAGTTTATTCAACAGAGGCCACTTTGGAACTTCCCTGATGGCACCATGGTTGGAGCACCAGAAAAGCAACAACCTGCTGATCTGAGTAATAAATAATAAATAACTAGAGATACTACTAACACGCAGTCAGAAAATCATGTGTCTAAAATAACAGTAGGAATCAGCTGACATACTGGAATATTATTGGTCCTGAAATTCCTATACTTGTCAGGCTCTAAACATCCCTTAATATCAAGGAGAGCAGGTGAACACACATGTTCCAGCATATTTGGTCTTGTATCCTGTATATTTTGACTTTCATACTCCCCCTCCGAATTGGCTCTCCAGATAAGGGAACACAGTGTGTCTCTGCATTATTAACAAGCAGCCAGGCTGTCCATAAGTCTTTTATAGATGCAAAACACCCCATCATACTTCCAAAGGCTTCAGTGAGAATGACATTCCTGTCGAGACTTCACCATACGGGGAATCGGCTCCTGAAACAATCCACTGCTGTCATGAAATTCAAGCTTAGTTCCTTTAATGGATCAGTACGATTTAACACATTTCATAATGTGCAAAACTGTCTCCATTTTCAGTTTGTGCTGCAGTCTTTGCTGTTTCACTACTGCTCAGCAAATAGTTGGCAAGTGTTTGCAGACAAGTCAGAACTTAGCATGCAAACCACAGGCAACCACGACAATCTGCTAACGACCAAAGCAATCACAAGGAGGTCTCAGTTTACCAAATATAGCAACCAATTTTACTGAGCAACTGCCAGCAGCCCCCAGTAGGTTTTTAAGGAGTAAGACATTTAAATGGATCTTAGAATGAAACAGGGACAACAAACAAAACACACTGCAGAGCAAAACAGATTGCGTAATGTTGGAAAACAAACTTCAGATGACGTTTGGACTGTGCAGTGAATTGATTCATCATGAAAAAGGCTCGGCAACCCCTAGTGGAGCAACGGCATAGCAGAAAACAGAGATAACCTGAATGTTAGGAGATGCACTTTTAGTCTCTCAGTCAGACACCATTCATTTATTTTTCATTGAACTTGAAGCAAACACTTTTGGAAACCCTCAACAAGTAGAGGAATCTGTTAACCACCCATTTGCACGCTTAACCTCAACACTGATCAAGATTAGATGAGTCATTAGCGGAATTCGTGGGGATGAGATGGGTAAACTTATACTCAGCATACATGATCACCTCAGATCAACTTGCATGTTCACTTCTTAAATCAAAATAGCTTTTACATGAAGTTTGCATGCCGTGCAAATGCAGGGTGCTGCATGACGTGGTGTCGTTAAGGCTCAAGGATTTTAATCTTATTTGTTTAAGACATTTATTCACGAAGGTCTAAGAAAGGGCATTTACCTGAGTGGACTGAGTAGACAAGAAGCACTTGACAGAGCGGAGGTTTCTTCTTTCTAAATATACACTTTGGGGACAATATACAGCGCTGGCTTTATATAAAGTCTACTTCTAAAGAGGATTTGCTTATGTAGGTTTGACTTGGAGGTGAGCTGCATCTTTTCCGCACTGTGTTATACACATGTTGTGTAGATGAGCTTTCTTTTCCAGAATAATTGTGTTTGGTTGTCGCTGTCGAGTTGTGATTTTGGCCGCATTATGTGTCTATATTTGTGTGTTGGTTGGAAATAATTTTGCTGTTTAAAAGTCAGTTTGTCATGTCTTTGCAAATTAGTCTCCTTGAGGACAGATTTAACATTGATTTCTTTTAGTTTTCATTAAGTGTGTTTGCCAGCAACATGACGGAATAATGAAAGTCTTGGGGTTTTGTGGAGTGTGTGTCTTATTGGTTATCTGGTAATGATTTGTCTGGTTTGCATGCATTAGACTCTGCCTGTTCAGAACTAGAAAAACAAATTACTGATTACTGTTAAATGTGTGTATTATATGTGAGTGTGTGGTAATAACAATATGAATCTTGAATGATTCATACTGCTGATTGAGTGCCATACTGCCCGCAGGACAGTGATGATGGACTCTGTGTGTGTGTGTGTGTGTGTGTGTGCGTGCGTGCGTGCGTGCGTGCGTGCGTGCGTGCGTGCGCGTGGGTGTGTTCTGCTCACAGCCAATGATAATGACGAAGTTGTTTTGGCTGAGCTGCTGCAGTTTGTTTAGTTCCTTTGTTGTTAGTGCACAACTTTTTAATGACATTTTATATTCTTTCACATTTGTTTGTGTAGAAGCACAAGAAGAAATAAAAAAAAACTTAAATACTGACTTTCAAAGAAGGAAGCAGACCCTGATTTAATTGCTTTACTCGTGATATCTGTAATCAGACATTAGACCACCTGTTATATGTTCTTTATTTCATCATCCCTGCAGGTAATAGCATGTGAGCAGCAGTTGGACTCCACCTACGACGCCCGTTGTGATGTCTGGTCCCTGGGCATCACAGCTATAGAGCTAGGAGATGGAGACCCACCGCTCTCTGACCTTCACCCAATGAGAGCCCTTTTTAAAATACCCAGGTAAACCTGCCATAATTGCATCATATTCTGCTGTGCTGAATGAATTTAAATGATTTGGTTCTTATGACAAATCTAAGCTGAAGGTTGCAAATAAACCAAAAACATGTTGTGCTCTCTTCAAAAATGAGATTGATTCTCAATAAGACATATTTTATGTTTTATCAAACTGGACTCTGCTTCAAGCCTAATGACAGCTTTCCTGCACATGATTAAGTTCTCATATAAATAATTTACTTAATTTTATTTGTACTGTGTTCGCATTTTGTTTATGTAATGTGCTTTTACATTTTTGATATCTTGAAAGGTGCTATTACAGATTAAAGCTATTATTATGCTGTTTTGCCATCCCTGGATTTGATAGAGCTGGTTACTGACTTTGTCAGAGTGATAAAATAATGACTACCCTTTTAATTTGACCCTGTTGTGCATCTTTTCTTTTCTTTTCTTGTTTTGTCCTCTGAAACACTTTTCATGACTTTTTAATTACAGTTTATGGGCTGAGAAAACACAGCTCATTGAAAATGCGAATACAGGCATGAACAGTATTAAGCTTTCAGTCTATATCAGTAAATACATAGATAGTACTCAATATGAGTTTATGGATATTATATTCTGTAGGTTTTAGAACCTAAAATAGTCATAAAAACTAAAGTAACTAAACGAAAACCGTCAAATACACTCTGAAAGAAAATAAAGATAAAATTTAATCAGAAACTACAAGATTATAACCACTCTGCTTCCATTTTTAAAGCTGGAACCATGCATGCAAATAGCCTTTGCCTTAAGATACAGCTCACCCCAGGCAGAAGTAGAATAAGATGATATTTTCTTCACTACCCTGATACGGACCATCTCACAAGACTGGGCATGTTTTCATTATCTGACTCCTCGGCTTGTAAAGATAGCATAATGTATAGCGCTTGCACTGCAATAAAGAAAAGTCCTCTCCTACTTCCAACATAGTGATTTGTGCCTCTATACAGACTGTCACCACACTAAGTACAGTCTTTTTAGTTCAAATGGCTTTTTTCTGCTTGCAGGGCTATATCCATTACATACTCCCTCCCTGGCACTCATCCCAATGATCCTGCTGGGAGGAGGCTGCGGGCACAGCCCCTCTTTCTCTTTGTTTCTACTGTGAGCTGAAGCTGATTTTCTAATTGTTTATCTTCACCTGATTTCAGTGTGAGAGCATTTAACCATCACAGCACAGCTCTTTGTCCATCACTGCCCTGAAACACGCACACGCCTACACACACAGACTGCTGCTGTGTCACGGCTGTCCTGTGTGTTTGCTCTGGGGGTCGTGCTCCAACGGAGCCATCACACAGCTTTCTCACAATCTATGTGACTGCTGCAGCCAGAGCTCCGGGCTCCCTCTTCACACTCCTCACTTCCCTCCGCTCACTACTCTGGCTTCATTTGTCAAGCAGTCTTGGAAAAAGCCACGCTGAGGGCATTAGTTCATCCACTCTCTCTTATTTAGTACACATTTGCCCTACCCCCCAAACAGCAGACCACCGAAGCCATTCCTCATTTTTATTATGATTGTTATAATCCTGATTTTTCTATCAATAACTAGTATGGTTATTTTTATTAGTACAGTTTTACCTACTAATTGAGGCACACAAGAGCTTGACACAATGCATGCAAACATATAATACTATAATGTATTTTATATGCAGTGATGCCATACAAGCCCATGCCGTTTCTCTATTGACGTTTCTTGAGAATTGTCTGCCATATTGGATGTGATGCAACCAACAGTTGTGAAGGAAATTGCATAAAACCTGCTGGTTGGCAAGTTGTTTCTTGAAGATTGCTGGCTGTTGCTGAGTGAAATGGATTGCAAAGCTGGCACTGCATCAAAAACCTCCTTGTGTTTACTACGGTTCCTGCAGCTCCCTGTGGTTTGTATGGAAGGCGCTTACTTGTCTAAAAACTCTCGCAAACCAAACACAAACCAGAAATGGAGAATGTTCGCTCAGCTCTGCAGCCAACACACTTAAGAAGACGCAAATTTTAACTCTAGATTGCTTTGGTAAACAAAGCAGTTGGTATACATGGTTGACTCAACGGCTGCAAGGTGCAAATCAGCCCATCACCCCTCCACCACCGTGCTTGACAGTTATGCTGTGTTTGTGTTTTGCCAAATGTGGAGCTGTGAAACATCTCCACATTGGTCCTGTCTGTCCAAGAACATTGTTCTAGGAAGGTTGTTCCCATTTAGGAAGGTTGGCAACTGTGTTGAATTGATGCGCAGAAGTACTTGTTTCTTTCCTCCTTGGTATTGTGTTAACACAGACCTGAATCCTCCAGACCTGCAAACTAACAAATCTTCTGCTTTCATAGAGAAGATCAGACTTGCTGATGATCATTTAACTAAGTGCATTTGATAAGCAGCACCTGGCTGATACGTTTCCTATTTATTCCTATGGAAGGCTGTACTTAGCACACACAATGTTTCTGCATTTTGATTTCACTTTTGTGTAAATAGTGTAATATGTCATGTGTTGCTCTTCATATGTGGTTGTATTTATCTAACTTTAAGTCCTCCTACGGACCAGATTACTTTCATTACGTACTGATGGATTACCGTTATTTTCAACATGATTGTTATATTTTGCCAATGTATCATGGATTATGAAAAAACATAGGTCTACACTGAAAGGAGTGTGCAATGGATACATTGTATCATATTTCAACATATGGAGCTGAATCCAAAAAGATAAAGAGTAAACATACAGAGGAACAAGTCCAGTAGTCTTTTATGTTGTTTCCTCATTGCCTTATATTTCAAGGTTCAAGGTTCTTTATTCGTCACCTTGAACCTTGAACCTTGAATTTAAATAAGAAGAGAAAATGAGGACTGCAGAGAAGGACTAAGACAACAGTATATGTATGGAAGCCAAATCTGTGCTCAAAGCTTCGGTCTCTGGAGCGGATAAAAGATTTAAAGTGCTATTATAATTGTGCTCAGGTGTTAATAGCTAAGCTTTCATTTTCATTATGTGTAACAGAGAGGATTTAAACTTGCCTCCAATACTTTACTAAGTGAACTTTTGGCAGGCGAAACTGAACAAATTGCTTTAGCGAACTGGGGTACAAACAAGAAATTATATTTAAAACAGTCCAAGTCCTTGCAGCCTTTATAGTGCTTTAAAAAGTAGCTTTATTATTCAGGTAGCCCAATGCAACTACCCCAAGTTATCTCTGCAGGGCTCTCTTTGTCTTTCGGATAAGAAAAACACTTTAATGATCACAGTATTAGCTGAACAGCCTGAAAATAAAGGCCTGATGCATTTCCTGTCTATATTGGTTGTGTTGTGTGATAAAAAAGAGACGAATGTCCTCTCATTAGACCAATTATTTGCTGTCAGAGCCAACGTGCGAAAGGCCTCCATGCATTAACAGGCAGCAGTGACTTCGCTGCCGAGTACCTGGAACCCTCTCGTAAAGAGGTACTTAAAGCCGAACAGGGAATCCAATTAGCCGAGGTGTTTTTCTGCTGTGAGGCCTTGTTAAGTTTAACCCCACAACAATGTGTGTATGTTTTCAGGGTAAAGTATTTAAGAAGTTCTGGTTTGAGTCTATACACAAGTTTCCAGCTGCACTGCTCTGATGGCTGAAAGCTACCACTTTTTGCCACCAGAGAAACACCCCTGGATGCCCTCAGTGACGAATCGTCCCAGCCTTCTGTTCTCCACCCTGCCCGCTTAAATCCTATTTCATCTTATCTTTCCATTTATCTTTTCCATTTCTTCCCGTAACAGAAACCCGCCGCCTACTCTCCACCAGCCGGAGCTCTGGTCAGATGAGTTTAATGACTTCATCTGCAAGTGAGTGTGGCTTCTAGTGTTTATCCTTCCTGTGTGAATAATAAATATTTACACAGATAACCCGCTGCTTTGAATATGAATCTGAGAAATGCACTGCACTCCTCTTTCTGCCTCATGCTCGTTCTCCCACCTCACAGATGTCTGATTAAGGACTTTGAGCTGAGACCGAATGTGCAAGACCTGCTCCAGCATGTGTTCATCAAACAGACTGTCGGCAGAGAGAAAATCCTGCAAAAACAATTGATTGAGCTCATTGATCTCAACCAGCAAATTGGAGTGATTGAAAAAACAAGGTATTGTGTCCTTATGGCTTTTGTCTCTATGTTTTTGTCCCGATATCTCGCTGTATGAGCCAAATACTCCCACACCGTAAAGTGTTTGATTGATTTTGATACAAAGCCCATGAAAAACTTAAAATATAACGCCCTTCCTGTCAGCAGTTGTTATATGCTAGGCTGTTGCTTAGCTTTTGCCGACAGTATAATCCAAATTACCCTACTTGCTGGATGTTTTACAAGCCCTGTCATCCTCACACAAAAAACAGGTCAATCCTGCACCGGCTGCACTTGAGCTGTAGGCTCCTTAGCATAAGTTAAAATGTTGCCCTTTAAAGTGAGTTTCTCCCTGTACAGTGATAACATGTCGATCCCGTTTCTGTCATTTAAGCCATCATGGAAAGACAGACAGAAGCTCAGACAGTAATGACAGGTAACTATAGAGGATGCTTTTGTGACGCAGTAGGAGCTTTTATAATTCAGTCAAAGCTCTTGTTATAGTTGTGATTGCACACGTATTTGCCATCAACTGCCACCCTGCCCTTCTTACATCGTTGTCTGTTTTAATGTTCAAATCATGTTATTGTCACTGTTTGTTCTGTTTTATGAGTTTTCATTTATAATACTGTAATGTCATTTGATGCTGTCAGTGGTTATGATATTTACTGTAAATCAATTACAGGAGCTTAAAAGCTCACTTGTGTTCAGCATTACCTATCAGATAAATGATGCTTCAGTAGAGACACAGTGAAATAGGATTCCTGGAACTTGACCCTGGAACGTTTTCAGGGATTGAGCCTCTGACCTTCCGATTTATAGATGACCTGCTTTACCACCTGACCAGCTTAACCTGTAGAAAGGCCATATCCCATAAATGAGGTGTACTTCATACCATGAAAAAATGTTAGAGCTTGAAAATAGAGGACAACTAATTCATGCACATGAAGTAACAACCAACTTTTCTTAAAAGAGTTGGTGTCTGACAGTAACATCATGATGTGTTCTGCCTCACTTTCCCCAAAATAATTATTTTCATATTGATATTTTTGTTTACAGGCAGCATCCACAGCCTTCAGCTACACTCTTAAAACTGTATGTTGTTGAAATCATAGTATAGTAACTAATATTTGACATGAACATTTGAGCGACCTAGCTTAGGTAGTTCTATAGCTCTTTGAAAATGGCACAGAAAGCTAAAATGTGACAGTTTTCCTATTAAAAGTGGATCATCTTGGAATTATTTAAGGATATCTGGTATGGTCAGGCTGGAAGCATGTGGTCAGCTGACATGGAATGAATGTTATGCATACAAACCCCCAAATTACAAAATTACTTGAACCCAATCAACAACACGTAAGTATAAGGAAACATAAGAGTCATGTTGTCTTTCTAAAAGTTAAATAACAATAAAGCTAAAAGCTTGTTCAGTAAATTATGTTCATCACTAAATTTGCTGGTTTCCTGATATCACTTGTCAGTAAATGAACTGACTTGTGGTAATAAGATGATGTTGCAATTCCTACAATGGGTAATTGGAATCTTGTGGGATTATTTTATTCCCTTGTGCAGATTTAATCTCTTGAAAGACACATTTACTTAACTAGAAAAGATTTGTTTACTAAACTTAAGTCACCCACTTCTGAAGTTTATCCTCCCTGTGGGACTATTTTTGTTTTATTTTATCCCTCTCTGTGTCTACTCTTTCCTTGATTAAAATAGAAGATGCTTGAATAGAGACGCGTCCCTGAGGTTAGAGTCATAGTCAGACCAGTGCGTCCCAGTAAAAGCTCCTCTGCAAAGTAGCGGGGCTTGCAGTTCTAGAAGAATCTGCAAAATTTAACATTCATTTTTTCAGAGCATGCTCACTAAGAGATGTCATTGTTGTGTTCCAGGCATGAGCGTATTCATACCACAAAAGGAAGCCACATGAAGACACAGGACGCAGACGAGGTGGATGACCTCGCCACCCTTGAGGTTCTAGATGAGGTAAAAAAAAAAATGAATTAGGCTTTTTCACACAATTTCTTTTTTCCCCTTCCTGGCTGCACAACATCAGATAACAAGTTAGAGTTAGGATGAAGTCACTGAATGCAGCAAACATTTTCTGGTGAAAAAGAAAAAAACCCAGAGAATTGATGGGAGTTAGAGCTGAAAATCTCTGCCTGTTTTATTTTTCTCCTTGAAAGCATAGGTAGTTTCTATTGAGATACATTTATGAATTTACAGCAGAGTGCTCTGCTCTCTCTCTCTCTTTGCTGATAGAGTTAATGTAGCTCACCCAACAGCCTCTTTCTCTCAGTCACTTTCATCTATTTTTTAATTGCACTTTGGTGTTTAAGTGAAAGGATAACTTGTGCTGGTCTTCACAACCCACACCAAAAATAATGATAGATCAAGTACTGTTTTCTTAACTTACACACCCGTATGTACGCACATATAAGTGGTATTAATAAAATATTAACTTTGTAATTACCTGCTAAGCTCAAACTGCTCTGTCCCAATCAAAATTGGAATCCTGGCATCTTTTATTTTTGCCCTTCTAGATGGTAACAAATACAACAGTTAAAATGTTCATGTATGATATGATGGAGAAAAAAATATTTGGTTTATTTGATAGATAGTGATTAATGCGTTTAAGTTACAAAATGAGTTACAAAAGTATTTTACTTATAACAAGTCAGGTAAATTTAAAATATACACTGTAAAAAGCTGCCAACATGTTGTTCTAACATTAACCAAGAAAAGTCACCACATATTATTTCAATTCTGTTCAATTTGGTTTTATTTATATAGCACCAAACCACAACAGCAGTCACCTAAAGGCACTATATTTAGGGTAAAGACCCTACAGTAATAGAGAAAACCCCAACAATTAGATGGGCCCCTGCGAGCAAGCAACAGTGGGAAGGACAAACTCCCTTTTAACAGGAAGAAACCTCTGGCAGAGCCAGGCTCAGGGAGGAGCAACTATCTGCCACAAAAACAAACAAAAACTCCAAAATGAACATGGCTTTGTTTCCTTTTGCAGAGGAACATATTTTTATGATATGGTGAATTCTGTGTTTATTATATTCAATACTAATACTGTCCGAAGTCCTCTTGTTGCATTGGGTGTTGGGGTGGCTGTAGCTCAGGTGGCAGAGCAGGTCAGCCACTAACCAGAAGGTCGGTGGTTTGATCCTAGGCTGCTCCAGTCAGCATGCCAAATATCCTTGGGCAAGATACTAACCCCATGTTGCTCTCCGATGCATCCATCGGAGTGTGAATGTGTGTGAATGGTAGACTACTTAGCACTTAGGTCAGAAAAAAGTGCTTGTGTGAATGGGTGTGATTGGGTGAATGAATTAGTTGTATAAAGCGCTTTGAGTGCTCAGACAGAGTAGAAAAGCGCTATATAAGAACAAGTCCATTTACCATTGGACAAAATAGCCAATATTTGAGTGATTAAACAACTAGTTTAGAAATGATAATCAAAAATGAACACTGATTGAACGTTTACTGCATCTACTGTGATATATTTGTATTTAAGCGCTGTTGAAGGTACACTATGTCACATTATGACATTTAGCATCATTTTTCCTAATTGCCCATTCTGGTCTTTCAAGAACCAAAACAAAACAAAGCAAAAATACACAGCAGCATCTTTGACAGAAAGAACATTTGGAACAATTTATCAAATCTGAGGGATGAACTGACATATTGAATGAGTTGCCAGCGGATATTTCCACCCATCCTTCAAGCTGAAATGGGCTGCTGGTTTGATGGGAACGTTGGCATAAACTAAACTTCTGTGGGTTGTTTTTTTTTGTTTTTTTTATAAATATAGTTCTGACTGTCATTTAGCAAGCATCTCATACTGATATTTATTGTCTTTGTTTATTTTTTTCCAGAACACTGTCGCAGATCAGCTTCAGAATCGCTATGGAAATGATCAAATTTACACAAATGTGGGCGACACCCTCATTGCAGTCAATCCTTTCCATACAATGGAGATATACACGCCTGAGGTCTGTGGAGATAAATAGACCTTTGTTTTATTTGGATCTGTGTTCTTTCCGTGTACATGCATCTCTACATTTGGTCAATAATGCAGTGAATGTAGCCTGGCATAGCTCATTAGAGCCTCTGCAGTTCTTCAGTCTGCTGCATCCCATTTGGCTTCAAACAGTGCACACACATTTTCACAGATACTACCGCTGTTTTTCTGCCTCGTCCATAACTCAGTGGCTCTATTTTCCTCTCAATTATCATGTTTTTGCCTCAAGTTTGTTGCTAATTGAGAGATTATTACAAATCCGCTTTGTAAAATCATTAATTTAGTTTTCTAAAAATATCTATTTTGTTGTATTCATTACACTCTTGAGCACGTCTTTAACAAGCTTTTATCTTTTTCTCCCTCTCTTCATAGCACACTAAGATGTACATAGGAGCTAAGCGTACAGCTAACCCACCACACATCTTCGCTGTGGCTGATACTGCCTACCAATCTATGGTTTCATACAATGCTGATCAGGTAATAAGCTCTTCAGTTATTACAAACTGTTTGAGTTTACTTGTTTAAGTGCTGTTCCACACGATGCCAGAGCAGCAGTTTGACAACACAGACCCTAAAAAAAACAGAAACCAGATACCAGAAAGTACCAAAAGCAGGTTCTGTTTTTTTAATTTTTTTCATTTATTCGTTTTTTGCAGGGTTGGGGGGATTTTGTGCGTGATTTTGTGTGATGCTAATAATGCTAAATCTAGTTTGCTAGGATGGTTAGCATGGTGTGTCTATTATTCGATATTGGAGAATTGGCAAGTGAATTAAGGCCTTTTGATTGGATCGTCTTTGGGGAAATTCAAGTACATCCTTTCTAAGAAAGAAAGTTTGCACAAGACTCTGAACAGTACTGTGAAAAATTAAGTACACCCCACGATTCAATAGCTTGCAGAGCCAGTAGCTGTGGTCGAGCTTTAGCCCACTCTTCTTTACAGTGTTGTTTCAGTTCATTGAGGTTTGTGGGCATTCATTTATACACAGTTCGCTTAATATCCTGCTACAGCTTTGCAATCTGGTTCAGGTCTGGGCTTTGACTGGGAAATTTCAAAAACTGATTATTTTCTTTTTCAGGCGTTCTGTAGATTTGCTAGTGTGCTTGGGATCATTGTCTTGCAATATGATTTTATTGTTAATAAAGCTAATAATATAATATGCCTGTCCTATATGGACTCTGTATTTGAATTTTCTTTGTAAAAGAAAGCCAGTATGTTGATTCTCTCTCCACTGTCTGCATTCAGTGACATATTTTAGTGACAATGGTAGTTAAGCTGTTAATAACATTATTAATATTATTCGCGTTTAAGCCTCAAAGCCTTTTTTGTTGACACCACAGGAGTCAGAGTGCATATATAATTAAATGTGACTCAAGTGACTTCTTGTGTGCAGTGTATTGTGATCAGTGGGGAAAGTGGAGCAGGGAAAACAGAGAGTGCTCATCTGCTGGTGCAGCAGCTAACGGTTCTCGGGAAGGTGAGTCATGAAATCCAACCAGCACAACGCTTGATCGTTTGGTAGATATTCTGTTAACGCAGTTTGAAGATCTTGTAATGAGTTCGTTGGTGCTGCAGTTAGTGCCAGTCATGATATGAAGGCTAACTAAAAAGGAAATGTCATTTCTCTTGACCTTTTTTGTATTTATATGAGCAGATTATAGGAAGTGGTAGTGCTACTTGTCATAGTGTAACACTTACTTTTTTTTTTTAATTAGTCCCCCATACTAAAGTGGAATATTTTGTTTAGGCCAATAACAGGACACTCCAGGAGAAGATCCTGCTGGTCAACAGCTTGGTGGAGGCATTTGGAAATGCCTGCACTGTCATCAATGACAACTCCAGCCGCTTCGGCAAGTACCTGGAAATGAAGTTCAACGGTGGTGGAACAGTGGTCGGAGCACAGATATCCGAGTATCTGCTGGAAAAATCCAGAGTTGTCCACCAGGCGATGTAAATATCACTTCCTGTTTCTTGTGTTGGTCCCGGTTTTGACTGTTATTACCTTCATTTGAGAGTGACATTCATAGAAAAATACAAATAATCTCTCTGTTCATTTTCTGAAAGAACATTGCCATGAAGGTTATTATTCTGCCCGCTTTCCACGGATCAGCGGATAATAGATTGTCTCTTTTTCTTGCTCTCTTTCACATCTGCTTTTTCATTTGAAACTGGTGGCATTTGCTTTCACCTGCATTTCACTCGGTCCATCATTTCTTCTTATCGTGTGTCTGGGGAGCAGACCGGGTCAAGTGGAAGGGCTAGCTTATTTCCTGTTGGATCAAAGATTGTGGTCTTGCGTGTGTCTTTAGTGGAACTTCAAAGACACACTCAAGTACTGTATTGGAAAACAGACACATGTCAGAGAGGGCTCGATTAGGCCCTACATTGTATGAATATTTAGTCTGTTAATGGCTGTCGTATTTGGGTTAATAGAACACAGGGTGAACTCTTATGTTTTCATGAATTAATCTTTATTCACATGTTGCATATTTTGTTACCCCTGCAAGATAATTTTCAATTGCTTCATTATGGATATATTTTAATGACACACACACACCTGAAATGATTGTTGATGCTTTCCGATGGGATTTGGTGACAGTATCCTGAATCAAATTTAGTTTGATTATCCTGTTGAAACAAAAATGGCTATTTACTAATGGATTTAGCAAAAGATTAGACAGGTTTTCCTTCACCATATTCATGATTAATATAAATTTAAGCTTAAATTTTATTCATAATAAACAACCAAAGGCATTCAGTGTTCATCATCATTCATCTATGCTTGTAATTTATTTCATAAAGTCTTACAATTTGTGTTACTGGTGGAAATACAACTTGGTTTTGAATTTAAAGAAGGATCGTCAGCCTTCTTTATTCAAACGAATATGGGAAGGCGTAGGATTGTTTGCAGATTATATTAGTTTGTCTGTTTTTCCTCCAAATTCCAAAACTATGACATCACAACAATGGGATTGGTCAGTAGCAATGTTGATCCTGGACACTATTAACATGATGCAGGAGTAACACCAACATGGAGATATCAGATAACTCAGGTTTTTAAAAAGCTGGAAACATGTTAACTAACTATTCCTGTGCATATTTTAGCATTGATCATGTTTATTTTGTTAGAAATTTTCTTAAGAAAACAAAACTGGAGTCATGTTAATCATGTGGCGAAAACATTTACCTAGCATGTCTCCTTTTCAGGAATTTGATTTCCACTATATGTGCGTGTTTCCACAGGGGGGAGAGGAACTTCCACATCTTTTACTACATTTATGCTGGTCTGGCTGACAGGAAGAAGCTAGCCCACTACAAGCTCTCTGACAGCAAAACACCTAAGTAGGTTTGACATTCCTTAGCAATTTTCCCAAAACACTGTTATCTGCGTCCCATGCTGCAAACTCCCAACTTCCAGAGACCCCAGTGGTTCCTTTTTGTTTTGCAGGTATCTGTATCACGAGAACATTAAACTTGGGCCTGACATAGTGAACAACGCTTCCTACAAGGAGCAGTTTGATGCAGTCGAGCAGTGTTTCAAAGTCATTGGATTCACCCTGGAGGTATAAACTGATGTATTCATTACTGGGCCACAGGTTTAGCAGTATAACCTTGATCCCAGTGTTCACACTGACTTGTTCTCACTCTTCCCCATTAAAGTCACTCTATGTAAAAATAACATGTAAACAATCTTACTAGCTATAGCACCAGTATTGCTGGCATTTCAGAATCAGTGTGATCATGCCGGCTTCTTGTCTTGTATATGGCTTGTGATGGAACATAAAGCTGCAGGCACATGTAGGCAATCAGTTCTTGACATTGTGAAAACCTAATGAGGCTCAAAGTACTGATTGCTCTTGGGATCTCCACATCAATAGTACTTATGTTATAATCACTTGGTAGTGCTATTTTACTGTGTCGTTTTGTCGTCCATGAAATGCACTTCAAGCTGATCCCTTAATATATGTGCTGCAGGTGAATTAGTGTTTTGTTTTTGTTTGTTTGTATTGTTTGTAGATTTAAGATTTTAACAAACTGTGCCCTTTTTTGGTCTGTTTGAACTGCTTTCATAGTTCAAAATAATAATTGAGCCACCTATTTTCGGATTGGCTACTCCTCGCAAACAGAAGGTTTAAACAGCAGGTGGGTGGAGCTTCTGTGCTCAAAGCTAGAGCTTTGAGTCTGAGCTGAGGTGACCATATTAGGGATAGTTGCACACACTGATACATGTTTCCATACAAACTGTATTTGTTCTAATTTTTGCAGGAGCTCGGAAATGTTTACAGCACACTGGCTGCCATCCTCAACTCTGGGGACATTGAGTTTTCTCCAGTTGCCTCAGAGCACCAAACAGACAAGAGCAACATCTGCAACATGTCTGTCTTGGAGAACGGTAAGAAAAGAGAGAGAGAAGCACAGTGCATAATGACAGAAAACCAAATATGACTCTGAATTTCCTCTGCTACACCCCCTTCATCCGCCTCCCTCTTTTGCTAACCATCATTAACTCTGCAGGAGTCCTCCATGTTTAGATAAATACAGGAAATGATTTGGTTAAATCAATTACCCAAGACTGCATTAGTACATAAAAATCATTAAGAAGCATACATTTGTAATGGTTAGATATTATAATGCATGCTTTGCATTATATTTTCTGAATTCAAACACCTGTTCTGAATGGTAATTTAGAAAACAACATAGATGCGGCCTATTAATTGAATGAATATTCTCCTGCTCAGTCAGAATGAGGCTACATATTGCATAAGATGTGCTGCTTTGAGTAAACTCCACACTATAAATGCTAACTTTTATCCCCTTCCTTATCTCATGTCACCTCAGTGGCATCTCTGCTTCGTATCCGCTCAGACGAGCTGCAGGAAGCCCTGACCTCCCACTGTGTTGTGGCCCGCGGAGAGACGATCGTCAGACCCAACACAGTGGAAAAAGCAGTGGAGGTGAGGGACGCCATGGGTAAAGCTCTCTACAGCCGCCTCTTCAACTGGATTGTCAACCGAATCAACGCGCTGCTGCGGCCTGACAGCCAAGGGTAAGATGGGGGGGCAGAGAGTGTAACGGTGTGTTTGGTTGTCACGAATGAGGTCGTCTGACAAAGTTCCTGCTTTTGGATTAAAATAGATACACAACTAGATTCACTGCCAAGTCTTTAAAACTGCAGAATATACTTTAAAATCTACTTGCGTACATATTACATCGAGTATAGTGAGCATCACTATACTCGTGAGCATCACTATACTGGTTTAAGTTGTAAAAGAATTAATGAAGTGTCAAAACACAAAAAAAACCTGTACATTTGAGATCTTAAAACCAACAGTTTAACAGTTTTAAACATAAAAAGACTATTAATTCTTTCTAACGTTTAAATGATGTCTGTCTACTAACATCCTCTCAGCTGAAGTGCTAAAAATTGCACTTCCGCTAATGGCCACTAGAGGCTCATTCTAGAAGCCTCTAGAGTCATACACTCCATGCCCAGTTTTCAAGCAGAAATAAACATTTCTGCAGCCTGCTACAAATTTCTCTTTTGCTATTTCTAGCTAATTTACACCTTTATGACAGATGTATGTTTGTAAATTTAAAAAAAAAAACTCAAATAATAAAATATTTTAAGGCTTTAAGTTTTACTTTTTACATTATTTTGTTCATTTTGAATTATTTTCTCAAAAGTCTGAATGAGTAAGTTTAAATTTTGACAAAAAATAATCTGAAATTTTGACTTGCTGTATGGATGGGGAAAAAAATCAGTGGCAGATAAGCTTCCAACTAAATATCCAAGACCTTTTGCTTTTTACACAAGTAAGAATCATAACTTAAAAATAAGAAAAGTATATGAGTGGTCAGCTAGAGTAGAGAAGTGCAAAATAAGAACCAGTCCACTTACCATTTAAGTGTCAGGCTACCAGAACAACATAGCCATCCCTAGCACCACACGGTTAGCTATTCTATGAATGCATTTAAAGATTTAACATTTTATCCTTGTCTTCTCCAGAGAGGACGACAAGGGCCTTAACATCGGCATCTTGGACATATTTGGTTTTGAAAACTTCAAGAAGAACTCTTTTGAGCAGCTCTGCATCAACATTGCCAACGAGCAGATCCAGTTTTACTTCAACCAGCACATCTTTGCGTGGGAACAGGTAAAGTTCAGCCCACAAACCTCACACCAGCATGCCCCCCAGCCTGTCACTGAATTCAAATAACACTTTCTCAGAACGTGAATCCCTCCTGAACAGCTCTCTGTGTGCAGTTTTCACCTTGGTTCTAACTCATTTCCATCTAAATTGAGATAACATGTCATCGTTTGTCAGTCTGCATTTTAAAAGAGATGGCAAGGGTAAAATATGCTGCTGTCTTTATTCACGGCAGAATGAGGTTCTCTGTTCTCCCCTCGTGCAGTCTCGTGAGAGGGTTTTGCCTTTGGGGGGGGTCAGAGAATGGTTTGCCAATGTTAAATGATTTGGAGTCACCCATTGGGAGGTGTTATAAATCATTCTAAACGAGGGTCAATTAGGAGTTGAAGACACTTAGTGCTGGACTTAAATTCACTCTTGGGTATTGTTGGAACCAGGCCCAGAAATATATTGTCCTATGCAACCATCATATGTATATCCAGAGCATAAGGGAAATGTATGGTGCTGTGAGATTAATAGTTCTACATAAATAAGGCAGAATTAAAGGATTGCTGTATGGTAAGGTTTTATCAGCAGTGCATTTACTCTGCTGCCCTCATGTTTTCATGTATGTTTATGCGTGTGGTTGCATATTGTCCCAATCTATCTGCATCCATGCTGATTTTTTTTTCTGCTTTACTTCATTTTCTTCACAGTGGCACTTCATGCTCGAATAAGCAGATTGATTTGATATTGTTTGTTCCCATTTTGACCTGTTCTCCGTGGAGTAGAAGTCCCTGGTGATGTTGCTGAGTCATAGTAGCAGCTCTGAGTCAGCCTGATGTGATCAGGTTTGCTCACTTTGCCCTGCAGATCAGATTTATCAGAGCCGAGTTAAGAGGAGATAAAAGACAACAAATCAACATCGTTGATTTAATATAGTTATGTCCATAAACAGCTGTTTTGGGGCAATTTATGTAGGTAAATTTCTAGACGCTTTTATTTTAAAAGGTCAAGCCTTTGTGAACGCTAAAGCGTGACATTAAAGAAATAAAACCGAGGATATAAAACTGTACTGCTGTTTAATGGATCTTAAAGTGCATTTGGTATTGTAAGACAAGATTTCACTCATGCAGAAATACGGCTTTATTATTAAGGCAGCAGCATTAATAGCATCTTAGTATCAAGGAGATCAAGGAGTAATGACTATTGACCATGTATAGTAACCCAGTCCTAAAGGCTGTCCTGTGACAGTGAATATGTGTCATTAACCAGAGATCAGAAAAGTTACAGTGTCTTGCTAGGATTAGGAGATTAACCTTGGAATTAGTTTGATATTTAGAGCCAACTGGAGAGATCAGCATTCCATGAAAGGTTATTCACTTGTTCATAATTCATTCTAACATGTTATCATATATTAGGGTTAGCTAAAGGAATCCCAAACACACTTCTACTCCACGGAGAAGTTGATTTGACATCTTATTTGGACCTTTTTATTTGGTAACATGAAAATCGATGGAAAACTTAAGAAACTCAGGCTTTCATCAAGCTGTTGGAAGGTGTTTTGACCCATGAAAGGAGGCCATTAAAGACATTACATCACAAGTGCTTATTTCCACTCCTGTGCAGGATGAGTACCTGAATGAAGAAGTTGATGCTCGGATGATCGAGTACGAGGACAACCGGCCACTCCTGGACCTGTTCTTGCAGAAGCCCATGGGGATGCTGTCACTTCTGGATGAAGAGAGCCGCTTCCCGCAGGCCACTGACCAGACACTCGTAGGTGAGCTGCTCAGATTTCAATAGAGAAATGTTTGTTTTATTTGCTTTATTATTTATGTTATCATGTTTTGAGTTTGGTAACCTCGGTAACCACAACTTCCTGTTAGTGCAGGGGCTGATTACATATGAGGTGTTAATCTAACTTTTCTCCAACTACAGTGGGGCAAAAAAGTATTTAGTCAGCCACCGATTGTGCAAGTTCCCCCACCTAAAATGATGACAGAGGTCAGTAATTTGCACCAGAGGTACACTTCAACTGTGAGAGACAGAATGTGAAAAAAAAATCCATGAATCCACATGGTAGGATTTGTAAAGAATTTATTCGTAAATCAGGGTGGAAAATAAGTATTTGGTCAATAACAAAAATACAACTCAATACTTTGTAACATAACCTTTGTTGGCAATAACAGAGGTCAAACGTTTACTATAGGTCTTTACCAGGTTTGCACACACAGTAGTTGGTATTTTGGCCCATTCCTCCATGCAGATCTTCTCGAGAGCAGTGATGCTTTGGGGCTGTCGCCGAGCAACACGGACTTTCAACTCCCGCCACAGATTTTCTATGGGGTTGAGGTCTGGAGACTGGCTAGGCCACTCCAGGACTTTCAAATGCTTCTTACGGAGCCACTCCTTTGTTGCCCGGGCGGTGTGTTTTGGATCATTGTCATGTTGGAAGACCCAGCCTCGTTTCATCTTCAAAGTTCTCACTGATGGAAGGAGGTTTTGGCTCAAAATCTCACGATACATGGCCCCATTCATTCTGTCCTTAACACAGATCAGTCGTCCTGTCCCCTTGGCAGAAAAACAGCCCCATAGCATGATGTTTCCACCCCCATGCTTCACAGTAGGTATGGTGTTCTTGGGATGCAACTCAGTATTCTTCTTCCTCCAAACACGACGAGTTGAGTTTATACCAAAAAGTTCTACTTTGGTTTCATCTGACCACATGACATTCTCCCAATCCTCTGCTGTATCATCCATGTGCTCTCTGGCAAACTTCAGACGGGCCTGGACATGCACTGGCTTCAGCAGCGGAACACGTCTGGCACTGCGGGATTTGGTTCCCTGCCGTTGTAGTGTGTTACTGATGGTGACCTTTGTTACTTTGGTCCCAGCTCTCTGCAGGTCATTCACCAGGTCCCCCCGTGTGGTTCTGGGATCTTTGCTCACCGTTCTCATGATCATTTTGACCCCACGGGATGAGATCTTGCGTGGAGCCCCAGATCGAGGGAGATTATCAGTGGTCTTGTATGTCTTCCATTTTCTGATGGTTGCTCCCAAAGTTGATTTTTTCACACCAAGCTGCTTGCCTATTGTAGATTCAATCTTCCCAGTCTGGTGCAGGTCTACAATACTTTTCCTGGTGTCCTTCGAAAGCTCTTTGGTCTTGGCCATGGCGGAGTTTGGAGTATGACTGTTTGAGGCTGTGGACAGGTGTCTTTTATACAGATGATGAGTTCAAACAGGTGCCATTCATACAGGTAACGAGTGGGGGACAGAAAAGCTTCTTACAGAAGACGTTACAGGTCTGTGAGAGCCAGAGATTTTCCTTGTTTGAGGTGACCAAATGCTTATTTTCCACCCTAATTTACAAATAAATTATTTACAAATCCTACCATGTGAATTCATGGATTTTTTTTTCACATTCTGTCTCTCACAGTTGAAGTGTACCTCTGGTGCAAATTACTGACCTCTGTCATCATTTTAAGTGGGGGAACTTGCACAATCGGTGGCTGACTAAATACTTTTTTGCCCCACTGTATACACTCTGATATTTTGCTTTGTCCCAGAGCAAGATAACAAGTGTGGTTGAGTTGTGGTGATCATTTAGGTTGTAGCTCCAAAACGATGACCACACAGTGACAGATGTTTAAAGTTGGCTGCTGTGACGGTTTCACAGTCAAATATAGCTTGGAACAAAATTTTGATAATATCAGAAATTTAGGTTGACCCTCTCACAAGCTTGGCTGCTGCTGTGCCCTACATATACTATACTATAGATTTATATGATATTTATATGATATTATAACTTGAATCTGGGGTGTGTAGGGACCTTCGGATGGCCTTGGGTGTTTGGATAATTAACTCATGCAGTCTGATATTTTAGAGAAATTTGAAGGTAATCTCAAGTCAAAAAGCTTCTGGAGGCCAATGAGGGTTGACCTGGGCTTTGGGATTCACCACTATGCTGGAAAGGTAATTTAACATTTAATTCTAATCATAAACTGAAGCTGTTTGGCATTTGCTATTCATATCTTTCTTTATACCTCTCTACCAAACCTTAAGGTGATTTACAATGCCGCGGGCTTCTTGGCCAAGAACAGAGAAACCCTTCCAGCTGACATTATCCTGCTGCTGCGGTCGTCGGAGAATGAGCTCATTCGCAAGCTTGTCACTCACCCCCTCACCAGAACAGGTGAAGCAGACACAACCGCTCTTTGTGAATGAAGTTAAAATCAAGTTAAGAAAGAAAGGTAGAAGGTGAAAAGCTCCAACTTTTGCTTCAATTACTTGAAAACGGTGCAGAAGTACTTAAAATAAAATGACAGGCCATTCTTAGCCTGTTTAGCTTCCTCCTCTGTTCACGTTCACTGACTTGATCAGCAGTAACTCTCTCAGCATGACAGGAGCCTACTGTTTAGACTTAATGTAACCTCAGTAATTATCCCACCTGATTAAAATAACGTGCACTGCTCTGTTTCTTCAGATGGTTTCTGGATGTGTGACTAAGTCTCTTTTCTCTGTTGAGGGCAGTTTGTTCACTGACTCGCTCTCTAATCCACTATTCATTTCACAGGCAACCTTGCCCACACCAAGGGTAAAGGCATAAACACAATACGGAGCCCACGGACCCCGACACGCACCATCACCCTCGCCAAGGTACTTACAGCACTGTCTGCATTATCACTGTATTATCTCCCACATAAAGAACTTCCTCTGAAAAGTTGTTCAATTTATTTTCTCCATATTACTCTCACTACTCCAGTCGAGACCTGCTGCTGAATTACAGTTCAGATACTTGTGTCTACTGTGTTTTTCATTCATTCTCGCTCTGTTTTTACCCAACTGTAAATACTGCTTATTTTATTTATTTTCTCACCTTTCTTTCGTTTTTCTTTTTCCCTTTCGCTGCATTTCTGTTTCAAAAGATGGGAGTGCTAAGTTTATACAGTTCTTTTTCTTTTAGCGAGGTAATAAAGATGTGTGTATAACTATACCCTTTCCTCACTCTAGATATCCTTATAACAACCAATTGGATCCCGATATAGTGGCCTGTAGCTTGGTTTGAGATAGTTACAGTTAAAGTTACTTAGTTCAACAAAGTGAAAAGCGACCTATTATGCATTTCCTTATTTTCTATTTGATATACTTGTCAAAAAAAAAGAAACACAAGTAACATAACTATCATATACAGTATATATATATGTATAATATAAGACTTTTAACCTGCAGAATGGCCTCCTCTGGACGTGCAAGCAACACCTCCGTGCCTCCTGTGTTAACAAAATAGTAATTCCATTAATTAAAACCAGAACTGAAAGCTAATCAACGTGTTTGGGGTTTTTAAAAGATTAAAAATGCACAATAATCAGTTTTAAAACAAAGATATGATGATATTTTATATGTCATCATATACAACTTTGCATAGCTCATGTTTAACATGACAAAAGTTCTAAAGTATCAGTTCAGCATGAGCTCCTAATGAGCCAAAAGCTTGTTATGATGCCAAGGAGAGCAGGTATCCCTAATGTGGTTATCTCAGGCACACAGCTCTGTCTGAACAGAGGCCCCGCCTACCTGCTGTTGAAATAATGTGTTTGTGAGAGGCAGCCAATCAGATGATAGTTGGCTTAAAGGAAGAGGGAAAAGAGCTGAAGCAGAGAGTGATTTGACGGGAATCACTCAAAGCTATTTTAATGGACTCCAAGCATAAAAATATAAAGCTGGAAATGAGCATAAAAGGTCTACTTAAAAGTATTTTCCTGCATTAAGTCTCTGTGCAGATCATTATGTGTATTTGCAGCCTTGCTTTGCAAAATGCTAAATGCACCTAAAAACCCTTACTTCCTTCTGATGTATCTCTTATGCCGTGCTAATACTAGACTTGTTCATACAGGGAGTGCAGAATTATTAGGCAAGTTGTATTTTTGTGGAATAATTTTATTATTGAACAACAACCATGTTCTCAATGAACCCAAAAAAACTCATTAATATCAAAGCTGAATGTTTTTGGAAGTAGTTTTTAGTTTGTTTTTAGTTTTAGCTATTTTAAGGGGATATCTGTGTGTAGGTGACTATTACTGTGCATAATTATTAAGCAACTTAACAAAAAACAAATATATACCCATTTCAATTATTTATTTTTACCAGTGACACCAATATAACATCTCCACATTCACAAATATACATTTCTGACATTCAAAAACAAAACAAAAACAAATCAGCGACCAATATAGCCACCTTTCTCTGCAAGGACACTCAAAAGCCTGCCATCCATGGATTCTGTCGGTGTTTTGATCTGTTCACCATCAACATTGCGTGCAGCAGCAACCACAGCCTCACAGACACTGTTCAGAGAGGTGTACTGTTTTCCCTCCTTGTAAATCTCACATTTGATGATGGACCACAGGTTCTCAATGGGGTTCAGATCAGGTGAACAAGGAGGCCATGTCATTAGTTTTTCTTCTTTTATACCCTTTCTTGTCAGCCACGCTGTGGAGTACTTGGACGCGTGTGATGGAGCATTGTCCTGCATGGAAATCATGTTTTTCTTGAAGGATGCAGACTTCTTCCTGTACCACTGCTTGAAGAAGGCGTCTTCCAGAAACTGGCAGTAGGACTGGGAGTTGAGCTTGACTCCATCCTCAACCCGAAAAGGCCCCACAAGCTCATCTTTGATGATACCAGCCCAAACCAGTACTCCACCTCCACCTTGCTGGCGTCTGAGTCGGACTGGAGCTCTCTGCCCTTTACCAATCCAGCCACGGGCCCATCCATCTGGCCCATCAAGACTCACTCTCATTTCATCAGTCCATAAAACCTTAGAAAAACCAGTCTTGAGATATTTCTTGGCCCAGTCTTGACGTTTCAGCTTGTGTGTCTTGTTCAGTGGTGGTCGTCTTTCAGCCTTTCTTACCTTGGCCATGTCTCTGAGTATTGCACACCTTGTGCTTTTGGGCACTCCAGTGATGTTGCAGCTCTGAAATATGGCCAAACTGGTGGCAAGTGGCATCTTGGCAGCTGCACGCTTGACTTTTCTCAGTTCATGGGCAGTTATTTTGCACCTTGGTTTTTCCACACGCTTCTTGCAACCCTGTTGACTATTTTGAATGAAACGCTTGATTGTTCGATGATCACGCTTCAGAAGCTTTGCAATTTTGAGACTGCTGCATCCCTCTGCAAGATATCTCACTATTTTTGACTTTTCTGAGCCTGTCAAGTCCTTCTTTTGACCCATTTTGCCAAAGGAAAGGACGTTGCCTAATAATTATGCACACCTGATATAGGGTGTTGATGTCATTAGACCACACCCCTTCTCATTACAGAGATGCACATCACCTAATATGCTTAATTGGTAGTAGGCTTTCGAGCCTATACAGCTTGGAGTAAGACAACATGCATGAAGAGGATGATGTGGACAAAATACTCATTTGCCTAATAATTTTGCACTCCCTGTATATCACTGTGGTGGATTTGTGTTTATAGCACCATGCCTAATTCTGCTACGCAATTTCAGAAAAATGGCTTACATAGTCAATCAAATTTTTTTTAAAATGCTTTTAAAACAGTGTTAAAACTTTAAATTTTGCACTCCAAGCATTCCGTAATCAGCCTGACTCTTTCAGGTGCCAGTATCCAAATAAAACTCCTCCTGGCAACTCAATTGCGTGGCTTTACGTGCCGGTGTGAATTAGTTTAGATTGCAGCCGTACACCATTGCTAAATGTAAGCCTCAAAGCCATTTGCTCACCTAAAACCAATCGACAGCGGCTACATTTACAAGAACTGTTTGATTAGTTCTTGAATTAATTTCCATTCATCTGCATATTTTAGGGAAAAAGCTCATCAAAGGTTTTGCTCTTGAGAAGCCACGATGAGCGATTTAAATGCTAAAAAACAGCATTAGGCTGATGGCGTGCTATAAAGGTGGTCTTCTCCCCGTTGTGTTTGTGTTGAGAATTAGAAGTAGAGCTTGTTAAAATGTTACCAAATATGTGGTAAAGGACAATTAAGTGGTTGTGACCGATTTGGGTGTAACACTGTTGTATATAAGTAGACCATATTCTTGATTTGGCACTACTTGTTTATCCACTTTATGCGTCTCTTTTGCAGCGTTCTCTGGAATTAAAGCCTCCAAAAAAATTCTTGCTTGATGTAAGCAAATGAAAATGGTGATTGGTGGTTTTTCAAAAACACAATCAAATGTTTGGAGTAAAATTTGCACAGGAGAAAAAAGATAAACCACATACATGTTTTATTATTTAGTCGGATATCCATACTGTACAAGCAGAAATTATAGAGAGTAGTATTATATCATATACCCGGTATTATTGGCCTTTTTTTAATATGTTTTATGTTTTTGGGGTTTTTTTTAGCCAGGTGAATCTGGAGACACGCCTTACCACCCTAGAGAAACCACCAACATGAGAACACAGACAGTGGCCTCCTACTTCAGAGTAAGATTTGAACATTTTTTTAAATTATTTTATTTTATTTGCTTGGATCAGTTATTTGGGAGGTTTTTAGAGAGAGCCACAAATTAACAAACAAATACAGTTGTACTCAGTAGTTCACATACACTCATCATGAGCATGATTTCAAAGTAATTTTGAGCTTTTAATCATTTCTTTTAAGTGTTTTGTTTCCAGGGTGGAATGATTGTACAGCAAAGATCCTAAAGATTTATGCATTTATTTTGAATTTTCTACACAGGGTCAGAATTATAAATACAAACATAGAAATGATACATACAACCTCAGATATATAGATACTCTTTTAGGGCCGGGGCTGGATAACCACCATCTACCATTATAGAATTGTACCATAAATTTCTAGCTGGTTTTCTTTGAGTGCCTTCTCTCACCAGAGACATTATAACTACCATATATTTGCCACAACTACCCCTAATCTTCTTCTTCTGCTCCTTCTAGTACTCTTTGATGGACCTTCTGTCCAAGATGGTGGCAGGTCAGCCTCACTTTGTGCGCTGCATCAAGCCCAACAACGATCGCCATGCCAACAAGTTTGACCGTGAAAAGGTTCTGGTCCAGCTTCGATACACTGGTGTTCTGGAGACTGCCAAGATCAGACGCCAGGGTTACTCTCACCGCATCCTGTTTGCTAACTTCATTAAGAGGTCAGTGGTGAAAAGCAGAGCTTATGAAGTGATTACAAAATCAGCGTGTAGAACCTTGATATTAGTGTCCAGATAATTACATTGATTGCTGCAGGTACTACTTATTGGCTTACCATGCTAACGAGGAGCCCGCTGCAACCCCAGAAACATGTGCTGCAATACTGGAGAAGGCCAAGCTGGAAAACTGGGCTATGGGAAAGACAAAGGTAAGGAGAGATTTCATTTCATTCATTCATTTCATTTCATTTATTTGTTCATTTTCAGGCACAACAAATACCTATATTGAACATAAAATGCACAAAACAAAAAACAAAAATTGCCTGAAATTTGGTGTTTACTGTTGTTTCTCACTGTTTGGTTAAGTTGAGGCAAGAAATTAAAAGAAATTTTCCACCTTTTTATTGTTGCATCCCTTCATGATCCAGCAGGAATCTCAAACATACGGAACAAACATCCAAATGTAGCACATTGAGCTCAGAGTTGTGCAGATTTTTTTGAGTCTCCTTTGCCAGAGGCCAATTTAAAACTTCAATACTAAATAAAACTTTTTTCCACACATTATGGTCATGAATAGATTCAAATCAAGTTAATAAAGGACTCCAGATGAAGGCTCATACACCCAAACCATTTAGGTTAAACAAGGCATGAAAATAAAAGAATGTGCTTCTGATTTTTTATTTTTTTATTTTAAATCTATAACCAAAGAGCATTTCAAAGATCATCATCATCTAATTTCATAGATTTGAGTGAACAACAGTGATTATCCCACAACTGTAAAAGGCTGATGGGGTGTGGTCGTCACCCTGCCAAGCGGTCAGGTGGTTGGGTGGCATGGACCCTCAAGTTTCTGTATTAAAATAGCTCGAGAACAAAGCAACATAAGATTTTGAAATTTATACCATAGATGTATCCACTAAAAACGTTGGAAAATGTTGAATCTCAGTGACCTCTTTCTCAAGGTTATGGTCAAAGGTCAGGTTTTCATCCAGTATGGACAGCTCCTGAAAATCTTGGAGTTTGAATCCCGATGACGTGATCTCAAGGTCAGAGGTCAGATTTTCAAATTTATACCTTAGGTCCATTAACTAGGAGGCTAAGGGGTAGCACTGACAGCTGCCAGTATTTTTATTCTGATTACCTAGGGTTAGGGTAAATATTAATACAAACTGAAGCCAGTTTAGTGAAGGCTCAATTCTTTGTATTGCTTTATCTTCTGCTGCTTTATGGATTAGCATTTATTTATTACTTTTCTAATCTTGATAACAACTTAAAACACTTTGCACTATGAGACTCATATGCATTCATATTGCACTGACGCGCACATGCAAATGCCACATACAAAGGTACCTTAAATTGTTGAACCCAGAAATCTCCTGCTGTGAAAGAACAATAACTTCCGCACTGTCGTGCCTGAAAAGGGAATCCAACAGTGCTTGCGTGATTCTGCATTTGAGGCTAAACCTACAGTGTTATGTTTGTATTTCAATAACTAACAGTTGTTTTTATCCCTCTGGGCTTAGGTGTTTCTCAAGTATTACCACGTTGAACATCTGAATCTGATGGTACAGCAGACAACACAGCGAATCATCCTGGTCCAGGCTTGTGTTCGAGGCTGGCTTGGAGCCAAGCGGTACCGGCGGATATTAAAAGAGCGAGAACAAAGTGCCCTGGTGCTGCAGTCAGGTTAGTAAACTGTGCACGCTGGTTGTGTACCACAATGTCAACAAGTTATAGAGGAGGCATAAATTTTATTTTTTTTTGTGCTGCAGCATACAGAGGACATCAAGCTCGGAAGAGGGTAGCTGATGAGAAAAGCAAAGCAAAGTTGGAGGCCTTCATCATCCAGTTTCAGGCTGGTAGGAGTCTGATATTAAATTAGTTACATTATCTATATGTGGTGCGTATTATATTGGCTTACCCTTATTCCATTTTCTTCTTCAGTTTGCCGAGGCTATCTCGCAAAAAAGAGGTACAAAGAGATGGTAGATGAGAAGAATAAAGCGGCAACCAAGATTCAGGCTCGCTACAGAGGGCATAAAGAAAGGAAGAGCTTTAAAAGAAAGCTGTAAGAGAGATGGAAGCTATGCACAAAGCAGCAGTGAAATGTCTTTTTTTCTTTTCTTCTTTTTAACATAAATGTGTCTATTTTGCTTCCAGGGAAGCCAGAGAGAAAGAGAAAGCAGAGACTGCTTCGAAAGAAAATGAGGAACAGATAGCAAAACCAGAAAATGATGCAGAGAACGAGGAGGAGGAAACTAAAGCTGCAGTGGTTCTTCAAAGCAACTATAGGGGCTACAAAGAGAGAAAAAAGTTTAAGGAGAGAAAAAAGACGATGGCTGGAGCAGAGCTGGAATTGCCAAATGCAACAGCGGAAGAGGGACAGGAAAAAGATGTCCAAGAGTTGGCTAACAAAGAAGGAGTAGGTGAAAAGTCAGCTGATAAACAAGAGGAGAATGAGGAAGATGAAGAAAGTACTTATGAAGCAGAGGAGAATGATGACAGTGATAATACTCAGGTGCCAGAAGATGAGCACACAGAAGTGGCAGAGGAAGCAGTGATTCAGGATGCTGAGCCTAAAAAAGAAGAGCAGGAGGATGGTGGACAGAAAAAAACTGCAGGTGAGGAAGCTGCTGATTTAGAAGAGGAAACCAAGGCGGCCACTGTTCTCCAGAGTAACTTCAGGGGCTACAAAGAGCGGAAGAAACTAGAGGAAGAAGGCAAAATCCCAGCTAAGAAACAGAAAGCAAAAAGTCCTGCAGGGGACGAAGTGCTGGAAAAGGAACCAGGTAGTGACGAGGCAGAAAAAGAAGCCTCGACAACAGCTGAAAATGCAGATGAGACCAAAGCGGCTGTAGTGCTTCAGAGCAATTTCAGAGGCCACAAGGAGCGCAAACGACTCGAAGAGGAGGGAAAGCTCCCCAAGAAAAGGCAGAAGGAGAAAGATGTTCCATCAGAGCCTCCAAAGGAGGAAGAGACAGAGGAATCTCTTCCAGAACCCCAGGAGAACACTTCTAGTGAGAACCGAGAAGGGCTGGATGAAGAGAAAGCAGCTACTGTCATCCAGAGTAACTTCCGAGGCCACCGGGACCGAAAGAAAATGAAAGCTGAGAGGGAAGCGCAATTGAAAGCTAAGGAGGAATCTGGGACTCCCACTGATGCAGAACAGGAGGAGGCTGTGGACATCACTGATGTGGTAATTGAACGTAAAGATGAGACAGACGTTGAAAACCAAAGACTGGAGGAAGAACACGCTGCAGTGAAGATCCAGAGTAACTTCAGAGGGTACAAGGACAGGAAGAACCTGAAGGCCAACAAGGAAGCTGCACAGAAAGAGACAAGAAGGCTGGAGAGCTTCTCCAGACAGGTTATAGCCTCAAACAGATTTTATTGAAAACTCACTATCTTGTCATTTTCTTTCCAGTCTTATATCCTTTTTCCTTCTAATCTCTCCAACAGATCGCAAAGACGTCTGAGGACTTTCTGACTCTGCAGCAGAAGCTGAATGAGATCATCCAGGCCCATCAATCAGACCCTGAGAACAATGGCATGTTGTTTGTGAGAGGAAACGCAATCAATGGTAGCTTCACTCCCCAGCGTCGCCATTCAAGTAAGATAAGTGAGGTTGGCTAGGTGAAAAACAGATTATAAAGCAATAAAAACAATTCATAATGCTGTCATGGATTGACCCAAAGTTAATTTGAAGTTCTGGTTCAGCTTTTGATGCACTGGACCTTTAGATAATTAAGAAAGACAGTCTGTCCATTCTCACTGTCTTCTCGGCTTCTCTAGTCTTTTTCAGTCTGCTGAACTGAAGATAATGGATATGGTGCCCAACTGCGCTCAGAACCATTGACCGAAAATTGTCAAATGCGACTGAGCTATTAGGTCTATTCAAACTGACTGAAAACAACAATCTGGGTCAGGAGTGGGTGCTCATTTTGAAGGATAATAAATTCCAGCTATTTTCTCCCTGTTCTTTAATTTTGATCGATAAAAAACAAAACAAAAAAAACAAGGAGATTGCAATTTTATTGCTGACTTCTGGTAGATGACCATGTTACTGATTAGGGATGCACCGATACCACTTTTTTGGAAAATGAGTACGAGTATGAGTACTTGCATTTCAGTACTCGCCGATACCGATACCGAGTACTTACTCATTGACAAATGCCAGCCATTTGACTTTCTGCTAGTAATAAGGGAAATGTATTTCATGTATTTCATGTATTATATATATTGCATACATTTGTATTTGTGTATTTTAGTTACAAATAGACCCAGGACACGCTGGAGAGATTATATCTCTCGGCTGGCCTGGGAACGCCTTGGTATTCCCCCGGATAAGCTGGAGGAGGTGGCTGGGGAGAGGGAGGTCTGGGCCTCTTTGCTTAGGCTGCTGCCCCCGCGACCCGGCCCCGGATAAAGCGGATGAAGATGGATGGATGGATGGATGGATGGATAGTTACAAATATATAATATTTCAGATGTAAAATAATCTTACATTTAGTACTGTAGTTTATCATTGAATACCTATAGCACACAGACTACCTTGGGTCAAGTATGGTGGAGATGAAGTACAGTGGGTTGGTCTCGACGTCACTGAAGCGCTTTTTGACAGCTGCCTGTAAGGTTGCTTTCATTGTCTTGACACCGTGGTCCTCGTCTGTTTCTCTGTTTAGAAGTCTCACTAGCACAGTCACAGCTGGGATGACATCAGAGGCTAGTGCGTCGTAGCTGCTCACTTTTTTAGTTAGTTGTATATAGTATTTGTATTTGTATTCTATTTTTATCTTATTGTATATTTATTTTATTTTATTCTACTGTATATAGTATTTTATTTTATTCTATTCTGTACAGTTGTGTACTGTATTTATTCTTATTGTATTCTAATTTTTGCCTCATAACTCTTGCACTGTCCACTTCCTGCTGTGACAAAACAAATTTCCCACGTGTGGGACTAATAAAGGTTATCTTATCTTATCTTATCTTATCTTATCTTAGTTCCTCAAAGGGGGCGAGGATGGCAACAGTTGTCTCCATAAGAGCCCATTGGTGAGCGGTGAGATAGTCAGAGAGTTCATGCTCGGACACATACACCTCCAGCACTCGCTTTTGCTCAATGAGGGACTGGAGCATGTAATACGTGCTGTTCCAGCGCGTCTGTACGTCCTGCTGCAGTCTCTTTATTGGCTGGTTGAGCTGTCCCTGAATGTCCTCGAGGCGGGAGTAGGTTAAGGCGGAATGTTTAAAATGCCCAACTATTTTCCGTCCCACTGCTATAGCATCAGCTATGCTCCTCTGTGCTAATAAGCGTGGGTAAATAAGCGTGGGTAAACTCTTTGTACTTGTTGTTGTGTTGGGATTTTAGGTGCTTGATTAAATTACTTGTGTTAAATGCGCTACCTTTTGAGCCTCCTCTGGACAATTTCGCTGAGCACAATTTGCAGTCCGCCTTTGTTTTCGTGTCTTCATTCACTTTGAAATAGTTCCACACGTCTCGCCTCGCCTTCTCCCAGCTCTGAACTGCAGCCGGGGCCTGGGGGCGGGCACTTGGCGCTTGTGATTAACCCCTTACATGCCGCTCAAACATAGACAGGTCTCAGACCGTGGTATCGGTCCCCGGTATCGGGGGACTTTTAACGAGTACGAGTACTTTAGAAAATGTGGTATCGAGGCCGATACCAGATACCGGTATCGGTATCGGTGCATCCCTATTACTGATGGACAGTATCTTCTTTCTGTGTCCTGCAGCTCTATTAGATTAGGAAACCTGAGAAGGTCAAGTGCCAAACAGGAAGCATTTCTCTTCTTCATGTGTCATCAAAGATAACATTTGATTTGCATGGGTGATATCTGTAATTGCTTTTGGGGTGGTCAATGAAGAGAGGCAGCAATTTGAAAAGTTCACTTTGCAAAGATAAAGATGACAGCTGTCATCTTTAGAGTCTTTTGAGTTTTATTACAAGGGCATTGCATTTGCAGTACCTTTTTAATCTTGTGTGATAGCCTTGTAATACTCTGTTTGTAAATTCAGTTTTAACTTTTTTAGTAGTCAACATTTTGAATAATCACTTTTGTTTTGGAAGTTGTAACAGTACACCAGGGTACCTTCAGTAAGACTAGCATTTAACTTTCACCTGTCACCAGAAAAGCCCACATTTTAATTAATTTTGTATTATGAATACATATTCATTCTTTGACTAGTACCCTAAAGAGTAATATGAAAGCAGTAATCTAAAGGGAGAAGACAAAACCAAAAGCCAGCCACAAAAGGATACTGCCCACAGACAAATGAATAACGTAAAGCCTTTGAGTTTCAGACTGTATGCTTTGAATGTACTGAATGATCTTGCATTTCTTTGATTTCAAATAGTTTTTTAATTTCGCAGAAGAGTGTTTTATTTTTTTCCTTCAGTTTGTCACTAACTTAATCCCTTTGACCAAGTGTTTACATTATTTTATGGTGTTTCTGTCCCAGAGGTGTGGACTCGAGTCACATGACTTGGACTCGAGTCAGACTCGAGTCATTAATTTTATGACTTTAGACTTGACTTGAAAAAATGTTCTAAGACTTGTGACTTGACTTGGACTTTTACACCAATGACTTGGGACTTGAATTGGACTTGAACCGGTTTACTTGAAAAGACTTGATATTTTACCCCAAATATAAAATTTAACATGCATATTATATAGAGATTGAAAATGTGACGTCACTCACGGGTAGAACCGCAAAGGATTCTGGGAACTCGTGGCAAGCGGTACTAGCGCACGCAGACTTTCAATTAAAATCAGTTATACAGCGATAAAAAGAAACACAAAAATGTCAAGAAGCTGTTGTATTATTAACTGCAATAGCCAGTCGCATGACAGCCACGGGAAGCCGACGGGTAAAGAGATCGGTTGTTATCGGATTACGTCGTTGAAGAGAAATTGTTCAAGCCATGTTTCCGAAGTAACAAAGACGCGACGGATGGCCTGGATTGCAGCCATTCAAAGATCAAATATAACGTCCCAGAACCCTCCAGCTCACAGGTTAGTCTGCTCCAAGCATTTACACGAAGGTCAGTGTTTTTTAGTAGTTAATACGTCATTTTCATAACATAATTGGTGATATAGGTTACAAGCAAGAACAGAAATTGTCGCGCTATGCTCCTTTATTTATTGTGCATGAATAGTGAATTGTCCTGACACAATATTGCGTTTCGCTTCTGTTATTATGGTACATTGACAAAAATATATACTTTTATTCACAGGATAAAACAGGTTTTTTGTATCACTAATTGCCCAGTACCATTACAGCATACAGTATTATTGTCACTGCTACATTTCTGTGATGGGTACCAGAAATGATTTCCACTACTAATTAATTACCGTTGAGCTCAAAGGTCCTATTAATAAACGGTTAAGGAATGTGTATTTATGACGACAATTTGTGAGACTGGTAAACTTATGATACGTACGATGGTCTTTCGTTCTACACGGTGCATTTCAAGGTCCTGTACCCATCCGTCGGTAAACTGTACCTGGGCTTGTTGCAGTGACCTGAAGTTACTAAACTTCATGAGTGTATGCACTCACTCCAAGAACCGTATGATTATAAATATGCATATAAATATGCTACGATGAGATAGCTGACTTCATCTAACTAGCAAATGTTGTCCAGGCTACGTTGGTGATGCAGTTTTTTTTAAATGTGTATGATATTTTTGTCATGCGATTTTAAAGCTGGTCCTACAACTGCATCCAAGAATAACATGCAGCTTATCTCAGAACTGTCGGTGAAAATTATTCTTGGAGCTAGGTTTAATTGAGCTGCATTTTAAAGAGGTGCAATTTCACAATTTGTGTATATTTTCTAAGTTCACTATTTTGTCATGTGTTGAGAAAAACACAGATTTTAAAATTACATGGTCTAATATTTACATTTAGCATATAACTGCAACATTATTTTTTCATTTTGTTTTTTTTAAAGACTCGAAAGGACTTGAAATTCAAAGTTTCAGACTTGTGACTTGACTTGGACTTTTACACCAGTGACTTGAGACTCGACTCTGACTTGCCTGACATTACTTGAGACTTGACTTGAGACTTGAGGATAAAGACTTAAGACTTACTTGAGACTTGCAAAACAATGACTTGGTCCCACCTCTCTTCTGTCCTGAACATAATACTTTTTTATCCTTAACCATGCTATATTTAATATAAAAAAGATATAGTAAGTAAGTCTTAAAGCCTTACCACAAAGAGAAAACTAGCTAACTCAGTTGATAACCTGGTACTAATCAATTGCACTGGGTTATATCCTCATTGGTCTTTCCAAGTAATTTTTCTTCTTTGTGACATGAATTCGTGAAGGTGCAGAATACATTTCTCAGATATTTGGTCCACGTTGACACTACACAGTTGCTGATTTGTTGGCTACACATCCCACTTCTGCTATTTACATAAGCAAGCAGCTAAAAAGAAGTACCTAATACAATGGCCAGTGAGAGTGTGTTAACTAGAGAGCATTTAATGACTCTTACTCAGTTTATTTTCTTTCAGAAAGAGCCCAAATAGATGTTTTTGTTTCCAGTCTGTATGCTAGGCTAAGCTAACTTGCGGCAGTGTACAGATCTGCAGACAAAAGAGTGGTATCACAGAGTGAGCTACACAGATAACAGTCTTCCTTTAATCCAGGCATGTTTGCCCTTTACAGACTCTTCTCCAGCACAGTGCATTGCCTGAGGTAAAGCAGAATGAATTATCAGTGTTATTTCCAGGGGCTAGTGCAACTCCTATGAAATTATCCTTTTCAGCTTCACAAAGTCATTTCTCCATTGACGGCGCTAATCTGTCCTCATGAATTTCACTGACATAATAAATCAAAATCATTTGCAATACACACACACACAGAGAGAGAGAGAGAGAGAGAGAGAGAGAGAGCAGAGGAATCCCAGTCACATTGTTCTTCAGGAAAGGTCATCAGATTTTAATCATGTTTTGCGAGTTAGCATTTCCAACAATTATGGCAAGAAGTAATAAGTAGGTACGTAAAATTGGCTTTAGTTGTTTGCAATTCAGAATGACCTTTGGATGGAGTTGTTCAATAATGTTACAAACTTTTTACCTTCTTCACCTGAGAGCTTCTGTACATGATGGATTGTTTTTTTCCCGTATGTGAACAGCGATTAATAATGAGCATCAAACAAAGGTCACTGTAATATATTTATAATTGCAATAACATAGATGAGGGTTGTTGATACAGTACATCATGTATGACAAACATGATAGATTGCAGTACAGCCGCTGCAAGGTGGGAGATGTCAGGCATGAAAGCTGCCCACCCAATCACTGCATGTTCAAATACCGTACTCGGAATTAAACGTGGATCATTACGAAGTTATCAAACACTGCACTTCCACAAGTGCCTTAGAAAATATACACTAAAAAATATTCCTGAGCCTCATAAAAATGACACAATAATCTTGAGTAAGATATAACTGAAATATATAACATCAAATGTTTATACCTGTATCATTAATCTGGACTGCACTGGTGGTTCTTGCTTTGAATCTAGTCATCTTTCATTTCACGACTTCTCTCTAAAGTCATCTGTCAAAAGTAAAAAAAAAAAATATATATATATATATATATATATATCATAATGTAAAAACGCATTATGTGCATGTTATATGTTCAGTTTTCTACTCTAATTTATTTGGCATCTTGCAGGAGAAAGATATTATGAATTGCTGAGGCTAACCTCCAGATGTAGAAATCCATCAGAGAGTAGAAATACCTCCCTCCTCTCCAATTGACCATAATGCTAACATAAATCCTTATATATTTCCAGAAATCTGCATTTTACAGCAGCACTCTTTGTTATTAAAGGCTGCAGAAACTTCGTATTCTGTGAAAAGTAGGAAGTAAAAAGATGGAAATACAAACTGATTTGAAGGCAGCAATTTCTGGCCAGTCGTCTCTGTCTCACCATCCCCCATCTCATCTGCCATGTTTGCTCTTTAAAAAGGGAAGAAAATGCCCCAAAATACTTCAGCTAAGAGTACTTTTGTGAAATAAGAGGCTGCAGCAGTGGTGGGCATGCCATGAAAACCAACTGACACTTAAAAAAATGCAAACTGATCATGTGTTGAAGACATTTTGAGAGTTTATCAGGAAATAAAGTTGTGCATTTTTGTCAGCCTCATTTTGCCCAATTATCATCAGCAAAACCAGTGCCGGATGCATTAAACTGTCTGTGTTACTTTTCAGCTGACAAAAGATTGTCGAGAACCCCCCGCAGGAACCAGCAGCCAAAGACCCTGAATACACCAGAGGACTCCACCTATTACAACCTGATTCATGTAAGTCTAAGAGAAGGCGACGAACGATTTCAGATATTTTCTACAACAAAGCTTTGCCATCAGCTGCAACTGTAACCGCCTTCCCAGCATCTAGCTTTAATAATGCACTATTGATTGTCAAATTTTACCCTGTAGTAGAGCTCTTTACCACACACCGTATGTTGCCAAGGTGAGAAATATCAGACTATTATGAAGCTGTCTGGAAAAGTATTTTTGTCAATGGAGTGATTTTCTTCAGAAGTTTCCCTTTTGTACTAAAAGTAGTCCCTTTTTATTCAGTGTTTATTGTTAGAAATCTTTTAATCATTTTGGTGCACAATAGCACCTGATTGCTGTTTACTGTTCTGTTTATTCTGTAGTGTAGTAAACACTGCAGATACAATCTATCTAGTCGATAATTAGACTGACGATCTCTTTAGACATTTAGGCATTCAACACTCAAAGCAGCAGAGTTTTACTAAATCGATTACTGTGCTTTCACATTTGCTCAAGTAGTTTTAAAACAGAAGAATTCCGTTAAACTTTAGTGGAATTAATATTTAAACAATATTTCATTTTGCATTGTTGAAAATATGAGAGAACAGCCACTAAAATGGTGGTGCATCCCATTAAAAAGAGACATGTCACAGAAAACCTATGGCTAAGGGGAAAAAAATCCACTCGCTGGACCCTTTATTAGCTGCTATGAGGTTGGACCCTCTTTTACCTTCAGAATAACCAAAATTCTTCATAGCAAAACTAACTACTGAGTTTAAATGAGGCTTAGTTGGTACTACAAGGCCCAAAGTGTGCCAAGAAAATGTACAGTGACACCATTAAACTATGGTGGATGGAGAGATGTTTTCATGTTGTTTACACCCAGATTTGACTCTGCCATCTGAATAATTCATTAGAAATCATTAGACCAGAAAATGTTTTTTCTTCTGCTGCTGTAGCCCATGTTCTTCACGTTTCAACATGTTGTGCTTTAAGAGATGCTCTTCTGCATACCTTGATTGCAGCAAATGGGTATTTGAGTTACTGTTGCCTGCTTGATAGTTGTGTGGGAAAATCCCAGCAGATCAGCAGTTTCTGAAATAATCAGACCAGTCTGCCACATTCAAAGTCACTTAAATTACTTTCTTCACCATTCCGATGATCAGTATGGACTTCAGCAGGTTGTGTCTATATGGTGCAATCAAATTGGCTGATTAGATACTTGCATTAATGTGCAGTTTGGCTAGTGGGGGTCTTTTATCTGACGTTTCTCACTGAGTGACTGAAATGCCTCTCATAGACATCAGTGACCATCATGCTTCAGTTTAACGCATTATTTCCAAATTGTTGTGTTTTTCTCTAGATTAGTTGATTGTGATTAGTGGTAATGCTCTCCTATAAGATGATATGTCACCATCTTATACAACAAGATATGTCATCTAGAAACCATGAATATAGAGTGTTTGTGGGTAAATCCATCCAGATATTACTGTTGGCTGTTTGACATTTAATAATCAGTTCTCCATCTCTCTTCATTCAGCGGTCTGTCCAAGATGATAAACGCAAACCCAGGAAAGAGGGGTAAGTGTCCCACTCTTATTTTAACAACCTATTAGCTACTGTTTTATGAGGTTGACATGCTGCCTCCTTGCTTGCTACTCCTGGGCCATAGTAACAACTACAGCCTGGTGTCAACATAGGGACAGTGCAAGGGCATAGGGTCCAAACTTAATGATCCACAGTGATACACACATCCACAGTTAAATTAATTGCCCTCATCTTTTACCTCTTTACATTGGCTGAATATCATATTCTTAGAGAAATGTAACGTAAGGAATCCCAAATTGGTGGTTTGGTATCATTTATAGGAGTTGTTCTGTGGGTTTCTGCATTATGTGACATGTTTCGAATATACTGGTAAATGTTTTCAGCATTTTTGTTAAAGAAAAGAAAATGAAACCAGAAAGTATCTGTGGATGTGTGCAGTCATGCATATGTATGTGCCGTACAGGCCACAAGGTGAGCATCCCGCACAGAGTGAGGGGTTGAAGATAGACCGATAGCGCTGGCTGAACAAGCAGGGGCCTGGGTACTTTATCACAGCAGTCTGAGGAGACACAGACATGCACACACACACACTGAGCCCCCTTGATGTGGACACACACAATACAACACAGTGCTAGACATCAAGGGTAATAATTTGTTAGCAAATAAATAAAGTCAGCGATGGACAGGCGCAGTTTACATGCATCATTAAGGATGAGAAGGTCAGCAGGAACAATAGTGTCTCTGGCTGAAGCTGACAGCAATTGGGCTTGGGAAATGGGAAAACGTGGGTGGTAGGGATAGAAAGCTGGAGAGTATACTGATGTGATGATAGTAAATGAGAGTGAATACATGAGAAATGGGGAGGGAAAGTGTGATTGCATAGCACAGATATCTATATTTTAGTACCACTATCAGAACTCTGAAATCTACAAGTTGGTTGGTTATTCAGCCTATTTCAAGCTTATGAAACCTTATAGGCTTCTCACCACACTGCATTTCAAAAATATGTCTGTAATCGTTGTGCATTCAGTGCATAATTAATTCTGTCATATTATTTGGGACATTTCAAACAAGTCTGCAGCTATAGGTTAATGTATGCTTGTGGCTAATGATATATTGCTACTTTAAGCTAAATACTAAAATGTTGATCTCTGGTAATATTTGCTTAGAGCATTAAAAAGGCCTGTAACCCTATTTTTTTTTTAAAGTTGTTATCTAAGTTATTAGAACTCAGGACATTTAGATTTGCCTGTTTCTTGTTGGTATGAAATAGTCTTCCATCTGCTTTTTTCCCCAAGGGGTGATAACATTTTACATTTTACACCACATCTTCCTGAAGCAAACGTCCCTTTTTTCCAGGACTACACTAACATATGACACACTGCGGTTGGATTTCTTGCCAGAAATAAACCAAGGATCTTTTGTATAAATGGCAAATGTGTTAACCACTACACCACAGACAACTCATAAAAAGCTAACTGTGAGCTAACCTTTTGTGTTCTAAAATGAGGCCAGATTTAGACATTAGCTATTTCTTACCTCATTAGCTTTACTTCTCAGTGTAAGAGAATGTTTACAAAAAAAGCCACCATGTTAATTTTGGTCTGAAATTAGATACCCCACAAGTTGCATTCATCTTGCTTATCAAGCATACAATGCTGGGAAGTCATCCAAAAATGCTTCCGTGTGCATATCAAGGTACTTCACTTGAATCAAATGAATCATTTGTCTAAAACAATTTCACTTTCAGTCTGGAGTGATATATGGCTGTTGCTGTCCCTAAAGCCATGCATGGCTACATAAATCAGTAATGACAACAGTAATTAAAAGTAATCTCTGAAATGTGGTAATACATGTATGTACTTCATGTCTATGTAAATTATATGAGTAAAATCGAGTGTAGAAAGGCAGAAATATAAAGTCAACCTTCCCAAAAATTAAAGAAAAAATAGTTTTTAGTCTACCCAGAAGAATTCAAAAGATCCCAGACAAGCCCCCCTTTTTTGTTCTGACCCAGCTTATAAACCACTTCTTTATTTTGGATTAAGGGCCTTGTAAAATGGCAGAATAGCCACCTAGCTTTAAAAAAAAAAAGAAAAGAAAGTTTGCTCAGTCACTCCTCAAAGCTTCTCTCACCTTATCAAAGAAACTCAAATGTTTAGTCAACCCAGAAGAATCCAGAAGATCCCGGACGAGCCCCCATTTATTTTCTGACCTGGCTCATTAGCCAGTACAAAAAATGAAGAGTGATTTCAGAGCTTTAGATTACTGAACAATCAAAGTTAAAAATTGAGATGATGCAGTATAAAACAACAGTGAAGACTATATGCTGTACTTTACCAATAGTGGCAGGCCTAAGCCGACCCCCAACCCAGGTATACCTTTATCTGGTATGCCTGAATAAGACTCATGCACTGCCACTCCAAGGTCAATAAGGGGTTCAGAAGGGCTTGTTAAATGTGCCATATCTGGTTAGTTCAATGTGGCAGGTGCCTTGAGATATTCAGTCAATTTATGTTGTCGTGTTAGTAATGTTTGAGTTGTATATGGCATAAAAAAAGAAAAATCAGTGGATGTTGTAGGGAATGGCAGTACTTCAGCTAGTTAAAACACGACCAGCTATAACCTGAAGTCTTTGTCACAGAGCCATCTTAACAAACAAACTGAACATCTGCATTCCTCTGTGAATTATCTAGTGCTACAAAAACTTAAAAAAAATTAAAAGCTCTTATATAATAGATCTAAATCTTGTGCTAGCCATTGTCATTGTGGTTTTTCTTTGTCCGTGCTGTGTCAATCACATAATTGAGCTAATAGTTTAGAGGACAGGAGAGGTAATTATAATCAAGGAGAAAGAATGTATTTCAGCTTTAGAATAGCACATTTATTGTAATTCATCAGTGGGATAATTGTGTGCCAACCCCGCCTCCAAAAGTACAGTGATAAGTTCAGGTCAAGCTTCAAACACATCACAATGTAAGAATGAGATCAGTGTACTGGTAGTACTGACTATATATTCTGATAGTGGTTGTTACCTTATGTTAACAATGTGTGAGACATATTGATCTGCACATTGAAACTGTCCTTTTCACACTTCTGTTCAAATGGAGGTCAAAGTGACGGCTGAGAGAAGGGCTGCACAGTGCAGATGGACAGTTTACACAGTCTGGTGAGCAGATACCTGGATGATGAGGACTTGATAATTATCCTCTTCTCAATAAGATTTGTCTTCTTTCTGCTGCTCAGTTAATTTTATAGTCACTGCTATCACAGAGACAAATTTTAAAGATGTGAAATCAGCTGGTGAATTAACTTGGGGAAAATATTTTTCTCCTTTTCTACAATAAAGAAATAGTTATATTGATGCCAGCATTTAGTGGCTTCTAAAAGAAAAAAAATCACAAAAAGCAGAAGATCATGAGTATCTCAAAGACCTGCTTATAGACGAAGAAAGTTAGAAAAAACAACAGCTCTGCATGTGAGCAGAATAGCTAAACCCTCGGTTTATGAGGGGCAACCAGTCAAAGGAAAGTTAGCCTAAAGGGGAGTGGCCTTAAAGGAGATGTTTTGACTTGTTTTAGACAGGAAGCAAAGAGCTTCACAACAGTCAAGTATAAGAAGTATTATTTTTGAAGTCTGATTCATGCAGAGCAGCTTCAGTCGAGTCAAAATTAAAAATTTGAGTATGAAATGAGCACATATGGTCCCCTTTAAAGAGTTGCTGAGGTAGCTGCATTGAAGTCCATATAGCCAACCTGCGCCTGCTCCTAATTTTAAAATAAAAACTTGAATAGAGTTTTATCTGACCTTAAACAAATGACTTTATAATCTGATTTGAACGTAAAGTAAGAAAAACATAACGAGAGGAAAAGCACTTAACTTCAATCAAAATCTACTATTGAGGTTATTGTGTTTATGAGAAATGCGTTGTATTGATTTTTACAGCATTCGTGTCTGGTTTCAGTCACACCTGTGCTCTATTTGCATCCGGAGAACCTGTTTAAAGACTGTTTGATGACACTCTAATGTCTGTCTGACCCCGTCCTCTTATTTTTGCTGTAGCTCAGGGAAACTGTTGGATGTGGATGACCACTACTACCCAGCCCTCTCTACCAGCTGTTCTGAACCCTCCATGTCCAAAGAGAACACATCATCCATGCCTGAGAGGAAGCAATCTATAGGGAGGAGGCAGTCAATGGAAAGGAGGCGGTCCGTAGAGAGGAAGCAGTCCATGGACAGGAGACGATCTATGGATAGAAGGCAGTTTGGGGACAGGAGGCAGTCTGTAGAGCAGAGACTGACTGCTCCCAGTCGACAGATCCGAGAGAGGGCCGCCACTGAACCGGAGCGTCCCAAATCTGCCAAAGAAAACAGGTGTGTCATTTATGTCCTCTTCATAGTGTCTCTGGCAATAAGTACATGTCCTATAAAGTGTCCCTGTATTTTTGTGAAACTGTGCATGACTGCATTAATTACTTGTTTCTGCTTTAACACTGAACCAACCCCATTCAAAGCACCTGAGAGATAACTGCACGATCTGATATCCTCGTGTTGGTGTTGTTCCCAGATCATCATACTAAATGTTGTTCCAGGATCAACATTGCAAGTGACCAATCAGAATGCTGTGACGTCATACTTTTGCGACTTCGGGAAAAACCGGCGTAAAACAAAAAACTGTACTTAAGCTGGGAGAAACCGCCTCTGTCCGCCAATCAACGGACCCTAACCCTAACCCTAACCGTAACCCTTTAATAAACAGTAAGCAGAATTGATATTGTCCTTGCAACATTGGAATTTCATAAATGCACGAATGGCTTGGCGCGCAAAAGAATAACGTCACAACAATGTGATTGGTCACTTGCAATGTTGAACCTGGAACAACATTTTCATGATGGTCTGGGAACAACACCAACACGAGGATATCAGATCATCCGAGATAACTATCAGCTATGTTGTAATCAGCACCATCAATAAGCTTCAACAAGGTGGAACCACTTTTAAGCTGGAAATCAGTTTCCACTTTTTATGATGCCATTTTAATCTTTGTCAATACCAACCACGAGGTCCCATTATGACATTTTTGGGATTGTTTTTCCAACCATCTCGTCATCATTTCCATCGACTCGCATTATGTGAAACAGATGAAAGATAGGTAATGGCCTTCAGGATTTTTGTCCAGCTGACCGCTTTGTTACCGTCTGCACGTACAATTTATTACAGTTCAGCTTTACTGATTCACAAATATAGTCACAAGTTACATTGTTAATGTTTGCTAACTGAATTTGTTACGTTTCTACTTCAGTATAATAATGATACTACTGTTGCTACTGTTTAAAAATAAATGTAATCTCAGTGAATTTGGATGATTTGTAAAGTCAGACCTTAGTTTACAGAAAGAGGGAAAAGCATTATCTACATAACCATAATAAGACAAAGCTATACAGGCTGTATATGAAAGATGGAAGTTCTCACCATGATATCACCCACTGAAGCCACTTCTGAAGCATCTTGGATTTAAGAGACAGATCTGATCGTATTTTAATGAGGCTGGAGTACTAAGCTAGCAGCTAATGTTGGCTAGCTGGTAAGGCTATAGTTACAGTAAGGACAATAGTGGTTAGAGACCATGGCATGCTACAATTTTATTGCAACTGTGTACAGTAAACTTTGTAGTTTTGAAAGTCTTCACAGCAAGTCTATGAAAACTCAGTCAATTGTTTTCTTCAAAGTGACTTTGCTGCTTTAAAGTTGGTAATAAAATGGCAATAAGATGAAGTCAGTCTGCTAAATAAGGTCAAGTAAATAATTACACGCAGTGTCTTTATGATAATAAGGACAATTGCTGTCATTCGTTGCTAATCTGTTGCAGTCTACACATTCAACAGACGTTCGCATAAATTACTTATATTCATAGTCCAGTCAGAACCTCACAGATATAAGACAGAAATTCTGAAATTCCTTCACAAATAGTGATGTAGTTGTCTCTTGTCTTTAATTCTAACGTTGTGCTTGAATGTATAGGCACAGTTCACAGATATCAACTAATTAGTGCTTTGTAACATGCAAATAAAATACCAGACTTTAACTCATCACAAGCGTAGACTTGGAGAGTTTGTATCACTTAGCTGGTCAAATAATTTCATCATAAAGGCTACAAAAGGCAGAAACACCACAAACACAGTCAAAACTTCCAGTTCAGTGACTTTAATTAGCTGAGGTGAAGCCTAGCAGACAGATTAGCAGCCTAGCCTGCATCCACCTGTCACTCAAACCAGTCTCACCCATAATAATGCATAGTTTTAAGCCTTGACTAAATTTAATTTGCTGATTCATAATAAAAATTTCACTCCACAATAAAGTTTTTGTGAAGAGGTAAATTATCTGCAGAGCCAACAACTGGGCTGTAAACATGTTTATTTTTACAGAAAGTTGTTCAGTTTAACATGAGCTTACTGCAGTCTGCCTCAAGTGGCTGTTTGAGGAACTGCAGCTTTTGGCACTTCAACTTTCTTTTATTTTTCAGCGCTATTCTGCTGCCTGTCACTAAAAGATATTATTAAAGATTCTTCAGATCTGGACTACAAATCAGCTACTTGATTTGTAGTTTTAGTCTGGCCACATCCTTACTCCATAATAGGACTTGTGAGGTACCAGCACCTCTGTTTATGAGTTTGGTTTTTGAATTTTAGTTTTTACTTGCTCGAAGGATAAATTCATACATGAATTTAATCTATTTTCCCTTCAGCTTGGCCACTCCCTTGGACAGCTCATGATAAATGGCCCAAATATGATAACCAGTATGAAAACCTTGAACCCTGAACATGAATCTTTTCATCTCCTTTCCATTTAATTTTGTTTGTTTGTTTGTTTACATCCCCACGTCCTACCTTGTGTTCAACATTTCTGTTTTTATCTACTTGTGCTGAAATTTGTCTCCTTTGTGTAATCAACAGACGCTCTGTTCCCAGAATGGCCTCCACAGAGAGCCGGACTGAAGAGAATCCATACGACTTCAGACATCTACTGAGGAAGACCTCGCAGAGACAAAGGCTGATCAAACATTACTGAATACAGGAAGTGACTTTTGGCTATTCGGGACTTGATCGGTCGGGATCGCTGATCGCACCATGTGGCAGTTTGTTCTGGTGTCCTGCTAACCACAGCACATGTTTCATTTATTTTATTGATCTTCAGACACATTGTACAACAGTTTGGGTAGGAAATGAAACTCCTCTGGACTTAACTGGACAGACTGTATTGATTTTCATGCATACAGTGAACACAGAGTACAGTCAATGTAAATAACAAGATGTCATACTTTTAAACTTGCTGTAAAATAAGGTTTTATTTATGAGACCAACAGTTTAGTTACTGGTATTCTGTATTTCCAATGTTTTTTCTTCGATATCTTTATTTTCTTTCAAAAAATTTGCAGGTTGTGCTCTTAAAACTTTGCATTTCAAGTCATTCCGAAGACTAATCAGCTTCATATTGTGAAGAATGTACATTATTTTATCTGCTCAAATGTTCAGTTTGTTCACTTAAACAAAAAAATATATTAAATTCCTCGTCCCATTTCATTATTTTTAGTTCGCTGCTCTCAAATTAGCCGAAATCGCAAACTTTTCATAACCGTGCAAAATGAATAACATAGAAGGAAAAATGCAAAGACATTCAGTGTTTCATTGCCTGTGTGTATAAAGTACATCAATTCCTCGCATTATCCTCCATCCCGCGTAATTGTTGCTTTGTGCGCAATAATCACTACATTTGAAATAGCATTCACTCAAATGACAGCCTTTGATTCTTGTGAATATTTGGTGGAAAAGTAAGAAGGACAGAATGTTTTTTATTTATGTATTTATTTGAATATTGATGCCAGATTCAACCTCTGACCTTTATGTGACATTTTTGAAAGAGAAGCCCCCCTTGGGGGCTGTTAGTGAATCCCCAGCTACATGCTGACTGCACACAGTGCACAGTGGCATAAAAACACGTAGGGCTGAAGAAATACTGACAAAATGCAGACTACGGAAGAAAAACTGTTACAGCTTCCTCCACACACAGGATTCACAGACAAATTATTTAAAATAAAGAAATATTACAAAATGTTACACCAAGTTTGAACAAAGAAAAAAAACTCGGAAATGACACAATAGAGTGATCTCATAACACACTGAGTGTGTGTGTGTGTGTGTGTGTGTGTGTGTGTATATATATATATATATATATATATATATATATATATATATACGTGTGTGTGTGTGTGTGTGTGTGTGTCAGGAGCTTCTGACTTCAAAGAGACACATCACAAATTTATAGTCACATGTTGACATTTGGGACTTAAAGTTTGACTTTGTTCAAAAGACTATGACCCCATATATATATATATATATATATATATATATATATATATATATATATATATATATATATATATATATATATATATATATATATATATATATTAAAGGGTTCAGTTTATGTTAATGAGGCTTTTTGGGTATTAGATAACTGTTGACCAGTGCATTTATAAATCACTGCAGATGGGGCTCAGTGTCGCTTTGATGCCTGCAGGGTTAATTTACACTAATTCGTGGAGACAGAAGGTGACAGTGTTGGAGTTCCACGTGGTGATTTGTAACTAGATATTGTAAGTAACATAAAATGTTATTTCTGTAGCACCTTTGCAGACAAACACACACTGCTTCACAACACAATACCAGAGCAAAGAAAAACAGAGTTAATGTTGTCTTTAACTATTCCCATTTGTTTTCCTCCTTGTATCCGGATATTTTGACGCAGTTAAACTACAGATTTAACGGCTTAACTTTATTTTGGATGGGGTGGGTGGAGGGAGGTGTCTCAAAATCAGACAAAAAAACCCACTTTGTGAGTAAAGAAAGTAAAGCAAGCCCCTCTCTCGGTAATAAATATTTTCGGAGTAACGCGCCCCTGGAGTGAGCGGAGAGAGGAGGGACCCACGAACACTCTGTGCATTTGAACCGAGTCCCCTCTCCGCCCCGCTGTCTCCTCCACCGGAGGCGGGCAATTAGAGGTCTGAAAAAATAGGTCTGCGATTGCTGGGCAGATGAATTCGTTGGCGTTCAGTGTCTGTATGGAGGGTAAGTTCTGTGCGCAGGGGGCCAAAAATGTCGGGGATGTATGGAGTCACGACGCACGACGCAGCGCGGCTCGTCATGACCTGAAGTGAATCACCACGGGATTGCGTTAGTGACGTGAAATTTAGGTTGGCTGCAATTAGGCATGGCTTGTGCGCCGCATATTTACCAGCAGCTGTAGCCTCATAGCTGCTTTTTCCCCCTCCACCATTTTCATCACCATTTTCTTTTTGCTTATTGTTTTTCTCTGAGTCATTTTTTATATAATGTAGCAGCTTTGCATCAAAAGACATTTCACTACATCCGGAACTTGCGCAAACTATCTTGCGCTGTATTGCATTTTCCCCCTATTAAGTAAAGAGCGTGACTGCTCTGCGCCGGTCAAGTGTTTGCGGATTTCTTTCTGGACACGGCGCTTCATGCTTCGTGCACCTGTGGACACCTGCAAAGGAGGAAGCGAGGACGCCTTTTGTGATTTTTTTTTTTTTTTTTACCCACCCCACGCTCACACACGCACTTACGAGGGTCGGTTTATTTGTAGTGTCTTTCCAGCGAATTAAAGCGTCTGTCGGATGCACGGCTGGATTTCAAGCAGTCTGAAAGGTCTGGTCAGATTCAGCACCACATCGGCTCTGAACAGCTCCCGGTCGTCGCGTGTGGATGGGCTCTGTCGGTCTCCGCGCCTCCTGCAGCTCCTAACTACCGGCAACAATGGCATCACACGGGTTCTGGTCTCTTGGCGGAGATAATGCCGGGGCCAATACCGGGAGTCAGAGCCCGAGTACGCGTGAGTGGCTTTTTGTCTTCAAACCACATCCTGATGGACCGGGCGCAGTAATTCCTGAGCGTTGTCTCAAGCCAGTGCCCTGCATTCACCGAACCACCAGACAGGCCTTATAATAGGCAACAATCCTGCTTTCTTTTTTTTTTCTTTTTGCTTCTTTCTTTCTTCTTTTTCTCCACATGAGACATTTTTCGTGTATCTAAAGAGCTGTTTTATTCCAAGTTGCATGGCGCCTTTTGTGTTTCCCTAAACTTGGACTGAAGCTGAAGCCAGCACATCCCTTATCTGATTTATCCCACTTCTCTCTTTCAGCCAGGGCTTGGTGCCAAGCAGCGGCCCAGAAATTATCCGGAGGAATTGGATCGAAATTATGTGGTATGTTGGGGAAGGAGCGGGGGTGGGGGTGGAGACGGAGGGGAAGCTATTTTTAGGCAAACGTGCCAGCTATTTCCATCATAACTGTCTGGCCCTAGAGTAATAAAAATATATATATTTCGATGCTATTTTTTGTGGGTTTCCAAAGCGCTGCTAAATGTCGGGGAGGTGGAGAAAGCCGCCGAGCCGGGCGCCAAGCAGCCGCCAGAGACGGCTGCAGGAACCTGCGGCTGCAACAAATCCTGCAACTGCACCAAAGCTGCTGTGGGCTTCTCCGACCTCTATTCAACAGGTACGAAAGTGCACTGTGAAGCTGGATTAATTTTAAGATTTATTTTCTTCCCCGAGTCCAGACTTGGCTTTACATTGAGCAGTTTTCACTGTGCGAAGTAGGCTAGAAAATAGACATTGTTTATATACAATATTTGTATATAATCATCTTAACTATAAAAGGAAATAATCTCAAAATGCTTCTCAAATATTTGCATCTGATCGCACAAACTCCTGAGAAATGTTTGGCTGAAGTTATCCGCTTTAATCTCAATTTATAAAATAACACATTGTGTATTGGATGAATAGTTTTGTCCATCATTTTCATTTTTTCACCACATTCTGAAAGAGGAGTTATGTTGGTCTGTTCTCCTCAGAGAGGGGCTATTTCCGAGAGGTCACCTTCACCAGAATCGTGTGTTTTGATGTGTTGAGCGCAAAACACGAGATTTTCGTATAAAGCAGAATCAGTGTTCGGACGTGGAAACAATATGACATATTTATTTGTTTGTATGGAGGAAAAATTCAAAGACAAAAAAATAAATAAAACTTTGACTCGTGTAAATATGAATCTTAATATTGCGTGGGAGCATTTTTTTGCACACATTCCTCCGTCCTCAAATAAAAATCACAAAATGTCTCCACTGTAATCCACCCCCCCCCCCCCTCTCGCAGACCTGTTACCGGCCACGGACGGTGATACCAAAACGATGACCTTCCTGCAGGAAGTTGTGGATATTTTACTGGCCTATATAGTGGAGTCTTTCGACCGGGAAACGAAAGTTATTGATTTTCATTATCCGAACGAGCTGCTTCAGATGAACAACTGGGAGCTGCAGGACGAACCTGCGACTCTGGACGACATCTTGATCAGCTGTCGCGCTACATTGAAATACGCCATCAAAACAGGTAGGCCTGGGTATGATTTTATTGCATGCATGCAAATCAATAAATTCACTTTTTAATATACATATATGTTTATTTTAAAAAAAATAGATGCTTCGGAGTGTTGGAAAAAATTTCCCCCCAGGCTGTATCATCACGCGCAGGCCTGAATCCCGGCCTTTCGCTCATCTTTGTGTGAAATCTGCCAAAATTCCAATATTCACGCATATAAATGGCAAATTAAAAACACGTTTACAATAAAATAAAAAGAAAAGCTGTATAAATTACAGAGAGCCACTGTGAAAATTATGTTACACCCTAAAAATTATTTAAAACTCGAGTTACTGCAAAACTAAACTGGAAACACGAAAGCGGTAAGCTTAAAAAACCGACCCGGAAAGAGAGAGGCAAACAAAGAAAACGTCTTTAACGTGTTCCGGGTTTAATAAATAAATAAATAAAATGATAAATGATGCCTATAAAGCATCAACACTGTTGTCCTCCTTTTCCTCCTCCTGACCACCAGACCGATAAATGCAGTGACGCAGTAAATCTGGTTCACCAAGTAGGAGATAATAGGCTAATAACCAGGCTTCATAGGCCAAGTCCATTATTCTCCCCTGAGTGACACACGCAGGGGGGATTTACAGCAACGCCACAGGACAGATTTCAGCCTCCAAAAAAAAGAAAGAGAAAAACTGAAAAAATAGTTTATGGTGGTGATGAATATTTAACAACCTTAAAAACAATTAAAATCACACTGTAATGCAGATATGAGCAAAGATGTGAGGATTTCAATCATTTATTGTAACCATTTATCAGCAATTTTCCTCTGCTACGAGAAAAATGTTTATTATTATTATTTAGGAATTATATGGTGTTGAGAAGGACTTGCACCAGGTTTATAAGTACAGTTATATCTTCCTTCCTTAATTCCTTTGTCTTCTTTCTTTCTTTCTTTCTTTTTTATTTGCTTGATCACCCCCATAAATTACTCTTTATTTTAACGCCCGTGTTTATGACGCACACTGAGATCTAATCACGTGTCAGTGCTGTAACATGGTTTGTGTGTTTACCTTTTACATTACACCAAATGTTCTCATCATTTGGTGTTTTCATTCAGGTGTTTTTTTTTTTAGTTGACTCTGCAGCTACAATTCTAACCCGCAATTAAAGCGCTCAGAAGATGACAGCTTCTGCTCGCTAAGGAAAACCTTAAAATTGCAGCCATCTCACACTCCTCCTCTTTGCCTTCTCCATCCTCTGCTCCTTTCCCTTCAGCCCACCCCAGGTACTTCAATCAGCTCTCCACGGGATTAGACATGGTCGGACTTGCAGCCGATTGGCTAACATCCACCGCCAACACCAATATGTAAGTATGTGGCCTGCTTCATCGCGATTTTAAGCGGTGATAACGATAATGACAATGGATTCCATTTCCGGACCATCCGCGAGCAGTCTGCTCTGCGTCTGCATGGCCTGATAGCCCCCCCCCCCCCCCCCCCCCCCCCCCCCCCACCACCACCACCACACACACACACACACACACACACACACACACTCAGTCATGGCAAATGAAAAGGGGTGAAATGAAAGGCAGGCCCCCACCCCTCAGCCCCCTCCTTGCACCCACAAGGCTCCCCCCTCTTCCCCCTCAGCCTTTTATCCCCCCGCCCCCCCTTCACCTCTGATCCTCCTGGGGATTCAAGAGGAGAAAATTAGCTCTGAAATTAAATTCAGACTAATCTGGAGCTAATTTCACATGTGTGTTTTGGGGGAGATAAACTCTTTTGGCAACTGTGAGGAAATGAAAAGTAAACCTGCTGTTTACAGTGGAGGGAGGTTCAAATGAATACAGCCAATATCTTAATGCAAAAATATATTTAGAAATATATATATAGAAATATTAGGGAGCACACAACAGAGATGCAAGTTTTAAATAGGAGCAGGATGATGAAAATGTGGGAGTTCAAAATATTAAAGGAGTGCATTTTGTCAGTAAAATTTTGGGTGTTTGGCTTGAAAAAATATTTTCATGTGCATTTAAGTGTTTCTATATAAATGGAAAACACTTGAGAATGCATCAGAGCTGTTAAAATGTGTGCACACGATTGACAGTAATTCTGCACTTCTTCAAAAGTGAAGCCAGAAACCTCCAGACAACCTCAGAATCTGAGCATTTTTTAAATGAACCTCTGCACAGGCCAACGACAACCCTCCTTTCCTGAAACGTCCAAACTTCAGATTTTTAAAAAATAATGTCAGTTTAATGGCAGCTTTTTATTTGTTGATGAGTCACGATGGCACCGTGTTCATGTAACGAGCGCCATGTGATGCGTCTTGTGTAACGTGCAGGTTCACCTATGAGGTAGCTCCTGTCTTTGTGCTGCTGGAGTACGTCACTCTGAAGAAGATGAGGGAGATCATTGGCTGGCCGGATGGGCGAGGAGATGGCATTTTTTCTCCTGGTATGTTTGCATGGCAGGTGACGCAGAGTGCTCTGACACCCCTCTGTTTGACTGGAGATGGAACTGGCTGTATGTGTGTGTGTGTGTGTGTGTGTGTGTGTGTGTGTGTGTGTGTGTGTGTGTGTGTGTGTGTGTGTGTTGTAACGTGTCAATTTGCATTTTGATGATATAAATGGAACGTGTTTCAAAGCCAATTAGCATAAAATAATTTTCAGTTTAAGCCCCCTCCCCCTCACCCACCCCAATCTTTAATTTCTCCCATGCACTTCATAATGAGAGGCAATCATCGGAGAATTTACTGACAAAGCCTGTGATTGGCTGTGACATTGTGGACAGCGAGATGCAATTTTGGATGCTTTGTCATTTCTTGATATGCTCTTGATGAACAAAAGTTTGTTTTACATGAACATGGACATCTTGAAACAATGTAGCAGCCTACTTTTTTTTTTTATCAGTAGTTTATTGGCTTACACATTTACCTAACAAGCAAAAGATTTGTGGTTCAATCCAAGGAGAAGACAGATTCCTTTGGGGTTGTGTCAGTAAACATGCAGAGCTATCTACTGTGGCAGCTCCTTGAGAATAAGGGAGCAATCGTTTAGAAACCCTGCATCACTCCCTGGAGACACGTCCCTAACTCAATCCTGTCTGTCCTCCAGGTGGTGCTATTTCTAACATGTACGCCATGCTGCTGGCCCGCTTCAAGATGTTCCCTGAGGTGAAAGAGAAGGGAATGTCATCCGTTCCCAGACTGGTGGCCTTCACATCCGAACATGTAGGCATCCGTGTTTAAAATCCGATTCCTCACGGCATCGTCAGTGTATGTCTGCTTGGCTCAAACGGTGAACACTGAACACTATTTGGACATTTCTTTAAGTCAAATGTCAAAAAATGTATCTTTCAGCTGCTAGAATAACACAAAAAAGATCTCATGGTAACTGTGGCTGTGCTTGATGTGTGACTACGTGTCACTTTAACTCCACCGCTGCTGATAAAAAGCTGACATTATGCACGTCGCATGCAGAAGGACACGAGGTGACTGGTGTGCATGTCACCTTCATCTTTAAAGGACAGCTGAAAGATGCTGTGAGGAAAAAAGCAATGAAATTACAAACAAATCTGTCATAAGACGTACATATTTACGGATCCGGTCACTCATTATCTTTTTTTCCCCCCTTGTCTTCAACTCTTAGAGCCATTTTTCAATCAAAAAAGGTGCAGCAGCTCTCGGCATTGGGACCGAAAGCGTGATCTGCATCAAAGCAGATCAAAGGTAAAACTGGCTTCAGTCGTGCATCATACTTCAGTTAAACCATGAGGCATATTCATTGTTTTTGATGTTAAAAACACTCGATATAGAAACAGTTATTATTGTATTATTGTGGAGAAACACTACAGCCTTCTAATCTTCACAAACTTGTTTTACCCAAACCAATAAGGCCTAAAGACCTGATAATGTTCACAAGTAACAGTAAAGATGTGTCTCTCCTGTTCAGCTTAGGATTCAAATTTATATTTCATCTTGTGACCCTTTAAAAGAAATCCAAACCCTAGACTGGAAAACACTCAATGATGTGTAACTACAATACTTAACAATGACTCATGACTATTTGTAACCTTATAATATGATATGAAATCCTTTATATATTACTGCTTATAGTTGTACTTAAAGGGACAGTTCCTCCCAAAATTACATTTATATTGTTTTCTCCCTCTCATCTGTGTTTCACTTTATCCATCTTATCTGTTTTGTGCTCAGTTTTGGAGAGATGTCTACCTCTTGAATCTGATGGAACTCTCCTCGAGGCGTTAAGAGCATCAAACAGAGTATCAGCATTGTCTCTTTCAAGTAATCGTGAATAGGTCAACCGAATAACCTACAAAACTGTTTCCGTTGCTCACATTCCCCAACCAACGGAAGCAGTAGCTAACATTAAACATTAAAGTCAAGAGAGGTGACATTAATGTTTACAGCGTGCCTGGAAGAAAATGGATGAGCGGGTGGACTTTGGCTTGTATAGTCGCAGTGTGAGCATTATGGGCTCTGGGGGTCCAAGTCCATCCATAAAGGTCACTGTGCCCCCTAAGCTGAATTCTACTGGCATTTAGAACTAAAAGTAAAATTAAGCAATAAAATTTGGCAATAAAAAAGTTTAATACCTCAAATGTTGTAGTAACAATCACGCCAGTGTTAATTATTAGGTTAAATACCAGAGTAAGTCAAGTCTTATGCCTCCCTGTCAAAGTTAGTTGCCCATCCACTCCATGTGCTCTGGTGCCGACGCTGTCCTGTCCCTTTAAGTAGAATTTCAAATGCAATACTTGCACTTATATTTTCTGTATTTCTGTTCCTGTGTTGCCTTTTGTTTTTAAGGTAGAGGCCTTCTTTGCCCACTGACAGTATGACAAACAACTTTAAAGCCAACTAAAGCTTGTTTTCCCTTTGCAGCGGTAAATTGATCCCAGCTGACCTTGAGAGGCGAATACTGGAGGCAAAACAGAAGGTAAGATGATGTACATTTATTACCCTGCTATAAATAGACAGATATGACTTCATACAGTTTTGATTTTATGGGGTGCGCTCGACTGAAACTGCAGAGATGATGAGGGAAATTTGGGAACATATTGTAACAACATAACGGCCTCATATGCAGTATTTTGGTTGCTCTTGTGCAGGGTTTTGTACCTTTCTTCGTAAGTGCGACTGCTGGGACAACAGTGTACGGAGCTTTTGACCCCCTCATTGCCATTTCTGACATTTGCAAAAAGTACAACATCTGGATGCACGTGGATGTGAGTAAAGCTTCCTGATTCATTTAAAGTGTCATATTGACCTTTCACATGTGGGATTTTTGGAGTGTTTGTGCACAAGAGGGATTTTAATGGAGGCATACACAGAAGCAAAGAGCTCACCTCTGAGTTTGACAAATCTATTATGTCTGTCTCGCCTCTAACTGCTTGCGGTTGACCCAGATAGAGAGCGCGCCATTTCCTATCTAACACTGGAGATTAGAAAAACTGGAACAGAGGCTGTAAATCATCTCCTCCCCTGACTTTACCATCATGGGCCGTCTCACTGAAGGAACTCTATCTCTTAATGAAAGTGATTTAGTCCTGACAGGGGGACACCTCTATTAAGAGCAATAAATGGCCTTGTCTGTCATCCCTCAACTAGCTGAGATGGGTAAAAAAAAGCACGCACGCACGCACGCACACACACACACACACACACACACACACACACACACACACACACACACACACACACACACACACACACACATTGTGATTGTTAATCATTTTCATTGGTATATCTGCTAAATTTTCTAGCTACAGCTCCCAGAAAGACATATACTCACTTATTAATGCACTTTATGTGGTACACCTTTGGCCCCCTTTTTGCCCTCAGGTCTGCCTTAATTCTTCCAAACATAGATTTAGCGAGGTGCTGGACACGCTCCTCAGGGGTGTTGGTCCCTTTTGACATCACACCATTGCACAGTTGCTGCAGATTTGTTGTCTCGACATCCATGCTGCTAATTTCCCATTTCACTCCATCCCAGAGGTCCCTATTAGATTGAGATCTGGTGACAAAAAGTCAAAGTTGTGCATTCAGAGATGCTCTGCTTCATACTTTGGTTATAACGAATAATTATTAGAGTTACTCTTGCCTTCGTATCTGCAGTGTGGCCATTCCGTTAAGACCTCTGACACCGGATATTTTTGCTTTTTCCGGCCATTCTCTTTAAACCTTAGAAATGGTTGTGTAAGAAAATCCTGATAAAACAGCAGTTTCTGAATTACTGAGTCTGACTCCAACAACCATCCCACATCAGTTAAATCACCTTTCTTCCCCATTTTGATGCTCAGTTTGAGCTTCAGCAGGTCGTCTTGACCATGTCAGTGTCCATGACCACATCACTCAGATGTTGCCATGTGATTGGCTGATTAGATATATTCATTAGGAAGCACTCGAACAGATGCAGTGTATATATTCATAGACAAAACAGTGATATTAAAGTGTACTAATACTACTACTGTGTGTGTGTGTGTGTGTGTGTGTGTGTGTGTGTGTGTGTGTGTGTGTGTGTGTGTGTCACAAAAATAGTCCCTGTTGTGTTTTTAAAGCTTAAATATTAAATGAGGTTTGGCTAGTTGGCAGAACTTCTACAGAAATCAAAGGCTTTAGTGCTGGAGTGTTAAACATGTGGCCAGGGGGCCAAAATTGGCCCACCCAGGTGTCTAATCAGGCATTGTAGATGGCTTTGCAAAATAGGAAAAATGCAGAGGAGCTTGGCATACATGTTGGAGTATTTACTGTGTGAGTGGATGAAGTCAGTAGTACACAAACCATTAAATGACAGGAAATCGGATAGAAATTTTTTTTACAGTAAAAAAAACCATTTTGTATTAATTAAAACAGCAATTCTTTTTTTTTAACTTATGGCACAAAGTTCGGGTAATGAGCTGCCAGTATGATGTCTGTCATTTTGTGCTCAGACTTAATTTTTGAAAGTTTAACCACAAGGAGCAGTGCTGAGGTTTTTTTATTTACTACAGCAGTACTTCTTTGTATTGTGGAAAGACTGAGACAGTTCATTTTTCTTAAGACGCGTCAGGATTTCACTATCAGTTTTATACATGGATGGTTTATTAAATGTGGATGCTAATGTCTTTCATCTCTTCGTGTTTCAGGGAGCATGGGGAGGAAGTCTGCTCATGTCCAGGAGACACAGGTGGAAGCTGGACGGAGTTGAGAGGCAAGTAACTGTTTTATGCGGTTTGGCCCCAAATGGGCAAATATTACAAGCTAATGAGCATTTGATATAACGTTGAATGATGGTTGGTTCTTTTTGTTTTGTTTTTTTTTAAACTGCAGGGCCAATTCAGTCACATGGAATCCACACAAAATGATGTCCGTCCCTCTGCAGTGTTCTGCCCTGCTGGTCAGAGAGGAGGTAGGCCTCAAATTCTCAGCCCCATGCTGCGTGTTCCTGCTTTTGTTTATTGAGGTGATTCTGTAAATGCTCTGGCTCTCACTTCACAGGGTCTTATGCAGAACTGCAACCAGATGCACGCCTGCTACCTATTCCAGCAGGACAAACACTACGATCTTTCTTACGACACCGGAGACAAGGCGCTGCAGTGTGGACGTCATGTGGACATCTTCAAGCTGTGGCTCATGTGGAGAGCTAAGGTAATATAAATATAAATATAAATATAAATATAAATATAAAGTTTGATGATTGTAAGCAGCTATTAATAGGGTATAAATAATAATAATATGCTAGAACACTATAATCAATGAAGATTGGTGTACTGTCTGCAAAAATGTATATATTTGGCAGCATGGGTCTGTTCTGGGACCTCCTTGGCCTTCTGCATCGTTACATGGAAAGCTAGAGGCAGGGAGAGCAGCAGCAAGACCTCACCTTTGATTGATAAAGTGATGGCATGCTGCTACAGAGCAGAAATAAATAACAACAGCCATACTGTTAAGTCAGACACAGCTAGAAAAGGAAGAGCTGTGGATCCAGATGTGTTGCAAAGCAGCTTGCAGATTTAAGGATGTTAAACTGTCTTAAAAAGTGCATCTTGTGCCAGATTTGTCAGACTAATGGTTAGAAGAGTATCAGATGAACCATCAGCTGATGCTGGCTGTCATTAAGCTAATCCAGCTGTTGTCAGACTGTTGCAAATGCTTTCTCTCTTTTCAGTTAATTAAGCTGCTTCCACTTGTTTCACTTTTCATCTTCGTTTTGGCTCTGCTATATTATATTAATGCATTTTTTAAAAAAATTTCTTATGCATAGATTATATATGAAAGCTTCTCAAAATTTCAGTCATTCACCCTTCTAAGAAAATGTGTCAAAACTCAGAGAAAAACTTTGTGAGTTATTAAGTCAAAACTAAAAATAAAAACCTGAAATTTTGAATTATGGACGTCAAATAAATTAAATGACGGAAACTGAGTTTAATTTCGGAGAAGAGGACAAACTCTGAGATCCTACAGCAACTTCTAAATGTCTTTTATTTGTTTGTTGTCATTTTAAAATTGCTTTTATACTTTAATCTATATACTAATATATATTAATTCAGTATTTATTTATTGTTTGAAAGTGTCTTGTGTCGTGGATATGTGACATCAGGTGGGGGGAAAGCACCACTTTTAAGTTTTATGGACCAAATAAGATGCCACACAGGCCCCATTTCCAGGGACCAGATGACCAGATTTAAATCACATGGTCAAATATTCAACCTATCCTTGTTGGTCACTCATTGGCTAAAATGCATTTGGCTGCATATGTAACACGTTTTAGATTGACCCTGATGAAGCCCAAAGCCAAATGTTCTCTATACTATATAATAAATTTATATACTGCTGTGGAGTTTGAGCAATTACAGATAAACATCTTTTCTTTGACAGGGCACCATTGGGTTCGAGGCTCAGATTGACAAGTGTCTGGAGCTGTCCGAGTACCTCTACAACAAGATTAAAGACAGGGAAGGATACGAGATGGTCTTTGATGGCAAAGTATGTTCACATTCATCTTTCACTCTCTCTAAAGGATAATTCATCTGCAGTCACACAATCATGGAAAAGTAGCTGACATTAGCCCATGTCGCTCCTTTTTCCTCAGTGTCATTATTGCTGACTTGATTTCCATGCAGAGTGTTCTGGCTTTGAGTTGGATGAATGCCATTTTTACCTCCAGATGCCAGTGTAATGTGCTGCTATTATGTTTAATGAATAGCATAACGGCCCATAATTGCTCATATGCATATGAATAGCGTGGTGTCTGAAATATCCTGCACTAAACTGAAGTACAACACAAACATATGTGGGTATGAAGAAAACTCTCTTATGAAAGGGGTGCTTGGACACATGGGGTAATTTATTATGAAAGCTCTTTAATGTTTCAAGCCTTATTGTTTTCCTGCTGAGCCCCAAAAAGGCTATGAGCATCATAACCCAGAGGGGGATGAGAAAAAGCCAAGTCCTCTGGGCAATGGCCCAGGTGCTCACTTGTCTGTGCCTTCCATTGAGCCATTACATCAATCTGATGTTGAATATACTACAGCCAAACCAGCCCAGCTGTATAAATGAGGCTGGTGTGCATGGTTAGTCAGCTGTTGGTAATGAATGCCCTTCCGCTCTTATGCAGACAGGCAGGCGGGGAGTTCTTGCAGGGATTCGTGTGCCAGAAAATAGCACTGTGAGGAGCTTTCAGACATCTAGTGACAGAAGGCACGCTACCTGTCCGATGCTGTGAACTCATATTGGATTGTTGCTCTGGGATGCAAATCAGCATTTTCATTCAAAATCAGTTTGGCTTAGGATACAAGCATTTTAATGTCATAAGATTTCTGCAGGATTTTAGGCATGAATAGCTTTGAATTCTACAAAACGGCTGTATACCATGTTTAAACTGCGTGTATAAAGGTGTAGGTATATGTAATACGCACACAGACTGTATATAAAAGATGGACATAGCCGCCTCATCCATGTTGAATCCTTAATTTTCAGAATTGGTTAGTGCTAAATTATATCACCTCTGCTGTCTGGCCCTGCCTACTATATTTTTTTTACTTTGTCATATATAATTAAATTCATAATTCGCCATTACATAAAAAAGTAGAACATATTCTGCACCAGGGTCATTTTGAAGTTTTAAAGATATGCACACCAAGACCTGCTCTAAAATTTAATGGGCTTATGAGTAATCATTACTCTCGTGAACGCCAAGATAAATCAGCATTTTTTTAAATTATTTTTTTTTATACAACTGCACTCAGTCGCTGTTTGTTTTTCCTCAGTTTATTCCTCTGATATCTTGTTGTCTGTGTGTCCCCTCAGCCTCAGCACACCAACGTCTGCTTCTGGTACCTGCCGCCTGGCATCCGCTACATGGAGGACAAAGAGGAGAGAAAGAAACACCTGCACAAGGTGGGTACTCTCAGATAAGGAGTCTCACTGTAGTATCTCCCCAACACAACTTTCACGAGCCCCGTCATTCATATCCAGCTCGACTATCACACATCTTTCTAATTAGGGGCAGCTTATACTCAGAATTAAAATAATACTTTGCCCTGCACATGAGGAGAAAAAAATGGCAGCGGTCTTAAACAGGACACAGAGTACGGGTTAAAAAGAAGTGAGGCTTTTCAGCTGGCTAATGTGCTGGCCATTCAGAGGATACCACAGCAGCAGGGGCCTCATAATTGACAATCAGGACAAACAGATGGCGTTCATGTCTGCTATACAAAGACCACTTCTCTCTCTTCTCTCTCTTCCTGTTGACTAGAAATCGTTACCAGCTTCATCATTGCTCTGCAAATGCAGATGTTTCCCTTTGTTTTCTTTGAAAAATTACTTGAAAAAACACCATGGTCATGCTTCACCGAGTAGACAGACTGACTGGACAGCTTTCCACACTCTGACTCTGAGCCTGAGGGGTGATGTAATGCTGCCAGATTAGCACTTTGAGGAAGAGCTGAGAACTGAAGGAGCCCTCATCAGTTTCCACGTGTCTTAATGACATCCTCTAATGGATGAGGAGAATGGGAGGAACTGTTAAAAGATTGATTTGAGGGAAATCAGCACACAGTAAATTATTTTGCAGCAAGCACGCCAACTGCAGTGAGACACCTGCAAGACATTAGGAAAGAAATGACTGATTATGTGATGAGAGCTGTATGGAAACAACTAACTAATCTAGCAGGCAGTAATCTGAAACTGAAGCCAACTTCCTCGAGAAGTTAGCTGAGTGTTAAAGCCTGTTTTGGTAATACCCACAGACTTATTAAAATTCTTGCACGATTATTCTGGGTCATATGAGCCACGGTTAACTTAAGCCCTTAAGCTAAAGCTGCACTCAAACTGTCACTTGAACTTGCTGGATCTCATCTGCATATCCTGAAGTTGGTCACGACGAAACCTTTTTATACAAATCCTCTAACCAACCAAGCCCTAAAAATGATATTCCAGAGACACAGACGCAGAGGAGTTTTCTCTCAGTGAGCCGTCTAACAGGCCGAGCGTCGGTCAAAACGAGCACTGAGAGTTTCAGACATGAAATTGAATCTGTCGCCGCTCATCACTGCAAAGAATCTACACCAGCATCGTGACTCTGCTGAGTACAAAATAAATGAGCATCACCCCTGGCTTCACTCTTAGAGATAACCTCTCAGCATGGCAGGAGCAGCAGTCATGGGGCTGTGCACCCAGCTGCTGTTACATTTAGCTGTCAGATCGATGGGGGGTAAATGACCTACATGGTCTGTAGGTCTGATGAACCTGGGAAGAACTTTGACTTGTATAAACAAACAAGCACCCATTTAGATCCGATTACACAGAAAGAGAAGTAGTCAGGCAATACTCTCCCAAACTGTTCCTGCAATTTGAGTTAGACGACTGTTAACAACCATGTAAAATGTAAAAACACGAACTAAATGCTAATAAAATGGGATATGTGATATGTGAAAAAAAGTAGTTCTGCAATCAAATCATTTAAAGTACTGAGAATAAAATATTGTTTTCCTACATTTTTATTTGAGAAATTTAAAAATGCAAGTAAACAGTGATTTTATTAAATGCTGACACAAAATTTATGAGAAAATGTCAAGATCCTACAGTCGTGCAGGGTTTGCTGAATTCTTGTTCTTTAATAGTTTTGTGTTTCTTTTTTTTTAGTTTTGTTTAGGTTTTGTTTTGCTCTTGAGCACTTTTAGCCTTTAGGTGTCATTATATTTGAGTTCTGTTTACTGTATGCATTATTGCAGCTTTATTTGCCTCGTTGGTATTTCCCTTCATCTCCTCATCTCGTTCCATCTCTTCTGTTAAGTTCACTCGAGTTCTGTTTGTCCTTATTTGAATATATTTCCTGTTTTTGTTTTGTGGTTGTTTGTCTCCTGTGTTTTGCATTTAGTTTTATTTCCCCTTCAGCCTCGTTAGAAAATTAATAAACTGCTGTAGTAATCTGTACAAAAAGAGTATGAGTTGACGTAGATAGAAGAAGGACACAAAATGACCATAAACAAACTCAAAACAAACACAAAGTCAGGATATAGTCTGAGGATATCCTTTCTCACATTTAACACTAAATAGAGGACAGTCCACTTCAGGCCCGCTCTATTTATTGAAAATACTGTGTGCTGGTCTGGGTGTTTCTTGCTTAGAGCACGCAGGAGGTAAGACACGTAACGCTGTGAATTCACAGGATGCTTACCTGCTTACCTATTCTTTGTTAACATGCTTAACTTTGCAAAGCATCTAGCTGTATAGCTCACCATGTTTGTGAGGTACGGTTGGGAGACTTTTTCATTTGCACCCAATGGCCCATTTTGTCTCTGCCCTGACCTTCTGTGTATCTTTCACATATTTTATTCTCTCTTCCTGAAGGAACAGCAATTCATGCTGTATTTGTTGCATGTTGTCAGGTGGCTCCCGTCATAAAAGCCAGAATGATGGAGTACGGGACAACTATGGTGAGCTACCAGCCACAAGGGGACAAGGTCAACTTCTTTCGCATGGTGATCTCAAATCCTGCTGCTACCTTTGAGGACATCGACTTTCTTATTGAGGAGATTGAACGACTTGGTCAGGATCTATAAGACACATCTCTCCAAATCCTCTTGTACTTTTCCCCTTGACGGATGAATTGTTTGTCGTGAATGTACTGGTAAACTTATTTTCTTTTCTCTCAATCTTTCCTCCAAAGTCTCATATTTAAGAGTATATTTGAGACAAAAGATCTGCAGATATATCCATATATTACGTATTGTAGCTTTGCTGTGGGCTGACTTGGTCCAAAGCTATGTAAAAGTGCTTCTGTCTGCTTCTCCTGTAGTGTAGTAGATCCCAGAGTAGTGTAAGTGACGTAACTTTATATGTAATTTTTGTGATATGAAATGCTTGTGCAATAAGTCGATGAGAAAGAGTTTATTTCTCAATCATTTCTCATTTGCCGAGTCCGTTGTTAAGTGCCAAACGTGGTTGTGTTCTATTGTAACTTTAAAGCATTTTAAACTTCTCGTTTAAAACAAAAATAGCACTTCACCTTACCTCAGCTTAATCAACTGCCTTTACATCTGCACATTACACTCAAAGCAGGGCAGAACTCCTTCTCTTACCTGGTGTTGTTACGCAGTGCCAGCACATGTTAAAGACATAACCCAGCCAGAGCAGACTGCATGATGGAAACGTGAAAACAGAGCAGTTCAAAGCATTTACAATCAAGCCAGTTCACCACCCATCACCTCTGCCTTTGACAGTTCAACCTGCAGCTCATGATGCTGCTCTGCTTATTGATTATTAAGACTTTTTTACTCTCTTTCTAATATGTTTAGGCGATAAAGGCTTGTAAAACCCATGTCGCTGGACATTGTTGACTTGCTACATGAATACATCGAAATGGGATCCATTTCCATCCTTGCTGTATAATTAGCTTTGCTCCATATGTTAGAATGAAGATCGGCACTTGAGCTATAATCCTTAAGTTTCCAGTGTATTGAACTGCATTGAATAGATTTCAGATTTTCTGCAGTAGTCATCAACTGTATTTGTGTCCTGTTACTGTTGCTATGTGTGGTAGTAGTACCAGTTGTTTTCCAAAGCATTTCACCTAACAACCTTGTTTTTTCATTGCATATTTGACAGACTAACTGCTGAAAGCCAATCTGCTGCCTCCAGGGGCCATTACATACATGTATTCATTTCCTTGGACTGAGTAGCACACCAAGGTAGTAGTTGAGTAGACTTTTTTTTCTCTTCTTGGAAAGGACACCAACTGTGCACATGACCAGACATGTCCAAGGGTCTACAGTTTGCTTTATGTAGGCTGTGTTGGGAACATTAGTTTAGTCCAAACAACATAATGAGTCTAATGTAAATTACTTCAAATTCTCTTAGAATTCTTCTTGACCGCTTGACATTTTCATTTTAAAGGAGGACAAATTAGGTAATTGTTTGACTATTTGATCACAACCCTGATGTTTCAATACAGCTCCCAAATTAAATTCATTGCTCAGTAGAGGTATACCCCAAATACGTAGGGTTACCTTCCTGCCAGCCTGCATCATTAACTCACATCTTTGAGACTTGAAAAGGGGAAGACGTACAAAGAAGCATGTTGAAATTTAGTCCTTGCCTTGTTTCTTTTGCACAACAGTATATGGGAAGTATGTCCAATTGATCATTTAGGCAAAGTGCTACCAAGGTGCCCCAAAGGGCATCATAGCCCTGGCTTCACTGCATGCCCACTGCCATTTATATACAGGGAATTTGCAGTACTAAAGATTCACTATGAATGGATCTGTTATCTAACTTTGTGGATATTCCTTGTACAGAGAGTCTATGTCAACGTTTGGCAAAAAATGCCTATATATTTTGTTTTATTTAAAATGTTACAAATGAATTGCTTTTTAGTGCTGGTTGCAGTGAACCTACTGGAACTTGGATGTTACAGGGTACATGGTGCATTGCCCAGGTGGCAGTTTAAGTCATATCCCCTTTTTTCGCCCCATCAGTTTCTTTAATTCCAGTACCATCTCTGGGCACTGCTCCCAAAGCTTTGTGGCACCGAATTGCCGCTAGCCTGCCAAATAAACCAGGACAGAAATCTTAAGGATTATAACTTTAAATATGAAAGAAAAGATTTTCTTTTTGTAGTCATGCTTTTGAATGAGCACTTACTGAAAGGTTGTGGATCTTAAGAAACCAAGAATTGGGCAATAATGGGGTATTGTTGGGATATAGGATCTTAACCTGATTTGCAGCTACTGTATACCTGACATTACTTGCACTAAATCACTGTTGGGAGGAGCTGCATCCCTTTGCATTGCAACTGAGATTTTGTCTTTCTGCATTCACAAGCAATATTTGAGTATGGGTCCAATATATATATCTATATATATATATACATACGCATATATGTATCCTGCATAATATCAAAAGGATCAATAGTAAATGATAATCAAGTTTCCAGACCAAACCCATGGTAGTTTGCAAAAAACAAGGACAAAAAAAGAAACCTGGAGTAAAAGCACGCTTATCGTAGGCGGGTTAGTTGGAATGTGAACCCTGATTTATCAGGCAGAGGTTCTGTAGCATTTTCATTAGAACAAGTTAGAAAAGCACAATTATAGCTCAACATGGTCGGTCAGTGAACAATCACTTTTGATCATAGACTGTAAATAGTATTTCAAGATGTCCTAAGTACATATCTTTGTGTATACATACGTGTATATAAGACATTTAACCAGAGACTATTTGTGAGGTAAAGTTCTTCATATTTTCTCTATCTCCAATATAGATTACCTGTATTTTCATCCGGTTTGTCCAAAAGGCTTTTTTCCTTGTGTGTATGTATGTATGTATGTTCGATACTTGATTTGTGACTTCTAGCTATTTCAAAGATGTGTTTCAGGGACTGGCTTTAAAGAAATTGATAGATTTTACTTTGAAATACTTCCAAGTCTTACTCAGAGACTCGGGTGTTTGGATTTTCAATGAATATGCAAAGCCATTTTGACTCTGAAGCCCCGTGTTTTTCGTGCACAAGTGATACTTGACGGTATGTGCCAACTGTGTACCTTAGTGTGTTTGTAAGTGTGTTGCCTTAGTATGAATTTTTCAGTATTGTCTAGTTTTCCTCCAAATGGGAGGTTGTGCACTTTAGAGTATACACATGATCAAATAACGTGCAATGTCCGATGGTTGTCCATAAGTTGATGTTTAAAAAAAATTCTACTACTCAAGATATGTAATTTAAGCTCTTTGGTCTGAATGTGCACTGAATCGAGGGTCTGCCAGAAATGAAAGGATTTAATTTTTTCTCAGTTTGTAGATATTGTAAAGCTTCTCCTTTAAATGTTTTACATCTCAATGGAGAGTTGCCTAAAGTTTCAAATTTTTACTTTCTGTTTCGCCCCAAACCAAAATTGGCTTCCACACTGTGACACAGACAGCATGATTTATTACAGCGACAATAAAATCTCTCTTTGGTAGTCTCGGAAAGCCAGACACTTTGTTTCTCTTGCTGCTGCTGCTAGACTTGCTTCCTTTGCACGACATGCATGCGATGCCTTGCCTATCCAGCTTGTTTGATATACAGTCTCCTATATATCTATTTATATCTATCTCTCTCTATATATATACATATATACAGTTTGTGTAGCTCCTGTAATTAGCTTTAGTGTCCAATGTATAGCTTAGCTTGTAGATTAGTGCTGTCGCTCTAGCCTTTACATGTGATCTCTGTGTCTTGAGCTTCCTGTAAAGTTTCTTTGTGCCGCCAGCATGCTAACCTCGCCTAGCATTGTACTCCTCTCCGCGCTTGATCTGACTTTCTCTATCCTCTGTCTTTCTGCTTGAAGACTGTCGCAGCTCTGAACGTAGCGTATTATATCTATATGTGTAGTCCCTCAGCATGTCTTTCTGAAAGCTCCTCTCTGCTCTGCGCCTGTACGACCTTTTTCTCTCTTTCTCTTCCGCTTCGCCCTCTGGTAGCAGTGACAACGTATCCCCGCGCTTTCCTCTGACGTTTCTCGGCTGCCCGCTGTCGTTCTGTTCGCGTGTCTGAGACGGTGTGTTGGCATGTGTCATGGTGCCCACAGTGTCACCGTTTCTGATGTTTGTTTCACAAAGGCCCTTGACTCTGTGGGATGTATGCGAAATAAATTTAACTTAGACTTTAACAAATATATAAGGAAAAATTAGACCCTAGTTTCTTGCTTATGAGAAATATTGTTTATAAGAACAGTTAAAACTCCCAGTATTCAGAGTGCAGATCATTTCACTGAATATGGTGCAATTTTGAATCATACATTCTGCAAACTGCTGTGCTGGCTTTATCAAACGTTCATTTGTCCTGAACTATATGTTGCTCTTGGGAAAATAGAAATAAATATTGCCAAAACAAACAAAAAAGTGTGAGTCTCTGTTATTTTTACTCAAACCTACAGTTTTATGAGTATACTCATTGTAGCCTGCAGCACTAATGAGTCCTCAAACATAGTGAATGGAGCCAAATGGCTAAAATATCTAAACCTGCTTTCAGACAAAAAGCTGTAAAATTTTACAGTATACACTCAGGGCCACTTCATTAGCAACACTCTGTGGCAGCAACTCTGAATGTCACACAGTTGGGATTTTCCCAGATTTCAGCAAATATGCCATCATCTGAACTTCTCTGGGTGAAAATGCCGTATAGCAGCAGAAGACCACACTGGGTTCCTCTGGTCAGCTAAAAACCATCGTCTGCTCTGATGAGTCTCGATTTCTTGGTAATAAGATGAGAATATGAACACATTGATGCAACCTTGGACTATTGTGATCCCGTGCTAGTGTTGTTCCTAAATCATCATAATGATGATCGTCCAGGATCAGCATTACAAGTAACCAATGACTTTCTCTGAACAGTCTGTGAAGGTTCGTAGTTTAAGGAGCTTGCAAAGAAAAGCATCTGGACTTCTTTGCTTGAAGACGGTTCACCTCTCATCTGAGAAGCTTCTTCAGTTCTAAGGTCAAATGGTGGAGAGGCCCAGATTTAAGCCCTGTGGGAGTGTCCCTCACGAGCCAAGGTGTGAAAATGGGTGTAGGTCACAATCAGCCAGGGTTTCAGGTGAGCTCATTGTGAAACCTAGCCCTACCCTATCATGTGATTTCCTGAGGTCAGATGGCCCAGGATGTGAGTGGGCATTAAGGCATCTGGGAAGGGATCTCAAAACTGGATTATAGATGACAGACACTTGGTGTCGAAAGCCACCGCCTCTGTTCAAAGATGGTCGTTCACAGTGGACACAGATGGCTTCTTTCACTCCTCTTTCAAGCCATCTGTCTTCTCTGTCCAAAATGTGAACACTGGTGTCCTCAAAAGAGTGACCTTTGTCCTTTAGATGCAGATGGACAGCCAAGTCTTGTCCCGTCGAGGAGGCAAAATTTGACCTTAGAACTGAAAAAGTTTCTCGGATGAGAGGTGGAACATCTCCAAGCAACTCAGAGAAAGTCCAGACGCTTTTCTTTCCAAGCTCCTTAGACTTAGCAGTCAGTTAGCATTAGCAAAGAATTTAAATGAAAAAGAATTTAACGCTATTAAAACCTATCCTTAGCAAACTGACATGAGTAAAGTAAATCTGGCTGACAGCAAACCTAACTTGATAATCTATTTATTTCATTAGATACATTGATAAAGAAAATAATCAAAATGATTACCATGAACAAAGGCATATCTTTTGTTTTTCCATGCAGCGCAAAGCTATGACATCACAACAATGCAACTGGTCAGTTGCAACTCTGTGTACCATTCTCATGATACTGCAGGAACAATACCAACATAGCATGACGTTTGCAAAATTAGAAATTTCTGATCCAGACCTAGAGTTTTCAGAGCTACCTTTTCACTCACCACCTTATGCTTGATAAAAGTTTATTTCAGACTCATATTGGCCAAAGCACAGTGTTACATGAACAGAAAACATTTAATGTGTTACATAAACTGGGGAGAAAGTCCTTGAATGGTTAAGTGGGACATAATAAGCGGCACTTTTACAGCACTACAAAGTAAAAATGGATCTGCAGTGTGAGTGGAGGACTGTTGGCATTTATGTAATCTCTTTCAGACCTTTGCAGTCATGGTTTTTATTGCCTCTTGAGTTATAAAGTCAAAATGCAGTGCATGGACTCAGTTTTCAGACATCAGATGAATCCACAAGGCAGCATTCTCATTGAATTTATAATACATTCCGATAATTAACTCTAAAACATACACAAGAGGGAAAAGAGGAATTTAGAACTCGAGTATTACATGTATCTCCACATGTATAAATACATTAACAAGCAGTCAGAGCAGATTAAAATCCCTTTTAATAATCAAATGTGCATAATAAAAATGATCTTATCTAATACATTTAAACACCAAAAACTATAGTGCAAATATGAACACCCTCTAATGATAATGCAAAGCAGCACTGTCACAGTTTCAATCTACAACAGCAGATCTCTCTCCAAGGCCATTGCTCTGTTTTGCACTACATGTGCTCCACATCGCTACTGTGGTCCATGAAAATTGGCTTGGTAAGTTTTGAATAAGCAAAGAAAAAAAAAAAGTATTTCTGAGCATCTTCACTGGCAGGTTGCTCTCGTCCCTCTAGGTGGCACTGCCGCCTCACGATTTCCATCACAAGGAAGCCACAGGGAGTTTGTTTCTGCCACCAAAGCAGGCGTGTCCAGCAAATGTGGATGGAAATTCTTTTTTTTTTTTTTGGCAAATAAAAATTATTTTTCCTGTGTTGTCCCCACGAGTTGTTATTTTTACATTTGTGCTCATTCATTTCTGATTACAGCTTCCTTTTGAGTCCAAAGAAAAGAAGAAAAGATTTAAAAAGACATCCCGAGTAATGCGAAGGATTACCAGATGCTTTGCATCACAGAAGTTTTTTTTTAAAAAAAATGATAAATTGTATTGACTGATGTCTCTCTCTGACCAATTTTCACCTCACAACCAGACACAGAATCACACTTTGTTTATTTGAGTGATTTAAAGGCCCGATAAGACAGAGATGCATGATTTAAACAAAACATCTGGGGAGCTCACTATCAGCTGGCTCCGCTGACAGCACTCAGAGGAAATGGATGGTTTTAACATTACAAATAAAAACTGGAATCATTCAGTTAGTTAACTGTTTCCACACAGCGGGTCAAGACAGTTCAGCGCAGCCACTGATCTGTCTCCAACACCTGATTATTCCCCAAACTACAAAGATTTGCATCTTTGTAGTTTCAGACTTGATCAGTATCTCACTCTTGAACCTTCTGTGGACCTGATTTTAACAGATAATCAGTTGTGTCGAATCTTCTTCCTGTATAGCTACGCTGTTCATAGTTTAAGCTGGCGACCGTGTTATTGTGTTTCCTATACCACAGCAAAATCATTATTAGCACATCTGGGCTGTATTTCTTAATGTTTAGTGGTTCTCTCTTGTTTGCTTATAGTAGCCAAATGCAGGAGATGCATCCAGATTAATTCTGTTTAAAAAAAATAGCCTCAGGGGGTGCAATAATTATCATTAAGAGCATATAATATAACAAAAACAACATGCTGTTTGTTTTCATGATTGCACTAATGGAAATGTTCGACTTCTATGTGTTTTTTTGAAGTTCTAATTTAAGTGTAGCAGAAGTTCTCGAAGTGAAACGGGTTCCTCTTCTGAGCACGTACACAGTAACTTCATTTGTTACTGTGGCCAGAAGTCAAATAAATATTGTTTTAATAGTTTTTAAGATGTCATTTACATGTGTGCAGTGAATTTGATGTTTTGTGTAGGCAATCAAAAGTTCATTAAAGTTCTAAAAAAAGTGATCATTTGGAAAATAACAGCTTGTCTAGTGATTGCAAACACACGGGGATTCAAAATGTACATTTTTTTTACAAATATTTCTTGGACAGACTTCACTGAGTAGCAGTTTCATATAGCAGGGGTGAAGCTGAAGGTAATAGATAGCAACTGGAGTCGTCAGTCTGGTTGCCATTGGTTGGTGAAGCAAACGTTACAGTGAATTTGAAGTGCTGGACAAAAGGGACTGATTGGCTGTCCGGGATGGTCCTCTCCTCTGGCCTAGTGAGAGCTGGGAAAGGCTCCGACCCCTGCTGTGACTCTGAATGGATGGATTTTGACACCATGGCCGAACAGAACTGACAAACATAGCATCAAGGATAGCACATACAACCAGAGGGTTTGTGAGAGAACAGAGCTTCCTTACCTAACTTACTTCTTGAAAACATTAGATTCAGAAAAGAGCCCGAGGCCAAAGGTGTTATTAGACACACATTTTCCTCAGAAAAGCTTTTGGAAATCCAGACATTAACTTTTGATATTCTTGTTCCAACAGGAGAAATCCTGCCTTTATGTCTTATCAGATCTGGAAAATTTGTTGGAGAGCTCTAGTACCCAGATGGTTATAGCCCATGCCACAAGACTGAAGTGGTCCTGGTTCAGTTATAGCTGAAGATATGCGTTACATGTACACATCTCTCTCATTCTATATTATCTGTTACCTCTTAATTATCAGATTAAGAGTCCTCAGCATTTCAGTTAGAATCACTATTCTTCTGTCCATCTTCAGTGATTTGTATTTCATGGCGAGCCTCTATTCTGGGGGGCATCCCTGCCCATCCACTTAGGTTCCAAGTGATTGCTGACCAAATTATTGCTAAAGTCCCAGAGACAGACCCTTCAGACCACCCAGTTATAGCATTTCAGTAATTCCTCTATCAGTTATCCCCAATGCACAGTCTTCCCTAGCAACAGCTGGTCTGCTAAGAAAAATGTATATTCCCTAACCAGTTGGCAAAAAGCTCCTTGAGACTCGTTTGGTCGCATATTGTTGCAGTCATAGTTTAAATAGAAGTGACAAACATGCGCACAAAGTTGTCCAGTTACTCTCCGAGCTGAAGTGAAAGAGCAAAAAGTGCAACACAAACCACAAATGAAAACTGTTTGCCGTCAAATTAAAAGTCGTGCCCTGTGAAACACGTTAGCTACAGCGCTGGGGCACCGTGAACTGTTTACCACAAGGCTAGTTGTTAGCAAGTATTTTCAGACAAAGATGATTAACTACAGGTTACCAAGGAAATCTGCTAGCAACCAAAGCAATCATTAGGAGGCTGTGCAACCAATTTCATCCCCCAAGGCCCAGCAACCTCCAACAAAAACAGTTGGTTTCATTGCATCCAAAATGGTGGACAATGTGAGCATGACATCTATGAGAAACCTCAATTCCAGTGTAAAAAATAAATCTTTATGATGCTCTTGCTTTTGTTCAATAAGAATCACCACAGATTTATGCAGTTTTTGTGATTTTGAATGCAATCAATTTGAATAAAACACAAATTTTATGCTACAAACCAACAACACCACAATTCCAATATCACCACCACTAAACTCCCGCCTTTGGTATTAAGACACTGAATGTCATCAACAATGGTTGAGACTTATTTAGTGGCTTCTTCGCAACTTTCACCAGGGCATGCAACAAGGATAGTATTTACTAAACATTTCATGAAGATACTGATGCATGCTCAATCATCCAGGTAGGGAAGTTAAAAGTTTCTGGGATTTCATGTAGAAGAAGAAAAGCATTGTATTAGGTCGTATTAACAACTTCTAGTATCTAACTTTTCAAAAAGCCCAATGACATTGTGTCAAGGAAATCCAAACTATAAAATGTAAATTCATTTTCTGACTCATTTCTGAAGCACTGTGCCCTAAATGAGATTTGTCAGTAGGAGGGAGGTATCACAGCTGAGCCTTTATGAGCTAATGAAGAGTAGAGCACTTTTTCAACCCTGAAGTTATAAAGTTTATAAACTCAACAGATTCTTAAAAATCTAATTAAAACTAAACTAATAAAATATAATGTTATAATAACTACTTTCAAGTAAAACATTAAAAGTTCAAATGAAATCTAATCTCTATCTCCTCACTATCTGAAAAGTCATTATGAGAGCTAGCCTCCCTTACACAGTGGGAGTTTTAAATCTTCCACAGAGACAAAGTGGCTTGTCAGCTCATTCTCCATTAATTATCATCAAGGAATTACCTATGTGTATTCTCGCCATCACATTTTAAATTCTTGTGTCATGAGACTTCCAAATTAATTTCAATCAACTCTGATGTGCTGCCTCTGTAGATTCTCTGCAACTGCTATCTTCCAGATGGGCAGTTCAGTCTTCCCCAGAGTCGAAACATTTTCATCGCTGCTTTTACAGATTAAAAGTTACCTCAAAGCGCAACGATTACCTGACCAGGTCTGGCAATTCTCAAGGATTTACTCTGCAAGCTTCCTTCCGCTGAGTGATCAGAGATGTTCCCACATGAGCAGTTTATCACCTGGATGATCTGCTCAGTGTTTGCAGCAGCCTTGACTGTGTCACAGGCCTTGTAAAGTCCTGACACTGTATAATCCTACATGCTGTTACACAAAGAGGAGACAAGCTGCTCGTTCCAAACACACAGGCTGCAGTTAGGAGAAATGTAGCAAACATGTCATAAAGTTTAAGATGGCGACATTACTCCTTTCTGAAACTTGCCGGTGATTTATGAGCGAACCAGCAGATGGTAAAATCAGGGTAGCTGGCTCGAGAGAGGTTTACCAAAGCATTTTGACAGAAAAGGCAAAAAAAAAGGGCAAAAGGGTTCTCAGACTCTCTTTTAAACGACTGAAGTCTTTCCTGAAAACAAATCGAGTGTGTGCGTGTACAAGCGTGTGTGTACAATGACTAAGCCAAGCCAGATGTTGATGTCTGCTGAAGTTGGTGGCACTCATTATGCAGTCTAAGTTGCTTAAATTCTCCCTCTGCCTCTATGTTAACCTGGAATCTGTAAGGTAATACCCAGTGTTTGGATTTGCTCAGATGAAAGCCTTGTCAGCTTATGAAAGAGGGTTTTGTTGACAGCAACAACAAAAAAAACAAAGCATGCATTTGTTTCTCAATGTGTAGCTTTACTTGTCAGATGACCAGCCAACTCTGAAAGCCAGGAGTAGATTAAAATAGTATCTTAGGTCCCTTATCAACGAGACAACAGCCAGTTCATTGAAGACAAACATGAGCTAAAGACAGTACGGGTGAGCAGGAGATAAGTTTGGAGGGGAGGCTGAATTAGTTAGGTAGTTTTTGACCTTTTCTTTTTAATCGAGTTCACAATTCCCCCCATTAAAAATCTATTTAATTGCTTAGTAAGTCAATTTTACAAGGTTAGAATTGGTCAGATCCTGCAAGTTATGTAATTTTTCTGGGTATGCTAACATCAGCTGCTAATGCTGTGCCAATCAACTGGTTGCCAAGATTAGCTTTAGCAACATAAAATATTACTTGTTTTCATAAAGAAAATGACAATCCTTCATATTTATAACATCATTTCAACTTCATTGTACATTTATGCTCAAACAAATGTAGCTTTAATGTCAAAAAATAATAATAATACGAAAAGGTCTGATGCTATTATTTAGGCAGCTAGCATTAGCGTCACTACTGGCACTGTGAAAGTATCCTCTGCCTATTGATTGAAAACTGGATAGTTGTTGGATCCACTGAGCAGCACACCATCCAGGTATTGGTAATGCACTTTATGTGAGCGTAAAAGCACTTCTGCACTGTGTTTGTTGCTGTTGTTTTGACATTGCCAGACTTGTGGTTGCAACCTGTTTAGCATAATGTTTATTGTGTCTACTAATTGCAAGAAGTTACTGAGCTTTATGTTTTTGTTTGAATGTGAGAGTGAATGAATAATGGCATTGTAAAGCGCTTTGGGTGCCTTGAAAAGCGCTATATAAATCCAATCCATTATTATTATTATTTAGGCGGGGTGGAGTTTGCATCTGTTTATCGCAGCCTTATGGACGTTTGTTTGCTTCCTGTTATTTTTCTGTGACACTGCTTGGCTGGTATTTAAAGGTTTTTTATGGTCCTCTGGTTTTGTTTTATTTGCTGTATTTGTGTTATTTATGTTTATGTTGTGCTGTTATTCTTGTGCTAGAAGTCAGATTGTTGAATTTTTATGTTTGTTTAATCAAGCCATGACTAAACAACATTTAGTTTTCTTGTTTATTTGAACTCACGCATCAATTAAGTAGGGTTAGTTTTGAATTCTTGGTCTTTATGGAGCTTCACTTCCTGTTTAGAGTTTATTCAGAGTGTGTTTAGTTCCCTCAGAGTTTCCCTATCAGTTCCTCCTTCAGTCTGCTCTTTTTATAGACCTAAAATGTTACTGGTGTATGTGAAAATATAAATGTGTGAAAGTGTAAATGTTTGTCGTACTGACTTTTTAACGTGATGACACATCAGTGTTGTTTTTATTCCTCACTGCATTAGTTTCAGCCTCTGTACAATTCAGCCTGGGGTATTTTTCTACTAAATTCACTACAGAAATCTGTGAACACAACTTAATAGAAAAAACACAGTCTGATGAACCAAAAAGAATTGTGTTCTTTTTTTATAGTTTCATGGCTGACTTTAACATTTTGCTTTAACCCATCAACCTGTTTTCATTTATCGATTTCCTACTCAGGACTGGAATTCGACATTTCAGTGGTGCTCAGTTTCATGTTTCACCTTGACATGATGTGGTTCAGAGAATCTTGGCAAACACTTGTTTACAGCATGACTAATCATGTAATCCCTTATATTATACACACATCAGCTACGAGGCCAGATGACTGTGCAGAGAGACACCAAAGAAAAGATAGAACAACACATCAAGGATTCATTTAAGCTGCATTTCGTGTGAAAACAACTGACTGTTTAGCAGTTACAAACCTCTCCAACTTGCCATATTTAATTATAGGCGCTATCTCCTTACACTGTATTGCCAAATGTATTCACTCCCCCATCCAAAGGTGTTCCAATCACATCCATGGCCACAGGTGTGTAAAAAAAAAAATCGCTTTCAGGAGCTCAGCAAATTCCGTCATGGTACCGTGATAGGATGCCATCTGTACAATAAGACCATTTGGGAAATTTCCTTGCTACTAAATATTCCACAGTCAAGAATGACAGCAGCTCAGCCACAACTCTGCAGAGTCAGTCACTACAGACCGCCAAACTTCACGTGGCCTTCACATTACCTCAAGAACAGTGTGTAGAGAGCTTCATAGAATGGATTTCTATGGCTGAGCAGCTGCATTCAAGCCTTACATCATCAAGCACGATGCAAAGCATTAGATGCAGTGGTGCAAAGCACACTGCCAGTGGACTCTAGATTAGTGGTGGGTTGTTCTCTGGAGTGATGAATCACACTTCTCAGTCAGGCAATCAGCCAATGGACAAATCTAGGTTTGGCAATACTTGTCTTACTACATTGTGCCAAGTGTAAATTTTGGTGGCAAGGTGAATATGGTGCAGGGTTGTTTTTCAGGAGATGGGCTTGATCTTTTAGTTCCAGTGAAAGTAACCATGACATTTTGGACAGTTTTATTGCCCCACGTTTGTGAGAACAGTTTGGGGTTCACCCCTTTCTGTTCCAACATGTCTGCGCACCAGTGCACAAAGCAAGGTCCATAAAGACATGGATGAGTGAGTTTGGTGTGGAAGAACTTGACTGGCCTGCACAGAGCCCTGACCTCAATGCGTTATAACACCTTTGGGATGAATTGACTGTGAGCCAAGCTTTCTCGTCCAACATCAGTGTCTGACCTCACAAAGGCTCTCTGGAAGAATGGTCACAAATTCCAACAAAATTGTGGAAAGACTTCCCAGAAGAGTTGAAGGTGTTATAGCTGCAAAGGGTAGGCCAACCTTATGCATTAAGTATGGGATGTCACTCAAGTTCATATGCATGTGAGTATAGTATACTCTGAATACAGCATCACTTCTGTCTTGTTTTCTGCGAGTCTGTTAAGCCAACTTCATTAGTCAGAGTCAGTTGTCCTCATTAGCTTCTATGACCTCACTGTGCACCGTGTCTGCTACCTAAGCATACATGATGTTCTGCTGCAGAGCATACCAACCTTACACACACACAGCACTCACTCTGCTTAACTTATTGTGGTATGCGCAGAGTCATTTGTATGGATGCATTTTGTGAGATAGTGAATCTGTAAGCTCCTGCCGGAGAAAGCAATTAACCTCACCGACCACCGGGGAGTTGATACGAGTGAGGGAGCATCTCTCCGCCGTTTAAATATACACCAGAGGGGCTCGCACGCTCATTCAGTCAACCTATTATTCATCATCAGCGCATTAAATGGCCTCTTCATGAAGACAGCAAGACAGGCCTCACTCCCTTTTACATATACATGTGTATACTCCCCACACACACACACATTCACTTCCACAGCAAGGCTGACTGATCCCCATGGCTCTGGAGTTTCAGTTGCCCTTGACGCAGAAATGATTAAGGTCAGCTAAAGAACAAGAAAATTAAATGCTGCATTCCTAGTGATCTGGGAATTTACCAGACACTGGAGGGAACTATGCACAGCCTTTGCCAAGTCTGGAAAAGGGAGATAGAGAATGTCCAGCCTGATTATTTTCAGTGCCAGTATAGTTTTCGTCTAGCGACAATATCCAATAGAAACAAGTTTCGTAATTTTTCTGCAGAATAGCTATTTTCTTTTTAAGTGTTTTTTTTTCTTGATAGAACAAAATCTATCCAGTGACATTTAAAGAAAAAATTCAATTTAAAGGAGCTCGGTGGTGAACTTTTTCCTTTTTTGTGAGACTGCAAACTTTTCACAAGCTGTTCAATATGAATCTCACTGTGGCTACTGACCTGCCAGCTCATTCCCTCATGCATCAGTAACCTCTCTAATGAGGTGAGAAACACCAGCACAGATGGACGAAGGAGGGGAGGAAACTGCAACAGATGACTGGATGCATAAAAGAGGAGGATGATGGAGAATTCGTGATGAAATGAAGACTGAGAGACAACCAGTCCAAGATATAGATGCAGCAGATCTGTCCTTGAGTGCATGGCAGTTACACAGTGGGCTTTATCTTAGACTAAACTATGTCACAGAACAGCATAAGCAGAGTTAAAGTCATAATTTGATTGAAACTTCATTGATTTTAGACCATCCAACTTAGCTGGTTTGATACCTGGCAGACATCTACCAAACTAGTCAGCATCTACCTGCCTCTCAAAGCAGTGGTGCCATAACGCATATGTCTTGTCTTTCAGTTTTATCATTCCTGACCATAAAATTCTTTCTTCTTGATTCTTTTTTCTTATTATGCTCACTGGCTAAGCGTCTCTCACCAACAAGTCACTATGACTTTTTCCATTTATTAAAATAAGTTGTCCCATACAATTTTGAAGTAAAAGGAGCCAATGTGTACATTAAAACATATGCTTCACAACCCCAAATAGCAATTTAAAAACCTCTCAGAGGGGATATTATCTGGGATGTCACCATAGCTGAAAGATGTAGCCCTATACGATGGCTCTCAGTTTCCTGTCTAAAGGATTGTATCCACTGAGAGCCATCCAACTAGTCAGTGCACAAAGTTTAAAAAACAGAAAAACTTAAAGATTTACATCATGGAAAGATCTATAGGAAAATGCAAAGTGAGCTACAGTCATCTGGCCGGTGTTCTGTATAATAAGAAAGTGATTTTAATGGCTATAACTCAAGTGTCTGGTAAAAACTTTACAATGAAGACATATCAGGCTTTGCGGCGGCTTTAATTTCCCCATTTTGACTATTTGCTTTGATTAATTCTCAAAAGAAATGAAAAATCTGGATGTAAAACATCAACAACACCAATCACACCCACAAACTACACCCTTTATGGCTCCTACCTCAAAGCACACTGTGTTCTGTTGATCTTATGTGCTGCACAATAAGGTTTAACATTTAGTATTTACTGTCATATTCCCATATATCATTGTGATGTTGTTACTCTTGTTCTCTTCTGCTTGCTTTCTTTTTTCTTTCTCAGCAGGTGATCCAGGTGATTGATATATGCATTTTTTTTTCTCTGCCCGTTCTGTTGGTTTTTGTCTTTTGCCCTTCTCCCCCGTCCCTCTTCTCAGCTGTTTCTCTTTCCCTCTTTCTTTCTCCCCTTCTTTCCCCCAGTCAAGTCTGTCCCGTATTCAGTAAGTGAAAATAAAATAAACAATAAAAGGTGAATCAAATGGACCATTACGGCAAGGCTGGGATGGTCAGTTTGGTAAAGTAAATCCGTTGGGCATCTTTCTTTGCCTTTAGACAACAATTCTGATGGCAAAAGAGCCAAACGGGACAGGCAAAAAAAAAAAACAACACCAATACAAATTTTCTTCACACCCCATAAATTCACCATAGTGCACTAGTGTAACGCACTTTGTGGAGGTTTACAGTGTCTAACGTGACCACATGGTCTAAACATTTCCCCGTAGACGAGAGACCTTGGCTCATACAGTGACATCCGCTTCTGATTAAAGCAAGCCTGTCTCCGGCTTTGTCCTTTTTAAGTCAACATCGGAGCAGACTGGGGCCAGGTTTCGGTTAGGAGGGTGTTCACCTCGACTACAAATCACTGTGACTGATGTGTCTATTGAACTGACACCATGTTGTATTTTTGCTCCAAACATAAACAAATGATGCTGATTCACATTTAGAATATTAAGCTAAACACTTTCTAAACACGAGAAGGGGTAATATTAGACTTTGCCGGATGGTTTGGTTGCTGCAACACTGCTACTTTTGGAATAATCAGTGATTTTTGTCAAAGTAGCTCGCATGTCATCGACTGAGCGAACCACAAACACAAAAACCCTTGGAAAGCAAATAAACTCACAACAGATGCATTGTGGTGATAAATGATGTCTCTCTGTTTAGCCACAAAAATACTGGCATGCAAGTCTGCAGCCCATTAAAAGGCATAGCACCTTTTATGTTGTTGGAATGACAACATTTATGAATTTTACCATTTTTTTATTCTTTTGGTAGATTAACCAGACTGCATCAGAGTTTCCAGGAGTGAAAAGTTCTGAACGTAGTGGAGCGTTTAACAGATGAACAATTGCTTTGCCTAGAATTACGTCACATCTCCGAACACAAGTCAGCTGCAAGATCAAAACCAGCTAAACTGCCTGCCTAATAGCAAATAGGTCCTTCTTGTGCTGCTAAAACAGTTCTGACAAAACAGTTGGGGCATGAATGGGAGAACTCTGGGGGTTTTAAATTGGGACTTGAGAAGTTGGGGCTCTTTGAAGTGTGTCTCCTGTCATTCCTAAACAGTTTTTGTGGTGTGGAGGGGCGTACTTTTCCTGCTTGGGGAGACCACTGCTGTCAAAATGCCATTGCCTTGGTTGGTGTGCTTGTTCTGCACCAATGTTTGGTTGGATGGCAACCCAAATCATGAGCAAACATCCACATGAATGCCAGGACCGAAGGTTTCCGAGCAGAACAGTACTTTGTAACACTTTATCAGAGTTATTTACCTGTCAGTGGTTTTACTGTTTTTCTACCCGCTTCTTCTTCTTCTTAAGTGCTGTGCCAAATGGCAATTGTGTTACTCCAAGATTCTCTAAACAGTTTGGTGTTTTTTTTTTCATTTAGTCTTTCATTCGGTCAATAATGGTTTGTTTTCTTCTGCCTCTGCTTCTTCTCCCTTCGATTTTTCCAGATGCAACATCATATTCCAATCCTGCTCTTCTTCAAAGAATCTTGCTTGTTTCTCTCTGGTATTTTTATATACTGATCTTTGGTGTTTACTCAGTCCCGATCCCTGTAAATGCTAAATAAGACCCTCAATTGCTAATACTTGCTCATTAAGACTAGCATTTGGTTGTTATGTATAAATATCATATTGTTTGTTGGTCATATGCAGAGCCTGCACACAGCTTTGCAGATCTTCATCTACATGTTACAGCAGTTTGCTGTAACCAGGGGCAGTGACAAAAAAATGTGTGGAACAGCCCGTCAAATGCAAAAACAATTAAAAGTGCCTTCATTTTGTCCAGTACATCACTCCCGCAAAGCCCCATATTTAAGCACACACTAGAAAAAATACTTCAAATTGAACGCGAATTTTATTTTCTTTATTTTGCCACAATTTTATGTTAAGATTATTTTGGGTTTTTTGTTGTAAAATGTAACTAGATGCTATTAAAAAACTGTGATCAGCTGTCTTTTTGCAACATGAAGTTTTTGCAATGTGTGTTCAAATATGGAACTTAGCAGGAGCGCTGGGTGTTTTTTCCATATTTTAACAAGCCAATACTTGACAATGTTTGATGCATTTCTCCCAAATTATAGATCCTGGTTCATTTTGATGGTAAAAAATACCAGTGAAAATTCTAGGCTTTTATCGGTAATAATCGATAAATTTCAGTAAATTTCACAGCACTCATTATAAATGTTCAAATTGTCTACCGTAAAATTTTTGTGCAAGTCAGAGATGGTTGAGCAGAAGGCTTGGTTGGCTGGAGATGAGCCATACCCAAAATCATTCACTCTGCATAGTCACAGACCTACGCAGGCAGACAGTTTAGCCCCGAGTACTTACAATGTGATTACTTTATCCATTATTAACCTTGTTCTACTGCCACCAATTACACAAAAAAGAAAAAAAAAAAACACGATTTGATATTGACCTCATCTTTTTTGTGTGTCTTGATCTGTCTTAATTACAGCTGATATATTATTTTGTTTTTTAGATTCAGCCTTACTGAGGGTTAGCAAGCAATATGGTAATATTGTATTAATGTTCACAGAATTGACACCCAAGTCACATAATTCCTCTAATAAAGGAAAAAATGCCTGCTACGCATAGACTGTGGTGCAGGTAGTTCCTAAACTGTTGGCTAAACTTCATATTTAAGTGCTACTGTGATGGATCACCTTTGGGCATTAAGTCTCACAACAATCACCGTGCCATCTCCCACAATCTGGACTCTTGATGAATGTAAGCCTATAGTCTTAGTTTTTTAGCTCCTATCCATTCAGGGGGAAAAATCTGCCTCTTTATTTGATTTAGCAGCTTCCGCAGCTAATCGCTACATTTCTCTGGCTTCCATTTGGTCCAGAAAGGTACCATAAAGTGGGTTTTTTAGAGCTTTTTATCAGTCGACTCCTGGAAGTTGATTGAAGGGGAATTTGTTAGCGCTACAGTGAAAACAAAACCACAAAAACACAAATCTATGAGGAACAAAAAGAAGCAATATAGGGAACAAGAGTTTCATCACTTTGTACTTTTTTTTAAAATTCATTGCTAATATAGAAGTGGAAGAACTTTAAAGTTTGCGTTTTTTAATATCCACACATAGCTCTCTCTCCTTTGTGTTTTCCCTTTCCTGTTCTGTTTCTCTGTCCCTGTTTCTCTCTCTGATGTCTCTGAAACTCTTCATGTGCTAAGAGTCTCATTTGATCTACAGCGTCAAACATCTGGAGCAGTGGTGCGCCCAGACACCTGTTTCCAATTCAGGCAGCCGACAGAAACATTTGATTGTTTCTCGCATGCAGACTCCCCCTCCCCCTCACCCCTGTTTCTTGCTCTCTCCCTTCTTTGACTCATAGGCTATTTGTTAAATTTAAGTCAAAGAACTGGCCTTCCATAGGTAGTAATAGATGGAAGAATAATATGAAGCTGATTAAGACCAGTTGTGAGGAAAATACAGTGTATGATTTTTCAGGTGTTTTGGCACCTTTGCTGCCGAATAAGGCTGTTTTAAAAATAGTTTCAGGTTGAGCTGAGTGAACACTGTCGGAAGGTCAAACTTTTACCCGCCAATTTGATGGAAATTAATAGCTGTTCACTGTGAAATGTTGATTGTCATGATACGTGGTTCCAAAATATAAAATCACTCTCGGGTTGATAGAATAAAGGTCACATTAGAGGTCCAATGATGTGGCTACACAGGAATCCATTAGAGGCACATTACGCATTCACATACAGTATACTACAATGATCCAATAACTCTGTAAAATACCTTTCTCGTCTGGTGAGGATTAGCAGCAAAACTGTTTTTCATCCACAAGTCAATATTTTTGGAATAAAACCAGCAAAGTAACATTTTTTTTTTTCAAAAGAAAAAAGAAATTCCTTTTATGGCAAAATATATGTATATTTTATTTGGTGTTGAACCAGAATACTGTAAATACACTGATGTTCCACAAGAAACTTGCAGGGAGTCTAAAAGCACCTCAAAAATATCACCGCGTGCAAAGAAGTGAGAAAAAAGGTGAAGAATTTCAGCGGCGCCTTTGCTGCCAGCTCTCTGAAACACTTAATTATGCCTAATTGTTCAGAGGACAGAACACACACAGAGGCAATTAGGAGGGATATGCATGGGCAGCTCTTTACAGAGGAACAGCGTTTAGGCAAAAGAATAACAAAGGAAGATGTTTGCATATTCCATAATACTACGCAAAACTACATGTGTACAAGTAGACACTATCACTACATGTCTACTCAGTGCTTTACTCCATACTATACATATTTTTACTGTTTTATCATACCTAACAATTCATATGCATTCCACAGCAAAATACAAAGGTCCTGTTTCGTAAAATAAATACCAAAAACAAAATTTTTTTTAAATCCCTGCTCTTTTAAATGGTACTACAATAGATTTGGCGAGACTATTTTTTATATATTTCAGCAAATTACCATATTTTGAAAGGAAGTTAGATGAGAACAATGATAGCATTCTCATATCGGTGTGTTATCTATGAAATTAGCTTAGTTTAGCTACACACAGAGACTGAAACAGAGGGAAACAGCTGGCTTGGTTTTGTGCAGTAGTTAAAAAAAACAGCCTGCCAGTATTGTCAAAGCTCAACAATTTACAAGTTAAATTGTGTTTGTTTAATCATTACAACAAAAAAGCAGAGCCGTCAAGGGCTGAGAAAATTAAGCTACTGTAGAAGTGCCAGAAACTCCAGATCCTCAAGTTAGCCTCGAGGCTAGCTTCAACTCCCCACTTAAAACACTTGTTCACAGTAGAGATGTTCACAGCCTCATGCAAAAACTGGTTTTCTTAGATGTCCTTTAAACAGACTAATAACATCCTAAGTTGGTGCCTCTTCATGATGTCTGTGCAATGCTGACTGAATTGCTACATGTGAATGCCAACACAGGCAGCTGGAGCTATTAGCTGTTTATCTCTGCTAGCTAGAAGTGACTGAACCGGACTTCTCCAACACAACGGTGCCAAGACCCTACAAAAAAGCCTATTAAACAAGAGTTAAAAAGTTCAGTTGATGACATCAAGACGACTACATCCATCTTAACGGAGCAACTCAGCAAAAACTAATGTGTAATTTAGCTGCTTTATGAGGGGTTATTTCCTAACTCTGAGCATTTGCCAAGTGATTTTGACTAGTGAGTTCCACAAGCCAAGAAGTTACCAATCAAAGCAAATAACACCTCCACAACCTGCATTTTATTTGGAACTGAAGCGTATTTATATGCTTCCAGGTTTTCTGTGCTAGCCCACAGAACTGCCAAAGTGTGGGTGCCCCACAATGCAATGCTGTGACTTAACACATTTGATAGGTTAAAGGTGTTACAGTTTCTGTGTCTCTGAGGATGCAAAGGTTCACACGGTTAGAATGACTAAAGCGCTTGAAATAAAGGCAACAGGACTTCTTTCTGATGAAAGAAGACATTTTAACTTTCATTTAAGTGGCTTTGTCGATTCTAAAAACTGATGGAGAGTCACAGATATTTAACTGCTGCAGGGGGTGTCCCCTTGGAGGTGGTCCTGCAGGTTGCTGTAGACACAGATGGATGAAGCAGGGGATGTTCCTTTGGTTAAATGCTGCTGTGTATTAGAGATGCTAATACATTTCCATACTGTTGGCTAATACCAGGTCAGCTGTTTCCCCTGTTTGAGGTTTTTGTGCTAAGCTAACTAACTACTAGGTTTGCACTGGTCCACTCATGAAACTGCCCTCCAGAAAATGGTTCACTGCATTTCCCCAAATGTTAAAATACTGCTTTAACAACCTCATAATTCAATACAAAAAGGTTTAATACAATATGGATGTTAAGTATTAATATATACATATTAAATGATTCATACGCAAAAGTAGACATGCCAATGTGTGTGTACATATGCACAGACATACATAAGCACCATTTCCAAGTATCCACACCATTTACACATACAGACAAACACACACTCACACATTCAGACATTTGATGTAGAATTGGTCACTGCTCAACCAGCCGAAGTACTTCAAGCAAAAAGCAGTACTTTTAGCATCTAAGTGTTACACCCTACAAAACAAATAATCATAAACGTCTATACAGGTGCAGAAATATACATTAAAGATAATGTGACAGGATATGTGGAAAAGAAGACTACATTTTATTAGCCCGTATTTGTCCTTCAACATGTGCAAAACTGTCTTTTTCCACAAAATGATGATGAGAAAAGCTCAGCCCCTTCTTGGATCACACTGCCACCCAGAGAATTGAAATGTTAGTGCCGCCCTCGTGTGCTATCTGGTTAATTCGTCCACGGATGCAGTCCAGCGTGACGTACAGAGCCGTGCCATTCTGGACTTGAAATGAGGCTCTCAGCCCTACACTGGCCCACTCGCTTCCTTCAGGCATAGATCCTGACACCTGCTGAGCCACAGGACCAGCCTGCTTGCCCTGACCCCCTACCCGCTGCAGAGTGAGTTTTACTATATTACAAGAGTGGATCAGCTTGAGGTTGAGAGCTATGTTCACTGTTCCTTTCTCACGGAATATAAAGTTCTTCCGGCTGTTTGGCTCCCCAGAGCGGGCCAAGTGGACCTGTGGTGTATCTGGGCTGATCTGCTGGAACAATAGAGGTTTATTCCTCACCGCTCCAAAGGGAAGACCGGTCCTGGACACAGTAGCCGTAAAGGCTGACGACACTGCTGAAGGAATCCAGATAAGACTCAAAATACTGATTCCAGTGCTGTCCCCAAAATAGCGGACGTTGCACTGAGACGGGGATGTGATCTCAAAGTTGAGCATGTCTCCACTGTCCACGCTCACAGCACCTGAGAGTGTAATGGAAGTGTCCCTGTAATTAACGCCAGTCTTAAAAGCCTGCATCACCTCTTGGCCGGTTCCGTTGCGGTTTATATAGGCAATCAAGGAGAAACCCTCTCGAACGCAGGTGTGCCCCATGGAGTAAAGTGCTTGCTGAAGGACAAACTTGACCACTCCGCGCTCGGTGAAGCGTACCCCACGGTTGTCATGAGTCAGGCTGATCATGTAGGGGTCTGAAACTGAGGTTATGCGGAAAGTTGGGCGGTAGCTGGTCTGGTAGTGCATCAGCAGGGACATCTGAGCTGTCATAGCTACAGCACCAGTATCATGAGACAACCAGAGCAGACTCAAAGAGGGCCCTGCAGCATCATACACGTGAAGATCTTTGCTCTGATTGCAATGTTGATTTGGACTCCTCAACAGCAGTGTGAAGCTGTGGTTAGGCTCCACCTCCACCCCGGTACTGACGCTGACCCCCTGGAAATACTTCCCATCCGGTTGTTCGATGCGAACACCGCTGAGGTCCTTACCCTCCTCTTCCTGGCTCCCATTTAGCCTCATCCCCAACTGGAGGAAGTTCCTGCAACTGTGCTTTATTGCAAAGTTATGATCCAACCACACCAGCCCGTGCTGCTGGAAGGTCAACTGGCCCACCTGGTTGGACAGCAAATCGCTTTTTTCTTTGCTTCGTATGTTTAGCTGAAGTCCAGGAAAGATGTGGGTGCCAGATGATCTGGCAGGGGGAACTGCCACATTCGCCATCCAAGACTCAGAGAGCCGGGTCTCCGAAAGCTGGCCACAGATGGTGTCACTGACTGCTGTACAGGGAACAGTGACAGGCTCTCCGTCACAGTCAGAGCAGGCCTGGCACTCCTGCAGCTCCTGGTTGTAGAAATATTCATGACCGCACAAGCCCATTATTGCGTCTCTCTCAGAAATGCCCAGACACCTGAATCCCCCTGCAAAATAAAAAGGTCCAAACAGGCTCTGACAGCTGCATAGACACGTAGCTCAGTAAAGTATGGCTGTTTTCTCAGCGCAAATAACGTTTTAGATAAACTGGTGGGAAGTTTTTCTATATCAGAGTGAAAATAAGGAATAAGGATTCATTAATTATCAGCAAAATAAGCACTGCGAACTCACCTGGAGTATTAAGGCACTTCACTCGCTCTCCACAAATATTTGGTAATTCAAGGCATTCGTCTCTGTCCTGCAAGTCATGCAAATTAAAAGTATCACCATGAGTGTATCCTGTACATCAATAAGTAGGTTTAACTGACACATTCTTTAAAGCATTTATGCTTGATCAGGAAATAGATAAGATGAGCCATCTAAGCTCAAAGGTATAAACATTCTCACTTCCACATCAGCTATGTTTAGATTTTGGCATATGCTGGCATATGCTTGGGAACCACTAACTGGAAACCACCATGTGAAACCTCAACTATCAGTTAAAACCGTTTCACACTTTTTTTTGTTTGTTTCCTTTTTTTTCCTGTTTTGCTCTCAGTTTGTTTTGACACATCAGATGACGGCATACCTGGCACATTCTGTCCGCAGTTGGAGAGCACTGTGAGATGAGGAAGAAACCTGGTGGACACATGGTGCACTTTTCACACCGAGCTGGGTCCTTTTGAAAGTCACAGTACTCCTCTGATCCACAGGGTGAAGGACATCCCAGGAGAGGCTGAGGAAAGTGAGCCTCCCCAACCACATCCATCACCTTAGAGTTGATGTCCGCTTTGTGGACGGCGTAGGATTTCTGCAGGTGGCTGCGGGCTTGGCTTTGCAGTCCAGCCAGCTGGCTCTCGAAGTAGCTCTGCAGCTCGCCCTTCAGGCCCTGGAAGGAAACCTGTTTGAAGGTGTCTGAGAGGAGACCGTACTGGGCCTTCACCACATCCATTTGCTCATACATTCGCTGCTGCTGCTCCAGGATTTCACGCTGCTGTGACAGCAGGGCCTCCTGTTGGTCAGCAAGCTTCTGCTGCAGATCACGGATGATAATCTGCTGGGCTCTCAGGGCCTCCACAAGCTTCTCCTGCCCCTTGGACAGCTGGAGGTGCAAGATGAGGGCATCTTCTGAAGGAACTTCATTCTCCCCTGTCATGAAATAAATGCACAGTGAAGGGGGGAAAAAAAACAGGGAGAAGAAATCGATTAGATGTCGTTAAGCCTTGTACTGAGGTGTGACTTCTCCAAACAGTGCTGACAGTAAGTGTGAACAGCCTGTGACTCCAGCTGCATAGCCAGCCGCAGCCAAGTGTAGCCTACTAAAAGTTTCCTGTATGGAGCCACATCAAAGCATTCAAAATTTTCTGGGCAATTGACTCTGAGACATTTTTCCAGTCCAGCTACTCTTTGCCCTGCAGGTATCTTTTTGTCTTTCTTTCTTTTTTGTGGGGGGAGGCTGAAGGTCAACAAAGTTGTCATTTGTCTCCAGAACACTCTTGTGTGAGAGATTGTAAGTCAGTAAAGGGCAGCATGCATTTGAGGTATTTATATACACCCACCTTTTAGTAAAAGCATATCACTTTTAAAGAAATTGTCAAGAGTCACAATGTGCATGTCTGCATTTTGTTTTTGTTCCTGGCATGCAGGAACTTATAATATAATGTTAAATAGATAGATAAATAAATAAATAAATAAATAATAATGTTGATGAACATAGCAGACCTGGCTTGATATCACATGTAAGCTGGACACCTAAAGGCGCTGCGCCAAGTTCCGACGATGGATATCCAAACTCCGGAAAATCCCCCAGAAACTGCGCGGCTCTGTCCGACAGATGTACAGGAGGCACGCTCTCCTCTGAACCGGCCAGACATCCTTCTCCCACACAAGCCACTGCTCGAGCTTTTGGCCGTATCCTCAGCGGCAGTCTGCACTCGATCCCTTTACAGTCTCTGGTGTCATTGCCGGGTTGAAATTGTCTCACATGAACAGCGCACTCCGCATCGGTGCATCCTGCAGGTAAAACTTCAGGCGCACTCCGAGTGCTGCCGTCGCTGTGCCGCCCGCGCAGTAGCAGCTGGGCGCCTGGAAAAGTCTCCGATGCCGCTCTTGGAGAGCTCGGGTACACGCGGTGTTGGCCGGCGGCTACATGAGCCGTTTTCCCCTGCGTTGACGGGTTAAACTGCCGCGGGGGTCTGGAAGATCGGCTCCCCGGACAGTGCGCCCCGGTGCACGGTCTTGGATCGCCGGTGTCTCCGCCATAGCAGTGCGTCCCCCGGCAAATCTCCGCTACAGCTTGCGCGGCGTTGTGCAGCGATACCCAGGAGAGTTGCAGCAACAGCAGAGATGTCAGTAAAAGCATTTTCGCATCTAATATGTGGGCTTACTCTGCCTGCAAAAGAAGGAAACGCGAGGTAAGAGTCCCAAATGGAAAACCTGGAGGAAAAAATCTCAAAGGTGATAACTCAAGCCATCACCGATCTCCTTTTCGATTAAACCCACCTCTCACACAACTGAAACAAACTTTACAGACTTGGCAGCTCATCTGTGCACATTACCTTCAGCTCCAGGGTTTAGTGAGGCTGGCTTTTCCCGACCGTCACAAAGGAGTAAAAACACTGGACTCACGCATTACTGCCGGCTCTCTCCATGCCTGACCCACTCTGAGGGCTTCTGCACTATAATGTCAGTGTATGTGGCATTCCTGAGACTTAATTAGCATCAGGTTTCCCCAGCTACAAATTAACCCTTCACCCTCTCCTCTCCCTTGAGTTTCCCTCTGAACTAAAAGGTTTTGAAAGAACAAGAATAAAATGACATTTTTGATGCCTGAAACTGAAACATCCTTAATTTCAACCTGAAACAAATAAACGAAAGGGGAAAAAATGACATGTATTTTAATTATATCTCATCTCTTCACTTTTGACTTTGCTCACTGTTGACTTTTCTTTGACCCTGTGGCCCTCTGAGTTGCAAAAACATACAGTACTTTTTGTTTAGCACACCCTGCATGTTGAGACAGCTGCTGGTTCCTCAACCCAGCGTCCTTCATGCTTTAGCGCTGGCCTTGTCAACCCTTTTTATAGACAAAGCGAGCAGAGGTCAAACTTTTGTGAAGAGACCTATGGCAGAAGTCAGGAATGTGAAAAACACATCTGGTTTTTGGACTCGCTCCCGATTTCTCTCCTTTTTTTGTTTTTAGTGCTTCTGCACAAGCACATAAGGTTATCTGAGGATGACGTCTGCATGGATGTTATTAGTTAAGCAGTTCTGATATTACTGTCGTATTCAAAGGTCCAGGAGCCAAATGAATAGATGCAAAAGTTGTATGATCATATTTAACTGAATAACTCAAGATTTAGCCAAATTTCAGAATATTTAAAGCAAAATGCTGGACATTTTACAGCATCATGGGCACAGACTCTTAGAAATGTACATGTTTTAGTTTACATCACTCATTTATACGTTTTGTGATTATTGTTTCAGGGTTTCTGAGGTGTTATTTTGTCTTTAGACTTTGATTGTTGTGGACATGTTTGTGTGGATGTGGTTTAGAGTGTTTGTGTGACTGACAGCAGAGTTAGGGTTTAGCAAAGGAAAGGGGCCACTGTGAATGAGGCTCCTGTAGCGATTAATCACATCCAGCCACCGTTTCTATTCTGGGTGGCTGTTAAAAATGTTCAATCAAAAAGAGTTCCTGTACCCATCTGGTGCAAAGAAGAGAGGAGCTGAGGCGAGGCAGAACTCAAGAAAGACAAGTAGCTGCGTCCAGAGTGCAACTTTTCATCTTCAAAGTAAAGACTAAAGGTTACTTAATTAATTGCTTATGACGGCCAATCAAATGGCAGTAATTTACTGTAAAGCTTGTATTCTATAACACACAGAAGTGTAAATTTGATTAAAGAAGTCACACTGTCCAATTAAACAGTTTAATGCTGGTAAAAATGTACCTTATGATTTTATTATAACATAATCATGCCTTTTTCTCTTTTGATTTTGTCTTTCCGTGTCACATTTTGGGCATTTTTGCTCATGTTTTTGACTCAGCCAGTCACAGCAGTCATCCTAGCCCATGTTAACAAAAGCAAACCTCATTGTACTCATTTATTGGGCTCAGATGGCAAATAAATTCAGCCAAGCAGAATAAGGAGGGCTGTATCAGGAATCCATTCGTATGTTCTTGCATTCAAAAACATCCAGCTAGCAGTTGCTCGTTATCCCGGTGCAAACTTGCGGTGTTGATCATTGCACCACAAAGAGGGAGTGGGGAAAATAACTGCAGGTTGGTAGGTTCACACCTCCCACTGATTTCAGTCATGTTTGCCATGTACAGTACAGCAAAGAACAAACAGAGGGCACTAAAAGACTCCTGCATGCATCACTTTTCACATCAGCTCAGTGACAGTTTCTCCTCTGCAGCACTACATATCGTTTTGCAAGGTGCCCACTGGTTTTGTCATTATCACCCCATTTCCTTTTAGTGCCCAGGCACAAGAAATGCATCTTGAGGTGTGTTGGAGCGCTCAGAATGCAGACTAATGGCTAAAAAGAATGCTCCACACCTCACACCTTACCATATGCAGTTCTGCAACTTTCAAGCCGACAGACTTTTCTTTGTGCAGTAGAACTCAAGGCTCGACACTGCAGAGCCCCCTTTAAGCGCACAGTTTGATTAAATAACTAAAAAATAACAATCTCGTTCAGCTTCTTGGCTCGGTGCTGTGATGTATGAGCTGCAACATATGCTGGCAAAAACCATTATCAGAATCAGCTCTCCTGGACCACCCTCAGTCTCCGAGGAGAGCGCAAACGCAAAGCGGAGCAGACAAAAAAATCCCCTCGCTCTCTGCTGCCGAGCTCCACAACTGTTAATCAGTGTATTTATTTGAGAAATGTTCTCCGAGGCACTGGCGTGCTTGTGTTTGGGAGATGTTTAGAGCTAATGGGAGGCTGCCTTTGGTGTCCATCTGTTTGTCAAACCCTGAGAGAATGAGGAAATGAGGGTGGTTGGGACACATGCTTGTACCCAGGGTGTTTGTTTAATACATCACGAGTCATGAAAGACTCTTAGAAGCATTCAAGGTTATTTGGTTTCCCCCTCGTGGTGCTCAGATTTACCATATGATGACGGGATTTTGCCACAGTGGTTTGTCTTTGCTGTCACGGCTCAGGCTGGTCTTGAGGGGAAATGGGACATAGAAGTGTTAATATTAGTAAAGATCAAGATAATCTGTTCTGTTAGGCATAATATCGAATTCATTTTTTTTTAATATTGTATGTGAATTCCTTTTAAGGTGGAAAGAGGATAAAAAAAGAGATCAGAAATCTTGTTTTTGGCCTCCCAAGATGACTCAAGGAGAAATGCAAATAAATACAGCTATCTGTGTCTGCACGGTCAGATAACAGAGCCAGAGGCTATTCATAGTTTGACAGTTTAACTCTCCCTGGTTCCTCCTAAAGATAACCGACTTTGTTGCACCACACCATTACCCTAAGACAATTCTTCCTGATTTTAACAATAAAAGCTAAGATTTCATGTTAATTAATATATTCTAGTGCACTCTGCTTACATTTAGGAGGTATGTTAGAGGTTGTACAGCAAATAATGCACTTCATTTAGGAGACTGTATTTTCTAACAAGAATTTAGAGAAGTAAAGCCCAGCTGAAGTGTCTTTCACCACTACAGCGTGCCACTCCTGTCTACAGACTTGCTGTAAATCAGTTTCAGCGAGGTGAATTATTAACCAAGACCCGTCACATTCCTCCCGCTGATTCAGCCTTTCTCTCGATCCAACTGAGGCATTTCTTTTTTCTTTCAATAAAAAAAAAAACGTCCCAATCTGCTCGAGTGGCTGTCAGTCACCCTCGAAGTCTTTGTGAGAAGCCACAACACATTTATGATTTCTCCCTCTCTGTCCCCGTTGGCACCGTTACAGTACAGTGCCGATAAGGAGCACTGTTAAGGAGAGGATGGATCAACGCTGCCCAGACAAGAGTGTTGTGAAAGTGCTGAACTCTGTAGCAGGAATGCAATGACAGGTCTAGACCTGAACTTCCGCGTTAAGCAGGAAGAAGCCAACAGTCAGACAAATGCAATCTTCAATCTGCTCGCACACCCAAAATCTGCCTGCATATGACTTTAATTTTTGGTGCCGAGCTTAATTAGGGAATCGTCTTTCGAAGTGGAGCTGATGTCCATGAAGCTGTTATCTTGAAACTTAGTGGCGAAGCAAAGGATTAACACATTTTAAAAAGGTGAGTTTCATCTCTGTTTGGATGTTGTGCCTTTGGATATAACGGTAACAACCGAAGCTGCTTTCCTCTGAACGCAGAGCGAGAACATTGTTCGTTGATGTCTGAGCACATTACAAGTGAGGATTGTGGTGGCTGTTGTGCTGAAAAACAAAACAAAATAAAAAACAAATGAGAGATTTGTTTGTAATATATGTATATTCAGCTACAGCAGAATAATTTAGCTTGAGGACGTTATGTACAGATATGTTGTAGATGAGAATCTTAGACATCCTGTCAAACTTTGTGAGTTACAGCGCGCTCTGATAAAAACTCTCAAAAGGTTTTGAATTTAATAGTACGAGAAATTAAAGAAAACTCTTTTTAGAAGATTTTTTTTACCATGTTTTAATTTGGTAAAAAGAATGTAAGTTCATATCTTTCCAACTGGGTGGACCCCACTATCGTCTCATAGTGCTGCATGACTCAATAACCACATGAAACTAATAGGGCCGGCCTCTTATATTAAAGTTAATAGTGCTGTCAGTTTGTTGTTGATGACAGGAACATTTTGTATATTTGGCTTGTGGCATTTTTGGTTTTAAATCATGTCACAAAAATATGAAGTGAATTTGTTATGAGTTTAACTGAACGCATTGCTTTCAGAGCGATGGATTAAAAGGCTTTTGGTCAAGGGGGTGTTTGCTTTTTCTAAGAGATGTTAAGCAAGAAATTTTATTAAGGGTACTGAGTGCAGTAGGTTTGAGTCTGATTTGAAACCTGCTTCAGCAAACATTAGGGTTCTGATTCATTTTCATACTCTTCAGTGGTTTGTGCCTGCTGCTCAACCTCTAATTTGCCTACTTTGCAAAAAGAGCACATCAAGTCTCGTAAACACATCTGCTTAAGAGCCTAGCACAGAAATATGATCCGATCATACGAGGGAGAGTTTCTGTATGTTATGGTAAACACTGGAGTTGATGTCTGCTTTTGATTTTCTACCCTGGAGCTACATATGTGTGGCATGTAAAAGGCTGAGATATGTATTTGAGATTATTGGGGGAGGGGGTTTTCTAGAGGCTATAAGCTATAAGGTGCTTTTAGATTTGCTGTTTTTTATTATAAAAAGTACAACAGTACAGTTGCCGCTTTTCACAATGCGCTCATTTGACGCCCAACAATAACATTTAAGAACGCCGATAGGTCACAAATGCCTTTTGTCTGACAATAAAATAGTGAAAAGTGTGAAGAGACAGTGGCACAGTTTTGTGAATTGAAAGTGTGAAAATGTGACTAGAAGTTCACAAACATGAACTCTGTTGCAGTAAATTGATATATTGAAAGGCACATAAAGCTACAGAGCTTGCAGAGGAAAAATTCCTGGTGTTATTAGTTTGGTTTCTTTGTAGAGCTATTACTCATTCATAAAAGGGACACTGGGGTGACTTTGAATAGTTTAGCTGTTCTGGTCTTCAGCTTTCAAGTTTGCAATTTTTTCCGGTTACTGATGATAAAATCTTTGGCCAGATTTCTTTAAGAATCCTTTAAAAGTCTGATTTTAAACGGTGCTTTAATCATGGTCGTTTCCTTGTGAGGTATTATTGACTATTTGGTCAAATGTAGGATTTATTGTGTTTTCTGTGAACAGCCAATTTATACAACTCCACAGATTGTAGAAATAATCAGTGTAGCTTCCAGATCTAAAACGCATTTGTTCTAGTAGCCACCAGGGGGCGACTCCTCTGGTTGCAAAACGTTATGTTTTAAACCCTCATTTAATTTAATGCAACACTAACTTTATTCATTATGTTTCCATTTATAGTAAAGTAGATGCTGAAGTTGGGTATATTTCACAACCTGTCAACATTGTGTTTGACAAATTGCTTGTTTTCAAATTCACAAACAGCTACTGTAACTAGGTAAGCTCTGCCAAAGTACACCAAACTCATCCCCTAAAGCTTGAAAAGTTAGAGTACATTATATTCATTAGTTTCTTTCAAAAAAAAAAGTAAAATTTCAAAGGTGGATTTGGTCATCTTTGACCAAATCTAGGATACCTTCAAGCTTCAGAATCCCCCGTCCTTTAGGTCACGTTTGAGTAAAACTAATTAGTCCACCCATAATCACACTAGTGGTGCTGCAATGACTCTGAGGTTAACACCTTTATCTGTGTATCAGCTGCAGGATCACACCTACAAATAGCACAGAAAAAGTCCATTCTTCACATTGTGTCTGAGATATCACTCCACTAATGCACACGTCTAAGACACTGAGGAGGGAGTGTGTTAAAATTGGGCCGATTTGTTTTCACCAGCAGAAGCCGTCTTGTTTTCACGGTCTGTTCCTTCTCACTTCTCCTCGCTAATCTGGGAGCGGTTCATTTCATGCATTTGGCGTCAAAACACAGCCTCTCAGCAAAATCTGATTGACTGACTAAACTTCTCTTCCAGTGACTTTAAAACTACTAACAAAAAGTAGCACCAGACGTTCAGAGATGGTGCGTTCTTTTACTCGAAACGTCTCACGCCGACCACGTATAGGTGAAAAAAAGTGACATAATGAGAACTGAGGAAGCAGTACCATGAAATTTGCAGGCAGCTGCTTGTGTCACCATTTCCGATACCATTTCAACATTGCAAGTTCCAGGAAGTTTACCAGTTACCACTTCCTCCTGGGGGTAAACCGTTTGTGTAAAAGGTGGAGGATTGCGCTCACGTGCTATAGCAGTGAGCCCCACATATGTATGTCACATGGAAATTATGGTGCACAAACAAATTCTATCAGTGCGCAGAGGCGTTTCAGTTTATGAACCGTGCGATTTGATATATGACACCAGAAGATTAACAGTTTCTTGTGAGCTTCCAACACGCAGCATCTGTTAGATGTTTCAAACAGTATTGATCCTGTATAAACTCTTTCCTGGAACACAATCAGTCACTCTTGTCTCCTACACAGTGTCAATGAGAGATGTACCCCTGTGTCTTTTAATTAAATTCCAGCAATTTATTTTTTTCATGTTGGATCTAAATGTCATTAAACACATTCCAGACTCTGTGACAAGTGAAAGCAGGGAGTTAAACTCTGCAGCATCGCCCAATATTTTCCTCTCTAATGGACGCTACCACGCAGCAGAGAAAAAATAAAGACTAGAAGATAGCAATGCAAACATCTGTGCAGAGAATCTCACTGCATGAGTTAAACCAATTAGATTAGGGCTGATTTAACAAAAGAGGTTGCAGCTACCCCCACCCTTCCTCTTGCACACCCAGTGAAACGCTTTTAATTAGTACTTAATTCACAAAACCAGTCAGAAATAAGAAGAAAATGCATTACATAACAGACTCATACACGTTGTCATGCTTAGTCACCCTCTAAAGACTCATACAGAGGCTGAAAAAACACAATAATAGGGTAGCTCTTTGATGCTAAGCATTCTTGCAATATGAGGTGTGGCTTAGACACAGTGAGTACAGCGCATCGGTTTCTTAATCAGTTTAACCACACCAAACTTGAGACTAACCCCAGCAATTTATAACTGACCTGAGGCAAACCGAAGCTTATATTCATGCAGTTTAATCACAGTCCGTCAAAATGAGTAAGCCAGCAACACTCGGGTTAGCTGGTAAAATGTCTTGATTTAAAAAGTGTTGTTTTTAAAAAAAGGTCGCACTTATTTTATTGCCTTTACTTTGAACATATTAACAGTGAATCAGGTGTTACTCAGTAACTGTGCTGCGCCATGCTGACATTGTTGTGACGTCAGATTACAATATTGAATAATCTGCATAAAACATTATGCAAAGTGGAGCTGTTTTTTTCACATTGACTCACATTGAGATGTTTAGATAAGCTGGATGTGTTTGTCATCGTCACTCTATCTCAGAATGATAGAAGGATAAGATCTGGCTAAAAGCATTAACTGCAGCTGAGTGTCATATTCTTCTTTTATATTGTTTCACAAATGTACAAGTTCTGACCAGTGAGATCTTTTGACCTGATGATGGTGCTAAATGCACTAAAGATTCAGACTCATTCTAATTCATTAATAACTGCATAGTCTGCATGTTAAACAAGAATATTTATATCTTTCCCTTCAATCTCTTCAGTAGATACGTAGTAAAAGTCATGGAAATCGGTGATTAATTTTAATGCAGTCTTTCTGGTAATACAACCAGGCACAAGCAAATGTTTACTTGTTATTTTGTAGCATTCAGGTCAGTAGAAGGTGAGAAGGTGGAACCAGTGAATCCGGATGGTTTACTGGTCATGAAACTCCTCTAATGAATTAATTTAGTAGTGACAGCTTCAGCAGTTACCCACTCATACCTTATGTTAACAAGCCTTTAGTAATAATATAGTTGCAGTCATGTGAAAAGTAGGCCACTACCACTATCCTCTTAAGAAGTAGCAGCCAGGTGCTGCTAACCAAATGCATTTGATTAACTGATCATGAGCAAGTAGGAGCATGTCTACAAAAGCAGATCTGAACTCTTCAGGTTTGTGTTAATGCAATGCCAAGGGAAAAAAGACATCAACGGTCATCTTAAAGAAGCAGTTGTTTAATTGTCCTTTAGTTTGTGAAAGGTTACAAGGCCGTTTCCACACACTCTGAAGTCCATCAATCTACAGTGAGAAAGATTATTCACAAGGGGATCGTTTGAATAATCTTCCCAGGAAACCATCACCCTGAGGTCAGATCATGCAATACTCAGAGAAACTCCAAAAAGAGCTACACCTCAAACTCTACCTCAGTTAGCATGTCAGTTAGCATAAGTTAGCAGAAGACTTGTTTGCATGGGTTTCCAGGAGAAAGCATGTTCTATTTAAAAACAGCATGGCAGCACTGTTTAGTTTAGAAAATTTGCATCTGAACAAACCACTCTGTATACAGAAATATGATCGAGTGTGTGAGGCCATCTGTCTCACACATGAAGCTTGGCTCGAATTTTGCCTTGAAATAGGACAAAGATCCAGAGCACAGCACCAAATCTACAACAGAATGGCTGCAAAAGAAAAGAATCAAGGTGTTGCAAAGACCCAGTCAAAGTCCAGACCTCAAGTCGATGGAAATGCGAGATCTTAAGAGAGCGGTGCATAAATGAGTGTCTTCAAACTCAAAGAACTGAAGCATTGATGTAAAGAAGAGTGAGCCAAAGTTGCATCTTTATCAATGAGAGACTGATAAAGTCATAAAGTTATTAGATTAGAAAAGATGGTTCTATAATTCATTGATTTATCGGCTGCACTTCATTTGCAGTACAGTGGTCATTATCAGAAACATGCTATACTAGAAGCAGAAGAATTAGGAGAGCCCACATGTAAGCAATATAAAGTAAGCTACCATTAGCACCACTTTAACTGGATGAACTCCCACTGACACCTTCAGTGTTTCTGTGGTACCACTCACGTACCAGCATATGGAAACAGGGACTCTGTTTTGACTGCACATTCCAGACCATCATAACATTTGCTTTGAGAAAAGAGGCTTCAAATAATACGTGCAGGGGAGACGGCCTACTGTGCATAATTACGAATGTAAATCTCAAGCGAGGCTTTCGGAGTGGTTTTCAAAAAAGGCACAGTGACCACGGTGGCTCCTCGGGCTGTTACTCTGCTTAAAATGAAAAACATAACCTTCATTATCCTGACATTTTGCTTCATCCATCCACAATGGGGGATGTATATAAATCTGTACCAGCCTGATGTATGAGTCCATTTTGAAACTTGATCAGCAGTTAAGAGCAATTTCGAGCTAAGCACATTGTGGAAGCTTGCATACTTTATGCTCTTCCACTTTCCTTAGGCATCATAATGTTGCATGCAGTTTTTTCTTCTTCTTCGTATAATGATTCAAACAAACACTGATCATACAACACAAAGCATGATTTCAAAATCCAGATTACTAAAGGACACAGCATAAAAAAGTCAACTCTGAATATGACAAAAAAGGCAACATAATATTTACTCGCTGCTTCACTCACTTGCTCCAACAAGAGACAACATGTTATGGCAAATAATGACTGCCTGCAGTTATGCATACACACTTTGTTCCTTCAAGTCTGGGTTGGACATGTTTCGCAATATAGCGTAACCTGGGGAAACGTATTACATCTGCAAATACTTCACAGCAAAGTAGCAGCACTGTATCAGCACTCACTGCCTGCACTTGCCTTTAACCATGCAAATGGACATACCGTCTGTTTCATCTTCATTATTCAGTGCAGCTCATTAATACATATTATAAATATTATATTTTTTCACATTGAAAATAATGATAATTTCTATATCTGATTATTCTATTGATTCTTTCACCAGATGGACGACATTGACGCCATGTTCAGCGCCATGCTGGGGGAGATGGACCTCCTCACCCAGGTGACTTACCAGCCATTATTTGCCTATATATTGTTCTATATACTTATTCTATTCTTGTTGCTTTATAGCACAAAATACCCTTAGAGCCATCTTTTCAAAACACAAACATTGAATATGTAGGTAATTTTCAGTGGATGAATAATGTGATAGCTCCTGTCCGTTCTGGTGTGTATAGCAATTTACAAATGGTAAATGGTCTGTATTTGTATAGCGCTTTACTTGGTCCTAAGGACCCCAAAGCGCTTTACACTGTACACAATCATCCACCCAGTCACACACACAGGTGATGGCAAGCTACATTGTAGCCACAGACAGAGGCAAGGCTGCCGGACACTGGCACCACCGGGCCCTCTGACCACCACCAGTAGGGTTAGGGTGAAGTGTCTTGCCCAAGGACACAACGACCAAGACTGTCAGAGCCGGGGCTCGAACCGGCAACCTTCCGATTACAAGATGAACGCCCAACTCTTGAGCCACGATTGCCAGCTAGACAAGTTGTAGCTGTGACAACAAAATAAAACAAAGACAAAACCAAGAACTGAAAGAGGAAAGAATGAGTGGATGACGCGTACCCAGGCGCACCCTGAAGATACATTTTTCTGCTTCTTTTTTCCTCCAGTTTCCAATATCTGAAATAAGCGGGTGTCACGTTTTCATCTCTTTTTCTCCATTTAAATTTAAATATATTTAAATTATGTTGTATAGAATGTATTAAACATGACAGGATTTAATATGATACCAATAAAAAGTAGCAGAGGAGCTTGTGCCACTACCACATTTTCTGTTAATGAAAGGCATAAATCTCAATGTTCATGCAGCACATAGACAAAAATAAATTTTTTTGTTCAAGCTGCCCGTGATTAATTATCTCGCCTAAGGACTTAGAGATACTTTTCTTCTTCAGAGAAGATGACAAAGTAACAAAAACCCACCATCCTTAACTGAGATGTTCGTGACTGAGACGAAACACACTTTGTGGTCATGTAAGAACCATAAATACCACCATTTTCTGGAAGGGTGGGTTAAATGGCAAAACCCAACCGAGTAAAGATTACGCCTTTTTTTTCTCCCTCTTAGTAAAAAACCCCATTGATCACTTTAATGTTTTCCATCTCAGTTCTTCCAAGATGGGGTGTCATGTTGTTCATGCAGTGGGTACACTCTCACTCTTGCCCCCCAAAAGAAAAAAAATACAACTCTGTCCTCTGACATAATGCTTTAGAACAGTTTGGTTTCAGAGCGCTCAAACATGAAAGTGTGCTCCTCTGCGGTGGGGGGTGGGGAAGTATTTTGGCTGTGCAGAAATTGTATTTGCGTTCTTACAACCACACTGCTTTCTTCATTCTTTGTCTCAGAGTCTTGGAGAGGAAATGGTGCCCCCTGAAGCTCTCTCCAACACAAAGAAGGAAGTCAACTACTCCATCGGCTTCACTGACCTGAATGGTGACTTCACATTTTGACATTATGTGTGGAAACACTACAAAGAGCTGGGCGTTGAGCTTTTGTGCAGTGTCAACACCCGAGTTGTGCAAGGGTGGGATGTGTCGTGTGCTTGCTCAAATTAACAAGAAGTAGCATGGAAATACACAAAATAAAAAATAGAAAAGGTGCACTTCCTGGCAACTGAGGGCACAGATTAAAGTCTAATTACTCACTGTTTGCCTCTGACTTTAATAAGCTAAAAAAAAAAGCTGCAATAATGTTAGAACAAGGTCACAATATCAGCTGGTGTTAGCATTTAACTTTCCCTTTTTCTTCGTTCATTGTAAATGCCATTAAATCTTGTTAGAGTGAGTTGATAGGCTGTGCAGCACTTTATAACAAATGCCTGCCTTGAAGGGCTTTGCAAATGGAAAATGTCCTTGATATAAATAAACTATCAATCACAACAAATGGCTATGTTTTATAAAAGACTATAATCTACATGCGCTCTTGCAGCTCAGTAAGGCTGTGCCCAAATGCACGAGTGCAAACTGTTAATGCCATCCACTTTAAACTTAGCAAATGTATTACTGGGGACCAGAGTACGTGCAGCACAGAGTGAGAGGTAGATTAAATAAGGTGCTTTCACATTTGCGCTAAAGGGTTGCTAAAAGTTGCCTGCTCCACTCTGTGTGTAGGGTTCAATCTCACCATCAACACACATATGTATTTGGCTACAAATTTAACCATCAAAACAATGTGCAAAAGTTTTAATCTAACCTTAACGTATTTCTATATTAAGATAAGACAAGACAAGACAAGATTAGATAAGATAAGGGGTCAGGGGCCTCCTGAAATGTTTTAATCCTTAGGCAGAGGTGTAAAAAATACTCGGAAAAAAAGGGGGTTGGTCAAAGAAATTTTGATATGTTATCAGTTTGATCCTCACATGATCCCACAAAGATAGTTGAATAAGTACATGCCATTATTTTTCAAATAATGGTATCTGTAGTTAGCAGTGAGTCGAACAAAATTCTGTCTCGAATGCAAACTTTAGCGACCGTTAATGCAATTGTAATTGTAAACGCAACATCAGACTAGATGCTATAATTGCTCTGTGTGGGATGATGTTTATGCAGACTGGCCTAGTTATTAGGGGGAGATACATAAATAATAAATGGTCATACAGAGCTCAACACTCAATTACTAACAATACAATTATTATAGTAAGATTTATTTATTGTCTTTGGTTTCCTGTGATGAGCAGTTCTCCAGAGCTGCAACCCTTACCTTGAAAAGCCACAGTCACACACATTAGTTAAGTGAGAATGGCCTCAGAGCTGGACTCTTTTCATTACTCTTTAAGCCAAAATAAAGTAATCCAGGTTGCACTCGCTCCAAATCAGCAAAGGCAAATTATTTTTGACTGGTCTATAACATACAGTTACTTTTCTTTATAAATGTGTTAACTTAATAATGCTTTGAGGAATCTAAATACAGGACAGCCTACAAAAAGCAAAACTAAAATTTGCATGCAGACGAAACTGTTGCTTCCTCTACTGAATTCTGAAACTTGATTCCTCAGTGGAGCAATATTGGGAACATGAATGAGGAATAAAATGAAAGAACTCCTTTCATTGACTTTGTTTAATAAAACATAACTGAAAGGGGAACTTGTTCAAAAAAGGAAAGTTCTTCATAATTAGGGAAAAAAGGCAAATTACTTTGAAAAAGGAACAAAAGGAAATTCTATCCAACAATATTCTCTATTGAGTTACTTCCTGACAAAATGTTTCTGCTTCACCAGAGTCCCTTCATGAACTGGAGGGCAATGACTTGGACGCACTCATGGCCGATTTGATGGCTGACCTCAATGCAACGGAAGAGAAATTGGCAACAGAGATAGAATGCTTGAAGGCACCGTCAGCGTCTCAACCAGACTTCCCACCACCGCCCAAGGGCCTGAGCATCGAACCTGCCCCATCGCACATTTCACCGTCATCTGCAGGAAGCAGAAGCAGCAATGTTAGCACTCCTGTCCCTTCTGCTGCCTCCTCTTTAGCACCTCCACCTCCTTCTGGTGCAAAGCCCACAACGGTGAGTGAGCCCACATGCAGCAATTCTGCAAGTTTAAACCAGAGCATTAATCAAGGCTTGAGAGAGCTAGTTTCGAGGGCAGTGCCACAGGTCAGAAGGAAGAACCGTTTGTTGAGCTCCTGGTAGAACGAATCAACAATGTCACAATCTTTCTTTTATTTGCGCATGTCTTGGTTTACCATGAGTAAATGCTTTATAAGCCATGCGTGACAAGACAGTTTTACAACAAAAACATCACCAGTTTCCAGCACATAAATTTAAGATGAGTTTTGTATGTTTTTGTGAAACCTGGAAGAGTGGTATTGCTCTTAACGGTGAGATCATAGCAAAGTCGTTCCTGGATGGAGGCATCTGTTACAGTTACAGAGACGTGTGAGGCGAAACAGCCGAGGGTCTGTCTGGAACAGATCAAACACATACGGCAATGAGAAAAGTGTAACAGGATCGATAGCAAAGGTTGGGCTTGGAGTAAGGGAGGTAAGATGTGACAGTTTTGGAGGGGGGGAGGGGGGGGAGGTAGACGGGAGCTTATTGCTTTAGCAGAGGTTGTTACCTCATCTGTCTGAGGTAAAAACACCAGCTGTGCTGAGGCAGCGAGTGCGTCACTGTAAGGTAGACGTGGACGAGTTCATTAAAGTTGCAGTCAGGATTTTCACGGGTGATTGCATCTGGAGAAAACAGTTAATTGAGATCTAGCAGGTAGGATTTAATGTCCGAGATGGAAGTCTTGCATGGAGATTTCAACACCCACACAGGAGGGGATGAAGTGAAAACAAGACATTACACCTCTTGAAAAATGTTGAAGTGCTACATCACAGAGATAGACTTGCTAGAGTTTGATCTTCTGACTCGCCCTTGGGACCCTTTCTGCAAACTAGAAGTACGTGTCATTACTTTCTTTTTGACACAGATACGACTGTCTTTGCACAGTGAAATATGAAGCCACAAACAGCAGCCAGAAAAGTTAACCCTAATCATTGGATCTGTATACAGCTTTATGCAACATAAACCTCCTAAATGATGTATAATGATGAGAGCTATAGAGCTGACTGGAACTGGTTCTATGGAAAAAGACTTTGAGTCGGTCACTAATGAGTCACAAAGGTCTCTAACCAAACAATCACGTTGTGTATTGTTTCTAAGGCCTGAATCCACACATGTAAACACACCTGAGGCTACACATAGGAGTGGTTCCACTTGAAAGTAGGACCTAGGTGGGATGATAGGCTCAGCCCCCAAACACTTGACTAGTGTTTGGAAGAGATTGTGGTTTTGTTAAAGTAAACAGTTTTACAGCAGTAGATAATAATAGAAAGCTCCATTTTCTGAGCTTCCAGTGGTGGTACTGGTGTACTAGTGTTGAGCTTTGCTTCATTTAAAGGTGAAGATATACTTTACATGCTCTTATTCGCACAGATGTTACGTTCTGCCTTACAGTAAAATGAGCTATAAGTCATAACAGTATTCATAAATGATCTAGTGGGTCATTTTCACATTGAATCACACCTTGAGAGTGCGTCACTGAGGTTGCTCCTAGTTCAAGTGAACTGCAGTAATCTCATTAACCTACACATGTTGTTAACCTCAGAACACCCCATAGAGTGTCATTATATGGAGTAATACTACATAATGCAATTAAGTAAGAGTTGTCTGCTGGGAACTTTGTGTTTTACACCTTTGATGTACAATATCCCCCTCCTCATCATTAGCCCCGTTAAAAATTTAAAAATGACTCACAGAGATGTCTCATGCTTTCCTTTTTTCTTTTTCTTTCTTTTTTTTTTGTTACAAAACTGCAATATTTTTTGTTGTGACTCACTTTATATGATAAGAAAGGAATTTTTGGCAACCTTTATTTTAAATTAAAAACTGTTTTCCTTGAAATTGTATATTGTCGAACAAATACCAGATTATAGCAGGATACACCCTAAATAGGTCGTCAGTCTGTTAAAAAGTGAATTAACACATTTTCTTTATGATTGTGAAGTTTGTTAATTTTCTTTTTGGTGCTTACATTGTACTTTTCTAAAAAAAAAAAAAAAAGTTGACAACCATGTACCATCTCATCCCTGTGGACATCTTATTCAGGAGGAGATCGAGGCGCAGATGAAGGCAGACAAAATCAAACTCGCTCTTGAGAAACTAAAGGAAGCTAAAGTTAAAAAGGTAAGACAAGCAAACACCGACTTCTTGTTTTGCCCTCTGAGCTGACGTCCACTGGCAAGAGTAGAGACGTATAGAATTACAGCTACCTGAACATTACTGTAAAAGAGTTAATGGTCAAACATAGCATGGGTTTCCTTTCCTTTTTTCTCTTTTGGAAGAGCCATCAATCACAGTAATGGATGGTTACTTTCATCCAGCCAACATCCCGCAGGACAGCGTGGTTTCCTGTTTGGGGGTGATATGTGGACACTTTCTCATCTTCAAAGCAGCATTCAAAAGCTCAGACATGTGTTCTTGCATGCAAAGCTACACTTCCAGAGCAGCAATTTTTACACAAAACCAAACTAGTTTCACGCAGATGGCATGCCATTCTTTTATCATAGATGACTGTGACTGATACGACTGCCAAGTTTTACTCTTTTACTCGTGATTTGGCTCTTCGCAGTGACCTAGTTCCCTGTTAAGATGGTAGTTACAAATTCTTAGAAGTGAAAACTAAAAAGGAACTTTTTCTAAAAAGCCATGTGTGCGTGTGGAAGCTGAGGAAACACGGGCCACTTTCATATGGATGTGTGTCTCTGGGTTCATAGAAGAGATACAGAAGTGCCAGGTGCACTTCCAGGAATTTCAGCAGAAAGTGGTCAGAGGACCACAAGTTTCAGATAAGCCCACTGGTTTCTTAGCATGTTTGGGGATATTTTTTATAAGATAGCATCTTGGGAAGAGGAAGTGCTAGGAGGAAAATTAAATTTCCAGCGATAGTTCATTCAACCACATGTCAAAACCCGACTGTTTTTCAAGGGAGGGTGAAACTGAGTGACTTGTGACCTGAAGCTCTAAATCCTTTTGTGATAACATCTCTGAAACCCCCATTTTTATGACAAAAAGCAAGCAACTGGCTGACCTTAGTGCTGTGAAACTCCTCAGCTTTTCCAAAGCAGGATTTCTTACCAGATGAGAGGAATTGTGAAACCACATGAGCCTGCAGGGGGAAAAATGCTTTGCTCTGGGGCAAAATTAATCTCATCCAACACGCTGAGTGAGGTGCTAAGACTGCAAAAAGACAATAAAGAAGAAATTACAGCAAAGCTCGAATCAGAAGACAGAAGTGCTGATGCTCGAAGTCTTCCAGTAAAGCTAACGTTAGGAGACAGAAACATCCATTTACTGTGCATATCCTGTAATTAAACTGGCAAACAAACAAGCTGCATGTGCATAAAGGCTGGATTTAATGTCTTACACCTGCTGCTGTCCAACATGTTGAAAACCTTAAACTTAAACCTTTTGCTCTGTTTCTTGCTGGGAGTTAGATTAAAAGATGCTGGCTAAATCTAGTTAATGCTAATCTATACTGTAAATGGCTTTCTATGAATACTGTGAATGCAGTTCTGTACACAAGACAAAGAATGTGCTTGTTTGTCCAAAGATTACAAGAAGTATACAGTAAAAATGAGCTTTAACTCTTTTGCTTTGGCAAGCTAAGGTAAGCTAATCCAGTTTGCCATAAAAATAGAATTTTTAAAATCTAAAGTTGTGTCAAGAACACCAGAAAACATCACTTTTATATACTGGAATGATATTTTTTGTGCTTGTGTGGTAAAAAAAAAAAAAAAAATTTAAAAAGCTGTGTTTTTCTGTTTGACAGTTGGTGGTGAAGGTACTAATGAATGATGGCAGCTCCAAGACGCTGATGGTCGATGAGCGACAGAATGTCAGGGAAGTTCTGGACAACATGTTTGAGAAGTCTCATTGTGACTGCAATGTGAACTGGAGCATATGTGAGACCAACCCAGAACTGCAGCTTGGTGAGTTACCATAATATAGCATGTAAGCTACCATAGAGTAGATGCTATACAGTGATATGTTGATGGTGTTAACTTCTTTTAGGGTCAAATGACTTAGTCTGATGACCGGTCTGAAATTATCTGACAACCATCGGTTGCTAGAAAAAGATACATATTCCCTGACCGTTTGACAAAAAATGCTCCTGACTGGTTTGGTCAGTAACAAATTGCTGTGGTTGCATCAAGACACCATCTTGTCTGGAAACACTTGCTAAGTAACCGCTGAGCATTAGTGAACCAGAAACAGAAACCGTCGTGCAATTTGAAATGTGTTGACAGTTTAGCTTTTATCTTGAAGGTGATTCTCCATTTCTGGTTTCTGTTACACTTTAAATTTTTATTTTACTACTGCTCGACAAGTCAGTGTCTTACATGCAAACTATGGACAGCCATGGCAACTATAGCAATCATGAGGAGGTTTTTAGTGACCAATTTTATCAGCCAGCAACCTCCAACAGCCACTCACTAACTGGTCAGGGGTAACAGACTGGTGGTTGTATCATGGTCAATACAGGAGACAGTTCTTGATCAATGTGAGCATAATGTCACACCAAAAAACTCTATAGTCTTGACCTTTAAAATGTTCTCTGAATGAGTTTATGGGCCAAGTCACTGATTTTTATTCATAATGACTGAAAAGTTATGTCAGTTTTGTAAATTTTGGTTATTACAAGCGTCAGAAAGGAAGGAACCCTGTAAGGAGTCTGAAGTTCAAATCTCAGTCACTGTTAATTAATGGTAAGTCTAAGTTGAACTGAACAAAAGTTACAGGCACTATATGCAGAATAGCTCGGTCACATATTTCTAGGAGACTGTACTGTATAAAGCTGTGTGTCATCAGCATAGCTGTGGTAAGTGACACAGTGTCCGTTAGTAGAAATATATACTATATGTACCTTTAAAAATGCTGCAGTGAGTCTGATGGGAAATGCAGCCGCAGTATTGATGGAACCTTTATGGAAAATGATTTTAAGGCACCATTGCACTATGATTCAATATGTAGTTATTTCATAAGATATTTGCTGTTTTAAAAACCCGCAGACAGGTTAAGTGTTTTCAGGGGAAAATAAGAAATCTTTCAGTGCAAAGAAAAAGACGTTTGCGATTCGAGGAGCAGTTTGGAATAAATCAAAGAACTTGATCGCACGAATGAGTAACTACCTAAATGACATTGGCAGAAAATACAGAGAAAGATGTCAAAGTTGTGCTGACACCACTTCACCGACAAGTGACATCTGGGTAATTTAGTGCAGAAACGCCGCGGCAATAAGCAATAGCTGAGCAGCAAATATATCAACAAAACCAGAAAAACACAGTGGTGGTATATTACTGTGTTAACAACGCCAGACTTGTGTTTTTATATGAACTGTCAAACTGTCTCAAACACACTCACACACAAAAATATACACTCACTGTACAAAGTGGGATATTTCATCCTGGTCGAGATGATGGACTGTGTTTTTATTGGCACGGTGGCAGCCAAACTGCACCGAGCTCACAATGAAACACTGATCTTACTCCCATCCATCTCTTTCTTGCCCTCCTCCTCTCCTTTATATTTATATTCTCTGTCGCTCTCTTGCTTACACTCACACGAGGAGTGTAGACAGGTGGGTTTAATTTGCTGTATCGGACACTGTCAGTCATCCTCCCTGTCATGCGGAAATAGAAGCCTTATGATCTCAGGCCTCCGTCTGAGCTGTCTGTGCTATATTTACTTCGGCTGCTGGGCTGCACCTCCATTGGCGGTACCATCTGCTTTTTGTGTTTTCTTACCACTTTATCAGATTTTAACAGAGATAATTGGTGTTTTTAAATAGCCATTTTTCTATATCATACACAGAGATTTGTTTTATTTCATCCTGAAGCAGTTTTAATCAAATACTGGTGGTAAAACCATTAACTTTTGTGAGCAATAAAATATGAGTCGTTATTATTTTGCTTTAAAGAAATTTTATATGCTGTTGTGACGCACAAAATTAATGGCTAAGCGTTGAATTATTCAATTTCTTATTTTAAATTTGAAGATGAAGAATAAGAACATGTTAATCCACTGCAGTTTACATCTTTAGACATTCATCATAATTATATAACTTTAATAATATATTATTTTGCTGGGGACTGTGGTGTGTAGAAAATATTACTCAGAAACAGAAAAATCATAAATTGTTAATGACTGTTTTCAACAGAGGATAAATACACGCTTTTGACAACATGAGAGGACAATGGTACAGAATAATAAACTTTATCAGATTGGGATATATATCATTAGGTTTTTTTTCATAACACTTGTTTTAAAAACGTTTTCCTATCAAAGAATGTGTCTGTTAAAGGGTATAATACATGTAAAATAAAAATAAAATCTTCAACTAAGACTTTACTCTTGGTACGGATGGAATAAATCAACAAAGCACTCTCATATATATATCATACTGTACATAAAAGATGGACAAAACCACTGTGACATCACCTATTGGTTTAGACTAGATTGTCTAGATTGTCTTTTTCACAATAATTTTTAAATAATTTTTCGGACATTTTTGCCTTTGTTAGATAAAACAGGGAAGATTAGACAAATGTGGAAACCCAGTGAGCTAAACTACCAGTCATGACATTTACAAGTGAAGGTGGAGTGCTAAAGGTATCAGCTAAAGCTAACTAGCTTGACTGAACCTGCAATTTAGTTATAAGTGTCATATAGAGAAAGTAATAAAGTACTAACATATCACTCTCAACAACTCTGAAAAACAATTCTTGAATGGAGGAAATTAAATTCACAACAAGCCATATTATTTCTCAAATAATTACCGGTATACACAAATGCTCTTAAAGTAACAAATTAGATGAAATGATACCTAGCATGTAGATAGCAGCTATGCTAATGTTATCACCAACCTCTTATTTGAAGCAAACAATGCAAACGTCAAGCCTTTGTACAGTTAATACAGTACAATACAGAGTTTTTGTTGTTGTTTGTTCGATTTTTATACAAGACATGTATTTCAACTGTAAATTTGGGCATATTACATCAGCCACTGGATTTAGCCTCTCCATTCTGAGCTTCAGCATTAGCTTTTTGGCTGTCAGCACACTACATCATGATAATGAGAGAGACATGGCTTCGGAAAGATATTCCAGACACCCTGAATCAACTAGAAAGTTTTTTATGTGTACAAGGAGGGGGATTTATGTGTGTCTTCTTCTTTTAAAGCAAGCCGCAAGTGGCCATTAGAGGAACTGCAGGGTTTAGTAATGTTTTTAATCTCAATTTCAAGTTAAATTCCTCTTCCTTCATTTTGATTTATATTCCCACTTCTATTTGCACCTCATGATAAAGATGACATATCTGTGCTGCTGGTGCAAAAAATAAGAGCCGATGTGCGTTTTTCCCTTTGGTCAGCACTAACCAAATCATAGTTCTTGGCTTAAATTAGTCGTCTGACACACAGACTGCTATCTATAGTGTGCCAGCCATGCAAGAATTCCTCTGTGTGCGCCATTTGACTCACAGACACATGAGTGTTTGGGATTTTGTGTCACCTTTGGCTAACTGCACAGAAAAACAGCTCCAAAATGGAAACAGTTAATTCATTTTTAAACCCTTGAACATTACTAACACTGCAGCTGACCTTTAATCTTCTTCAGCAAAACGTCAAAGCAAATCATGCCCAATAAACACCCACAGAGCTCAACGAGCAACACCAGCTTTCCAGAAAATCTCCGCTGTCATACATTCACCCATGTGCTCGCCATGCACACTACTGAAAAGCACCATGTGGTTAATGCAGTTCAAAGGGACTTTTACTCCTAATAACTCACTCCAGCAAGCAAAGTCACACCATCCATTTAATGATTGTAATAGTCAAACTAGTCTGGAACCCTGGCAGCAATTTATTTAATGCCTACCTCTGCCTCAGCTGGTAACCCATAATTTGAGACCAGGGCTAAACTACATTCAAAGGGCCAGTATATGATGGAGATCTACAGCACCAGGCATGTGGGTGGGCAAAGGAGGAAAAAGGAGGAGAAGGAGGAGGAGAAGGAAAAAGCTCTTAATGTGTTTTGGAGGTTTAGTACCATTTAAAGTCCTGCCAGCAAATGCTGGAGGTTGGATTTTATTGGGTCCTCCATTAATTCAGCTCATTTGAAATAGACAATTGTAAAGCTGTGCGACTGACTTTGAAGCAAGTGCAGCTGATTTAAAGATTTCGCGATGGAGTGATCTACTGCGGCGAAGCATTTGTTTTGACTTGCTTCATGGCACAAAGATAAAGTCTGGCGTGCTTTCTGGTTTGAACAATAGTGCACCGAGAAAGTAAACTGGAGACAGTTTAATCTTCCAAAGTGGCTGAGCCAAACTATATCTCATGGCTGATTGAAGAGAGATCAGCTGGATTTACTGCAGAGATAGAAAGAAATAGTGCTTTACTTAAATGTGCTAATAATATCTGACATTCAGAACCACCACATGTTGCATGAAAGGACCAGCATCTGAGAACAAGGGAATAAAAAATAAATTCCTTCAGCGTGCTTTTCACCTCCGGCTCTGAAGACCTTGGACTGCTTTCTGTCATTTTAGTTTTAAAATGCAAAAGTGGGAGGTTACTCTACAGTTCCTAAAAGCATGGGGAAGACCAAGGAGGAACTTGCAGAGGCTGCTATGCATGTATAGCTAAATATATTAGCAAAAAATAAAATACAGAAGCTGTTTTTGTTTTTTTTTTATTTTTCAGAGCAGGAAAAGAAACGTATTGCTCTTTGAACCTCAGGCTGCTTTAGCTTTGCAAATGATGACTGTGTTAGAAACAAAAAGAGAACTACTTGTTTCCTTCCGTTGAATTTAAAACGGACCCCGATGAAGGTTCAAAGCAAAAAAATACTAATCTCACAATACAATTTTTTTTTTAAATAATGGACTTTTGTCCTCACCAGTCATCTAATCACATCCATTTAGATGTGAGCCTTTCTTGTCATTTCACAGGGTAATAATATTCTTTATTTCCACTGTTGTCCAGTGACAGCAGGTATAAATTTTAGTGATATATTAAATAAAGCTAAAATTAAGTAAGATGAAGCACCACATGGATAAGCTCCAGCATTAAAATCATGGCTTTTAAACACTTAATTAGAAGGTTTCTTTTTCTTTACTTTAGCTTGATACTTGATACTGTGGACATATGTGTAACAAGATATTGAACTACAGTTTTTTAGGAAGTAGACAAATAACATATCAGAATAGAGACTATAAATAGCAATATGTGTGTCATACGCTTGAGAGACTCACTCAGGTCTGGCTTAAAGTCGCTCTGGCCCTTTGGTACCTTAATATTCTCCAGTTCAAGCCTCTTCATTCCCCTGGTGTGACTTTGCATGGTGGAATTTCAAAAGCTAAACTATGTGAAGAATCTGTCATCTCATTAAAAAAACAGTACATCAAAATGACTCTTCTCCAGCAATATTTCACTATGAATGTGCCAGACTAATAAGTTATACATCTATTCTTTTCTTTTGGCAGAACGGGCGTTTGAAGACCACGAGAACCTTGTGGACCCACTCTCAGCGTGGACAAGGGACAGCGAGAACAAAGTACTCTTCCAAGAGAGACCAGAGAAATATGAGGTTTTCAAAAACCCACAGGTTGGTCTACTTCAATAGTTTCTCTTTTATAAACTATATGAACCTCTATAAATGAACACTGATAATAAGCAGCGTTCGTGTGGGATCTCACACATCCATTGGGTGAGATGTGGTGTGGCTCCTTATTCTTGGACTGAATTTGTGCAAATCTATCTGCACGTTGTTTCAGCTCTGCGCCGTCTGGTTGTTTTCACCTTCTCAATTATGCAATGTCTTTTCGTCCTTGCGGCACGACCTCTTACGTTTATGTCCACACTGCAGTATATCAAGCGAAACAGCTTCAGGCAAAAAAAAGGAGATCTTGGCATGTTTGTGATACAATGAGACCCTTTAATATCTTACAGTATTTAATGGATTCGGTCTGTTGGCAGAGGCAAACAGCTGGGTTGGAAAACCAGCGAAGATTTTCTCGTTTTTAAAGTATTCCATCATGTCTTCCATGTCTTCCAACAAAAGACATATCTCTTTCATACAGTATGTCCTTATTCATTTACTATTTGAGCTTTTGACATGAACTACCAAATAGATTTTCCCTCTGGGCTTTTCCTCACAATGAAAACATACTGGCTCGGACTATGATATGACGCCAAAGTATTTCACTCATACAGAGACAAAAGGGATTGAGACCCCGATGTTTTTTGTTTTTTAAAGGTTATATGACTTCTTCTGCTCTTTTAGAGAATGATATCCTTTAGTTTAATTCCTTAACCCTTAAAACCTTGAAGGTAGAGGAGCTAAAACTGCTCGTTTCAGACAGAGGATGAACCGACAAGCTGCATCAAGGCCCAGTGAGATAAATAAGCTTTTTTCTGAATTGTTATTCATGCAAACCTTCTTCATATGATTCCAAGAAGAAAAGAACTGAGCTGTAAATAAGTCTAATAGGTCCAGTTTAAGTTGTTTTACAAAGAGGTGGCCTAACCAATAAACCAACATGCCCGTCCCTAAAGCAATAATTCAAGCACTTTGTTTTGTTCCTGCAGAACTTTTATCTGTGGAAGAAGGATAAGACAACTCTCAGAGATATGAAAGATAAGGACAAAGAGTTATTAATACAGGTAAAACACACTCACATACAACCTATAGGTGTAACATCATCCATAAGGTGACTTTTTCCTATTAGTAACTTACCCTTTCATCCCCTCCTCATCTCTGCAGGAGAACTTCTGCGGGACTTCCATCATCGTGCCTGATCTCGAGGGGGTGCTGCATCTTAGAGAAGACGGAAAGAAGTCCTGGAAGCAGCGGCTCTTCCAGCTGAGGGCCTCGGGAATTTATTATGTGCCCAAAGGGAAGACCAAGGTCAGGAGTCAAAAGGAGAATGCAAGAGAGAAAACACACGTCCAACTGCTAATGCTCTGATTCAGCCGGCCTCAGACATGCTGAACAGAAGTGGTGAAAGATGAAAATCCCACAGATACAGAGATATTTTTGCTATGTCAACTGAAACCCTAATGAAGTGTAATATCAAGTTTTTTCATCTTTCCAAGGGACTGTTAAGAGTCTTTCAGCTTTATTAACCCCACTTTTGTGTTATGCACCGCTGGATATAACTGGGGTTATTACTCCCCCTCTGATACCTGCAGTGTACTTGCCACATATCTCAGATCTTTTGGCAGCTCCTGCTCCCAAATAACCATTTATGCATCACATTATACCCTGCTACTGCATCTGTAGGGTAGATATTGAATTTAGTTGGCACAGAAACAGGTAAATGGCAAAAAAGAAAAAACCCAAACCGAACAATCGTCTTTTGTTCCCTTTCAGTCGTCCCGTGACCTCGTCTGCTTCGTCCAGTTCGACAACGTAAACGTCTACTACGGCAAAGACTTTAAGAGCAAATACAAAGCTCCAACTGACTTTTGCTTTGTGCTGAAGGTAAGGCTGCATATCAATTCAGCTCGCTTCAAAGCCACACGCCACACGCCCTTTCATTGTGGACCAGATAAACGCAGAAGCTGCAACTTCCTTCACACTGTGTGCTACACTAAGTGCTGCACTATTTAAAAGATGCTAACCAAAGTGGTGAGCGTGGCAAGCCCTGCAGCTGCCTGCATGGCTGGAAATTTTCAAAAGCAATTAATACTTCGATTTAAAGAAGTGAAACAGCACCGTTTTGTCCTATTTAGTCTCAAAAGTGGCAAGAATTTTAAGAAACTTCCTACTTCTTGTAATCATTTACACAAAAGTACTTTTTGTCTATTTAAGAGTGATTTTAAAGTGTAATAGTGGCAGTAGTTTGAGGTACTTACAGTAATCATTTAAGGGTAAAAAATGCTGACGGACGCAAAAGCAAGAATTAGATGGTTTGCTGGTCAGTGTTAAAGGGATGTGAAAGTCTGCTTTTTTCTTTTCCCCTATCTTGTCTGGGAAACACTAGAATCAGCAGATCCCATTAGACTAGATGTTGAGGAGCAGAGCAAAAAGAGCTTAGAGAAGCAAAGAAACTGAATTAGCTTCAAGTGAAAGACAAAATACTCGAGGCTTGGGTTGAAGGGAATAAGGCGCTGCTGCAAGGGCAAACAGAAAATTACCTTTCAGAACTCCAGCCAGGTTTCAACTGGCCTCCTTACCTTAAAGTTAAACTTACAAAGTAAATACAGTAATAGCTGAAGCTGTTCTTAGCTGCCAGAATGTTAAATTAGCGTTTTGACAGATTGATGAGGTGGCGTTTATGAGCTGACAAAAAACTGCTGCAATTCAAGGACGACAACAGAACAATTTAGCCTCATCAATTTGCTGTTAAATATTCAGAGGAGCAGCCGGAGGTGATCTCTAATACCACCCCCATTATGAATAACCAAGCTTCTATAACTCATATTGTGTCATTACAAGGTAATTTAACTTCGGCTTCAGGGAGGGAAACAATAGACTGGGGGAATTAATGTTACAGTAAGTGTTTATGGTCATAAAGTTGGCATATGTGGATATCTTCTTGCATGGAAGCAACAACAAAAGCAAAACGAACATCAGCCTTCTCACTAGTCGCAATAATATTGAATTACATGATCCATCGGAGGACTGGTTTCTGTTCACACCTGCAAACAGAAATATCCCACAAAACAGGAAGTGAATATATATATTTATTATTTATTTGACTTGCACCAAACGATCTGCTTCTAGACCCACGCTGCCCCCTTATGGCTCTCTGTAATATCGAGGAGAAAGTAAACAATAGCAACAAGTAGGTCACAGTGTAGCAGGTTTAGCCTGTCGTTGCCTCAAAACTAGCTTAGTGTGCATTTAATATAAGTGACTGTCAATATATTTAATTAAGATAGGGTTCCTGTAATGAAGCAGATTTGTGCAGTTGGGTTTTTAGGACATAAATTATCATGGAAACTTCAAGCTAATTTCTTGAACTCTTTAAAATCTGTACATCTGAGCATGAAAACAGTCATGAAGACTCATAAATTATTAATGCTTTTATGAGAAGATGAGACCCTGCATGTGCATAAAACTGTTCAGGGTTTCAACTTACAATCAGTTTAAATCCTGATCAATCTGCCAGAATGGACACGAAGGAACTGGACCACTTACTGAGTTACACCAGCTGTTCAGCCATGGAAATCCATACCGTTAAGCTCCTGGTGCGCAGTTTTTGTGCTGATGTTAATGTCAGAGGAGATCTGGAGCTCTGCACTTACTGAGTCACCAGAGCCTTGGCCACTTGTACAAACTATGTGCCTCAGCAATCAGTGAACTTTATGTGGTTTGACACTTTGTGGCTGAACTGCTGATATTCCTTGTTTGCAGTTTGCAATAATCCCATTTACAGCCAATGGTGGAATATACAGGAGAGAAGAAATGTAATGAATGACATGAAAGACCTTATATTTAATGGTAAAATAAGTCCTAATTGGCTATGGGTTGTTATTTTCAGTTGTTAAAGTTGTTAAAAAACATTTCTTTGGACATCGCGAGTTTAATTTAGAAGGTGGGATTGATGCAATCCGGCTGATCACTTGCCACATATACATAACATCTACAGGAGCCATGAAAGCCTCTGGTCCACAGTTTTTGTGCTAATGCTAAAGGAGCTCTGTAATATTATGTGGTCTTGCTACAGTTTCTAAACACTACAGTTTGTAATAACATAACTTACAGCTGATCGTGTAATATTGAGAATGGAAGATATTTCAGAAACGAATTTGTTGCAATGGTGGCATCCTGTTGGAACATCCAAATTCATCATTCAAATTCAGTGAGCTCTTTAGTAGAGAAAAAACATCCTTCACAAATGTTTGTAAAGCAGATTGCACAGTTAGGTGCTTGATTTTATACACCTGTGGTGATGGGACTGAAAACACAAGGAATCAAAGATTAAAAGGTGTGGCCCAATGTTTTTTCCATGTGGTGTTTTTGATTGGCTGATCAAAAACGTATAAACGTATGTGGCTTTGCCTCTGCAGCATCCTCAGATCCAGAAAGAGTCTCAGTACATAAAGTACCTCTGCTGTGATGATATTTGGACCATGAACCTTTGGGTGACTGGAATACGGATTGCAAAGGTAAATATGAAAACTGTACAAAATACAGTTTTTCCTTAAGCAAAGATACAAAATCGGGTTGTCTTTTTCTTTTTCTTCAAGTACGGGGCATCGCTGTATGAAAACTTTAAAACAGCAGAGATAAAGGCTTCTAACTCTGTGTGGACGAACCGCAGCACTCCATCGAGCTCCAATCAATCAACGCCCTCACCCACAGTCAAAGGTAGCATGACATGCAATTTCTCCTTCACTGATTGTTTCATTGATCTGATGCAGTGATATTAGCACACACTTTTTCACTTGTACTGAAAGTTCACTTGAGTGTTTCTCTTCCTCTTCCAGCTAAATCACCAAACCAGGCCAACGGTCATGCTACCAAGCCGCAGCCAGGACCTATTTCTCAGGTAAACAGCACTTCATCAGAAGGGAAGCATTGGTTAGCCGTTATTGTGACTGTTTTTATAGTTTAGTCTATAAAAACAAACCATGCATAGGACAAACTGAAGCTAGCTCCTACATTTCCCATAATGCCATCAACACCATTTATCCAGTACAAGCCCTCTCCTCTTCTTTTGTTTAAGAATCTTTTCCCTTCCTGTCAATCTTATATCATTCAATTTTATTCTAACTTATCAGAATCCAGCTCCACCACCACCACCACCATTAGCCGAGGTCCTCCCCCCACCACCCCCAGACCCAGTGCTCCCTCCTCCTCCTCCTCCCATGGCTGCCAAGACTGCCTCAAAACCCACCCCCCCAAAGCGGAATCAACCAAACAACTTCCCTCCACCTCCACTTGATATGGACAATCTCCCTCCTCCACCACCACCTCCACCCACTGACGACCACTTAGAGGCTCCGCCAGACTTTCTTCCACCACCTCCTCCAGCTACTGGCTTTAATTCACTGCCACCACCACCTCCTAGTTTTGGTGGCGTGGACCACTCTCTGCCCCCGCCACCACCAGATCCAGTGTCTTTGCCACCACCTCCACCTGACCCAGTGTTTGTAGCTTCTGGGGCTCCACCACCACCACCACCACCTCCTCCACCACCACCTGCTGCTCCTGTCGCCACCCTAAGACCAGCTGTGAGGACCTCTGGGTCATTGAAGAAGGTTCCTCCGGCTCCACCAAAGAGGACTGCACCAACGCAAGGAGGCGGAGGAGGTGGAGACTTCATGTCAGAACTGATGCTAGCCATGAGGAAGAAGCATGCAGACCAGTAGCCTGAACAGAGAACTTGTGGACTATAAATACAGAATGAACTATGCCTGCACAGCCAACAACTTAATCAGCCTTTTCTCAAAGATGAAGCTAGTGGAGTTCTCTGTAGATTTCCCCTTTTAGTCATTCATCCTTTTTCTGAACAGCTTCCAAGACAAAAACGAGTTAACCTTTGAAAAAAAGTTCAGTTTTGAAAAGCATTTGAAAACGTTGGGCTCAAAAAGACTATTACAGTTTGCTTTGTCATGCTGTTATCATACTTCCATATTGTATATATATTTGCATACATAGCTGTAAATACTGTAAAAACACAGTCATTGTGTTACCAGTAAATATACAAGTTAGATAGTTTGTTTTCATTTGACTCTTCAACCCACCTAAATAAACCCTTGAATCTCCTGGCTGTGCTGCACCATCAAGATCTGTATTATTAAAATATGTTGTTGCTTTGCTGGACAAGTCGTCAGTCTGCCGCAGGGCCAGCACAGTCTAGACCTCATGGACATGGCTAAATGCTGTGCTTCCTCCCCTCAGACAGGCTTTTACAGTAACCACCTGCAGTCGGTGCTTGTTTGTGGATCTCTTTGCCTTTTGGAGCAAATATATTGCCCAACAAATGACACATCACACCAAAATATGCTACAAGTTTTTTATTAGGAGGTAACTCATGACGAACAGCTGACCTTTAACCTCCTAGCCCACTGTGGAGGTCTTGCTGCATAGCCCGCCTCCTCTGCAGTCTCTTGTGTAACAAAGGGTGAGGACAGGATGTGGTGCAGCAGCTCCACCTAGTGGTAAAGTGGTAAAGTAAACTGTAGTAGAAACAAATCATAAACAACTTTGGGTGTCGTTTTATTTGTTTTGTGTGACAGGTCCTTTTATCAGACACATACCTCGGAAAAGTCATTCCTCTCAGCTTTCCTTATTGCAGACTCTGCCATCCAGTTCCTCAGCACATATCTCGGATTTACATCTGTAAAACATTTAATCCAATCAGATGTTTCTGTCACCACTGCATAACAAACATCTAAGAATATAAATATTTATATCCCTCATCGTTTAATCAACATTAAGATTTAGTTACAGTTTGATTTACTTTTCATCCTGTGTTGACGATCCAAATCGCTATCATCCTGCTGTCTGAACAGAAACAGAGGAAAGAGATTAATTCACAGCAACAAACATCCTGATGTCACACAAATGTAAATAAGTAAATTCAAAATGACCTCTCGTGACCTTCCTTACCTACTGAGCCGGAACAGGTACTTGTTAAGCCAATCAGAAAAGTGCTTGTGGTGTGATAGGTCATCAAGAGCCCACATCTGATTTAGAAATAATACAATCCTTTACATTTCCTGCATGCCTAATTATAAGAAATGCATGCTGTGCAAGGAAAGCTCAGTATTGGTACAACTGATTCAACAAATCGGCAAGCTTCACAACAAAATCTAGAGATTGAAAGGAACAACAACATTTTGTCACTTTTAGCTCCACCTGCGTGAAGTTCTTGTTAAGAAGCTGCTTGGCTGAAACTTCGCTGAGCTCCCTGAAGGTCATGGTGAAGTCAGACTCTGTGTCCTCCATCACCTGTAAAGGGAAAGTGAAATTACAGTGCAGAGAGTGAGACTAAACTGATTTAGAAGACTGAAACAAACTGTATAATCACCTTAAGCAGGAAAGCAATGAGGTCGTTATCGTCCTCATCTTCACCAAGAAGTCCCAGTTTTGCCTTAAATATCTGGTGAACCCTGAAGTGGAGACATGAATAAATGCAGTCTTGGCTTTGCTGCAGCATGAACACAAGTAAGATAACATTTCACATGAAGCTCACCTCATTTGGTAAATGTTGGCATATCCTTTAAGAATAATTTTCGCCCTGCAAAAAGTTAAGATGACAAGTTTACAATTTGACTTTATGAATTTCTTCAAATTAGAAAAGAAGTCACATTAATAAACTTGAAGGTGTAATAAGCAGCTACGTATATCCCACTGAACTTTTACCTCTTTTTTTTTTACCTATTTGCTTTTTCAATAGATTACAATATTTATGCAAAAAAGTAAGTAAACATTAGCATAAGAATTTTAGCATAAGAATTTTTTAGCATAAGAATTTTAGCGTTTTAGGTTGCATCATTGAATAGCTTCACTCAGGCTCTATTCTTGACCACTCCTCTAAACATCTCTTGACTGTCTCTACTGCCTAGTTTGAATTCACCTGCAATATTTTAATAAGATTTAAATCCAGTCTTTGATTACGCAGCTCATTATTTATACTTTTTGAACCACATTTGTGTTAGTTTTTTACGGTTTTCACGATCCACTGCAGCTTAAACTTTCAGATCACTTTGTCTTCCTCCACTCTTTGGAACATTTCCAGTCAACACAAGTTAAGTTATACTCCTGAACAGCTCCTAAAAACATTTGAATTGTCCGTCCAGAGAACATCATTCCAAAAGTTCTTGTATGTAGTTCAGCAATTGATACATCTCGTGACTTATTATCCATGGAATTTGTGCAATCTCTTCATGACTGTTACAGCCCTAGCAGGCCTAGTGTGTGTGTGTGTGTGTGTGTGTGTGTGTGTGTGTGTGTGTGTGTGTGTGTGTGTGTGTGTGTTGGTGGATGTGTCCTGTTTCCAACTGCAGTATAAAAGCTTGAGAGAAGCCCCTGAGCCTCAGAGTGTGGGTCAGCTCCAGTAGTTTTGTGATGTGTGTTTCTGCACTAGCAGTAAGTGGTTGTGTTCTCCATCCTGCAGAGGATTGTTCTGTGGTGTGTTTTCTTTTAGGGGCTATGAATGCATAGTTGTTGCCTTCTTTGAGCAGAATTGTTTTTCTTTGGTCTGTTTGTTAAATTCCCTTTTTTTTGCAGCACCTCTGTTTTGCTGACACCTTCATTTCTGTTGTTTGATTGAACTGTCTCTTTAAGTTGAACCTTTTAATAAAGTTTCTTTTAAAAACTGCATGGTTTGCTTTTTCACACAGATCTTCCCGTTGTTTTTGCTTTCATCCCCAGTTCATTTTCGAGGGATATAAAAACAACTATAGATGATTCGTCTCACAGGGAAAAATACATTTACAAGAATAATCCAGAACTTTTTTTGACACCTTAAAAAGATTTGAAGATATTTGTATGATGACAAGAAACACTAAATGGTTGTTTGCTTTGCTGGGGTCAGTTTTCATAAGAGGGATAGATTTAAAGTGAGGGGTGTACTTACTTTCCATGTGGCTGCTTTCATTTTGTTGCACTGTATGACTACTTTATTTCCACACTTTCTCAAAGAAAATCTTTAAAGATATATTTGAATTAAAATATGCTGAAAATAAATTGTGGGATGTATTATTCTTTTCACATCGCTTTGTGTGACTCTGAAGTTATTTTGCTCATGTTTCTGTGCTTTTGTTTTTCAGACAAACAAACAGGCTTCTGTAAGAATGAGCTAACAGCAAAGCTGTTCCAGTTTGTCGAAATGACAAAAAGAGTTCAAGTCCTATATTTAGTAAATCCCCCTTGAGACAAAGTGATGTTGTGGTATTCTTACTGTTTCTGTTGTGTCTGCGTAAGCACAGGAATCAGAGCCACCAAGAGTTTCTCTAGATTCAAGAGGCCAACATTTGCCTGAGCTCCAATGCTGTACCTGCCTTCATCATCAGATGTGTTGGGGATAAAATCTGCAACAAAAAGAAAAATATTTGTCTGAGAACTGACAGCAAGAGGATTTCAGTTATTTTGGAGTAAAAGCGACATGAAACAGTCTACACACTGGGGTTATATGACTCCATAAAGCCAAAGGGTCCGTAGTCGATGGTGATAGAAAGAAGACTGAAGTTGTCTGTGTTGCACACACCTGTGGTGAGAACAGCGACAGCTATAAGTAGCGTTGGTTTAAACTGTGTGATACGAATGTTCAGTTTCTCACCATGTGCAAAACCGACTGACATCCACTGGGCAATCAGATGTGCCGTTTCATTTACAACTGTGGAAAAAAACACCTGCAAAGAAAACCTCAATAGCTTATTTACTTAAAACAAAAGTGGTACATTCAGCTGTGCTTTTTTATTACTCACCAAATATTTTTCTGGGTTGTCTGGATTTATAAAAGGAAAATGTTCGTCTATCACAAAGTTCAACAGCTTTCTAAAACGAAAATAACGATAAAATAACATTACAAACACAACAGGACACAGAACAAAGCCAGATGTAAACAACTATGAAGTAAACTTTGTCATGTAACCAGGCAGTCTTACCTCAGAAGATTTATTTCTCCACTTTGAGACAAAATTTCTAAGGATCCAATCCGAAACCATGACTTGGCCAATCGCAGAACAACAGCTCCTGTGGGGAATAAAGAAAAGCTGAACCAGAACAAAGATTAAGGCAGCAGACAAAACATCTGCATAACAGTAACAAAAATTATGCTGGATTGTTAAAAAGTAATGCAGTTTGAAATAAAAGGCTCCAGTCATGGGTAAATCCTGTACCTCTCTCTGCTTTCACATTTCCATTGTAGAACTGATCCCTCAACACTGGCTCCTCACTGACAATCAGACTAAAAAAAGAATTAGCGGATAAATCTAAAACACATAACAATTAAATGGCGACAAAAATCACACGATTCACACAATTTCTGGGTTATAATTTCTTTAAAAACGTCTCTTTTTTTGCAAATGCCAAAAAAATGTTCTCGTCATATGAGTCAAGCTCGAATGACTTGAACTAATTTTATGTGAATGAATGAAATATAAATTGATAACACATTTCTGCACATCAAAAGTCCTGATTGACAGTTATTAGGGTAAAATTTGTAGTAGGTAAACCTGATCATTGCCTTGTGTGGATAAAAACACAAAGTCCAATGCCAGAAAAATTACTGCAAAAGCTACACGTTTTATGGTTTCGGCTAAACAGGGATGTCAACAGCCTTTAGCCCGAATCAATCACTTGCTGGGAGTTAATTAATGATAATACAGTGCCAAATCAGGTAAAGAAGCACTTGGAAGCCAAACATCCGTCTTTGCTACTGAATCTGAATCAGAGGTACCAAGAATGTTTGATTGCTTGTAAATGTCTGATTAAGCAAATTATTATTACTACATAGAATCATGGTAAAAACAAATAATTATCATCAACCAAACACATTTCTTTACTTTTTGTGCTAAGTTTGTAATCTTATACCAAACTTATAGCTCTCAAAATCATTTATTCTCACCTGGCAGCCCTGCTGGTGGGAACACCCAGGAAATGCATCGCTTCACTGCACAGGAACTCCCTGACAGAAGACCGGATTACAGCACGACCATCTCCTGACCTGCAGCCCGATGTGAAGTCATACTTTTTTGGTTGCATTGCATGACTGCACAATTCTACAGCCATGCATACTAATATTAATAGCCATGCGTACTACTTATTCATTTTTAGGGGTCATTACAGCAGATCATCTGCCTCCATGTCACCCTCTGCCTAGCATCCTCCTCTGCCGTCCTTCAAAACATCATAGACCCTACAATTAAAGCCCTTTCCTTCTCTTTAGCTATCTCCTAACACACCTGTATATTACTACAAATAATAAATGTAATAGCTATTGCACAAATATATGTACAAATAAATACAAACCTTGAATATGGTGTTTTTCCAGATCCTTTAAGCTGGAGTTCCCATACCTCCCCCTTTCTATGAAAATTGAGAAGGAAAATATGTAAAGGCTTGAAGTGGCAGAAAATTACTTAAAACATAAAAACATAATTTTAAAAAATTAACTTACTTGTTTGAATACTGACCAAGGAAATGAGCTCGACCATCCCCCAGCTGGCCTGCCCAGTAGCCAAACTATCGAGGAAAGTAAAGTGTGTCAAAAAGATCAACTCAGCAAATAAGCAAAAGCTTTATAGCTTTTAAAAAGTTATCAGGTATAAAAATCATTTATACCTGATGACCTCCATATCTGTGAGCAAGTGGCACAGACCCCGGCAGTAGTCTGCCACCACTCGCATAATGCAGAAAATCACCTGACCGAGTCACTGACGCATCTAAATCTAAGATCCCCTCGATGACATCCTGTTAAGACAATTTTAGACATAAATGAATTCACTATATTGTGAAATTACAGTGCTGATAGTGACATGGCATCCTCACCTTAGACGCTGCTGTCAACCTCAATGGACCTTTGAGTGGAGTTGGAATGGACTTGGAAAATATGCAGTTCTTCACAGTGCGAACAAAGTTGCCATCAACTTTGTCGATTGGGAGTGCCTCTGCAGAGAGGACAGAGGGGATTGTATGATAACATTAGCGCCTTCCTCTATATTTTGACCTGTAAGGACAAGAATCTGTTTTACCCAATAGCTTCTTGCAGGAGACTCTGAACTGGTTAAGGTCGTGCATGAGGCTTGAAGCATCCAAGGTCCACTTGGACTTCACAGTGTGCGATGACGATTGGCTGTTTGATGCGGTGTTGTGGTCACTGTGACACTCAGGACTTATATTTTGGCACAACTCCAGGACATATGCAGGTGTGAAGCTCGATGCTGCCACCAGAGCAAAGACTAGTGCTGTACAGGTGCTCCACATTTTCACAGATGGAGCAGCTGACTTATCGAATCAGGTTTCAACTTCTCTCTGGCATGCCCCACCTTAAGAAGGTTCGTACCAAACGCCCCACAGTTTTATCAATCATTAACTTTAAAAAAAAATCATATTATATTCTAGTTCATCTTAATTTTGTTTTATAGTTTCACCTGGTTATCCACATCCACAGCCCAGGGTTTGAGAAGTACTGCATTAAAGATAGCAGATCTGAGGGAAGCAATAAAAAAGGGTAAACCACACTTCCCCTTAGTGCTTATTCTAAGCCAAACAGCTGATATTTTACTTATGATAGTAAAAAAAAAGACTTAGTCACTATTAATAGGCTACTAAAGTGTTAAGTAAAATATAATTTTTGTTTGGCATTAAATGGAAATACTAGAGTGATGTAAAATGATCTTAAAATTGTATTTCAGGACTTTTAAACCTTAATCAGAGTAAAAAAATTATCAGTTGCACGTTACGTTTCATACACAATTCCTCCAATCAACTTTTAAGGGTTTTTTTAAACTATTAACTTACATAAATAACGAGTTAAACATGAACTAAACAACCTTAACTTTGTCTGTCAGCTCTACCGTATACCTGTAAATAACGATAGGGTAATTTTAGTTATTACGTTAGTTTATTATTACATATTACACCCCAAATAATAATAAAGTGTCATGAAAAGGCGAGAGCTAGCTTAGCTGTTAGCAACCCAGCAACTAGCCTCATCCCAGACACCCGTATATTATCTGAAGACGAGCTTGAAAACACATTTTCCAGCACTAGCTTGAGGTATGTATACCTAAATTATTGCGCATTTACTCTCTCCATCATTTCCTGCCTTCTGCTGCTCCTCGTTATGAGACGTCACCGGATATTCCTTTACTGTTTTTCCGGTTCACGTTGCGATATGTAACTTCCGATGCATGCTGTTAACCTAAGGTAACATGGCGGGGCCGTGGTGGAGGAAATGCCCGAGGTTGACCACGGGCTGCACGGCCACGAATATATTAGAAAATTTGTGGCACTTGAAGGGCAGGCCTGTGTCTTCCTCTGCATCCCTGTTGAGCCGGGCTTCCTGCATCCCCACGCCGGAAACCAGGGTGAGTTTGCGGTTAATAAAAAGCTGGAGAGCCGGCATGGAGGACTTTTCAAAACCAGGAAGGTCATACACTGCAGAGTGGTGGTTTAGAGGCAATGCCCACTTCTGCTTTATTCCACTATCTGTCATATCCCATGCCAGTGAAACTTTATTTACATTCCTCAGTAAAGAGAATTTTATATCTGTGTGTTTAAATGAAATGATTGGTGACTTGTTGAGCTCATAAAGGTTGAGACTTCCTGCTTGCACGTAAGCTGTCTTTGACTTGGCCAGCTGCCTGCCTCAGTTGCATTTGATTCATTCATTCGGCATTGACCCACATGTGCAACACTTCAGTTATATGAAATGTAACACGTGCATTTTAAACAGAAAACAATGTTTCTATCTTGTATCAATCCCAGTTAGTGTGAGCGTATTATTTTATTGTTCCTATGTTAAGTGAATGCACCCAGGGCTTAAAATCTGGGTCCATAAATAACTGATCCTGTGTAGGTTTAAAATTGTTTAATAACAATAACTCCAGGGTGCTAGAGCCTCTGCAAACCTGATGTGCTGCACATGCCCGAGCTCATCTTTATGACCTCATTTTCAATTTCAGCCGCCAACACCTGCACAGATAAACATGAAAGCAGGAAACTTTCTAATCAGGTGAGTTGTTAGGTAGTCCAGCTAAGTAGTGATTTTTACATTTTATTTATTAATATATTTTAGGAGATATATCTTTTGTGCATTTCAAATCACACGTTCAGTTTCAGCATAAATATTTGCATATCTTTCTTTCCAGACACCAGTCACGGTTGCTGCTTCCAACACTACAGTCTTGCTGTTGCAGAGCGACACACAGTGACACAAAGCCCAAGGACCCCTTCACGTTAGCCCAGAAAGACTTGACGAGTTTATATGACGACATCAAAAAAGTAAGTCTTCAAAGAGATCAGTCCAATTTAGCTTTCAAATAGAATAGTTGTGCTGAAGCGATTGTTGTGCTGTATTCTGTTTTGTGTTGCATCCCTTTCTCTGGTCACTTCTCGAAAAGTAACAGCTTCAGCTCACATTTATTAGTTTTTCAACCCAATTTTAAGGTTGAACAAATCAGTAGTTAAATCCAGATGTTTGCAAAGCACACACTTTATCTTTAATGCAGTCAGGATTCATTCACTAATACTGGCAGGTTTTTACCTTCTTACTACTTATTAACCACCAAGCCTGTTAGCTTTCCCATTCAACTGTACTCTGAATTTCTCCTTGAACCAGTCTGCCTCCCCTCTCACCCGCCAACAGAGCAAAGCCACACCCTTCTTTCACAATAGGGGTTTTAAGCTGCTAAAGAACGTAGAGAAAAACTAAAAGGAAGTCTGTCTGAGATATTTTTGCAATAGCTGTGACAAATTAATGAAGGCTTTTTGGGTCAGAGTGGGCGGTTTCCTGCCCTGTGGTGATTGGCAGATTTCTTTCTGCACAGCGGTTGTTTATGGCGGAAATAAAACGCTTGCTTTTTACTGTCCTTTACAGGAGCTGTTTGTGTCCAAAGTAGAGCTGAAATCTCTGTGTGAATACTATTTCGATGGCAAGGGGAAGGCCATCCGACCAATGATAGTGGTACTGATGGCTCGCGCCCTTAACATCCACAGCAACAGAGCCGGGTAAACGACTCTAAACTCAGTTGTATTTTGCTCTGCGACACACGGGTCAGAGTCCTGATTGCACCGTTATGACAAACTCTTTTGTTTCAGATAATTGCATTTGACTTCCTCCTGTTTGCTGTCTGCGTTTGTCCATTTTAGAGATTTGCTCCCAGGGCAGAGGGCCATCGCTATGATCTCTGAAATGATTCACACTGCCAGCCTGGTGCATGATGATGTCATAGATGGATCGGATAAGCGAAGAGGGAAGAGAACAATTAATGAAGTGTGGGGTGAAAAAAAGGTAAAGGAGATAAAATCGTTTGGTCTGATATGTTTTTCCGAACCACCCGCTCGTATATCATTCGGCCTCCTCTCTTCCAGGCTATCTTAGCCGGAGATTTTATCCTCTCGGCTGCCTCAATGGCCTTGGCTCGTATCGGTAACATCACAGTGGTGAAAGTTTTATCTCAGGTCATAGAGGACCTGGTGCGAGGTAAGTCACGATGAGCCGAGAACCAGCATGCAGAAGAACTGGCCGGAAGAATGCATTTACATATAGCCTTGTGATTGCAGGTGAATTCATGCAGTTGGGTTCCAAAGAGAATGAGAACGAGCGATTCAAACACTACCTCGAGAAGACCTTCAAGAAGACAGCAAGTCTTATTGCAAACAGTTGTAAAGCAGTATGTACGTTCTGTCTTCACATAAATAGCAGAGAGATGGAGAAAAGCCTCGTTTTCTGCACTTTTTAATGTTTTTTTCGTTGACTGTCTGCACTCTTTCATTTAAGGTTTCCATTCTGGTAAACTCTGATCCTGAAGTGCATGAAATAGCGTACCAGTATGGGAAGAATGTTGGCATTGCATTTCAGGTACAGGCTGTTAAGCAAAGTGTCGCCCTCAGTGATGAGCAAATATCAGTAATGATTTTTTGCACAGTAGTTATGTAATAAGGCGGTTTGTTTTGTCCTGTAGCTGGTGGATGATGTTTTGGACTTCACATCTGGAGCCAGTCAGCTGGGGAAGCCCACAGCAGCCGATTTGAAATTGGGTTTGGCTACTGGTCCGGTCCTGTTTGCTTGTCAGCAGGTGAGACACCGCCACCATCGCTCTTACTCAGGACATGCAGACAAACTGTGCACCACTAGGTGAATGAGATGGACTGCAAACTGTCTTTAGTTTTTATCTGTTTGTCATTTCAGTTTCCTGAGCTTCATGCAATGATCATGAGACGTTTCGCCTCCAAAGGAGACGTAGATCGAGCCTGGCAGTACGTCCTTCAGGTATGAGCCGTAATACACCATAAGTGAAAGCCTTAAAGGTCCAACCAAAAGAAGGGCTCTCTTAATAACATTTATATTAAAAAATAAAATGATGTGAAATTAGCTTCTTAAAAGTCATGACACATGCATGTTGAAATAGATTTGTTTATAATAAAACACTGTACATAAATTTTACAATAAACGTTTTATTGTGTACAAATAAAGAGCAGAGAGAGATCTAAAAGCGATGCAAAGAACTTTACCTAGTCTGAAGTGACGCTGTAGGTCAAAGTCTAACAATCTGCACTCTGAAACTAACGATGGTAGGATGGTTTTATAGATTTTTGGAAATGCATTTAAAAATCCTAAGTCTCATTTACAGAAGTAGTCGAACTCACTCGGTACTTTTAGCAGCACTGTCACTGTGGTGTAAACTGTGCGAGCACAAATCGCACCTGGATTTGTGCAGATCCTCCAAAGATTGGTCAGATTAGATGTGAAAGTGCTTAAACTGTCATCTTCAGGGTCTCTCCTCAGATGTTCTTTGGGCTTTAGATCTGGGATTTGGCCGAATCACTCAAAGACAGAGACTTGTCCCAGTGCGTCCCTTAGAGAGGGATCGGTCCTGATTATTAAAAACGCTGTGGAGTGCCTTGGTCAAGGACATTTTCTGAAGCAAGAATTTAATCCGGTCTTACTTGTGCTTTAAGGTGAACTCGCTTCCTTTATTCTTTTATGAATTTCTCCCTTATTGCATGATGCTGCCACACCGTATTTAACCATAGGGTTGGTATAACCAGGTTATGAGCAGTGCCTGCTGTAATATTTAATCATTCACAAAAGGCTGCAAAACTGTAACCAGAAGTAGGTGTTTAGTAAACGAAGCTGAGCTCTGCGTGACAAAAAAAGCAGTTGTCAATGATTTTAGTGTTTTATTGTTGATAGCAGAGCCAGAGCAGACTTATCTGCTCTGGCTCTGATAAGTATTAGCTATCGTCCAGTATTAGCTACTTGCTGATAGTATCAGCATTTATAGCAGTTGATAAATGACTTTTTTTTTTTTTTTTAAAGGATAGGAGAACCGCCCTTCGACCATGTTATGAGTGGCAGATGCCGGTTGCCAGCTCACTGGTTGAGCAGGTGCCCATATGCCCTCTGGCTGAAATGCAGCGGCCCGGGTTCACATCCAACCTGCAGCCTTTTGCTGCCTGACTTCTTCTTCGTGTCCCCTCTTCACTGCTAACCGATCACTAAAGAAAAAAGGCCCGCCTAAAAAGCAAAAAAATACATAAAAATAAAAAAATCTGTGCATTGAAGTTATGTAGTTTCTCCACCAGAGGGAGCTGTGCAGCTTCTCTGTTGACAACATGTTTGGAACGAGCTGATCCAAGCAGACACATTTAGATAAATAAATGATAAATGTTAGGGAGACTCTGCTAAAAATATTTAGAAAAATAATTTTTTTTAATTACCACATATCTGTATTGGTCAGTCTTAAAAATCCGATATAGGTTAATAGATTAAAAACTTTAATAATGTGAGTGCTCCTCCTTCTGTTTTAGAGCAATGGTGTGCAGCAGACCAACTACCTGGCCCAGCACTACTGCAAAGAAGCAATCAGGCAGATCAGTAGGCTCAGGCCATCCCCAGAGAGAGACGCCCTCATCAGGCTCACAGAGATGGTGCTAACCAGAGACAAATGATCCTCCTCTGCTGGGCTTCTCTTCAGGCAGCTACTCCAGGGGAGAGGACAGCAATTTACCTGCCACCCTTAGGTCCTTAGACCAGCAGGGTTGGGCAAAAATAGCGAGGGAGGCAACAGGAGTTTGGTTTGGATGGACCTCTGGTGCTGATCTGAGTGCCAACTCTGGCTTAACAGAACAAAACGGCAAGCAGGGGTCTCTGATCTGAATCGTGGCGCTTTCCTCTTGACTTGAGGTTTGGTATTAAGGATGCACAGATTTATTTTTTGTATTTTTTGGGCTCATTCTGATGTTTAAAATTTTAGTTTGACTGAAACCTGATGCCAATGCCAATATTTATTTTGTTGTTGATAACAAGAATCATCATAAAAAGAAGAATTTTAAAGTTTTTCAGCTCCTCGTCAAACGGTCTTTGAACATTTAACAGGCCAAAGTTGGTGCAACACAAATGTTACCAGATTTGTTGAAAGCCCCAAACCAGGCCATTAAATTTGTGCATCCTTACGAAGCGCAAGTAAACTTGGTATTTAGGCAAATTGTGATGTTTGAGTTTCTTACAGGAAACGTACTTATTCATTTACATATCATACAACTGAAAACTGCAGCTGAACCCTTCACTGCTTACAGTACTGTAACTGCAAAAGCCTCCCGTGGCTCAGACTAGCCGACTGTGAGTGAACAGTTTGTTACCTGCTGGTCCTGAGCTGCGACCGAGGCGTTGCAACATCTGTGTAATTCCAAAGGAGAGGGAAGTGCATCGTTGTGTACTCGCTTGGATCCGTCCTCACCTCAAAGGCCAATCAGTCACGTGTCTTTCTTTTCCACTCTGAAGTGTTATATGGTTACTTCTGTGATGCAAAGTGTCCTGTAACGACCACGGCCTTAACATCTGCAATGACTGTGCGCTCAATAAACCAACTGCTTCATTTTTTTTTATTTCATTCAATCTGAAGCTTTGGTTCCTTGTCAAAAGTAATGACACGCGCATGTTGTACATAGATTTGTTTATTATAAAACACTGTACATAAATTTCTCAATCAACATTTTATTATGTACAAATGAAGGGCAGAGAGAGATCTATGATGAAACTGAGCTGGAAATAAAAGAAAGTGGGTGAACGGTGACCACAGCAGGTAGCGGTTTAACACTGCATTTGGAGGTCATGTTAGATGACAGAACCAGCATGAAAAAGTACAAGATGATGATTCTTATACCTGAGAGACACCTACGTATGGACTGGCTGATTTATACTGGAGATAATGTATTATATACACCCGTGCAGCCCAGAGGATTACACGTTCCTAGCAGTCAGCGCGGTCTTTGAACCCAGACGGGGCCAGTGGTGCTTTGAGAAGACCGAGGAGGTACTAGTTGCTTAAATGGTCTACGTTATCACATCTGAATTGTCACGTGGCAGTTTTGGGGCAGGACGATTCCACTCTCAGGTGACAAATTGCAGGAAGTGTTTGCCAGGCTAACAGAGAGGTTAAAACAATTTGCGGTTTTCATGATTGTGATGAGATCTGGTGACTCCAAAGGGCATAATCACAGTTTTCATACACAAATGATCCAGTGACCCCCTCTGTGCCCGTGATTATTAGTAACCTAGAAAGGGTTAGAAATGTTTCAACACTTAGTAAGAAAAAAAACCCTGTGCTGTGGTTGTCCTCATCTTTACTTTGCTAAAATTGTAGTGCACAGGTTCAGAAGCAGGGCACAAAAGACAAGGTTTGAGGACCTAAACAGTCCCTTCACGTTAAGGTTGGGGGTCACGGGTTCATGTTTTTCATTTAATTTGTCACCCATATGCACAGGAATGATATTCCTGCCAGTCACCGAAAGATCTTCCACATTTTCTGCATATAAAATTAACAGTGAATCCTAAAATGCTCCATAATAAGCTGAAAATGGATGGAATGTCTTTGCTTTAGATGGACCCAAATTCATGAAATTTAAAAGAAGGCGATAAAAGGGACGAGCCTGTCATTTACTTCAGTTTTTTAAAGAAGTGATTTCAACAGTGTAATGAGAAAGCAAAGGTGTATACATTTACAACATAATGGAAGGATAATGGCAATAAACTTAAAATTACATTAGCTCTTGAAAAATTTTTCCATGCTTTGACGCCGAGACTGATTTTCCCGCAGTAAGTTTTCTTTCCTTTGAAATACGATTTACAGTATTTATTTGCGAATCACCAACAGTCCATCTGTCATTTACAGAGTTGAGGAGGAGGAGGGCGGCACCACTAATGAAAAGCATCATATGATCGACATTCACTGAATTTACATTACAGAACCCCCCCTTCCCTCCCGGAGTGGCTGCAGCTCGGATTATGTACAACCAACGGTACAAACACTTCCACTGAAGGTGCTTACGTTACATTTTTATTTGTTCCATCGAAACCTAAAAACTCTTGTTCACAAAGTGTTTTGTTCAGGCAAGATCTCACCGTACATCCTTCAACTGTGTGAGCATGTGCAGTCCAATTCATTAAAAAAAAAAAGTTTATTTTACATGTTCCTTAAATGTTCCCCACCTGTCCATAACACCAAAATTAACTAAATAGATATACCTTTGTCATTTTATTTGCAATCAGTAAGGGAAAAACATTCCGTCACATCAAAAGAAAAAGGGCGGCGGGGGGGGGGGATCACGTGGTTATGCATCTCGGGAGTCAGATTTCTGCCGTCAGTCTCTCAGTGGATTGTGATATGACTGAATAAATATGCTGTACTTTAACTGAAAGGTCCCTTCAGTCGGCGTAGTGCATGATGGACTCCACGTAGTTGCCGGGGAAGAGGCCGGTGGTGCCGTTGCACACGCCTTCGAACCAGCCGTCGTCGTTCTTTTTGATGACGTAAATGATGGCGCCCTCCATGAAAGTCAGCTCGTCGTCCTTGTCCTTGGCGTAGTCGTAGATGGCCACCACTGCGAACAGGAAGGGAAAAGGTTTGCTCTTGGACTCTGTACCCAACGGCAGGACTTCGCCTGCAAATACTTAGAAACGTTAAGCAAACCTTTCTCGATGTAGCTCTTGGGAGCCCACTGGGGGTCTCCGTCGGCGTAGGGGTCGTTGTAGTGCACGACTGCGGCGTCTTCCTCCTCGTAATCCACCGGAGGAGGCGGCGGAGGCGGTGGCGAGTCGTCAAACATGGGCATGTCATCTGGAGGAGGAGGTGGAGGAGGAGTAGGAGTATCTGCAACTATTGAATGGACATCAAAAGTGAGACTCGTTTTGGTTGGAGTCACAAGATGTCCTTGGTGATAGAGGTGGCGGCAGTGGGAGAATCATGCATAAGAAATAAATCAAGGCATGCAAAGTTTGTCTGACAATCAAGCAGGCTGCAAGGCTTCTCACAACTGACATGCCGTATGTGTGCGAACCTCTCAAGTGGCTCATGTAGTTTGTGCTCCTGTTGTAGCTTTGAACATCGCTTCACATGCATATGCAGAAAAAAAGGACACCTATATATATTATTTGAGCACTTAAATAATGAAAAATACACTCCAAGTCATGCCATTTAGTAGGTTAGAGCTGACGGCATCCACTCCAGGACAAGAAAAGGTATGAAAACGTATACAGACTGCATCTGACACTATAACAAACTGAAAATATGACGCCGTACTGTCTAGAATATACAGTTAAAGTGTTGGATGCTGACATTAAACACGGCCAACAGGGTCACTGTTTGCTAAATTCTCTGCTTGGTGTCAAAAAGATGGAATTTCCTTACATGGGTATATCAGGCACACCTCATCCATCTGACTCTGAGGTTTACAATATTTACAATTTCATTTTTGAGACCAACAGCACCCAAAAGCCAAGGTGGATATGTGTGTGTGTGTGTTACTTCAAATTGAGCTCACTGGCACGTCTGTCTAATATTGGTGAGACCAAATCAGACCAAACAGTTACTACAGTTTCTGTGCAGACGTTTTGCAAACACAACATAGCTACCAGGGTTTGTTTAAGAATCTTGTTAACACTTAACAATTGCAGTTGAGAGTAACAGCAGCTTAGAGGGCCCGGTGGCGCCAGTGTCCGGCAGCCTCGCCTCTGTCAGTGCGCCCCAGTTACAATGTAACTTGCCATCACCAGTGTGTGAATGTGTGTGTGTGAATGGGTGGATGACTGGATGTGTAAAGCGCTTTGGGGTCCTTAGGGACTAGTAAAGGTCTTTGCTTTGCTAACAAAGTGTGAATTAAGGAGTTTCAATACAGGCCACTATAAAATAAATAGTTTGTGGTATCAGCAAACTATCCAGAGCTATTCTAGTGAAGTTTACCATTAATATATTAGTTCCCTTTCAATAAATGAGCATATGGCAGGTTTTGGATCAGAGGGGACAGCAGAGAGTGGTGACCTTTGGCACGTTTTACCCTAAACATCATCAATGACTTTAGCGTAACTCTATAGTGCTACAAGTACTCTGTATTATACCTCTATAGTAGTGTAGATTTGTAGCTGCAGAAACAAAGAAACGAAACTATAAGTTGCCTAATAGAAGCTTACATAATGAGTGGAATCTAGTAAGAATCAGTTCAGTTTTGGAAGAGGACGTATTAAACAGGATGAACACACAGTGCATGCTCTGTGTTTGGGAGTTGGAACAGTTGGCGCAGATAACGAGGAAAGTGCTGTGTGTGTGTCTTAGCCTCTTCACTTACTGCTCTCCTGCATCCTGGCCACAAAGCCAGTCAGAGGTATCTGTGGAGTCAGCTGGGGCATGGGGGGAGGAGGAGGAGCGATAGACACTGAAAGCCAGCGGAGAAAAGGGCAGGAAGGCCGACAGAGTGAGCATCAGAGAAGGAGAAAAAGACAAAGCCCATCAGTCACCAAGAAAGACAGTTCAGGGTCCAACCCAACCCCCAAGCAAACAACAGTCAACACAGACACACTGCAAGAACTGGGAGCATGTACACATCTAACAAAAGCACAGTTAAGCACTATACTGGAAGACTGATCGTTTAAATAAGTTAATTTTTTTTTTCTTCTATTTGACAGAGATCACAGATCAGACGCAAACATGAGCTGAAAAGTTCAGCAGCATCTGCGACTGTGATGAGATTCACATGGTATCAGGGGATCATTAGAGCAAGAGGATAAAAAGCAGATTATGTTTGATTTCTGTCGATCAGACAGTTTCCTCTAAATCGAAAGAAAACAGGGGACTTCTAATAGCCACAAGGGGGCAGTATTTACTTTAGATGTCTCATCCTGAACTCATGTGAAGCAACTCCCTACAGACCTGTTTTAGTAATGTTAACACTACTTTAGATTCTCATGTTAGTTTTCCTCAGATCACATGATTAATTTTAGGTTAAATGCTGTGAATAAGTAATAGTCAAGAACCAGTGTTTCAGAAAATATCACTTTTAGGCTTCAGGCAATGACAAAGCTACCAGGAATCTGCAGATGTGCAAGAAAGACCACATGTGATGTGTAAATTCTCTCTGAATGAAGTGTTTGGAACGGAACGGGCACATCTGCACATCTGGAGGTCATCTGGCTTGCACTGTGATCTGTATAAATGGGATCCATACAGCGTGAAAAGGCCACCTAACTATTCCTGCTATCTCAAGCTGCAAGTCTACCCTTTAAAAAGAGACTTAAAAATCAATGATGCCTGTGCTTTGCCTTTATTTTCTTGATCCCACCTAATAAATCTGTGCAAAGAGATCTCTTAGCAATATAGGCATAATTGAAGTGAGGTTAACAGCTGACCTAACTGCAGTACAATACACAGCCAGTAAACTTTGCCTAAGTTTTTACAAGATGCCAAAGACCGACTCTGCGCTGCTAGCTAATATTGATTGCCTGCATTGCATCTGTGTACAAATCCAAGGATGAGGCATTCTGCATCAATACTAAAGACGCCCCACAGTTGGATAAAAAGCCTTAACCTGCACTTTCAGATTAAAAACAAACGTCAATAGTTCTGTGAAGAACTCGGCCTGACCTTCAGAAAGCACTGATTTACTTGAAAATATAAAATATAAAGATTTTGTGTGTGCCTACAAAGGTTAGTTCGCGTCGGGTGCATGATTTGGGAAGAATGTGAGGTTGTGTGTCCTTCAGTGACAGCTCTGGATCTAGAAAGCAGTTGGGAGCTGGAGACAAGAGGGCCTTACTTGAGTTCTGACCATAGCCAGGAGTGCCTCCATTAATATGAGGCTGCTGTTGCTGCTGTTGTTGTTGCTGCTGTTGTTGCTGCTGCTGCTGCTGCTGCAAGGAGAACTGCGAAGTGACCGACGGCGCCCGCCGGTAGGTGCCCGTGGCCGAAACCATAGAGACAGAGGAGTTGGAAGAGTTGTGCCGCGAAATCTGCCGCGAGATGGTTCCAAACTGGGACATTGGAGCGGGTCCCAGACCAGGTCCAGGGGCCACAGCTAGAAACCCCAAGGACGGGGAGGAAAGAGAGGAAAGCCAAGCACGGTAGCAAAGGAGGGAAGAAGGTTGGAAATGAGAGGGAAGGGGGAAACCAACCAAAACATGAATCATCAACACCGTGTGAGATAACATGAGCTTTTAAATTCTGATCAGAGCCCCCTGCCTATTAAAAAATGTTAAAGTTAGTCAACAAAAGTCAGAGGAAGCAGGTGATCTTGGGGAAGCAACAGAGATTGTAATTTGGTTATAAAAGTAACAGACACTTCATGAAGAGTTTCGTCAACAAGTTATCTTAAATGTAGCTTTCTTAGACAAGAAGGAAAGGAAGGATCGATTGAGGAATAAGAACGCAGCAACAGAACAGATGGATCCTGCAGGTTTTTGCTGAAGCAACAATTAAAACAGGGATTTCAAACTCATTTTATATGCCACGCTTTGATGTGAAGTGAGCTGGACCAGTGAAACTGCATGATAAATGTATGAAGCAAACAAAAGGTTCCCACAGTTCATTGGTCAGGGTGTCCTGTAAGTATAGATTTAGAATATGAAGCTTTCATTGATTCACTTTGGTGTAGTATAGATGGCAGTGGGTGTGTGGGGGATCTTTATCAACAGGAAAAACTGTTCAAAATCTTTGCCCTTCATTCACATTTTCTTAAGTTGTCATGGATGCAGAATTGGAGTCTTTACAAAGCCGATTCAGGCCCGCGGGCCGTATGTTTGACACGGTTTAAAAGACTGCAGGTAGCATTTAGGATTACGTGCATCACTACACTGCCATCAAAGAATAACTGAAGCATCTCTGTGAACAACAGCTTTAAAAACAACAACAACAAAGAACTATTTGAAGATTGAAGCAATGTGTGCGGCTGTGGCGACAAAAATAGAGAGGGCGAGGAGGGGTTTAAGTTTTTTTCTGCCTTTCTTTCTTCTGCTCGAGCATTTCCTGCTCACATTTCTAGATAATATACATCCTCTCGGGAGAGATAGGAATGGGTGGGACCAGAGGAAGTAAAGATTCAGAGGAAAACAACCACAAATAAACTTCGCTACAGTGTCACCAGCAGAATAATTATAAGTGGAAAATAAAGAGTCTGGTGATGTTCAGATGATAAAATGTGCACAATTCAAGTGATCATCTCGGCCACAAAGATTACCAGAGTCGATGAGCGAAGAGCGGCTGCTGCTCAGGCTTAGACACTTACCGGTGGACACCGATGAAACAGCTGGATGCTTTACGCTTTACAGAGCTCGGACTCTAAATCAATCCCAGCATCACGAATCTGTGATTCAGAGGCCGTGTAAATTAAAGCTACATCAGGCACTGCTGAGTATCTGAAGCACCCAAAAGGCTGGCTGAATGGTTTGGGGAGTCCATTACCCTGAAATCATTATGTGGCATTTGCTGTGGCTCAAACAGTCTCCATACCGAGTCACTGCTTTACTTTCTACCAGTGAAAATCATTAGCATCTCTGAATTCAACTTACCCACTCCCTAAACCTGTTGCAAAGACGCATTGAGCACAGTGTTCAATAAAAGGCAACTAATTACTTAAAAACATAACAGGGTTTCCAATAAATCAGGTTTAGAGGGACAAATTAGCTTTAAATGTATTAGATGTGATGTGTTGTTTGACCCCTCGGTCTAACAATGCTGGTGCAGCAATTGTAATTTTAAAAGTTAGGCCCAATAGGAACGTTTGACTTTTTATACTACATCTGTCTAAACAGACCGCACCCTGCATCAGCAAGTTATCTTTAGCTTTGCCCGCTGATGGGTGAACATTTACAGTAACGACCGAGTTTGGGGATGTGTCAATCTTTTTTTGCAACTTTGCAAAAATAGTTTTTCTGTTTCATCACAGACTATGATCACAGCTAATGCACACGCAAATAGAAAGTAGCAGCGATGCGGCACAGAGACGGCTGACAATCAAATGGAGAGATTTAAAGATGCAAACTCATCTCAAATCGTAGCCACGCCGATTACCAATTAAAAGGGTTAATTATGAAACCAGAGTCTGGAATGTCCACAACCAGCTTACAGCTTTAAATGTGAATGATCTTGAGTTCAGGAAAGTGTTGCCTGATGCAGCTTTAACCACAATCATGTTTATGGAAATTTAAAAAAAAATAAATCAAATGAGCCACATACTGTACCTGCAGTAGAAGTCTCAAAGTCACGTTTCTGTACATCTGTACAGATTTGAAATAAAAACTTATTTTATTATCCACAACAGCTTGAGATTAAAATGTAAAGGACCAATTTAAGAGAAATTACAGGCACTAATTAACTTTAGCCAGGCCCTAGGTGACATGAGACTTCTGTATTAACCGATTACACTTCAGTGAAGAAGAGCACCACCACCACCAAAACCACCACCGTGAAGGATTAAGTTAAATGTCACACTGTGCTTAACAGAAGCACGAAACTCTGTCCACACTGCAAGCAACGACAGAGCTGAACAACCCAGAAATCTTTGGCTGCTGTGTTTAGTTCAGCGAGTTTCTTGGCTGGGGAAAGCTCGTCGTGGCCAACGCTCGTCGAGAGCGCAATTCGATTTTTATCTTTCTCCCCCATTTCCTTAATAATGTTTCCTCATTTTGTGAATACCGCTTCAGCCTAAGTGGATGACAGAGAAATCTCTCAGAGATGATGCGGCTGTTTCTGTTGCTTTATTCTTGATTTTTGATGATTTGATAAGAGGACCCTTTGCTTGCAGTGTGCACAGACGGACATCGGCACCCACAGCACCCTTATTTTGTGCATCTCCAAGGTGATGATCCGCCATCCAGTCGGCAGAGGTCAAACAAGCGGCTCTGGAGCTTCGAGGAATCTCACCTATGGGAGGTGGCGGTGGTGGCGCTGGAGGGGCCATCCCGGCCATGGGAGGAGCAGGTGGAGGTAGAGGAGGAGGGGGTGGGGGAGGCGGAGGGGCTCCCGGGGGAGCAGGCATGGTTGGGACTGAAAGGAGGACTCACGTTAGTGACCATGTCCTCGCCGCCTCCTACACCTTGATTACATGACATCATATCAATTTACTTAAGAACCCTCCGGGCCCGGAGGAGCGCTCCGACTTCTCACGCACTTGGACACACTCCTTTGCGGTATGAATCGAGTGTTTCCATGGCGACCAGCTTGCACATCACAGAGAAAGAGAGAGAGAGGGAGTGCTGCGGAAAGTCCTGTGCTGCCGGCCTGATCCCGGCGCCGAGGTAAAACAGCTGCTACGTCAACCTACAATGCTCCAAACTTAAACGCAGCACCATCTCCGCCGTGATCACGGTACAGCGCGACACCACGTGTAGCAGCTCGTCGTGTTACGTGGGCTTTACTGTTTAACTGTAAAGTGTCAGGCCTCGCGCAGCTTGGCCTATTTACACAGTAGGATAGAGAATCAGCTGTGCTTAGAACACAATGGGGCTCCATAATCCCTGTCTGGTAAACATAGGCTTTGTGATGCGCACTCTCTCTATCTGCCAATAGCGTCATACATTTACACTTTATCAAACTTCATCATATATTCAGATTTTACGCTTAAAAACATTTATTTAAATTGTATTTTTTTTAGCCATATATTGATTGAGAAATGTATGTGTTTAAAGTTTGATTCACAAAGAACACACCATAGACTGTACCTAAAAGATGGACAATCAGTAGCAACATTGATTTGTCCCAGATGTTTAAGAAGTCCAAGGTTGTCACCTTGCATACTGTTTTTTATTGTCTATTTCACTCTAAATAATGATAATGACTTTAAACAAATGAACACTGTTGCATTAGCTATTAGCTAAAGCTAATGTATAAGGACACATTCTCATTAGGAGATGTTTACTGAGGTCAAATATCAACTGAGCTGTAGGATCATCTTCTCATTGACTTCTGTGAAACTGGACGCATCTTTAAACAAGAGCAGTCGCCCTTTGGTGACCATTTCAGACCTGGAAGCTACATCTAGATTTGAATTAGTTGAAGTCTATGGTGTGCATCTTGCCAAACAGAGCAGTCCTGTAGTGTCATCATCTTGTTTTAACTGGGTGGAAAATACACCAAAACTCAAGTGACAACATTCCTTAGGGTGTACACAGATTTCTTACTCATTAAAGCAAATATTTCTCCCTGCATTTCTAATCCAGGTTAAAAAAAAAAAAAAAAACCCACTTAAAAATAAAAAACAACTGCCAATAAAAGCCTCACTGAAAATCAGCATAATCTGGACACCGACTGGCCGACTGTTACAGTTTACTGTTTAAGTCACCACCACTGTCAAGCTCACCTGGTCCAGAGTTGGGGATGGAGGGTGTAGGCACGGCGATGGGAATGCCAATTCCGCTGCTGCCGCTGTTCTCCCTGCTGCCGCTGCCCCCGCTGCTTCCACTGAGGGAGGAGAGACAGAAGGAAAAAGAGGACATTGTTTTATTCAGGGCAACCTGCTTAGACTGCACAGCAGGTAACACTGCAGATATAGGGGACTCTGCTGCGTCGCTGCTTATGTCCCATTTAGAAGTAAAAGGCCAAAAACTCCACATTTTTAAGTAATACTCCAGGGTGACTTTGCTCTTCCACACTTATTCAGTCTATTGGCTTGTTAAGACTGAGCTGCAGGGTGACACACCCAAGTGAAAAAGACATGAGTCACCCTATTGAAGCATTTTTGGTCACAGTCTGTCAAAGAAACTGAACAAAAAAATAAATATTCCAGGATTTAAGAGGGTATTTAAGCATTCAGCATGCAAACCACCTTAAAATCTTGCTTTTGACACTCCAATTCCCCCCCAAACACAAATTTACAGTGATCATCATATAGTGTGGATGATAATCACCAACATTAAGCCTTGCTTTGAGACTAATGGGGGGGAACAGTCACTTTGTTGTACATGATACGAGGCCTTGCCAAACACGTCTAAATGTTCCACATGATTTATTTTTAGAGAACGAAATAAAAGGAACAAAGACGTGACTATAACCGGAACATCAGTCTGCACATCAGTTTAAGCAGGCCACACACATGCGCGCACGCTTACTGCAGCTTGCACACATTTATGAGAAGCAGGTTAGTCAGCAGGATTTAAAGATTATTGAAATTGGAATTTATCATACCAACGCGCACGTATTTGTGAATGTTTTCCTACTACACACCCAGTATTATGTAGAATTTGTAGACTTACTGGTACAGGAATAAGTGTGACGCGTGAATTAACGCCTCACACCACTGCATTTATAGCCTGAACAAATCTGCAGTGTCTATCACTGGATGGCTCTTTGTGCGAGTTATTTGTTAGGCTAACTGGTGACTAAATTGACTGTAGATGTGGACGTGACAGTTGTCTCCCTGCGACGAACTGGTGACCTGATTCTCACTCAACACTGCAGTTAAGAAAAAGGACATATGGAGTCATGTTAAAGAATGAGGTGAATATTCATTAGCTGTTTGTTTTTTTAAATAACGAAAGCTACAGATGAACAACTTTTTCAACTTCCTGAAATTATAAATTATATATGCGTTTCAAATATTTTGTGGTGTTGGACTTAAATTTTAAGACATGTGTTCCCAGGACCCAAATCACAGGCAATTTTCATATTTTTTATGACAAATTATCTACTGTTCTCAAAAAAAATATTCCACTCATAATAAATTCATGAAACCAGCACAGTGATGTGGATGCTGCACTGATCTGTTGCTGTAAAGCGAGAGCTAAGCAGAAAAGCGAAGCTGTCGATTTACTGGTCCATCTACGTTCCTGCCCTCACATGCGCTCTGAGCAGTGACTGAAAGAATGAGGTCGCAGATACAAGTATTGGAAATTACTTTCCTTCAAAAGGTGCCTAGGCTCCCCTTGAGATACGGTGAGGAGCTCAGAGGGACTCTGAGTAGAGCTGCTGCTCCTCCACATTAAAAGGAGCCAGTTCAGGCATCTGACTTGATGCCTCCTGGACACCTCCCAGTAGGCGAGGTATTAGGGGCATGTCCTACTGGGAGAAGGCCCCAGGGAAGACCTAGGACTGGCTGGAAGAGGTGGCCGGTGTGAGAGAAGTCGCTGCTGTCGCTGCGACCCAGATAAGCGGTAGAAGATAAATGCATGGATCATCAAACATTTAAAAGGCGATTCTGTGGAAAATCGACATTGTTTTTACAGACTTGCCTTAAAAGTCTGTCCATTCCATCCCACATAGAGACAAAGCCTTTGTGGGTTGTGTCACAAAAGGTATTCGGCATATCAATTAGCTACGTCAAATATGTGGCGCTACCTGCTCCGCTCTCCTGTCACCCCGTGTGAATAAAGGAGCAACTGAAAGGAGCTTTGCTCAGACATAATGTTTTTACTGGATTTCAGCAGCTTTGCCCAGCACTTGGATGTAGGTCATGTGTATGTAATATGTACGTCAGCTCTGCATTTTCAGCCTGTACATGACCCCACAGCTCGTAGATCAATGGCCAGGACAAATAATTCCCTCCTCCCGCTCTTTCACCATCTCTCAGGCTGGCCTTGATCCTCATTTCTGCTACAACCCCTCATCCCACCTCTTCTTTTTTTCCCCTGCCGCTTTCATCCTTGTTTTTCAACTGATCCTCCCCTCACCCTTAACCATCCCTTGACCTCTTTCTCTGATCTCTTCATCGCCTGTAAAGTGATTCCCCATTCATCTACCAGAACCCCTCTCTCCCTCATCTCCTCTGATTCCTTCCACCCCTCTGAACCCCTGCTCACTCCCACCTCCCCCACATCCCCTTATCCCCCTTTCCCTTCACCCCTCCTCCCCTCCGCCCTCTCCTCCTCTCTGATCTGTGTCAGTCAAGCCCTGGGGCTCTCCGGGCACAAACAGCGGGAGTTACTCCTCTAAAGGACGACGGTGGCAGTAGGAGCTAACTGTCTGCGACTATAGAGGCTAAACAATATTGTGCCCTCTTTTAAAGTCAACACCCTTCCTCCTCATCTCTGCGATTTAGATTTATCCCTTCTAATCTCTCTATAACTTACCATTCCTTTGCCAACCCATTTATCTCTTCCCCTGCTTTAGCTTTCTTTAGTCGTCTTTGTTTCAAAATGGTGTCAAATAAAACCAATGAGCTCTTTCTCCGCTGCTCCGCCTCCTTCTTTCAGTCTGTACTTATAACAGGGAACTGTTGATAAATTAACTGTGAGGCGTAAGAAAGTTCCAGCTCACTTGCTCACAACTGACAAAAATCTCTAGAGCCAATATGGAAAAACAGCTTTCTCCATGAAAATGAACAAAAAAATAAAAGCATTCTGAAGCGTACAAGAGTATCATCTCCTGGAAGGAGGCATTCACCTTTTAAAGCCATCTGTGACACTGACATTTAAAGGTAGTCGTCTGGTATTTATCCATACTCACTGTAAATAGGCAGCTTTGACGTTTCATTTGAAGTGGGAAGTCGGGAATCCCAAACTCCTAACTGGAATTTCAAGCCAGTGTTGAGCCAAAAAGTAGTCTCTTTGGTTATATTGATGAATACTGCAGTTAACAGGATTTGCAAAGAAGTATAAAATAAGGAAATTACCTGTTCTGCCAGGATCTTATGACTCTGAAATCTTGCTTTCATCAATTGCGTCTTATTTGCAAGGCCAGACATTATGTCCCGCACAAGGACGTCTGTACTTATTGCAACTCCCTTTACGCTGGTCTTAACTCTACTCTTCTCCATACACTGCAAATTGTTCTGAATGAGGCGGCTGGTTTTCTTACTGGTACTGGGCGGCGTGTTTCTATCACCCCTGTCCTCGCTGACCTGCACTGGCTCCCCGTTAAGTATCGTATTCAATTCAAAATCATGCTGCTCACCTTTAGAATTATTAACAATATAGTGCCAAGTTACCTCACTGAACTACTTAGTGCTCTAGCAGGGGTGTATAATCTAAGATCATCTTCCCAGTTTCAATCTTTCAAATCATGGTTAAAAACCCATTTATTTAACGTCGCCTTTTATACCAGTTAATGCTCGTTTGTTAGTTAGTTTAATGTTTGTTGCTACTTTCGTTCTCTTTTTAACTACTTTTAATTATTTTAAATTTTTATTGACTCTCTTGTCTTTTACACATATTTTTCTATTACGCTTTTATATGCATTTCTTTTGTCTCTGTGTTTTTAGTGCCATCAACCTGCTAGCATGTTTGGTACTTTGCCATGGCCATCATTTTTCTCTACTACTTACGTTTGACCCTCTCGTATGTTAAGCACTTTGGTATTCCACTGGTTTTAAATGTGCTATATAAATAAAGTTTGTTGTTGTTGCATTACATCCAATCCTGTCCTTTTGGTCAATTAAAAATACCTTTCTAATGTATACTTGATTGATCCCCCTCTCCGCATTTAACCAATTCACTCAGTGAAGCAGCGGGCAGCCACCAATCTAGCACTCGGGGAGCAGTGTGTAGGGACGGTACCTTGCTCAGGGGTACCTCAGGGTCGCTGTTCAGTGGATTCAAACCGCCGACCTTCCGATCATGGGGCCACCACTGTACCTACTGAGCTATCCCTGCCCAATTTCAGACCTGTGATGTCATATTTGCTGCTATTTCTGCTTCCCCAGCTCAGCCAGATCTGGATATGATATAGGATATATCCTATAAATATGGGATATAAAGAATAAATACGGATATGTAAAGACACTTTTCCAAAAGCTGATTGCAGTGTCTCTCTGATGGAAAGGTTTTTTTTCCTGGTTCAAAAAGGCTTGACATCATTTTTGACAGATATGTTTGACAGCCTAACAGTTTAAATACCAGCAATTATTTTTTGGCACAACACCGGAACGGTCGGACTTCCCACTTGTAAAGTTGCAGAAGCAACACCAAACCTGACCTGATGCGGTAGTGAGTTTAAAGCCTTTAATCTGTGCTTCCACAGTTGTGCATTTGTGACTCATTTTATGCATCTGTGTATGGAACCATAATCTAACCATAAGAACAGCTGATTTCCTTCACATGGCACAAAATGTTTTGTATGATTTGCACAGCAAACATTTTTTGGGGTGTACTTTTAGGGTACCATGTAACAGAAAGATAGCAAACCATCCATTTGCACTTTTGAATTGCTTTATAATGACATAAAGAATATGGGTATAGCAGTTAAAGAAGAAGTTGATAGTTCTGCAGGAACTATGTTTAACATTTGTGTTTTGGTACATGCTGTGTCCACAAAGCCAAACACCATCTTTAACATACAGACTCTGCCCAGATATCCAAACCTGTAATGCTAGATTGGAGCAAATTTTTACTCCAAGCATTCTGCGGTGACTAAAATTAGCACGGCTCCTAAAATAAAACGTTCCCTGCACGCAAGAGTGTAATCGCTCCTATACAAAGAAATTAGATAATAGCAGGGAACGTGTAGCAGCACACAGGAGCCTATATTGAATTCAGACCTCAGCTGAAGATGACAGAGACTGTTGAGCTGAACAAGCACAGCTTACTTCCAGGCAGTGTAATCAAATAGCGATGCCACAGCAATATTAGCTGCAGCAGGGAGTTTGGGACTCTGAGGACAGCATTCGGTTTGTTAAGGGGACATCAGAGCAGATCGGCAACGGTGACGCCAAAGAACCTAAAACTGTGCACATTCAAATACGTTTTAACAGATGAGGCAGAACAGCTGTAGGAAAGAAGCAACAAGCATGAAACTAAAAGGGAAGTTGGACAAAGAGGGTTTAAAAATAAATAAAATTTGCTCATAAATACGTAATATTTACGAGCATCACAGCCAGCATTACAGGCTTTTTAGCTAATGAGGAGACTTCACTCACTCGTAACTCAAATTTGATGAAAGCTCCTGGAGATTTCTGGGGAACAATCCTTGAGAGTAATGTTCAAGGGGTTCCACGCTGTGGCGGACTTTTTTTCTTTTTTTAACAGCACTTTATTTCAAAGGCTTTTACAGATATTAATATCAGAGTGATTCAGAAGCCCTCCAATCCTTGTCAGACAAATGCTGGATTTAGTGTAGTGGAGAGGAAGAGGTGTGAAAGTGCTCTAAGCCGCTGAACTGAATGAAGAGATTAGAACTAGCCGACATAGAGGGGACCGGTGTTTTTGGATAGATGCTTTACACACATTACTCAAACCCTAGGTTTATATTCAGTGAGCAGTTTTAGTGGTGTAGCTGGAACACCCAATTCCACTTCAACCTCCCAAAATTTTTGAAGAAAAAAAAAAAAAGTGTTACGTGCCTGTTGCCTGATTAGCATTGCAGATTTTAAACTGCACTCTGCATGAAAGTATTTTTCTGTGACTCTCTTATCCTCTTCTAGCATCAATATTTGGTCAGTTTTTGGTCATATATTCGGATTGTATTCCTCTCACGTGCTACTACCACACTTCTTTTAACTGCTTCAGCCTCTTTACGTCCGTATTGGAACTTTAAATGTGGTTAATTGTACTACAAGTCCTTAAATAGTTTGTCCTGAGTTTTTCTTCAGTGTCGAAGTGTAGTTGTTTATTTGTGTGTTACTTAGTTGGTATTAGTACCGGTAGGTCTCTGCATCACTGCACAGTTTATGGAAACGGCTTGCTGTCCTAACTTGTTATAATATAATATTCTGGTTACAGTAATATATACAGAAAAGCAACAGAAGCTCCTGCATAGCTGCATGCACTGATTTTTCCCTCTTTCCTCATCTACCTGTGCGTGCGTTGCCTCTGGCTGAGCGACGCCGTGCGCCCGGGGCTCTGCTGCTGTCCGTGCTGGCTGCCTAGTCGGGCGGGGCTGGTCATGTAGTCATTGGGAACCGTGGGCGGCTTCACTGGCTCCAGGGTCTTGTAGGGCGTGTTGCGTCTGGAGTGGCCCAAAAATGAAAAGCGATAAACAAATTATGATAAAATCAAAGAAAAGAATGATCATCACTGAGCGTAAAGCCTACTATCTGAACGTTATGGGTGTGTCCACTAAAGCGTTGTAAATCCTATCAGTTTACCCAGCTGGATGAGGCGCGCTAAACATCGCTGTTTATCCCTGGAATTAATATCTGATCAGCGTCTGTGTTTGTGCATCGGGGCAGGACGCACTACAACAACCCTGCATGTTTCTTTTTCTGGATCCTGCCACTTATCAGCTTCTTTTCCAGCAAAAGTGACCACTGATCCATCAAGTTCACTCCTCAGCAAATGTGCCCTGTGTTTTTATCTCTTGGACTTATAAAGCAAAAAAATAAAGACAAGTGACGTGCTTAAATTATTCATAATTAAAGGACTGGGTTTCCTTTTCTGGTGACTCTGATGGAAATCTTACCCAAGCGTGCCACGCCCAGACATCGGCGGACTGGGCGGCTTTTGCGTCGGCGGATTGGTCCTCGATAGTGTTCCTCCTCTGATCGACTGATTGTTTCCATGTTGCTGTGGTTGGAAAGAAACCCCAGAAGAAGCTTGTTTTATGCACACATTCCTCCAGTCACAGTGGGTGAATATTACTAATGTGATCACAATCTACTCTTACAGGCTGCCCAGATGACACAGCGTAATATTTGAGGGGAGATGTAATCCCTCCCCCAGGGTGTGCAGTTTACACTCTGATGGAATTTTGGAGCAGCAGCAGTTATCTGGGAAACCCGTAAGCATTAAACAAACTACGTGACATTAAGGGACGAGTACACAACATGAAAGTAAATAACAACACATACATGGTTGGTAAACAGACAAGGGAGTGTGACAAAGACTACGCTCATCTGTGGGAGGACTACAGGTCAGTTAATGTGAAGTAACATGGGAGATGATGACAGTAATCACACGAGGACGAGTCTGCCGTGGAAGGGAGTTGAACAAATCTATCAATAATACATCGGAGCAAAATGGGTCATGTGACAAAGCAGACTTACCTTGGCTTTTAGCCACTTAGTGTGGGCGAAGGAAAAAAGAAGAAAAAAAAAAACACAGGAGAAAGAGACAGAAAGAGGGCATGTCAAAACAGCCACATGTAAATGGATCAGTCCAAGTTAAGTGAGCAGCAGAAAAATGATTCCTTGTATTTACACTGTTAACTCGTAGCAAGACCTCAGAAGGTCAGTAGTAAAAATCATGCCATTTATAGAAAAACACTTTTTCCTGACTTGTGCCCTTGACTCCAGCACCACACCCAGAGCAAGAGCCAGACAGCAAAGATTTTTCAGGGATCGAATGGCAAAAGAAACTGAAGAATTTATTTTTGTGCATCGACAAAATGACATAAGAAAAGGTTGCAGAGAACCACTCCAACCTTTGGTAACCTTTTATGCATTTTCTATGATGTGAACTGCATAATTTCAGATCATCGCTTCACTGGCACCCCTAGAAAATGAATTCAAAACTCATACTTGTGTAGCTTTCTGTCTGAAAACAGAGCCAGCATAGCAGCGGGGTTGATCTGCAGTTTGACAACTACAGAGTCAAGTGGCTCATCTATAATGCAGCTTCCCCAGTGGCCTTTGCAGAAAGCACTGTAGCGTCACAGGACCACAACAGAAAGAACGGATGAAATCAAGAGTAAATTCATAGCACAGGTCAACAGGAGCCGACCTTTGCACGCTTAAAAACAGGAAACGGCTTCAGTGCAGCTGCGAAAGGCTAACTTCATGTTCAGATTTCACTCTCCTTGGAGGAGGTCCGGTTAATATATCTTACATCTTATTAAACCTGTGTTAACTGCCGCTTCCCTTTAAAAGCGTTGAACTTATTTAATGTGGTGCAGCCCTTCTTGTGAAGCAGCCGCTGCCACTGGAGTTTAATGTGACTGAGCTTTTAAAAAAGCAGCTGGAAAATGCTCATTTAAGGTTTTTAAGGCAAAACTTAGCAACTGTAACCAGTTAAAGTTGCAGCGCTCTCGCCTGCCTTTGTGTGAAATCTGAACATGCCTGCAGCTGCTAAGGGTAAAGGTCTTGTATCAGTAGCCTGTCGGGTGTTATCACATCTGCCAGAACTGAAGAATTAACCATTGCTGCCCTAACTAGCAGTCACCAAGGGAGCAATCTGCGGTGCTTAAGAAATAAATAAATAATTAATCTAAAGATGATCCGCCAAAAATTGCAGTTCGCCTTCTTCAGGCTTGCTCCAAAGACACATGATAGGTTTGAGTTGCAGAGGCAGCTGAATGGGTCTGATAGGCCTCACCTCAACTAATTCACGTCTTTGAACTAGAGCTCTCTACCATGTTTGTGCCGTTGTTGCATTTCATTGAATTTATCTGACCAATGTTGAGGCTCGAAGTGTTGGTGGAGGCCAAAACTACCGTGTAATGTCCATGTTTTATACAGTCTCTGGTTGGAACGCAACACCACTTAACTGTTGGTTCTAACGGGGCCATTATGAACCATCAGTTTAATGATATATCAGTGATAAATCATTAAACTGGCGGTACAAACAAATACGATCGTACAGCCGTGCCTGGCTACACCACAAATGTCATATGTATGTTAGCCTGATGTATGCTAGACTGATTCTTTCATATAGCGTAAATATGTTTACAGACAATGTGTAAGATTAGAATTGTGCTCACTTTTTTCATACACTCACAGCAGTGGATTAGTCAGATTTTTACTCAACTAGGAAACGAGTTACCAGAAACATCCCCGATACAGAGGAACAACAGCAGCCGCCGTCTTTGTCATGAAGAACTTGAACCATCCCCTTTAGTAATCTTGTAAACTCTTAACTGACACAGGACAGAATATCAAAGGACTGAAATCTGACTTCAAACAGCCGACGTGCCTGGTGCATTCCTGAAAGCCTCGCTGACTAGATTAAGCATCATCTGACTGGAAGAATAAATCTCATCTTTCGTATTAAAGCTAAAAAGCATCATGTTGCTGTCAGAAAGCCTGCAGGAGCATCCTGATCTGTCAGTTGTGAGACTGCAGTGATTACTGCTGTGTTCGGTTTGTTTATACCACATGAATTTCATCTTCCTTCTTTTTTTTTTTCCACCTCCCTTTTATAGAAAAACTTTTCTTCAATAATGTATGTTAGCAAATCAAATTTTATTTTCCTCTCCGCAGGTGTCTAACACCAACTTTTTGTAAGGTCGTAAAGCCAACTCAACATTTAGGCCAAAGCTAACCCTCAGGCAGACACAGCAAGTCTGAAAGCAAACTGGAGCCGATATTCACGATCTGAACTCATATTAAGGTATCGATTCTGGTCAGTAAATAAAACGCGGCTACAGGCGTTCAGACTTTTGACAGCTGCCATTGCAGCATGCGCTATGAATTAATGTGGAGTATTGATGTTGCGTATCGATCGCTCTCTGGCTCTCGACATGCATAGATGAGAGGAGGTGAGTGATGTAGGGCTGCCGGATGTGCGGGTGTGCGCTCCCCACATTCACAGGCTAAACGCGGCATAGACAAAGACGTTTAAGGCAGAAAATCCACAGAGATTAGGCTCAGAGTACTACGTGATAATCCTAAAATAGACTCAAACGGTTTTAAAGCAGCCGACGAGGCCTAATTTTGAGCGTCTCTTTTAGAGTAAAGAGTAGGTACAGAACTGGGGATGATTAAAATGGACCTTATTGCACGGTTATGCCTGGTGATCCTGGTTTTAATTAGATATGAACATTACTAGATGGAAACAGTGGACACAACAACCTCACCTCAAAGTTTGCAAGTATTACTTTTTTTCCCCTCTTTAAGCAATGTAGGGAAAGATGTTTGATAAGCACAAAAAATAAAACAAAGACTTCTTGCAAAAAAAAGATAGTTGGAATAATTAAGAAATAGCATCATCACAGTTTGTCCAGCTTACAATACTTTCAGGGCCGTCTGTACCACATGTAGCAGAGTAGCATAGCAGTGAAGCCATAAGACTGCAACGTTTTTCTACATTGTGGCTAACCACTGTAAATGTGACACATCAATCCACTGCTGTGAAAAAAAAGAAAGACTTAAGAGGCTGGACTGTCAGTCTGTTGAAATCTGTTATTTCTGGCTCTATCGCTCAGCCACACCTCTGGAGTTTGTGATTGTGTGATATTTTCTGTGGTAGTTTCGGTCTGGACCCAAAACTAAAAATCTGTATCGCCACTCCAAATCCACTATCACTATCTGTTTTTGTAAACTGTATCTGCCAATTATTTCATTTTCTCTGAATCGTACTCACAGGAAGAAAGACTCCTGCTTTTATTATTCCTGAAACTGTAAATAGCCTCACATTTACGGCCCAATAGTCATAATTACTGGTGAAAGTCTGGAAAGTCTAGGGTGAAACACACCCTAACAAAATGTTTCACATCCCATTAACCGTGACAGAGGGCTTCAATGCAACTCCCCACACAGAAAATTGAGAGTGGCACAATGGCTTTTATCTGGTCTTATCAATGCCTGTAACACTATGGGACACTAATGGCGGGGTCTTTAATCCAATCTGTCTGACAGCTGAGATTGATTGGCTGACTGATGGCGCAGAGGACGCTCATGAGGGAGAATGGAGATCTCCAAAAAAAATAAATAAATAGAAAAACTGCCTGCAGCTGTCAGGAAATGATGTCACCGAGCGACCCCTAGAGCGAGCCCTAATGGCTGGGAGCTGCGGGTGAGTCTCTGTTTTGAAGAGTTTATCACATCAAAAAGCTTCTTTGCTACCTTTCACACTGAAGTTAGATAAACTACAAATCGAACCATAACATCATCGCCATAATGAGATTATGAGAGCGGCTAAAGTGCCTTTAAAAAAAAGAAAAGAAAAAAAAAAAAAGTCCCACAAATGTGTCTCTGATCACAACAATCCAAGAACAGAGCTGTTTTCTGAAAGCTACATGACGTAATTGCTTTTTTTTTTAAGTTTATCTCCATCTCCACCCTCCCGAACCAGTTCCCACTAACACACACTGCAACATATTCCTGCAGGGTCAGAGAGGGGTGTTTTCTGAAGATGAAAGAGAAAGCACAAGAGACGCCGTTTGAGCGAGAAAAACAGACAAAGTGGGAGAGGAGACAGAGGGAGATAGGAGTACCTCTGGCGAGAAAGCAAAGAGGGGGAAGGGAGAGAAAAAAGATGGGAAAACTAATGGACTGAGCAGAGGGAAATATTATATGCGAGCAGAAAATTAGTGCCACATACACACAAAACAAGAAAAATCTGCTCACTTTAACGCCGTGGCCGACATCATCCAGTAGAGTGTAGTCAATTGGCTTCCTGATGTACCTGACTGGCCGCTCCATATTGGCCGGCGCTATGATCTTATGAGTCCTTGCTGTGTTCTTGTTAGTGGTCAGGATCCCGATCTCTCGCCTGGCCACCTTCTCTTTATGGATGTCCACCGTCTGTAAATGAGAGAAGTGAAGATGTGTGTCACACAGAAAACTTAACAAGGCTTAATTAAATCATGAGGCTGTGCTTTTCATCAGTGGGGCCTTAATCTAAATCTAACACGGCAATTCAGCATATTAGCGAGGTAAAAGCACGCAGACACTAAGCAAAGATGACTTACAGTTGCAAGAGCTGTTGGAGCGATCGCACAAATCTCTCAAAAGAAGAATAAACTGAAATTTACTATATATTTAAATCCTGTTTTCACAATTTCACTTTTTCAGAGAAGCGTGTCCTTCCAATATGCTTCATTTATGCCTCTGGTGGCTGCTTTTCTCCTGAAACTGACCCATTGTTTCATTTATTGGTCACACTCCTATACGGCTGTTTCCAAATGACATGACAAATTTGGATTTCTTAATACACTTGATCATGTATTACTAAATTTGGGCAGATGACTATCGCTTGTGCACACGAGACAAGCACCAACTTCCAGAGACTTCCAGAACTAGACTTTCAGAGAGTCAGAAATGACATTGTCAGGAGTTCAGATCTGTTTTTTCTCTCTTCTATGGAAAATGACAACACAGAGGTGCCAGTAGCAGCTGGTGGCACCTGTGGTTGCAGAAAAAGGCTTCTGGTCCTTTAGACGTCTACTGGAAAACAGCCCTGAGTGATGACCTTTGTAAACACTTTCTTAATGAGTTTATGGGCCCGCTCACTTATTTCTGGTCATATTCTATTCTTTCCAAGCATCATAAATAAGGAATATCAAGGGTATGTTAGATGCCAACGAACCCAAGATTTATGCAGATTTGTTGAAGACTGAGTTTCTGTACTGATGATGTATCAGTGCAGATTCACAGATTATACAGAGGGAGATGATGCAACAGCTTGGAAAGATGAGACCACATCATTATAGCTATACACCAGCGCTTTATTCATTTTATTATTCCTCAGACACTCAAAACTTTATTTAGGTTTAAAATTAGAGGCTGAAACAGGGCTAAGTCGCCTTTTACTGTGTTTGTGATCACTGATAATGCAGTGATCTAACAAATAACAAGGTTTGCTTAACAGCTCATCCATAAAAGCATTTGTTCCAGTTTTTGCGAGTCCAGTTCTAGTGTTTTACTTGATTGTTACTTAGCACTATGTAGAAGGTAGTTGTGTCTAACAATGGTGCTTCAAACAGGGCTTCACAAACCTTAATATAATCTGTGCTTGTCTATGACACATTTGTGTATTTTTTGGTGTTTGTTTTGTGGCCTTTAATGTTTATCCACACGGCTATAACCTCACAAGTACTCACTACACAACCAAACATTGAACGCCTCCCATCAAGCCAAAAGGAGCCCAGGAGCAGCTGCTGCTGTTGCAATGGGAGATGAAAGGCCGCAATGTCTGCAGAGGCCAGACCAGGAAAACGGTGGTCTCTCGTGGAGGGGAAGGAGTCAGAAACCAGCGCCAACAGAGGATTCCTTTCATGCCAAAGTGATCTGAGGCTGGACTGAGCTTTGTCTCTTTATTCTGCACTGCTCCACTGTATGTACAGACTTAGCCCTCAAGTATCATTCATCCCAGAGTTGAGGGAATTAGTAACACTCAGGATGGCTTATATGTAGCTCAGCACAGCACAATCACGCCAACAACATCTCTCTTTTTCCCCTCTCTCTGGGTAACATCAAATCTAATTTTAAACTATGACACTAATGAGATATTCGCCTGAGAACTGGCAACAAACTCGAATATCTATTAAGACTGACGCATAGCAGGTTCCTGCAGGACATGCAGGGGTATTAAAAAAGCGGATTGTTCAAAATTGCAGAAAGGAGCAATCAATATTTTATAAGAGCCAAAGATATTCTTGCATAATTGCTCCCTAAGAGACTTCCCATGCAAAGAAGGAGCGTCCGTTCTGTTCCAGTGCCCTGTTGTGTCTATTTGAATTAAGAGATATGACAGAGTGCTGATTACAGTCATCTTTTTTAACCTGAGACAAGCTGCCAGGATACAAGAGGCTCTTGACATAAAAACGAACTGTAGTGACAATATCTTCCCTGTGCTGCGAACAAACCAATGCACAATTTAGTGGATAAGAGCCCCATTATGATGGGATTTGAGCCAATAGCTTTGACTCCACATGCAGCTCAGAGATAACTCCCAAATTGTCATATATCATGATCATCTGAAAGCAACTGGGCCAAAATCAAATCAGCCCATTTGGCTTCCATTTGCAGGGGATGTGATGGAGCTCAGTGATCGGCTGAGATGGAACAAGGCAGAAAGAGGGGAGAAGGAGGACGAGGGATGGGCTCAGTCAATCTAGACCTGGTTTTACTTCGAAAACAGCTTTGCTCACATTTCACCACTGATTCTAAAGAAAACTGAAGTCATAGGCGTTGCACACTGCCATAAGTTTCTATGAGGAAGTAGACAAAACATGAAAAGTTCACTTGAAACTGGAAAGAGAACAGTTGTTGAAATGCAGCAGCTAAACTGGGAAAGCATCTGTTCTTGGCTGTACATACTCCCCATATCAGAGAACAGCGTTCGGACAAACGTCATCGCAGCTGGCAGGGGCAGGAGGTTAGAAGCAGCGTAACAGTTCATCTCCATCCTGTACAAGCCCTGCTGCAGCAGTGCAGAGCCCTGATGTTACGCAAGTGTTGACAGAAGGGTAAATCTGAACCCACCTTGTTTAGCAAACTTCCACACAGCGAGCAGGAGCACCCCGTGGATATCACATTGCTAATCCACTGTCCAAAGAACATTAAATGGATCTGACAAAAAGGTCTAAGTATGACAGTGCATTCTGGCTTCACCCCATCGGACTCACCCAGCAGGGAACCCAAATCTGAGCAACTGCGACTTAACAGCCCATCTCTTCCCTCGACTGAGCGGGGAAACGCTTTCCCTGACTTTTCAACTGGCACTAAAAAGGTGTTTACTCGATCCCAATGGTCCATCTGCTGGGTGGAAAACGTCTTGCCAAACTGAAAGGTGCATGATTCACATGTGCTCTCAACCACTGCCACACATATGTCTCAGGCCTACGGCTGTTTTCCCAAAACACTGAGCAGTTGGTGTTTGGCTTATCCATCATCTAAGGGCTTTTAGGACTTTAAAGTGCCCCCCACTTCGTTGTCTGCTTTTATTGAACTGCTCTTTTCATTTGTCACCTTGAAGTCCTCTTTTTTTGGCATCCTTTTATTTTTTTCCCCCCCTCTCTTTTTTAACCCTGTAGTTCTTCCCACACCCAGAGGAGTCACCCATCTATGACTAGTGCAGGGATTTAGGTCATAAATTGGAACTACTGCCAACATCATCAGCGTCATCCACATTCAGTCAAGAATGCGTTAGACTTGGAGACTTTTTCCCCATTTTGGAATATGAGGGAGTCGGTGCAGTGCTTGCCACAATGAGAAATTCTTGTTGTGTTGTTAGTAGCAACCAGTGGCTAAATATTTAGGATTTATTTATTTTGAAGCCAGATTGTTACCGTTTGGGTAGAGGCTGTGCCTGGTTTTCATTGCTAAGCAGCATCCCCACTGTTGGTCAATGGTAACTTTATTGTCCCTAATGGGAAATTGATTTGCAATATGTCCATACAGAAATATGGACATAATGTTGCCAAGTGCTTCGTCAAAAGAAAATATTTGGGTTCATCAACATTACTTTGCTAATGTTCGCATTATGCAGTGTACTCAACTTTCACTGTAGGTTGCATAAAAAAAAACCAAAAAACAAACAAACAAAAACACATACAACACAACGTCAACAAAAGCCAAAAAAACTTTGCAAACAACTTATTGTAACTGTCAGTGTAGCCCACCCAATAACAACAGATCGCTTTGGATCAATGTCCCTCCCAGCCTGCTCACCAGTGATTGATGCCAGTTGATAGGTGAAATTGGTCGCAAAGAGGTATATGGATAGCTGTGACCTTTGAGATGTATCGATTGCAGTGTTAAGGCACAATTTTTACTTAGAAAGGCCAAGGGTTTCCATTTCCAGTTTACATCGCACATTTACAGCTTCATGACCATTTGGTGAGCAGTTGGTAAGTGTTTGCAGACAAGTCAGTCCTTCCATGCAAACTATGGACGCCCATGGCAATCTGCTAGTAACCAAAGCAATTGCACAGAGGTTTTTGATGTAGTACAATCTTTATGTCCAATTTCACTTAGCAACTGGTCAACAACTGACACAAAAATTATAAGTCTACTAATAAAACCCGAGGCCCCATAATTTAAGCACCCACTGTAGAGGACTCTTCCTCTAATTTAAAAACAATACCCAACTTTGAGAACGCATCGCTTTCTGGTCTTCAAATCTAAGTCGACCCCCACTTTCAATGAATGCTTATTGCCTCTTTCAGGCCAGTGCAGCCCACTGCTCAGATAAGGGGGAAGGCTGGACTACTTGGGAAAGGAGGTCATACATTGACAGAATGTATCCACACGAGATCAGCAGAAGGGGCATAAATCTCTGAGTGAAGTGGGAACGGCCAAGCAGAGGTCTAGGGTTGGAATTTCAAAATCTTGAACAAATGGAACTTGACAACTTCCCACCAGACAAGCACACAGTGTTTTGGCGAGCAACTTGAGCAGCGACTTAAAAGAAAAGAACTAAAAACGAGTACACTTTATCTGGAATTGAGACAGTTGCTTTCCCTTTGACACGTACTGGAAAGAGAAGAAAACAGCCTTTTCAGCACTTTGGCAGACTGGCCGCAGGATGATATCCTCGGTAAAACGCCAACTATGCACAAACGCACGGACAAACAAAAAGCTTCCCAGCGTGTACTGTAGGCGTAGTAAGGATGAGCTGGGCACTTACACTCAGCATGGGGAAAAACCTACAGCTAGACAAACACACCCTACATACCGATGTTTCTGTGTGTGGCTTGCCAGACCAGACAAATGTGTCAATAGTTAATAACAGACTTCAGCTACAGATAATTATAAGATCTGAATAAAATGATTCAGTAAACTGATGAGAGAAGAGAATATCTATGTTCTTAAGTCCATGAGAGCTATTTTTACCCACCATAAATCAGGACTACATGATGATGATGTCCAGACATTGGAGGTCCTTGTTGTACTGTGCGATTACGCCGTTCACTCAAACATCTGAACCTCAATTTCAGCCTTGCTGCAGATTAAGGAGTGAGGTGAAGACAGCCTAATCAGGCCATCTCTTCTTTTCAGCCTTACATCTCCAGTAAATCTTGACCATGTTCAAATACACTCTCTCAGCAAAGCACTTTTCCCCGCCTACAAAGAGCAGATTTGAACAATTTGCAATGCTCGGTGTCTTCAAGCAGCTATCTCATGATGAAGTGTTTTCCTGCTTCTAGGTCTGCTTCCACAGACCTAGGCCATTTCCTACACTTCCCAAAATAACTTCATGACAGAAGAGTCCTGAAAATGTTGCTATTGTGAAACGTGGAAACACTAGCTCACAAAGGATCTAGAGTTCAGACGTACTATTAAGACATCTTGTGGTTGTGTTTCACAATTATATAATTAGGCTCATCTTGGCTGGAGAGACTGACTGTTCAATGGAAGAAAAAATAAATAAAAACAACTTTTTTTTTTTATTAAAAAGGCACAAAACCACAAGGATCTCTTAAAAATCCAACCCTCGGTGTCCTAAAATAAGAACAAAACAACTCCCAAAGAATCCATATAAGGCAGCATTACTTGTTAATCTCAAGGCAAATGACTGCTTTTAGTTTGTAGTGTGGTTCTAACAGAGGAGGCTCTACAAGCTTTTTCTGTGATCAACTATAACTTCTTACAGATGCCACAAGATGGATAACCATAAACCATTCTGTGTACTTCAGCATCAGGCATAAGGCGTGGCTTTAAAAGGAGAAGCCATCGTGTCAGATGAAGAACTGTTATTTACTCATGTATAAGTCGATGTGCTTTCTCATCTTTGCATAATCCTTTCCTTCTTTAATGACGCAGGCCTGGCATTAAAGTTTGACTTTGCTACACAAGTGAATGTTCCACAAGTAATGAAATGCAGAAACTGGTTTGACGTGATTTATATTTGAGAAAATGACTGTGAATATGAATATATTCATTCATATTGATCAATATAAAACTGCCTGCCAGGAGTCCATATTTATTGCATAACGCAGTGCGTTTCATCAGCGACCTCTGCAGTCGTGCATATGAGAAGTAGCAGGACGCAAGCCAATGAAAAAACTTGATACATCATTTAAAAGGATAATTTCATCAATCTCACAACACTGGCACGTAAAGCTGAAAGAAAAAAAAACAAACAAACTTGGGCTTGGGTTTTTAATTGTGCGATGTGTAATTCTACCCGAGTCAATCTAACCTGTTGCCAGTGACACTATTAGACATTTACATAAAGATGGAACAAATGAAAGCAAAACAAAGAGTTGGTGTTAAGTGAGCGATCTCTTAAAAGCTTAAAAATTGTGTACAAAACACTGCTTCACATTCAAGTGGAACTGTTATGCTTTTCCTTGTTTTCAGTCACATATGCAAACTTTCATTGCTGATGCCCATATTAAACATGGCCAAGCCTTCAAATAACAAGGTCAGTGTACGTGCAAGCAATGCCCGTGGGCCAAACGCTCAGGTTTCCGACAGTTTTTTCTACTTTTGGCTCCCTATGATGTCAATGAGAGCAGATGTTTACAAGGGAGCCAATCAGAATACAGCGTCCTTAAAGGCAGAGGAGTTTAAAGGGCTTGTTTCCTGCAGTGCCATGCAACTGTACAACACAAATAAGGATTATTTTGATTGTTTTAACATTGTAGTTCAAAATGAACATCATTGGTGGCTTTAATAAGGCCCGGCATTTTGTGTAGCAGTTAGTTTTGTGAAATAATGACAAAAGTTTGTCAGATTCATGATCATTCCACTTATTAACTGTCTAAAAAGTTCCTAATCTAAATCCTAATTTTGTCTAATTTGGAATCAGATGTGTGCAGGCTACCTTCATGCATGTATGGGTTAATTTAGGCCACATTACAGTCATATAAAACCCCTGTGAAACTAAACAAATAAATGTCCCATAATGCAAACTTTTCCTTTAAATGTAAGACAAGTTTGTTTGTTTGGGTTTTTTTTTTTTTTTTTATCTTTTGCGACATAGTACAAATGGTTTGTACGGGCATTCGCTTTCCTCAAAGTAGGATGTTAAAGAAAGTGCTGTTTTGGTGCAGAAACAGCTTTATTTGTTAATAAAGTCTGCATTTTAATAGAGCGTAGGAGCTTGAAAATGTGAAAGTTGTCAGTATTTCACAAGATAAAGCCAACACTGGGGGGAAAACAGAGGAAATATTCTGATTTCCTTGAGAAATATGTATTATATTTTTCTGCTTTGTTATCAGTATCGCGAACCAGTGGCCCTGAGGACTTTGCCCTAGATTTGAACCTCTTAACTCTGTTTGTGCGTTGTAGCTGTAGCTTCCCACTAACTGTGTCCAGCCTCATCTGTAAGAGAAGCTCCATCCAACACTCCCAAATCCACAGTGAGGCAAAACGGCTGCTGAACAAGAGCAAATGCCTTTGTCCAATGCGTTTCTCAGCGTGATTACAGCCAGCACATCTGAATCCCGTCATCTGTAGAGTCTAACATTTGTCCAAAACGGCCCTGCAGCGAGGCCGCTTCTCTGAGCGGTTAAAGCGACACAGAGCATGCCAGAGCTTCCACGTGCACTCCGAGCCAAAATGGGAGGTCAACTGCACTGTGGGGAGTTCTCAGTTTGGCAGCTTCGGTTAAACATCCCTCAAAAATCCGATCCCTCTGGTGAATCTAACAACCCACGTGTGACACGACTGAGCCAGGATTGGACAAGTGTTAAACCTCGAAGAAAGGCTCTCAGAGACACAGAGAGAGAGAAAAACACTATTAAAATGAGCCGGGAAAGCATGCCAAGGTCGACGCGGTGTTTGCTAACACAGCACATATGGAAACACCTCAGCTGGCCTTTGCAGTCTCACTTGGGCGGCAGCCAAGGCAGCATTCTGACTGAGAGCTGAAGTTTACATACAAACTGAAAGCTGAGAGCAAGTATTTACCATTCCCAGACTAAGAGGTAGACAAAATTGAGACGAACAAACACCTAAAACTGAGACTCCGCTGCAAAATGAAAGGAAAAGTGAAGGAAAAGCATTTCCCAATCGGCCGTGTTGATGCAAAGGTGTCAAACAATTCCCTACACTGCTCTTGTGGTGCCGAACAAAGGTGCAATGATTAGATGCAACTGGACAGTTGTTGGCTGGGAAAGAATGCACTGGTAATAATGAGAAGGCACTCTGCTAGTGGGGAAGGAGGAGTAACCACAGAGCAGAGAAGCTGATGAATCACTAAACAACCTCAGTCACCAGTTATTTCACATCATCACACATCCACCCTTTAACATCCATCCATGCAGGACAGAGTCGCACGTTGCATTCAAGCTACAAACGCTACAAGGACGAGAAAAATGCGACAACAGAAAATATGAGATTAACAGAAAAATCATTAAACGCTGAAATTGTTTATTTAGCGAGAATGACAAACAATTATTTCTTGAGGTTCTCAAATGCAAAGATTTGTTTTTAAATATTTTATAGAACAAACATGTTTCAATTAAAAAGGGGAAAATTTAATAACTGCCAAACAGAATGAAAAGTTTCACTTTATTCCCAAAGGGGCAGTTAGATTTCTTTTAAAGCAAAACAAAAAACAGGATCTGTTGGTCTCCTTTCTTACAGGTTTGATGAGCTGATCAACAAAATTGATTTTAAAATTTGCTACATTTTGTGTTTTACAAATTTTTTTGTAGATCATCCATTTTTTTTCTTTTTAATGCTTGCTCTTACGTAAGCAAAAGTAAAAGTCTGTTTTCAGGTCAGACTTGTTTATACGTTTTTATAAATGTTATTTTTATGAGTCAAATCACATTAACTCAAGATATGATCCATGAGAATGTGAGAAGATTCCAACTGGGTTGTAAGAATCATAATTAATTTTGTCCAACCAGAATTAAATGAACACAACTGACCGATATTTAAAAAGCTCTGCCAATGACACACAAGCATGAGCAAATTAAGCGCTCCCTAAATCACTGCTGGATGTCATGCCTGTGAGTGGCAGTTACAGCCGTTCCCGGCACCCTGCAGCTTTACATATACAGGATGTATTCAAGTCAAAAGACGAATATATACACAACAGATAAAAGGTTAGAGAAGCACAAACCAAATGTCTGGCAAAACAGAAGGTGATCCCTACAAGCTGATCGTCATTATCCACTGTTTGGAAACTTTAGTGCAAATGATGTGGAGTTGCGTCTGTGTCACAAAGCAACACAATTAACTTATTCAGCCATCAAAAAACATCCCACAAACTGCAGTGTAAAGGAATGCCAAGAAAAATAGCACAATAGTTTCCAAAGTCCACTCAGAGATCCTTAAAAGTGAGCATGTACAGTCAATAAATCTATCAAAGACACATTGAAATCTCCAATGCAATCACATTGCATTTTGCTAAACATAATGACTAATAAAGGCTTCAGAAATATTGCTGAATTACTGGACAAAGACACTCAATTACTGGTTATATGCTTGTGAATCTGTAGAGACATGTAAAAGATGTCAATGTGATTTAATCAATAGAATTACAAAAAAAAGGTCTAACTTCATTTAGACGTCACAGATTTGTAAATTTCTTTCCACAGAATCATTTTCTAACCCCCCCCCCCTTTTTTTTTTCATGAATCCAAACCTTCCAATACAAACCCCATATTTTAAATAACTGCTGTTAAGAGGCAAGAGACCACACAAGGATCTGACCGCCGATCCTGCCACATCACTATAATCCACTGAACAGTCATGTAGAAAAACGTGTAAATATCTAAGAGTGGAAAGTAGACCACCAGGCGAGAGAAAGGAGAGAGCGAGCAGAGGGATCAGCAGGAAACAAGAAGCACACAGAAACGCAGACAGAACGAGAAGGTTCCAGTTCCTGTTTGGAGCGAAGCCATTTCTTCCTCAACAGGAGGTCAGCAAGTCCGCACTGCAGCACAGACACAACCTTAATTCCTAGCATGCATGCTCTCTTATCACAGCCTTTTACACACACAAGCAATGGACTGTAAAGGCATGCAACTGCTCATGCGAGGAATGACGATTGAAATGACAAATAACTGGAACAGTAAGTGTGCCAACCTGGCCTCATAAACACAAACCGAATCCGACTCTGAACACAAACATGGGCTGGCTCATGTGATCAGATAAGAATATTGTGTAACTGTAGAAACACCATCTGAGTGAACCTCACAGCTGTGGGAACAAACTGAGTTTTCATTGTGCGTGCGTGTGTGTGCGCGCATCAGCTGCTTTCTGCATTCACTGCGTTCACCGAGTTCAGTCTGCACACAAGCCAGTTCCAAATGTAAGACAGAGCGGTTGAAATCACTACAAATAAATATGAGCTGGCAAAACAAACAGTAAAGTATTTTCAATAACGGCATGATTTATTACAACACTGTCAAAGGATCATTTTCATTAGATTAGTCAACACTGACAGATCGATTTGTGCTATAATGGAAGTGCAATCTACAGTTTCACAGGATAAATGCTAAAAAGTTAAATTCATCTGAATAGTTTACAGGCTTTAATTACTTGCACTTTTCCTTTTATTTTGATATCATTTTACTCTGTTGTGCTGTATTGATGCTGCATTCGCACCATCTTAAAAGGTCTTAACGATCACAGTTTCCTCCATTTGTGGCCTAAGATTGAGTTTCTTCCCCGATGCGATCAGTCAAGAGTCACGAGAACTTAAGACTGTGCCACTAAAAATGGTCATAACCACATATATACACACAAATCACCAGGTCTTTATTTATAGGTCAGAATGTGAGTTTAAGTATGTGCCCGTCTTTTTCAGTGTGGCATATTTTCATGCTCAATTTACCGACATTACCTTTGCTTCGTTCTCGTCTTCGTTTAGCAAATGTAAGCATTACAAAAAATTAGTCATTTTATTTAAAAAGATAAGAAGATTACCGTCAAAATTTTGCTCATACTGCAGACGTTCAAAATCTTTAACTCCTTATGTTGTACATCGGTTAACAAATGTCTTTTGTTATTTAATAGTCTTTTTCACCAAAATGTAGCCAATTAGAACAGCTATAAATGTTGGTTTAATTCACTCCCATTAAAGAAAATGTGAATACTGTGTAGTTTTCTTCAAACAAACAAAAAAATAAATAAAAAAATCCACCATTGTGAAAATAATGAGAGCAGAGCTGAAACAAAAATAAAGAATCACAAAAATCACATATTCATCGTAATAATCTAATATATTTTCTTTCATTTAAGCTCAGTTTGTCTCTGCTGCATCATGTGCTGATTATTTGCGCTGGTTTCTCTCCTCTGCTCTTTGTTTCACTGTGAGCAGAGCAGCAAAGAACAGGAAGCCATGTCACTGAGTTGATAATGACACTGCAGACTCACCACCACCCAAAAGTATTGGCATACATAAAAGCGTTTATGTAACATCTACTTACCCTGGAAGCTTTAAGATACATTATTATATTCACTAGGTTCTTTCTCCCCTTTCTCTGACCTGTAACTCTTCCAGTAATTCTATGGCTCATCAATTTTGCCTTTAAATGAAATACGTAAAAGTTAATATCTTTATTTGGTCAAGTTTCTCTCCTCTGCTCTCTGTTTCACCATGCAAGCAGAGGAGAGGTACGTCATCACCTCTAATAGAAAGTGTTGACCAAAATAGTAGCCAAGAGCCATCTTTGAGTTTCTTCAGGTGTCTTTCTTGATAAATTACTTTGTTTTTCCATCATGTCCCATCTTTCCATATCTAACACTTACTCATGAAAAACTTGATGTAACTATGATTGAATCAGACATCTATCGCAGGTAAATGAGAGAGGCTTTACTCTCTCTTGCTGTATTTTCAGTGCCTCTGGGTGAATTGCGTGAAATCAAATTATGCAATGGAGACTGAATTTAAGGAGAACGCATCCAAAAACACATACACCCTTTCTTCCTGTCCTCCCTCTCTATTCGGGGTATCACAGAGAGGTTCTCAATGCGAGGCACCGCTTTCTTCCACCGGACAAACAAAGCACTCCCTGTTCGCAGCCTCTTAGCAGCCACTTCACACGCAGCACAAGGTGGAAGCCCCGCTAGCTACTCTATTCTCCCTTTAGACCTTCCGCCTGAATACTGCAAAGAGATTGTAAATGGCAATGACAGCAGGGAAGGTGACACGCCAACAAACACCCAGAGGAACACATTGAAACATTTATGTAAGTTGTACTGCAGCAGGACACTGATATCCACTGAATAACAACAAGTAATTTGGGTACGATCAAATGTAGCAGAGACTAAATTATTACAAAATGTTGTAAATATAAAGACATCACATTTATGTTTTCTGATCCGCTACAAATGAGCCGAGCTTCATCTTCTGTGTCCACCTGCTTCATATCGAGCCTGCAGAAAGCACAATATTTTGTCTGACAGGATGGTCACACTGTCGATTGAGTCAAAAACAAGTCATAATTTCTTGCTGTGCCTTGGCAGAGACAGCACAAACTACAAGTTGGTCGCTGGCCAGTCATAGCTTGGCATTTCTCAAGACTCATGATGAAGAAGGGACCAAGTACTGGAAACAAGAAGGCCAACAGATAAGGGCACAGACAGCTGTCTCGAGTTTGGAAAAAGAAAGAAACGGGAAAAATGAAGCAGGGATTGCCTGATTTCTTCTTTGGACTCCTATTGTACGACATCACAAACACATGGTGGAAATTTTTACAACACATAAAAGAACTTTCATGTGCCATACGGAGCACCCTACAGTTTTCTAATTTGGCAAAACAGAACCCATTAGTCACTCGTATGCACCCCAGCACAAAGGTAAACAACATGAATGTGCTATATTCCAGACGGAGAGATGCCATCACAAAGCAGACACACCCTGACCAGAGTGAATCCCTCCTAACTGTGGGCAAACCAAAGAAAGCTGCCATGACGCCAGCACACGTCTCACCACAGGCACTGACTGTACTCTGAGGCATCTCTAGCTTTGAGCAGGAACTGGTACAGGCTTATGATACTGACAAAAATTGATTATAGGGAGAATTATAGGACTCATCCAGTGCGCGCAACAGCGTGTTCATCATATTTCAGAGGCAAATGAGGAAATTTCCCCCGCAAGTTACAGGCTTTCCTCTCCATTAACCATTCAGCAGAATGCAACAGTGGCCTTTAGGGCTTCCGCTAATCTCATATCCATGAGCTGTGAGGGCATCACGATAATGATCCACCTCTGAACACGACAGCAGAGAGCTATAACAAACCCACAGCGTGCAGAGCTCACACAGCCCTCCCTTTTTGTTATTAAAAACAGAGATACGCTTCATAATGGCTAACTCATTAAGACCTCTGCTCTCACTTATTCATAAAAACAACCAGGCAGAGAAGAAGGCGTAATGAATGAAAAGGATATTAAGCACTGTGGCGTATGTTTGGCAACAAGACAATTATATATATATATTTAAAAAAAAAAAAAAGGCAGCAGAGTGTTATTCCTGTAGCTACAAAGGCTGTCAGCTGGGGAAAATAATAGTTTGAAGTAGATATGCACCAACTGGTCACTGGCTTTTCAGCTAATTAGCCTTGACCTCTGACCAGCCTTCCTATCATAATAATAGAGTACTGTGTAAAAACTTTGGCCTGCTGATCATCTCTTATTTTGCTTCCAAAGAGTCACGCTTTTGTGAAACTTTATTGCTCAATGATTTTGACAGTTCCCCAGGCTTTCTTAAGGTTTTTCAACAGGGAGATTCCCAAAGAGCTATTAGCTAAAACATCAAATCTTGGTATGATGTGCAGTGTGTCGTTCAAGAGTTTGACAAAAAGAGCAAAAATAGCACTACCAGTAGCACTACTAGCACTACCAAAAATAGATGGCTCCATGAAGGCTGCAGAAACAAGCATAACCACCTGACCAGAGTACTGTAAAACATGCCAACTGGCTAACATAAGCCACACTCATCAAATTAATTTAGCTTTTGGAATAAGTGCAATGCATCTATCTGCCATTTAAAATCAATTTCATTTACATAACAATGTGATATTAAATGGTTTTACGTTGCTTTTGAGTACACACCTTTGATTTCTACCACTGTGGTCAGAGTTGGCCATTTTCTTCGACACTGGATGTAGGCGTTAGTCTGACATTTATTCTCAAATTCAAGTGATTAGGAAATAAGTTCCTTTAAAATTAGAAGCTTTACAAGAAGGTACAACATGTTGGGTAAGTCACATTTACAATGTGAATTCTGTCCAGTAACATGGAGCACTTTATTCCAACATCTATCCAAGTGTGTGATTAAATGAAAAAAAAGGTATAATCAGGTGTAGCTGTGGAAAATATTTTTATTGTTCAATTTTTTATAAACAATGCAAATTTATATTTCTTAGAAAGCAAAATCAGAATCAGCCAAGGAAAGTGGCATTTGGTGCATCAATGCTCTTTTGGTGCTCTTGCTTTATTATTATAATTTTTTTTTGGGCGACCGTGGCTCAGGGGGTTGGGAAGCATATCTGTAACCGGAAGGTCGCCGGTTCGATCCCTGGGCTCTCTGTCCTGGTCGTTGTGTCCTTGGGCAAGACACTTTACCCTACTTGCCTACTGGTGCTGGCCAGAGGGGCCGATGGCGCGATATGGCAGCCTCGCTTCTGTCAGTCTGCCCCAGGGCAGCTGTGGCTACAACCGTAGCTTGCCTCCACCAGTGTGTGAATGTGAGAGTGAATGAATAGTGGCATTGTAAAGCGCTTTGGGTGCCTTGAAAAGCGCTATATAAATCCAATCCATTATTATTATTATTATTTTTAAAATAAATGATAAAGATATAAAGATAAAGATAAATATAAAGATAAGCATAATGAGGGGAAACCTGGCTGTCAGCTGACCTAAAGTGACACTATTTAGTCATCTTAGAGGCTTCTCCATGGCTACACACTGTGCACAACATTGAGTTTAAATATAGCAAAGGAAGTCTGGAATTTCCCACGACAAGATACGAGACCATGGAAACAAAGTCAAATAGTGTAAACTAAGCGGAGTGTTTAGTGCACGGCCTTCTTTGCTGATCTGAAACAACGTGTCGAGCTGTCTTTCAAATATTTTTTAGATGTAGCTCAGGGGGTTGTCATGGAGACTGAGGCAGGCAGTGGTGTCACAGTGACCTTGGTATCAGCTGAAGGCTGTTTGTCAGGATACTGACTCAAAACTTAGTAAAAGTAAATTTGTCTTTTTGGGAGTCTCTCTCCGCTTTCTTTGCTCATCATCAGTCATCGTCTGTTCCTTTCCCTCACAAACCCTCCGGCGTCGCAAATGATCTTTTCCACCACCAGACTAAAAACGTGACCTTCAGGACGTCTTGTTATCAAGAAAAAGCAGGGAAAACTAAATCAAAGGAACTAGAGCCTCCAGTCGTCATCCAACCACTCCAAGTATAGTCATTTTAACACAAATTTTGGCGTGCTCAGGGTGTGGTGAATCTCTCCCAGTTCTAATCTATGAGATGCCACATGGCTGGAGTTCTTTGTTTGATTTGTCTGAGCTCTTAATGCCTTCATTGGATGAGCGGCTGGATTTACCTGCACATGGCAAAACCCTCACCCTGCAGAGAGGAACGGCTACAGGAGTGAGCTACTGTATGTGTTAGCAATGTGGTTAAAGTCATTTAACAAAAGCGTTTAACAGTTAGGCTGCTAAAATACTGAACACTATCAATAAGTAAAAGAGTGAGCTACTTACTCTCAAGTATAAAATCAATATAATTTTAAAAGTCTCTGATCAATTGAACCACATTCATAATGAACTACATAATGCAATTTCAGGTTGATATTTTCCCAGAGAAAAACTTCCATCATCTCTTTTTTCCCCTCATGTCAGTCCTGAGGATACAAACCTCGTGTTTGCAAAAGCTTTATTGGAACTGGCACTGAACAAAAGTGACCAGGGGCTTCGTATCGAAGGCTCCGGTCGCACAGGCCTAGAGGCTGCAATCGCCTGGCAACCATCGGTTGCTAAAACTGAGTATTTGCCATCAGTTGTAGGTTGCTGGCAGTTGCTGTGAAATTGCTTGCTCAAGCCAAACTTGCTCTGACCTACAGATCTGCCAATGACCCACTGGTAACCACTAGGGAAAAACATGTATTGCTCAACATGTTGGTGAGTGGTTGTGGGTACGTTGCTGGCATTTCTTTGGCGAGTAAAGTGCAGTCACCGGCTCTTTGTGTGGAAGACACCGGCTTGTCTGCAAACACTTGCAAACGACTTGCTAAGTAGTAAAGAAACCGAAGAGGACGGAGAACATTTGTTTTCAAACTTTTACATTTCAGCTGTAAAGTATGTGATGCAAAGTTTTGCGTACTTTAAAAAGCACATCTAGGACAGGATTCATTTTGCTTGGGCAATAAACAGCGTGATGTGTGGCTTTGTTTCTTGCAACATGCCCGTTTCTACACAAGCTAAAATCTAAAAAACAAATAAAGTAAACAGCATTAAATAGACTTCTGACAGTTTGTGAATGACAGAAAAGTTTTTCTTTAAATAGGCGACAGAATAAAGCTTTCAAATGCTGTTATTTTAGCTTATTTATTTAAAAAAACAAAAGTAATATGCTGTGGATGAATGGATTACAACCAGCTATGACAAATCTAACCCTGTGTTTTGAGGATGTCGATGGCTGTTGGGGGAACTGTTTCATCATTTTTATGCTTCTCAACCACGCTGACATAAAATAAAAACAAGCAGACCACCAGTCAGGACTTGAGTAAGACTGATAAACCAATAAAGGGAACCATGGATGCTACCGTTTCATGCTGTGACTTAAAATAACAGAGTCTGTGTGAAAGTGAGAGGAGAAGTGGAAAGCGTGGGGCAGCGATCTTCACAGCTGCTTGGTCTGTGGCCAGGAGTTTCTGTGTGTATTTCTGACCTGAGAGATGTGGTTGATGGAAGACTCCATGCGCCGCAGCTGCGAGGCCTGGATGTCCAGCAGCTGCAGCACATTGTTGGCTAAGGCATTAATCTGGTAGGCCACGCTAGCCAGGGACTGGGTGGTGTAGGCTTTGGTTTCCTCCAGAGCTTTCCTCTTGTCCTGGGCCTGTGCACAGAAATAAAAATGTCAGTTACTATTAAAATTGACATAACATCCACCTTTTAACCTCATCTACAAGTCAGGTTTGTGCTGGCTTCAGGCCAAAAACACTGCAAAGACCATTTTCTCTCCAACTCTCAGTTCTGAGATACCACACTGTAACGGATCCTGAAGCCACCATTCAAGAGCAAAATATCCGCTTTTCTAAACTGCTTCACAGAACTGAACCTGACAGATTCAACACAATAATTCATTCGTATTATCAATAATAAAGCACAGCGTTGATAGCAACAGTTCAAGATCAGATAACAGCCACACCTCTGCTAATTCACATCTAGTTTAAGTAGGAAACTTTGCAACGTTATCTTACGTGCAGTTTTATTGTCCCCTTCTGTCTTCTCTTGTTTCTATTAATCTAGTTTTTCCTTTTTATATTTTTTTGTTTGCACCCTTTTAAAAAGCTTTCCAATTATTCTGTTTGGCTCTCCATGTGAATTTACAACATGAATACTCTTCTTTTTATCTATCCAATCACTTTTTTAAAAAGGTGCTACACAATTAAAGTACATTTTTATATATCATCATGTCAAAAAACACCTAGTATCATATTTTTTGGTATAATCAAGCATGTCTGTGTGGCCTATAACCGGCCCACTCGACATATATGAAGCTAAACATTTACATGTATGCAGCAATGTATTCAGTAACAATTTAACGACATGTTGTTCAGCCACCTCCCTTCAGACGGGCATAGCTCCAAGCTGATGAGCTGTTGTGTTTGATCTCTGTGGGCTCTTCCCTACACTGCTCTCAGTCACCAAGTCCAAAGAGCACTGCCTGGAGGGTAAACGCTGGGCTTTGATAACAGGGTGCTGTAATAGAAGACAGGTGGTGGCAGCAGTGGGTGAGGTGATGATAGCTAATGGTAGCATTAAGGGGGCAAAACAGGGGGGAAAAAAATTTGACCATATGAAGACAAGAGAGGTGACAGTGCAAAAGAAAACAAACGATCCATATGGCTGGCTAAAAGCTCCTGACCAGGAGAGCTGCAGCGCCGGCTTTTCCACAGCCGGTGTTTCTTTTAGCGGGAATCAAAGCGGCAGATGTGTTGGGCGATAACAGCCTCAGGAAGCAGGAAAGATTCCTCCAGAGGGTTCAGTGCAAAAGGCCATCTGTTGAAATCACACACTCGTTCATGCGTTCACGCAGACACCTACCACTGACGCCGCAATATGCAATGTGGTGCGTGGATTAACAGCTGGAGGGAAACAGATGAAACAACAACCGCAAACAAACAAACAAACAAACAAACAAACAAACAAACAAACAAACCAGCCTTTACATCCATGATAGCAATTTCCAAATTGCAAGAGGATGCAGATTTTTGCTGTATAAACAGATTAGTGAACAGCTCGTGCTTAGCTGTGCAGAACTGCTGGCCTACATATCACGCCACAAGTTAGTTTAAAATAAATAAACACGGCCCCGAAGAGACGTTGTGCAAGATCCATTCATTATAGATATACAGACTGCAAATGCAAATATGTTGTTTGCAATGCTGTTATAACTAAAAAAAACTGCATGATTATGTTGTTTTTGTTAATGCACTGCAGCTGTGAACAGCACAGACAACCAGGCCCATTGATGTTTCGGATCACAAACGCTCAAGTGTGATGTGTAAACTCTACTGTCTCCATTTCTGTCAGACATACAAATTCATTCAAGGTTGCCAAAGCTTAAATCCAAAGAAAAGAAAACAACGTGATGCTGTTTGGGCTGCATTCTCGAACGGCTGCAGTGCAAAACGCTCCAAAACATGCACGATCGCCCGTCCTGCTGACTCAAAGTTTCCCGCGGTGTTAAGTACAGAACATGTAAGCTGATGACAGCACAAATTAACCAGTCTGTATCACTTTGAAATTGAAGGTGCAAGGCCAGGACTTAAAATTAGTGCACCACAGGCTGCCCTTCGCTGCTGTTTCCTCTCCTTTGAGACGCAGCCGCTACAACGACTTGTGCGTCAAGAAAGCTGGCATGACGAAGCAAATAGGCCAGGCTGATCTTTCCTGGTTTACACGAAGGTAAATGTTTTACCTGCACATTAATCAAAAACTGACACTCTCAGTGAGCTGCACAGCCCGCTTTTCAGCTATTTCACTATATATTTCCCAAATAGTTAAATAACAGATCCCTCTTTGCCCTCTATTCTTCTTTTTCTGAACAGAATGATTCACTCTGCATTAGCTGCCAGAGCCGTGATATGAGGTCAGCGGTGGGTGCCGGGAGGACAGATGCAACACTTGATTGCATCGCCACTGGCGGCAATCTTAGATCCTCCTGCTCTAGTTACATCCCTGGCATCCCTAGTCCCTTTGCTGGTTCACGCATCAAATCCTCAAAACCAACCAGATTTGTTGTCCAATTACCCAGCAATCTGCACATTTCTTCAAAAAAAAAAAGACAATGGGAGAGATGTAGTAGATCCTAAAAAATTAGAACAAACAGCGCTTTAGCAGACAAGGAACAAAGGGTGTGCACAATCAGCTCAAAACAACAGCACCGGCAAGCTGAGTACACTCTTCCACGGCAGGGAGATGCAGAGAATGAGGTGGGCTCTGAGAGAGCTTTAGCGCTCCTGGGGCACTTTATCTCATATTTCTGAGCTGAGTAATGACTGAGTGAAACTATGGAATATCCAGGCAGCAGCAGACAGGCTGTCAGCACCTGAGCTGGGTTTATAAGGGGAGTAGAGAGGAATGCGCGGGCTGACTACGCACAATAAATATGTAGCTGGGAGCTGGGGCAAGCGAGATAATCAACCACCACCCTGACAGCATAAAACACAAACACACAGAGTGACAATTCTTCAAAAACCCAAAATAATTGAATGCTGCACGTACTCAAGCTGAAAAAACTCACAAAAAGATAAAGGAGTGGCAGTCACAAGAAAGGCTTTCCTGTTTTCTGCAGGGTTTTTTGAAGCTCTTGGAAGGATAGACACTCTTCATCTCACCCATCCAGTCTGGCAAGATAACGGCCACTGAAGCGCAATCGAGTTTCTGGTTTTTTTTTCTTAAACAAGACGCCTCCATGTCAGGCTCTGCTGGCTGCATTAAGTGCCGTAAAAAGGAAAAACTCCTCGGGGTCAGATGGGTTCCTGCTTCCGTTCCGCCCAAAAGCAGTAGCAGAAGTAGGAAATGGACAAAATGAGTATTCCTCCTGATGATCTAACACGACTAAAAGAGGACTCAAGGAACTGAGACCAAATGTCTGTTTCACTGAATCATCCAGAAATTAGGAACATGACAAAAAAAAAAAAAAAAAAAAAAAAACCCACAAAGGGTTCAGTGGTGGGATACATTTGTTGGTGTTGCAGCAAATGCTAGAACTTGCATAAACATTTCTGCTTCTTTTGATTTACACAGCTGACAAACCCATCTGGGTTAATGCGCTCTCACTTGTTCACAAGTGTGCTCAGCACACACACACACAAAAAAATAAATCCCACACACTTTCAGGAATGTTTGGAATTCCGCAACATATCATACATCCTCAAGAGCTGCTGAGGGGTTTCGCCATGAACCACAAGTGTGGGGGATGAGCTCGCAGAAGCCAAAAACAAACACAATGGGACAGAAGTACAGAGCTTTTTTTTCCCTTATCTATAATCTTCAGACTGAACATGAGGAAAAACTAATCCTAGATATTAGGCCTGACAACTCCTGCAACTTTGTCTAAAGGAAGAAAACCTTAGCAGGGATCAATCCTCTTCCCAAAGCAGTACTGTGCTGAGCTGAAAGAATGAGCCTAAATCCAGCTGGAAGGTTGTAGAGCTCACATGGCACTTTGCTGCCCAGTGATGTATCGACCGCTGATTACAGCAGACTGGACGGGGCAAGATAAGTGAGGCAGCCGAGAGTTAGTGAGCCGTTGTATTGATGTGCGGAAGGTGGAGCCCATGAACGAGAGACACGTTTAAGATCTGACCATGTGTTACCAAAGCTATTACCTGATCAATTAGTTCCCTCTGCCATCGAGCAGCGATATATTACAGCTCAAACGGAAGGCAAAACTGTGATAGCAATCTGAGACCGAATGTAACTATGTCAGTACCACTAAAGTTAAAGGAAGACTGTCGTTTCCAGTTTGCTTCTGCTGTGATTTATCTTTGGTGGTGTCCGTCTGTACTGGGACTTCCCCACGCTTCCATCATATTTGTTAAGTAGATCAGCTGATATGGCTGAACTGTGGTTGAGCTTTACTTTGCAGCTAGCTTAAGACAATACCTTGCTTTCTGCTTCTTACCAGTCTAGTAACATGCATTTCAAGGCAATTACAGTCGTTGCTTTACATATGATGGAAATAAAGGTACTTTCGGTGCAGCAGGTATCTGACACAACCATGAAAGGACTTCACTCTGAACTAAAACCCCGGCTGACAAATGTGAGATTTTCTTGAACTGACTAGGTTTTCTGTTTGACTTCCTTGTTCTAAGGTTACATTGGAAACAATTTGCTGGTCACTTTGTTCCCTAGTTGACATTTACTGCTCTGGGTGCTGGTTACTGCCAATGTATTTACCACCCCCTCATATGTCAATCGACAGTATTCTTCCCTGTGGTTGGTAGTTGCTTCAGTTGCTTGGCTAAAATTTTTCGATGGCATCTTGTTGCCACATTGCTGCAAATTGCTTTGTGTGGACAACGCTAACAGTTAATCAATATATCTCCAAGTTATTATTATTCCCAATTTACCAGTTACGAATGAGAAAATCCAAACTTCATAGGGCGTTCAATTCGCTACCATACACCTCTAAGAAAACCCATCAGATATTTATATTGGAGAGGCTGCTACCACTAACTTTGGGGTATTTGTCCTTTAAAAACTGACTTCAGAAATGATCAAGTATCAGTCTGGGAGCCCATCAACTGATCTCCTATTTTAGCCTCTCAGAGGAACAGCTAATTTCTTGGGGTTTTCAAAAGTTACCCAAGCAAGATGTCCTGTTCCATCTGTTATTCCCATTGGTTTACAAATGAAGACCTTTTTTTTTAAAGAGATAATAAAAAGATAAATTAATAGAATGACTGTACACCTGTATGCAACCAAACACGATCGGTCAACAGAACTACAAACGGACTACAAACAGAAACCAGAAAGATACCAGAACCACAAATCTTGTCCCTTGCCTACAGATTCTCCATACTCCTATAAAAACATGTTTATGGGAAAACGTCCGTTTTCTAAATGCTCTCTGCTTAAATCTGTGCCAATTAATAAGTCAGTTTATCACAGAACTGTTGAAGCTTTACTTTGTTTTATAAAGCCTAAATGTTTAAGAAGGTGCTAAGTGTTGAATTAACAATTTTCCGTATACATTATTATATCCACTCCTTGAGATGATTAAACTAAGAACGACCTACCTGCCCAGAGAGGATGGTGAAAGTGACTCTGGAACGTGTGAGGAATAAAGAAAACCTGCACATGAAACAACTTCAGTCCCTCCTTTTACAAGGTCTCTAAAATTAAAAATTAAAAAATAAATAAATAACACTGCAGCACGATAAGTGAATTCATAATTCCTTCTCCTCCCTCAAAGGGGCAGATGGAGGCTGACTGAAAGGCCATAAGGTCTACCTGACCTTGAAAATCTGCCAGCACGCTATTAGAAATTCCTTCAGTGTGTCAGGGAAGAGACACAAAGGGGAAGTTTGCACATGAAGGAAACTCATTAACCTTTATTGAGAGACTTGGTAATTGCTTCATCTGGCAGAAAGCACAAAGTGCTTAACTGATAAACAAGCAAAAAAAAAAAAAAAAAAACACTACAAGTTGGGAAAGGCTTTACTCCTTATGAATCCAACTGTAAGCCGAAACAGTACCATCAGAATGAATCCAACTGTCCAAAACTCCCACACTGTAACAGATCAGTTCAACAGTCTGGATCAAACCAACCCCATCAGCTGAGGGGGAGGAGTGACAGGTGGTCAAAAGGATGAATGGGTCTGGCTGGTAGGCTCAGAGCCGCTAGGCCTCTCCGTGCTGCAAGAAAAACCAGGCCACTCCACAGAGAGCAGGAGAGAGGGAGAGGCAGAGAGAAAGGACAGGAAATGAGGACTCAAAGTAACCCAGAGAGGCAAAGCTATGTTAAAAAACAAAAACAAAACACAAACCTATATTTATCACCTTTAGGCAAGACTGGCCCTCTTCCAAGAGAAAAACTTTCACGAATTCTCCTGGGAAAAGCAGCACAGGACAGGTACACCAAGGTTATATGACCGGGATTGTCAAACTACTGATCGATGGCCAGGCCTCGCCTCTTACATGTGATGCTGCCAGCATCGATCACAAGCTCATATTTTAAAACAACTCATTCAGGAGCAGCCCGCACTTCCTTTTTTCCTTTTTTAAAGAAAAAGTGGGCATCGTGCTGCCTCAGCACAAAAAAAAAAAAAAAAAAAAAAAAAAAAAAAAACACTTTCTTGCAAGACAGAATTTACTCTGACTTATGACCTCCTGGTTTTCTACATAACACTTCCATTTCCCCTTTTTTCTTTTTTTCCGTTGTAAACATCTCACTATACAGCGCTGCCACACATCGCTGTGATTTCATCAGGAATTTGGACCAAGTTGCAGGCAAGACCTTTCTAAGGAATTCCCAATTATCAGTGTAGTAAAGGCGTGTGCATTGCTGGTATTCAGATAGTGGAAACATTCAGATTCAGAAGACTTTATTTATCCTCGAGGGGCAATTGAGAGACTGACCTTGCCGACCATACATACAATACACAATGGCCCTGTATGGTGGCTTCAGGAGTGTCAGAAAAGCATCCATTCAAAATACATTAAGTGCCACAAACACCTTTCCTTGTTTGGAAATGACTGGACAATGATCGTGCACAATGACCGCTGAAAATTTTAAAGATTTATTGACTATAAATGTAGAGATTAAATGATGAGAGAGTTAAATATGATCGGCAGGACTGACTATCTGTCCTGGTGTACCACTCCTTTTGCCCTATGACAGCTGAGATCTGGCTTAAAGAAGGCCTTTAAACAGTGACTATGCACATAAGCATGACTTGTTCACATACAGTTAACACAGAGTCTGTGTTACCTTACTTAACAGAAATCTGTCGGTTTTACTGCACTTTTTGAACATTTGACAAACAAAAGTGGATTTTATCCTTAAGTAAAAAAAACTGACGGGCACAATATTTTATGCTGAAAAAAAACAACAACAAAAAACTCTGAACTTTCGTTGGACGAACTCTTAAGACATTTGATGGATACCTGCCCAAAGACCAAGAAAAAAGGAACAAGGATAAGCTGCTGTTAACGTTTTTACCACAATCTGGGTGGTACTCATGTTTGCTTGAAAACCTTTATTGGTTTTAACCACTTTGTCACTATTAGTTTAAAGATTAAATATTTATTAAGTTTAGATAAGCTTTAGTTTTACATTTTTAGCTTTCAGCAGAATTATCCAGACAGTAAGCAGCTGCCTTTAGGGCCACAAATAGCATTAAATGTATATGCAGTAGTGCTCCCCAAGATCCTGTTAACCATGATATACACATAAGAAACCGATCAATTATAGTTATTAGCTCTAATTTCAGTTTAGTTTCCATTCGGTTAGTTTCCAAAGTGGGTTTTGGTCATTTCCGTTTAGTTTTGGTTTTAAATCACCATGATGTGGGTGGTGTTTGTCAGTGGAAAATAGACATTACAATACAAATATATCTCCTCATGCTGTAGAGGAATCTTAGCTTCCTGATCCTTGTTGGTTTGGCAAATTTAAACACACCGTCGAAAAGTAAAAATAATAATAATTCTTGTTCAAGTAAAAAATTGTTTCAGCTAGTTTTAGTCTTTTTCATCAGTCCAGCTGTTTTTATTTTCTTTACACATACTTTTAGTTTTTAGCTTCTTTTTAATAACCTTTATTAGAAATTCCTAAATACATTTATCTGAAAAGATGAAATCAGAGCATGTTTGGCTTTTGTTGCTTGAAAAATAACTCAGCTGACTAATTCATTTTTATGATGTTGTTTCCTGAGCTCTATAGATAACAAATACAGCCTAAGCATGACTATTAAAGCCTGAATTGTGTCATTACTGTGCTGACAACCCTCTCAGTGCGTCCTCTAGCCAACATGGCCAGGTGGCCCACTTTGCATACGGTAGACGCGTCCTTGTCGCAGAGGTTACACAAACATGGCTCTGATTTGCATGAATGAAAAAGGGTTTTGAAAACAGCTAAATATTCCAAGTTTTCTAATCAAAAGATCAATCAGAATAAACTGAACTGAGGTATGTTAATGCGAATCTTGTCTTGTTTTTAGAGGCACTTCCTGACACACAGAAAAGGCATTTCCAGGGAGTCGGTCTTCAGAGTCAGCAGGGCAAACAGGAAGCATAACTCTGACCCATCAGTGTGTCATATGCCACGCACGCACAGCTCGAAACGCGCTCTCAGACCAACAAAAGTCACTATCAAGTTGGAAAAGTGGGGCAGAGATCTGTCCTTGGTTAAACAGAGCTCTCACCATCTGCTTCAGCCCGCTGAGCTGCACTATAGTCCGCATAACCCCAAAGTGCCGATGACACAAGCACAGAGAGAAAGAAGCAGGGATGGAAATGTGAAGGAGGAGTGCAGAAAAGACGGGCCGATTCAAGCTGAGGCATGTTGATATGCGCGTGTTTTCGAGTGTGTGCGTTTCTATCAGACACAGAGAGCAGGAGAGAGTGTCTGCAGCAGACAGAAAGGGCTTATGAAAAGTGCACTCGCTTCACAGAGAGCTGGCGACGTGTGCTGAAAAGCTTAAAAATCCCTCTTTTTTTTTTTTGACGTCAGCGCTTCAAACAAGGTGCTCGACTAAAATACAGAGGCAGGATCAGACGCACGCCGCAGAACTTTTTGTACAGTTTAGTTAAAGTCTGAACTAAATTTACATCAAATACTGAGCTGCGGCCCGTCAGCATCATCCACTCCTGCTGCACCTTTTATGTACAGCCACGCACACATAAAGACATCAGAAGGCAGCCGCTGAGATGTTCTTGCGAGTTTTCAGCTCATTAGTTTGGAGGGGGTTGAGTCCTATGACACCATTTCGGGAGCATCTTCTAAAGATCTACACGGCAAAAAAAAAAAAAAAAGCATGCGTTATCAAGCTCAATCTACAAGTAATTTTTGAGAAAGTAGAAGAAGAAAAGCCTATTTTACTAGTTTTAATGTGATGAAATCTGATGAAATCGGGCTGGTTCTAGTCCCCAAATGCACTAACTGCAAGTCACTTTGGACAAAGCACAAACAAACTGAGCAATTCATTTAAGGCAGCAAAAACGACGGAAAAGAATAAATAAAGGAAGGAAGGAAGGAAGGAAGGAAGGGGCAAAAACTGGAAATTAGTAATCAATATTGTTACGATTAAAAAGTTTTAAATAGTTTCTCCTAACCCCTCTACCAGTTGTGCACTCTTCATGAGCCTAAGGCTTCCTGTTAAAAGGGAGTTCTTCCTCCCCACAGTTGCCAAACGCTTGCTTATATGAGAATCAGCTGATCGTCGAGTTTCTTTTTCTACATACAGATATAAATTTATCTGTGTCGCACCAGCTTAAATAACTTCAGAGCTCAACACAAAAAAGCAAACCCATCTCGACCACAAGATCTGAGTGCGAGCGTTTAAAACGAGGCATGCTGATAAAAATGAACTTACAGCAGACAAACTATGATTTAAGTGACTATTTTAATTTTAAAGTTTGTCAGTATTGCTTCACTGTGGGAAATCACATTGAGACCTCTCGTTCTACAACTGGCTGTAGCACAGAAAATCCCATAACAAGGAAATTCCCACGTTTAGTTCCACAGCACTGCTTTTCACAGGAAACAAAGAAAACGAAAACTCTCAACTTTATGGCAAAAGTGGCAAGAAAAGCTGCTTGACGGCCTCAAAAATGAGACAAAGTAGTCAAAGCTTTGCCCTGCAGCATTTGTGCAGGCACCCTGCCGCAGGGCAAAGTTGCCTAATCTTGCGAGGACAAGGAAGAAAACAAAATTACAGGGAGTCCTTGGGGAGTACAGCTGGAGAGGACACACCCTCTTTAGCTGATATGGGTGGGTTGTCTTCCTGCTGAGAAAAAAAAATGTGGGCTCTCTTTTCACTGCAAATGTTTGCCTGTCACATTGGTGCTCTGTCTTTTTTAGCAGCGGCTCACCACATTTGCTAGTGCCCTAAAAAAAGCAAAGCCATTGGTGGTTATTAGACTTTGTAATGAAGTTGCAGCATGGTAATCACGTCACATCACATCCTGGCCCACATTTATTCTAGAAAAAACAGCACGCAGACACAGTAATACTCCCTGTATTAGGTTACAGTAAATTAGCTGCCTTGTTATGAAAAAGAAACCTAGCAGAAATTAAAGCATGAATAATCTGAATGAGGGATTTCAAAAAAAAAATCAATACTGCCAACCTTTATTGACCAACTAACAAGGACTTTATAGTCTTCTCTGCTTCACAACCCAGCTCCAAGCCAACTATATTATCCTGAACAAGCTGCTTTCTGCACATTCTATGATTTTACAGTACATTTAACAGTTTAGAAGTAATGCAGCAACAATAAACATCAGAGCATTTGCACTAAGTGCTCGCAAGTCCATAATGTAGACAGTATAGCATCACTTTAACGTCCCTGAAGTATACCAGTGGGGGGCTTAAACTGTTTTTGTGGTATTAAATGGTGAGTTTATTGACCTTAAGGAATGTAAAGGGCTGCTACGTTCATGTGGACTTGTAGTTATACTGTGGCTTTCACTTTAACGCACGTAAACCCAACTCACTACTAAAGCAACGAAACTGGTGTAACTTTGTCCTCGAAATAAAACTATTTTTTAGGATAGGGTGTAACATAATCAATGGCCTGCCTTAAAAAACACACACACACACACACACACACACACACACACACACGGGCCTTCCTTATCAGCAGTGACAGTGGAGGCAGTTTAGAAGCGAGCCAGTGTACTACTAATTTTTTTGTTAAAAAAGAAAAAGTAGACACACCCTCTGTGTAAACGGAATGAATGTGATCAATGGTGCGGGGCAGACGGGGGCTCTTTAAAACGTCCCACGGCCGTAAAAGCCCCGTGGGTAAAGTGTTATCACAGCTCCGAGCTTTTAGGGATCATTTGACGAGCCAGTCCACTTCTTTATCCACGTTTCCTGTCCCAACAACCATTCAGTCCGGAGCTTTCCGCGACAAAAGGCGGACCACAGATACAACAACCCTGTGGCTCACTCACTTACCTGGACATAATTGTTCTCGCAGTAGTCTGCTACTCTCGTCAGGTTTTGGTAACTCTCCACGAGCGCTCTTTTACCGGCCGGAATCTCTTCCTCTAACAACATTTGTAGCTCTGCCATCTTAACATCTCTCCGCAGAGCCTCCCTTCCCTCTCTGCCTTTCCTTTGATTGAAACAGCCACCAGCCCAGCTCTGCCTCAAAAAAAAAAAAAAAAAAACCTTTGCCTGCTATTGTGGGATTCCTGCCTGCCCTCGCTTTGGCTTAACGTCAAAGCGAAGATCGTGTGTACTAATGAGGAGGATCACTACATCCGCAATATTGTGTACGAACATTTTACTCTCGATTTTATTTCATTTTAATTCAGCACAAGGAACAGGAGAAACAAGTGTATTTGAGAGTATTTGAGATATATTAGGAAAACATTTGTAGAAAAAAAAGCCAAATTGATAATTTACAGTGAATATATGTATTTGACCAGTTTTACTTAGAAATTTTAATTCACTTTGGATGAAAATGGTAATTTTGGAATAAAGAAAGTAATTTTAGGTGAGATATTATTTTATTTTTTGAAGGAAATGGTGCAGAATAAAACGTTATCTTACTGCAGTATATTCTACAATATTCTAAATGGCAACATTTTTATAACAACAGAGAAAATGCTACATTTTTAAAATTAATAGAACATTTTTAGACATTTTAAATTCATTGTTGTGACAGTACTGAGCAAAATTTTGACCCAGCCTTCATTTCTAGATATTTTTCCTGGAAAATGTCAAACATGTTATTGAAACATGAGCGAACATACATGCGAAATATAGCATGAAAGACAGAACCAGTTTGTACAATTATAATACGCTTGATTGTCTTCTTTTGAATGTCTTTTTGATGAGTCCAGTCTCTTTCGGGGTTTTATCTTCTTTCTTTTTTTTAAGGACAAGACTTCCAGACACTGTTTATCTGCTGTTGATCGCTTTTTAGGCCTAGCACCTCTTCTTTTGTCTTCCACTTGTCCTCAATTTTTAAGGGTGCACTGCACACTGTGCTGAGTTTTTAGGTTTTTGGTTCAAAAATTCTATTTATGCCTGTCAAACTGTGTTATCTTTGGGATTTTTTTAGATGAGACTAAAAGTAAAACAAGTGCCTAAAGACACTATTTAAATTTAAAAATTGGTTCTTTACCGGTTTGTCTGTTATTCATTCATTTTCATTTCATTCATTCATTTATTTGTTCATTTCAGGCACAACAAAAATACATATATTGAACATAAAGTGCACAAAAAGTTATGCATAGATACAACAGTGGGTCCTCTCTTGAGTTGGGCTTCTTTCCTTATGCTTAAATGATGCACAAGTCAGTTTTATAAGGGGTTTAATGAACAGGAAACTAAATCCTCAGCAGCCCATACCCAAAGAAAAACTTAGAAAGAATTCAGAAAGCCTGGGGAACTTTTGCTCAAGAGCACTTAAAAATAATAATACAAGAACATCTGGCTACTTGAAAGCAAAATATAAAGAATTTTGATTTGATTTGAAGAAAATATTTATTTTATATATGTTTTAAGCATACCTCTAGCCCTGAGTTCATACTGAACCACAGATACAGAAAGATACATACCTATACAGATGTGGGAATATATATTAGCAGGGTATTTATATGTAATGTGTATATGTAATGTAAGTCCACTTTACATCAGAATGTATGTCGCGAGGTGTGGACGAGGAATTAGGTAGAAGAATATTGCATGCAGTTATTGTAGGATCGCGTTCAGTGTCGCAGCTTTAGGGAAGAAGGCGTGTTTCAGACAGATAAGATAAAGGATCTAAGGACAAAGTGAGAGCTCCAGCTTTTTTCTGCTATCGACCTATCAGTTTTCCAACGAAGAGGGAGGGGGAAAGAAAAAACATGGATCTGTCTAGAGCATGTTGGGATATGTAGTTTTGCGTGTCGAACTGTCGCGACATGAGTTTGTGTTTTCAGCCATAAGAGCGAAATAACATTATATATTTCACTTCTCATCAGCTTTCTCACTCGTTTGACTTTAATATGTTGTTTTTATATCCAAACCATATTTTCACAGTTTGTTTTGTTTGTTTGCTTCATGTGGACGCAGAGGATTGTGGAGTTTGTAGGCGCCGTCGATATACAACAATAAGACTACAATTCCCACAGTGTGTGCTGTTCATGGCGTCTGGTCAAGGGCTAATGACAAGTCGCCTTCTGACAAACAGATAGGCCCGTGATTTTAACGGTAAGTAACGACGGTTTTAAGCGGTTTTTTTCCTCGAAAGTGTGTCAGCGTAGATACCGTTTAGCGGGAACGACAGTGTCGCTAAAGCTGTGCCACACGTTAAACGTTGTGTCCTAGATATCCAACTGGCTCAGCCTCCTCCTACTGGTGGTCGTAACATATTGTAGACAGTTAACTTTCAAGTATAGCTGGTCGCATTAGCGTCGCAAAAGTCTGCTCGTTTGCAGACGAAAACAAACCAAACTGCTGCTCCGAGCTAGCATAAATGCTATAAACAAACGCTTTTAACGTTTTGTTTTTGCAGTTGTCGTGAGTTTGTTTACTGCTTGCAGGTGTTGTTGTTGTGCTGTCTGCGAGTGACACGATGGAGGTGGAGAGCGTCCGCGTGGAAGATGAAGGGCGCCTGACCCAGATGAGGTTTGATGCCGCCGTGAAGGTGATCAAGAGTTTACCCCCGAATGGTGAGTGAACACCTCACTCGAAGCTCTCTTTCTCTCTCACACACAGACACACATATATACACACACAGGCCAGTTCAACCAGCTCAGCTACCCCCGGGCAGGTGCGGTGCAGCAGCTTGTGCGCTTTAAATAATCCACTTTGTCCCCAAGCCATCACAGATTTGAAAGAAATAGAAATCAGCCACAACTCTGCACGTGGAGGGTAAGGCTTTTTTATGTGATGAGAGTTTTCTTTTCCTCAGGTCCCTTTCAGCCCTCCAATGACATGATGCTCAAGTTCTACAGCTACTATAAACAGGCCACTGTGGGACCATGCAGCATACCCCGACCTGGCTTCTGGGATGTAGTTGGAAAGGCGAAATGGTAAGTTAGGGGGCGGTGGTGGTTGTGCGCTTAGGATTCCTTCAGAACTCAATTCTATGGGGAAAAAAATTTGATTTCAGGGTATAAAAGGAATAATTTGTGCCAAGAGCAATCAGTATACTAAATAATGAGATGCTGTGTTGCTATGATTTGTTTGATTTGTTTATGGCTTGGTGAACCAAAGACAATTTTCCCTCGATGTGTGTAATAAAGTCTATTCTACTCTATTTCTCCTGCACTAATGGTGTAACAGGAAGATGCATGCACTTCCCCACGCTCCTATGTGGATCAGTGTACTTTTAAGAATAGTCCCCCAGACACAAACCCTGTTGCTGTAATGTTTTATCATATTTTATTATTCTCTGACGATCACATCAAGACAGCTTGTGATATTCAGAAATGAAAATCTCACTCTGTTAAGCTCAGGCTGTGTCAGGTGATCTCTGGACTCATTAAAATATATCAGTTACCTCTTACCCACAAAGCTGGACAGTTTCTCTCAAGGAGGGGCTTGTACCTGTGTGTTTTCTCAGTCCTTACACATGCTGGATACTGTCTGTCATTAAGCATTGAGTTTGATCACAAACCTTGAAGCCCTTGCTCACCATGATCTGCTTTGTCCTTCTGTAGACTCAGATATAGCTATATTCTTATTTGCAAGGCAGTTTTTGATCTACTAGGTTGGTCAAAAGAAGTGCGGGATGTTACTGTTTTTGGTCTCAAGACTTATTCCTTCTGTAGTCATTTAAATGTTTAGATTCAGATAACTTGATTAATACCAAAAAGGTCAATTTGTTTGTACCTGTTAAGCATCTGGTCTCATAAATGAATTTTAAAGGACTTTGAGGCAGTTGCTTGAACTCTCCTGCCCTGTTTTTGGCCTGGTTTCTACGCAGCTGCTGATTGCACCGCTGCCTGTTCTGCCCAGGACACCCTTGAAAAAGTTATTTTTAATCTTAAACATGATATTTTCGTGGTTAAATAAAGGCTAAATGAACACGTTTCATGGGTAGGTACAGTTTCTAATGAATGTTTAAGTGTCTGTCAGACTGTGATCCAAAGTTAGTAAATTAGTTTGTGTCCTCAAATAGTCTTTCCATATTGACTCAGCTGAAAACTGGAACTGGCACAAAGGCCTTCAAACACACTTTTGCTGACACATGACATTCTCTTCTGTGTGTTCCACCTTATAAAATTATATAACAGTGCATGTTTTCTTCTTTCGCTTGCTTTTATTTATTTTATTTATGTATTTATTGTGATAGGGATGCCTGGAATTCTCTTGGAGAAATGTCCAAAGAAGAAGCAATGGCATCCTATGTTGATGAAATGAAACTGGTACGTTTGCCGTCCATCTCCCACCTCTTGAAGCACCTTTTTAATCTGTCCGTGTTTCATGTCCTTGTGTGTAATCAAATGACACAAGCCATGTGAAGAGTAACACAGATACATTGCCTTTACAGTCATCTGAATCAGGAATAACCCTGTTACACCAAATAATTTATGCCGCAATACCGGTACTTTGAATTTAAAGCACTTCCTGGTTGTTTGTGACTGTGGGATAATATTCTCATTGTGCTCGCTCTGGATTTGGTTTTCAGATCCTAGAGGGGATGCCCATGACTGACGAGGTGGAGGAGCTGTTAAAGGTCCTCGGCCCGTTCTACGAGCTGGTGGACGAAAAGAAAAAGATCGCGCAGATATCAGACCTGAGCACAGGTTGGTGTTTCCTCGCCAGGTGGATTGCCCACACGTTTTACTTTGTGATGTGGAGTTTAACCTCTTTTTTTGCCTCTTGTTATACGCTCAGCCCGTTTGACTCAGTTTGCTAGGCAACTGGAAGGCAAGTACATTACTGTGTAAACACACGGGTCTGTTGATATACTTTACTTCCTGTCTGGTGTTGTAGCTCAGATGCTTTGAGTCCTTATTAGCAGTCATAGAAAGCTTGCTTGTAGCTTACCACAGTTAAGGTTCCCCTTACAATCAGAAATGGACACATTTCATTTTAATATGTTAACATCTTAAGCAAGTATTCGTGAGCTTATAAAATTCTTTCTGTTTGTGTGTGTGTGTGTCTGTAGGGTTTGGCACAATGATGAATTCAATGGCATCAAAAAGTGTCGCAAAGAGCATTGTTAGAAACATGGAAATGAACGGCACTCTGGAGACACGGCCTGCAAGGCTTAAACAGAAGGAAGTGAGGTCAGAGGAAGATGCGCTGCAGGATGATGATGATGAGGAGGAGGAGGAGGAAGATGACGATGAGGAGGATGAAGAAGAGGAGGAGGAAGAAGAAGAAGAAGAAGAAATGGTGACAAGGGAGGTCAGAAAAGGTAACAAAGTTGCTCCTTTTGAGTATGAATATCTGAAATGACATTATTACATGTTAGATGCAGATTTCCTCTATCTTCTATATTTTTTCCACAGACAAAAAATCTGGACCATCACAACCAAAGAAGAAAACTTTAGCTAGGAGACAAAAAGCTCCGCTGTCAAACGGTAAAGTCGCTAACGGGGCCACCCATCTGACCAATGGCAGTCATTCCAGAGCTGCTCTGAACAGCGACAAGTCCCAGGAGGGTTCACTTGGCGAGCCTCTGCTCAACGGACACAATCCAGGTAGGAAAACCGATATTCCAACATAGGGCTCTGTTTCAGCCCACAGTACATCCCTACAGCGGTCCAAAACAGTCATTGAGGACTCACCAACACTCAAGCTGTCTGAGCACCATGTGATCAGATAATCTGCTAAGCTTCATTCCCAGAGCTGCAGCACACATTGAATCTCAACACTTAACACATCCGCTGCTCCTGGGACAGGCTTAATGGAGAAAATTAATGGTTCTGTAGAAACTGAGGAAAAAGCCCCTAATTCAGTGAACTTCCTCTTTGTCACTCTGGTAATTACAGTGCAGACTAGTCATCATAATGGAGAACAAGTCTTGAGTTTTGTGTGCCCTTTTGCCCTCTTTGTAATGACATTAGATCCAAGTGTAGCTGCGTCTGCACCCAGTCACCTGACCAGCGACTCAGACAGCGAGGTGTACTGTGACTCTGTGGACCAGTTCGGACAGGAAGAGGCAAGTAAAAACTTAAACATCACAGAAATATCAGCTGGGTTTAGCCAACTGGACTGTTTTTTACTCATCTTGTTGTTTTTTTGAAGAACTCGGAGCATAACCGCTCTCTGGATGATTTGGATGAAGAAGAGAACCACCTCCAGCCGCCTCTGGAGGAGAGACGGGAGACTCAGGAGGATGTACAGGGTCCATTGCAGGTTGTCAGATGTGGAGGAGAAGATGGAGAGGCAGGTGGAGCAATGTCACAGAGGCTGAATGTGACTGTGCCTGGTGGCTCTTCAGTCAGAAGAGGAAGGGGTAAGGCTGCATTCACAGGGTTTTACACTCACATTTAAATGTTATGAAATGCAATCACAAGGATGACAGCATGATTCTGTGGAGCCGGCAGCTCTGTGTGGCTTTTGTTTTTCCATTTAGTGGCCTTTCAGTGTCACAAAGACTGTCATTCCATTGTATGCGCTGACACCCGAGCATGTGTCAGTTATTCAAATTCCGTTCTATTTTTAGGCTCCAGGTCTCCAGGCCTTCGCCCTGGTTCTCAGATGCCCATGCACAGTGCTGGAGATGGAGACGGGGGCCACTGGGGAGGTGCAGGAACACCTGGAGCGAACCTGAATGAGCAGATCGTCGTGGCGCTGGCCAGACTGCAGGAGGACATGCAGAGCGTCCTGGAGAGACTGCACACACTGGAGGCTCTAACTGCAAGCCAGGTCTGATGATATTCAATGAAAGTGACTCGAAACAAAAAATACAATGTGGCTTCTTTGAGGCTTAACTAAGAAAAAATAATAGATAACATCAAGTGTTATCTACATCTTTCTACTCTGTGTGAATACTTTCTGGTCTTTATAAGCAAGTTAAATATAACACTATTTTTTTAAATATAAACATAGCTGTGTCAATGTCATTGATCGTTGATCAGTAAAATAACAACCTTTTATTTATTTATTTATTTATTTTTTTCCTGATGTAAACAAGGTAATGGCTAAATAAAAATTAATGCATAAAGAGAAAACTATGATAAAGTGCACATACACTTTTGTCAGCGTATAACAATGAGATGAAAATAGTCTGGCGAGGTGACAGCCAATCAGAGCTAAGTAAGTTGTGTAGAAAAAAAAAAAAGAGTAAGCTCACCTTCTCTTTTTTTATTTTTTGCCTTTTTTAAAAATGTCAGTATTATTTTATTCATCATTTATATTTATTTACAATTTATTTAAAAATAATAATTCTTTGAAAATTAATCTAGTGCAGTAAGGACAGACATGCATATTTGACTCGACTAGGCATACGGACACATTTCACATTTGATGTCAGGAAAAAAACTTTGTAAGTCATGTGAAGCTCTCCTCTGTAAAAACACGGCAAACTTTTACAACTTTTTGTTTTATTTAACTAAATCAGCTTTAGATTTAAGCGACAATAATCACACACACACACATAATCTTATGACATTTTAGTCAAAAAACTATGACTAAATCTAAATCAAAATTTCCTGTCATAATTACACTATATGTAAACTTAGAACTATACAGCAAATGATTAAACTACTCGTGGTGGCTTTCTGCGGTTTAGACTGCAAGGCTGACAGCAATGTTAAGCTATCTATGGTGAGTAAAATGAGCTGGCAATGGAATTTGATTGTACTACTCATTTTATAATGTTTAGGCAATTTTAATTATCTTCAGTGATCTATTAAATAAAGTAGCATCAGCTACAGGACTGGACAGCTGGCTAGTGACAGGATAATAACTTACTGTAAAATATTGAAGAAGACAAAGTAAACAAAACTTGAAGCTAACTAAGTAACCTCTCTATACAGTAGGTGCTTTCTTATCATAATGCTACAGGTTTATTTTTATGTGTATTTCATTTTAACAGGAAGCTGGGATTGTGCAAGAGTCTCCTGTCCAAAATTGGCTGCAGTTCAAACAGCAGTGGTTACACTTTATACACAGTGACATTAGGACAGAGAAGGGAAACACAGGTGGTCATAGTGTCATAAATAAAACAAGTGAAAGGCAACAGTTTGAAGAGCTGAATTCAAATATGATGCACGTAGTGGTGAATTATGCTAAACTACATGGATTTTTTTAATATAAATTATATATAAGAACTGGTCTTTGTTTCAAGAACCAAGAACCTTGCCTTAATAAGACTATTGACATAAAACAGCAGTGCAGTGGTTAGCACTTGTTGTGTGGAGTTTGCAGGATCTCCGTGTGCCTCCGCGGGTTTCCTCTTTGTATTGCTGCTTCCTCCCACAGTCCAAAAACAGACATGTTCAGTTAATCAGTCATTTGTAATTCGCCGTTGATGTGAGGTAGATGAAATGCATCTGGCCATATTTTGCTGTATTGAATTCATTAGGACGATCAGGTATCCCACTTCAGGTGGGACTGAATATCATTCATTTCCATCCTGTCTCACACATTTAGATAATGTCCCATATTTTGATTTACTCTAATATTAAAAAGTTAACATGGCCTGACAGACACTTTTCATCCAAAACTGCAGGTTAACCTGTCACCATCTTTTGGTGCCAGTGGAAAAGGACATGGAATAATAAGGACTTAAAGGCTACTTGCAAGTGGATAAGGCCAGTAACTCACAAGAAATGGTTTCTGAGAAAGAGATGTTGCAGATTTGTAGACGAAGTGGAAAAGCAGCTGAAATAATAGTTACTGGGAGAGATGACTCTAAGAAAACAAACAGAAGTTTGTATCATATTCAGGATGTAGCACAGGATGAGTTCTGTGTGTATAAAGCAAATAAATATATTTTTTTTTAGCCACGGTCCAGACCTTGGACACAAAGAACCTTCAGCTTCTGTTGATGCTTACTGTTTACCCAGAAGGAGTTTGCAAAAGACATTCATTTAAAAGTTAGCTTGTTGGAATCCGCTAACTGCTCCGCTTAATAACATTTACAAAAAGGAAGTAAAATTTTTGCAAAAAAAACCAATATCAAAAATATATAATATATAGATTTCTATGTGGCTTTAGAAATTTAAGATAAAATATACTTCAGTTATCCCAAAAGCTGGGAAATCACTTTGACAGCAAACAAATATAAAAAAAACAGACTAGCTCAATAAAATAGTTTCTTAAATTAAATCTCATAAAGGTTAAATGAATTGCTTAATAAATCACTAATAAAATAAATATAAGTTCTTTCTTTTTAAATGTACCCATAATGACAGATTATGAACTCTTTCTTTTGGCAGGCAAGATCAGTGGCTCTGTCTCCTACTTATGCATCTCCCCCAGTGAATAATAGGAGTCAGGTAAACGGTTGCAGTCTTCATTAAATTTTTGAAAACAATCTACTGAATTTCCAGCTGATTCAATTAATTTAAACCATGTGTTCATTATTAGAAGTTAACAAGTCTCATTTGTAATAGCAATGTATATTTTTTGTCCTCCTAGAAACCGTCCTGGTGGCCTTTTGACATTTCACCAACCAGTTTGGCCTTTGCTCTTATATGGCCATTTGTGGTACAGTGGCTTATCCGCCTATACTTGCAGAGGAGGAGAAGGTAAGAAATATATGGACAACACACATAGTCCAAAATTAGGTGAAAATTCACAACCTGCACTTAACAGACTTTTCCTCGGTCGTTAACAATAAAGATGAGTGAGTGGAAGTTTTTTGGTTTGTTTTTTAATCTTACTAAAATCGTATTGACTCATATGAGGTTCACTCCATTTCTTTGGCTACATTGGTTTTGCTATAAAGTGCTTAAAAGATTGTCTGACTTTAAGAAGGTTTAAAAAAAAAAAAAAAAAAGTCTTTGCTTTTGTAAAGTGTCCCACACTTTTCAGGTATTTCTGATATTAACTAATTTCATTTTTTCCTTTTTCTTTTTCTCCAAAAGACGAATCAACTGAACCCAGTGACACCTTAAATCACCGTGGGCACGACAATAACAAATCCCCAAAATATTATGGATGGGTTGCTAATGGCTGTAACTCTTCCCCTGCTTAGACCCATGGCCCAGTAATTAGCTCTTGCACTATGAAGAAAGCCCCTAAAACTAACGAGAGCGAGGAAGCAGTCTCTCAGGCGCGTTGCAGCGTGGATGTGGAGTCACAAAGGAAGATGAAAGTATGGGCTTGCTGTCTGTGATTATCCAACTGTTTCAAGATGAATCTACTGTATTGGATTTTTTTCTCTGTAAGAAATGGTCTGAGTCCAGCTGTAGAGTAGCTTCTCAATTATTTCCGTAACTGAGATATTATTGCACACAAATCGGCGTTTTCAGCTTAAGGTTTCATTTGATGTTACTAGAAATGTCCCCAATTCCCTTTCATTAGTTGCCCAGGTAATGCTGCTATAGTAAAATATTGTAATTACTGTAGAAATGAGGAATAAATGTATTAATGTACTGAAATGTGAGATTCTTTTTAATTCTAAGTTAATATTTATTGCTTTTAGCAACAGTTGCAATGAAGACGTTGCTGGCCAGCTTTCAGCTGTAAAAGTGAGATTTCTGTTGAAGTGAATGTTTGTGTGTAGGTCAGACCAGGTTCAGGATGTTTTCATCAACGGTTTTGCTACATATCAGTCTGCACATCACTTCAGATTGTTTTGTACTTCAGTTTCTAAATAGAAGAAGTGCCTCAGCATTACAAGGTATTTTGTACTGTAGGCATTATGATTTCTTACATTCTCTTATTGTAGCATAACCCTTGCATTTCTGGACCAAATTCAGACTAATTGTACTACTTAGTGAGCCATGAATTAGCAGAAATCTTCCAATCTGATATCCGATATCTAATGCATAATGTTTGTCACCGTCTGTGTCGTTTATGCATTTTTGTTTTCTGTGTTGTTTCATTTTAATGTGTGAAGAATTTCATTGGGATGATAGTAATCGTGAATTGTTTGCAGAGCAGCGAGCTCCATATAAATTGTATACAATAGCTGTACAGTCCAAACAAAAATGCAATATTTTAATTGCATCTGTGTGTAATATGATGCCATATTTACAAAGTATGGCATCTGCATTAGCACTGATCTTTCCAGCGCTATTATGTTTTAATTAAAGAAAAAAAATGCAATAGTTTACCTTTCTACTGAAATGTACTAAGGCTTTCTCACCCTCTCTGCCTGTGGATAGAGTGGTGTTTGCATGTGATAATCTCAGCCTGAAATAAAGTTTTCACAAAGCAGGTTTGTCCACTTTATTTCAAATAAGTGGTTACTTGAGACCTCACAATAAATCTACTATAGCCAGCAACAACTGCCTACACACTGTGCCCACTACACCAGCAGCAGTTGTGGGCCTGAGGATTTCATCCCAAATACCTAAGAGCACTCGGAGTACAAGTGGTTCGCAGGTCGAGCTTTGGATGGGCCTCCCCAGACCATCACTGGACTGGTCATGTTAGATGATTAACGTTCACCTGACTCTTCAACATCTGTCAAATATAGTCAGTGTGACCCTGCTCTCATCTGTGAAGAGAACAGGGTGCAAGTGACGGATCTTTTAGTTCTGAGTGTACATGTAGATGAGCAGTAGGGTGGCAGACCACCTCACAAAAGGCAGCAGATACCAGTCCTGTTGCTGGGTTTATACCACTTTATGGCCTGGTCCAGCCCACCTTGTGTAACTGCTCATCTCCTGGTATTCCCTTCACATTTAATTTCTTTAAGAAGTGTATAGTTGAGATTTTTCTCCAAATAAAATTCTGCAAAAATACTCAAAGCACACATCTCGTTACAAACAGGTTTTATTTCTTTTTTCTTTTTTCCTCAGAATTAAGATAAAATTGTGCATGTAGCAAGAATTAACCAGTAGTGTGGAAAACTGAGCGGATACAACAATCAAAATTAGAAACATTACATAAAAGAAGTCCTGCTGGGATAAAGTAACAGTCTTGTCTTGAAACAACGCTACACTAAATTTACACAGTATATAAGACATTATTTATGAATATGTTTTTCTTCAACACTGAAACATGACATTTGTACCAGTACAGCAGAAAATGGAGCATATTAACTTTAACATCCTCATCACAACAAAATCAAGCAGCAGATAAAGGGATGCCTTGCTAGTAGAGTAATGCAACGCAGTAGTGCTAACATTAAAAAGATATTTCTTGTAGCTAAGTGGCCCTTTTTGATTGCGCAAATGTAAAATGTTTTCTTTAAAAACAATATTACAACAGCGAACGGAAAAGCCACCCTAATCCACATCTTCACCTCGCATTTACTTGCAGAAATCCAAGGTAATGGTCTGAAGTGTTTAAAAATCACTCTCGCATCATACATTCGAGCGAGAGAACAACTTCTAAAGACTGAAGCCGGACACGGCAATGTGCTGAGCATTGTTTCTCGCATCAAAGTAAGAGGTGTCGGTTTCGTCGTCTGGTTGAGGTATGAAAGGCATCGGCTGGTTCTGCAGGTTGTCCCAGTCCAGGCCGTGAAACAGGGGGTGGCACTTCAGTTCTAATGGAAAATATAGGCAAATGACAAACAGCAAAACACACAACAGCCCATTTCTTCTTCTTCTTTTGTTTTTGAGAACATAGGTCCAAATTAACTTCCAACTTCTAAAGTCGGTATAAGTATTTTATGTTAAGTTAATCAGTTCTAAAATGGGGTGAATTTTCTGTATTTACATTACATTTTTCCTTATTTATTCATGTTTAAAAAATATAATAATTTGTATTTTTATTGATGTCTTTATTTCTGTTTGGATGACAAATACTGTTGAAATTTTCACTTCATGGGATAGTTATTTATAAAGCCAGTTGTTTCTTTCTCTTTTGGTCTTTTATTTTGAAAGGTGGTCTCTACCTTTTAAGCCAGCACGCTTTGTCATGTCCATGGTCAGCAGGATTTCAATGGCATTCCTGGAGTCTACAGATAACTCCTCCTCCCCCTCAGGCCAGGGTATATCTACAATAGTTGATAGTAACGTAGGCGTGTTGGTAATCGAGAAGAAGCTTAATGAGTTACATATTTTAGATGGTTTTGTGTTTGAGGGTTGGAAGAGAAGAGCAAACCCACCTCTGTTCAGAATATTCTGGAAGACCAGCTGGGGCGTCTCGTCATTGAATGGCGGCACACCTGTGAGGAACTCGAAAAGACACACACCAAGCGCCCACCAATCCACCATGAAGTCTGCCCGGGTAGACGACAACGACAACAACAACAAAAGAAGAAGGAATAGTCACATTTTTGTACAGCCGTGGGCCTCAAACGCCTCACTTTTCCCTGTGATTTCTGTTAGAGTGCACACTAACTGCACCGCAGTGGCAAAAGCAGGGACTACGTTAGATACTGAGTACTGGGGAAGAAAACATTCTTTCATTCTCACATACAAAAACCTAAAAACAAATCATTAGGATTGGTTTGTATTAAAATTTGATGTCAATTAAAACAGGCAGAGTTAATTGAGGGTAAAACAAACAGGGTGCCTGCAAACATTGTGCTTCTCAAGACTTATTTTTTAGTTCTCGATAGCTGCACAGACTTAAAACCATGATTACAGTTATAAGTCTCTACTACTGAGCGAATAAGACAATAGATAAATAAATTCATGTCACAGAAGTCAAATAGCAGCGATCAAGCTACAAAATGGCATTGTGCAACTGCCAGGCGACACTGCCCTCAATGTGTTAACATTTGAATTAATAACAGCATGGCAGATCAATAAGTTATTATTAGATGACATTTTGTGTGATGCCAGTGCCACTGTGCATTGACAGTGTGTCAGAATTGCTCAAATTCTATAGATTTATAAGAACAAAAAGAAGAAAATCTTTTTTTGCCAAATTAAAAGCACATCAGCCACAGCTAATCTGATTCCCCTGCTGGCACAATGGTGTTAAAAGAGACTTGAAAGACCCAATGCTTTAACCTTTAGAATCACACACTTGAACCACCATCCCTTTCCCCTTTAATTAGGCCCACAGTTTGTTCACCGATCCAAAGGGCAGAAACAGCGGGGAAAGGGAAACGGGGCAGGAATCCGCTCACTTCCTACAGCGTATTAGCAGGACGGGGAACATGCAAGCTCGCTTGCAAAGAGACATTAATGTTAAAAACTTACCACACTGACCACTTCCTGAAACTAAAAGAGAGTGCCTGTCACAAGAGCTACAATGTCAAGAAAACTATTCAGTTAAAACAAGACTGAGACTGACTGACTTTGGCTTTGTCATCGTTACAGAACTTTTGAAGATTTCTCTCTCTTACCATGTGGTTTTCCCAGAAGAAGCTCTGGAGCCAAATAGTCAGGGGTTCCTAAAATTGGTACTCTCTCAACAGGCAGTGCTCCCCTTCGGACACTCTTTGGAGTCCTGTAAGGGGTATGAGAGGTCGACATGGGCTGAGGAGTCTGAGGAAACAAAAGCATTAATTTCATTAATATGTACATAATTTATTGAATCATAAATGTAACCTGTGACTGCCAAACTTTATTAAAGTGGTTGTCATTGTCAGATATGTAGAAGATCTTTGAACTTCAGTTAAAGAGGGGCAACCAATTAGAAGAAAGTCAACTTAAAGTCAGAGGACAGGAAGTTGATAAGATAAAAAAGCAATTGATTTAAATTGTGAGACAAGCAAAATTACTCTAGTTGAGCACAAAAATAAAAGTACTGTCTTAACAATGAGAGCGTCAGGTTGCGTTTCTGGGGCTATGCAGACTGCTGTATTCCTCGTCCTTCCGTGCCTACCTGATAGAGAGAACCACTGGAGCTGGGTCTCTTCTGCACTGGTGTTGCAGCTCCAGATGCGACGTTATAAGAAGCCGTTGTGGACACGTCCATAGCTTCCACAGATCCAATGCTAAGTCGGGACACCCCGGACACGTTGGACCGATTAATGGAGCTACAATAACTACGGAAGGCCACGACATTTCGCGGCTTGAGGAATAAAGGGGACTCCGCATCACTGCAAGCGAGCTCGGGAAGTCGGTTCGCAAAGAAACAGCGAGATTCATCTCTCTCCAGAAAATGACCAAGTTTAGGTGTTTCAACAGTGGCCACAGGAGTTTTTGGTAGTGATGCAGTATAGAAGGAGTCTTTACTTTCTTTGTCCTCCTCTGGTGATAATGAATTCCTGTGTTTGACAGGCTCGGTTGGCTGGAGGGATGGATGGCTGTCTATAGTGAAAGACATTTCGTGCATAGACCCGTCAGAGTCCATGCTCAGGTTCCTACAAATGTCACTTGTCCCAGGAAGTGGTGACGTGAAACTCGTGTGTGACAGGTCTTTGGCTCCACCTTCAAATATATCCTCCACCGGCTCTTCCAGTTCATAAAACAGACTTTTGGCTACAGCAACGGGACTGGAGCGCTTCGGCACCCGCTCTTCAGTTGCCTCGATCCCTTCAGTGGAGACCATGAAGTCGCCTATTTTGATGGTGGAAAATGTTCCAGTCAAGCCAGTGTGAAACCTCTCAGTCTCCACAGGAATCTCATAGAACCTCTTGTAGTCTGTGTTTCTCTTTTTGGCTCGGATCTCTGGCGTCCCTGGACTTCTTTGTAAATCTGAAAATGTTCTCTTCACAGATGAGGGAACTGCTAATTGACAAACATTCTCCTGAGCTGTGGAGACAGACTCCTGGTTGTTCGTATGGGATTTATTTTCTACAAGATGAGCTTCATTTGACTTTTTTGATTGACTGCAAGAGGCCTTATCAGAAAAGCAAAAAGTGTCCCGTTTTGTGGGCGGACTGTCCTCTTTGGGCACCTTCAACTCAGATCGCCCTCTCCCGTTCTGGTCATTCATGTGTTCATTCTCTTTCTGAAGAAAAAAAAAGTCACAATATGGAATGAAATGTGAGTGAGACACTTTATGAACAGGAAACTCCAAGCCAAAAAACTTTATTGGTCTTTAATTACACATGGATAAAAATAAGAATTAAGAAAATCCACTTACCTCCTCACACTCCCACAGTGGACTGGTGCCACCGTCAGTGTCAGTAGTGCTGCCTGCACTCATCGTCTGAAACCTGCTCCTGGTCTTCATCAATGTGGGAGTCAGATTTTTTGTCAAATTATGAGGACTAAACACGCTGCTCTTTGGTCCTATCAGATAAAATTTAGAAGAAAAAAACTGAATAAAGGCGAAATTAGCATACATTTTCATTATCTGCATAACTCGTCTTTCCACGTGAACAAAGAATGACAAAATGCCAAGAGGATAGCTCTTGGCTGTCTACTACAGCCTGACAGCATCAGCTAATAATGACCTATCACTTAAAAATCTGCATCATATGCTTTCATGTTGTAACTTCATGGTATATTGATAACCATTTTGTTACCAACTTTAAAGCATGTATTTAACGGGAACCCTTAATATTTCCCCTTTTTAGTAAAATTTCTAACATAATGTAGGCAAAAAGAAAATAAATAAATCAACCCCCCAAAATAAAATGTCCTTGATGACATACTCAGTTTCCAAGGGTAGCGAGCAGGTGAAGACAGGCGATCTATTTTCTTCATTACAGGAGAATCAAGAGATTTATTCCTTGGTTTTATTTTGCCGCACGACATGGGACTGGACACCACAGTAGCGCTGCAGTGACGCTTGCCTTCTGCTGCTGGTGTATTCTGTGTTTAACAGAATAAAGGAAAAAATAGGAATTATGTAACACACACACACACACACACACAAAACAACACATCTGATTGTTTTCCTGCATGTGAAGTGATTTGAATTCACTTACAAATCCAAGGGAGCTGATTAAAGAGAGGACTTGGCCTGGCGTGCGGGAATAATCCTTCTTGGGTTTAGCCAAAGATGGGGTAGTGAGGATATCCATAAGACTCAGCTCTAATATAGAAAGCACAGAGGTAAAGGAACTATTAATAATATTTCTAAAGGTGATGGTTACAATGTGCAAAAGCTGCTGGGAAGTCAAACCTCTGTCCAGCTTGACTTTAGAAAGGCCAAAATCTGTTAGTTTAATGTGGCCTTCGTTGGATATGAGCATGTTGTCTGGCTTCAGATCTCTGGGAAAAAAATTGTTACAGTTCAAAAATGCATATTGACGTCGATCAAATTGAATGAAAGTGCAAGATTTGCATGCACTGTAAAAGTACCTGTGAATTATACCATGACGATGGAGATAGTCTAAAGCCAGTGCGACCTCTGAGATGTATTTTACAGCCATATCCTGGTCAAAATAGCCATAGATATGAAGGAGAGATTTGACATCTCCACCAATGAGGTATTCCATTACCTGTAAGCATAAACAATGACTTAATAAACGGGGTCATTAACATGTTTAACGCGAGTCTATTTTTTCATCTCTGGGCGTTACCAGATAGATCTTGGTGGCTGTTTGAAGGGAGTAAAACAGGTGAACCACGAAGGGACTTTTGCTCAAAGCGAGGGCATCTCGCTCTGCCTTCAGCTGGTTTGTCATGTTTTTATCCACCATATCGGCTTTCTTCATCACCTATGAGGCAGAAGAAATGTGCATTTAAGTAGGCTAGATCTCCCTTTAATGATTTAGAATAAGCACAGGTTAAAAACCCACTAACCTTAATGGCATATAAGCGTGCGTTGCAGTTCTTACGTGCAAGGTAGACCTTGCCAAAAGCCCCGCGGCTGATGGGCTTCAGCACGACGAAATCGTTGATAGACGGCGGTTTAGGGTGATGACCTACAGATTTCACGTCGGCGCACGAGCGATGCTCTTCCTCTGCGTCCATTATTTAACTGCTTTAAAATGAGGGTTACGTCTGTGTAAGCCAGCCAGCTCAAAGTAAACAACACGCACTTGCAAAAGAACGGATTCTCTGGTTTGTTTTGAAATTTTGAATTCCGCAGATCTTTCACGGGGACCCCACTTAGTTGTCCAAGAAAGCGCCTGCGTGAAAAAGAACAACCTGTACTTGAACAACCTGTGTAGTGTAATTAGACGCTAGTTAATTTTGGCCGTCTAATTACAATTAAAACAATTATTTACCAGAAATCCATTATTTTGGAAACTGTTTTTAAATTTTGATCAGGCACTCACGAACAGACCAAAATGAGAAGAACGTGAAAATTAAATAGAAAAATTAATAATAACTGCTACGCTTTTTTTTTTACTGTAAGGCACCTGATGCAAGTGAAGATTTATTTTGTCATTTCTATGCATTATAAATTAATTTTAATGAGTTCAATGAAACAATCGCAATGATGCAAGCATCACCCGGTAGTAGTTCTTCTTTACGTCATTTTGTAGTCCGTTTGACCTCAGATGCCGGGGGATCCATTTGGCGTTGTTAGCTGAAAAAAAAGTTGTGTAACTGTTGAAAGTTGTGTAACAAGGAAAACCAAAAGGACGCCCCTTTCGGGAGGACGCATTCATTTGGGTTATATAGAGGGTCTGTCCTTACAAACCAGCCCTCCAAAGTCCGTTTTTGTAGCATCCATCGGCAAAAATGTTTTCGCTGTCTTCGTCATTTCAACCACAGCAGGTAAGCCGACTAGATAGCGGTTTATTGACTTGGCTAGCTCATGTGTGTTCTTCTCGGAGTGAATTTAGTCTTTAGTTGTAAGTTAGTGTTTATTTTAGGACTGTTATGGGAGTTATATCGACATGTAGCTCTGCTGCCTGTTGCTTATTTGACCCCCTTTTCCCCTTTAGCTCGCCTAGTGTTAGCAAGAACATTACTCTAGAATAAGCCTATGCTTACGTCACGCTGTCACCCTGTGTCGGTGCGGAGACGAGCGTGATATGTGAGGTTTCGGTCGTGACTTTACCCAGAGATACGTGAAGGAAAATTTAGGTTAATTTAAACAAAGTATTTGAAAAAAATCATTCAAAGAGTAGAGGTTACGTAACTCGTCTGCCGTATGTGGGCCAAACCACTCTATGTGCAGAATAAAACTGACATAACAGTCCTGACCACGCTGTCTCCGCCTGGAAGTCTCATTTAAAAACAAAAAACAAGTAGAATGGGAAACGTTAAATGTACATGCAGAAAATGTGAGGTGCTATGAGAGTGTTTTAAGCTACTGCTGTTCTTGTGTCTTCCCAGATGATAGTGCCTCTCAGCCAGCTCATCAATGCCCTCCACTCTCTGAAGAATTCAGCCACAGCTTCAATCCAGGCTCTTCACAAAGACTTCAGTCCAGAGCACAGTTCATTTCTGAGAGAGGTGAGCTCCATCTCCTGAGGATAGTAGCTGATGGTGACATAGTACATGTTTTGTTAAAGTGGACTATCTGAGGTAAACCACAGATCTGTTGATGGCGACTTTATGGAAGTATGTTTATGAGTAAACTATTGAACTACTCTTAATGGCCGCACACTATATTATACTGTACCATAGTAATGTGTCTAAGTAAAGGATATATCTCTTTGTTCACTGTTTTAACGATCATTGCCTTGTCCTTATGGTTCAGGTTGCTCCTCAGAAAATAGGTCATCGCTTATTTTGCAACAAGCGACTAAGGAAGACCACGGGTCTGACTGTCCATAGAGAAAATTTTAAAGGATTTCTCCACTCTTCTAATGAGGAAGTGAAAGAGGCTAGATCTTCTTATTTCAGTAATTTCATGAATCATAATAGAAGTGATCCTCTACATCAACATACTCTGATAAAGTGTCAAAGTAGTCTGCTTGTAAATCGATGTTTGAAAAGGGCAGTGTACTTTCCATGAAAAGTCTTCCTGTTTCTATGAAGACAATAACACTAAAAGTCTTGGTTACCAAAATTGGAAAAAGAAAACCCTCATCATCCTCGTTAGAGATTTTACCTGTTTGGGACTCTTCTCTGGCTCTGCATTAGACAGGTTTTCCTCATATTTATCTGACTGGGCTTTCTCTGTTAGGTTGAATATATTCTTCTCCTTTAACACTGTTTCTCTAACCTGTGAGCTGCAAGGCTTAATCCTGGGTCCATTATTGCCTTTCGTTCTACATTCTTCCTTTAGCTGGCATTATTAGATTTGTTTTTTTCTGAAAACCTTCATCATTTTCATGCCAGTAAAATGCATATACAGCTGAATTTCAAGCCTTATCAGCTGGATAGATTGTCCAACCTAACTGAATGTTTATCCGGATAAGTTACTGGATCTCCAGTAATTACTTTGCTATGTATTCCAAAAACACAGAGGCTGTGATTATAGTTCATTGTGTTGCTTATCTGCTAAGTCCAGTCTTCATAATCTTGGTGTTATATTTGATTCCTCTCTGGGCTTTGACTCACATGCAACATCTACTTTGACGTACCTGTTTTGTTTTTTCAATTTAAGGAGTATTTCTAAATTGCAAGGTTTAGTTTTCTCAGATGAACTTGAGAAAATGTTATGACTGATATATCCTAGTAAGCAAGCTTGTGTTACTCCTGTTTTATACTCCTTACATTTGTTCTCAGTTTATTTTAGAATAAAGAGCACTATCTAAACTTCTTCTTAAACACGCTCTTGCTCACAGTCTGAGATCCTAGGCTCAGAATTTGTTGGTTGTTCCTCAGGTGAGATTGAAGACTGGAGGCTATTGCATTTTTATTGTGACTATTTCTCATTTTTATTTATTTTTCTGTGTCATCTTTACTTATGTACTTACTTATTTTTAGGTGATCAGTTGCTCCATAGAGTAGGGCAGGGCAATATGGCCAAAAGTATTTATCACGATATGATAATATATGTCGTGTCCAAATTCATGGGCTGCATCCTCCTGAGGACCCGGCCTTCGCAGTCTACGTGGGCCAGGTCCTCAGAAGGTCGGGTAGGCCGGAAGTAAACGGCCGTGAAATTGGACGGTCCAGCCTTCAGATCTGCGTCACCGCTGTCTCGGTGGAGTTTAATAAACTCGGCCGTCTGCTCCTTGCTATCTAAAATATAACAGGACACTGGCGTAAATTCTCGACTGTCTCATACTTCTGTTTAATCAGTTTTCTGTTTGACGTTTAGTCAGCTGTGTAAAAACCAAGGAGGAACCCACCCGGGGGATTAATAAAGTTTTATTTTATCTAATCTAATAACTTTAATCTCAGCCAAACCGATTTACTCACGAACAAACAAAACACTGAAAAAAGCCCAACAATAACATTTTTAGGTTGTCTAAGTGACTTATATATTACGTTTAACCCGAGCAGCGAAACTCCGCGGTGATCTGAAAATGATGTGCCGGGAGTTGTGCCGTTCTCGGCCGCATCAGTAACCCTCGAGCTCCCGGCTAGCTGTCGAGCTGGTGGGTAGCAGACGTCTCCGAAAACGTCGAAGCACTTTTGCAAATATGCGATATCTTGATAAACCGAGCAGATATTTTATGTTTACACAGCTACTTTCTTGCCTGAAAATATGTTAAAAGTTTATTTTGTGACCCAGAAAGATTAGTATGAGTAATTTTAAAACTTAGTAGCGGCCGCCATTGTTGGAAACTGGAGTTTGGCTGGGCCGCGCTATGAATTCTGGGATATGGTAGGCCATGAAGGACACACCCAACCCATCCTTCAAATTCGGGGAAAAGGAGGACTCATTTGTCGGCTGCATTCGGAGGAGTCTACGAATTTGGACAGCCTTCGGCGCGTCGCTGTGACGTAATCGGTCTACAAATGCGGCCTCAGGAGGATGCAGCTCATGAATTTGGACACGACCATAATATGTGAACAAAGGCACTGCGCACCTGCGTTTTACCCATATTCTATCGCGATATTTCATTTTCTTATTATTGCCTAACATTATACTGGTATTACCGTGAACAGTATGATATGGCCCAGCCCTACCTTAGAGTTGTAGATGACCTACCTTTGCTATCCTTCACTTAAAGCCCAGTGTGAGTCTGAAGGATCTGGGTCTGTCCGAGCTCAGGGCGAGTCAGCTGGACGAGCTCGTCAGCAGGTTACTGCCTACACCGGGACCAGAAGAGCCTCCCGCTGTTCCTTCGATATGGAGAACGAGCCACGTTTCTGCAGACAGCTTCTTTCACAACAAGCACGGTGAGCAGCTCAGTCGAGCTTTATTTATTTAACCAGATGTTTTAATGTGAAACAGACCTTGAGATTTTTTTCTCTTTTTGTACGATTTGTCTCACAGGGTTCTCACACAGGAATTTGGGGCTTTTTGGCTCACGATTATTCCACAGACAATACCACAGCCCACTAAGACAAGCTTGCTCAGAACTACAGTTTTTGCCTGGTAAGAAGCTGACGTTATACAAACTTAGTGGCATTAAAGCCCCTTTCAGGCATGCACTCCTTTCCATTTATCTGAAGGCACCTGAGCTTTTTTGGCCTCATGCCTGAGTGAAAAGTCAAAACACAATCTTACAATTTATACAGGTCCAATATATATGTTCTGTATATGCTCTTCGTTACGTTGCTTAGCTCTCAAAAAGCAGTCTTGGTTTAGGCCTTCAATAGCAGTAAGACGGAAAAAGCAATTTGGGGCTATCAATGGCTCCACTGGATGGCTTTCACTGTCCTTAACACTCAGTTTCACTTTACAACAAACAGGTTCTGTTTGTTATGAGTTGGTCTTCACAGCAGGGCCTGAGCTAAAGACACTGGCAATGATTACATTTTCAAAAGTGTAGTTACATGCGATTAGAGCACAGCTAGACTTACTTATGATAAACAGCTGTCATTTTAACAGACTGAAGAAGCCAGAAATCTTATATACCCCATGTCTGAAAAAGGTTAAAGATACTTGACATATAGTCACATGTTTTCTGTCTGTGTAGTATGGGTCCAAAGTCGCGGTTTCAAGACACTTCGATCAAGGACCAGACGGGCGGAGTCTGGTTATGACGGTCCCGTGGAATCTGAAGCCTACACTCCAGGCTTCATGAAGGTATGCCACCACACGACTGATGTATCTGTTACACTGTTATGAATACAGACTGTTGGTTAATCCAACATAAATTCTGTATTTACTGAATAAGCATTATTTCTCGGACACTGCACAGTTAGTTATGCAGTTAGAATGAACAACATACCGTAGTTTTCGGGTCATAAGCTGCTACTTTTTCCCCACACTGTGAACACTGCGGCTTATACTGACGTGCGGCTAATGCATATTTTCTTTCATGCGGCCAAAAATATTTTGCCTGGTAACAGTAGACCAATAAAATTGATAAGTAGTATATATACGGTATTTATTTTTACCGGTTGTTAAGAGACATTGTAATGTTGTTTTTGCACTGTTCTGTAAAAAAAAACATAAGCAACGTAATTTGTGTGTTACCGATACGTACGTATACTTAAAATTAGCCATGTTACAGGCGCTGTTCGAGGAAAAAAAGCATTTGCAGTATGTATTTTTGTATGTTATCATAACGTCTATGTTACTTTATGGAATAAATTAAACGTTAAAAATCCTCACGTGTAATATTTCTGTGTAAATATCTCATATTACAAGTGCAACGCATACGGCTTAAAATCCGGTGCGGCCTGTACAAGTACAAAATTGATTTTCTTTCTAAAATTAGAGCATGCGGCTTTTAATCAGGTGCACTCTGTAGTCCGGGATTTACGGCACTTTGACCCTTTAGCTCGTTCTACAACTTGACCAAGTCGTTGCAGATTTTGAGTTGCTATTTGAAGCACACATTTAAAAGAGGGGGGAAAGCAGATTTACATGTCTACTTTTTTCCCTCTCAGGGATTGCTCTTGAAAGAAAAAGGAGTCGAGGCGCAGTCTTTGGACCAAGTGATACAACAAAAAAACCTTCCAGAAAACCAGCAGGAGGCTTTCAAGACGGGTTTCACTGAGGGGTTCATGAGGTCTCAAGCTTTGACTCAGAGAACACAAGGCATGTGGTCCAGACAAAGACACAGTTACCTGTTTTTCATTATAACAGTTGGTGGCAGTGCTGAGCTGAGTACAAAGATGAAGATTGGCTGATTTGTTTTTTTGTCTGTTATGTTTTACAGACTCACTGAGGAGAACCAGGTTGATCCTCTTGGTCCTCCTCCTCATTGGTATTTATGGCCTCTCAAGAACCCCGTTTCTCTCCGGTAAAGGCCCCTTTTCTGATGCTGGTTTGTTTCAGTCTTCATTCTATAAGCTTTCAAATTAAATCGTAATCCTATACGCACACTGCCTGCTGATTTACACCTTCCAAGGGTGCAAAAGCATTAGAAAAGAAGTGTTTCACTTAATGTTCACCAGATTTTCAGCTTAAATATTCATATATATATTTATGTATTTATTACAATAATGTACTAGTGCGCATGTAGGGTTTGACAGATTATTTTAGTGCATGATACTGTGCTTTAACATATAAATATCTATACAAACTATTTTTTATTTCATTACTGTGTTCGTGCTTTATGAATAACTGGTAGAAAATAAATGTGTGCTGCAGGAAGCAGCTGTTTCTGTCAGACATTGCAAATATGTATTTATTGAACTGATTATTTTGGGGATCTCGTAGTGAGGTTCCGCACCACATCCGGTCTTGACTCTGCAGTCGACCCCATCCAGATGAAGAATGTGACATTTGAGCATGTCAAAGGAGTGGAGGAGGCAAAGAGCGAACTGCAAGATGTTGTTGAGTTTCTGAAAAACCCACAGAAATTTACCGTTTTGGGTGGAAAGCTGCCAAAAGGTATCGATGCTGCTAATTCTTTTCATCACTTTTTACTGATCATTAAGAAAATTCAGTGAATTGAATAGGGTGGGGTTTTTTTGTTTTTGTTTTTTTTCTTATGCGTTTCTGTTTGGGTCTCCTCAGGGATCCTGCTTGTTGGTCCCCCAGGCACAGGAAAGACTCTGTTGGCACGAGCCGTGGCCGGAGAGGCCGATGTTCCTTTTTACTACGCCTCCGGATCAGAGTTTGATGAGATGTTTGTGGGCGTTGGTGCGAGCCGAATCAGGAACCTTTTCAGTAAGCTTACTGGATGTGAGAAATTTTAGTTACACTTAAAATTGTATTTTAAAAACGAATATAACCTCTATTTTTGTGTTTTGCAGAAGAGGCAAAAGCCAATGCTCCTTGTGTCATCTTCATTGATGAGCTGGACAGCGTAGGTGGAAAGAGAATAGAGTCCCCTATGCATCCTTACTCCAGACAAACCATCAACCAGCTGCTGGCTGAAATGGATGGGTCAGTGTTAGTTAAACTGAATAGAGTGATAAGTGGTGTAGATACCTTAAATTTACAGTTGCTAATGTTTCGTTTTGCTCTTTTACAGATTTAAACCAAATGAAGGAGTCATTGTTATTGGTGCTACAAACTTTGCTGAAGCGTTGGATAAGTATGTAAACATTTAGGATGAAATGCTTTTTATGTATGCCATAAACATGTTAAGTTTTTTGTAAAGTGACAGTAAAATTAAACCATTTTTTAGCATTTACTATCAGAGGTAGTTATTGTGCAGTTATGCAGCTTCTGATGAAACACATTCGTTTTACAGATATTAGTAAGACGTTTTGAGTGTCATTTTGCGATCGTTTTAAGTAGTATTTGTTCTCCTAAATAAAACTTCAACAGAATAAACTTCTGTGTACTAATTATTGCTGCTTTGCATCACTCTTTAGCGCTCTGGTTCGACCAGGAAGGTTTGACATGCAGGTGACGGTCCCTCGCCCTGATGTGAAAGGCCGCACAGAGATTCTCAACTGGTACCTCTCCAAGATCAAAGTAGACCCAGGTAGGTCTGGGTGTAAAGTATTCAACAATATTAAGGATATCTCCAACTACCTTTAGATCTCATCCTTTTTTTCTCCTATTGTCCTTCTCTGCTGGAGCTAAGCCTGAGAGGAAACCTGTGTTTGCCATTTTTCTAAATGACGCCATTGTCTTTGATCACCTTTACAAACACTGTTTGTTCGTTCCCAGCCATTGATGCAGAGATTATTGCCCGAGGCACAGTGGGCTTCTCGGGGGCAGAGCTCGAGAACCTGGTCAACCAGGCAGCCCTGAAGGCAGCAGTGGACGGGAAAGAGATGGTCACAATGAAGGACCTGGAGTTCGCTAAGGACAAGATCCTCATGGGTAAATGAGTGATCACGGTGCAGCCCACAGCACTACATTTCACATTACACTGATCACCTGTACATTATTAAGTGAGGAGACGGGAACACCATCATGATTATTTCTTTATGTTTCCATTTCACATTTCAGGCCCTGAGAGGCGGAGTGTTGAAATTGACAAGAAGAATAAGACCATTACCGCATACCACGAGTCCGGCCATGCCATTGTTGCCTATTACACCAAAGATGCAATGCCCATCAATAAGGCTACTATCATGCCTCGAGGACCAACTCTGGGCCATGTGAGCTTTTGTTACAGTTTTGCAGTATTGTACGTATTTCTGCTGGGGTTTTTGGGGGTTTTTTTGATAAACTGTGCCGTGTTTTAGGTGTCGATGCTTCCAGAGAATGACCGCTGGAGCGAGACACGAGCCCAGCTGCTGGCTCAGATGGACGTCAGCATGGGCGGCCGAGTAGCAGAGGAGCTCATCTTTGGGAACGATAACATCACCACAGGTACGAAACACAGAGGGACTGATTGGTAGGACATGATTCATAAATATAAAATGCTTGAGCTATGAATAGTATTTTATGATTATAACATTTAAAGGTTTATCAGGTTAACACCTGATTTTTGGTCAGAGGGCCCGGTGGCGCCAGTGTCCTGCAGCCTCGCCTCTGTCAGTGCGCCCCAGGGCAGCTGTGGCTACAATGTAGCTTGCCATCGCCAGTGCGTGAATGTGTGTGTGAATGGTTGGATGACTGAATGTAGTGTAAAGCGCATGGGGTCCATGGGGATTAAGTAAAGCGCTATACAAATACAGGCCATTTACCATTTAACACCCTGGGATTTTTCTTTTTTCCAAGTATAAATACACTTATTTGTGTGCTTTTATCAACATAAGAAAATAAATTTGTGTGGTTTGAAGAAGTTCTTATAAATTACTAGTCTCTAGACTTACGCTCTGATTGTTTGGAAGATGACAAAAAAACGTTGTTAACCATTTCAGGTGCCTCCAGCGACTTTGATGGTGCAACCAAAATCGCAAAATTGATGGTGACCAGATTCGGCATGAGTGACAAGGTGAGAATTTAGACTTGTGTGGCAGATGATCCCTGTGGGGTTTTTTTTTTTGTTTGTTTGTTTGTTTTGTTGTCTGTTTTTTGTTCCAATCAGCATTTAAGGACTTAGCAGTGCTGATCTGGGCTTTAACTGTACATACTGCTGCAGACGTACGTCTTTATTTACAGTAAGATACAAGTTATGAAGCCATACACAACAATTGTCCTCAGTCAATTTATGTCAGCCAAACTTTGTTATATTAAAAGCAAACACAGTAGCACATCTACAGCTACTGTATTGAATGAATTAATCTTGAAGTTAATACAAATCTGTAATAGAAGAAGAAGAGGGGAGTGGACCTAAAAACTGCAGTCTCTAACATTACTGTGTCATTGGGTGTAATTACACACAGCTCAGTGAAAAGCCCTTTGTAACTCGCTTTACAGTAATCACTAGCTACAAGTGGTCGATGCATGAGTAGACCCATTGTTCATTCATCTTGGTTATGTGTTTGTTACAGCTAGGTGTCATGACCTATGGAGACATTTCAAAGCAAAGCCCCGAAACACAAGCAGCCATTGAGCAGGAAGTCAGAGCTTTACTAAAGGTGAGCAAAATATGTGTCATTTAAAAATAATAATTAGAATTTTTTTCTATTCTATTTCTCAAAATGTTTTTTCTCTCTCTTTTATTTAGGACTCATATGAACGTGCTAAGGATATCCTCAAGACTTACAGTAAGGAGCACAAGAAGCTGGCTGATGCCCTCCTAACATATGAAACTCTGGACGCCAAAGAGATCCAGATGGTGCTGGAGGGCAAATCACTGGACCACTATAGACCTCAGCAGCAGCAGCAGGCGTTGTAGACTCATACATATATATGCACAACTGTGCAATCAAGCACAGGCCTTTGGGAGGCCTTGTTTTGTTTGTATCCCTTTTATTGTCAATGTGAAGATGACACTGAAACAATCATCAACGCTTTGATACGTCTCATCATTTACTTTCCTTCAGTGATTTGTAAATCATCTCAGTTTAACTGTGTGAAAATAACTATTTGTTCTCCCCAAAAAGTCACAAAGATGGTTTCATTCAGGGCATTTTTTTCTTTCTCAGCTCTCACAGGGAGAGAAAAACAAAACCTCAGCAGCGGTTTATGCACCAAGGTCATATTTCGTCTCATATGAATTTGTTTGCCGTCAGATTTTTCTCACATATTTGTACTAACCAGTGATCACAATGGGACCTTAAAGTACCTTAAGCTGGAAAGTACCTTTTGGCTATGACCAGGCACAGGTGCTACTGCTGTTTCTTTGTTGAACTCTTCAGGTTAGAGGTTTTCTTTTTTTTTTTTTTTTTTTTTCTTTTTTTTTTTTTAATATGCTTGCATTTACCATATACATATCTATTTTCCTTTGTTCTTATTTATTGAAGTGCCCAAAGGTAAGACCAGCTGTAGCTGATAAATGAGAAGTTGTGTATATACTGTAAGCTTGTAAAAGAAATGCATTGGTGCTTCTGTTTGTGTCTTTAGATTAAAGCCTTCATAAAGCTCAAATAAAGATTCCTCTTACAAATCAGCCCTGATTCTTCTTTTGGGGTTTGTTTGTTTGTTTTGTGGTTCTTAAAACAAGTTGTAGCATTAACACATCATCACCTTATAAAACTGATAAAAAGGCCTTAGTTAATTATTAATATATACAACAAATAATATAATATATGTCTCTACATTGCTTAGAATTCAATATAATTCAGGTAGCAGAGTTTATTGAAGCCTTTTCCACTGTTATCTGTCATAGCTGAAAACAGTGGAAATTAACCTCAATCAAAATATTCGTAAGAGCTAGAATACTAAACCAATCAGCTGAAAGACTGTAAAGTACTCCAAAGAACTGATGGGAATTTCAGGTCAATATTAGTGATGGTTTATAGATTTTAAATAGTGCTTTAAACCATTAAGTATGTGTGATATCACAGTGAAATTGACAAATGTTTACAGCACCTTGTTGAATCTAGACTAAAGTGGCTGATGAGTGTATTTTCTAATGTTACACAGTGTCAAAGAACATCATGCTTTTGGAAATGCAGACAAAATGACAAATCAGATTATTTAATCTACTGAGTGGCACATTTCTAACATTGCATCTTCTGTTGGCCAGTTAACAGGAGCAAAGGCTTAATTATGGCTGCGGTTAAATTACCTTCAACCTGCCATTAGTGTCTTAAGTTCCAGGTGACTCTGGGGGAGAGGCTAAGAGACTAAGACACTGTCCTATTGTTTCATCTATTTAAAAAGGCTGGTGCAACACTACTAGTTCTGACCAAAAGCAGCAACCAGTGCGAAACATTTACTATGAAGAAACTTGAAATTTCATTTTGTGTTTTCAAAAAAGCTCTCAGAGCAATCTTATGATTGCCCCAAAGGAACAATGGAGGACGCTGATGATGACATAGCTGTTATTGGGATTGGATGCAATTTTCCCGGAGGTACAACCTCATTTTGACACCATTTAAAGCAATACTGAATATCTGCATTTTTTTTTTCTCCAAAGGTCGAAATTCTAAGATAATGTATACTCAGGTTGTTGTGATACTTTATATTTTAGGTGAGGGGGTGGACAGTTTCTGGAGGGTTCTGTTGGAGGGAAAGAGCTGTGTGGTGGATATTCCAGCTGAAAGGTTTGACACCACTCTTTGGTATGATGCAGAAGGTAACAAACCTGGGAAGATACAGACAACCAAAGCAGCTCTAATAGAAGGGTGAGTTTAAAAATGTTTTAACCACTCTTAATAAATGGCAAACTCATTGTTAATTTGTTATTAAGTTGTTAACGAAAAAAAAAAATTGAAACTGAAATGTTAGTATTCTTATTGATGTTGTTGCTTTTAGTTTGTTGGCAGTCAGTAATTACAATGTAATAAAATTATTAGACTGTTTATTCACAATTAATTGGTTAATTACTAATCATTTGTAAGCTTTGATGTAACATTTATGAGTTTACGTTGTAAACTAATGGCTAGTTGGCTTGTAATTTAAAATGTTATGTGTTATGTTTATATTCATATTTACAATGTTCATAATATAATAATTCATAACAAGCATTATAAAGATTATATTATTTTATTCATATATTTTATATATTTTTTATTGTGCTTTTATCTTATATTGTTATATTATGTTTAGATGAGATCATAAAGCTGCAGCTTATAGTTATGATACATCGTTAAATTGTTAAATGTACCAAATTTATTGATTACAATTTGTAAACCTTAAAGGACAATTATGAAGTTTAACCTGGTGGGTGTAAAACTTTGTATTTTCTGGATGGGAAACAACTCATGGTTGTCCTTTGAGTTTGTATGACCTGAGTGCCTCCTTGCCTGCTAGTTAACAATTAACACACTTAAAAGCTGCTGTGTGGTGCACAGCCCTCAGAGTAAAGGACAGAAATAGGCTTAATCTAAGCCTTTCAGGACAAAAAAAAGTGGATACAGTTGAAGTTAGTAATGGCCTGTTTTTGACTTGTTTTGTTTTTGGTTTAACACAATGACAAAAATGTTTGGTAAAGGTCAACAAAAACATAATACAGTAACATTAATAAAATTTGTATGCAACAACAGCTTTGCATCAGAATGTAAATGGAAGTGTCTGTTGTTAGCTATGACACAATACAGGATTTGTAAAGTATTGTGTATAACACAAACTACTAACAAAGTGACATAAATTACAAATGACCAGTGATTAGTAAACTGTATTATTTCTTTGTTACCTACAAGATATAAAAGTTTAATTAAGTTATTTTTTTCTTTGAAATTTTTGAATTATGATGGATCTACTTATTTTATATTCTAGGTTTAATGAGTTTGATTACAAGTTTTTTGGTATTACTGAATCGGAGGCTGACTTCATGGACCCTCAGCAGAAACTTCTGCTGCAGTGTACCTACAGGGCATTAGAAGATGCAGGAATAGCTATGGAAAGCATCAGTGGAACCAGAACTGGTGTTTACATAGGTACTCTTGCTACCATCTATGATACATTAAAAATCCTTAGCAATTTTAAAAATCCAGCAATTTTAAGTCTGTTTTGATTGTGACTGTGCTGCTGCAGGTCTTATGAACAGGGATTATGAGATGCTCAGAAATAATAGCCCTGGCACAATAACCCACTACAATGGCACTGGGACGGCCATGAGTCTTGCAGCCAACAGGATTTCCTTCACCTTCAATCTGACTGGCCCTTCTTTTGCCATCGACAGCGCCTGCTCATCATCTTTGGTGGCTCTTCATGTAGCCAGCCAGGCTATAAAGCATGGTAATATACGTATGCTTGGCTGCCAAAAAAATAAACTATTGGATGATGTATACAAATTAATTATTTAACGACCTTTCTTTCAACCAGGAGACTGTGAAATGGCACTATGTGGAGGAGTTAGCTGTATAATTGAGCCGAAGGTATTTGTTGCCCTCAAACAGGCAAGCATGATCTCACCTGAAGGAACAAGCAAACCTTTTTCCGCCCATGCAGATGGCTATGGCAGGGGAGAGGGCTGTGGTGTAGTACTTCTCAAGCATTTGAAACATGTAGGTTGATGATTTGATCTTTAGTGTCAAGTAGTTTTATATAATTGAGATACTATCCAGTCTTCTAATGATGTGACTTTCTTTGTCAAGGCTTTAAGAGACTGCAACAAAATATGGGGTGTTATCAGCAAGACAGCAGTCAATCAAGATGGGCACTCCGTCACTCCAATCACCAAACCCTCCATGGTTCAGCAAGAGGAGCTGCTGAGAAGAATCTACTCTAACTCCGACATCATGAACGTTCAATATATAGAGGCACATGGGACAGGAACCCTTGTTGGAGACCCAATAGAAGCGGGAAGCATCTCGAATGTCATTGCTAAACCCACTCGTTCTGAGACACTTCTGATTGGGTCTCTAAAGGGCAACATTGGACACACAGAATCTGCAGCTGGAGTTGCTGGACTCATTAAGGTACTGCTAATGATGAAGTACAGCACTATTGTTCCCTCAGTTTTCTACTCTGAAGATAGTTCAAGTATAGATGTAAAAGCCTTGAATCTGAGTATTCCAACTAAATCTGTTAGGTGGGAGACAAATGGGCCAATGGGAAGGGTGGCTGGGATCAACAGCTTTGGGTTTGGAGGTACAAATGCACATGTAATTGTAAGACAGTATACAAATGCTACAGTTCCCTCTCCAACACCGAAAGACTGTACAAAAGTCTTTGTCATATCTGCAGCGTCTGAGAAATCATTAAGCCTGTCCATCAGTGACACCCATGAAAGACTTTGCAGGAACCAGTCAGTTGATTTGCAGGCACTCTCATACACCTCAGCGTGCAGAAGAAGTCATTACAAACACAAATATAGGAAGGCCTTCCTAATATCTTCTCTCTCAGATTTAGAACACCAGTTAATGTCTGCACTGAAGGCTAAGGTTCAGGCAGTAAGGTCTAACATCCAGGTAGTCTTTGTGTTCTGTGGAAATGGGATTGCCTACAAGGGGATGTGCAGGCAGCTAATGAGTAAGCTTCCTGTTTTCAGTGATAAGGTGAGAGAAATTGAGACTCTCTTCCAGAGTCATGGATCTTTCAGCATGAGTAGATGGCTTTCTAGTGAGCATGATAACAATGATTTCAATGAGCCAAATGTTGTGCAACCTCTTCTATTTGCGATTCAGGTCAGCATTGCTACTCTTTTGAAACACTGGGGTATTAAACCTGATGCCATGCTTGGCCACTCAGTTGGAGAGGTTGCTGCTGCTCACTGCTCAGGTCTCTTGTCTCTGGACAATGCTGTCAAGGTGTTGTACCACCGTAGTACTCTCCAGGGCAAAGTCAAAGGAGGGAAAATGCTCGTGGTTGGCAATGTGGCTGTAGATAAGGTATTAAAAATTCTTCCGAACTTTACTGGGAAAATTAGTGTAGCTGCTTTTAACAGCCCTCAGTCCTGCACTCTGTCAGGAGATGCTGATGCCATAGACACCCTCCATGAGAGGCTGAAGAGCATCTTTAAAGATGAAACTCTCTTCCTTCATGTCTTAGATGTTCCAGCAGCCTACCATAGCCGCATGATGGATCCAGTATTAGAGGACATTAAGAGAAGAATAGATGTTTTAGATACCAACAACATAGAGTGCAAACTGTTTTCAACAGTGACTGGAGACAAATGTTCAGATGGTGATTTCAGCTCAGGCACATACTGGGCCAAGAACATCCGAGAGCCTGTTTTATTTGAACAAACGCTCCGTGCTGCCATCAAAGACAAGTCGACGAGGGGAAATGTGGTCTTTGTGGAGATTGGACCTCGTAGGGCTCTCCACAGGAACATATGTGAGACCCTGGGCAATGATACCGTAGTTCTTCCCACCGCAAACCCTGATAAGGATTATGGCACAATCCTCTCAACAGTGGCAAAGCTATTTGAACTTGGCATGAACGTGGACTGGCATAAGCTATACAGGGGTTTGGAGACATTGCCCACAGCTCTTCCAGTCTATCAGTTTGACACCACAAAGAAAGACCTGAATTTTGAATCCGTGCGGAAAGGTGATGAGCATTCTTCCTTTACTCCCCATACACTCATGTCCCAGATAAAGAGGGATAACAAAGAGTTCATGAGCAACCTCTCTTCAGAGACCGTGCCATACCTTTGGGAGCATAAAAACAACAGCATTTCCATTGTGCCGGGTTCATTTTATGTCGAACTAGCTTTTGCCTCTGTGATGGCAAGTTTTAAGCCACGTAAAACTATTACCCAGCTCCATCTCAGTGTTAGATTTGAAAGTGTGTTAACACTCAACTCACACTCTCAACAACTGAAAGTGAGAGTAGAACATGGAGAGAAGGAGGGCTCATTTGCAATACAGTCCTCTAATGCAACGCATGCCTCTGGAAGGTACACATATCAAGATATCAAGCCATTGTTAGAGGAATCAAACATTTGTCCTCGAATGATCTTCCAACGGTGCAAGTTGGTTTGGACGAGAAATGAGATCTATTCAATTCTTTCTCAAGCAGGATTTGAGTATGGCCCTCTTTTCAAACAGCTTGATGATGTGCATTTTGGGGATGAATTCAAGGAAGCTGTGATGGAAATTCAAGTCCCTGGTGATCTTCTGAAACATCTTCATGACTATTTTATTCATCCTGTGCTGCTTGACTATTTTCTGCAAATGACTGCTATGTTAGCAATGGGACAGCTAACAGTCAAGCAGGGATTCCCTTCAGGTATTACAGATATAGTCATATCAGCACCACTGCAGGAAGAAATGATTATGTACTTGCGAGCAACTCAAGAAACTCCTGACTATACTGATGTGTGCGGTTGCTTTTCCACAAGAGAGGGCAACGTATTAGTGGAACTTAAGGGGGTCAGGATTTCATTCGTGGGCTGCAGCTCAAATGTTTCCCAGTCACTGTTCTTCCAAAATGAAGCAGTTGCTGTTGAAGAAGAATTGCAAAATGGCAAAATAAGAGCAATTGTTTTTGAAGATAACCTCTGTATTGCTAAAGGACTTGAGCCATATTTGCACCCAGAATCAATCACTGTGGAGAGCAAAGAGCACTTGAAGGCATACCAAGTTCGAAATTTAGTGCTCCAGTGTCTCACCAGCAGAGTGGATGTGGAAAATATTCTCTTCCTTTGGGGTGTTGATAACCTCACTCATCTTTCATCTGAAAAGATGCTGGACTGCTTGATGACTTGTTGTGAGATTTTTCACCATATTGTTCTGGCTGTAAAAGAGAGCAAACGCTCATGCTCTGTCCATGTCATTACTTACAGATCATCAGAAATGTGTGTGGATCATATCAGCCCTGGTTTTGCACTTTCTGGTATGATAAGGGCTTGTGCAGCAGAGTTGGCAGATCTTTCTTTTCAGCTGATTGACCTTGCTTCTGTGACCAGTGAAAACATACAAACACTTGCTCAGGTAATAAACACCTGCAGACACCAAGAGGTTTGGATCAGTAAAGGGAAGGCAGCAGTAACAAAAATGGCACGGACCAGATTGACAGATAAAGCTTTGTTTGATGGTGAAACACATTCAGTGAATCCAAGAGACTTTGTTCTACACAGTACTGATCCATACAGTATAGCCCATTTGTCTGCCACCCACTGTGACACTAATGGAAAAGCTCTCCAAGAGAAGACAGCTGAAATTCAGCTAATCAGTGTTTGCCTGCATTCATCAGATTACTTCCCTGTGACCACTTCTCAACTGATCTTTGGTAAGGCAATGTACTGGAACAAGCATACATCACTGAATCACAGACTTCTGGCTCTAGATTTCAGTGGCATTGTCACAGCTGTGGGGAAAAATGTCAATAATCTGAGAGTTGGAGACCATATTGCGTCATGTTACCCAGTTCATGCCACCTCAAAAATTGTAATTCCTGAAGCAGTGTGCTACAACATTAAGACATTTCCATTTCTAAAAGAGACTCCATGTGTGTCTTATTTCATACTGGCATGGGAGATCTTGCAGAGCATACTGTTTGAAGATAAAAAGCAGCACAGAAAGTTGACTATTGTTTCCCCGAAATCAGGCTCTGCTCTGACGAAGGTTCTGGCTCTCACAGCAACCAGGTCAGGCTGGAGTGTTTCCTCTCAGTCACATTTCACTGGAGAACCTCCATGTTTTGATGAGAGTCACGCATTCGTTCTTTTGCCACCATTTGATGCCACTTGGCAGGAGATGTATGACAATGGGGCTCTTGAAAAACACATGATTTTCGTGTTTAGCAGTCATATGCCACCCTCAGTCTCAGACAGATTGTTTACTCCAAAGAGCGAACACATTCATGTGCATAAACTCGATGTGGATTATGTTCTCCAGAAAGCTTATCTACAAGCACGAAGCAGGAATATCTGCAACTGGTTAAAATCATTAGGCTTTGATACAGGATCTCTACCTCTAAGAAGGGAGTTGTATCTGTATTCAGACTCAAAAGTGTCCTGGTCCCGTACAAAACCTGAGTCCTATTTCACAACAGAGACAGTGCAGCAAATAGTTTTAGGCCATGAAGAATCGTGTAGCCTGGCATCTGAAATCCCTATGTTTGCAATGCCTAGACAACTCTTTAAACAAAGTTGTACTTATATCGTAACCGGTGGGCTGTCTGGTTTGGGTCTTGAGACAGTTAAGTTTTTGGCCCACAATGGTGGAGCTTGTATTGCAACTCTGTCAAGAAGAAGACCTTCTGATAAAACACAGTTTGAAATGGATCTCCTCCAGAAAAGATACAGGGTTGCTATCATAAACATCCAGTGTGATGTTTCTGTGATGATGCAGGTAGTTGATGCAATTTCAAAAATTGGTGAAACATTCCCTTGTTGCCCTATCAAAGGAGTGTTTCACAGTGCTGCAGTGTTGCACGATGCATTGATTGAATCTCTTGATGAGTCTCTCTTCAGAAAGGTGCTGCAGCCCAAAGTTTGTGGTGCTCTAAATCTTCATTATGCAACACTGCACAACAAACTGGACTTTTTTGTGTGCTATTCTTCCATCTCATCAGTCATTGGCAATGCCTCACAATGTAACTATGGTGCAGCCAATTCTTTCCTCGACCTGTTCTGCCATTATCGACGAAATCTCGGCCTATCTGCACAGTCCATCAACTGGGGTCCTTTGAACCTTGGTCTCCTGCTGAACAAAGATCATTTACAAAAGTTTCTAGAGGCAAAGGGGATGATGATAATGGATGTTTGTGAGGTTCACGAGACACTTAAAAAGAGTCTTTTGATGAACAGACCCCAACAGGTAATATGCAAATTCAGCTTTAAAAATCTCAGTATCCATGTCCTTTCGCAAAATGGGTCTCTCAGAAAGCGATTGTTACCTTTGGTAGAAATGGAGCTCAAAGATGAAGTACATAACAAACCCAAAATCCCAAGTTCTTCCACATATGAACATGTGAGGAATATTGTGAGTGAAATAATCAATGTAAGTGCAGAGGAACTGGATCATGACTCCAATCTGTGTGCTTTGGGGATTGACTCGATGTTAGCAATGACTCTGCAGAACAAGATTTTCCAGGAGACAGGCGTAAATATACCTTTGGTTGTAATACTGGACCCAAACAGTACACTTACCAGTTTAGTAACTAATGTGTTAAAGAGTGAATAATTAATTGCTATTCTATTACTACTGATGACATTTTAACTAAACAGTTACATTTGTCTAACTTGTTAAATAAACCCCAGGCAGTGTTTTCAAAGATAGTTGGAGCTAATTAGCTAAAATAAATATTTACCCAGCTTCTAAACAAACCCTAAATTCCATTTCATTTTACTTTTCTACATTTATTGTATTGATTGTATGTATAGATTTTAAATGATGCTAAAGTCCATTAATTTGGGTTCCAGGGGAGTAAATGTCGTACATACATTGCTAACATCCTGCTAATGCACGCTATTTTGTTATCTAATGGTTTAGTACAGTACATCCTGTCCCCATGGCACAGGCTTTTCTTTATGTTTTGGCCTTTTGTCCACATGTAAATGGAATTTTAGGTCACTGAAAACTGAGCTTTCAAAACCCTCCTTTCAGAAACTCTGCTTAAGTGTGGACAAGGAAAAATTAAGATTTTGTCTTCTTGCGTTTTTATGCCCCATTTTTGGACGTCACACTTTGTGCTGTGTTATTCTTTGCAAGCTTCCGGTTTGCTGATTAACTTTGGCATAGTACTGGCAGTATATGACACGTTTTTTTGTTTTATGTGGACGGACATGTTTAAACATAAAAGTGGAAAAATCCCCATTTTAAAAATACTTTTGAACATGTAGACGTAGTTAAGAAGCAGCTAGTTGTGTTTATCATAAGTGAGCACTCTTAGATAGCTTCTGCTAAAAACTCTTCTGCTGCTTGTTTGCTTGAAACCAAAATATAATAAAAAATAATGACAAAACAAAACATAATAATTCTTTATCCCATGAGTATTACAGTCACCTTATAAGCGCTCTGTACAAGACTTGTTATGAGAACCTCGACTATTTGTTGTGATTACAAATTTCTTTAATTAGTTTCAGATCATAATTTAATTACTTTTTAATTACTTATTTTATTTTACTTTAATTTGTATTTTCAAGAAATTAATAATCCTCCTTTGAAAACATTGCTTCATTATTTGGTGTTGTGTATTAAAAGCTTGACGAAGTTTGTGTCTAGTACTCTAAAACTGTTATGCCCTTTGTCATAGCTCCATTGTAATATTATTTTAAGTCTGCATAGCATTGATTATAAAGCAGTGAGTTACACAAGTTATGCCTATGATCTATGATGTATGTACATAAATAAATTAAAAAACAAAATAAGCTTAAATCTCTTTTAATTCAGCTTTGAAACGTAGGGTATTTGTGTCTAAGTGTACAAAATAGATGACTTTTGCCATTGAAAGCTTTGCATATTGAAATGACTATGCCAGTTAGAAATGGTTCATGTATTATGTACCTTTTTTAAAAATAAATAAAAAAAGAAGAAGATAACAATGTTATCAAGTTTGATTTTTCTGTGTCAAAAAAGAAAGAATTATAATAACGACATGATACATCATGATAGCTTAGGTGAAACCTTTTCAAATTTTAAAACTAAAGTGCAGTGGATATTAAATTGCTCTATGATATTTTGTATTTTATTTTTATCACATATTCATCTCTCTGGGACCAAATTGACCTTTCCATACGATATGATAATTTTGTGCTCAGCAGAAGGTTCAGAAATCATGTGTGCTGCCAAATGATCATTCATAAAGCTTTTTTCCATTAGTGTCATAAAGTTGATAAACACTCAGAATTAATCAGTTAACAGTGATAAGCACTGATAGTAGATAGTAGAAGGAGAGAACCCAGTGACAGATGCAGCAAGACCAATTATAAAGATAAAACATTTATTTCAATTTTAAAAAAATAATACAAGATAAGGCACTTACTTTACATAATTTAGCAGTAAACGCATTTATACAGACTTACATGTTTAGTTGCAATCCGCTTTTTTTCTGTACCATATTGGTGAGTAAAAGAATGACATAAAATATCTTTTAAAAACTTCCAGTTAGTACAATACATGCCATTTGTTTAAAAAAAACGCATTACAAAAAACAAAATCAACCAAAATCTAAAAATGAGTGCCAAAAAGGATGAAAAGTTCTGTAAACAAGTAGCATTAATATCAGAACTTTCTTTTATTGCAATGGCCATTTTATTTATTTATTTTTTAACTGAATCTCAGTGGAAAAAATATATTGAATCCATTATTGTAGTGTTCTGACGGTTGATGGCTGATTGTATTCATAAAGTAATATCTCCATTTGAGTTTTTCACAATCTGGTAGAAACTTCAGCTTCATCTGGTAGAGACTCTGGGTTCTCACTGACACTTTCGCCTTCAGCTCCTTCACTCAGTAGAGCTGCCATTGTTGCAATAGTTGCATTGGGATCCAACAGTTTCACCAAAGGCACATTCACACCTCTCCCCTGAAAGATCAAATTCTGCAGAGTCATAGCCTGCATAGAGTCAATGCCTAAGGATGAAAGTAGTAAATCATCTTTCAGCTCACTCTGCTCCATGCCAATAGTCTCACTAAGTAGAGAAACAACATAGTCCTTTGGAGAGACGCAGACATCTTGTTTAGTTTCAGAGTAAGTCTCTCTAGATTTTTGGAAGGCTGCCTCAACTAATGCAGAAAGGCGCATAGTCAAGGTGTTATTTTGGGAGAGGATATTGTATCTGATGTTTCTGAAGTGAAACCTGCAAACAGCTTGCTGGGGTCGGTTGAGCACAAGGCATTGCTCCAAGCTTTGATAAATCTCAGCCACATCTAAAATCATTATTCCCTTTGCTTCCAGAAAACGCTGGAAATGTTCTTTGTTCAAGAGCAGACCAAGGTTCAGAGCTCCCCAGTTGATAGACTGTGCAGGCAAGCTGAGTTTGCGCCTGTATTGACAGAACAGATCGAGAAATGTATTGGCTGCTGCGTAGTTTGTTTGCGATGCGTTTCCCAGGAAAGCGGAGATGGAGGAGTAACATACAAAGTAATCCAACGGACAGTGCTTTGTTGCATAGTGCAAATTCAGGACACCGTTTATTTTTGGCCTGAAAACCTTCTCGTACAGAGATCTGTTAAGGGTCTCAATCAGTCCATCATGCAAGACTACTGCACTGTGAAACACACCTCTGATCGGAAAACCAGGGAACTTCTTGCCAATGGCATTGATGACTTTGTGCATATTCTCATAAACAGATACGTCACACTCCATGCTGGTGATGCTGTTTCCACACTGTTTCTCCACATTGTTGATTTCCTGCTGTACTTCTGGTGTGGGCTTGCTTCTGGAGAGAATGACAATGTACTCACCACCTCTTTGTGAGATGAACTTAACAGTCTCAAAGCCCAGACCAGAAAGACCACCTGCCACTACATACACAGACCTCTTTCGAAAAAGCCGTTTTTTTGTTGGGAGAAGTGGAATCTCAGACAGTGTGCTGCCAACATCATTTTCTAGAGCTACGACAGCCAATTTCTTGGAGCTGAAATATGAGTCTGGTTTTGCTGAATCAATGCTTTTTCGTTCAGATTTTGCACTCTGAAAGGTAAAGCTTTCAAGAGCCAATTTCCCATTAAAATTTAAGGACTTAAGCCAGTGATAAAGGTATGGCCTGTGTATTCTCAGGGATCCCTTTTGGAAAATGACTGGCATCTGAATTATCTGTACACGAACACCTTCCTTTGCACTTTGGAACACTTCCTCAATGACTACATCCTGCTTCGGAGATTCACATACGATTACAACATGTTGTAACCCTGGAAAGTTGCAAATTTGAGCAGTTAGGGATTCATCAAATGGAGGCAGAATGACAACTGCACCCAACTGACTGGCACCTACAAAAGTCCCATTGCACTGCGTTTCAACATTCACATTCCAGCCTGATTTGCAAGCGCTAAGTGCCAAGACTTTCAATAGTGCAGAATCAGGCACAGAACATATGATTGTTATATTACACTTGGCTCCGAGCAAGGCTCGATGAAGGATTTCCCATGCTAGCACAAAGTAGGAAACACAAGGTGTTTTTCTGAGGACTGGGAACCTTTTTGTGCTGTAGCACACTTCCTGTGGTACTCTGATCTTACTTGCTGCCACCACAGGATAACAGGAAGCAACATGTTCTCCCACTCCCAATTTCCTTACATGTTTTCCAACTGCAATGACAGTACCGCTGAAGTCAAGCGCGAGCAGCTTGTGTTTCTGAGATGAGTGCTTGTTCCAATACAGTGTTTTGCCGAATTTTAGATTTGAAGAGCTGACTGGGAAATAGTCTGATGAGTGAACACATATCTTACTGGGCTGGATTTCAATGAATGTATCACTGATCGGCTCAGCCTCCTCGTCAGAGCGAATGGCACTCAGTTTCGTAATTTCATGTGGATCAGCTGTCAGAAAAATACAAGGTTCAGACACTGTAGATGTATAAGTGCCAATCTTATTGTCAGTGATTTCTAGTGGGGTGCGCACAATGGAAGGTTTCAAGACCTGTCCATCTTTTACCACCAGTTCTGGGTGCTTGCTGCATGGGTATGACCTTAGGGCATCAGACAGAGCTGCAATGTCCTCAGGAGAGATCCCGCTCATATCAATCAGCTGAAAAGAAAGATCTGGTATCTCAGCAGCGAACGATCGTGTCATACCAACAAGAGCAAAACCTGGACTTACATGATCTACTGTGATATCAGATGAACGGTAGGTTATGGCTCTAATTGATTTTGGGAAGTGAATTCGCTTTAGCTCAACAACTATTTGGCGGAAAATCTCACAGCAGTCAGCTAGACTCTGCAGGATGATTTCAGCTGGCCGTGATGTGAAGTCTTCATTGCCCCACAAAAATAAGACCTCATCAAAGTTTTCTCTAATAGCTCTGATTTTAAGATTTGCCAGAAGAGAAGGGAAACCATTGCCCAAGATGTCCTTTGCATATGTGATGGGAATGTAATTAGATGCTGAGTCCAAATGTTTCTTTAGACCATCAGCAATCCCTAAAGTATCACAGAACACCAACGCCTTTGGAGGAGGAGTAGCAATGTGATCATTTGGGACAACATCGAAGGCATTGTGGTAGAAGTACTCATCTACCACATGAGAACGACTGCCTAGGTACTTGATTATGACATTTTTGACCTCAACCAACACTCTGCCTTCCTTGTCTGCAAAGCACCCACAAACCCCAAAGTGATCAGTGCCCACATCAGTTGCTCTCAGATAAATAGTCATCTCATTTTGCAAAGGTTCAAAGACTGTAAGACTTCCTATTTTGGCAGGAAATCCTGGCCTGCCAGCAAAGATGTGCTCTACTGCAACTGGGAGAAGCTGCATCAGATAATCCAGCAAGACAGGATGAATGCAGTAGTCATGCAAATGAGGCTGAAGTTCTTCTGGAACTGAGACTTTTGAAAAAGCCTCTTTCAGATCATCTCCATAGTGCACATCCTTCTTATTCTGGAAGATGTCTCCATACTGAAAGCCTCCTTGAGAGAGATACCCATAAAACTCCTGAAAGCTCACTACAGATGTGCATCGTTTGTTGATGGAGCTTAGTGAAATGCGCTGCTCCTCAATCAGCCTCTCTTTCTTTGAAACCACAGTGCCTGATGCATAAACTACAGATGAGGAGAGAACGGTGAATCTGGTTTCCCTCTCTGTTTGTTCTAGTTGCACTTTCATTTCAGGTGGATTCTGTGTTAAAACAAATGGTCTGTGAAAATTGACACTGAGCTGCAGTGAACTGAGAGGTACTTTTGGTTTAGCACTGGCCATGCACGCAGCTAAACCCAGCTCAGCATAGAAAGCACCAGGGATGATGGGTACATCATTATGCTTGTGCTCTTTCAAGTAGAAAGAAGAGTCAGACTTTAGATCACAAGTGAAAATGTTGCTTTCACTTCCCGTCTGACACAGCACAGGATGATTGCTTGCTGTGTTATTCTGTGCTGCCCCAATGATAACATCCTTGTCTGAGCAGTCAAATTGATATTTAGGAAAAGGCAGAGGTACTGTCTCAAAGCCTTTATAGAAGGTGTTCCAATCTACTTGAACGCCGAGTTCAAACAGTTTAGAGACAACAGACATGACTGATTCTTGATCTCTTTCTGGCTGCACAGAGGCAAGGACAGCTGTGTCATTTCCCAGAGATTCCATAATGTTTCTCTGCAGTGCCCTTCTTGGACCTATCTCAACAAACACAGTGTGCTTCTTTCCTCTAGTTGCTGACTGTACTGCCTGCTCAAAAGCAACCGGCTCACGAATGTTTCTAGCCCAGTATTCACCTGTGCAGAAATCTCCCTGCTGGACTTCCTTCCCTGTCACTGTTGAGAACAACTCTGTGTCAAGATCATTTGCCTGTAAGATGCCAATTTTTTCCACAATTTCTGGTAGAATTGGGTCCATCATGTGGCTGTGATAAGCAGCAGGGACATCCAGCACACGAAGGAACAGATTCTGACTATTGGCTGAGGTGCTTAGCTCCTTATGGAAGCGCTCAATTGCGTCTGCCTCACCTGAAAGGGTGCAGGACTGTGGGCTGTTATATGCAGCAAGGCAAATTTTACCAGAGTAAGGAGGGAGCAGTGAAGATACCTCTGATACAGCCATGTTGCTGATCACGAGCATCTTTCCCCCGGTGACTTTTCTCTGGAGAGTGCTGCGGAAATATATGACTTTTACTGCATCCTCCAGAGACAAGAGACCAGAGCAGTGAGCGGCTGCCACTTCACCAACAGAGTGTCCAAGAATTGCATCAGCTTTGACTCCCCAGTGCCTGAGCAAGGTAGTAATCCCAACCTGAATAGCAAAGAGGAGGGGTTGGACAACGTCTGGGTTTCTGAAGTCGCTGCTCTCAAATTCGCTCTCAAGAGTATCCAGTATGTCCAGAGGACTGAGCTTTTGGAAAAGGTCCTTAATTTCTTTGATCTTTTCTCTGAATATAGGCTCGTTTTTTAGTAGCTGCATGCACATACCATGGTAGGTGACACCATTTCCACAGAAGACAAACACTAACCTTGGATCTGAGAAGGCAACACTGATATTTTTGCCAACAGTAGCAATTAGCTTCTCTTTTAGATTAACTACAGAAGACACTGTGATGGCTTTTCTGTATTTATGTTTTTGGTGGGTTCTTCTGCAAGCTGACGTGTAGAGCAAAGAATCTAGATCAAACCGGTTTTCTGCCTGTAGCTGACTGATGGTATCTTCCATCATCATGTTAAGTGATTTTGAAGAATTTGCAGATATGACAAAATACTTGACTTGCTTCTCATCATGCCTTTGCTTAGAATATGGCTGGATGTGCTGTGTGACAATGGCGTGTGCATTTGTTCCCCCAAAACCAAAGTTGTTAACTCCTGCAACTCTTGCACTAGAGCATTCCCATTTTTCTGGTTCCTTAGGAATTTTAATGTTTAGTGCTGTGGTATCTACACTGGAAGCCTTATCAGTGTAGAACACCGAAGGAACAATGGTCTCATGCTTCATCATCAGGAGAACCTTAATGAGTCCAGCGACTCCAGCAGCAGATTCCGTGTGTCCAATATTGCTCTTTACAGAGCCAATCCAGAGTGTCTTTGAACCGGGAGGTCTAGATTTAGCAATGACGTTGGAAATGCTTCTTGCCTCTGTTGGGTCTCCAGCTGGGGTTCCAGTCCCATGTGCCTCTATGTACTGGACATTTGCCAGGTCAGACTCTGAATAGATTCTGCGGAGAAGCTCCTCTTGTTGTGTCATGGATGGTTTGGTGATTGGAGTAACAGAGCGGCCATCTTGGTTTACAGCAGTTTTGCTGATTGTACCCCAGATATAGTCATGGTCTTGAAGAGCCTGTCAAGCAACAAAAAGATCAAAATGAAACATGAATAAAAGTGTGTATTGATAAAGAACATCTAACACCAGAGTCAAACATATTACATGACATATTTGAACTTTAGCTTATAGTTATAAATATATAAACTAGATTGCACTGATGTGAGTTACTCAGCTGAAGGATAAATACTGCAGAGATTTCCACTTTGTCTTAAATCAAACGGAATGTTCTATATTTTGCGTAAAGGTATAAAAAAAGAAACCCTTCTTTTAACTGTTTCCCTTTTCACAACGAATTGACACAGTGGATGGATCCATATTTTTGATTTGGCAAAAATATTTTGCCCTTTCAGTGCAATCACCCATGTTTCTCCTGACATTTTAGGCAAACATTTTAACCACTGCACTATGGAGCCACTTGTACAGCTACAGAAAATACATTTGAAAATATCCTCTGTTCAAGCTGGTTAATTAGAACTAAACTAAGTGTGCAAAAATGAAAATGAAATGCTAAACCAATCTGTTGGAGACAATTTTTATAGGCTAGGCGAGCAGGTCAATCACGTTTGATGGAAAGTGTACAGTTGGTCACTGCAGTTAATTGCAATTGATCACTGAATATGAAAAAAAAGGGAGTCATTGTTGTGTTTTTAGCTCATCCTCCCGAAGGACCAACAGGTCTATGAAATGGCGAGGTGTTCATCGCCCATCTGTCTGTCCCTCCATAATTCACAAGGTTTGCAACTCCCCCTAGAATATTTCTCAGATTTTAGCTAAACTAGATTAACTGTAATGAATATGACAGTTTGTGATCCTGCTGTACTTCTCAGTGGATTTTAATTATCATTAGTTTGTGCAACAGAGCCATTACTTTGTACAAGAAAACTGATAACTCCCCTTCTGTACTTCATGTATTATAGTAATCTATGAATTGTGATGGATCATCAGCTGGTTGAGCTACTACATTGCCAACGTCCGGGTTTGGCACTTTGGCAAACTGCCCATTTAATGTTTAAATTCCTGAAGTATTTGACATTTTCTTATAATTAATCTGCATATGCTGACCTTTTTCAGTGGTTTTAGGAGAACTACTCCGCATCCGTCCCCTCTGCCGTATCCATCTGCTCTACTGGAAAAAGGTTTGCTGGTTCCATCAGGTGAGATCATCTTGGCTTTGCTCAGCGCAACAAAAACTCTTGGCTCAAGGATGCAGCTGACCCCTCCACAGACAGCCATTTCACAATCCCCTGATAAGATAAAGGACACCATATCATCCCAACTAATTAAAAGCTAACGCCGCTTTCTAAATAAATACGACACTACAGAATGATTTCCTCTATTGCTAATTAACCTGAAGTTATCTATGCTGGACAGACCTTGTTTTATTGATTGACAGGCAAGATGAAGAGCCACAAGGGATGAAGAACAGGCGGAGTCTAAGGACAGCGAAGGTCCGGTGAAGTTGAAGACATAGGAGACTCTGTTTGCTGCAATACTCATGGCAAGTCCTGTGCCAGTCCAGTGGTTGATCACATTTGGGTGCACATGTGCAGCATTTGTTTCATAATCTCTGTTCATTATTCCTACAGAGATACATAAAACACAGGGGTCATGCACTTATCATTTTAACATTATTCATTTGAATGGATGTAAATTTTGATGGTAATTCTGGTATAAAAAGTAGCTTTGTTTTGGATCAAGCACCCATTATTGTAACACAAAACAATAAAAACACAAAACACAAGTAAGCTTTTAGTACCTTACCAAAAAACACTCCTGTTCTGGTCCCACTGGCTTTTTCCATTGGAATTCCAGCATTTTCTAAAGCCCTGTAGACACACTGAAGGAGCTGTTTTTGCTGAGGATCCATTTGTTCCACTTCACTGTCACTGATGCCGAAAAACCTGTGGTCGAATTCATTAAACCTGAAAATACCAAAAAAATAACAAGGTCAGATTCAGGCAATGGGATTTTCTAATTATGGTTTAAATTCTTCCTTCTTAGATTATTTCTCATACATGTGTTGCATTTACAGTGTAATGCATGTACAGACTCTAAAGCTGTAAAGCTGTTTCTATTGTACAAACCTATAATCAGTTTCTATTTTTGGTTTGTCCACAATTTCAGTGCAATACTCCACCAAAAGAAAGGAAATTAATGCAAATGAAAGGCAGATTTGCTTAAATCCAAAGAGCTAAGGACAAAACACTGCAGTTTGGTAAAACACAATGAAAGAACAAACCTAAAACATGGTAAAAATAAGGTACATTCTCTTTCTATTTGGAAGTTTTACATATCTGGACATGACAAATATAATTTGGTCCAGGTCACAAAGATAGGTCAATACAACCTAAAGTGAATTAAAACACATGACATATTACACCATGCTTTTATTTATTAAAACAAACAAACAAACAAACAAACAAACTAAGCCAAAATGCAGAAGCGATGTGTGAAAAACTTAAAAAAACTAAGTAGATCTTCACTACTTCCATAGAAATTAACTGGTTAACTAGCAGCCAAGCCCTGTAAATCAAACAAACTTGATTTACTGATCCGAAAGTTTGAGCACCTCACACTTCTTGATCAGTTATATTTTGGTGGTTTGTTAGTCTGGAGTATTCGGGTTTGTGATAACACAATGTCAGAGAGGTAAGACAGCAATGACTAGTGGTAATTATTATAAGCAAGTGGAAAACTTTCAAGACAGTTTTTCATTGTCCCAGGAGTGGAAGACCCAGCAAATTTACCTCAAGGTCAGCCTGTGAAATGCAATCTTAGACTCTGCAGGCCTCAGTTAGAACATTAAATGTTCAAGTTCAGACATTTATGGCGTGTTTGAAAAGGTTTACCAGCCTCTTCTCTCTAAAAAGAACATTTCAGCACTGCTTAGGTTTGCCAAGTTGCATCTGGACAATCCACAGGACTCGTTTGGACAGATGAGACCAAAGTGGAGATGTTTGGCCATAACACACAGTAAACACATATCAGGGTGATGGTTTGGACTTGTTTTATAGTCACAAGATCTGAGAACCTTGTAGTCATTAAGTCAGCCACAAACTCTTCTGTTTACCGAAGTATTCTAGAGTCAAATGTGCAGCAATCTGTCTAACAGCTAAAGCTTGGCCCAATTTGTGTCATGCAAAAGGAAAATGATCCCAGCAAATCTACAACAGAACAGCTAAAATGAAAATAATCAAGGTGTTGGAATGCCTCAAAGTCCAGACCTCAAACAGACTGAAATGATGTGTTGAGGCAAACCTCAATAAACTGAAACAACATTGCAAAGATGAGTTGGACAAAATTCCTCCACAGTGAAGTGCCTGCCTGATAAAGTCATGCAGAAAACTTTAAGTTATTGCTGCTAAAGTTGATTCTATAAGCTACTGAATCATGGGGTCCTCAGGTTTTCACACACTGCTTCTGCATTTTGGCTCAATTTGAATTAAACCCATAATAACACAGCGTAATATGTCACGTTTTGTAGTTCATCTGAGGTTGTACTTGCCCAAATTTAAGACCTGATAGAACTGGATGATTTTTATTACATCCTGATATGTAAAACCTCAAAACTTTTTTCTTAACACAACTGTATCCATCAGCGCTGTCTCATTTTACTGCCTTAATGATCATGTGCTACATTTATGACCGAAGGTAACTGAGCACTAAATTGCTTATATTTTATGATTAACATATGAGACAGTTGTTCTTTGTCAGCGTTCAACAAGCAGTTCAGTGAGTTCACTGTAAGTGGGTTATCTTGTTATTTGTATTTCACAGTTATATACAGCCAATCCGGTCGTTAAGTCTGACGTCACTAGCCGTGGCTGGGCCTAAACTCCGCTGCAGGTCCATATATCAAACGATCACTATGGCATTACTGAGAGTTGAAAAACTGTCTAAAGTCTTTCATCTTTAAAATGATCAGCGTTCTGCTCTACCAGGTGTAACAATTGAGTTTAACATCCAAGCATCCATGAAAATGGAATTTATGACATTTAACGGAGTTAGAAGTTAGCAGGAAGTTAGCTCGCTAGCTTCTATCTAAATACAATATAGCATGTCCTGACTGCGGGGTTTTGGAAACAAATTAAAACGTACAGCTCTGTTATCACTTCCAACATAAATGAAGACAGAAAACTAAACAGCAGTGACGTTTGTAAGGTTACTGAAGTTTGGCTAGCTGGTATATAATGATGTGCTACGTGACCACTAGCGACACAGCTATGTTAGCATAATATAAACAAGCTAACTTTTTTCCACTCGATAAAAGTTAACGTGAGTGTTCTCGGTGGTCAGGAACAAATGTAATCGCATGGCAGCATGCTCTAAAAGGACCAAACTTCAGCCAGGAGAACAACTGAGATAATCCATCCACAATACAAGGTTAGTCATTCATATACTGCTGCATGGGCTGGGCTGTAGTTACATCCTAAGGTTTTAAAAACTGAGCTTAAATAAATGATTAGCGGTAATAAAAGCTGAGGGAGGTCAACAGTGATCACTGACTGTTTTATGAGCTTTTTGAGATTAAATAGAAGAAAATACAAAACATTAAAAATGTCAACAACACAAAAGCCATATTAAACGCAGACTACTTTAGGCCCAGAAGTAGGATTCGTCACGTCATCACTTAACGACCGGATAGGTGATGTTCAGTCTGTGACATCACCAGCAATGTATATACAACACACTAAAACCATTAGGCCAGCGGTCCCCAACCTTTTTTGCGCCACGGACCGGTTTATGCCCGACAATATTTTCACGGACCGTCCTTTAAGGTGTCGCGGATAAATACAACAAAATAAAACTAGTACTGGTACCGAAAAAAAGAAGATTTATTCATAACACACGTAAAAGACCGAGGAAAACCGAGTTAACGATCAAAATGATAACAAAATAACGCTGAAAACCGATAAAAACCCTGAAAACCATACATTTCACACCTGAACCTCAACTCTCGCGGCCCGGTACCAAACGACTCACGGACCGCTACCGGTCCGAGGTCCGGGGGTTGGGGACCGCTGGATTAGGCCATCTTCCATGCAGGTAGATTACAGCACAACTGATATTTTATTACCATTCCCCGAAAGTCCTATTATGAGCACTTATGCTCCATGAATTGGTCTCCCAGGGTGAAAACGTTTTTGTGGAGTTTGACTGTAAGATCCCAAGGAATCTGATTGAGAACATTCAGCAGGAAAGGCCTAAACTGAGTGAATTCTGCAGTTTTCCAGCAGGAACAACACCACCTGAATCAACTGGCAGATTTGCCTCCCTGCACAGAGGTAGGTTAAAGTAATCTAAAATGGTGCCTAAAGTTAAGAAATGAAGTGCTTTTCATAATTTTTGTAGTCACTCTGAAATGGCCCTATGTTTGAAGATAAAGCAGGGTTGTTGTTATGTAATATAACATGGACTTGATAAGAAAAACCTTCAGTGACAGTTAATGGATTAAATTGAACCATGCATCTTAAATTATTTACTTCCCAAATCAAAAACCCTGGATTAACGGAGATGTTCGCGCGGCACTGGCGGCACGGAACACCGCCTTTGCCTCCGCGAACACATCGGACTACAAACACGCACATTACCAACTCCGGAAGACGATCAAAGCAGCCAAACGTGAGTACAGGGACAGGGTGGAACAACAGTTTGACAACCCTCGGAGTATGTGGCAGGGACTAAACACGATCACAGACTTTAGAGGGAAAACCAGCACACCGCAGACCACGGCCTCTCTGTGTGAGGATCTAAACGTATTCTACGCTAGATTCGACACAGCGAACACCATGAGACCGGACAGTGTGCGCACCGCGGATGACGTCAGTGCGCACACTGTGTCTGAGGAGGATGTGCGGAAGTGCTTCAGGAAGGTGAACGCACGCAAAGCTACTGGTCCGGACGGGATTCCCGGCCGCGTCCTCAGGTCATGCGCGGCTCAGCTGGCTGGAGTGTTCACGCACATCTTCAACCTTTCCCTCTCTCTGTCTGTAGTCCCAGCCTGCTTCAAAATGGCCACCATCGTCCCTGTACCCAAATCCTCCACCATCTCCTCATTGAACGACTGGCGACCTGTAGCCCTGACCCCCATCGTAAGCAAATGCTTCGAGAAGCTGGTCAGGGACTTCATCTGCTCTGCACTACCCGACTCACTGGACCCTCTACAGTTTGCATACCGCCACAACAGGTCCACTGATGATGCCATAGCCCTGACACTACACACTGCCCTGTCACACCTGGAGAAGAGAGACACGTATGTGAGGATGCTGTTTGTAGATTACAGCTCAGCATTCAATACCATCGTTCCCTCGAAGCTGGACAGGAAACTGCAGGATCTAGGACTGAGCAGCTCCCTCTGCAGCTGGATCCTTAGCTTCCTGTCTGACAGACGCCAGGTGGTCAGACTGGGCAGCATCACCTCATCCCCCATCACACTGAACACTGGTGCTCCACAGGGGTGTGTACTGAGCCCTCTCCTGTACTCACTCTACACCTACGACTGCACAGCCACTAACAGCTCCAACATCATTGTGAAGTTTGCGGACGACACTACAGTGGTGGGTCTTATCACCAACGGTGATGAGACGGCTTACAGGGAGGAGGTCAGCGCCCTGACCCACTGGTGTCAAGACAACCATCTCACCCTCAACGTCGCAAAGACAAAGGAGTTGATAGTGGACTTCCGGAGGTGCAGAGAAGTACACACCCCCATCACCATCAACGGCGCTGCTGTGGAGAGAGTGAGCAGCTTCCGGTTCCTTGGCGTACACCTGGCTGAGGATCTTACGTGGTCAGTACACACAAACAAAACAGTGAAGAAGGCCCAGCAGCGCCTCTTCTTTCTCAGGAGACTGAAAAGATTCGGCATGAGCCCCCGCATCCTCAGGACCTTCTATCACTGTGCCATTGAGAGCATCCTCACTGGATGCATCACCACCTGGTATGGCAACAGCACCGCCTACAACTGCAAAGCTCTCCAGCGAGTAGTGCGGTGCTCTGAACGGATAATTGGAGGTGAGCTTCCCTCCCTCCAAGACATCTACAGGAAGCGGTGCCTGAGGAAAGCGGGGAGGATCATCAAGGACTCCAGTCACCCCAGCCATAAACTGTTCAGACTACTTCCATCAGGAAGGAGGTTCTGCAGCATCCGGTCCCGTACCAGCAGACTGAGAGACAGCTTTTTCCATCAGGCCATCAGACTGCTGAACACGTCATAGACACCTCAGCTTCACTACTGGAACTTCAACATTATGCACTCCACACTGTATATAAATGCCACTTGTTTTGCACATATTCAACTCTGTATATTTTATATATTTTATTATTATTATTATTATTTTATTTTATTTTTTTACTATTTAATTTGTAAAAATGTGTATACACACACACACACACACACACACACACACACACACACACACACACGTAGGAAAATATTTAGTATACACATCCAGAAATGCATACACTATTATATATTGTACATATATTTATTAGTTTCAGGTTGGCCATTCTTGTATTTTGCTCGTTTGTGTTGTTGTGTTTGCACATCTCTGTTGCTTGTGGGGCTCGCACACAAGAATTTCACTCGCATGTGCTGTGCCAGTGTGCCTGCACATGTGATGTGACAATAAAAAGTGATTTGATTTGATTTGATTTGATTTGAGTATTAATAGGACATCTAGACATATGTAAACAGACTCATTTCCATGGAACATTGTGCTAACTGATGGAGGTTTATCATGTTAAGAGGCCATATTTGAGTAGTCCAGTGTTTGGAGCACTTGTTTTATTTTCAAAAGGGGAAAAAACTAAACCGTCTTTGGAAAAGCGTCAAAATAGTACATCTCTGTTTTAATACAAATTAGGAGCAGCAGTGTGATTTCATTAATCAACACTTCATTGTGTGAAATTGCCAAACAAAAGTTAATATGACTGTACTGATAGGCGCACATTTGTGAAACAGATAAGCAGATCTAAATGAGATAAGGGGCCATACCCGTCAATGAGAGCAGCCTTGGCTGTGCGGGATTTACCCGGCTTGTTGTCATCAGGATCATACCAGCTGCTTAAGTCAAATCTCTCTTTGGGAATTGGCACAGAGCAGTTTCTCCCGTTCACCAGAACCTTCCAGAAATTGTCAAGCCCCTCTCCTGTTTTTGGGAGAAGATACATATAAAACACTTACTTTTTACACTTTATGTAACTATAGTGAAAGATTTTTCACTGTTCCTAATATACTATTTGGGGAATGGTACAGTTTTTGCCTCTGTATACCACCATTTGTGTCTTTTTAAGAATCTACTAGATTAAGCCTAGCAATGCCTCCTTCACCTCAGGAACAAATCTTTTGGGTGTTCCAGTGGACAGCTATCAAGTTTTTTGTAACAACCTGTCAAATTACTTTTGAGCCTCTGAAAATGACTGCAGTTCCTAAACAATTCATCTAATACTTTTGTCTTTAATCAAAGCTGAAAGTCTGCACTTTCATTATCTTGACTGATTTCAAATCCACTGTGGTGGTGCACAGATGCAAAAACACAAAAATGTCCATGTTTAAATACTTCTGGATCTGACTATACACCATGTGACGCACAACAATCAAATTAGGTAGTAAAATAATATCAAAGACACAAAACAGAAACTTCCTAAAGTGTCCTCACCGCCTGGAAAATTGCATCCAATTCCCACCACTGCAATGCTGTCTTCAGTTTCTTCCATTGTGACAGAAAATCACTGAAAAATAAAAAAATAAAAAAACCAGAAATCTTTAGTGTGTTAGCATGCAATCACCATGGCAGCAGATCAAAAAAAAAAGTGGAGCGAGTTATTGAGTGAAACAGTGTAGTTAGTCCAGTTTAGTCATGCAACACTGTATCCTTACATCCATCCCGTTGGCAGTTTCCCTCACTGATGGTATCACTGCCGGACTTGCCGTTCTTATAGCCAGCTTCTTTTCTTTATCAAACATTAATGATTCATGCTATACGTGGCCATGGAGATGAAGGACTTCAGTGCACACATTTATGGTGCCTCGCAAATGATTAGACCACGTTTAATGGGCAAGTCAATATATTATATAATAGCATGGCCCTATCACAGTTTCAGTTTAACTAATTATCATGTTTAAAATCCTGGAAACAACTGGAAATGGTTATAAAAGACATTTTACACTAACTCATATTAATTAATAAGACAAGTAAGTAATAAGTAAGCCATAAGTGTTATCAATATTACAATGTGCATACCACAGTACCCACATAGCAAGCAGGTCTGGCCCGGATCCGGGATCAAGCCAGCATTCCTGGCTGACTTCTGGCATGATAAGACATATGTCATCCAGATATGGGCCAGGCCTGGCATAGATGGCACTGTCTAGTGATGGCATGCCACATCTGGTCCGATTGTGGTTTGGTGTACGTGGCCCAGGCTCATAGAAAATAGGTCTGGTCCAGATCTGGCATCAAGCTGGCACTTCTGACTGACTGGTGTCATGGCAGGGTGTATGTCAACCAGATATGGGCCAGGTCTGGCAATGATGGCACTATTTATGTATTTTAGTTAGAAGACCCAAATGCCATGTTGCAATACTATACTGCTATGGTGGCCAACGTTTCAAATGCAGAGTTGACAGGTTTGTGAGTGTACACTTTATCCAAAACCTAGTGACGGTTTACTCATGTTTACCACTGTGTGGCTGTAGCTCAGGAGGTAGAGCAGGTCACCTACTGATCGGAAGGTTAGTGATTTGATCCCTGGCTCCTCTAGTCTGCATGTCAAGAGTGTGAATGCGTATAAATGTAGTTGGGGAGCAACAGCGTTTCGTCATGTTGCTTTTGCACTATTATGCTCCAGCACATGTTGTTATTACATTGCTTGATTAAGGTACACATTAGGCTGACATCTGGGCCAGCACAGGGCCAGCAGTGTGTCTGCACACAATGTGCTTACACATGGCCCACATACCACAAAGAATGACGGTCCTTTGGTGTCCCAGATAAGGTTTACCAGAGGTAATCCACACATGGGCCAGCACAGGACCACCAGTGTGTCTCCAACTGGCCTTGTGCTGGCCCATGTGTGGGCCCCCTCTGGCAAACGAGATCTGGGTCACCAAAGGGCCGTTATTCTTTGCGGTATGTGGGCCATGTGTAAGCACATTGTGTGGGCCAGATTGGGTATGTTAAGTGATTGTACATAACTTTGTTGATTACTTGATTAGATAAGTTAAGGTCATAGTAGATATTCAAAGCCAAGAATGTCCAGGAGTAACAATATCTCTAAGGTAACTTTTGAACTGAAATAGTTTCTAATAGTACCACAGAACAAATAGCTTACTTATTAGGAGGATATTTATTTAATGCTGCATGTCAAAGTTCCTCTTATTCACTCAAAATGATCACAGTTGACCTAATTATAAATTAATACAAATACAAATTTATGGAAATTTAAAATATGAAGTTAAATGTTGAATCATCAATCGATCATAAAGCAGCATAAGATTCTTTAAAACAATGAATAATTATTTATTTTTTCCCCCCAAGGGCTTGGTCTATGAATTTAATTTTTAAGCAACATAAGGAACAATAGACTGGTTTTCCTGGTTAGTGTTATGATCTTATTACCATTATCAAGAAACCACAGCCCCACAGAATTACAAGGTAGAATTCCAACCAACAAGCATTGTCTTTATTACCCTCCCTTGCTGTTTAATGATTAAATGAATGAAATCCATGATTTTATTAACTTGATCAAAATATTTCAGGGTCTTAACACAGCAGAACATTTAATATTTTGGTATAAGGAAATGCAGATATTCATAAGTTATTATTAGATGATAAATAATGTGTCTGTCTCAGTAATAAATAATAATAATGAGCTGAAGTAATGAAGGATAAAGTAATGTACCCAGTGTTTGAGTTCAGGCTTCAGGCTGGTTTAACCTTTAGCAGGTCCAGTGTTGAATTTGACAGCAAATTAGGATTTAGTTTTAGTCATAATTAAGGCATTAAATTATTTTAGTTTCAGTCGACTAGGCATCACAAGATGATAGCAGAATAAATCTAAATTTGACTCATTTGATTTGAAAAATAAAAAAGTGTAAAAGTTTGTCTGTTTTTACCAGCAGGAGTTGCTCCATTTTATTTTCCTTGACATCAAATACGAAATGCGTTGGTAGGTGCGCTCTTCTCCTTACAAATGCTGAAATTGTATTGGATTTCCGTGAGAAGAGCATGAGAATAAATGAGCCCCTCCACCCACACCCACGTTTCCCGGGAACATATCAAACGTGCCAATCTAACCTTTCTGCACAAGGAAATAAATTCTGATTGGATCACATCCAAACTCGCCCCGCCTTTGTACAGAACTTAAATTACATCTGATTCGGCCTCATTTTTATTCGTAGACAAAACTGTCAATACATGTCATCATAAAGTTGTCATCTTGTTTTTGTCAGAAAAACAATGAGGACAATTATTGATTAATGAAATGAACACTCATTTTTGGAGAAAAACATTATTATTATTATTATCACACAAAACGAGACATGAAAGCATAACAGCCACAATGATTTAAATATAGTTTACTGAAAGCAAAAATGAAAACTTTTTATTAGTTTATAGCCACATATAACCATTCAACTTTAAGCGTTATCATGAAGGCCTCAGACACTGTAAACAGGTTGCTGTAAATTTTACGGCAACTTACTGGCAGATGGATGCAAGTAATAAGCTGTAAAAGGATTCGCAGGAATCGTCTTTGTAAGCACTTTTTACATCCTGCTGAAACCATTTTATATAAATTTGCTGTGACGGGATTTTACAGAAATTTACATTTACAGTAGTTACTGCACATTTATTTATTTTTGCTGTGTGTTTGTCTATCTACAGTGAAGTAACTGTAACTGTTATTTACAGTAATTTTCCATAATTTCATTTACAGTAAACTTACTGTAAAGAAAATGACAGAAACCACTGTGTCTAGATACCAATTATAATCATCAATATTAAATCAACGTGCATGACACAAGATCTGTTTATCGCAAAAAACTAGACTATAAATCTAAAGCTGTAGCAGGAAACATCACATTTTTAGGACTTGCACTTGCGTTTTCCACATAGCCTCAGTCAGGATTTAAAGCAGAAACCTTGTTGTGAGGCGACACTATGAACCTGTGGTAGGGTACCCCATTTCCTCATGTGCACCATGTATCAAGAGGTGAAGCTGTTAAACTGTTAAACAATGAGCCTTTAAAGACCAGCAGATGCACCTCTCTCCTTTAGACTGTGCCATATAGAGGTGATATTTTCCATATGGTCATACTTATTTTGAACTGTGAACCATGTGAAGTTGCTCCAGTGAAGTCCAAGTATAAAAATATAGAGTTGACTTCACAGGTTTTCTTCACCTGTTCATAAGCCCTACACTTTTCTCTCTCTCAGATCCCCACCAGCTGCTGTCAGTTTTATTTCAAGTGTCCTTTGATAACTTGGCCTCTTGAACCCTGTTCTGGCAGTGAGTCATAGTTTAAACCCATTTATCCATTTGTTATCTGTTCAGTTCAGGTCTGCAGCGTTTCCCGAGTTTCTGCTTTGTCCGCCTTCTCTTAGCATTTTCTCCTTGACCTGTTTGGCCCTACTATCAGATATTTTCTTGCTTTTGTTTATTTGATGTGACATTACTTATTACTAAGTAAATAAGCCAGATTTAGCCCTACAGGCCGATTTTCATCCATTACTCTTGAAGAAAATTAACTTTTTTGCACAGTTTAAAGTTTTTTAAATCACTGTTTCTATTATTACTTGAGGGCGCTTAATGTTTAAAGATGATGAAAACCTGATGAATGCCTGTTGATGTTGTCCCTGGGCAACAAACCTGTGTCACTGTGTGAGTCAAAGGCAAATGTGACCATAATAAATTCTTTCCAAGGGACAAATAAAAAGTCAAAACTGTGCAACGCGCAGAATAAAGTTTTACAGCTGTGTTGTTGAGATAAAAGTGTTTAAAGATTGGCGTCCCCTGGCCCATAAGTGCTCAGGCAATGATGCCGAAAATTGATTATTCAGTTGTACTACAATGGAAATTTATCACAGTTGTGTTTTCTTTGCATTAGCTGACTTGACAAAGCTTAAAACCCCAGTCAGTGATAACAGATATCGGCAATGGTTATAAACTTTATTTGTTTTAGGATCTGTGCACACTAACATAAAAACTGGTGTTTCATTCTTCATTCTTCAAGCTCTTCTCCACAAAATAATCGCTATGGGTGCCGCCTACTCGAGATGTTATCAGATGTTATCAGATAATGACCATAAAAAGGTGACAGAAATGTACAAAGAAGATTTAAAAAACAGTAAAATGTTTCAAATATAGGAAGCAAAATTAATGCTAATCTTGAGATTTAGTGCATACAGTGGCAAAATTGACATTTTAATTTTAGTAAATTAATTTGATACTAAGTCTTCTAAATATTAAGTGTTATAGTTATAATATCTAATATATTATGATATCTATATCTGTAGGTAGTTTGTATACACTCCTTTTCTGAGTATTTATTTGTAATATTTATATAGAGATGTATATATTATATATATTTTTTGCACCATGACACTGTGTACAAACTTGGCAATAAAAGTGATTCTGATTCTAAAAAGGCTAAAAATTTCATAATGGATACATCTCATCCTGGTCACCTACTTTTTGAACTCTTACCATCTGCCAGACAGTGCAGTTAGAGAAAGGACAGAAGGACTGAATAGCAGAGCAATAAAAAGCATTAAAATGCTACAATGTCCACTTGAATGTGCTCAGTGTGATAAGAGGTAGTGCAATTTGAGAGAATAGAGACAAGTTGTTTTTGTCTTTTCGATGTCTTTATATATATATATATATATATATATATATATATATATATATATATATATATATATATATATAGTTTACAGTTTATAGACTGCTGTTAATGATCTTTGCACTCTTGATATCACACTTAATGGTATTAAATGTATTACATTTTTCATCCAAACTTTGAACATAATCTGTTTTCGAATAGCTTATATGTTCAGCGTAGGTCACCACGGTGATTTAGCTAGGTTGAAAGAGGGACACTTTTGTGACACAGAAAAATCTACTTTAACAGGACACTTATCTTGCTTCATATTGAATTGCATAATCTGAGAAAGTATCCTTTACTCTAAGCCAATAAGCTGCTGCAAAACATCATGTTTAACTTTCAAAACCACAAATGGTGAAAGCCACTGTACTAATATGCTACTAGGTAATGACAAGTAACAATATTATTTCCATGTGTTACACCAAAAGTGTACCTGTAGTATTCGCCCCTCTCCTTCTTCAATGATGGGTCAACAGCACAGTAAATTGTGTTTTAAATTGAGTTTTTGGTAAAAGGACTGATCATCTTCATGGAGAATTGCTGGGCACCATTCAGATAACAACATAACTCAGTCTGAACAACTCCAGGATGGAGAGAGTAGGTTGTCACTCCTGTGCCTAAAAGTAAGGAAAAAGTGAATGAAATCACCAACAGTAAAGCTACTAGTCATGGATTTGATTTGAACAGAAAACTGGCAAATTAAAAGAAAGAAATGACAGCGTGTAAGGTGCATTATTTACCTTCTAATCGTTTAACCAGTGATCGGGTGAAGAGGACATTGGCTAGCTTGCTTTGAGCATAGGCTTTATTCTTGTTGTAATGCTTCTCACTGTTGAGGTCCTCTAGATTTATGGAACCTCAGGAGTGAGCCATGGAAGATACATTGATAATCCTAGCTGGTGCCGACTTTTTAATCAGGTCAAGCAACAAATATGTCAACAGGAAGTAAATGGAGAAGGAGGAAATATGACTTTAAAATTGTCAATTTTCAGTTTCAGAAAATAGAGTGAAGTTAATGTATCTGGAAATAGTAACAATTTACTAAATACGAAATACTGTATCCCAAACTTGTTAAAGACTTTTACAATAAATGTACTACATCAAATAAATACCAAAAGAGAAAATGTGTTACAAAGACCACCCACACCTTATGATTTAATTACGTTCAAGAGGAATGCTATCCTGCTGCACTAATTCTGCACAAAAACATCAAATTAAAAAGTGCGAGATGTCAGTTAAAAGTTTTGAGTCTGTTTCTTTTGGTGGGGCATGTTTATCAGACTTATGATGTGTGAAGTTATTTCCCTAAATACAATTGAAAGGGCAAAATCCTTTTTTAAAAACTACATTTCTATAATAACCATGAGCGGGTGCATTGTGAGCCAGGCAGCAGCCAGGAGCGAGGTCCTGGCGGACCGATCCCCGGCTACCAAGACTGGCAATTGGGACATGGATTGTCCCAAAAGCGGTGTTCTACCTGCACTATGTATAGTGTGGGCGGAGCGCTGCGGACTTCGACTTCGACTGAGAAAATTGTCGAGCGGTGGAAGAAATACTTACCTCCTGTTAAGGTTCACAATTGAGGAGGGAGAGTACAAACCACTCTTGGTCCAGAGGATCTTGGTCCAACAATGATTTTAATGAACACACGTGTGGGAAGACACTCTGTACGCAGACAGCCAGTAGTCCTCGACTTAATCAAAGCATGAACAGATATTTTATAGCATCAGGGTTTGATTTACTGACGCCCCTTCATGCGTCACAGATACATTTTATACATAGATCAGATCAACACCAGAATGACTTTTCACCTAGAAGATCATCTTCTATTTTTACGGCTGGTACTTTCCGTTCTTATCTTAAAGTGAATTGTTCCTTTTTTTTGTCTAGACATAACTAATCTCTCCTCTAAATAAGTCTGACTAATGTGTGTGTATGTGTTGACCTCACATGCTCTTTGTGTCACCTCTTAACTGTCTGTGTCTCGTCCTCAAATGCTCTTTCTCAATTCACCTGTTGCACTTCTGACCTTTCACTAGACCAGAAGCTCACTGAGACTATGTGTATGTCTTCTACTAAATAAATGTTTTAACCAAGAACCTCTACTTAAAAGCTTAATATAAAATGATCTGATATATAAGTGTTTTGTAAGCATGTATTGCAATTCCTTCTATGTTCTAGTTTTCCCTCAGCATGGATCATCTAGACACTCTCACTAGATGAAGCTTAAGACCTTTAAAGAACCTGAACATCAACTCAAATAAGCACAGATATGCAATATGTATAAAATAGTTATAACTGCACCTGGAATACAAAGTTAATTTAATACCTGTGTGCATAAAACCTTAAAGCCTTCTTAAAGCTATCTGTTACATTGTTAAAGCCTCGTCTTAGCCTGCTGCTCAAAATAACTTCCTGCTTTCACTTCTGCATACAACTTCCTGTCAGCCTGCAACTCAGTCTTTCTGAAAGAGACACTGTTTAACCCCTGAATGCAATATAAACTCCAGATTATATTATTAATGCAATGGTAATGATGACAATTATTTAACAATAGCAGTAAAATAATTTCCCTGCTCCACACTCCCTCTCTCGACCTCTGGAACACCAGAGGTCGCAATACATTGTGTCCTCGCTCAGACCCTCTCTGGTGGTTGAGCAGGCCTCGAGATCTCCAGGATCCTTGCCCCTCCTGTGGTCGCCGAGATCGATCTTCTGCAAAGGAAACAAAACACCTTTTCCTGCATCTCCCTAACTTATCCTATTTGGGACTCTTTAATCAAAAGCACGATCCTAATTATGCTCTTAACTTATTGACTTGTATTTATGTATATTCTTCAACGTTCCTCATCACTTTAAAACTCTTTAAGCCCTGCTTTCACGTCCGGTTGCTCGCTCTATTTTCCCTTATCTGATCATCAACATCCTGTGCACAAATTGTCGCTGCTGCAAGTTCCTCTACTCTAAAAGATCCAAAAGAAAACAACCACTTTAATCAATTAAGTTTAAGCATATAAGCAATTACTCCTGTATACATTTCATCATAGCTAAATGCTGCCTTGAAACAACTCCTGTGTGTTAACACTAACTTCATTTTAAAACCTCACATTTCCTATGTTATCACCTGTTTTTGGTATAGCCTTTTTATTTCATTTGCTCCCTTTAATGTAACAATACCTCCTAATTCTAGTTTATCAGACTTAACCAAAATATATGCTTTCCTTCCTCTTTTGTCCTTCTTTTAAGTTCAGTCAAAAGCTAAATGAATTTAGGGCCTTTTGCCTGGAATCAATACTGTCATGTGTGTTTTTTAACTCTGTGTCTGTAAGCGTGCAATCCTTCAATAACTTCAATAACTCATCTCAAAAAATGCAATGGTAATGATGACAATTATTTAACAATAGCAGTAAAATAATTTCCCTGCTCCACAGCTAGGTTGAAAGAGGGACACTTTTGTGACACAGAAAAATCTACTTTAACAGGACACTTATCTTGCTTCATATTGAATTGCATAATCTGAGAAAGTATCCTTTACTCTAAGCCAATAAGCTGCTGCAAAACATCATGTTTAACTTTCAAAACCACAAATGGTGAAAGCCACTGTACTAATATGCTACTAGGTAATGACAAGTAACAATATTATTTCCATGTGTTACACCAAAAGTGTACCTGTAGTATTCGCCCCTCTCCTTCTTCAATGATGGGTCAACAGCACAGTAAATTGTGTTTTAAATTGAGTTTTTGGTAAAAGGACTGATCATCTTCATGGAGAATTGCTGGGCACCATTCAGATAACAACATAACTCAGTCTGAACAACTCCAGGATGGAGAGAGTAGGTTGTCACTCCTGTGCCTAAAAGTAAGGAAAAAGTGAATGAAATCACCAACAGTAAAGCTACTAGTCATGGATTTGATTTGAACAGAAAACTGGCAAATTAAAAGAAAGAAATGACAGCGTGTAAGGTGCATTATTTACCTTCTAATCGTTTAACCAGTGATCGGGTGAAGAGGACGTTGGCTAGCTTGCTTTGAGCATAGGCTTTATTCTTGTTGTAATGCTTCTCACTGTTGAGGTCCTCTAGATTTATGGAACCTCAGGAGTGAGCCATGGAAGATACATTGATAATCCTAGCTGGTGCCGACTTTTTAATCAGGTCAAGCAACAAATATGTCAACAGGAAGTAAATGGAGAAGGAGGAAATATGACTTTAAAATTGTCAATTTTCAGTTTCAGAAAATAGAATGAAGTTAATGTATCTGGAAATAGTAACAATTTACTAAATACGAAATACTGTATCCCAAACTTGTTAAAGACTTTTACAATAAATGTACTACATCAAATAAATACCAAAAGAGAAAATGTGTTACAAAGACCACCCACACCTTATGATTTAATTACGTTCAAGAGGAATGCTATCCTGCTGCACTAATTCTGCACAAAAACATCAAATTAAAAAATGCGAGATGTCAGTTAAAAGTTTTGAGTCTGTGTCTTTTGGTGGGGCATGTTTATCAGACTTATGATGTGTGAAGTTATTTCCCTAAATACAATTGAAAGGGCAAAATCCTTTTTTAAAAACTACATTTCTATAATAACCATGAGCGGGTGCATTGTGAGCCAGGCAGCAGCCAGGAGCGAGGTCCTGGCGGACCGATCCCCGGCTACCAAGACTGGCAATTGGGACATGGATTGTCCCAAAAGCGGTGTTCTACCTGCACTATGTATAGTGTGGGCGGAGCGCTGCGGACTTCGACTTCGACTGAGAAAATTGTCGAGCGGTGGAAGAAATACTTACCTCCTTAATCCCACTGGCACGTCTTCCTTGGAGAAAGCAGAGTCTGGGAACGAAGGGGATAACCCGCCAGTCTCTGGGGGCAAGGTCACTGAGGCAGTTAAACAACTCCTTGGTGGCATAGCCCCTGGGGTGGATGAGGTCCGCCCCGAGTTCCTGAAGGCTCTGGATCTTGTAGGGCTGTCTTGGTTGACATGCCTCTACAATGTAGCGTGGAGATCAGGGGCAGACCACGGTGGTGGTTCCCATCTTTAAGAAGGGGGTGGGGGGTGGGGGGTGGGGAGGGGGGTTGGAGGGTGTGTTCCAACTACAGGGGAATCACACTCCTCAGCCTCCCAGGGAAAGTCTATACCAGGGTGCTGGAGAGGACAGTTCGTCCGTTAGTCGAACCTTGGATACAGGAGGAACAATGCGGTTTTCGTCCTGGTCATGGAACACTGGATGAGCTCTTCATCCTCTCAAGGATACTTGAGGGTGCATGAGAGTTTGCCCAACCAGTCTACATGTGTTTTGTGGACTTGGAGAACGCATTTGATTGTGTCCCTCGGGGGGTCCTGTGGGGGGTGCTCCAGGAGTATGGGGTGTCTGACCCAATGCTATGGGCCATTAAGTCCCTATACAACCATTGCAAGAGCTTGGTCTGCATAGCCGGCAATAAGTCTGACTCATTCCTTGTGGGTGATGGGCTCCACCAGGGCTGCCCTTTGCCACCGATTCTGATCATGATTTTTATGAACAGAATTTCTAGGTGTAGCCAAGTGGCGGAAGGCTTTCACGTGGGTGGTCTCAGGATTTTATCTCTGCTTTTTGCGGATGATGTGGTTCTGTTAGCTTAATGGGTAATGGCCTCCAGCTCGCCTTAGAACGTTTCACAGCCGAGTGTGAAGCAGTGGGAATGAGAATCAGCACCTCCAATTCTGAGGCCATGGTCCTCAGCCCGAAAAGGGTGGAGTGACCACTCCAGGTCAGGGACGAGTTCCTGCCCCAAGTGAGAGTTTAAGAGAGTTTAAGTATCTTGGGGTCTTGTTCATGAGTGACGGGAGAAAGGAGCGGGAGATTGACAGATGGATTGGTGCTGCGGCCGCAGTGACGCGGACGCTGTACCGGTCTGTTGTGGTGAAGAGGGAGCTGAGTGTAAAAGCGAAGCTCTCAATTTACTGGTCGATCTACGTCCCTACCCTCACCTATGGTCACGAGCTGTGGGTAGTGACCGAAAGAACGAGATCGCGGATACAAGTGGCGGAAATGGGCCTCTCCCTTAGAGATAGGGTGAGAAGTTCGGCCATTCGCTGGAGAGATTATATCTCTCGGCTGCCCCCGGACAAGCTGGAGGTGGTGGCTGGGGAGAGGGAGGTCTGGGCTTCTCTCCTTGGGCTGCTGCCTCCGCGACCCGGCCCCGGATAAGCGGAAGAAAATGGATGGATGGACTATGAGCATACCTGTGATGTGTAAAATTTTGATGACACATCTCATGTTTGTCCAGTGTTGCATTATGTTGATGGTCAGTTAACAGGGATTCATTGTCTGCGGTTGGAAATGTTGGAAACAACATTTTATTTAAGTATTTATTTAAGTATTTATTTATTTATTGTCATTGTCAAGAACAATGAAATTGCGTTTGGGGCTTCCATACAACCCAAAAAAAAGAAGAAAAAAATAATAAATACCCCTTAAAACCCAAGTGTACATATTTAACCCAGTGTGACTCCAATGCAATAAGACAATCCTTAGCAATAATGTTCGTAGAAATTCAGACAAAGACCTGAGAAACATGACAAAATACAACAATGCAACCCATTCAATATTATTGTACTGTGAGATATGATATCAGATATGATAGTTATCTATTTAAGAAAGAGGGGGGGGGGGGGGGGCAGGAGGGGGAAGAGAATAAAGATATGATGCACCAATGCAGACCAGTTCATTGCTATTAAGAAGTTGGATATGGTTATTGTCCGTGAGAGGGGGGCAGAGAGTTCAGGAGCCTCACAGCCTGTGGATACAGGCTGTTGGCCAGTCTGGATGTTCTGGCCTGTATAGACCTGTACCTTCTCCCTGAGGGCAGCAGATGGAAAAGGTGGCGCGCAGGGTGATGTTGGTCCCGCAGGATACTGTGCACCCTCCTCAGACAGCGAGTGGGGAAGATATTACTGATCTCTGGCAGACTTGTTCCAATAATTCTGCCAGCTTCTTTCACCACCCGCTGGAGTGCTTGCTGATCGGCCTTGGTGCAGCTGGGGAACCACACTAGAAATCCATCCATTTTAATTGCACTCCCCCTCATGTGTTACTGTGACAGGCTGCTTGCAAAAAAAGTGCCTAAGATACTATTTAAAAGTTGTTCTTTGTTGAGTCAGTTTTTATATTTGAATGATTCACAGGTAAAAACAAAAAAAAAATGATTGGTGCACACGCAGTTCACAGACAGTAGCTTTTTAACTATTGTACAGTATTATACTGAAAGTCCAAATAACCCGCTACAACTGTCTAACGCTGGCAATGTCTTGGTACCAGTGATGGGAATGACAGCGTTACAAGTAACGGTGTTACTAATGGCATTACTTTTTACAGTAACAAGTAATCTAACTAATTACTATTCCTATCATTACAACGCTGTTAACCTTACTAACAAGAAAATGCGGTGCGGTCGCGTTACTATTTTTCAACAAACAGACAGTTGAAGCTGTGTTCAGCTTACCGCACCTTATATCAGTTGCACGGAAGTAGTTGTAAGTAATCTGGGCGCTACAGCTTTAAGCAGCTGTGCGCGCTCCTGTGGGTGGCAATCACTTTCTTGCAGATGATCACTGTTTGGCACACCACCTGTCTAACCTTTCTGAACAAGGAAATTACTTCTGATTTGATCACTTCCAAACTCGCCCCGATTTTCTACACAGCTCAATTAGTTCTGATTCGACCTCATTTTTATTCGTTGACAAAACTGTCAATACATGTGATCATAGTTATCCTGTTTTCAGAAAAAAATGACAATTATTGGTTAATGAAATGAACACTCATTTTTGGAGAAAAACATTTATTGTCACACAATATCAGACATGAAAGCATAACAGCCATACTGATTAAAATTTATTTTATTGAAAGTGAAAAAACAAATTTTTTGTAGCCACATATAACCATTAAACTTTTAGCATCATGAAAGCGTCACACACTGTAAACAGGTTGCTGTAAATTTTACAGCAATTTACTGCCAGATGGATGCAAGTAATTAGCTGTAAAAGGATTCACAGGAATCGTCTTTGTAAGCACATCCTGCTGAAACAGCATTTTCTATAAATTTGCTTTGACGGGATTTCACAGAAATTTACATTTACAGTAGTTACTGCACATTTATTTATTTTTGCTGTGTGTTTGTCCATCTACAGTGAAGTAACTGTTATTTACAGTAAGCTTACTGTAAAGAAAATTACATTAACAACTGTGTGTAGCTACCAATTATAAGATCTGTTTATTGCAAAAAACTAGACTATAAATTCTTTTATGGATTAATGAGGCCGTAAAAATTTAGGTGATATTGATCCAGTTGACTAATATAATACTGGCGATAACACAATTAACCTAAACATTTTTTGAAAGCAGACAGAAACAAATGAATGCTCTCCATAAGTCTGTTTAATGTCAGAAAGTAAAAAGAAAAGTTTTTGTAAACAATGTAGACAAGACTGCAGTCTATTATGAATTATCATGCAGATATTATCCAATTAATTACACACCTTGTATTAAACATTGATAAGCCAAATATTTAAGCTTCTTTTAATTTTTATAAATCAGTATTATAAGCTTTCCCCTGATCTTACACTTGCTATTCACAGAATTACAGTGTAGTTACCAGTTTCACTGTGTGAGTCAAAGGCAAATGTGACCATAATAAATTCTTTCCAAGGAACAAATAAAACGTCAGAACTGTGCAGCGTGCAGAATAAAGTTTTACAGCTGTGTTGTTGAGATAAAAATGAAGTGTTTAAAGATTGTCGTGGCCTACATTATAATGAAATCATCAGGTAATAAAGAAACAGAATACACTGCCAGGATTTTATTTTCAGTTCTGAATGTCTCAGTCCCACGTTAAAGAGAGCAAACTGCAGCTCAGCTCCCACAGCTTCTCCCCCACGTTGTCGTCTTTGGCAGCCGCAGAACAGTTAGTAGGAGCACAGTCACTGTAAGCAAGGATGTATCACGTAAGCACTTTGTTCACTTGTGTAACACGAACATTTTATGAGCAAATAACACTCTGCTTGTCAGCCACTGTTGCTTAAAGACTATAAGTCAACATTAACAGTGGCTTCTTTTTCTAAATTTGTACACTAGCAAGCATGAAGAACATCCAATGAATCAAAAGTTTGCCATTAAAAATGTTTTAGGAATTTAATATTCAGTTGTAACCAAATAATGTAGAATAATCTACACTTTTTTATTTATTTAACAAAATCAAAAAATACAGTCCTGCAGTTTTTAAATACCTTCTGTTCTGCGTTGCATTTGAATAATTCATTTTGCTTCCGACTTTCTTTAATGGAGAGAAGCTGTTATTTCATATATTTTGCCTGAAAATTGTGGGTTAGCACTGCCGCACAGCAAGAAGGTCCTAAGTTCAATTCCACCATCAGGCCGGGGTCTTTCTGTCTGGAGTTTGCATGTTGTCCCTGTGTTTGCGTGGGTTCTCTCCGGGTACACCAGCTTCCTCCCACAGTCCAAAGACATGCAGTTGGTGGGGATAGGTTAAATGATCAATCTAAATTGCCCATAGGTGTGAATGTGGGAGTGAATGTGAGTGCGAATGGTTAGAATAATCCTTTAATATTTTAATTGTCCCACAAGGGGAAATTTGGTTGTACAATTGGTTGTCTGTCAGCCCTGCGAGAGACTGGCGACCTGTCCAGGGTGTACCCCGATTCTCTCCCTAAGACAGCTGAGATAGGCTCCAGCACCCCCCGCGATCCTGAAAAGGATAAGCAGAAGCGAATGGATGGATGCCTGCCAGTCCAGAGGTTTGTACTAAGATGGGAATTCATCACAGTCGTGTTTTCTTTGCATTAGCTGACTTGACAAAGCCTAAAACCCCAGTCAGTGATAACAGATAGAGGTGATGGTTACAAACTATATTTGTTTTAGGATCTGTGCACACTAACATAAAAACTGCTGTTTCATTCTTCATTCTTCAAGCTCTTCTCCACAAAATAATCGCTATGGGTGCCGCCTACTCGAGATGTTATCAGCAGTGTTGGGAAGGTTACTTTTAAAATGTATTCCATTACAGAATACAGAATACATGCCCCAAAATGTATTTTGTAACGTATTCCGTTACGTTACTCAATGACAGTAACGTATTCTGAATACTTTGGATTACTTAATATATTATCATGCTTTTTACAACAACGTGAATGTACTATTGCTGTGTGATTTATTACTATTATTGAAGGTCCGCGACTCCGAACTGTAGTAAAGGGACCTCTGACTAATACGGCGGGGTCCCTGTCGGCTCGTAGCCGAAAAATAGCTTTACTTTACTTTGCAAGAGACAGAGAGAGGCGTTGAAAGACTGCTCCAACGGAACTTATTGTTTTCGGAGGAAAACACGAACACGGTGTACAGTCGAGTCTTAATAGCTTACTTACAACTGGGCTCATCAGGCACTCTTCTTGGCTGAAGTGGTTATTATTATATTTACATGTTTCCAGCTCCCGTTTTTCCTCGATGACAACTCGTACCTTTCCACTCGCCTTTTTCTCCCTCCTTGCGCTCACAGACACATAACGTGTATGGCAGTGCATTCTCCCTGCAACACGGACTACACTGCCCATGATGCTACATTCTTTAGAGCTATGCTTGTAGCATTCTGCCTGTTAGCTTAGCACAACAACAACAACAACAACAACGAAAAGGCGCTCTCTCACCCAGGAAACACACAGTCGCAGAGAGAGAGAGCGAGCGTCGCCCTGTAACCATGGCAACCGTAACGTTGCCGCCTGGAACAACAGAACGTAGCTGTCAAACAAAACCCAAACAGTCCTGACCCGCGACAATATGAAACAGGAAAGTACCGCAGTGTAATCCATTTATTTCAACAAAGTAACTGTATTCTGAATACCACCTTTTTAAACGGTAACTGTAACGGAATACAGTTACTCATATTTTGTATTTTAAATACGTAACGGCGGTACATGTATTCCGTTACTCCCCAACACTGGTTATCAGATAATGACCATAAAAGGTGACAGAAATGTACAAAGAAGATTTAACCCCCCCCCAGTAAAATGTTACACTGTTTCAAATATAGGAAGCAAGATAAATGCCACAAAAAAACTGCTAAACTTGAGATCTAGTGCGGCAGAATGGACATTTTAATCTTAACAAATGTGTGCTCTCTAATTTGATACTAAGTCTTTTAAATATTAAACATAGTTATAATATCTAATATAATATTTATATCTGTAGGTAGTTTATATACACTCTTTTTTTGTGTACTTATTTGTAATATTTATATAGAGTTGTATATATTATATATATATATATATTTTTTTTTTTTTGCACCATGACACTGTGTACAAACTTGGCAATAAAAGTGATTCTGATTCTAAAAATTTCATAATGGATACATCTCACCCTGGTCACCTACTTGCTGAACTCTTACCATCTGCCAGACAGTGCAGTTAGAGAAAGGACAGAAGGACTGAATAGCAGTTTTTCTCTCAGAGCTATAAAAAGTATTAAAATGCTACAATGTCCACTTGAATGTGATTGGTGTAATTAGGGGTTGTGCAATTTGAGAGAATAGAGACAGGTTGCTTTTGTATTATTTATCTTACATAGTTTTTTTTTTTACAGTTTATAGTTTACAGTTTATAGACTGCTGTTAATGATCTTTACACTCTTGAGATTGCACTTAATTTGTTGTAAATGTTACTGTAACAATGAGGAAATCCTATTCTATTCTGTGTTCTAGGAGCTGCTTTGCCAGGAGTGTAAAATGAGACTTTGCAGCAGATTTGAATCAAGTATACAAACATGCATACGTTTTCTGCATTGCCAAATGAATTGAAGCACATTCAGGTGACAATATGTGCACAGTTTACACTGCTGTAACGTTGCAGCTTAGCTTCATTTGTGATGTTAGTAATTCACGTCTAAGTTCCACATATGACATGTATTCACCTACCAGGGAATCTATATTGCATTTAAAACATGGTATTAAATGCATTACATTTTTCACTAAAACCTTGAACATGTCTTCGGCTTAAGTCATCACAGTGATTTGTCCAGGTTAAAAGAGAGACACTTTTGGGACACAGAAAACTCTGACTTTAACTGGACATTTATCTCGCTTCATATTTCACACCTTTAAATAACTGCTTCATGGCAAATATCTTTACTATTCATCTGATTTAGTTTCCAGATTGCAAAATCTGAGAAAGTACTCTTTACTCTGAATCAGAGAATCAGAATCAGAATCAGAATGGGGTTTATTGCCAAATGTTGAGCAGGTTTACAACATTAGGAAATTGCTGCGGTGCTGAGCTGATGAGTTAAACATCATGTTTACCTTTCATTGGTTTAAAACTACTAAGTGTTGAAAGCCACTGTATTAATATGCTACTAGATTATGTGTAACAAGCTGCAATATAATTTCTGTGTGTTACAGCAAAAAGTGTACCTGTAGTATCCGCCACTCTCCTTCTCTAATGATGGGTCAACAGCACAGTAAATTGTTGTCTGCGCTCCCTGGACAGAGTTTTTGGTAAAAGGACTGACCATCTTCATGAAGAATTGCTGGACACCGTTCAGATGACGCCATAACTCAGTCTGAACAACTCCAGGATGGAGAGAGTAGGTCGTCACTCCTGTGCCTAAAAGTAAGGAAAAAGTGAATGAAATCACCAACAGTAAAGCTACTAGTCATACATTTGATTTGAACAGAAAACTGGCAAATTAAAAGAAAGAAATGACAGCGTGTAAGGTGCATTATTTACCTTCTAATCGTTTAGCCAGTGATCGGGTGAAGAGGACGTTGGCTAGCTTGCTTTGAGCATAGGCTTTATTCTTGTCGTAATGCTTCTCACTGTTGAGGTCCTCTAGATTTATGGAGCCCCAGGAGTGAGCCATGGAAGATACATTGATAATCCTAGCTGGTGCCGACTTTTTAATCAGGTCAAGCAACAAATATGTCAACAGGAAGTGACCTGGAGAAGGAGGAAATATGACTTTAAAATCCAATTTTCAGTTTCAGAAAACAGAGTGAGGGTAAGGTATCTGGAAATAGTGACACTTCACTAATTACGAAATACTGTACTTACCAAAATACTTACCTTAACTTGGTAAAGTGCCTAAAAGTTAACACAAATTCATGTTGGAAACAACATTTCAACTGATGATCAGTGGTTCCGGAATCAGTTGATTCCAAAAGCTGGAATCAGGACATATTGTCGCAGGAAGTTGACCTTTTACTTCATGTCTGTCTGTCATATCTAAAGCATGTGCTTAAACTTTACTGTTCTGCAGTAAAGTCATAAAAATGCTGATTATGAAAGAAGTGTTGCATTTAGGCTAAAGCGTCAGATCCAACTTCAACATCACGAAATGAGTATTGAAAAATTCTATGCATTTGTGACCTTTTGAAGGATTTGACAGCTGATGGGAGGGGCAAGTCAAAAGGGGTGGGACTACTCCAACCTGAAATTTGAACGCAACCCTCAAAATTGTGTTGACATGTTAATGCAGCCACGGATGGAAATTGCACTCAAGTTCATACGATACCATAAAAAAAACGTCTTGGGCCAATGCTCATAGTAAGTTTTTGACTTTTAAATGTTTGGGAATCACCTTGTTGGTACACAAATATAATTTTATGCCTGTCAAATTGTGTCATCTTTGGCATTTTGTTGCAGATAGAGCTAAAAAACAGGAAGAAATTATGTGTTACTGTGACAGACTGTTTGCAAAAAAAAATGGCAAAAGATACTATTCGAAAGTGGCTCTTTGTTAAGTTGAGTCCGTTTTTATATTTGAATGATTTATAGGTCCAAAAAAATAATAATAAAAATACAAAAGTCTGCTTCCTTGGGAGAAGAATATATAGAAGGGAGTGGAAGTGGAAGGTGTGGGTTAAGACTTTTGCATAGCACTGTGGGTCAGAGTGGTTTGAAGCCACTGCCTACCACTCCTCGAGTCATTTAGGATGTGAGGCACTGTTATTTACTTGTACCACTGAGTAAAATTAAATATTTCCTGTCATAAGCAGACTGTAATTTATTAACTCTATTAAAAACCTTTTAAAGAATTTTCAACCAGTTTTGTGTGCTTCCGTTTGAGTTTTACCTGAGATATTATTTTCTGATTTCTTTCACCCCATTTAAAGAAATCTTGGAAATGTCCTGGGACGTGCTAATTGTTTTGGGTACAACTTCATTTGTCAAATCTCTCCCCCCAAATCAAAAAGTCTGGAGAAGGATTAGTCGGTACTAATGTATAAGTCAGGCCAGGTGTGACTGAGGCCTGATTTTATTTACCCAGGTGATTGACACCGATCTGCATCTCAAAACCATCAGCTGTTTTCCCAAAGGGACAGACCATCACACCTGCATTGTTGATGAGGATGTTCAGCTTTGGCTCGTCTGTAGAAAAAAGTAAAAGAAAAAAATAAGGGGGGGGGGGGGGGTTAAAAATATGCAACTTTTCATGTGTGTTCACATGGATGTTTCTTTAGCCAGAAAATCATTTTACCTTTGTTGATGGCTTCAGCAAATTCTCGTATAGACTTGCTGTCTGACAAATCAAGTTTCATGCAAATGACATGTTCATTGCCTGAGCTTTCGATGATGTCTTTCACGGCTGCGTTTGCTTTCTCCATGTCCCTGCATGCTATGATCACCTTTTCTGCCCCTACAAAGAAAAATAAAAGACGGGAGTTAAAACAGCACATGCACTGAATGCATGGCGAAAATACATAAAAGCAAGGTGTAGTTCAGTGGGTGGAGAGTGCCCTCTCATGACAAAATGTGCACATTACATTTTTCATAACTTGCGAAGCTTTTAATGGGGACAGTAAGAAAGACCAATAATCACTTAAGATATCAGAAACAACCACATTTCTCGGAAAAGACAAACACACAAAAAAAACTGAAACTAATCTGTCTGAGATACCCAAAGGCACATATAGTCACGTATGCTTTTGTAGTACATATAGTGAACTGCAAAAGCAAGATTTTTTTTTTTTTAAAGTAACAGGCAGAAAGACCGACAAACAAGCAGCACCACAGCATGTCTAGCAAAGAAACACAGAGTTGGAGATGTAGCTCTTGGGTTTTTTGCAATTTCTCTGAGCTTTGCATGACCTTGCATGACCGGAGGTGATCACACAGGAGTTGAAGATATTAAACAAGTGGTTTGATAGAAACAAATTGTCCTTAAATTTAAATAAAACAAAATTTATGTTACTCGGAAACTATAAGAAAAACATTAACATTGAAATTTGTGTCGATAATATATATCTAGAAAGGGTTAATGCCATAAGATTTCTTGGTGTGATCACTGATCAAAAGGCCTGTTGGAAATCACACATCACTTATGTGAGGGGAAAGTTAGCACGGGGCATTGCTGTCTTGGGGAAAGTAAAACAGTTTCTGGATAGGAAAACATTGTATATGTTATATTGTGCTTTACTATTACCATACATGAGTTATTGTGTAGAGGTTTGGGGAAATACATATAATAATAATAATAATGGATTGGACTTATATAGCGCCAGTAGGCGGTAGGGTAAAGTGTCTTGCCCAAGGACACAACGACCAGGACAGAGAGCCCGGGGATTGAACCGGCGACCTTCCGGTTACAGATGCGCTTCCCAACCCCCTGAGCCACGGTCGCCATATACAAGTAATATTCAGACTATAATCATAATGCAGAAAAGGGCCATTAGACTAATAAATCAGGAGGGGTATAGGGCTCACACAAATGCACTCTTTATTAGGATGCAAGCTATAAAATTCCAGGATCTGGTGAAGTTTAAAACAGTGCAAATAATATATAAGGTAAGGAAAGGGATGCTCCCAATCGAAATAAGTAAATGGTTCTTAGAAAGAGAAGGGAGGTATAATTTTAGAGGGAAGTGGAATTTAAAATTACAAAGAGTAAGAACAACATTGAAAAGGATGTCTATTTCAATAGCGGGAGTTAAAATCTGGAACGAGTTAAAAGAAGAAATAAAGGTCACTAGTGATATAAACCAGTTTAAAATACAACTCAAAAAAGAAATATTAAATAAGTATAAGAATCAAGAAAATGCAATTAACCCAAGACAGCAGTCAAACTCATGTTTATTTTCTTCTGCAAATTAGCAAATCTAAATATAGTTTTAGTTGAACATGTGAAAATATTTTTTTGAGATGTTATGTTCTAAGTTGAAGGCATTGTATACGTTTTTGTTGTTCAAATTTAGATGATGAGGATGTAAACCTGAGGGGGTAGGGCAAAATAAGTATATACTTCTGCCTACTCCTTTTCAAACAACTGTATGGAATGATTTTATGAAACGTTGGTGAATGTATATGTTTGAAATAAAAAAAGAACTGAACTGAACCTTGGCGCTAATTTTCTGGGACATCCACTCCTGAGAAAATTGGCAACTGTCCTGAATATTTTTTAATAATCTTTCTCAGTATAAAATAAGGGACTTCGTATTGTTTGGAAATGGCGTTTTAACCCTTCCCAGATTAAACATTATTCAGACACTGTTGTCGAAATGAAAAGCACACAATTGCTAATTTCTGGGCAGAACCTTAATTGTGTAATTCTCCTGTTACACCACATACCAAAGTTGGCCTTTTCAGCCATGTCCACATACAAAAATACTTTTTTAAATATTAATTAACATTAATACTGCTGTCTGCCATGTTACTGGCTTATTAGATATTTGCTTGAAAAAGCACTTGAACAGGTGTAGCTACTAAAGTGACCACTGAAAACAGCCTTTTCATTATAAGAGTGAATGGCTGTGTGTAACTAATTTTTTTGTTCTGACAAAACAAGACAATTTCATAAAATGACTGTAAGAAGACCCACTAAGGTAGGTGCAAAAATTCAGCTTCTTAATGTTGAATAATTGTCCACGACTATTCATTTTTTCTTCTAATTAAGACACACTAACACATTGCTTCATGCTCTGTGTCTGAGTTCATTTTGTCCTTGTATTTTACTATATCAAACAAGAACTGTGCCTAAAGAGCTAAATCAGGAACTGGTTCCAAATTGTTCCATTACTCAGCTACTTTTCCTGACAGCCACATGTTGCACGACAATGATACCAACATCATGGGAGTGGAGGATTGCCACGCCTGAGTCATGCTCAGAATTTACACAGAACAATAGAACTTGTGTTAGCCTTCCTTATAATTTATCTACAGGAGAATCAATACTGGCAGATCTGTGTTTAAATAAACTGTTTTTATCGTAATCATTTTCTTGATGGCACGGCGCGGTTATATTGGAGCTTAGCAATAACTAGGGAGGACTCATGGTGGCAGAGGCAACTGCTATTGAGACTGTCCAAACTGACATAGGGCAGGGTAAACCCTAGACAGGCATCTAACACAAGCACACACTGTCAGCAGTAAAAAAAATTATTTCCCAACTTTTAGGACTATCAAAATCTTGTGTGTAACTATGATCCCCATTGCTGATCCACTTCAGGGTTATGGGGGAACAGGGTGAGAGGCACGCCATGCCCTGGATGGATTTATACTCAACGGATGGCCAGAAACATCCATCCATCTATCTTAACCAAATTCACGTCCGCACCTGCAACCAATTTAGAGGCAGCAGAGTGTGCAATGGATCCAAATGTGGCCTCACAGCAAGAAGGTCCTGACCTTGAACCTGCTGGTCAGGTGAGGCCTTTCTATGTGGGGTTTGAACGAGTTTCCTCCAAGGTTTACTTCATTGTAGTCTTTTATCTGTGCATCTAAAAGTCAACATTTCCTGCTAATATTTCCCTTTTCCTCCTAATTCCATATCCTGATACGTAACACAAATAATCCCCACTTTAAAAAAAACAGTTGAGAGTTAAGAAAGGTTTAAAATTTCATGATTTCAGTCAGACGAACCTCTCTTTGCCAGATCAATGGCAGTTTCTTTGCCGATGCCAGTGTTTGCTCCAGTGATGACAACAACTTTTCCCTCCAGCTTTTCATCACAAGACCAGCTGCGCCGGAAGACATTTCTGGGATGTTGAGAAAGCAGACTTAATGTCACAATCAGCAACACAGGAGTGATATGGCAAAACACGCAATTACACAACTGTAACTTAACAGAAAACTCTTTCAACTTCCAACAACCCGCAGCAAAGAAAATATTATCAACAACAATCTAGTCTAACGTAACGTATTAATAAATAACCCGACGTAATTTTATTTATTTATCGATCATGCAGCCTTAACACAAACTCAAAAACTTTCAGACTGAGGGATTTTGAGGTTTATGTAAAGTCTGCTTACCTTAAAGACGACATGTCTCTGGATTTCAGAAGTCACCGAGACTCAAGTACCTCATCAAAACCCGAAATTAGTTACTGATCACTGATTCACCTCCACACGAAGCCCACAATGTTCATAGGAAGCCCCTGTAGTTAAAAAAAAAAAAACATAACAAGGCGGAAATGTCCAAGTGCAGTCAGACTTGACAAGCTGGATTTTCAACCAATCAACTGCTAGGCCGTCGGTGAACGAGAAAGCTGATTGGTTAACGTGGAAGTTTGAGTCTCATCCCCTAATAGGTGTGCTCGATTCGTGAAGGTGGGCTGCAGGCACGGGTGGGCAGGTCCGAGGAAGGAAATTGAAACAGGTTTTTCTTTTATTCTTTTCTCGAGGCTCTAAAAAGATCTCAGTTTATTCACTCCTCCTAGTGCTGCGATATTCGGTCAGTTCTTGCGCAATCTTGGTGACAAAGGCGTACTACCACTAATAATAATAACAACAACAACAACAATAACGATAACAGCAGTCTTTTATAGCTTTATATTTTACTTCTCTACATAGGCTTTCATAGGTTATTTTCTGAATAATATATGAAAAAGCATTTAGCCTACCTCATTTATATACAGTTTGCTTCGACGTAGCCAGACACTCGAAGTTTTTTGTCACTTGTTTTCAGTCCAGTCCTGATTGGTTGAACAACTTGACACAGACCTATGAATCAGGCACCTAACTCAAGGGTGTTGTGTCCACACATGACATCAGTTTAGCAAAGAAACCGTTTTTAGTTGCATCTTTAAGCACTTTGTTAATAGCGGCCTGTAGCTTGAACACATAATTTGTGTTTGAATTTGCCAAAAAAAAAATGCCATGAGAGACAGTTCCACTGGTATAAAATATTAATATTATTATTAGCCACAAATGGTTATTCCCAAAGAGTTTTTAGCAGATAATCTGGCAGATTTCGGCATGCTGTTCAGTGTTTCCTCAAAAAAGTTGAGGAAACTGAACAAGTGGAAGACATAAGAGCGCAAACGTAAAAAAAGAAAACACATCAACTACAGTGCCTTGTACTTCTATGGGCCTGCAGTGTCTCGATAATGGCAATAAAATGATAACACTAACTAAAAACAAAACAAAACAAACAAACCCCAAAACAGTGTAGTGTTCCTTATGTTGCTTAAAAATTAAATGTATAGACCAAGCTCTTGTGGAAAAAAATAATTAGTTTATCATGTTAAAGTATGTAAGGCTGTTTAACCCACCAAAACACTGACACGGAACCTGAGATGAAATCAATTAATCCCAGTTTGTTGATGTTAGGATCCCTCTGTTTAGGATGCAGTGTTTTCAGTTTTGTTAATTTTCAGGATTTCTTCTGTATATTGATATTCAAAGGGTTTGTTTCACATCTAGATCTGGGGTTTTAGTTTATTTCTGATCCTTGTATCCCTTGAATTTCCATGACTGGTCTAGTGCCATTTTTGTCTCTTGTCTCATATCCCTTTGTGTCAAGTTAGTTGTAATTCCTCAGTGATTAGCCTGTAGTTCTGGTTCTCATTAGTTTTCTCTCTGTGTTTTGTGTTTCTAGCTTGAGGTCTTCTTATTTTTACTGACCTGTTCTCAGTTAAGGCTGTTTTGTATTCTGTCCCTCGTTTTAGTTTTCATGCTTCCTCTGTCTTCTCATGCCTTGTCTGTAGTTTTTTTTATCTGTCTGTGATTCAACTTCTTGTCCTGTCTTGTCTCTCTTGATTGTTGACATCTGTGTTCCCACCCGTTTCCCATCCCTAGTGATGGGCAAAGCAAGGCTTCGTGAAACACTGAACTCCATCTCAACAGTGACACCTGCTGGCCCACTTTGCTATCGCCACATCTCGATATTTTTCTGTGAAACAACGACGCAGGCAAACCCTGCACGATTCCAAACAAAGCTACTTATTATACCAAACCGTCAGTAATTGATCATCACGTTTTGGAGAAATCTCCCCCAAAACAAGGAAAAAAAAATCTGAGACTGTTAAACACCGCAATCTGTGACTGTAGTCATCAGCAAAATTCTCCATCTGTTAACGTTCGCGTTCTTCACCATAAATCTATTCATTAAGTAAAACAGAGGGAAAACACTGCCGTATTTACTGTAATAGTCACACAGGATTACAGCTGTTTTGGGTTCAGCTGTCTTCGTTTTTTTGCTCACAGCCCTCAAACTTTGGATATATTTGTTTGAGTTTTCTGGGAGTTAACGTCGATCACATTTTCTGACCAATCGGAAAAATACATTTCAGGCATGTTTAACTCATCCTCTGCTTAGCAACCTCTAACCATGAGGGAGCTTTCCCGAACTTTACACTGCTATGGATTTTCCATATTGTAACACTGTGTTTTACTCAGTGTGAGCCTGGAGTTTTGGTTATAGTGAACCTGCATAACTCCAGTTGTTTTTGAGAAATTTTTTTTTTTTTTAAAGCGCCCCCCCCCCTCCCCCCCCCAAAAAAATATATTGAGGAGTCACTTAATGCCACAAATGACATTTTCTGTTGAAAGTGTGCAACTCTCTCTCTTTCTGCTTATAGGAGTGAATGGAGCTCACCCACCAGTCTCTTTCCTTCTTGCTTTCTTCAATCTATATTCTAGTAATCATTCAAAAAAGATATTTATATATTGTGATATATAAATTACATAGGTTTTGTATACTTATATAGTGTTCTAGATAGTCTAGAATCTTCTGTCTAGTTTTCACAATCCATGAAATAGAGTATTGTTTTCTTTTACGCATGCGCGTATTTAATTAAAATTGTCGCTTCAAAAAACATTGATTCAGTAATTACAAGTCCAAATGATTCTGGTTAATAAAAAATGGGAGTTTGCGCTTGGATATGTCTAGAAGCAGGAACTGGATCACCAAATCCTAGGCGTGGTCACGTGATCTGGGTGTTTTGACTCACGCTTCGGAGAAGCGTTTGGAAACATCCCCGCTTAAGAAGTTCAGCACAGTGTCGAAACGGCTGTTTCGAGCGTCATATCCCCTTGTTATGTTGTGTGTAGTGTCACCCTCGTCTTTGTTTTGTCCTCCCCTTTAGCTGTGTGCGCCCTGTCAACACACCAGAAATGGTCTCAGTGGAAAGATGGCTGTCAGGAAGCCTTTCTTAATCAAGGAATTAAAGAGAAAAGAATGACGTATGCCAATTTACACAAGAACTAGAGCAAAAATCATGAACCATCAGGTTTAGTGATTAATACGAACAGTTATTCATAGCGATGTGTAAAACACGGTGGAGACTTTGTCATGGTTTGGGGCTGCATTTCAGCCAGTGGTGTTGGGGATCTTGTCAAAACTGATAAAACTGTAAATGCATTAAAGTACAATCAGATTTTGATCCATCATGCAATACCATCTGGAAGGTGTTTGGCATTTTTCAGCATGACAATGATCCGTAACACTCTACCAATGCTGAACATTGGAACACTATCAGTGATGGACTGGCCTCTCCAGAGCTCGGACCTTAGCATTACTAAAGCAGTGTAGGATCATCTGGACAGAAAACAGAGTAAAAGGCAGCCAACATCCAAAGAAGAGCTTTGAATGCTCTTCGAGAAGCCTGGAGAAATATCCCTCAAGTTACTTAGTGTTCAAGCTAATTGCGTAGCCTTTAAAAAGATTTTTAACCCATTAACACTGACTTATTTACGGATGACTGCAGTAAGTAGTCATTTTTATACAACCAGCAAAAGTGCTGTATATGTTTTGACCAGCTGATGGCAGCATGTGACCATCTGTCACCCTCAAACTGAGACCGCTATACTTTGACGGCTCTGTGTTGGTGTGTTATGGCTGCAGACAGATTAACAGACTGGTATTTGGGTAAATCATGCCCTTGGCTGAGCTTGCTTTCTTCTGATAAATCATCTGTGGATATCCTCATTTTCCAGCAAGCCACTATGAATGGCTCATTCATACACTACAGACGTTACTGCAGCCTGACAGTGGACCTGCAGTACAGTCAGAAGGTCATTAGAACAGGAAACATTGTTGCGGTCATCAGCTGATTGTGCATAAGCAAACATTTCCTTCCTGTTTCTCTGCAGGATCAGTCAGCAAAGCGCATGCATGTGTGTTATCCATTATATCCATATATCATGTTGAAAACAAATCTGTTTTAACCATTGAACAGTGTATTGCTTTTGCAACAAAAAGCAAGTATTAAAAATAGTTGAATCTAATGGGGAAGGTTTTTTCACTTGGGCTCAGGTGCGGCAGCGTGTCTGTGGTTAGGAAAGAACGTGTGCAACAAAAGCATTCAATCATATGTTCATGCGAACTTGATCTAGGCTGATTAGAAAGCACTTGGGAGTCCAAATCCACTTTGCTTGCACTTACACTGATTACACCCTCCTTTAAGGTAAGGCAGTAAAGTGGCTGTTAGCAGCAGCTGATTAGTTTTGCATTTACTGCATAACAGATTTATTCGCGTTGCATTTAATCACCCCGTTTTGTAATACCTAAATAACTTAAAACACAAAGTTTGAAAAATACATATCAGATTCTATTCTTCAAACTTTCATTCTTTGTATTACATTTTTGTGACAAAGTGAAAATGTCTGTGCTTATTTGTTTATTCTTTCCTTGTCATTCTTCTCCTGTCTGTTTGCTGTTGTTGTTAACAGGACACTCTTTTGTTTTTAGTCATAACAGTTTACCTAATCCTTTGCTGGCGTCCCATTAGCAGCTTCCCAGAAACCAAAGACAATGGAGAGGCAAAAGGATGCCCTGGATAAACTATGAGAACAATCCATTAACTATAATGGGACTATTAACTTTACTTTGGCAGATGGAAAGCAAAAGGATGAAGACTTTTATTTTTATCCACAGGGCAAAAATCTAGAAATAAGTGTGATTTATATGTCCTACTGATGAGTTTGAGCAACAATTACATTATGAATATTAATTTCAATATCAAAACTGTCAAGATATAATGAGACTGCTGCTGTGGCATTATGTTTCAGATGATCACGCAAATTTTAATATCCGAAAAATATATCCTGCGTAAATACATAGCTTTTAAATGATGATTTCATCAATCCCAACCTACCTGTCCCTTAATGATATCCCTCCAAGTTGTTAAATTGTGAAAGCTGAAGACAAAATCATGGAGACACATGGAGGCAGACATTAAATGCACAGCTGTATATGTATCTGTCATCTATCTGTAACTGAGTAAATACGATACACAGCTTAGAGCTAACTCAAAAGATTAACATAAGTTCAAAAACATAAAAAACACAAACCAAGCATCAAATTACTTTTGCTACCAAAACAGGCCTGACCCATCGAGGCATGGACTCCACTAGAGCCTTGAAGATGTGCTGTGGTATCTGGCACCAAGATGTTAGCAACAGATCCTTGTTTCTCCAGCACATGCCACAGATGCTCAATTGAATTGAAATCTGGGGAATTTGGATGGCAAGCCAACACCTCAAACTAATTGTTGTACTCCTCAAATCATTCCTGACCAATTTTTGCTTTGTGCCAGAGCGCATTATTCTGCTGAAAGAAGTCACAACCATCAGGGGAAACCTTGTAAGAGTGCACGTGGTCTGCAACAATGCTTAGGTTGGTAGAACATGTCAAAGTAGGGTCCATGTGGAAACAAGGATTCCAAGCAGAGCATCCCACTGCCTCAGAGAGCTTGCCTGCTTCCCATATTATACCCTGGCGCCAGGTATTCTCCCGGTAAGCAACACACACACACCTGGCCTTCCAAGGAAAAGCATGATTCCTCAGACCTGGCCACCTTCTTCCATGGTCACTCTGACTGGTCTGCTGGTATGCAGCCCCATATGCACCAAACTGTGATGCACTCTGTATTCTGGCACCTTTCTATCAGAACCAGCAGCACATGGTTCACCACCATTCCTTCCTTGGACCACTTTTGGTAGATACACTGACCACTGGAGACTGGGAACACCCCACCAGAGCTGCAGTTTTGGAGATGCTCGGACCCAGTCAATCGGCCTTGACAATTTAGCCCTCATCAAAGGCACTCAAATCCTCACCCTTGCACATTTATCCTCCTTCTGTCGCATCAACTTTGAGGACAAAATGTTAACTTGATCCCTTTTATATCCCAAACACTAACTGACCAGTGAAAAGATATCTCTAGAAAATTGCAAACACATTATTAAGTGTGCCTATGCGAAGGCACACTTATTACTATTGCTCGGATTTATTATTATTATTATTATTATTATTATTATTCTTTTTCCGCCTGAAATTTTGGACCTTAACTCGCCCCACAGTTTTGAGACAAGGTTCACATATGATATATCATTGTGTGCGGCTGGAGCTGGAATGAGTTGCTATGACTTTTGGTGTTTATTACTTCTATAGTTTTTTAAATATGAATATTTTAATGCAAGTTTTTTCCCATTGAAATGAATGGAGAACAAGAAAACTTCATTTGTGGTGTGCTGGCTCACTCTAGTGGTATGTCGGGAGTAATGCGAGGCGGCCGCTGTGTCCCTGTGGACGCTTTTATTTTGTATAACTACCGGAAGTAGTTCCTGTGTACTGACGCTAGCTGGGTAGCTAGCGCCGCGTCGCTTAAAAAGCAGCCGGGCTTGTCTTAAACTTAAGAGGCTGACACTCGCTAAACCACCCGATCGCTCGCCAAGCGACTGTTTCACACTGGACTTATTTTTCGTTTATATGGGCCGATGATGCTGGTCGATGAGGAAAAACTAACTGAGTTGTTTGGTGGTGGCTAACGCGGAGCTAGCTAGCCACCGGTATGTGTCTCTTTCCCCTCATATGTGGGGAAAGAAACATGTGAGGCGGCCGCCGATCGACCGGTTTTCAGGTGAGAATGTAGGTGTGTAAACGTCAAATATCTGCTCGTTTTGTCAAAACATCCCATATTAGCAACAGATTTCTCACGATGTTGCTGCTAGCCGGCTAGCTAGTTTGGCCGACCGGCTAGCCGGCTAGCTAGCTCGGCTAGCTAGCGCCGCTTCGCTCAAAAGCACCCAGGCTTGGCTTTCAGTGAGGCGTCTCTAACTCCTTTCACCCCCGATCGCTCCGCAAACAGTCTTTGTCTTAGCTGGACTTATTTTTCGTTTATATGGGCCGATGATGCTGGTCGATGTGGAAAAAATAACTGAGTTGTTCATATACCGGTGGCTAGCTAGCTCCGCGTTAGCCACCGGTATATGTCTCTTCCCCTCGTATGCGAGGAAAGAAACACCGATCGACCGGTGGTGGCTAACGCGGAGCTCAATCGTGGATAAGGGAAACCCAATGCAGGAGAAGCAGGCGGCTGGTGAACTGAATTTCAGGTAAGACGTTATTAACTGCACTCTATTTGGGTCAGATATAAACCGAGTTTAGGTGTAGTTTATTTTCGTTGTGCTGACAGTTACAATAACTGTACTGCGTGCTAGCTAGCACCACGGAGTTTCTATACAGCTGTGCGGAGTTTCTATACAGCTGTGCGCGCTAAGTTACTGATTTTGAACTTTATGACAGCCTCCCCTATTTTCAGGCGAGAATGTAGGGGTGTAAACTTCAAATATCTGCTCGTTTTATCAAGAAGTCCCATATTTTATCAAGAAGTCCCATATCTCTCACGATGTTACTGCTAGCGCCGCATGGCAGCTAGCTGGCTAGGGCGGCTTGGCTGACACCTAGGCCGGGCTGACTGATACCCAGGCCGGCTAACGCTCTCGTTTCACCGCCGCATGGCGGCTAGCTGGCTAGCGCGGCTTGGCTGCCACCCAGGTCGGGCTGGCTGACACCCAGGCTGGGCTGGCTGACACCCAGGCCCGCTCACGCTGTCGTGTCACCCCTAGTCTTTCGTGATGACTCTTGGTTGGCTGCTGGACTTATTTTTCATTTATATGGGCTGGTGATTCAGTATGAGTGTCCGGTGAACTGAATGTCAGGTAAGACGTTATGTATATATAAGGTAGTGACTGGAATAAGTCACAAGGTGTCGCTGTTGAGCTGCATATATGTTGTAAATTTTAGCAATTTTGACCATTTGTCCTCTGCAGGACACCGTAGTTCAGATTTCTCGTTCGCGTGGGCGCCATCTTGGTTCAGTGTTTACTGTGATGTGCAAAGGTAAGCACTGTCAGTGGCGAACTGCATTGGTTTTGTTTAAAAATAAGTGTTCCACTGTGTAAAATAGCGGTTTGTCATTTAAGCTGAGCATATATTTTGTTTATTGAGAGGTTCATGTATTGTCTGATGAGTATGAGACAAAGATATACTTTTCTTTCTTACTCTCATATAAAATATTTAGCTTTTATTAAATAGTTATCTGAATCTTACAACCAAAGTTTGTATAATAATACACAAGATTGGCTGTAGACCATTGTTAATCATTCAGAACACTGTGTAAAAATAACAAAGTGAATGAAAAGTGCATAAATATTTATTTTACGTGTTTGAAGTGTGTGGCAGGGCGTGGTCTGCAGTGCCGCTGCAGGGGAGGTGGACCCACCTCAGCGATATCTGCAATCACGCCTCTCAGGTGTAAAGTCTGTGCTCTCTCTGCTTTTTTTTTTTCTTTTTTTTTTTCTTTGTATGTGTCGGGCTGTGAGATGAAAAGCTACAGCCGGCTGTGTGGGTACAGCAACTATGTGTGAAAAGTGGTCCATAACGTAATGCTTCAAAGTGTGTTCATGCAAACATTGTCGGGTCTGCTTATGAACCTCTGCGCACAGCGTCTACAAATTGGGGCTGTACGAAGTCACCTCATCTTTACACAAAACTGTAAGCTGTCATCTGTGAGGCGCGAGCGGTGTTTGGTTTTACCATAGTTCATGGTGGAGAATGGCTGCTCTGCTGAGTTTTGCTCTCTGTAGCTGTTTGAATGGCAAACTATACTGATTAGCGGCGGCATAGGCACACTTAAAATTTCTTCAGAAATTTTCGCTTTCTAGTTCCACCTTATTGCACAAGAAAATAAAAATGGCAATGAGAGGTTTAAAAAGCACATGCAGACACGTAGAAGAAAGTTCAGATAACAGGGGAAAAAAGCTAAACATTAACAAACATGACAGAGGAGATCCTACAAAGAAAAATAAAGCTAGAATCCACAGTCAAACCCCAGATTGTGACAGATGGCTATACTCAGTCTAAACACAGTGACTTTTTATGACTATGGAAAAAAAACTACCAGACGCAAAGCTGGCAGAGCCACAACCCTAATGTTTATATTATAACAATATCTTTACAAGATCACATCTCGTTGGCTCCCCCGACACACCCACATAGGCGGCTAGCAGTCTGGCCTAAACACCGTTCTTATCTACAAAACTTCAAATTATCTGAAGCAGTGGGAACGTTTATATCTTCAAGTCTCCCCGTCGCCTGCCACCACCTTTACTGGTTCACCTATCACTCACGCAGTTTAATTTAGCTCTTTTTTTGTCTGCACCCGCCACGATGCCTCTGTATTGACTTTCGCACTGCCTCAGCCTCCCTCACCTCTTCATATGTTATGCAACGTCTTAAACTGTGCCATTCACAAGCTCAAATCATTCCTCCCAACTGATCCAAATCTCCAAGTTGTTATGGTTTCTTGCTGTGCAATTTTGTTGAGATACCAATCTGCGCCTTCCTAATCAGTCTTTCTTTTATGTCATAACAGGGATCTTGATGTTAGATTCCCTTTATGTCACCGCTGCTGGGCTGTTGACTGAAACACACCAAAGCCTTTTAGCTCCACCAAACCAGTTTCCATGATAATGCAGCTCCTGCATTTTTTTTTCTTGTGGGTTTTTTTTTAATCTCTTGAGAAGTCAAACTGTAAGGCCAACTGAGGGTCATTCTGCTCTTTGGTCCTTTAAAGAATGTAAACTGTTTCCTGCACCATGGGCCTAATTGATACAACATGTCTGTGGGAAGACATAAGGAAATTTAAAAAAAAAAAAATAAAACACCACCAGCCGTCTAGGCCTAAATGCGGTTTTTGAAATGAACCATGTCACGTCTATGTTGTCCTTGGTGATGACCCCAACACTAACTCTATGCTTATGAAAAGTGCCTTAAAGCTGAATTCTACCTGAAGGTCACCAGATGGTGAGCGCTGTGGTTGCAAACAAACTTTGTTATTTGCTAAAGTGTATTATTTACATAAAACTTGTGGACTTGAGTAGTGATTGTACAATTCATCTTCAGCCTGAGGCCAGTCTGCTTTTTGTTCTTCCAAATTTAAAGGTAAAGGTCAACTATTTTTTTCATATGAATAAATTGAGATCTATTATAATGATTAGGTTCTGCTGAAAACGGAAATGCCAACATTGGAGGTGTTTTCTTCGTAACTGACTACACTTGTTTTTAAATATAAATAGCGGGTGTATGCGGGTGATTTCCACACAATGACTCAAAATGACTCAACATCCTATCACAGTCAGTAGCGTCACTGTGAAGTGTAACTTTTAGACTAACAGATAACACAAACGCAAACAAACATGTTTCATTCTTTGTCTGCAACATTCAAAATACGCTATATTGCCTTCACACACATAGGAACTTGAGTGACATCCCACTGTTAATACTTTAATATTGTGCTAACCCAGCCTTTGCACTTATAACAGTTTCAGCTCTTCTGGGAAGAACTTTCCACAAGGTTTAGGAGTGTTTATGGGAATTTCTCACTATTTTTCCAGGAGTGCATTTGTAAGGTCAGACACTGATGTTGGACATGAAAGGCTGGCTCACAGTCTAATTCATCCCAAAGGTGTTCTATCAGGTTTAGGTCAGGACTCTGTGCAGGCCAGTCAAGTTATTCCACACCAAACTTGCTCATCCATGTCTTTGTGCATCGGTGTACGGTCATGTTGGAGCATTAAGAGGTCATCCCCAAACTGTTCCTACAAAGTTAGGAGCATGAAATTGTCCAAAATGTCTTGACACGCTAAAGCATTTAGAGTTCCTTTCACTGGGACTAAGTGGCCGAGTCCAACTACTGAAAAACAACCCCACACTGTAATCCCCCGTCAGATAGACATGGCACAAAGCAGTCAGACAAGTACTGTTCCCCTGGCAACGGCCAAACCGAGACTCATCCATTGGACTGCCCGATGGAGAAGCGTGATTTGTCACTCCAGAGAACTTGTCTCTGCTGCTTTAGAGTCCGGTGGCAGTGTGCTTTACACCACTGCATCCAACACTTTGCATTGTGTTTGGTGATGTGAGGATTGGATCCAGCTGCACTGTCATGAAAACCCATTGCATGAAGATCTCTAAGCACTGTTCATAAGCTAATCTGAAGGCCACATGAGGTTTGCAGCTCTGAGTGACTCTGCAGAAAGTTAGAAACCTCTGCACACTATGTGCCTCAGAATCTGCTGACCCCGTTCTGTGACTTTACATGACCTACCACTTTGTGACTGAGTTGCTGTCATTCCCAATCACTTCCACTTTGTTATAATACCACTGTCAGTTAACTGTGGAATATTTAGTAGGAGAAAATTTCATGGCTGGCCTTTTTTTTTTCACCTGTAGCCACGGAACTGATTGAAACACTTGAATAATATGATTTTGATGGGTGAGTGAATACATCGAGTAATATGCTTCCCCTCCCCCTGCTATCTAGCATACCCGTTTCTTATGTCTGCAGATGCAAGAACGGCTGTACTAATCGCTTTTCCCTTTTGATCATTTGCCTTTTCATCTTCATGGCAGCCTGCATCATCACAGCAAAGCCTCACTCTGTGGCACAAACCTAGGCGACGGAGATCATGGTGTTCCAACATGAACCTAGTGTCGTCAGTGTCTTCTGCTGTGTTCATCAATGACACAATTTAAGATAAGTGCAAGATGGGAGATGGCACATTTGGGAATTTATGTTGCGTTTCCCTTTGAAGGTGAGCAGACAGTCATTAGGGCTCTGCCAGGAGCCCCAGGAAACAGGCGTGCAGTGCTATTTATAGAGTTGTCTCAAGGAGCCAGTAGTGTACTGCAGAGCTACATAAGTGAGCTCATCTGGGGACAAGGGTGTCATGTTTTCATGGATACTTCGAAAGATTTATACTAGCGAGAGACACAGCATATTAGGCAGGTGAAAGTCTGCAAGTATTTTCAGACATTTTTTTTTAAATATTTAGTGGATTCTATTGCAGAGATGATGATGTTTTAAAGTCTTTTCTCCTCAACATACAGCATGCTTTATAGCCAGCTGAACTTCAACTAACCTCTAGAGGGAACTGAAATATTCCCACATTGCTGACATTCCCATTTTAGAACATAAGCAAAAAGAAGAAAGATGTCAGCTCATAACATTGCCCCTCATCTTTAAGCTGCTGAAGCTGCAAGTAGGTCATGCAGCATTGGGAGCATTCAGAATTCCACAATGTTGGCACACAGTCTAAAACAATGTGCTCCAAATCACCAAATACAGATAGAAATCTCGTCGTTCCTTAGACTTTCGGTGACTTCTACTTGGTTGATGTATTTCTGCTATGATCCCACCACTGTGTGGGTGAAAAAAAGCATTTCTGAGCTCTTTCACAGATAAACAGAAGCAGAGCTTGTGCTGTCTTTGCATGGTCTTAGCTTATGACACATTTATACAGCATGTCATCCTAGCTGCTACTGCACATCAACAGCGATACATCACACTCAGTCCCTCGGCAGTTGTGCAACTAGTTTTTGCCAAAGCCCGAGTAAGAAATTTAAAAGGTCTATCATCCGATCCCTTTGATGCACCAGTGACCTTGGCAAGATTTCCCTTTCTGTCTGGTATGTGGAGGCACCAGACCCCAGTGACCACAGGTTGGCGTGTAACAACAGCCAATTCATAAATGAATGAAGGATTCAGAATAACTTCATACAGTCACTGGAGTCGAGATGAAAATAGACTATTCTACTTAAAAACAAAGATTTTTGTATGTCTATTATACACTATACTCTCAGACATTATGTAATCTTGGTTACAGGCATGCTGGGCATGCTGCACATCTGATATTTGGAATAAAAACATGCTTAATTTAGAGTTCCTGGCTACATTGCTGGTATTCAGTTTGCTAGAAGAACAAATAAAGAAATATGAAAAGTTAATGTGACACAACTTTCAACTTTTAAAAAGTCTAAAAAACGATTTCTTCCTCCTCCAGATTGCTTGTCTAACATCAAAGCGTTGTTGGAGGTAATCATGTTCTTTTTTATTTGTTTCATTTAACTTTTTATGTTTCATTCTTATCTTCTTATCTTAATTCTAAGGCTTTGGATATATAGCTGTTTACTGCTTTAGTCTTAGCTAAAGCCATAAGGTGTACACAATGTAGCATTTACAAACCTTTAAATGTAGGGGAATCTATGAGAGAGACACTTGTTGTTTGTTCTTTTCATTGTTCCCATGCCACCCCCGCACACAGTTTGACATTTATGGTCAGCAATTCATCCACAGAATAGATGAATTGTGAGGAACTTTCATGTCTCGCATTTCCATGTCCACCTAAAGTTTTCAACCTTTGTTCAACCTTGTGGACTTTCTAAAGAATGTCTGCGGATTCCTGCTAAGATGCTTTCTCCATGACCCAGTTGATAGCAAATCAAAAAGGCTTTTAAATGATGACCATCACATTTCAATACACAAATTATTATCTGTTGTTTTGCTCTGCTGGTTTGGATGAATTTGCATGACCTTGAGGAGTGACCACTAATCAAATACGTGGTGACATTGCTTTGGAATTGGGCTTTGTGGGTAGAATATACCCTTGAAAGGTAATCAGATTAACACGGCTAACACATGACCTGAAGTATTGTGCAGTTTTAATTGTATACCTGCCTGTACATAAATGTGTTTTAGCTTCTGAGCCTAAAAATTGAGCAAAAAAAAAAAAAAAAAAAATAGCCATTTGAGATGAGTTGAGTCAGTCTGTGTTGTGTGAACATGAGAAACTTCACAGTAGAAATAAACATGTTTAAGCCTAGTACATGATAGATGTTAGCTGCCTTTCCTTCCTGTTCCCTGTCAAGATGATAACGCTGCTTCAATGATGTTGAAGTCCTACTTTTGCCTCTTTCCTGACCTCTTACATTTTTGATGTAAGCCAAACAGTAAATGAGTCACCTGAAGGATAAGACACATTTCTGAAGTCCTGTGTTGGGTCTTTGCTCAATTTTCTCTCAGGTAGATGACTTGCAGATATGTGCTGTGGTTAGTTTATTAGGTCGGCTACTTCATCTTTTTTCCCTCCAATTGTCAAGTTTACTCAGATTTTTTAAAGACAGACTGCAAACCATGCTGAGATATGTCAAGTTTTCAGCTAAAATCTCTTTGGGAATTATAAGGCAAACACACTATTATATTCCTTTCAAACTCTACTATCTTTGGCATTTTTGTGGATTCACCTAAAGAAATGGGAACAAATGACATGCTTTTATTATTAGCAGCCTGTCACAAACCGCCATAGGATACAACTGAAACTGAAATGTCATGTAAATGTAAAGCACTGTGTTACAAGCTGAGATAAGAAGTAGCTGCAGAAGGAAACGGTTTTTAGCTAACACTCAGGTTGGAGGTATAATTATAGTTATATTTGAACCAATTATAACTTTAATTAGCAATTTTTTTGGTTTGACTTAGAAGCTTATAAGACTAGTAAGTGTATTTCACGACACCACTGCTTTGCTATTACATGTACACGCTGACCAGGTTAAAAAACAAAGCTTGCTGTTTTAGTAAAATTATTTCTTTAAGTGACTACTTTGGTTTATGTTCTTACAGGCTATGTGCATTTTTGTTTGCTTACTAATCTGGCACATTTTAAAGACACTACAGTAAGTAAAACACACTAGGTAATCATAGCTAATAACAACTGCATCACATCACATATACAGTATAGCAATGGAAAGTACTTATTGTGCCTTTGGTTATTCTTTTTACAGAGGCAAGAAGGCTCACAAACACACACTTGGGCTTACGCCAGAACGTGATGAATGAGTGGGAGAAAGAAACATCTGAAGGGTAGAATAATAACAGTGCAGCTCCTTTCCACTAAAGCAAAAGAAAAAAACCCCATTTGACCTCTTCTGTCCTCTTTGTGTGTCCAACAGGCTTGTCAAGCAGACTGGATCCAAAAATATACCAGCCGAGTCCAGATGATTCATTATGAGCAACTGGATTGAGGACACAGTTTTATGTAATTTCTGTGGGTTACTTTACAAGTGCACAAGATGACAAGGCACAGATCTCAGTTGCCGACTTGCTTTATTCTTTTGGGACATTTGAGACAAACCAATGAAATATAATTGCCAAAGTTGGTCATTGATGATGTAAAGTCAAACAGTATGCAACGAATCTTTGGACTTCAATCAGCACTTCAAAAAATTCTAATGACGAATAATATTGTGAATCACCAGTGTTTGGTTTTCTTTCTTGTATTCTGTTGTATATACTTCAGGAAACAATCTAGCAACTAGATATGTAGAAGATATACATCAAAGTATACAGCTGGTGAGCTGTGCCTGACAGCAGGTCAGGGTAAATAATGGTGGTGTTGCACAGATGTTACTTGAAACCCACTGTGAGACTCCCACTGTGGGTTAAGTAAAATTCCAATGTACTCTGCCAGGACATAGATTAGATTTTGTCTGTTTTCTTTTCAGGGATTACATTATGTAAGATCTCGCATAATCCAAATTTGAGTTTCAACTAGATTTCAGCACTGATCCCGTGGATTAAAAGAGCACACGGACACAGAGCCATAAACACAAATGAATTACTGAGTTACAGCACCCTAAATCAACTCTTTCTTCACAGGCAAGCAGACTCCTAAACACACAATAGCAAACACATTTTTCCCTTCAATTTTCTCAACTTTTATGTCCATTCATTTTTTAAATAAAGGTATGCTGAAGATTTGTGAAGAACCGGAAACCTGCTGAGTTCAGCACTGTTCTTGTTCTTTCTGCAGTCTCATATGATCCCTGGAAATTTACCATATTAGTTCACAGCAGTGAACCCAGTAGGAGTTATGCTAAACACTGCACCACAATGCAAGTCATACAAGCAAATAATAATCATGCAAAGAGAGCAAAAAATCATCACACATAAATGTGTATAGAACATTTATGTATGTATGTATGTATCGATTGTACTGCATCATGTGCCTCAGTGTTGCCATGCACAGCATGTATCCTCTGCACATTTTTGTCACTGTGAAAGGGAGAAGTGGTCCAGAGCAAAAGGAGGGAGGGGAGCTGTTTGGTAGTCACTGAACACATTCACAGAAAATGAGCTGCGGGGCCAGGGTGACACAAAAGTGGACTGAAAAGAAACTCAGTGGCCTGATGTGCATCTGAATGAGAGTGTAACAAACAGGATTTCAGCAGGGATCCTTGGTGCTTCTTTTTTAATCCAGAGAGAGAAAAGGAGTGAAAAGTCTGACCAAAGGCCATTGATATTCCATTCATATCCCCAAGTCTGTGTCCTTGAAAACTACAGTATGGCTGCTATTTTTTCTTTGTCTTATAAAATCCTGCTCATACACATTTTGTCATAGAAATCCTGCATTTATTTGCTGTTGCACACAAATGTTATTACTGAAATTTCCAAAGCTCTTGTAAAAACACAAATATTTATTTTGGATCATGGCCAACTTTTTTGTGGCAATGTCAGATTCTCAGAAAAATCAAATGTTAAATAAATTCAATGCAGATAGAAAGACAAGGAAAATCCATGGAAGCACAGCAGAGGCTCTGTCATGGTTTTGGAGCACTGATTTTAATTACGAAAACAAAAAAGCACCATTAGATTTTTAACAACCATGCAATACCATGTCAAACGTGTGTGAATGGCAGCACAATTTTCAGTATGAGAGGAATCCCAAACACACTGCCGATGCAGTAAAAGCATAACTGGAACAATATTAGTCATGGTAAATGGCCTGTATTTGTATAGCGCTTTTCTAGTCCCTAAGGACCCCAAAGCGCTTTACACAACCTGTCATCCACCCATTCACACACACATTCACACACTGGTGATGGCAAGCTACATTGTAGCCACAGCCACCCTGGGGCGCACTGACAGAGGCGAGGCTGCCGGACACTGGTGCCACCGGGCCCTCTGACCACCACCAGTAGGCAACGGGTGAAGTGTCTTGCCCAAGGACACAACGACCGAGACTGTCCAAGCCGGGGCTCGAACCGGCAACCTTCCGATTACAAGGCGAACTCCCAACTCTTGAGCCACGATCGCCCTATGTCATAGTCATGGCCTCACCACGGCCGGACCTCAGCATTATTGAAGCAAAAACTATATCCACAGAAGAACTTTGACTGTCCTTAAAGAAGCCATGTGCAGATCATTGAAATGCATTTATATGGTTCAGGATTTTTTGTTTTATTGCTGGTTTAGTTGACTCATATTTGGTGGCTAATGAACAGATGGAAGGTGATGATGAAGAGCTAAAAGGAAAAGGTGCTGAAATGATGAGGCCAGCTGACGACATGCACAGAGAAGGCTCTGGACTGCTATGTGCCATACTCATATCTTGTTATCAAACTTAGCAAGCAGAGAGAAGCTGAGTGGACTGAGTGTCGCTGCAGGCGTCTTCCATGCTTTCCTTTGCTAGGATGCACACAGTAGAGAGCTGGCCTTGTTTCTAAGCCTCACAGTTATATGCTGTACAGCACTGTTATTTGAGGGAAGACTTGGCATGTGCAATGTGTATGCTGAATCCCCCCAGAGAAGTTATTTCTGGCTTCCAGTTACACGTCTCTCCTCTTATGTGCTCCTTCAGCTGCAGCTCAGGTGATAGAGTGGGTGGTCTACCAAGTGGAAGGTCAGTGGATTGGTCCCTGCCTCCTACAATACATTTGTACAAGTGTCAAGATACTGAAACCTGAGTCGCCCTGAATTATCATAGTGTGTGACTGCTAGCTAACAATTCTCAGGTTTAGGTAAAAAAGCACTGTATGAATGCTTGTGTGATTGGGTGAATGAGAAAGCATTGTAGTAAGCGTCTTGAGTGCTTAAACTGCGAAAGAGCACTATACCAACAATGCATTAATTTTTCAGGGACTGCTGATAAATGATAGTTTGAATAAATGAACAGAAAGGAAGAACATGGACCATCCCATTTTAGGATTGTCAGCTTATTCAGTGATGGATTATCCCTTTGTTTGGATCCAGCTACTGTATTAAAATAGTCCCAATTTACATAATCAGCACAATGATCAGACTGCAATAATGATCTTATGATCATACAACTGCATCGTGGTTCATGATTTAAACCCTGAAATCATTCAAAAGCCATTAGAAAAAGCTTCACAGTCAGTGATGTTTGGGTGGGATACGACTTACCTGCAGACCAGTTTGTTTTGGCAGTGACAAGAAAAGATAATGTAAAGCAAACCCAGATAAACATCCCAGGCCTCTCAGGCTCTGCTTTTCCTAAGCATTAGTTTCTATGCTTACCATTTATTCTCTCTTTATTGCCTGCTTTCTCAGCCCTTACTGCTGCAGTGTTTTCATTTCCTGTCATAGACCAAAAACACTGCATCATATCTTATCTTCACTCGGCTTGGTTTTTTACCTGCAACCAGCATCAGCATGATGTGGCAAAAGAGGCATTTTCACGAATATAACCTGCTTGGTGGAACTATAATACATCAAACTGTTGCAAATACATAAGGTTGCTGCTGAACTTTGCATTGCTTTAATATGCTTATATATCCTTTTGATGTATTTAAAAACACTGCATTTAAGCTTCAACCTCATAGAGAGACCATGAGGCTGAAAGGGAGCAAATAAAATCCTGACATCGTATCCCAGCCACTGAAGTATAGACTATTGATTTAGCATTACTGTATTGCTAAATCAATACTGATTTAAATGACATTAAGGACTCATTATTAACAGTAAACCAAAAATGGAGGAAAAGTATCCTGGCAAATACATTACCTGCAACCCAAAATGTTTGTTGTTATTAGCCAGTAGCAGCTAATTTGGACTTCAGCTGCAAAACTTAAACAAACCTGAGAAGTGGCGTCTAAAGATCTGATATCTATTTGTCTCCACCTTGGGGTGGCTGTAGCTCAGGAGGTAGATCATGTCATCTACTAATCAGAAAGCTGGTGGTTCCACATGAACAGAAACAACAGAAACATAAACCAGTGGGAAATAATATTTTTTTCAACTGGAAGAAACCTCCAGCAGAACCAGGCTCACGGTGGAGCGGCCATCTGCCATGAGCGGTTACGGATGAGGGGAGGAAGACAGGACAAAAGACACACTAATGAAAAAGCAAAGATGAATACCAACTAATGATTAAATGCAAAGTGGTGTATAAACACAGTGAGTGAAAAAGGTGAGTGAAGATGAAACACTCAGTGCATCATGGGAGGCGCCAGCAGGCTAGACCTATTAGAGCATAAATAGGGGAGGATTCAGGGTCACCTGATCCAACCCTAACTATATGATTTATCAAAAAGGAAAGTTTTAAGACTAATCTTAAAAGAAGAGAGGGTGTCTGTGCCCTGAATCCTAACTGGAAGGTGGTTCCATAGAAAAGGTGCCTGAAAGCCTCTGCCTCTTTTTTTTACTTTTAAATACCCTAGGCCTTCCTGTCACATTCTGGTCGACCACTGAACGACCCACTGAACTGAATTTGGTGGTGAAAAATGTTTATGTTTATGTTATGCTAATTTAAGAGCTGTCAAAACAGACCGGCCAATTTTGACTTGGAACGCTAAAGTAAGGGGTGGGAGGTGAACGTGAGAGCTAGGACCTACAAGTAAACCTGCAGTCTGAGAGTGAAGTTAGAATAACATGGTACTGTGAGGACATTAAGGTAAGATGGAACCTGATTATTGTAGACCTTGTATGTGAGGAGAAGGATTTTAAATTCAATTCTGGACTTAACAAGGAAACAATGAAAATCCAGTATGAAAGAAATATGATCTCTCCTTCTGGTTTCTGTCAGTATTCTTGCTGCAGCATTTTGGATCAGCTCAAAGCTTTTCAGGTAGTTTTTACAACATTCGGACAATAGAAAAATGCCTAGAAGTAATAAATGCATGAACTAGTTTTTCAGCATCATTCTGAGATGGGATGTTTCTAAATTTAGAGATGTTGTTCAAATACAGGAAGGCAGTACTTCAGATTTGTTTAATTTGCACATTGAAGGACATATCCTGGTCATAAACGACGCAGCATCACTGGAAGCCAAAGTAATGTCATCCAGAGTAAGCAATTGATTCAACATCGTGTTGTAGGTCAGAGTACAAAAAACTTAAACTTGTCTGAATTTAGAAGCAGGAAATTAAAGGTCAAATAGCCACACACTTACACATTCACACCTATGGCTTATTTTAAATAATCAGTTATAACCTCATTTGCATGTCTTTTGACTGTGGGAGGAAACCGGAGACCCAGAAAACCACACTGGCATGCAAAGCATGATTAAGTAATGTCTGTCCAGAGAGAGGCTTGATGAGAGAGGTCATGGAAAACAGAGTGTTCTGTCTGCAGACTCAAGCCCATAGTAATAGGTGGAAAGTGAAATCTCATTAAACCAACCTGCACTGTTAAAAAAAACATCTTAAAAAAATGGTAATATTCCGGCAGCTGGGGCGCCAAAATACTACCGTAAAATAACAGAAAATAACTTCCTCATAAAAATACGGTTATTTCCAGTAATGACAATACAGTTTGTTGCGCTAATTTTACATGGGATTCTGCCTTTTCAAGTGATCTTAAACATTAAATTAGGAACATGTTAATGTGATTAAACAATGAAATTATCTATAAATAGGAAAAAAAAACCAAATCTAAAAATAACAGTAATATTCCGGCAGCTGGGGCGCCAAAATACTACCGTAAAATAACAGAAAATAACTTTCTCATGAAAATACAGTTATTTTCAGTAATAAAAATAGAGTTTGTTGCGCTAATTTTACATGGGATTCTGCCTTTTCCAAGTGCGTTTAGACATTAAATTAGGAACATTTTAACGTGATCAAACAATGAAATTACCTATAAACAAGGTCAATGAATATGGCAATATGAATCATAATACGTAAATGTACAGAAATATACAGTTAACAGTTGGTTTAAATAATAATGGATTGCATGCCCTGGGACAGACTGACAGAGGCGAGGCTGCCATATCGCACCATCGGCCCCTCCGGCCATCACCAGTAGGTGAAGAGTCTTGACCACGGACACAATACCGAGGGTGTCCGAGCTGGGGCTCGAACCGGCAACCTTCTGAACTGCCAAGTCTTGAGCTACGATCGCCCTAAATAGCAATGACAATAATACTTATGTGATGTAACACAAGCTTATAGGAATCATGTTGTATACTTTTCCATAGCATTACATTTGAATTCAACAGTTCGATCTTTCAAATAACGGACAGATATTTGTGAGATCATGATACATTTGTGAATGTAGTCAAAGGAGCTTGCAAAGAAAAGCGTCTGGACTTCTTTAAGTTACTTGAAGACGTTTCACCTCTCATCCGAGAAGCTTCTTCAGTTCTAAGGTCAAATGGTGGAGAGTCCAAGCATGACATCCCGGTGCATTTCAGACCCAGCAACACGCTCAGACAGAAACTGGTTCACCCGAAAGACAAAACCCCAAAACACAGACTTAACAATGTGGTGTATGCTGTACAGTGCAGCGAGGAATGCTCAGACCTCTACATTGGAGAGACCAAACAGCCACTTCACAAGCGCATGGCACAACACAGAAGAGCCACCTCCACAGGACAAGACTCAGCAGTCCATCTGCATCTTAAGGATAAAGGACACTCTTTCGAGGATGCCAATGTTCACATTTTGGACAGAGAGGACAGATGGTTTGAAAGAGGAGTGAAAGAAGCCATCTATGTCCACTGTGAGCGACCATCTTTGAACAGAGGTGGGGGTTTACGACACCAACTCTCTGCCATCTATAATCCAGTTTTGAGATCCCTTCCCAGACGCCTTAACGCCCACTCACATCCTGGGCCATCTGACCTCAGGAATTCGCATGATAAGGTGGGGCCAGGTTTCACAATGAACTCACCCGAAACTCTGGCTGATTGGGACCCACGCCCAGTTTCCCACCTTGGCTCAGGCGATTAGAGGATCATCAGGGGGTCCTTTTGTCCCTCCGTGGGGGGAAACTCCCACTAGGTTTATATCTGGGACTCTCCACCATTTGACCTTAGAACTGAAGAAGCTTCTTGGATGAGAGGTGAAACGTCTTCAAGCAACTTAAAGAAGTCCAGACGCTTTTCTTTGCAAGCTCCTTTGACTACGATGACCTGGATGACTGAGAACCTTCACAGACATATTTGTGAATGTATTTTAACAATCTAAATATGCATATGTACAGACAGAAATATTTAATAATCATGACAATTATGTTTTATTACATTACAGTGATTTAACGTTAATTTACATTTGAAATGTGAAATCAGTCTATTTATGTAACTTTAATGATATTCTAGGAAGACAGTACAAAACTGTAAAATATACAGTAAGATACTTTGACATTACTATTTTTTGGAACAGTGTGTGTCAGATGTTTATTGGTTAGTGAGTTGGCACCCTAATAATTACAATGTGTGTGTGTGTGTGTGTGTGTGTGTGTGTGTGTACTAGGGCTTTGGATTAACATGGTTCTGCTCTATATTCAGATAACGAGATCTAGATTCTGAGAATGGACATTTAAAATGACTTTGACACAAACCTGAGGGTGGGATACTCACCATCACATCTTCTTATCACAGTTTATTTCATTGTTCCTTAACCACCTAAGGACCTGGCGTCCACATATGTGGACATCACATTTTGGGTTATTTAGACCAAAATACTCAATTTGGGTCTACAAGGGCCTGATATTCACTTACGAGGACATTATACTGCTACTGTTCTATCGAAATTTTAAACGAATATTCTCATATGTGGCTCTTATTTTTCTTAAAAACAAAAATCAGGTAAAAAAAAAATTGGTAATTCTTTGTTTTTACATTCATCAGGTCCCAATCAGCCCAAATATCAAAGAGGAATTAAAAATACATGCTGTGGAAGAGTTCGGGTCTTAGTAGGTTAAAGAAAGGAGTGCTGCAATGAATCAGAGCCATAAATAAGCCTCAGGTGTAAACCACCACTGAGTTAACCCAATTTAAGCTGCCTTAATCATTGACAAATGCAAACCTTTGTTTGTTCATAATCGTCTTAAGAGAAATCCTGTTGTTTTCAGTGTAAGAATGTAATCACAGTAAACCCGAAACAAAGTTTTGTTTTGACGCAAAATATTAGCAGCTATTTAGCTTGTTAGGGGTAAAAACAAGTCCCTTATTTATTGCATGCGGATTATGTTTATGCATCTTTACTGACATGCTGAAGGAAATAAGAGTACAACAGTATATGTTGTTTGGTATAAGGTCATAAATTACAAGGCGCGGTTAAAAGTAGAGAGAAAATATAATTTGCTATAATTAAATCTAAACACTGAATGCTTTTCAAGCTATTGAAAAGCTATTTGTAAATGTTTCTGCATCCCGTGAACTCTTATGTACAGACACACAGTTAGCCATCATCATTGAAAGCAGGCTTTTATTGATCTCTAATTTTAATTTACCATGTTTTTAATAAACCTGCTATTGCAAACCTGTTCATGCTTAAATCAATTCTGTGGGCAGATGTATTTTAGAACAGAACGAGCTGAGATCAGGAGTATCTGTAATTGACTGACTGATTGTAATGTACTGGGCTGCATGCCCATGTAGCAGACTACCAATCTGTGAGAACCAGATTTCTGGCTGGGGATCAAATCCATATTACACTCAACGACATCCAAATCAATTTATAACTTTTATGTAACATGTTTTTGTTTTTTTAATTTTAGTTGATATTCTGTCTCTCCGTTCAAATAAACCTATGATAAAAATTAGAGACTGTTTACTTCTTCAGCCAGGGATCAAATAATTATTTTCCCGTCTGTATGTGGGTCAAAGAGAGATTATGATGACCCGATGACCTCTCTGATACTCATCCTGAAGCTCACTGTGGAAAAATTGGCCTACTCTGTCTGTTTTTATCACAACTATTAGTGTTTGCTTTGCCAACACAGAGACACAGTTAGCATCAGACTTTTGAGCTAGGTGATTTAGCCTGCTGCTGTAGCAGGTTTCAGAAATGTCACGCACAACTGCCCTCCAAACATATTACATAATGCCAAAGAGCAAATATGTAGTTAAGTAAGTTGCAACACTGCAGAAACAGAGCAGAGGTTTCTGGCAGTTCAGATGAATTTAATTCAATTCAGTTTGATTTTTTTGTTTTTAAATCTTGATCTTGAATTTTCTCGCTGTCTTAAGGTACTTTATATTGTAATGTAAAGACCCTTCACCTCAATTCTTCAGCTACAAAGGTGCACAGAGAAGAGGATATGATCTGGATTCTTTAAAACCTTTGGGATGTCTTCATCAGTAAATCTCAACCAGCTGTACCTGTTACAACACTGCTGCATGGCTGCAAAATAACCAGAGATTTTCTGCAACATTACAACCCTGAAGTTAATCTAAAGTTGGGGTAATGTTATTAGAATATAACTGCAGCATACTATGAACAATATTTTGTAATATGTGGCCCTGATCTGATGCTTTTTCTTTTTTCCACAATAGCATTATTTAATGATTGTTGCTCCATCCAAATTTATATCTAAATGGCTTTACAAATACATCAAAAAGAAAACAACACCCCACCACCTGCCCCTAAAACCCTGTTTCCTGATGACTCTGTGTATTAATGTGGCAATCAGCTGCAATCAGTTTTATCTGTAAAGGCAACAAAGCATCAAAGCAGCAGGAGGGAAACACAGAGTTCCCCAGTTAGATAACTTTTGATGCCCCTAACATCTTTTTTCTTTATGGCTAGAGTGAGTTTTCTGCACAGCCAATTTTGATTAAACGTGCCAAGCAATCATCATGCCGTAAAACATTACATTGCTTGTAAAAACCCTGAACAATGTTGAATATGAAGAATCAGAGAGCCTATAGTCTATGTAGCTGATGTATGTTTGACTCCTTAATATAGACGTGTATATAACGCTTAACACCAGCATGTTTTTACACCTAAACGTCAGTGCAATCATACATAACTTTTTCTGTATAATTATGTGGTTTATTTAAAATCAGACAACGCTGCCTGTTCTGTCTTATAATAATCAAAGCCGAACTGTCAGTGTAATCACACAAATATATATATTTTTTGCCATCTTGTCTGTATCTTTTGATGCTGCATTGCTCTTTTCCACGTTCCTACATTTTGCTGACCTTTGAGTTTTTTATTACCATCATTGCATTTTATTTCATTAGAGATAAAATAGAACAGGCTTTTCTATTTACTGATAAGATTTTGGCACTAAAATGCATAATATTGCATTTAAGACTGACAGCTTTGTATTGTATTTTCAACGTCTTTAATCACTTCAATGCGTTACTCAACCGGGTCTCACCCCATTATGTGCTTCTCTCATTTGGGTGTGAATGCAAGTGTTGAGATGGCACACACTGTCACTGTTAACAGAAACTAACTATGGGACAAGACTGCATAATTCAAGGACACCATGAATGATCGGATAAAGAAAGATAGCAATTTGATAGTAGTATCTGTATCTTAAAATGAGCATTAGCATTTAGCAAACTGTTAAAAGCTCATTTGGAGACTGCACAACAGAGTTCAGCACTTGATGAATTTTCTAATAATATGTCAGGAATGAATCTAGAAATGTTATTAGCATCTCAGAGTAGAGGATTTACACGACACCCATTCAATGAGAGGCAGAGAGGTTATATCCATTTGATGATAACAGCTGAATCTTATTGGAAGGATTCCATGAATACTTTGTGAGCAATCTTTGTTTACACATCTCTGCATCTCTGTCCACACTTTCATTCTCATTCACACACACACACAAGCTAGCTAACATCAAGATCCTGCGCAGTCACAGCCCTGACCCCTGAGGTCTTCCCTGTGTTGTGCTATTTGTCAAATTTACAGTGATGCTGTCACTTCTTATAATCTTGTGCAGGGCCTGCAGGCCTGGGACTGTGGGAGATGACTCTTCAGCTGCGTTCAGTTTGTGCTGGACTGCACAGACATGCTGCAGTATCGCCACTAATACAGGGGAAATGTTTGGAGCATGATCGAGTATGGATATTTGCTTCTCTTGTGAAGAATGTATTAAAATTGAGACATACTTGCAAAATCAGCAATAACGGTGATGGAATACGTATGCGTTCACTACAGCGCTATTGAACGAGTGTAACACTACTTTTGACTGTATCTCACAGTCTGGCCAGATGTGACAGAATTGCAGGTGTTAGAATTCCCATTAATTAAGACTCGCTTTAGTTTAAAATTTAAAGCACCAGAATTTCAATTAAATTCACTTTCATTTATGTGGCGCCAAATCACAACATCAATCGCCTCAAGGCGCTTTATATTATAAGGTAGTCCCTACAATATTGCATACAGAAGATTTGCAAAAGGACTTTGTGCTCAGTGTATTTTGAAAAATGCTTCTTAGATTGTTTTAACCTCTTAAGCCCCAACGCCCCTTGATACGGGGCAAAAGGCAGGAGATCAGTCAGGCTTGCAGCTTAAGAGGTTAATTGTTTATGAGGTCCAAAGACCACAAGCCAGAGTAAAAGTCATGCAGCTCTGCTAATATAACAATTTTCACGCCAATAAATAAAACAAAAAGTAAAGCAACTTGACCTTAAATATTTCATGTTTACATCCCTGTAGACATGGGCGTATATTTTTCCTGTTACAATCACCTCAAAATGAACAGAAAGTATGTTATTGGATTAACTGTATATTATCAGAGAATGGCCAATAAGGTGCCAGAAGTGTGGAATGAAAAAAGCAAACCACGCCTTGCGCTGTACCAGATACTGTGTGACGCAGCATGTACACAGCTTTGAAAGCAAACTGAAGGCTCTCTAGTTATAAATCTCAGATTTTGATTAGAGGTCAAGCTGTAGACGTTTTACATTTACTTATTAACTTTTTATCCGTGATATCAACACTGATAAGATGGTAAACCATTAACATGACTAAACAAAAGCATTAAGCAGGAAGTGATACATTGTCTGCTTATAACAGCAGTTGCGTGCATGGATTTATGAACATATTCTGTCATATAGATTCGCTGTGAAGACATTAGGTAATAATAGTAGTGCAGCTACATTGGAGGCTTTCTGGTAGGTCTATTAGTGGGTGAAGATTTAGCAACTGGACAAGCTGTGGGAAAATGTCAGTGTAACTGTCAGTGTCATTGCATCTACAGCAAAATCTCTCTTTTGCACTTCTCATAGTGAAACCTTCTGTGCCCACATGCCCACATGCCTGAGAAAACAAATGCTCAACTTCCTCATAGCTAGCGTCACTGAGCCACAAAGTGTCTGTCTGTAAGTTATTGCACTGGTACTGTGAATAAACAAAGATTTTGCAGTCCAGATAAATACACTCCGGCAGTGTTTTAGCAAAACAAAAAACCCCAACCAAACAAAAAAATCACCTATCAAAGATGACATTGATTACACGCTGAATCTTACACTGATTTTATCTCAAACCCATACACTTCTGTGACAGTTTGTCTTGTTTGTCTCCTTTTATGTTAGCTTGCCTCTAGCAAATTCTATTTGAATTTGTTGTTAATTTTTAACCTTTTAATTGCTTTTAAGCAGGGAAATCTTATGTTAAAGGGTGGTACAATCAGAATTACTGCGACCTTGCGCAGTTAACTTGTGATCTCATTGCTCTTGAAATGGCTGCTTTGAAGATGGAAACAACGTCTTTGTTTTTGCTTTTTATGTACACAGTCACAGAACTTTAGAACTTCATTCATTATTAATTCGATCTTGTTTTTCTATTCGGTATGGATTTATTTGCAAGTTATGTATTCTGAAAATAGAACAACAAGTTGCTATTGTTACAATGACAAATGGCAACTTTTAGTGTTGCAGTTTCACAGAAGTTCTTGAGCAGTGTCAATAATCGTGATGATGGCTAATACATAGCCAGCATTAGCTAGCATTAACGCTTTGCCATCCCCAGCCCCATGAAAGCTGATGCCGTGTCACACTGGTAGTATGATTACAGATTTTCGATGCTGTTTGATTAGTGTTAATCTTATTTGTACTTGATTATCTCTCTTTCGCCACCAAATTGTGAAACAACAGATCTACTTTAAAGTTGGTAAATCAATCAGTTTTTACTATTTTAAGCCTCTAATGCAATAATAAAATGCCACCAACATTTTTTCACCATCGTGTGCTGATTAGTCTCAAATAAAATTGTACTTTTAAGCGGATGATATTGGAATGAGGAATATGCTGAACAGAAATGTTAATTTACATCAGATTGTTTCAAATAAATATTTAAATTGTGATTGAAACAAAAAGAAATAAATTACTTTTGTGTCAATATTGTACATGGAGTCAAAGTATATCTCTGTTACAGGTCAGTAAATGCTTTACAAAGATAAAAGAATTGTTACTAAATTATGGATTGTAGTGATCTACTGATTAGTGCAATTCACTCCTTAATGGCATACATAATCTAACTACCACGCCTTTAATGTCCCAACCTGATGAATTTTATTACCATTTATTAGAAAAATCTATGGGACCTAGTGACAAGGAAGACTCAAACACAGGACTCCAAGTCGAAGACAGTACATCTATAGTGAAAAGGTTAAAAACAGCAGTAACAGCTCCTGTCTCCTCAAAGGCTTTCCACAGACTTCAAACTGTATCCAGTCCTCTCCCTTATTCCACTCAGCGTCAGCTCACCATTCCTTGTTAGGATGTTTTTCCCAGGCAAACCTGAGCTCAAAGAGTTCAAACTTGTTGGCGATGTTGGGCATTTTGTACAGTTTCTTTCCACTTGTCAGAATGAGACAAGCTACACACTGAAAATGCCCTTAAACCTCAAAAACTGTCCAATACATGAAAAAAGATGGTTTTGCCAGGCTCTCTTGCCCTTAAAATAACTCTCATGGATGAAAATACTTTCTCTTTTAATCTATGTATTGAAAAACCTTTCTTTACGGGTACATAAACAACAGACCCACTGCTGCCCTTTTCTGCCATTACATGCTCAAGCAAACAGGTGGTAATATGATAGACTTGAGCTTTGGCAGTTGTACGAGAAACCTTATTCCCATGGGTAATACTAGCCAGCAAACCACCGACACAGAGTACAGAAGCATGGACAGAAATCCGGTCCATACCTAAATAAAAAACTTCTCTCCACCTGAAGGAGTCAGCCTTCTTAAACATGTGAGAGATCATAGCAGACAAAAGGTGAAAGAAAGCAAGTCAAATCATGAAGAAGAAAGGACAAAGAAATGGCTGGCTTTGGTACAGGTTTGGCACACTCACTAAGCAAATTTCCAGCCTGATAACTTCATTCATTTATCAGCCTGGCCACTCAAACAAGAGGAGGAGGTGGAGGCACTGAGGGAGGTTCGGTGTAGGTGGCCTAGATAAGGCCATTGCTGTGCTGTATGAGAGCAGTGGAGTGGACTACAAAGGTGATACACCCGTTAATATCAAACCTCCTTCTCACGGTTATCAGTGAATACTGACACGTAAATCCGGAGACATCAGCATGGAAACGTAGGGCTAAAAACAGACCATAATCAATACTGCAGGTTACGTAAGGTGGCTTTTGCATGGTTTATTTCTGCTGCTATGTTTATAATCCCACACTAAAATCCTGAACACGCAGCACAACAAGGACATTTGCATTCCCAGAACGTCACCCTGTTTCACGCAAGTGACAACAGTTGCACTAGGGAGGCAACAACAAAACATCTTTTTCAGAAAACCTAATTAGTGGGAGTGCCTGAGCACACTCCGGGAGCATTTGACAGCTGACTCTCTTGGTTTTTCTCCATTCGCCCAGCATCAGTTGACTTTGGCCTGCTTATTTTAGGTTTAGCACTACAACATAGACCTAATGGCATATTCACAGGTTCAGTCACAAGAAAGTTTGCTGCGTCTCCCTGCACAGTCTCAAGAACGTGGAACAGATACTATATTACAAAAGGAGAGCTGGACAAAGGGCTTAGAAGGGCATCTGCCCAGCAGCAAGGCCTATTTGCTCCTTTGTGTGTGGAGAAGCAAGAGGAACACTACCTCTAATATTTCATATGTGGCCAGTGTGTACACAGGATCATGAAGGCAATGATGTTCCTGACCGGTTGTCACGTTCTCGAGATCTGAGTCCAATAACCTCTGGGATGTTACACATAGGTGCTACACACTAATTCCCCCAGTTTTTTGGAGTTCATTATTAAGCTCTCAACCAGTGATTTCAATGTTTTACTATGAGCTTTGGTGCGACTTTAAATCCACTCATAAAACATTTCATTGCTTTAGTTTCTACTGACTGCTGTTTCGTCATTTTGTTCTCATGAAATAACACATCTAGATCTGACCTGTCAATTAAGCGAGCAGTCTATATTTCACACCCTGCAGGGCACCACTTGTGGCATACTGAGCAAACAAGAAAAACCATCAAAGCCAGTTGCATTCGATTTCAAGATAATCATTGCAAAATGTTCTTTGCAGTTTTCTTAGAATATTTACCAACTGCCAAAAAGAGGATTGACTCAAAAAGTGTAAAGTGCATGCACATGAGTGGCTTCCCTCGGCGCTTTGTATACTAGAGTGCACTGCTGTATGCTTATAACAATCATCGACCTATCTAGCGTCAATAATGAATTTACATTACACTCAAAGAGAACATTTTTTTGTGGCATGCATTCATAAATTTAAAGACAGAAATTTTTTCTCAATAATTTTGTTTTATTTTGTTCAACCAGTAAAAACTGCATCTACAAACATTTGTCATTTCACTTCCCTGTTGCTAATGGTATACCAAACTTTCAGGCCTCTTTTTCTCTGGCGTGAGCAATACAAATATTTTGTAACTTGTTCAGACAATGTGTCACTATATAACCCGTAGCCACCACTAGACATAAAATGTCATTTCAGAGAAGCTGATATTCTCAGAAAATGTCAGGCTAACTCTTCCCTTACAAGTTTGAACTAGATGCTTGTGCACCCGCATACTATATTATCCAAAGTTAAAAAACAAAATAAAAACAACAACCACAAAACAATTGAATCACATATAGTACTAGGCAAAAGTCTGGATTGTTACTCAAAGGTTTATAGTACTTTTATGTTGTAGATTATTGCAGAAGGCACAAAACCTTTTAGAGTGCATGTATAATACTGTAATAGTGAAAAAAAGAGGTGTTTCAAATTTTAGATTCCTTTTTTATGGCCTCAAAACCAAAATTATTTGGAGCTTTTAAATGCTTTTGAAGGAGATCCCACAAATTCTGTGCACCTATTGTTTGCCTTCACAAAGCCTCATTCATCTCCAATGGGTTTCACATAAGGGACTATTGTCCATTCAAACAGTTCTTACTGGTCGCAGTAGCGGAGTTACAACTACAAAGGCCTGCATTGATTTTATTGCAAGAAACAAGTTTATATACCCAGGATATCATTTCCTTATCGGGCTTCACTTATCGTAACGCCACTCAAATATCCATTAAATTAATGTGCTGCTACATGTTTTCCACATAATGCCAAAAGTAAGAGTCAGGTGGTGGCGTGGGACATCTACCAATCACAGGCTTCTCCAGTCTACATGTCAAGGTATCCTTGGGAACTCTGGGATACCCACCAGGAGTTGCCCTCAATGCATCGTCATTATTATTATTATTGCATTATTATTGCAAAGTGTGTTTAAAAGTTCCAGACAATTCCAGACTGTCACATCATCCATCTGAATGTCCTCCTTCACGACATCACTGAAACTCTTTCCCTCCTCCTCATGCAGCCCTAGTGCTGATGGATAGCTCAAGTTGAGGAGTTTGGAGATAAAGTCAGAGAGGCAGGTCTTAGATGGTTTTGACATGTCAAGAGGAGGGACAGTGGACGAAATGGGTAAAGGATTTTAAATATGGAGCTTCCAAGGAGCAGGAAGAGCAGAAAACCACATGGAAAGATCATGTATGTGGTGAAAGATAACATGCAGGAAGTTGATGTGACAGTACAGGAAGCGGAGGGTGAGATTGAGGCAAATGATCTGCAGTGGTGACCCCTAAAGGGAGCAGCTGAAAGAAGAATTATTTTATTTTCTCATTAATATTTAAGTGTGATGGACATATTACAAAGATATTGTAATTCTTAAAATATCTAAATTTTGGGTAGACAAATGTTTCTACAAACTAGCAACTCAGGTGAGATAATCCGTTTAAAGCTCTCGCTCATCAAAATGAATAAGCATCCTGGGGATTACTGTTTCACCACAGACACATTACAGATGCAGTGAGTACACACCAAGTGCACCATCATTGTTATTCAGCCTGACCATGACGGGAATAGTTAGCTAATGAAATGTAAACAGCTGTGTGTGAGTGGATGGTTTTAACGTCACAACAGTTTGTAATGAACTGCAGTGTAATCACTGGAGATAGTTTGGCTCAGCAGGAGCCTGACCCTGCATTTAACCAGCATTATCCCATGATCTCATTAAAGATAGAGCTGCTGTACGTGGACGTCTCATACACTATCAAACGTTTTCATAATTCCTTGATTACTGGGGGAGGCCCTAGTACACCGTGGAATTCCCAGGCTCCCCAATAAAAACAATAACAATCGTTTTGACCATTTTACAAGTTTTATTTAGCTTTTAACTTCAAAAAGCAGGATTTGGGTATTTCCAGTTAACTTCAGGGTTCATCTACATGCTAATGTGTGCTATTGACTTATTGTGATCTGGAGAAGGTTATGTATGAGATAAGAGATTGAAAGGTATGAAATCACCACCTAATAACCAATCACCAAATAGCATCATTGATCCTTGAATATCCCTCATGGATCTAAATACTGTTTTTTTTAGTCTAAACTCCTTCAGCCAGGGAAAGACTCCAATCAGGTTCACTGGAAGGCTTTGGAAAATGTGAAGGAGGGCATGAATTTTGGTCTTTTAACTGTGTTCTCATAAGTTTCATAACTTTTCTTACTGATAACGACTTTCCCCGTGACTACGCATACTATGCCATATTGATTAAGTAATAGATTAATTAACTGAATTATTATTATTATTATTTTTTACAATCAACCAATGAAATATCAGATTTTTTCACAGTGGTTCCACAGTAAAAAAGACAATTATGACGTAGACAGACAAAAGCTGTCTACGTCATAATTACACCCCAGAGTCTTTTTTTTTTGTAATTTTCCACATTCATTTCTCACGATTTAAGCCCAAATAGTTGTGAAATAGCACATCTTTTTCTTATTTTAAGACATCCATCAAATGAAATGTGTATTTAAACTTTCTTTAGACTGAGAGAAATGGGAGTTTCACTTGTCCTGTCCACTTGAGCTCAAAATGAGGTGTGTGTGACCCTCAGTGTAAAATGAATGTGACATCCCTGATCTGATCTTTTACGTTAATACAATATCAATTCACCAATGTCTTAATTACACGTATTATAATGTAATACTGATAAAATTAAATTATTTTATCTTCCTGTGTAAGATCATCCGCTTTGCTCCCTGTAGACCTGTCATTGTGTGTGATTGGCCAGATTCCACCCCTTTCATATGACCACACTCATAGCTGCATTGACCCCTGGGTTGACTTATCAAATTGATAACGACATTCATGTGACAGCTTATCATGATTGATAATCTTAGAGTAAGGTAAGGCAAATAACAGAATGATACCCTGGGGCACAGGACTGAATAAAAATTGTTGGTAAAAAAATTAAGTTTACATCACACAAAACTAGTTGGAGACAGGTTTGCTTGCTGGCTGGAGATGCAACAACAAGCCCCTGCGGAAGCTGGTGGGAAGCATACCTTTAACTGCTTGTTTGGTGGTTGAAGTCAGTCAGGCCCACAGGAGAGACCATATGTTCAGCTTCATTTTAAGGTTCAGTTTGTGTTTATTTGCTTTTCCTCATGAGAAACTAAAGACAGACGTTCCACTTCACAAATATTTGTATTTTCTCCCTTTTGTTTATTGGCAGTGAGCATGTTTTCTGGTCCCCATGGATTAACATGTGAAAACATTGCCGCTGATGTAGGAGGCAAATATCTTGTTGTCCCAGCTTGTTTTGGATGCAGCTCGAGCAGCAAATGTTCTATTTATAGGATCTATTTGTGATTATGTTATTAAATTTTCTTAATAATTCACAATATCAACAATACATGGCACTTTGTTTAAAAAAAGTTTCATTTCATTTCAAATTACTGAATGAATTACAAACTCACTCAGTGCATGGGGAGATTTCAGATCACACAAGGGGTGTGTGTTTGCTAATAGTAACAACCTTTATTACTTAGTAATAAAGTAAACATATGTGCTTTACTCAGTGCTTAACTATTGAGATGTGATGTGACACATTTGTTTCAATTATAAATTGCGCTGCCTGACAATTTATAGCATTTTACTGGAAAATTATTTTCATTTAGGTTCAACTTACTGAGTAAATTTCACTCTCATGCTTTCTCCAATGACATTTCACGTCATTTGCAGGGTGAGTGTTTGCTAATAATTACACTTGGCATGTCTTAGAACTAAAGTAAACACGTGTGCTTTTCACAGTCGCTTAGGGACTGAGATGTGACGCATTTATTTATATTAGAAATTGCACAGCCCGGTTAAAGGTCGAAGTGCTGGAATATTTATTCCTGGTCAAACAATATGGCTTCTTGTCACCATGGAATCCAGATAAATTGATACAATCCTTTATTAAATTACATGATCTCAGTGAGATTGAGGGTTTTTAGCCATCAGAATTGTTGTCTTAAGGCCAAGAAAGATGCCAAGCGGATTTATTTTACCAAGTGGATCATCATGGCCTTGCCATATTGGTCCATTTGATTGACCTTTATTATAATTATGAATTTATTTTATTTTCGGTTGCTACAAACGGGACAGAAATGACTGGGGGATAGGACAGGGAGAAAGAATGAAAGAAAGAGAGGGAGAGAAAGAAAACCAAAGGGGAGAAGAGACGGTGAGAAGGGGGGAAGAAAGAAAACAAACAAACAAACAAAACACCTGGATCACCTGTATGGAGAAAAAAAACAGAAGAGAAAGCAAACAACAAAGAGCAACATAATAAAAAAAACAGCACCATCACAATAAACTAGCTAGCAGTAGATAACAGTAGATACTAAAAATTAAACGATATTGTGCAGCACACAAGATAGACAGCGCACAATGTGCTTTGAGGCAGCAGCCAAGAAAGCTGTAGTCCGCGTCTGTGAACACCTGTGTGCACACCTGTGTGGATCAGCATGCTTGTATTCCAAAGGTTTCTCCATGGGACACACAAAAAAAAAAAAAAAAAAAAAAAAAGAGATTGAGGGGTTTTTTCTTAAGAAAGACGCACAACGATATATAAACTGAGACAGCCACATATTAACAGACACTCTATCCATGATCACTAATTTAAAAACAAACAAACAAAAAACATGTGCAAGAGTAGTCGCAGACTATTACACCATACAACGCTGCGCTTGCTGGGAGGACGGCCCTACTTTCTCATATAAGAGGCAACGTGAGCAAGAAAAGAATCACCATGTAATCTGGTAAATCGGTGCGCACTCTAATACACAGGATCCAGAAGCTTCAAGGTTGATGAAGAAACAGGCCCATATCTTCGATATCTCAATAATCAAATGTAGACAAAACTGTGCACTGTACATTGATCTTACAACTTCTGAATGAGAAACAAGATTTTTTTTCTATATAAGACTCCAGTCTTTGTCTCTTGATAGGTATTCCACATGGTTTTCAAAAGTGAGTCTAGCATCCAAGAGTCCTAACTATTTACACACTATCCAAAAAGTAACTTGTTCCACGTTTTGTCATGTTATAACCTTACTCCACATGGATTCAAAATTCTACACAAAATACCCCATAATGATAAAGCGAAAAAAAAGTTAGCTTGAAATTTAAACATTTATATTTTTAATAAATTTGCAGGGATGTCAAGATAACCTTTTTCACTTTGTCATTATGGGGTGGTGGGGTAAATAAAAAACAAAAATATGAAACATTATAAAATATGTCACGACCTTTAAAATTGCGCTCAGGTGCATTGTGTTTCCAAAGATGATCTTGCAGATGTTTCTACAACTTGATTGGAGTCAGAGTGTGGTGAATTCAGTTTATTTGTCATGCTGAACAAGTTATGTTTTTATTTTAATACATTTAATATATTTAGAACTCAGATCCTTTAAACAGGAAAAAAAAATCCGGATATGTCAGAGAAGTGCATATCTTGAAAAGTGGCTGTTTATATAAAACAACACTGAAGACTGCAGGCAGGAAATTGCAGAGGAAATTTGCTGCTGGAATCTTTAGACTCCATCATTGTTATTGACACTTTAAAAAAATGCTAAGCTAAGTGGATAGCTTCCTAAAGGCTGTCTGTGAACTGATGGCATCCAGATTCTCCACAAGTGAGTATGAAGTCAGTTCAGAAGCACATATAAAATCAACATGCCAGCCGTGCTACTTTTCTGTATTACCACTTTTGTGTTGCCACTTTGAAAGGAGCAAAAGTAATAGCTGCATATAACAGGAAGAAACAAGAATTTAGACAGGCACGTGAAGGCAATTCATTAAAATGTGTAAAAAAGTTTAGTTTCGAAAACAACGCTACACTATGACTTCAATTTTTATACATCTAACAAACCTCTTAATCCTGATTTGAGGGAATCTTAGGATGTCAAACATGCATTTTCATGTGGCTTGCTGTGAAACGTGGTCTTGATTAAAATTGAAATAAATTGAATTGTGGTGTTCATAAAAATAAATAACGCACTTGAAAAACACTAAAACGACGAGTCTTTCCTGAATTCATGACTTACAGTGGGGCAAAAAAGTATTTAGTCAGCCACCGATTGTGCAAGTTCCCCCACTCAAAATGATGACAGAGGTTAGTAATTTGCACCAGAGGTACACTTCAACTGTGAGAGACAGAATGTGAAAAAAAAATCCATGAATCCACATGGTAGGATTTGTAAAGAATTTATTCGTAAATTAGGGTGGAAAATAAGTATTTGGTCACCTCAAACAAGGAAAATCTCTGGCTCTCACAGACCTGTAACGTCTTCTGTAAGAAGCTTTTCTGTCCCCCACTCGTTACCTGTATGAATGGCACCTGTTTGAACTCATCATCTGTATAAAAGACACCTGTCCACAGCCTCAAACAGTCAGACTCCAAACTCCGCCATGGCCAAGACCAAAGAGCTTTCGAAGGACACCAGGAAAAGTATTGTAGACCTGCACCAGACTGGGAAGAGTGAATCTACAATAGGCAAGCAGCTTGGTGTGAAAAAATCAACTGTGGGAGCAATCATCAGAAAATGGAAGACACACAAGACCACTGATAATCTCCCTCGATCTGGGGCTCCACGCAAGATCTCATCCCGTGGGGTCAAAATGATCATGAGAACGGTGAGCAAAGATCCCAGAACCACACGGGGGGACCTGGTGAATGACCTGCAGAGAGCTGGGACCAAAGTAACAAAGGTCACCATCAGTAACACACTACAACGGCAGGGAATCAAATCCCGCAGTGCCAGACGTGTTCCGCTGCTGAAGCCAGTGCATGTCCAGGCCCGTCTGAAGTTTGCCAGAGAGCACATGGATGATACAGCAGAGGATTGGGAGAATGTCATGTGGTCAGATGAAACCAAAGTAGAACTTTTTGGTATAAACTCAACTCGTCGTGTTTGGAGGAAGAAGAATACTGAGTTGCATCCCAAGAACACCATACCTACTGTGAAGCATGGGGGTGGAAACATCATGCTATGGGGCTGTTTTTCTGCCAAGGGGACAGGACGACTGATCCGTGTTGAGGACAGAATGAATGGGGCCATGTATCGTGAGATTTTGAGCCAAAACCTCCTTCCATCAGTGAGAACTTTGAAGAAACGAGGCTGGGTCTTCCAACATGACAATGATCCAAAACACACCGCCCGGGCAACAAAGGAGTGGCTCCGTAAGAAGCATTTGAAAGTCCTGGAGTGGCCTAGCCAGTCTCCAGACCTCAACCCCATAGAAAATCTGTGGCGGGAGTTGAAAGTCCGTGTTGCTCGGCGACAGCCCCAAAACATCACTGCTCTCGAGAAGATCTGCATGGAGGAATGGGCCACAATACCAGCTACTGTGTGTGCAAACCTGGTAAAGACCTATAGTAAACGTTTGACCTCTGTTATTGCCAACAAAGGTTATGTTACAAAGTATTGAGTTGTATTTTTGTTATTGACCAAATACTTATTTTCCACCCTGATTTACGAATAAATTCTTTACAAATCCTACCATGTGGATTCATGGATTTTTTTTCACATTCTGTCTCTCACAGTTGAAGTGTACCTCTGGTGCAAATTACTGACCTCTGTCATCATTTTAGGTGGGGGAACTTGCACAATCGGTGGCTGACTAAATACTTTTTTGCCCCACTGTAATTGCTCAAAACGGAACAGCTTCCAACACTAACCATGTTGTAAGGACTTTCATTTTGAAACTTTTCTTTCTTCTCTCCCTTCTGCACTTGCACTACAATAGTGAGCACACAATGAAAAAACTAACTATAACCTTTCCCTAAACGTTATCTGACCTAATCCAATTTTCATTGTAGTGACAATACATACTTATATATTGCAGAGACCTGTGGTTATTTTGAAAAAACCCCCCAAAAACTTCAATTTTTTAAAATTATTTTTTTCTGGATAATCAATCGATATTGTCTCTTTTTTTCTTTCTTTTCTTTTTCTTTTTTTCTTTTTTCGCCTGTCCCTCTTTAGCCGTCAGAATTGTTGTCTGAAGACCAACAAGGATACCCAATGGATTTACTTTGCCAAATGGATCATCGCGGCCTTGCCGTATTGGTCCATTTGATTGACCTTTGTTGTTATTATTTATTTTATTTTCAGTTGTTACAGACGGGACAGACATGACTGAGGGATAGGAAAGGGAGAAAGAAAGATGAAGGAAAAGAAAAACAGAAGGGAAGAGGGACAGTGAGAAAGGGCACTTAAAAAGAGAAAGAAGAAAAAAAATCTCCTGGATCACCTGTTGAGAGAAAAAGAAGCAAAAACAAGCAAAAAAAAAAAACCAAAACAGAGCAACATACTAAACACAACGCCATCGCATTAATCTAGCTAAGTGTAAATAGCAGTAAATACTAAATATTGAATGTTGTTGTGCAGCACGCAGAACCGACAGCGCATAATGCGCTTTGAAGTCACAGCCAAGAAAGGTGTAGTTTATGTCGATGAACAGTGAACACCCATGTACACACCTGTGTGGATCAGCGCGCTTGTATTCAAAAGGTTTCCCCATGTAACGGTCTGCAAGAGGGTGTAGAGAGCCATAGCCCCGTCCCCCAGGGCATGAAGCAGGCATGGAGGAGATCCAGGCTCCAGACATCCAGAGGCCCCAGAGTGTGAGAGCCCAAGGAGGACCACCGGAGGGGCATCTGTGCCACCCTCCTGGGAAGAGCTGAGGAGAGCCCCAGACGAGATACTGTCTCTGAACACTGAGGACTTCATAAAGGAAAACAATTCACCCATCACAACTTCAAGAGATGAAACTTGCTGCAGACACCTTAATATGAAGGAATTGCTAGAATTTTAAATAAATTCCTAAAGCTGTGCCTTTATGCCAGGGATTTGAATGACTGTAACCTCGGGACTGTGCTCCCAAAGTTTCATCAGCTTTCCAACAAGGAATAACAACATCCTGGAACACATCTACAGCAACGTAAGGGGCGCATACAAGGCATTGCCCCACCCCCATTTTGGACAGTCTGACCACATTTCTGTGTTCCTCTATCCAGCATGCAGGCAGTTCGTCAAACATTCCTTCCCAGTTAGAATTATTATTAAAGTTTCAAGTGAAGAAAATGATTCAGTGCTTCCTTTGATGCTACAAACTGGGGTGTGTTTTAGACTGCTGCCTTGAGAGATGACTGCTCTGTGGATTTAGAGGAATATGCATCAGTGGTTACCAGTTACATCAGCGCCTCCATTGACAATATTGTCCCCACCAAGTCCTATAAAACATATCCAAATCAGAAACCATGGTTGAACTGTGAGGTGCGTTCCATGCTGCATGCACGCTCCACTGCATTTGCCTCTGATGACGCAGAGGACTACAAAAAGCAAGATTTGCCCTACGTTGATCCATCAGGGAAGTCAAGAGGCAGCACAGATTGAAACTGGAAGGATACTACAACAACTCAGATTCTCAATGCATGTGGCAAGGCTTGCAACACATCACTGATTTCCAGCAGATTAGCAGCAGGGTCACAGTCAGCTGCAACGCGCTACCAGACGAGCTGAATGAGTTCTACGCTAGCTTTGACAACCTCAACACCAACCAACACAGAGGGATTCTACCAGCACAGGCAGCACAGAGTTCTTCACTCACTGTGACGTCAACTGAGGTATGCAAGGGTCTGAGGAGGACTAACCCCGAAAAGCAGCCGGCCCTGACAACATCCCCGGCCGTGCTTTGAGAGTCCGCTCTTCAGAGCTGGCTGAGTTGTTTACAGACAGACATTTTCAAGTTGTTAAATTTGGATTAACCTCCAAACTGCTCAGCAACTTTTACAGATGCACAGTGGAGAATATTCTGACAAACTCCATCAGAGTGTGGTAGGGGAAAAGCACCACTCAGGATAGGAAGGCTATCCAGCGTGTCATTAAAACAGCACAATTCATCTACGGAGTACCCTTCCCACCACTACAGGACATTTACAACACTCGGGTCAGAAAAGGGGCACACAACATCATCAAGGACCGCACCCAAAACACAGCACACACTGTTCACACTCCTGCCATCTGGCAGATGCTACAATACTGTGAAATCAAGGACAACCAGATTAAATTAAACCAGAAAAGGTTGGGTCTTGTTTACGACCCCTGACTGAATAAAATCAAGTGAAATTGAAATGACAATCACGCAGAAGTGCTACGTCGGATCTACTGACTTGACTGCAGTATTGTTCATTTACAGATCTTTCTCCTTGGAAGCTCTTATCCTCTCTTCTCAGAGATTATGCATGACTATTTATATCCTGCGTACTTAATGTATGTCACCCGCCTGCTATACTTGATTATGCAACAACCTGCACCACTTGTCAGAAACCTGGAAGGGAAAAGAGTGACATGCTGACAGTGGCATGTGCCAAATCTACGGTATTCACTGACCATAAAGAATTAGCCTTAATTTGTTTTTCCCCACCTTACAAATTCAATAAAATCTATTTAAACCCCAGTACGCTATCATGGTCTCATCCATTTAACAGTGCTCAAGCCAGTGTAAGTAATGGAAATCTGTTATGACATTGGAGTTTCTGACCTTCACAGCCACTCATGTTGCACACTCAGTGATCAGGCCTTGTGTTCAAGTCTCATCAGTTTATGAAGGTATGTGTTGAAGGAGGCAAACAAATAAGTGTGGTAACATCTGTACTGCATGATGGCACACAGCAGGACTTTTCCTCTCGCCCAGCTGTCACAATACTAAGTGAGATGAAAAGAAGCAACACAAAAGGAGAGCTGGTGGAGGAACAAGGAAAAAGGAAGCTGTAAAGAAAGAGAAGGATTGAGGTGATCGTGCATATTATTTATATATAGCAAGACGGATGGAAATACTCTAGTTTCATTCATAGAATGGGTTCGGATATTTTGTGGGGTGTAGCTCAAAAGATAATTAAGCTTTGATAATATGGTTTTCCAAGTGATTTTAACAGGTTAAGCTTTCTAAAAGTGTGAGCCACATTTTCTAGCATGTATGACTTTCCTGCTAGTACAGGAGAGCCATACACATAGAGTTATCAGCTATATTAACCTTTATTTCAGTCATGTGAAAAAGGAAGTTTTCATAGGATTCTATCCAGTACAGTTGGCTTTTAACAGAGGGGCAGTCAAAGCTTGAATTTATCAGACCAGTTTGCTGGTCTGATGCATTCAGGTGTGTTTTAACACAATGGCACAATCTTCCCAGGAGTGGGTGATTTAGCAAGTTTGCCCCAAGGTCAAAAAATGCAATATTCAGAGAAACTGCGAAACCCCCAGAGCTACATCACAGCTTTTACATGCCTCAGTAAGCACGTTAAATGTTAAAGCTCATTACTGTACAATTAGAAGAAGACTAAACAGGTAGGTCTCATTTGGAAGGGTTGCCAGGAGAAAGGCTATTTTCTCTAAAATGAAAATGATACATGAGTTATGTCTTGATAATTACCAATCATCCAGATATGAAATCCCAAAAAGTTGATTGTGTTCATCTGGACGTAGTGTTTTCAGTGGGGGAAATGTTTTGTCACTTATCCAAGGGACTTCTTGAGTCTCAGCTGACTGCAGGTTTAAACAACCTTATAAACAGTACATTTGCACAATGAGTGAAACTAGCACCACTGACGAACAACGGGCTGTCAGGTCAGTTACTGAAGAAGTCAGCTGGATGAGTGATGAAAGGTTTCTCCCACTGAAAACACTACATCCAGATGAACAGAACCAAATCTGAACAAGTCACAAGGCTTCTGGAACAATGTCTAGATAACCAAAGTCAAATGTGAGTCCAGTCAAAGTTAATAGTTTTTCATAGGGCTATAAGTACGGCTGTAAAACTTTCATTCTCACATGACTGTATTTGTTTTTAGGTTTATGGTTTGTGTTGGTGGTTGAAACCAGTGAAAACAAACAGTTTGCAGCAGTTAACGTTAGTTGAGTAAGAAAACAGCTGACTAAGTGGAGAATTTGTAGTGTTTATCTGATCCTTTATGCAGTTTGTGTGTCTTTTTATTTATTTATTTATTTTTATTTTAAATTTATTTTTTAATATTTAAATTTTTCTGCTGCTAGCTAAACAAGCTAGCTAGCTATTGTTGGGAAAAATGACTGAAACATGTAAAAAGAGAAATATATTATCAGCAAAATTACTAGTTAATTAATTTGTATTGTTGCTTTACCTATTTCTATTAGAAGAGGAACAGCTGTTTTAAAAATTACTTTGAATTACAACCTTTTGTTTGACAAGTTGTCTAATCATGGAAATTCCAATTCCAGGAAAAAAATTCACAATACAAGAGAATAAAAAGAACATGGCAGTACAAGTTAACTTTGCAAAACTGCATCTGAACACACCACAAAACTTCTCAAACATTTTCTTTGGACAGAACAGACACCTTATGCCAGTTCATTAAGTCAATCATGAACTCTTCTGTATAACAAACTCAAATGTGAAGCCATCTGACAGCTAAAGCTAGGTCATGCAACTCTAGGACAGTGATCAGAAGCACAGCCGCAAATCTACAACAGAATGGCTGAAAAACAAATCATCCCAAAAGCCCTGTCAACGTCCAGACCTCAGTGATGATGTGAGGGACTGTTAAAGTCATAAAGAAAAAGTTTACTTTGATGTATTGCTGCTAAAGGTGGTTCTGCGAGTTACTGAATCATGGTGTGAACCTAGTTTTTCACAGGACTGTAAACATAATTGGTAACCAGAATCATAATGATGCATTATCCAACCTTTTTTTAGGAAATGAATTGCTGTTTTAAATGACTTTACAACCATCACTTTTAAAAACCCTTCTTAACGGGTGCAATAACAATGGGAACAGAAGTAGACACCCAGTACCAGGAAAAAAAGCCAAAATCCAAAAGAACCTATGGCAGCTCCACATACCTCACAATCATGGCATAACAAAACAGACATGCTCTTCACTGCTTCAAGATAAAAACTTGAATCCGATTATCTCTGGATATCACTCGCTGAACTAGAATATCACTCCTGCAGATGACAGTGTATAAAAGTTTTCACTCATGGTCCTAAAGATACTTTACAATTTAGGTTTGTGCCAAAGATTTGTTTTGTTATTCCCTGATTTATCATTCAGTCTGTGTGTGTGTTAGTGAGAAAGACTTTTCAGCAGTCACTCTTTTAAATTGATTTTTATGGCAGACACATGCTACACTGGGGTCACTAAGAACATACTGTGGACTGCACGTATAATGTTTACAAGTCCAGCTCTATGCAAAACTCTGTGTGGTCAAGCTCATTTTTTTCTGTACATGTTACACGGGCTTACTTTTTCCCGGAGCCTCAAGAAGAGCTGAGAAAGGCTTGGCAGAAGAGCTCGGCTCACAGTAGTCTGTCACATTTTCCTGCTGAGGGTTTGTAAGAGCTGTGAGGAGGTAGGAGTTTCTCACATTTCCACAGAGGGTGAAATTCCATTACTGATTGAAACAGTGCACTGCAGCGTGGAAGCTGACCAACACTTATGGACAATAGACAGGCTACTGTCGTGGTTTTAGGCAAGGATTCAAGCGACACCTTGTAGAGCACTCAAACTCCGACCTTTATTGTTTACTTCCTGTTTCAGAACCCCCTTTCACAATAAAACAGGTTATACTCAACCACAGCTACTGGTTTTCTTTTCTCCAATCCGGTCGTTAAGTGATGACGTGACGAATCCTACTTCTGGGCCTAAAGTAGTCTGCGTTTAATATGGCTTTTGTGTTGTTAACATGTTTAATGTTTTGTATTTTCTTCTATTTAATCTCAAAAAGCTCCTAAAACAGTCAGTGATCACTGTTGACCTCCCTCGGCTTTTATTACCGCTAATCATTTATTTAAGCTCAGTTTTTAAAACCTTAGGATGTAACTACAGCCCATCCCATGCAGCAGTATATGAATGACTAACCTCGTATTATGGATGGATTATCTCAGTTGTTCTCCTGGCTGAAGTTTGGTCCTTTTACAGCATCCTGCCATGCGATTACATTTGTTCCTGATCACCGAGAACACTCACGTTAACTTTTATCGAGTAGAAAAAAAGTTAGCTTGTTTATATTATGCTAACATAGCTGTGTCGCTAGTGGTCACGTAGCACATCATTATATACCAGCTAGCCAAACTTCAGTAACCCTACAAACGTCACTGCTGTTTAGTTTTCTGTCTTCATTTATGTTGGAAGTGATAACAGAGCTGTACATTTTAATTTGTTTCCAAAACCCCGCAGTCAGGACATGCTATATTGTATTTAGATAGAAGCTAGCGAGCTAACTTCCTGCTAACTTCTAACTCCGTTAAATGTCATAAATTCTGTTTTCATGGATGCTTGGATGTTAAACTCAATTGTTACACCTGGGAGAGCAGCAATGCTGATCATTTTATTAAAGATGAAAGACTTTAGACAATTTTTCAACTCTTAGTAATGCCATAGTGATTGTTTGATATATGAACCTGCAGCGGAGTTTAGGCCCAGACACGGCTAGTGACGTCAGACTTAACGACAGGATAGAGACTGAAAATGTGATGTCATTCAGGGGTAAAACCACAAAGGATTCTGGGAACGAGTTGCAAACGGTACTAGCGCACGCAGGCTTTCAAATGAAAACAGTCACACAGCGATAAAAAGAAACACAAAAAATGGCAAGAAGCTGTTGTATTAATATTAACTGCAGTAGCCGGTTGCATGACAGCCACAGGAAGCCTACGGGTAAAGAGATCGGCTGTTATCGGATTACGTCGTGGAGGAGAAATCGTTTAAGCCATGTTTACGAAGTAACAAAGAGCCGACGGATGACCTGGATTGCAGCCATTCCAAGACCAAATATAACGTTCCAGAACACTCCAGCTTACATATTAGTCTGCTCCAAGCATTTCCACAAAGTCTTCTTTTGTAGTTACAAACAAAGGCTGAAACAGGAAGTTCCGGTTCAGAGGAAGGTCGCGCGCTGGACGGATCAATCGGTGGCCGCGTTACAGGACGCACTCGATGACGCAGACTGGGGCATGTTCAGAAACAGTTCAGATGATGATGTCAACGTGTTTACGGAAGCGGTTGTGGGATTCATCGGGAAACTAGCGGATGATACCGTGGAGACAAAGACTATCACAATGTTTCCCAACCAGAAGCCGTGGGTGGATAAAACCATCCGCGACGCTCTGAGATCCCGCACCGCTGCCTACAACACGGGACTCATGACGGGGGACATGGACCCGTACAAAGCCGCGTCATATAACGTGCGGAGGGCGGTGAAAGAGGCGAAGCAGCGCTACGGGAGGAAACTAGAGTCACAACTCCAACAGAGTGACTCTAGGAGCCTGTGGCGGGGACTAAGGACAATAACGGACTATAAAGCACCAACAACCGGTATGACGAACGCGGCCGTGACTCTGGCAGACGAGCTGAACACTTTCTATGCTCGCTTCGAGGCTGCAGCTAAGGACTCCAACAATGCTAGTGTTAGCGGCGCTAACGGCTGCAGACAGGAAGATACTGCCAGCACCGGAAACGTGCTCGTCATCTCCGAGCATGAAGTAAGGAGAGCCTTCAAGAGAGTGAACACCAGGAAAGCAGCAGGACCAGACGGCATCCCAGGTCGTATCCTAAGAGACTGCGCATACCAGCTAGCTCCTGTGTTCACTGAGATATTCAACATCTCTCTATCTCAGTCGGTGATCCCCACATGCTTCAAAGAGTCCATCATTGTTCCTGTCCCGAAGAAACCCCACCCTGCTTCTCTCAATGACTATCGCCCTGTAGCCCTCACCTCAGTAGTGATGAAGTGCTTTGAACGCCTGGTCAGAGACTTCATCATTTCTTCACTACCAGACACACTGGACCCACTACAGTTTGCTTACCGTCCGAATCGTTCCACAGACGATGCCATCTCTCATCTCCTCCACACATCACTCACTCACTTGGACACTAGAAGGGGGAATTATGTTAAAATGCTCTTCATAGACTACAGCTCTGCATTTAACACCATAATTCCCTCCACACTCACCACCAAGCTGGAGCATCTGGGACTCAGCTCATCTATGTGTCTGTGGATCTCCAACTTCCTAACTGGCAGACCACAGGCAGTAAGGATGGGCGGACATGTCTCAGCCTCCACCACTCTCAGCACTGGAGCCCCCCAGGGGTGTGTTCTGAGCCCCCTGCTGTACTCTTTGTACACATATGACTGTGTGGCCACTACCAGCTCCACCACCATCATCAAGTTTGCTGACGACACCGTCGTGGTGGGCCTGATCTCTGATAACAACGAGACGGCCTACCTGAAGGAGATTAGGAATCTGGAGAACTGGTGCCAGAGGAACAACCTCCTTCTAAACGTCAGTAAGACAAAGGAGCTGATAGTGGACTTCAGCACTAAGCAGGAGAGGAACTACCAGACCCCCGTCATCAACGAGTGCCCAGTGGAGAGAGTGGACAGCTTCAAATACCTCGGAGTTCACATCACGCAGGACCTGTCATGGTCCTGTCACATCAACACCGTGGTGAAAAAGGCCCGTCAGCGTCTCTACCACCTCAGACGCTTGAGAGACTTCCAACTGCCCTCCAAGGTGCTCAGGAACTTTTACTCCTGCACCATAGAGAGCATCCTGGCGGGAAACATCTTAACCTGGTTCGGGAACAGCACCATGCAGGACAGACGAGCTCTACAGAGGGTTGTGCGGTCAGCTGAGCGCACCATCCGCTCCGAGCTCCCTGACCTGCACTCAATCTCAGCAGGCGGTGCCGGACCAAGGCCAGGAAGATCGTGAAGGACCTCAGCCATCCCAACAACAGACTGTTCTCTCTGTTGAGGTCAGGAAAGCGATTCCGCTCCCTGAAGACCAACACAGAGAGACTGAGGAGGAGCTTCTTCCCGCAGGCGATACGGTCTCTCAATCACACCACCACACAGTACTGACCCACACATACAGTTCTTACACACACTGGACATTCTGGACATTGTTTCACTTCATTACTTAAATCACGCTGCTGTTATTGTGTATATGCTGCTGTTATTGTGTATATATTTATTTATATTTCTTCATACATTCTTATATAGTTCTATATTGTGTATTTTGTTGTACAGTTATTTTATTTTCAACTTTAATTTATATATTTTATCTTATTCTTCCCAGTTAAATTTACCCTTCATTCTAATTTGTGTTGTACAGTTATTTCATTTTTAACCTTAATTTATATTTTATTCCTTCCTAGTTAAATTTACCCTTTTTAATTTTTCATATTTATTTCCTATCTTATTCATAGCCTTTTCCTTTTTTGTTTTCTTTAGGTCACGAGCAGTTGTCCAAGCATTTCACTACATATCGTACTGTGTATGACTGTGTACGTGACAAATAAAATTTGAATTTGAATTTATTACGTAATTTATCATAACATAATTATTGATGTAGGTTACAAATAAGTCTTATATTGATTTGAATTGAATTCGGTGCGCTACGCTGCTTTGTTCACTGCGGCTTTGCGGGCTAATGTTTGTTGTGTTTTGTAGGAAAACCAGCCTACAAAATGCTGGAATGTGATCCAGACTGGGCACCCTCTATCAACCTGGGTCATACCGAGTGTAAAGCTGCCACCACAGCGAGATTTGATCGGTTCTACTTCACTAAGCCAGCAGTCCTGGCCTCTCTACCACACCCTCTCTGGTTCTCTTTGTAACATTAGCTCATAAAATATGGTTGGATAATGCAATATAATGTTCCACTGCATAAATAAATTGTATACAAAGGTCTAAACTCTGAAATGGCCAACCGATGTGTAAAACGAAACTCCATGAACCACTCTTTCACAGTCTGAGTGCAATGAATAATAGCATTGTCACCCTGGAACATACCCATGCTGACGAAAAAAGATCAGTAAATTCAGGTTGACTCTTCTTCCTTTTAGAAAGAAGAAGCGTTCTCCTGGAAGCCCTACCAAACAGGACATACTTGTTCAGCCTTTTTCTAACTGTAGGGTCATAACCCTAACATTTAATTTCTCTGAGCATTGCACGGGTTGGTGTGAATTTGCTGGGAGTCCACAGATGGGAAGGCTGACTGCAGTCTTGAATGCTTTTCACTTGTGAATAAACTTTTTCACTGTAGAATGATGGATTTCAGATTGTTTAGAAATGGCTTTGTAACCCTTCCCAGATTTACAGGCAGCAGTAACTGTTTCTGTAAGATCATTGCAGACGTCTTTCCTCTTTGGCGTTGTGCTGACACAACTGAATGCTTCACACCAGCAAAATGACAAAACGTCTGCTTTTGTCGATGAGCTCACATTTGCCAACCATTTAATCAAGTTAATGAGATGCTTTTGATTTGCAGCAGCTGACTTCTCTTTACTCTTTTAATTAAGAATTCTTATTTCCAGTGGAAGCAATTTGCATTTTGGCTTAATGTTCACTAAATTCACAGTGTCATACATCATATACTATAGCTCATCTGGTAAAGGACCAATGACTTTTTATTATGTCATAATACATAAACCCTCAAAAGTAAAGAGGGTGTACCTTTGACTGACTACATATCTTTATTTCTCATTATTTAGTATGATGTGGTTCTTTGTTGGGTTTTTAAGTCTTGATTTAAAAAAAAAACAGGCAGTATCTGGTGTAAAAACAGAACAAAGGTAGGAAAATATAGCATATCAAATTTTAGCAGATCTGCAGGGAAGAATTTGTAGGTCTGAGAGTAAACAGTAGTTTGATGATTTTGTATTTCAAATGTCTTTCAAGAGTCTCCTGTTCATGAAAACCCCTGTTCTTTTTTTGGGGATCAAAGTTTTGCTGCTGTTACTGAATAAATTTGGTGATTTTTCTTCAGGTAGGATTTTAGCCTGAAGCTTGATGTGTTAGATAGAATACTTAATTTAACACTTGCACACTTTACACTGCGTATTGCACATATGTAGGGAGTTTGATTAAATCTCAGTTTTTGCCGTCACACATTGCTTTCCATTTGTATAAACAGCAAAGTTCACTAAAGCTGCATGTTCACAATTATGATATTAGCTGTCATGTTGCTAGCCTATGCTGCATGAGTGAATAAGAAGAGACATTAACATTAATAATGATGAAATAAATAAACACACAAATCAAAAAGCACATTTAAGTTGTAAATATACATTTATTTCACTATTAAAATATCCACTTCCAAAATAGAATGGTAATAGCACAAACTTCCAGGAAGGCCCTACAAATTATTGGCATAAGGCTTGTTTTCCTACAGTAATTACAATCTTTCTGGCATCTCTTTTCTGGCATCTGCAGTGCTTCAGAAATGTACACTGGTCTAAAGGAGGCTTTTGAGAATAAATACCCGTTTGCTAGTTGTTCTCCTACACAGGGCTTGACCCCCAGGCTGACACTATAGTCTTGTCTGTTGGCAGGTTTTCCTCTTTCTTGGCTTTAGGATAATTTCTTCCTTGGCGTTGTGCGTTTGCCACTGTGACATTGCCCACAGGACGACCGAACATTACTGTGCGTTTTAAGCATTAGCACTCTACACAATGAGAATTGAAGAAATAAAATTTAAAAAAAGAATGAAAAATACACACAAGGGGATTTCATTTCATTTTTAAAAGAAGCAATATATTTGTCTATTGCGGTGTTATGAGGGCATCAAGAGGAAAGAGGCTTTTTGGTTATAAATATAAATTTAGGAATCAGTAAAGACTCATTTTGCATAAGCTCTCAGGCTCAAAAAACTCACACATCTTGGGATGACACAGACATGAAAGACTTGCAGAGCTGGATGTAAAAGCAGAGAAATAAATCACTGCTATGGTGTTCAATTTAGCCGACCCTAGCAGCTTTGTGCTGTCGTGCCCTTTGTTGCTGCATGCTGTTCTACAATTCAGATTGATAAGCAGGTCAGAGTTATGGGCATCATGTCTGCAGAGACTGCGCCAGTGATGTGTGTGTATTTGTGCCAGAGGGTGATTTTTCTGAGTCAATAGGATGTGATGGAGGAGGCTGCATCGTCACACTAAGCCGCTGTGATGCAGAGGCTGGCAGTCTGTCAGAGATTACAGACAGACCAGGAGCAGCACGGTCCTGTGTGCCAGGTCTTGTATGTGCACCTCATGCTCCTCACATTTCCTCCCTTTGCCATGCTGAAACTAGCTTGTCCTTTCTGCTTCCTGCTAAAGGAAGAGCACCATTTCGATAGTAATTCATCTTCATTTTTCACCCTTGTGGCTTTCTGAGGGTAAAATAAAAAGAGACCTGCACATTCTTGTGTAATGCTTCTAAAAAACAGCAAGAGCAAATGTAGAAGCCTTGTAAATATGTTGCAACCACTGTTAAATGTTTGTCCTTTAAAATCAATTATGCTTGCTTGTTCTGCATATAGAAACAGAGATCCAAATCCTTCTAGTGCTCCATTTCACAGTTAGACTGTCGAGCACGGAAAGCCATGGGCCACAGAAATTTAACATCCTTCTGAAACTGGATTGAGAGAGATATGTGTGCTTCGCGGCTTACTACAAGAGGGGTATTTCTGGGTGTCAGGCTGAAGGGGAGGGGAAGGGAAAGGGCAAGAGGGCAGAAAAGGTCACAACAGGGGGAGGGGTTACTACTTGAAGGAAGCACGGACGGTGCGACCCTTGAGTGGCTGGGGTGGGCGGTAGTTGTCCACCATGCAGTCCTGAGCCGCCCCATCGGCGGAGAAGAGCAGGGTGCGGAATTTGGCCATCTGTGAAAAAGGAGACGACGGTCGTAGCGTTAATCATTCCTGCAGTGACTGTCACTCACAAAACACTGGCTTCCCCCTGCTCAGTCACTGAGAGCTTTTCACTGGGGAACTGAGCTTAGCAGTTATGTTATTGTTGACATTTCTTATATGCTTATTTACTTCCTTGCTCCTAGTTACATGACATGAGAAACTTTATAGCATTCCCATGTTTGAAAGTATAAATGTGATGCTACAGCCAGCTGTTGTCAGCTTGGCTTAGCATAGAGCAGAAGCCTGAGGTAACACATACAACACAAATTCCCCATTTGAGCACATGAGATGCTTAAAAATTAAAATGTTTGGTGGGTTTTTCATAAAAGAGGGGTCAATGCTACAGCATCTTGTCTTTGTACTAAGCATATATTAGCTGCTACCTGGTCAAGTCAAGCCAGCAAAAACAAAGAAAGAGCAGTTTTCAGTAATGTCTTTCAAAATAAATATTGACTACCAGAATAAAATATAAATTATGCATGAATATAAATACATCTTTTGCACCCCTTGGTAAAAAGAAGTGATTTTGGCTATTGTGTAAAAGGTTGAATGGTCAGCTTGACTGGTGGAGCCTGGGCTTGCTTGTGCCATTTTCCCAAAGGGCCACATGAGAAACTGGGACAGTTGTGGACGGCTGCACAAATGAGCTTATAAAGTGATTAAACTAATACTGAGCAGAACTGAATTCAGCCTTTTGGTTCAACCCTTCACAACAGTCCCAGTTTCTCAAGTGGTCCCTTGGAAAAATCGATTGCCAATACTTGGTCTAAGCTAAGCTAAAAGCTACAGGCATTAGCTTTCATGCAGTACATATGTGAGAGGGGCATAATCAATCTCAGCTCTTGGCTAAAATATTTTGTATGAACATGAGACTAAAAAAAAAACCAAGTGAGTGGTTACGTCATAGTAACATATGATTGCTTTTGATTTATTAACATAGGATAATGAACACAGTGTGTTTCTTCACTACTAAGACAAACCATTTCATCTGGTGGGTGCACCCTCTTATAATTAGCTGATAAATAAGTTCTGTGTTATTATCTGCAGAACCAGCTATATATAACCCTTCATATGAAGGTTATATCCACACAACTCATATGTTTACCCCTGAGATACATTCTCACCACCGTGAAATAATCACGTGACCACGAAGACTTAACCTTCACATGGACTCAAGGCTCCATTCACTGGGACAAACCAGCCGGGGGGCTGTTAGTTTAGAGGAATGGGTGGTTAAGAGGCAAATACTCATTTCAGTGATAGCATCAGCTGTAATTTTACAAATAAGCATAAATCTAGGTAAGATGTGTTTAGGTAGCTGAAATTACAAACACAACACAGTAATAGTGTTTCACCTACAAAATGTGCTGCATTTGCGGGATGAATATTTCCTGTTGACTGCCCACATGGTGATAACGCTGTGGTAAAGCGCCTAGCATCTGTGTGAACTCTTGTTCTTACTCATTGCCCCAGTTGGCCAAGTGTCTGCTGTATTGCATTTCTGTCTGCTACAGAGGTTTCTTCTTCTTGTTTCACCCCACAGTTAATCTGAACAATTAAGCCCTTTATTTAGATTGTAGTACAAGAGAGGATTTGCAGACAGAGCTATTCTAGACCGTGGGCATAAAGCCAATCCTTCTGCTGTAGCTGAATGGGCTCTGTTTGCAGCAAACATACCTGTGCAGAGCTGGTGCTGATTGGTTCTTTGCAGACAATCCAGGTAACGCTCTCATACAGAGGGGGTGTGGTCAGAGAGCCATCATAAGTCCAGTAGTCTAGGCAACCAGGGAGCAAAGTAGAGGGGTCGAAATTTTCAAAAGAGGTCTGCTTGCCCTTTAAAAAACACAGGGAGAGAAGAACATTGTAAGAAAACTATCAGGAAACAAATCAAAAAAAAAAATCTCTTATTTTTACAGAAACACACTTTGGACTTGATGGTGTCAAAGGCATCAAGAAGCTTCTGGAGATTTGGATTTTCACCACCAATCTGAAAAAGAACAAATGATGCACTGCGGTTAAATGTTTATCATGTTTTATTGTAATACTGCATATAATGATACTTTAATCATTTCTGCTCACCTTCAGGAAAACTCCAACCACAGCGAGTCCATCGGGCTTGCTAGCAGCCTCGCTGAAACTTGTATATTTGGTGTTCCAATGCACCAGATGAAGCTAGAAATAAAATTATATTTACATTAAAAAAAAAATCCTTACAGGAAACTTTATTCCTAAACTGTAGATGAAACAATAGTTTAATTATTTCTATTTTTGATAACGTAAAGCAGATGTTGGGAAAATTAAGGCAATAATACTCCAGATGAGGTCCAGTGACCCCAAGAGGTCTGCAAGGAAAGTAGTAAACTAATAATAATCTTGCATTACATCATTAAAAAGTACATCTATACTATTTATTTCTGCGCCAACAAACACGGATACATACAAAAAACATCACGTCACTCTGCCATAAGGGGATTCACTTTTTTCAACAGCCTCCTTCCGCTGCATAGCTTGGTTAATTAGCCAGCTAGCTAGCTAGTGTCCATGGATACTATTTGACCAAACCACCTAAATCATGGATTAACAGGCCTGGAGTCTCTAAATGCCCCCCCCCCCCGCACGCAATTAAAGTTCTGTTTAGGGAGTGCAATCATATGCTTCTTTGAGGTTAAGCAATGGCTGGGTGAGCAAACAGTAGATAAGGAAAAGGCAACTATTTGTGGCAAAACACATCAAATTGCAACCACACATGCTGCCAAACATGATGGGAAAAGAGGCCAGCTCCCTAATTGCTCATATTTTCCTCCCAGGCGGCCTTTCTTCTTCGATCCTTTTTAATTCAACCAATGAGATTTCTGTTTTAGACAAATTTTAATGGCCTCTAATTTGTCCCCCCCCCCAGCCCCAATCTCTTTGTTGCTGTACATCAACATTAATCAGCTATCTCGGTATTATCATAATGATCCAGAGATTCCCTACCTCGGCGGGATATTTGGTCCCAGCCACAGTATGTTCAGATCCCTTGCTATCAGAAGCTCCCCAGTGGAAATGAAACTGCTTGAGTCTGTATAACCCTGAGATTGGTCCATCCGTTAAACCTGCAGAAAGAGAGAAAAATGGCAGAATGTGGATAAAAGTGCTTCACTGTTCAGCACTGACATAAAAAGATCTGACCTGCAGGAAAAACACTTCAAAAGCGCTGTATTTGCGAACAAAAGGAAATGGAATAAGATGTGATACACACATGTAGACACTGTGACTGTGACACACTTCCATGGAAGCAGTCTCAGTTCCTGTTGTGTAAACCCAGCTAGAGATATTCAGTTCAAAGTAATGTCCAGGTATTGTAAACACCAGACCTCTTTCCACTGTTGTGTAATGTATCTATTTAAAGAATACAAAGTAGTTCAAACAGCAGCAATTAATCCTGTATATTGTTCTATTTCTGGTGCAACATCATATGGAGCCTCCCAAAACAGGATATTTATTTGGCAGCTATTGGTCTTGAATGATAAAAAAGTAATCTGTGTCTACATGAAAAATGAAGAATTAGTGGAGTATAACATGAATGTGTTACACAGACACCTTTCTTAGAAGCGCCGGGCCTAAAACAGGTACTGTAAGATTCTAAGAAAACATAAGAAACCACTTTGTGTGAGCAGTAGAGATTTTATCCCTGTGATTAAGTTGATTATGCAACCATAGTCTCGATTATCCCCTATCAGAGCTACTAAAGAAAAACAAAAGAAAACACTCATCACTCTGAAATCCTAAGGAATCCTAAACAAAAGTGGAGGACATGTCCTTTTTTATGTTTTGTTTATCTTTTAAAAGTTTTAATATGACCAGAATGGAAACACACATAAAATAAATAAACAAACAAATAATGTTTTACTGAAAGAGAAAGATATTAGCATTAATTTCATAGTAACTGTTTCTGTGCACACATGGGGACATTAATAATTAACAAAGCTCATGTATGAGTAACCTTCCCTTTTTTTGTGCTTTTGACCTCACTGTTAGCAGAGCTGGCGTGGGAAAGGTTTACCAAGGGTTAGATTACCAATTCAATCGCGCTTTGTGCTTGCCTTTTCAACGAGACCTCTGCACCTTAAGCAAATGTATTCATTGTAAAAACGACATATTTCATTTTTCAAAAACAACATAAAATCTGTGCCATCGCTAATGGCGTGGTGTTAAGGAATCTGGGGCGCATCTATATTATAAGCACAGTATTAATGTCTTTCTAGTCTAAAGCTTGAGTCTGTGGCAGCTGTGCAGATGACTGCATTGTATAAATCATCCTCAGGAGCCGGATTTTTATTGTCCGCAAACCTGGATCCAAGAATCTTATACCTTCTCGGTTACTGTGAGTAATATGAATGTAAGAGAATGTGTTTCTCCGAGAAATCTCAATCAGTACCTGGACGGTTGTAAATTTATTAGTGCGGGTAGTTTTAACACTCACTTGAGCTGTCGGTGTCGTCCGCGAAGGTCACTTGGACGGAGTGCCCGTTGTTGAGAATATCGAGGCAGGTGGACGGGTCGTACTTCAGGGTGAGCGGCTTCAGCCCCGCGTCATATGATGCTTGGCCCGGTACGATGTCAATAGGAGACTGACGGACTCCATCGGCAATAGGGAAATTTTCAACCCATTTCTGAGGTCCTGGAAATTACATAATAATAATAACATTGTATTTAATATCAATCTATAAATATATTCTTTTAAAATTTAAAAATCTCCGCAGTGATCCGTGAATGCACTGTCCTTCGTTCATTTAGCAGCCCGCTTGCTGGTAGGACTGGTAATATATATATATATATATATATATATATATATATATATATATATATATATATATATATATATATATAGTGCAATCAGCGGCTCACCATTGTTTGGTTTGTATCCCCAAGACATGGTGACAGTTTGGATGTATGAGCGAGCAGGCAGAGCTGTAATCCCCTAAAGCTAAAGCGACTCGTTCCCCAGTGCAGAGCAGCTAGTGTCCTCCACCTGACAGCTGCAGAGCTTATATAGGGTCCCAGTGTGCGGCGTGTCCGTCCGGCAGCCCGGGAGGAGTTTAGATGCACCGCAACGCTGCAACACGTCGGATCAATGGATCTCTCTCTCTCTCTCTCTCTCTCTCTGTCTTTCTCTCTCTCACTGAATCTGCGGTGGTTTAAACGTTTCATCGGCCAGCAGCTATGAAGCTTTAATAGCCTATCTCTCGAGCGCGACGAGCGCGTGCTCACCTTTCATCTAACGGATTTTACGCGTCTGTCATGTGAGGAAGTGAAGAAGACACGTAGCCCAGTGACACATTCAGACGGACAGTGGACTACAGTCATGACAGTGGAGATATTGCGGCAGTAACGCGCAAACAATCACCAGATATCGATAGAGAGGTAGATGGATTTCGAATAATTACACAAAAAGTTGTCGCAAACACCAGTTAGTACAAATGTCTGCAAACGCACAAAGCAATCGTTAAATCGCGTGTGAAATGGGGGTGGGGGTCTGGAATATGAACTTTAGAGCTTGTCTGGTAAGATTTTCATAAAAAACAAAGTAAAAACTAATAGGTCAATTTGCTGCATGATTTGCATGATGGCTGTCAGTGATGATGGGGGGGGGGTTACGTCTTCCTTCATAATCTTCAATAAACGCTTGCTTTCCCGTTGCAACTCAGAGTACAATGACATAATAAGGTTTTTCAGAAAAAAAAAAACCCAACAACAAAAAAACAAAAAACATGCAGGTAATGATAAGCGCTGCGATGGTATTATGGTGCCACCTGCTGTTGCTTCCCAGGCAGCACAGCAACGTGTTACCGGTACAGGGACCTGATCCGTGAAGCTTTAAAACGAACTGATGAGTTTGCTCAGTGGTTGGGGCGACTGGCTTAACCTCTGCTTCACTGATTATCTCGCTCCTTCTGCCTCAGGAGCAAGAAATGATAGGACATATATCTGATATGCACAGTTCATCAAGGCGCAAAACAGGGACTAAAGGCCAGTTTGCTCTATTATTATTTCAGACTATAATACATATAAATATTTAGCCTACAAATCAAAGTCAAATGAGACAGTATTCACCGATAATGAACAGGTGCGTATGAACTGGTCCAAAGGAAAAAACGAAAACGCGACTGTGCAAGAGGACATAATAATAGACTGCACAAACCAAAATAAAAAATGGTCACTGCACAAGAGACGTGAAGAAGGGCGTGCAGGCGGGATGAAGCGGTTGGAGACGAGGGTCAGGGGTGATTTGTGACAGCAGTATAGCACCAAGAGTGAAGGGAAGATTTACAAGATGGTAGTGAGACCTGCTATGATGTATGGTTTGGAGATGGCGGGACTAACAAAAAGACAGGAGGCGGAAATTGAGATGTTAAAAGTTTCATTGGGAATGACCAGAATGGGAAATGAGTACATCAGAGGGACAGATTAGGTAAAAAAAAAAAGCAAGGCTGGGATGTTTTTTGTTTTTTTTTAAATCAGAATACGGATATATTGAAAGATGGAGCTACCAGCAGGAGGAAAAGAGGAAGATCTTAGAGAAGACATGTAGAACATGCAGTGGGTTGGTGTGACGGGGGATGCCGATATTCTGCTGTGGAGTTCCTAAAAGCGAGCAAAAAAGAAGAAATGCATCTCAGGCAAAAACAAGTTATGGTGGTGTGAGTATAAATATATAAGTTTAGTTTCTGTGAATTAGTTATCTAATTCACAGTACAATATAAAGAAATTAAATAATCGTTTATCTCATTTGTCCTAGAAAGAAAGTCAGCTACTCTCTCGAAACAGGTGACAGGGGCGTTAACGTTACGTTTCTGTCGCAGTCAAATGACGTCACCAAGAAGGCACGGTGGTGTTTTCAAGTAGCACGAGGATTTTAACGCCACTCTTCGAAGAAGTTCGGTAAGTGGCGTATAAACATCTTACAGCCGTACACTTACGAACTGTTATACCAACATAAATAACCTCAAATAAGTCGCTTAGTTTCATCGTCGTTATGTGTACTATAACACAGGCTAACATGTGAGGCACTCAGCTAACTAGCTGGTTACCGCACTGGATTTCAGTTTGCCTGAAATATTATTACATGTCGTTAAAGACCGTAATACATATTATTATTATTGTTATTATTATATTTCTGATGGTATTCTACTTGGCTGTTTGTCTTAACTCTTTTCTATGCACTGCTGTATGTGTATCAGGTTTTTACAATGTCTCCCTCTCACGTTGTCTATTTGCTGTCCTTCCGTGTAAATGCAACACACTGATGATAAATTTTAGTCTTTAAGCTTTACCGTTTCTTTGGAAATTCCTATAACGTTACCACAGGTCACAGACTAGTGCACTCCCAGTGCCAGTCCCGAGCCCAGCTAAATGGAAGCGTTTTTATGTTCCTGAGCAAGATCTTTGTTTTTTCCCTGGCTGGTCTCAAACGTGCTAGACTGGTGTCAAGCCAGCCTCCAATTCGAGACTTGCAGTCAAGCCAGCCTCCAGTTTGTTTTACGTTCCCTGTGTATTCAAAGTATTACGGAAATGGATGTGGAAACCGGATTTCAAAATAAAAGCCAACTTCGAGTGAATTAACAGATATGTTAAGAACATAATAACATATAATTTAGGCTTTTTTTTTTTACAAACTCTAATGTTAGATCTATATGACACAGCCTTGTACCCTAATTGTGCCCTGTCACTATCAAGGCCATCTTATTTTTGATTTCAAAGTAAAAGCCCTGTGAATCTTCATTTTTGAACTACTCTTTCAATGACTTAATAATGCTCTTAAAAGCAAAAGTCGTATTTCCAAATACTATTTGAACTTTATATCAACACTTTCCAACCACAGTCTTTTTACAGTGATACCATATCAATATCAAGTCAGTCTGATTTTGCCTTTCATAGTAATGGCCCTTTGAAATTGTCCATAATTGACTTAATCTTCTAACGATTCAAAATGCTCTAAAATGAAAAATTCTTGTTTCCACAGGGTAATTCCACCTTAGATCAACAGTATACAGCCCCACAGTGATACCATATCAATATCAAGTCATTCTGATTATGCCTTCCAAAATAAAAGCCTTTTTAAATTGTCCATAATTGACCTAACTTTCAGTGATTTCAAAATGTTTTAAAATGGAAATTTCCTGTTTCCACAGGGTAATTCCACTCCAGATCAACAGTATACAACCTCACGATGTTACCATATCAATATCAAGACATTCTGATATTGCTTTAAAAAATAAAAGCATTTTCAAACTGCCCATATCTGAGTTGCTCCTGGAACAATTTCAAAATGCTCTAAAATGGCACATTCCTGTTTCCACAGGGTAATTCCACTCCAGATCAACAGTATACAGCCCCACAGTGATACCATATCAATATCAAGTCATTCTGATTTTGCTCTCAAAAATAAAAGCCTTTTCAAATTGTCCATAATTGACCTAACTTTCAGTGATTTCAAAATGCTCTAAAAAGGAAAATTCCTGTTTCCACAGGGTAATTCCACCTTAGATCAACAGTATACAGCCCCACAGTGATACCATATCAATATCAAGTCATTCTGATTATGCCTTCCAAAATAAAAGCCTTTTCAAATTGTCCACAATTGACCTAACTTTCAGTGATTTCAAAATGCTCTAAAATGGAAATTTCCTGTTTCCACAGGGTAATTCCACCTTAGATCAACAGTATACAGCCCCACAGTGATACCATATCAATATCAAGTCATTCTGATTATGCCTTCCAAAATAAATGCCCTTTCAAATTGAGCATATATACGACCTACTTTTTTAACGATTTCAAAATGTTCTTAAAAAGAATTTTGCTGTTTCCACAGGATAATTTCACTTTAGGTCAACAGTATACAACCTCACGATGTTACCATATCAATATCAAGTCATTCTGATTATGCCTTCCAAAATAAAAGACTTTTCAAATTGCCAAGATACGACCTACTCTTTTAAAGATTTCAAAATGCTCTAAAAGTGAAAATTGCTGTTTCCACAGGATAATTTCACTTTAGGTCAACAGTATACAACCTCACGATGTTACCACATCAATATCAAGTCATTCTGATTTTGCTTTCAAAAATAAAAGCATTTTCAAAATGCCCATATCTGACTTGATCCTGGAACAATTTCAAAATGCTCTAAAATGGAAAATTCCTGTTTCCACAGGGTAATTCCACCTTAGATCAACAGTATACAGCCCCACAGTGATACCATATCAATATCAAGTCATTCTGATTATGCCTTCCAAAATAAAAGACATTTTAAATTGTCCATAATTGACCTAACTTTCAGTGATTTCAAAATGCTCTAAAATGGAAATTTCCTGTTTCCACAGGGTAATTCCACTTTAGATCAACAGTATACAGCCCCACAGTGATACCATATTAATATCAAGTCATTCTGATTTTGCCTTCCAAAGTAAAAGCCTTTTCAAATTGTCCACAATTGACCTAACTTTCAGTGATTTCAAAATGCTCTAAAATGGAAATTTCCTGTTTCCACAGGATAATTCCACTCCAGATCAACAGTATACAGCCCCACAGTGATACCATATTAATATCAAGTCATTCTGATTATGCCTTCCAAAATAAAAGACTTTTCAAATTGCCAAGATACGACCTACTCTTTTAAAGATTTCAAAATGCTCTAAAAGTGAAAATTGCTGTTTCCACAGGATAATTTCACTTTAGGTCAACAGTATACAACCTCACGATGTTACCATATCAATTTCAAGTCATTCTGATTATGCCTTCCAAAATAATGGCCTGTTGAAAATGCCCATAATTTACCTAACTTTCAGTGATTTCAGAATGCTCTAAAAAGGAAGATTTCAGTTTCCACAGGGTAATTCCACTTTAGATCAACAGTATACAACCTCACGATGTTACCATGTCAATTTCAAGTCAGTCTGATTTTGCTTTTCAAAATAAAAGCTTTTTCAATTTGCCCATATATGACTTACTCTTGGAGCGAATTCAAAATGCTCTAAGATGGAAAATTGCTGTTTCCACAGCATAATTCCACTTTAGATCAATAGTATCCAACCCCACAGTGATACCATATCAATATCAAATCAGTCTGATGTTGCCTTCCAAAATAAAAGACTTTTCAAATTGCCGATATACGACCTACTCTTTTAAAGAATTCAGAACGCTCTAAAAATGAAACTTGCTCTTTCCACAGGATGAATCCATGTTAGATCAAAAGTGTACATCCACACCATGGTACTACTTCAATTTCAAGTCATTCTGATTTTGCCTTCCAAAATAATGGCCTGTTGAAAATGCCAATAACTTACCTAACTTTCAGTGATTTCGGAATGCTCTAAAAAGGAAATTTTCTGTTTCCACAGAATAATTTCACTTTAAATCAACAGTATACAACCCCACAGAGATACGATGTTAAGATCAAGTCACTCTGATTTTGCCTTCCAAAATAAAAGTATTTTCAAATTGCCCGTAGACGACCTACTCGTTTAACGATTTCAAAATGCTCTTAAATTGAAAGATGCTGTTTCCACAGGATAATTCCACTTTAGATCAACAGTATCCAACCCGACAGTAAAACCATGTAAATTTCATGTTGGTCTGATTTCGCCTTTCAAATTAATGGCCCGTCGAATTTGTCCATATGTGATATACTCTTTCAATTATTTCAGAATGTTTTAAAAATGAAAATTGCTGTTTCAACACATATTGGGTTTTCATTTTGAAAAGCAAAATCAGACTCAATTGATTATGACAGAATTGAATCATAAAGATGATGTAAAAGGAAGCTGAAATTGCCACTAGGTTGTAATTGATAGTACGTTTATATTTTAAGTCTGTGGAAAGATGTCATTCTAAATAAAGAAATTACAAAACAGCTTGCAAACCAACCATGACATCTTTCCACAGACTTAAAATATAAACGTACTATCAATTACAACCTAGTGGCAATTTCAGCTTCCTTTTACATCATCTTTATGATTCAATTCTGTCATAATCAATTGAGTCTGATTTTGCTTTTCAAAATGAAAACCCAATATGTGTTGAAACAGCAATTTTCATTTTTAAAACATTCTGAAATAATTGAAAGAGTATATCACATATGGACAAATTCGACGGGCCATTAATTTGAAAGGCGAAATCAGACCAACATGAAATTTACATGGTTTTACTGTCGGGTTGGATACTGTTGATCTAAAGTGGAATTATCCTGTGGAAACAGCATCTTTCAATTTAAGAGCATTTTGAAATCGTTAAACGAGTAGGTCGTCTACGGGCAATTTGAAAATACTTTTATTTTGGAAGGCAAAATCAGAGTGACTTGATCTTAACATCGTATCTCTGTGGGGTTGTATACTGTTGATTTAAAGTGAAATTATTCTGTGGAAACAGAAAATTTCCTTTTTAGAGCATTCCGAAATCACTGAAAGTTAGGTAAGTTATTGGCATTTTCAACAGGCCATTATTTTGGAAGGCAAAATCAGAATGACTTGAAATTGAAGTAGTACCATGGTGTGGATGTACACTTTTGATCTAACATGGATTCATCCTGTGGAAAGAGCAAGTTTCATTTTTAGAGCGTTCTGAATTCTTTAAAAGAGTAGGTCGTATATCGGCAATTTGAAAAGTCTTTTATTTTGGAAGGCAACATCAGACTGATTTGATATTGATATGGTAACATCGTGAGGTTGTATACTGTTGACCTAAAGTGAAATTATCCTGTGGAAACAGCAAAATTCTTTTTAAGAACATTTTGAAATCGTCAAAAAAGTAGGCCGTATATGCTCAATTTGAAAGGGCATTTATTTTGGAAGGCATAATCAGAATGACTTGATATTGATATGGTATCACTGTGGGGCTGTATACTGTTGATCTAAGGTGGAATTACCCTGTGGAAACAGGAAATTTCCATTTTAGAGCATTTTGAAATCACTGAAAGTTAGGTCAATTGTGGACAATTTGAAAAGGCTTTTACTTTGGAAGGCAAAATCAGAATGACTTGACATTGATATGGTATCACTGTGGGGCTGTATACTGTTGATCTAAGGTGGAATTACCCTGTGGAAACAGGAATTTTCCTTTTTAGAGCATTTTGAAATTGTTCCAGGAGCAACTCAGATATGGGCAGTTTGAAAATGCTTTTATTTTTGAAAGCAATATCAGAATGTCTTGATATTGATATGGTAACATCGTGAGGTTGTATACTGTTGATCTGGAGTGGAATTACCCTGTGGAAACAGGAAATTTCCATTTTAAAACATTTTGAAATCACTGAAAGTTAGGTCAATTATGGACAATTTTAAAAGGCTTTTATTTTGGAAGGCATAATCAGAATGACTTGATATTGATATGGTATCACTGTGGGGCTGTATACTGTTGATCTAAGGTGGAATTACCCTGTGGAAACAAGAATTTTTCATTTTAGAGCATTTTGAATCGTTAGAAGATTAAGTCAATTATGGACAATTTCAAAGGGCCATTACTATGAAAGGCAAAATCAGACTGACTTGATATTGATATGGTATCACTGTAAAAAGACTGTGGTTGGAAAGTGTTGATATAAAGTTCAAATAGTATTTGGAAATACGACTTTTGCTTTTAAGAGCATTATTAAGTCATTGAAAGAGTAGTTCAAAAATGAAGATTCACAGGGCTTTTACTTTGAAATCCAAAATAAGATGGCCTTGATAGTGACAGGGCACAATTAGGGTACAAGGCTGTGTCATATAGATCTAACATTAGAGTTTGTAAAAAAAAAAAAGCCTAAATTATATGTTATTATGTTCTTAACATATCTGTTAATTCACTCGAAGTTGGCTTTTATTTTGAAATCCGGTTTCCACATCCATTCCCGTAATACTTTGAATACACAGGGAACGTAAAACAAACTGGAGGCTGGCTTGACTGCAAGTCTCGAATTGGAGGCTGGCTTGACACAAGTCGTGCTAGTTTGTGCCCATGTACACAAGATAAAGATTTTGCAGTTCCATATTTCCACCAGAGACCCAGATAATAGGTTGATTAAAGTCATTCCGGCATCTGACTTGGATACCTCCTGGATGCCTCCTAGGCGAGATGTTTTGGACATGGGGGAGACCCAGGACTCACTGTGGAGGCTGTAGCTGTCACCTGGCTTGGGAGGGACTAGGTGTCCCCCTAGAATGAGCTGGAAGAGGTGGCTTGGGCTTCTCTGCTTAGATTGCTGCCCCCGTGACTCAAACTCAGATAAGCTGTATATCCAGAAGTGCAGGCAATAAAAAGGATGAGGTTGGAGCGACTGGGTAATGTAGTGGTTAGCTCTGTAGCCTCACAGCATAAAGCTGGTTCCCCTCTCCTTAGCATGTGCCTGCAGGTTTACTTCAGGTATTCTGGCTGCCTCCCAGAGTCTGAATATATGAAGAGATGGTTTGAGCAGGTGATACAAATGCTGAAATGCTACTGTGGGGGCCCATGCTCAAGTCGATACCACCGCCTTACTCTACTGTCCTGTCAAAAATGAAGGCTAAATATGCTACCAGAAAAGTAAAACAAAAAACAACAAATAAATAAAACACATATAATATCAGCAAAGGCCTTTAGCTACAGATATGCTTGTTTTTTTTCACCCAGCTCTTCAGCCACATTATGACTCCTTATCCACTTTGATTCCATTTTTCACCAGACCATGAAATCTGCATGTACAGACTCACCAGTTAAATTGGGTGAAATCATTGTCCCCAAATAAGGTTAAAATAAAAAAATGTAAATGACAAAGCAATATATTTTCCCCCCTGGAGGTTATACTTTTGCTGTTGTCTTTACCTTTTGCAGATTTCAGTTGTGCTGTGTTTATTGCTTATTATGCCTCTTGTAGAATCTGCAGTTGTGTGTGTCACCTTCACTGGGCGGGAAGAATTTGTGAATTTATGTAGTTTATAAATCAAACTCCAACATCAGCCCTCTGTGTACTGAGAGGGCTTTTTTTGTTTTTTGAGCAGGTTGTGCAGGAAAATGTTAATATAAAAAGTTATAACACTATAAAACTTGACTGAATTAGTGCGTTTTCATTTGACTTACAGCATTTTCTGATATCATCTACACCTTTTTGACCACTGTTTTAAGGCCCATGGCCATAACTGAGCTTTTTGGGGTAAAAAGAGGTGTTGATAATCAGGTGGCTTTCCAGGCACGTCTAGAATCAGGAGCAATCTATGAATCTGTGAGTGTGTGATCAGCGCAGAGACTGCCAGACAAACACAGGGAATCACTGGAGGAAGAACATGATAGAGAAAGTAAATAATTTCCACAAATGCATCCATGCTGATTGCCGTTCTTTCCACAGGTGAAATGGCAAAGAATAAACAAAAGGGGAAAAAACAGAAGAACGTCTTTCAAGTGGCAAACAAGCACTTGAAGAACAAGACCAAAGTGAAACCCGTCACAACAACACTCAAACATGTAAGATCTCTTTCATCTCTTACTCCCGGTTTTGTTTTTTTTTGGCTTATTGGGTTTTGTTTTTGTACATGTATTATGTATCCTCCCTTGTTCGTGGTGTTTGTTGCATCTGCTCTAACATGATTGCGGTATCACAGATCAATACAGTGAAAAAGGAGAAAGTGGAGCGTCTAAATCAAATCTTCACAGAAGTCCAGAGGGATGTTAAGAGCATTTCAAAGTCAGTCGCTCCTGAACCAAAGAAACAAATACAGGTAAAGGAGGAAATCACGGACTTTTAACATTCTTTTACCTGTGTTTTTAAAACAATTCTATTGCTATCAACATATATACTTTTAAATTTCTTAGGTTGTCAGAGAGCCACCAAAGGAATCTGTAAATATCGACAATGCCGCTCAACTCTTCTCTCAGCTATAATGGTATAAAAATAAGTGATTACCACGAACAAAGATGATGGACTGAATATGCTCTCACAGCATTTTGTCATTTCTCTTCGAAATGAGGACTACAGATGAGCTGCCAAGAACCTGCTGCATTGATATGGGAGTGAAATCTCATGTGCAACTCAAGGTTTTTGCATATTATGTGCACAAAGAAATCAAATCCAATTACAGAGTTGAACACTGTCAATTGTAACGTTCTTTCAGATTATGCACCTTTGTGTATTTTATTAATATCTTTTAGACTTATACACGTTATTGTCATTATTGATTCTCAGAAAATGCTTACGTTAGAGCAGATTCAAACTGTAATGTTATATATGGCACGAACAATAAGTTAAATGAAACAAAATAAAGTGTTGATATGTCAGATGACTCATCTTTTCATTAACCGATTCTCTTTAAAACTCTTTGTGTACCTTGTAGTCATTTTTCAATAAACTTTTCAAAAGAATTCTCCCAACTACACGAATTTCATCCTGCCCTCTTTGATTTTTGTTTTTCTTTGTAGTTCAAGGTTTCACCCCCCTTTGACATGTTTTGGTGTCTCATTTAGAACAAATGAAGACACAGAGGAGATCACTGTGACTTCTATTTGTGAAGATGGAAATGCTCGCCTCTGAGTTTCGGTACGAGTGGTTCTTATATAAAATGTGACCTGCCAAATTTAGTGCTCCAGTGCGAGTAAGGCCTATGCGTTTTTATTCGTTTAGAATGACCTAACAATAAGAATATTTGTGCTTTTGCTGCCCTTGAAAAACATTTTTATATCTTATATCGAATTAGATGAAAAACTGAAAAAACCAATTCGAAAGTTTTATTTTATCTCACGTTGGAAGGTGAGAGTGATGTACATTATCAAAACTTGCATTCCCTATAGTCCTTTAGTTTTAATTTTCAAACTTTTAAGAAATACAGTACTGTGGAAGAATCTGGAGACTTTTCTGATTATTTCTTGATGTTTTGGTTCTAGGCAGCCAGATTTTCTTGTAACTGTTTGTAAAATGGTCTTGAGCAGTACTCCAGGGTTTCTGAACGTCTTTCAGAGTTTTTGCTTTGGAGCTTGGACCTCACCATCATTGAAGCAGTCTGGGATCATCTTGACAGAACAGAACAAAAGGCAGCCAACATTCAAAGAATTTTGGATTGTCCTTCAAAAATCCCAAAGAACTATTCCTGAAGATTACTTCAAGAAATTACAGAAAAGCTTGCCTTAAAAGAGTTCAGGCTGTGTTGGAGAATAAAGGTTACCAAACCAAATATTAACTTTTAAGTTTGTTTGAACTACAAACTCAATTTCCTCCCTTATATACTGTATTCCCATGTGTGCTTGCAGGTATTTCAGTAACTTCTAACTCCTACCAGTACTTGATTAAATTTATATTAGCATGCCAACTTGTTGACTTCTATTGATTTGACTTTCATATGGACCAAACTATACTTATAAAAATGAACTGGTAGCATTACGTATGCTTTTGATATATTAAAACCATCCATCCATCCATCCATCCATCCAGTTATAGTGCCATTAGAATTTATAACCTAATATTACTGAGTGGAAATTATTGCTCAACTTCTGGAAACCCATAGTGGTTCTGATGCTGTGTTGGCACCAGCACCAGATATTGTTAGGTGGAAAAACATGAAATTGATTCTAGATTAGGAACTGGCAGAACATCGGTGGTAAAGAGGTATTACTGGCAACCTAGGTACACACCTGGAGAGAATCAGTTAGCTGCAATTGCAATCTCATTGCTACATGCCACTAAGGCAAACACACCGGTCCGTTACTTATTTTCCAAACGTTCTGCAGTGAAAGAATACAGTGATATTTTTGTCAAGTCGTATCAAGCTGGGTTTTGCTGTTTCTGTGGACTGCATTATGTTGTTTGGCGCCTGTGCGATTTCATCAGCTAATAATGTACAAACTCTATTTGTTGGCCTCACACCGTCATTTCTATCAGAAGGGCAGCTGAAAATGAATTATAGATTTTTTGCCTCCACCTGCAAGCAGAGAGCCGTTATCAGTATTCTGCTGCTGCATCCCGCTGTAGCAACTTGACATCAGAGGTCACGGGTGTACGAGCACCAAGCTGATTGCTTGTCTCGGTGGCAACCTCTGACTGAGTTAGTTGGTCAATAAATTTGGGGTGAGGTAAGAGCACAAGTGAGGCTGGTAAACAAATCTGCACTTGGCTGTGTTGACATAAATAACCTGGCAGATTAGATTTTCAAGGTGAAGATGACATGATAGAAATACTGGCCTGAGTGATGGCTTTCACTACCTATGATGAAGTTGGGTAGCTCCCAGCCATCTCAGCTGATGGCAGGAGATGGCTGCCCCTCCACGAGCCTGGTTCTGCCAAAGGTTTCTTCCTATTAAAAAGGAGTTTTTTCTTCCCACTGTCACCAAGTCCTTGCCCAAAGAAGGTTGTGTGATTGTTGTTTTGTCATTGTAATATTGTAGGGGCTTTATAAAGTGCCTTGAGTGCCTTGACTGCTTTTGTGATTTGATTTAAAAAACAAAATGAATAAAATAGAATTGAGTTGAAATGAATAGATAAGAGTGGAAGTATTTGGAAAAGGTTGCAATGAGATTTTTGGCCACATGGGGGCAACAGAAAGAAGCTCTAAATACTGACCTCACTTCTTGAGTTGATATGGCAAGGTTTTGAACAATGACTTGTTCTTGTTTTCACATGGAAATGACAATAACATTACAATTCACTGGTTTTAATTCTTGTTTTGGTCTCTACTGGGTAAAATATGTCTTTTTTAGCAACTTCAGTCTTCACTGTTTTCATAGCTAGTTGTTTGATATGATATAGGCCTCTGATCAATACAGCTACCTCCCTAAAAGCAAGACTGGTCACAGTGAACGAATTGGCACCATGATTGACCCCTTTCATATTATGCTAATTATTTTGATCCACTTTCTATCTAGAAGTATCGATTAAGGTCAGCTTTAAAGAATTATATTTGTAAAACTGAGTAGGAGCAGGAAGTCTTCTCCCTTTTTTCTTCAACTGAATTAAAGTGACAGCAAAATCTGGGGAAAAGCTTAACAAGTAGGACACATTTGCTCTGAAATCCATTCACTTGATGCCTTTTGGGGGAAAACATTTATTCCTAATACAGAGGCAAAGGTTTTCAGGTGGAAATGATTGGCGAGGGGAGCATAGCAGATGCAGTGTTAAAGTGTTAGCCTGCGAGCAGGTGCTTCCCACTGTGATCCAGATGGCTGCACCAGAGCACAGGCAGTGGGGTTTGCGCCGCTACACACCCTGGGGACAGAGATCATAGCAGCGCACACATACGTACACTCATTGGATTTTTTTTTTTAATTTATATGCACTGGTGGGGGGTAGCTGGATCTGTGGGTGAGAGGACCAGAGCTCTGTTTGTCATGGCACAGTGTGTTGTTAGTCACGTTTAGTGCTGCTAGTCATGCAAAAAGTCCTGCAGAGTTCTGCTCTTGCTTGAAAACTTATTCCTTTGATGTAACTTTAAAACTTTAAAACCATCTATTTATGTAAGACCTCGTCTCCGTCTGTCTCGGTGAACCCTGTGAAAGACAGTGCTAATGATGGTATGTGTTAAAGTTAAAATTAAACAAGCTTTTGCTTTTCTTGAGGTACTCCTATTGTGCCATTAAAGAAAGAGCACCCGGAGACGTTTGATTGAAGCTGATTAGTCAGTTGCTTAATTGAATGTAATCAAAAGGGACGTTTTAGACAACCACCAGAGTTGGAGATGTCCACAAGATGGTGCTCTGGATGGGCTTATCATTATGCACAGTGACAAGCGGGGAAGTGGATCTGTAGGTGTGTGTGTGTGTGTGTGAGAGAGAGGAGAGTCGGGGACACAGAGATCGAGAAAGAGAAAAAGAGAAGTGTTGGGCTCGCTGAATGCCAATAAGAAGCTGAAGGCCTATTTGCAGTATGTCATTCCCAGCACACAGCTGGGTTTTTCACTCTGACAGGACTAGCAGCAAAAGGTTACAGCACCTGGACTTCTCCCTGTGAGAGAAATAAGAATCATCGTGTTTGTCTGTTCAAGAGAGAGACAGACTCGGTGTGTGTGTCTGTGTTCTCTGCTTGTGTTTGCCTATGCAGATTTGCTTTTCACAGCCATTTTCGGATCGCAGCGGTTGCCACAACCCAGGCATCAGTCTTCCAAAGCCATGATGGCGGATACACTTTGCTTTTAATTTCTTTCTAATTCCACTTTTAAAAAGAATAAATGCATCAAGGATGTGCTGCACATTGTAAGCTCTGATGGCCATATGAAATATGCTTTTAAAATAATTGGACTGATTCGGTCTCTTTAAAGAGAACACAGCGAGCTATTTAAAGCAAAGCAATCAACTCTGAAATATGAAACAGGAACAATTATGTTACTCGAAAGGTCAAAATGCCAGTCAAATTAAAACATTAGTCACGATGAAATTATAAAAATATATATCTGACACGTCTATTAGGCCAATGTAATGAGCCACACTTTTTCTAAAATGTATATTTACCCAAGAAATTTCCATTAATGAAGAGCAGTTTGTCATTGACTACCCTTCAGAAACTAATCCCTTTACTCGGTTGTTTGAATCTCCCTTTAATGTCTTTAACGGCATTTTGCCAGCAAGTTCGACAGCCAAGATTCACATAATGATTAAAGTTTGCTATTCAGACCAGGGCAGAGCAATGTCTCTACTGTGTCCTCACAGTAACTAAATATTCCCATCATGCACTCGTGCTTGCAGACTTATCTCATGTGAATCTGTATATTTTGCCTCGTTTTTCAGTGTTGAAGTCAGGGATTTGGGGCTGCTGCTGTGCCCTCAGTGTGATTTGCTGTTTGATCGAGAGTCTGTGCCTCCAAAGGAAAGATTAAACCCATGCCGCAGATACACCACTACCATCACTGACAGATATGATAAAGATAGAGCCGGTACTGTGATTTCATTCATGTTGGATCTTTCATTAATCAATAAAGAGAAGAGAAGGAAAGATACGTTTGATTAATGGACAAATGCCTTTGCCGTGTTTTAACTTGAGTATCCGACTAACATTGTCTTGGGGATGCTGAATTTAGCTTGTATTCGATTTCTTCAAGGACCGAAGAAGGCTTTGCAAAAACTTCATGGAACAGTTGTGATTTAAATTCCTCGTGTTTTCCGTATCGCCTTGGGTATATTTGAAGTCTTTATTAAAAGGATTTCTCACTGTGTTAATCAAAGTATAAAGTATTAGCTGTGACTAAATTAATGGTCTTAATTTTCTTTTAGGAAAGTCCATTTAGCCTGCTGTTTTGTACCGCCTCCTTAAAACTTAGACACACAGAAATAAATTGGCATTCTGCAGTTCCTTCTGTAGAAATATATATAAAGAACAAAGCCTTTGCATCAAGGTCAGAGAAGAAAGGGAATTTTTAACATTATACAGATCCAAGCCCACTTCCTGACAGGTCATTGCCTTTATAAAACAAGAGAAAAAGTTCATAGATTGAAGATGTACTGTTTTATGTATGCTGATGATGATTTTGACTGGTTATATGTTAGCAATCTCTAGTGTTGATTGTTGTGCAGATTTGAAGAATCAATTTATGAAAATCATCCATCAATTTTCTCAGCTGCTTATTGATCTTAGGCTGTTAGGTTACCATGTACGGTTGATTTAGGATTAGCAATTAAGCTAATGAGCATGTATTTGGACTGTGGGGAAAAAGCTGGAACAACCCACGCATGCACAGGGAAAGCATGCAAACTCCATGTAGAGAGTCTGCAGCCACCGGATTAAAACCTTCTTGATGTTCCAGTTCTAACCCTTAAATCATTGAGCTAACGTCAATTAAATAATTCTCTTTAATTCCTGCCACACGGTTTAAACATTTAAATGGCTACATTTCAAGCAAATTATTATTTCTGATAGCCAATTCTGTCTGAATCTTTTCATGAAGCACATTGATGATTGTTGTACTACCTGGTCATTAACAGATCGAACAATAATCAATACAACAGAATCACTTTTGAAGACAGCCATATTTTGATTAAAAACACCTTTAGAGATCTGAGATTTGTAAACATGGTATTTTTGTTTTATATATAGGGTTGCCCTGCCAAAGGACTGTCAGTGGGATTGGTACTGGCACCATCACTAAAAGAAATTGTGACATTCGTCACAGGTGAAACTACTTTTGAACAAATTGTGCTGTGACTAAAGGGAAATAAATATTGGAATAACTTCTCATTTCTTTTAAGGCAAAGGAAATAGAGTCATTATGGTACATCCTCTGTATACATCATTGTAATTGTATTTTATTATGTGTCCTGTTGTATATACTCTCAGTTGTGCTTTGTATAATTTTATGTTACCTATTCGAATGGAAAAGAAATAGTAAAAACTTATAAAAGACTTGCATAAGATGTGGCCTACTTCATATAGTGAATCATATAAGACTCATATGATTTACTCATGAAAGTGTCACTTTCTCATTACATATATTGTTTTAGTAAGTATCCAAAACATACAAGTTTCATTTATATAATTTTTCAAGGGATCTTATATCTGTTTTCACTCTTGTATGCTTTTCATACAAGTTTCACACAAGACAGATACAAACTTTATAAGATTTATATATATCTTTTCCATATGGGTGACTTTCGCTAGAATCTGGCTATTTGCATCATATATTATAGTCTCATATCCATTAATATTGACTGGCCCTGATAAATAAACAAATAGGATTTAAAAAAAAGAAAAAAATATTAATTTTATGAGAAAAGTGATGTAGCAGTTTAGCATTAATTGTAATTGTTAATTGTAGCAATGACAGGGGAACAAACAAGTAGCCCACTTACATGAATCTGAACTTTGAGGCAAGCAGCTGAGGCGACAACCAGTTGGAGGAATTGGTAGATGTTGAGTTACTGCTGACTGAAACGTGATGGAGTGGGAAACCAGAACTTGGCGTGTTTACAGCAGCAGTTGCCGATTATTTTATCATTTTTATGCGGACAGGGTCTCACTCTGCATCCCACATTTATGTTCTGGTCAGATAGTCCCAGTCCAGAAGCTGCGAAGTTATTCAGAATGTGAGGATAACAGATAGATCCATTGATGGTTTAATTGCAACCCAATACCAAACTGGAAATGAAGTGGGGGTTTTTAATAGGAAAATGCAGTACATGAATTTGCACCCTTAAGCAAAACTTCATTCAGATAAATGTTTACCTTCAGCTCTTGTTTTTTATTTTGTGTGTGTCAAGAGTACTTTTGAACCAAAAAGTTTCATTGACTTTCTGGGCAGTTTTGTTCAAATGACTTTTCCAAAATACAAACAAAGTGTGATTATCAAAGAGCATTTAAATACACAATAAAACCCAAGGTTGTTTTTTTTTTCCCAGAGAGAGGTTTAAATCCAGAAAAACATCCCAAAATTGGATCAGTACAGCTGAAAGACTCCAAGGCCAAAATATGCAACCTTTGATTCTCAGTTGTGAGCCATTTGGGAGAATTTTGAAATGGAGAAACAAAGTTTTGCTGGAGTAAGCTTTTAAATTTTAAAAAACTGCATAAATTACTCCTAAATTGATAAAACTCTTAAATTTGGCCTGTCCAAAGTTTGGGCGTGTCCACAAAAAGCTTATAGGGTGCAAAGCCTTGGTTCTTAGCCAAGTCAACTCCATGCCACAAACTGTATCTCGATCACAACCAAATGGCAAAAACAAACAAGCCCAGACTTCTGCAGTTCTATTTTCCATCTGCAACAAACCACCAGAGCGTCAAGCGACTGCAAGCTGTTTGGCTCATAGGGAATGAAATAGGCTTTACACTTGAGAGAACACAGCGCACTGAGTTGCTTTTTTTAATAGGATCCCAGGCACGTTGCTCAAGTCACCAGTGAGGTCCCACCTGCAGGTACTGTGGGCCGGTCTGTGTCTGAGGGACAGGAAAGGAAGGAGAGAGGAGTACGGCTCAGAGGAGATCTGGAAAAATGAATGCAAGCTTTTCTTGTCAGGAGAGGGGAGAGAGCTTTCTGGTACACCTGTCAGACGCATGAGCAAAGTACATCTGTTCATCCCCTCCTCCTTCGTCAGATGTCACAGTCTAAAAACAGGGCTTTCTGAAAACACAGCACACTTATTTCTGCCAGCCTCTGTCACACTGTCTCTTTGTTTTTTCACACAAATATGAGCGCACACACACATACATACACAGACAAAGAGGAAGAGATGCAAATGGGTTTAGAGCAGAAATGCCACAATGCAAACACAGCCTGTAAAATACAACACCAGCATTATAGATTTTAGCTATCGCTGTCCAAATCCCTCCCTTATCCCTCTCAGCTGCTGTTCTGAGGGATATATATATATATGTGTGTGTGTGTGTGTGTGTATATATATATATATATATATATATATATATATATATATATATATATATATATATATATGCTAGTGAAATCAGAGGGTGTAGCTGCAAAACAACACCAATGCTTTGGAGTTGCATCAAGAACGGCAACGGATATAAAAAATCTGTTAGATCAAACATGCGGAGCTACCTGCTGTGGCGACACCTTGTGAATAAGTGAGCAACCGAAAGTCAATTTTATTCTGAAATGTAACTAAAGAACACTGAAATTTGCAATGGCCAGATCAATGGAACAGCCAATGGGATATAAAGTATTGTAATCTGCATAAAAATGCAAAGATGATATTTACTTTTATTGGGGAATTAAAAGAGGTCCAAGAATGGATCCCTGAGGAACACCTGCACTGATGGCAAAGAGACTTGACCTGAAAGCTTTAGAGAGTCCTGTCTAAATTCTATTTGCTACATTGTGCAAAGTGTAAAGTGATATTCAGAATTACTAAGGGCTTTTATAATATTGAAGACAAATTTCTGCTGATGTTGCGCTGATACATGATCTAAATCCTGACTGCTCTGACTGTAAAATGTTATTTGACTCAAGACACAGCGTCAGTGGAACGTTTACTAGGCACTTTAAGGTTTTTGCAAGACAATTTTGAGTTGGGATGGTAATTATTTAATTCACCTGGGTGACCAGCTTTATGCTGTGGGAGAACCTGTGCAGCCTTCCAGATTTTTGAAATTTTACCTGAAGCAAGCTATAAATTAAAAATATGAGCTGCAGAAGCAACGATTAGATCAGCACTCAGGAATAGGAGGGAGGAATCTAAATTGTCTTCACCCTCAGATTTGTTTGGGTTTAAAATGTCCAATTTACTGTTTACTGTAAACCTCTCTACAGCTTATTAGTGTAAAAAGAGAATTTGTTGTCAGAGTTTGAAATACAGTACTTGGTTGAGAATATAGAAGTTAAGGGTACATACAGAATTATATATCCAATTTATAGTCCCATTTACAACTGGTGAAAAACAGTGTTGTTTTGTGTAATTGGATCCTTTTACCAGTTTTCCTCTTGATGCTCTTTGAAATGTGCTGAGTCGCAGTCCCCAGTTTGTCCTTATGAGTGTGTGTGATAAATAGTACACATAATATGTAAATGTGGGTTATAGTATAAAAGCTGCTTTTGGAGGTCTATAAGACAAGAAAATCACTGGAAAAATACCAGTTCATTTTCTGTTTCACTATGTGAATACAGGCAGAGCCCTCATTTAATTAAAATGATTGCATTCATTATTGATTAAATATTGACGGATGAAATGGGGGAGGAGTCTCTGTGGACTATGATATTTGCAGATAACACTGAACTGTGGTGAGAGTAGTAGTAGCAGGTCTAAGAGAGCCTGGAACGGTGGAGGTATGCACTATAGAGAAAACGAATGAAAGTCAGTGGAAGCAACACCGATTATGTGGGGGGTTTTTTTTGGGTTTTTTTTTTGTGTCCCGTTTGGATCTTTAGCCATCAGAATTGTTGTCTTAAGGCCAAGAAAGATGCCAAGCGGATTTATTTTACCAAGTGGATCATCATGGCCTTGCCATATTGGTCCATTTGATTGACCTTTATTATAATTATGAATTTATTTTATTTTCAGTTGCTACAAACGGGACAGACATGACTGGGGGATAGGACAGGGAGAAAGAATGAAAGAAAGAGAGGGAGAGAAAGAAAACCAAAGGGGAGAAGAGACGGTGAGAAGGGGGGAAGAAAGAAAAAAAAACAAACAAAAAAAAACAAAACACCTGGGTCACCTGTATGGAGAAAAAAAACAGAAGAGAAAGCAAACAACAAAGAGCAACATAATAAAAAAAACGGCACCATCACAATAAACTAGCTAGCAGTAGATATCAGTAGATACTAAATAATAAACGATATTGTGCAGCACGCAAGATAGACAGCGCACAATGTGCTTTGAGGCAGCAGCCAAGAAAGCTGTAGTCCATCCATGACCCTTAGAGGAGGGTCATGGATGTAGTAAAGAAGGACATGCAGAGGGTGTAACAGAAGAGGATGCTAGAGGAACCTGTAGCATCTTCTTCTGAGAGAAGAAGATGAGCATTTAACTTAAAAGATCTTAAATTATACTGATTTATTAAAGCTCTACTTTTTGCCTACATGTACAGAATAGTCCACAAGGACTTCAGTGACTAGTAATGTTTAAGTTAAAATTCGGCGTTAAGGTTTAGCTTTTAGCAGGTCACCATGTCTGAGCCTTGTGTAGCAATTAAGGACTCCCAGTAAGTGTTTATGTTCTCAGTTGTTAATAAAACTGGTGTTCCTCCAACTGTATTGTGTATGGGGCACAAAAACTGAGATCTCTGAGAACTCTTATCATATAACGCAACTGTTTTCTAAAAATGCTTTAAACTTGTTTTTTAATGTAAGCCACTCAAAGCAGCAATTTTATTCTACGGCTAAATTAAGGCTGTAAAAATTAATTTAGAATTAAACTGCTTTACCACACACTCAAAATAAAGAGGTTATTGTAACTTTAGTTGCACAATTTTTGCACCAATTCATCACATTTCATAGTTCAGTGGTTTTACTTTGTAGTTTTTAAAAGCTTAACTTCATTTGTATGCGTCTAAAGGGTGCTACAAATGTACAAGCAGCTTTCACCTATAGTTTCGAGAGCAAAATGTTCATGGTCCTTCAGCATTGCTTTTGAAATTCTCAAAAAAATAAAAAAATAAATCTCGTTTGGAGTTTGAAATTTTTAATTTAAGCGCCCTGAAAACACACAAGGTCACACAGTCTTCAAACAAAAAAATAAACAGTTTTTAGGATGTCTGCAGCTCTGTGCTTGTCCTTGCCTCGTGTTGCCTCAGTTGTGAGCCAAATCTGGCTAAACCGCTGCCGCATCATCGGTTTTAATCAGCTAATAAAATGACCCCCCACCCCCGACTCCTCCCTTCCCCACCTGAACACTTAAACTTTTAGTGAAATGTTTGTTTTTTTTTTATCTAAAAAGATTTTCTGTTTGGTACTATTCATAAACAACTTATAGTCAGTTTGCTCAGTTTTTGGAAGGGAGGAAATCAAACTGGCAAATGTCATGAAAGTTGGAGCTGGCAGATCTTTTCACTGGCAGTCAGCAGCTAGCACCCTGGGCAATATACAAATACAACATAAGCATGTGAATGTGAATATGCCGAAGAAGAGTGTTCATACAAAAAGTCCTTCTGATTTTTAAAATTCTCTTTATCAGTTTCTGATACACTATTCAAAAACAATCACTCTCATACTATCTGCTATCTTTTTGCAGTGTATTTTGTAGATATTTGAAGTCAGACTTGAAATTCCAAACAAAATTCCAAACAGGCCGGAGGTGCTTACAAAGAAAAGGAGCAGAACTCCTTAACTTCATATTTCAAGTTGCAGATAAAAGCACAATTAGTCAACTGTAGTTATAGGATGATTAAGAATTTATGATAAGAGCAATGATAAGCAACATCCTAATGATACATTTCTGTAACAGGGAAGAAACAAGATTCAGCCCAGCAGGCGAGGGTGACTGGAAGTCAGCACCAGAGAAAAAGACAGATTTGAAGTTCTTGTTTATGAGAGGAGGTCTGAGTTCTAGGCAGGCGTTAAGGTGGGATTTAGCAGGTAGGGTCACACTAAGATCAACATGGGCAAAGTAATTACTCAGAAAGAAGTCACACAGTAATCTGCTTTGTGAGGTCCAGCTGATTTTTCTCCTTTGTACAAGCAGCGATGACCCGACCTTTGCTGCTTCTCCAGTATTCACTGCTCTATGTGGGTTTAAGGCTCCAAATTAACTCAGCAAGATATAATGTGTCATCTCAATCTAATTAAAATCATTGCCTCAATTAATTGATGTAACCTAACAGTGACCATGAATAGCCTGCTCTGTACCAGCCCAGCATAATGAATCACTGTGAACTTCACCACAGCATTGTGATCTAACCAGTGTAGCCTGCACTGAACAGCCTGGTATGTTAACCTTAAAATAATACAAAATTAGTATAATTCAGTTTGTTTTGCAAGGAAGTTTCACAAACGTATTCAGCTACTCATCATGTATAGCGCATCTGATTTAAAACCTCTCAAACGAGGATGTTACATGTAAGATTTAAAATTCCAGTTTAGCCAATTTCACTTGCAGAGCACTCCTTACCTTTGAAAATCATCTTTCATCTTCCTCTTCTGTCCTCTCTTACCTACATCTTTCTCATTTCTGATTTTGTCACATTAATTTTTTTCTCTCTCTCTGAGAAATAGACTAACTTTACATGGAGCTCACACACTCATTTTGTGCTAAACTGAGCAGAAATGACCTGGCTCTAAAAAAACCCCCTTTACTCAGCTTACGCTTGCTCCTCTTATGTGACGCTAGCTAAATGGTGAAGTACTGCGAGCCATTTTATTTGCATCTGCACCATGAATGCATCACAGGGATGAGAAGAAAAAAAGGGTGTGAGTGGGCTGTAGGATGTTTTCATTAGTTTCTTGTTACTGAGCAGGGCCGTGCAGAGAGGTTTAAAGGGGCGGGTGCTCAAAGTTAAAAAGGGGCACATTGAACCAGGCTGAATAACAACAACACACATTCATCAAGAATCTAACATGGGCAACAAGGCAAAGCAAACGTAGCCGATGTTTTACCTGATGGGTACAATGTTGCTGTTGAGGGGCTGCTGTGGATAGTGCTGGAGGGCAGGGCTGTGTTGATCTGAGACTGTAGACATTAAAAAGTCCATAGGAGAGATGGTAGCTGATTAAACAAGTGTCATGAGATAATGACAAAATGCAAAGATTGGTGACAGCGCTTGGCAACAAAAAACTGTGAGAAATAATTTAGGCTCTGCCTGTGAATCACTCTTTGCTTCTCTTCTTCCTTCCATCCCATCATTTCATATATCACTCTCCACTTGCTGTCTATCTGAGAACAAGGCACAACTTGCTATTGCAATAAACTATAATCTAATTATCCACACCTAACAACTCTTGCACTTAATCTAAAATAAAATGATGACAGAAAAATGTTATAGCCCTGCCTTTAGTAGCCTCACACAGCGCCTACTGTTTCCTCCTCATGTCCTTACCAGCCATGTCTGGACAATGTTATATCATGAGTAATATTTTTTTTAAAAATCCATCTAAATAAAACACACACATGCACACACACACAGTGACATTTTAGACCTTCTTCAGAATACTGTATATACTATGGGCATCACGGTGCTGATCCAGAATCCTTACATTATTATTTATTACTAGAGCTACAATAATAAAGCAATGAGGAGGGGGAAGTAATAAATATGAAATAATGTATTTATGATGATTCCATTTGTTTCACTATCCACTCTGTGCAGGGCAAAGCTTATTACATTTTTAAACTAGAGATACAATCATTTTACTGCTGTAAATTCCAAATTTTGTCTTATTTAAAATATAAATCTAATATAATCTGCTTCTTAATGTATGTTCTTTAAAGTATAGCGTGTGTTTTTTAATATATTATAATTATAATAATTATTATGTGGACATGCATATTAGATCGTTTTTTAGTGAAATATAATCCCTCCAGAAAGGCAGGAAAAGCCCGGAAACTTACTTTAAAACTAAATATGTTTCTAAATACTTTAAAATGAAATATGTTCCCTAAAACGGTGACAGAGCTACAGACCCATGACAGCCTTACACAGGTAGCCAGCAGCTGTGACCAGCACTACTTGTGCAGTTAATAAAAGGACAGGTAATGTTTGTCACGCTGTTGCACACACAGCACGCTCGTTTGTTTCAGTTCGTCAGTTGCAACAAGACAGCTTACCAACGTGTACATAATTAAGCCAATACTCCTGTGTGCTATGCACTACAGTGTACGCTGTACACCTACTTACTGGTTTTGTCGCATCAGTCTGTGTCTCTGAGTTAACTTGTGTTTCTCCTACAGCTCCGGACCGCTAAGAATGCGCGTGCTCTTTGTGAGCTCGTTCCCGGCTCGTAACAAGGGCGATCATTGGTTAAATGTGATCATATGACTGATGCAAGCCAGATCCTTTTATTTTGCAAAACTGTGATTAATAGTTAAATATCATTGTTGAAGGGCACAGACAGGACTCCGCACTCACACACACATTAAAAAATAATAATTTTTTTTTAAAAATAGTTGCCTCAACAAAAGGGCACTTTGGGCATCCATCAGGAAAGGGGCGGGTGCTCAAGCCCCTCTAGCCCCCCCCACCCCTCTGCACGTGCCTGTTACTGAGCAAGTATCTCCATGCTGTCATTGGAAGCAACTGCCAGGCTGCAGCAGGCAAAAACATAACTAATTTGACAGTAATATGCGTTAATCTGCTTATCATATTTAAATGCTCATTAAGAGAAGGTTCTGGATTGTTCTGGCCCACTTTAAACTCTGCTGGTAGGAGGGGACACCCTGCTGTCAGGATTGGGGTGAGCAGATCAGTGGATGGATCATATTGGATGGAAGGTGCAGGAGCTGAGGCTCTTTAGGATCCGTGGGGATGACAAGCAGCAACAAATCTGGGCTGTAGCCAGCAGGTGATGCGGTGCTGCTTTAAGCTTTTAAACTGTACTGATTTATTTTATGTTGCCTTTTTGCTCATATTCCAATATCCTGAACAATGAGGTGGAAATATGAAGATAAAGGAATATGGACTCACTGACATTTTTGCAGCATTTGCTGAATCATTCAGTTTCTTTTTTTTTTTTTTTTTCTAAAAAAAACCAACAGAGCCCCCAACCGGACGTGACCGCTACCCCGGGTTGAGCCCCCCAAGGAAGATGCCTCCGGGGAACCCCCCGACGCCCTAAGCCTGTCCCTACCCCCTCACCAATCACAACAGTGAAGGCGGGACCAAACTATGACCCCCCACCCCCACTAGGTGATGGGGCTGATAAAAGGGGCCCAGAGCAATTGATCTGATGTGGTGGCAGAGGCTGTATCAAGACTAATGTAATCTAATAGATAATTTCTATATTGGTTAGAATTAAGATTATTTTTATTTTTCCAGTTCATGAGGACTGTTTTCTTGGCTATGCATAGGGCAGTGAAGATCATATGGGCTATATTCTTTTCTGAAGTGACATTATCTAAGCTGCCCAGTAGACACACTAAGGGGGAAGTTGGAATGTTACATTTCAGACACTTTGATAAGTCTTCACATATCTCGCGCCAAAACTTTTGCACTGGTGGACAGAACCAAAGAGCGTGGATGTAATTGTCTGGTGTATTGCCTTGACAGTGTGAGCAGTTGTTGGAAGATGTAAAGCCCATCTTGAACATCCGATGACCTGTATAGTGCACTCTATGAAGTATTTTGTATTGTATTAATTGCAGACTGGGATTTTTAATTAATTTAAAAGTTTTTAAGCAAATCTGAGACCAGAAGTTTTGGTCTAGGTTGACTGATAAATCTGCTTCCCACTTTGCAGTAGGAAGGGATATTGATTCATCTAATTTAGAAAGTGTTCTGTATATTTTAGATAATAATTTGGGGGATTTAAGAGTAAGAAAATGTGCCGCACTTAGTGGTGTTTGTAATTCAACTTGACTGAGGTTAAATTTCTTTTTTACTATGGATTTAATTTGTTGATATTCTAAAAACCTTGTCTTGTTGATCCCATATTGTTCAACTAGTCTGTCAAATGGAATAAATTCTGTTCCCTCTAATATATGTTCTAAGTATTTAATTCCTTTACAACTCCATTCTGGGAAATTAATCATATTATTGTTTTGTAATATGTCAGGATTATTCCAGATAGGTGTACGTTTGCATGGGATTAATGAAGACTCCGTTATTTTTAGAAACTCCCACCATGCTGTTAGAGAAAAGCTGATGTTGATACTTTTAAAGCATTCATGTCTTTTGATGTTTGAGCTAATAAATGGTAGGTCTGAAATCTCTAGATCCTTGCATAGTGCCTGTTCAACATCTAGCCAGGGCTCAACTAAGAAGGTATGTTTTAACCATTCTGAGATGAACTGAAGCCTGTTGGCTAAGAAGTATTGGTGAAAATTAGGCAGATCTAATCCTCCTCTATCCTTGGTTCTTTGTAGCGTTTTTAAGCTAATACGCGGGGGTTTATCTTTCCAAAGAAATTTGGAAATATATGAATCCAGAGATCTGAACCAATCTTGTGATGGTTTGTTAGGGATCATCAAAAATAAGTAATTTATTTTTGGCAAGATCATCATTTTTATAGTGGCGACCCTTCCCATGAGTGATATGGGTAAAGATTTCCATCTAGTCAGATCGCCTTCTACTTTCTTTAGAAGTGGGATGTGGTTTAGTTTAGTTAAGTCTGAAAGCTTAGGAGAGACATTAATACCTAAATATTTAATATTTCCGGATTGCAGTGGGGCAGAGGAAGAATTATGGAAGGAGCAGTTAATGGGGAGAACTGTAGATTTTGGCCAGTTAATTGAATAATCTGAAACTCTTGAAAACCAGTTTATTAAAGTAATTACCTCAGAGAGGTTGGTTTGTGTGTTTTGCAGAAAAAGCAACACATCATCCGCATAGAGACTGATTTTATGTTCTATGTTCTTACATTTTATGCCCTTAATTGTTGTAGCCTGTCTAAATGCTGCTGCTAGAGGTTCGATAAAAATTGCAAAAAGTGAAGGGGAGAGTGGGCATCCCTGTCTGGTGCCCCTCAGGAGACAGAAGCTGGAGGATGTCTGGTCATTTGTTCTGATACGAGCCGTTGGGGAATTGTATAATATTCTTATCCAGTTTATGAAAGAGTTTCCAAAACCAAATTTGTGTAAAGTTGCGAATAAAAATTTCCAATTAACTCTGTCAAATGCTTTTTCTGCATCTAGAGATAATATTATGGTTTCGATGTTTTTATCGTATGAGTAGTCTATTAAATTAAGTAGTCTACGAGTGTTTGTTGAGGAGTGCCGACCTTTTATGAAACCAGTTTGGTCAGGATGAATTAAGAGGGGGGTCATTTTCTCTAATCTCTTTGAGAGAGCTTTGCAGATTATTTTAAGGTCTACATTTAAAAGAGAAATTGGACGATAGCTTGAGGGAAATAAAGGGTCTTTGCCTGGTTTTAGCAGGAGACTAATGTTGGCAGAATTCATATTTGGTGGTAGTCTGCCCTTTTCCTCGATTTCCTGCAACATGCTGTGGAATACTGGTGCCAAAATTGTCCAGAATTCTTTGTAGAATTCTGCAGGGAAGCCGTCTGGACCTGGAGCCTTATTATTGGGCATACTTATCAGGGCTTCCTGGAGTTCACTTGGCGTCAGTGGCGAATCCAGTTCCATTGCTTGACTGTCGAATCATTCAGTTTCTAAGAGACATTTTTTTTCAGGAAAGCATTCTTCTCTCCTTTTTTGAAAATGGCAGTTGCAGAAGCTAGATGTTTAAACTTTATGTAAATTCTAACTGGTAACAAACTTTATTGGCTTTTGTTAGTTTGTACTATTTTAAATATTTTCTTGGATCTTAGTGCAGAACAACGAATATGTTGTACTGCTTGAAAACAAAACAATAGAATATATATTAACCCTTTAAGACCTACCATAGAACCAAGTCCGCCAGAGCTTATCTTTATATTTTTACATGCTGTAGTGCCATTTTTGGGAGCATTTCAAGTTGCTATACATCAATACAACCATTATAGCCCAAATTTTAATAATATGTCTGCATTAAGTGCATAGTAATTACATAAATTGCAAAAAAGTGCAATAAACTACAAAATTTTTTTAAATCGTTTTTGTTTTTTTAACATATATTTCTAGTTAGAGAAATTTAAGAGGCTTATCCCTCAAAACTGTAAATACAAAAAAGTTGCACAAAATAGTTTCCCACCACAGGAAATTTATTTTGAGTGTCTTCATAGTTTTATTTTTTAAATACACCAATTTTTATATACTGCAGGAAAAACGAAAATAAATATTATAATGCAAATTTGCAAAAAAACAGCATGTGCATCAAAATAAACTATTTCTAGCAGTGCAATATGAGTCCTAAGCATCCCAGAAATGACACAGAAAGTCATAAAGTCAAACATAACCTTTAAAAACACCAGTATATGCCTGTATAGGCCCGGAAGGTAAAAAAACTACATTTCCGCGAAATGACATCACTTCCTGTTTTGGGCAGGTAATGGGGGAAATGCGATAGTTTGCGCTGAAGTTTATTCCAACTAGGAAGTGTTATGAACAGCTGATCGGATCGGCAAAGTGTGTTTCTGGAATATTGTGTTTTTGTTGCTGCAAGTGCTTTTTATGCAGTTTTTGCAAAGCTATATGTGGAAGGAAACCGTGACCTAGGACAAGCTGATGGCATAAGATGTAAGTACAGCTCCTGTGGTTTCATATGTAAAAATAATTATTGCGCTAGCTTATGTGGTTGCAGTGCTACCGGGATTTAAAAATAGTTACGCAAAACGGAGTGTGCCTGCTCCGACCGGCTATAGTTATAGGGTTAAAAAAAAAAAGAAAGGCTAAGAGTTAATCAAAATCTTTGTTGAATTAGCGTACAGCTTCTTGGCATAACCATGTGTACTTGTGGTATTTCAGGAGTGTCTTTGAGAGCATTTTGTTCCAAGGCTGAACAGAGGTAATAGAAAATGAGGAAAGAGAGGTGAAATAATGTTCAACAAAATTCTCCAGTTGGCATCAAACCAAGAATGTCTTGCACACAGGTTGCTTTTCAACCGCCAGGCCACATAGGTTCCCCACAAGGAGATAAGATTGGATCACTGTAGTTGTCCTCAATTTCATTTTTTTTTTAGCTTCAAATAAATTGGTAGCCACTCAGAGGTTGTCCAGATCCAAACAGATCATTAAAGTTCATCTGAAGCTCATATTTGTTAAACCTCTAACATTTGTTAGGTAACAAACTTTGGTGGCACAGTGATCAAGTTTATTTAGTGCAGTGTTACTGAAATGAAGGCCAGCGCTTAGAACATAAAACAATGTCTGCAAGAAACTGCTGGTTTTAAAGGGAAGTTATTTCGCTAATTTTCAGCTCAGTGTTTTTATTCTTGGCCTCTACTAGAATAGCTTTGCATTATTCAATTCATCCATCCATCCATCCATCCATCCATCCATCCATCCATCCATCCATCCATCCATCTTCATCCGCTTTGTCCGGGGCCGGGTCGCGGGGGCAGCAGCCTAAGCAAAGAGCAATTCAATTTTATTTATATAGCACTAAATCCCAACAACAGTGGCCTCAAGGTGTTTTATATTATAAGGTAAAGATCCTAGCAATAATACAGTTTTATGACGATTCATAGTTCATTGTTTGAAACGAGGTGCTTAAACACTTGAAGCCATCTTTGTTCTGACTGGCTGCTCCTTGTACAGACGGTTTGAACAGCAAACAGAAGGAAGATTCCATGTTGACAGTCTAAGCTGTGCGCCTGTGATGACCATATACAGTCATTTTTCATATTTTTGCACATTACCAAATACACCTACCATTTCTACAGGAATGACGAGGATCTCTCATTATACATTTTGAACCCTCAGAGAATGCACTGCTAAAGGGAACAACAAAAAAAACTATATCTCAGATTCTACAGGACTTAGGTCAAAAAACTTTAAATGTCAAAGTTCATGACAGTAAAATTAGAAATAGACTGAACTTGTATGGTTTGTCTGGAAGGGCTTCCAGGACAAAGGCTCTTCTTTCTAAAAAGAACATGGCAGCATGATTTAGGTTTGCAAAGATGCATCTGAACAAACCACAAGACTTCTGGAACAATGTCCTTTGGACAAACAAGACCGGAGTCTTGTTTGTTTGGCCATAATGCCCAGCACCACATTTGGAGAAAGCCAAACACAGCATATCAGCACAAACACATCATACCAACTGTCAGCACGGTAGCAGAGGGGTGATGATTTTGGGTTGTTTTGCAGCCACGGGACATGGATTGCTTGCAGTCATTGAGCTAGACATTAACTCCTCTGTATACTAAAGTATTTTAAAATTAAATGTGAGGCAAATTGACCTCAAATGGGTTACATAACAGGGTAATGTTCCCAATATGGCTGAAAAAGAAAAGACTAAAAGTGTTGGGTCCTTAGGAGAGCTGTACAAAATAGCAAATACCTCAGTGAACTGAAGCAACATTGTAAAGAATTGGCCACAATTACTCCACAATGATGTGAGACACTGATAAAGTCATACAGAGAACAATTACTTCCACTTATTGCTGCTATAGGTGGTTCTTAAAGTTTTCACAGTACTCCTGTGACTGTAAAGGTTACGAGATCTCACTGACATCAAACAGTCAACACAACAATCTGTTGCTATGAGCATCACACCACTCTCTTGGCAGTATTGCTGCTCATAGCAAGAATACATATACTAGCATCAATATCTGAAAAGTTGGCTTTGTTTAATACGAGAATCCACCATCACAGCAGTATAAACACGACAGAAAATAAGGAAAATAAAAATATCTTTATCTTTAATAAGCCACAGCAGTGAACTGCTTGATTGAAATTATTTAGCTGTAAAAAAAAAATCCTTGCTTTCCACAAGAATAACAATTTCCCCAAAAGATAAGTAAACAGCCAATGTGAAGAAACTGCATTACATGTATAACAAACCCCCAAACTCAAATTTTGCACTAAATGAAAAATGCCATTGTAAACTAATCTCATTTGGGAATAGTGCTAAACATTGTTCTTGAAATAAAAATCTATCATATTTCTGATTAATAAATCTATGGACAGAGCTTGTCTGCTAGAGGCACTACATGAAAGCCTTTATATTTACTGCTGGAGAGATCTTTTCTGTTTAAAAAGGGGGAAAAAACACCCTCCTGGCTCACAGAAAGAATTTCTTTTTATGTTATCAGAAGCAGAAGCATTGTTTATATGGAATAAATGGAAGAGAAGCACGAGCAGTCATAGCAACCTAAAAAATCGTTGAGTGACAGAAAAACTGAGGGAAGATTGCAAAGCATTGCACACACCATTTGACTGACAGGCAATACCTGAAAATGGATTACTTGGCTGCTTTGAGACCAAGTTGTCACCAAAATAAATGTTATAAATAGGAATCTCCTGTCTTAAAGGCTTTAGGCTTGTAACTGGCATGATTTTAGCACATATGTTGCTACCACTGTTTTACAGGGCTGCCAGACGAAGGCAGACACTTGTACACCGAGTGGTAAATCTGTGTTGGATGAATGCCTCAATGAGTGCGATTTAAAATCCCATCTTTCTGCCTGGTGTTTAGGCCTCTTCAGACCCTGCCGATAAGAGAGGGAAGTTTTCAGCCGCATTACAAGTAGAGAGAGGATGATGACAGCAGGGCTCACCTCACCCCAGGGAGGTGAGTAGCCCAGAGGTGTTGTGAAGAAATGGATTTTAGGAACACGGCTGTGCACCGAGAGGACCAAAATGGAGGAAAGCGAAGGCACACAGTGGTAAACACTGCAAGACAAAATGGGAGGCACAGGTGGAGAAAGTCTAAAGATCAATACTGGTTGTCAGCAGAGAGAAGAAGAATAGAGGTATTGAACGATGAAAATAGGAGATAAACATTTAGGTTGAACATAGAATATAAAGCAATAAAGTGTCATATTTATACATAAAAATGCAACAACCCTGAGCGCACAGGTATTGTTGCATTCATCTTTATGATGATTCAAATATGTTCGCCAGTCTGTCGATATATGGAAATCAAATATTTAATTTCATCCTTTTAAAGTATGTGTGCGCCTCAAAGTGTAGTGGTTTACACATTTACTTGGCAAGCCAAAGGTAGCTGGTTTAGTTTCAGTAAGATTCACAAATCCCTCTTGGATGCAAGAGGCCATCTGATGTAAAACTGCCAAGTCAAATGTGCAGGACGCTCTGCTGCTGATGACTCCTCGGGACAAAGGAGCAGCTGAAAGTAGCTTCATCTATCCTTTTAAACTCTGTGTTCTTCTCCTCGACGAGCTCTTGAGAGCGATATCCATTATTTGGTGCTCAGCAGGTGCTGTGCAGAGTGTATTATTCAAGGTTATTTTGTCGGAAACAATTTCCTGCTGTGATCAAATAGTGTATGTATTGTAAATGGTTTCCACCATATAAGACTAGCTTGATAATTTCCACTGACCGTTACAGAGCTCCTACACAAAAGTACGATGTAAACTTTCAACTTCTTTTGAAAACTAACATGATTCCAGTTGTTTGTTTACTGCTGACATACACAGTGGTAATATTTCCCCCGAGGTTATCAATGATAATGTAAAACAACTTGAACCTAAAAGTCTTTTTTGAATTAAAACATTTACATAATTTTTACCATGTCTGAATTATTTGTATATATTTTTTTCCTCCTCACTTCCAAGACTCTGAAGAATGTACGGAGTGTTGCACATAGGATGGGAATTAAGAACTGGTACTTATAGTTACCTGGTTTCCAGTAGTTCAGTTCCTGCCATCACAACTTTGGCTCTTCGAAAGCAGCTTCACAAACAGCATGCTAACTTTGCTATGGTGCATGCTAACATTAAGCTAGCTAAGAATCCAGAGTGACGTTAGAGCTGAGTGAATAGTAACAAACCGATGAAAAGTTAGGTTGGAGCCTCCATTTCTACCTGTTCATGTTTCTACAGTAAACTCACTGCAACGATCACTTTAAAGTCTCTTTGCGCTGGTTTTCATCTTTGTCAGCATTGTGTTCTTACTTAAAAACTAAGAGAAAACTCATATCTGTGTCTTCATTAGGATAGGGACTTGTGTTAGTGTGTGGGACTGTAATCTGTTTTTTTTTTTAATCCTTAGGTGGTAATTATGAGACAATACATTTTCAGGTCATTTTACGGAGAAATGCGAAAGTAATGTAACAAGTAGTATAATAAATTACTTTTTTCTGGTCATAATTAAATAAACAGCTACAATACTTTAAGGAAAGTGTTCTGTGTAATGTGTGTAATAATGACTTTTTTTTTTTAAGTATCGACCCCAACACTAATCACAACAAAGATGGGAAACATGTCCAAATGGCACAACCATTTGGCCACACAGCGTACAATTTATTTCCACGAATGTAATGTCTTTGTTATGCTGCTTAGCGATGGTGGTGGCCAATTAACTCAATTAGATAAATTGATATGTGATATTGATAATTTACACTTTTAAGTATCAAGGAAATTGAACATCAGAACTGCCCCCACTTAAGCCAAACAAGATAATAAAATAGCATCTCAAATTAATCTAAAACATTGCATTACTGATTAGCTAAATGTACACCATACATCCAGCCATTAGCTTTAAATGGACAAAGAAAGCAAGCATGGTGGTGCACTGAGCTCTGCAACTTCACAGCAAGATGGTTCTGGGCTTCAATCCACATGCTGACTGTGGCCTTTCAGTGTAAGGTTTGCATGTTCTCTTCATGTACTCTGTTTCCCTCTCACAATCTAAAACATATATAGAATCTGTGGTTCTAAATCAGTGTTGGTATGAATGAAAAACCAAAAACCAAAACAACAACTTAAACAACACCTTATTAATGAGGTCCTTTTGGAAGTAAGTCTTAGTTCTTGGCATCCCTTATGGCAGCCATTCTGGGCTAAAAACACATTCCCCAGCTTAAGTAAATTGGGAGAAAGCCATAACCTACTCAGTGGTCACTGGGGCACAAGATAGCACACAGAGTTGATAAAAGCATTCATATAAAAGTTTGGTGACTTTGTCTCCAAATGCACTTTAATAAGACTTTTCCTCCAAAGTTAGGTTTGTACTCACCGAGCGCAGTTTTATGACATTATGGCTTTATTTATGACTCAAACCAGAGTGCCAGTCAAAGGAAGTATTCTACAGCAGTAAAGGCAGATAAATATTTATTTTGTAAAGTGCACTCACTCTTTGGTTGAAGGACAGTGCTTCATTAAACATCAGAAGACCCTTTTATCCATTTAACAAGCTCATAATGTAAAGTAATGGTTTTGGCTGTAGGAGAACCAGAGAGACATTTTGCTATTAAAGGAAGTTCCTCACTGAGTGAAATGCTGAGGAAATACACTCTAGTGGGTTCCTTTTCATTCCTGTAGCAGATACGTTGGGCCATCCTTTAAGAAGGGAAAGGAGAAAATGTCATCCCATAACACGCTGGAGGCGCAACATTCAAAGTTGATGCACAGCTCAGCTAAGTGTAACTATTATTTACTGCAAACTTTATAGTCAGTGATTGATGAGTAGACTTGAGGTTGATCTTCCAGGTGAAGCATATAAATGTTAGAGATATTAAAACACAGAAAACAGCAGACCTAATATTGATGAGATGCATCATCATAATCAGAGTAGAGGACTTCTCTAAGCGATGCTGTTTTATTTTCTTTGGACTCTGCTCTTTTCCTCCTGCCATGCAGCTCAGTGCTCAATATTGTTTGGCCAGTATATCCACTATCCCTCCTCTGCACATGCTCAAACCCCTCAAGCTGAGCTCTTCCCTCTGATATACTCATTTAAGGAGTGGTGCCACAAAATTGCTGGTGTAAAAGCTGAAACACTGATGTCACTGCCACAGCAAGAAGTCCACTGATGACTTTTAATTGCAGATCACATGATTTATTTCCCCTTTGAAATTTAACCCACATTTAACTACTTTAAGTTAAATACGAAAACAACAACAACAAGCAACACATGTAGGCTGGTTCTCAACTGGCTGGACCAGGTATATGACCGCAGACTCCAACCGGATGTTTTTTTTTCTGATCCATTTATTCAAACAGCAGCTGGAGAATAACAGACTTCATTTACAAAGAACATGAATTGCAGTGTCATGTAATTTGTACATAAAATATTTGAATAAAAAAAAAAAAGACAAGTAAAGCCAGGTGTCACGATCCTGGGTCTTAGGACCCAGTGTTTTGAGTTTTAGTTCATTTTGATGTTTATAGTATGTTTAGCTCATTAGGCCTCCTATGTTGATTTGCTTATTAGTTCCCCCTTGTGTTTCAACCCATGTTAAGTCTCCCCTGCCCTTCATGTCTCTCTGTGCCCCCTCTGTTCTGTTTATGGTGTGTCTTTGCATGTTTGAGTTTCTTGTTTTCTGTCACCCTGCATTGTGCATTATGTTCTCATGGTTGGTCTTTTGTTACTCCCTCTAGTCTAGTCTCTTGTGTTCAAAGCTGAGTATTTCCCTCTGTGTATTTTGGTTCTTAGACCTCTGCCTTATGGTTTGTCTCTGTTTCTTAGTTGCTGTCTCCACTGTGTCTAGTTCGCGTCTCTGTGTGATACTTCCTGTTTTACTTTGAAGGTCCATGCCTCATGTGAGTGTTTCTAGTTTTGCGTCTCTGTCTCGTCCAGTCCTGATTTCTCCCAGCTGTGCCCTCCTTCTGTGTCTCATTCCCTCGTTATCCCTCTGTGTATTTAAGCCCTGTGTTTCTCTTTGTCAGTGTCGTAGTCTCCATCATAGCTGTGTGATTTTTCCCTGTGGCTCCTTGTGCTTTAGTTTTCCCAGTTTAGTTTATTTTGTATTGTTTTTCGTGTCCCACTCCACGCCAGCAATAAAGCTGTGTTTTTTGAGTTTACCTTTTGTCTCTGTGAGTTTGTGTTTGGGTCCTACTTTTGCCTGCACACAGCCGTACTGTGACAGAAGACTACGACCATTACATGGACCCAGCAAACCGCTCTTAGCTGCGTGAGCGTCAGGATGCTGCCTTTGCTGAGCTAGAGGAGGAGCTCCGCTTGAGGCCTGCACACAGCCGTACTGTGACACCAGGCTCAGTAGTGCTCTTTACTTCGATTCAGGGTCGGAGGTGTAACGCGATGATTCCTGTGACTTACATTTTGATAAAAAGGAAACGTGCGCGACGAGTGAAATAAACTCAATTCAGTTTGCTGTTTAATGTCTTATGAATGGCAGCTTCTCACTCAGAAGAAATGTGAATCTTCTTAAAGCTGATGTTCAACAGTTCAGTTCTGAATGAGCAGTTCAGTTTCCAAAAACAAATGTGCTTAGTTAGTGTGTAAGTTGCACTCATATGTAAATGGACACTGATCATTAGGTAACAGAAGATAATTTGTTACATGCAGTGTGAAAGCATTAAGGTGCTTGACTTTACCTTCTCCCTGCAAAGGATGATACAAAACTTAGAGCCCCACTGAAGAGACTGAAGTGTCAACCTAATTTTCAACATTATCCAAGAAATTTAAACTGGCTGTGATAAATTAATTTTCTCTTTATTCTGTAAATGGAAGTTTGCACTAATTATAAAAATTGATAGTTTTGTGAGAAGCTCCTGATACTAAAAGCTTTACTCTATGATTTATTTCCGTATTTTAGACTATTTCCGTTATGTGGCACTCTCTGTTCAGTATTGGTGTCATACCTGCATTTATCTGAACCTTTTTCTAGCAATTTCCTCTGCCACACCAACCCTCTGCATGTCCTCCTTCATTAAATCCATGAACGTTTTCAGCATCCTTTGCGATATACCCACTACACCTCCTGAGCTACAGCTACAGCTCTGCCACCTGAGCTACAGCTCAGGTGGCAGAGCAGGTCAGTCACTAACCAGAAGGTCGGTGGTTCGATCCCAGGCTGCCTCCTGGCTGCATGCCAAATATCCTTGGGCAAGATACTAACCCCGTGTTTGCCTACTGGTGGTGGTCAGAGGGCCCGGTGGCGCCAGTGTCCGGCAGCCTCGCCTCTGTCAGTGCGCCCCAGGGCAGCTGTGGCTACAATGTAGCTCGCCGTCACCAGTGTGTGAATGTGTGTGTGAATGGGTGAATGACTGAATGTAGTGTAAAGCGCTTTGGGGTCCTTAGGGACTGAGTAAAGCGCTATACAAATGCAGGCCATTTACCATTTACATTCACATGTGAGCTGTCTCCTCAGATGTACTTAATTCTAATCATGGCCATTCTGGTCCGTACCAGTGAAAATCATCAGTACCCTCCTCTTATTCGCTACCTTTACTTCAATTCTTGCATCTTCAGTTTTATCTCCCTGTGATTCAGACAGATGTATTCTGTGTTGCTTTTGCTAACTTTCATTACAGTGCATACAGTGCATACTGTAATGCATTTTTGATTTTCGGTATAAATGCTATATACAGTAGTTACTGATCAACACTCCACGGATTAGAGGGATATCTAACATAGAATCACAACAAACATAACTCATTTCTTTAACCATGTAAATTAATCTATGAACATGCAACAATAAGAAAAAGAACCTCTACATTACACTGCCTCTCAGCCCCATCTGTGGTCCTCAGAGCCACAGCAGAAGGTAGTTTCTTTTGGCCGTACAGTACAAGTTTCATCAATGCACGCAGACTGTATTTCCACAATTCTGCTCTCAGAAGGCAATCTAAGTAATGAACTGTGCGAAAACCCATCTGTATTCCATTTTCAATTTGGCGCATCTGCAGTGCTATTAATGATCTTGCAGACATGTTTGTATGCAATGTGATTTGCTTTGTTGCATCTTTCCGCAGCAGCACACAAAACTTATCGATATGTTGAATCACGAGATTGGATTTGGAATAAAGTTGAGTGCGGCGTAATATCTTCATGAACAGGACATTTAGAAGCCATTTTTCACACACAATGAAAAGACTGAAAAACAATGAAATCATTAGTTCTTAAAGCAAAAATGTGTTTTAAATAGCTACATTTCCCAGCGGAAAAAAAAGAGGTTTTCAAGATGATATCGTCAAAAAATAAAAGATCCAAGGCGTAAAATTATTTTCAGAAATTATGCCTTTTTGTAGAGGCGGCAAAGCTGTTTTATTTGTTTGTTTTTTATAGCAGTGTGGTATTAGCAGCAATAGTTACAACCACAGCTTGTAAAGTAAAGAGTGCTTCATAAAGAAACTCAATTCTAAAAGAAACTAAAACATGGCTGTGGGTATGTTAGTGAAGCACACTAAATATGTTGAGGCTGCTGAAAATTATCCAGAGTCAACTGCTTGTTATTGATCTGTTTATCTCCAACTGGATCGAGTGAGGTGATACAGTTAAATTTGATCTTTAATGAAGGCAGATAATCAATTCTTCATGCAAAGAAGAAAAAACATAATTAAGATTTTGTGTATCTCAAACTAAGCGCCCAGAGCTGTTATAGGATAATTATTTTTGTTGAAGAAATGACAAAATAATATATATATATATATATATATATATATATATATATATATATATATATATATATATATATATATATATATATATATATATATATATAATCCAAATATAATAGAAATATAATTGGCAAAAAGCAGTGTTTATGGGTTTTTTTTAAACTGTGTATTGAGGCAGAAAAAACATAAACACTTATAAAATTGTCATGGTATTTTTTTCTCTATTTTTTTCAAACATCTGACACAAACAAAAGAACATGACCATTTATTTGGTGTAGTGTTTTCTTCCACTCAATGAAGATAACTCCAGTTTTCAGTATTTGATTTTAGCATTTGATTTGAAAAAGCTCAAACTTCACTGTCTGCCATCTGTCTGGCAACATTTGGTGCTTTGCAGACAGTGAAATGTACATTTCACTCAGCTATTTGATAAACCAGAAACAGACTGATGCTTTAAATATGTGTTTAGCATGTTAGCATTGTCTACAAACCCCCACAAACAAACCAAACAAACAAACAAAAATGAGCTTTAAGATTCAAGAACACCACTGTATACAGAGACTGCAGATTTAGGTGATAACAGCTTTTAACTAGCCAACAAACATTTGGACAATGAATGACCATTGCTGTGACATTCATTCAAGCCATGTTTGAAAAAATATCTTGTGCCAATGTCCAAGATGTGGGAGAAATGCTTTGTCACTAGTCCAATTTAAGATTTCTATACCTGGATGATTGTGCATGCAGAAAGTTCTAGAGCTGTGCTTTCCTTAAATAAAGTGTCACAATGGTGGCTTTCCATTTATTTGGCTAGATCACCATGTTAATTAATACTTAAGTTGAAAGATTCAGAGCTCATTTTAGAATAAATTGTATCTAAATTGTGCTTTTCTACTTGATTTGACCGCTTAAAGTGCTTTTCTAAGCCTCATTCACATACACATTGATACATGTGATTCACACACTCACACCCCAATGGATGGATCAGGGCCAACTAAGGGTTCAGGGATACTTTGACATATAACATCTGTTATCTCTGACTGTCTTTAAGCCAGCTGATTCAAGGAACACCTGATATATTGAACTTGCTTTGCAGTACACCTACATCAGGGAGGTAGTTTACCATTGAAGGTAGGATAAGCTTTTGTTACAGCAATGACGATAATGATATACAGCAAGTAAAACTGAATATTTTGAAATCAACAAAGCAGAATTTTTCAAATTAAAGAGCTTATGAGGCTCTGCCAAGCGGCTCCATTGTGTTGCAAAGAATCACTGCATGTGTTATGAAAGCTTTCCTATATCTGTCCTTGTGCTAGCAGAGCTGAATCACTCTGTTATAGAAAGTGCTGCGTGGATATTGGAGAGAAAAATACAAAACTTGTAAATTTGAGTTATATCATAAGGTGGGATCACACTCAAAAAATCCTTTTCATAGCACTACATTTCATACTGAACTAATCAGCCATCATGCTTAAAATTAATATTTTAAGTGAAAGGGACAATAGGACAGAGGACATAAAAGACATACTATAACAGAAACCGAAGAGAAAATGTAGTTTACCGGTTGGAAACTATTCTTGATGAATTTCTGGCTTCTCAGAGAAGTTCAGTGTGTTAGCTCAAATTTGGGGATAAAAATGTTTAAAATTCAGTTTGTTATTTGCCTAATAAAAAGCAAAAATACTATTTATGGTTTCAAACTGATTGTTTACATTATAAAGACTTTCGGGCTGCCTCGAAGAGATTCTGGCAAACCGTCAGACGTCTCAGGAGGGGAAAGCCAAGTCAAGTCAAGTCAACTTTATTTGTCAATTCTGCCACATGTACAGGACATACACAGAATAGAAATTGCGTTACTCTCAAACCCTAGTGATTAGAAAAATGCAATAAAATAATTAAAAAGTAAAAATTTAAATAAATACAATACAATTTTACGTATAACAAAAAAAAAGCTATGCAATATACAATATACAATATTCAAGTAAGAAGGCATAGTGGTGCAAAATAGACAAATAGTGCAAATGGGGATTTAGTAGTGTACGGTAAGAGATAGTGTAACAGCAAAGTCTTATGAGGTCCAATGCTTAAGCAGTCCAATGCTCCACAAAGTGACTGGAGCAGGCCAGTGAGTGCGTCAGAGAGTGAGTGTGTGTGTGTGTGTGTGACAGAGTTCAGTGAGACCGTGGTGGAGAAGAGGGGAGAGGGGGGCAGAATCGGGAGGGAGTTTAGCTTCCTGACAGCCTGATGGATGAAGCTGTCCTTCAGTCTGCTGGTCCTGGCCTGGAGACTCCGCAGTCTCCTCCCTGACGGCAGCAGCTTGAAGAAGCTTTGCATTGGGTGCGTGGGATCAGCCGCTATGCAAAGGGCTTTTTTAGTGAGACGGGTGCTGTAAATGTCCTGGAGGGAGGGGAGAGAGACACCAATGATCCTCTCTGCAGCTCTCACTATGCGTTGGAGGGTTCTATGGCAGGACGCATTGCAGGCTCCAAACCACACAGTGATGCAGCTCGACAGGATGCTCTCGATGGTGCCTCTGTAGAAAGTGTACATGATGGGGGCTGGAGCTCCTGCTCTTCTTAGTTTGCGGAGAAAGAAGAGACGCTGCTGTGATTTCTTGGCCAGTGCTGTGGTGTTGTACGTCCAGGAGAGATCCTCTGTGATGTGCACACCCAAGAACTTGGTGCTGCTCACTCTCTCCACAGACGCTCCGTCAATGGTCAGAGGAGCATGTTGGGTGTGCATTCTCCTGAAGTCCACAACAATCTCCTTCATCTTCTCCACATTCAGAGAGAGATTGTTGTCAGCACACCACGTGGCCAGGCGTCTCACTTCACTTCTGTAGTCGGTCTCATCCCTGTTGCTAATGAGACCCACCACCGTTGTGTCGTCCGCAAACTTGATGAAGAGGTTGGAGCTGTGTGATGGAGTGCAGTCATGGGTCAGCAGAGTGAAGAGGAGGGGGCTCAGCACACATCCCTGCGGGGCCCCCGTGTTTAAAATGATGGTGCTGGATGTATTACTGCCGACCCGTACTGCTTGAGGTCTTCCGGTGAGGAAATCCAACAGCCAGTTGCACAGTGAGGTGTTGAGCCCCAGCTGGACCAGTTTTTGAGTGAGCTGTTGGGGGATTATAGTGTTGAATGCTGAACTGAAGTCTATGAACAGCATTCGAACATATGAATCTTTTTTGTCCAGGTGTGTGAGTGCTGAGTGGAGTGCAGTGGAGATGGCATCATCGGTTGAGCGATTGGGCCGATACGCAAACTGGAAGGGGTCCAGGGAGGGGGGCAGGACAGTCTTGATGTGCTGCATGACTAGTCGTTCGAAGCACTTCATCAGGATGGGAGTAAGTGCAACAGGACGGTAGTCATTAAAGCAGGAGGGAGATGACTTTTTTGGAACCGGAATGATTGTGGTGGCTTTAAAACATGTGGGGACGACAGCCTGGATGAGTGATATGTTGAAGATGTCTGTGAAGACATCAGTGAGTTCCACTGCACAGTCTCTCAGTGCACGACCAGGAATGTTGTCAGGACCCGGAGCTTTACGTGCATTGATCCTGCTGAGGGATCTCCTCACGCTGTCCGGGGACAGAGTCATCACCTGGTCACCAGGAGGGGGTGGGGTCTTCTGTGCAGTGGTGCTGTTTTGGACTTCAAAGCGAGCAAAGAAAGTGTTCAGCTCGTTCAGCAGGGGGATAGTACTGTCACAAGTCTGTGGTGGGGGCTTGTAATCTGTGATGGTCTGAATGCCCCGCCACAGGCTCCGTGAGTCTCTGCTGTCTTTGAAGTGATGGGATATTTTCCTGGAGTACTGTCTCTTAGCCTCTCTGATGCCACGGGAAAGGTTGGCCCTAGCTGTCCTCAGGCTTGCCTCGTCTCCATCTCTGAAGGCAACATTCCGAGCTTTCAGCAGCCTGTAGACCTCTCCTGTCATCCATGGTTTTTGATTGGCCCGGACAGTTATGGTTTTCGTGACTGTTACATCCTCAATGCACTTGTTGATGTAGGCTGTAACAGTCTCTGCGTACTCCTGGAGGTCAGTGGTGTTGTTGTAGGTGGCAGCCTGCTTAAACATGTTCCAGTCTGTGGTGTTAAAGCAGTCCTGTAAAGCCTCTGAAGACCCTTCTGGCCACACTTGTATCTGCTTGCGAACCGGTTTGGTGGCTTTAACGAGCGGTCTGTAAGCAGGCATTAGCATGACAGTGATGTGGTCTGAGGCGCCGAGGTGGGGGAGGGGAAAAGCTTTGTAAGCTCCTCTCTGGGTGGTGTAAACAAAGTCCAGAGTGTTATTTCCCCTTGTTGGAAAGTCTATGTGTTGTTGTATTTTTGGAAAAACGCACTTTAAGTCTGCATGATTGAAATCCCCAGCCAGGATGAGAAAAGCATCAGGATGGGCTGTCTGCTGCTCACTGATGTGCTGGTACAGTTCATTCAGTGCCTCGCTCCTGTTGTTGACATTGGAGGAGGGAGGGATATACACAGCGATATACAAAGGGATGCTCTACCTGCACTGTGTATAGTGCTGGCGGAGCGCTGCTGACGTCGACTGAGAAAATTGTCAGGCGGTGGAAGGAATACTTCGAGGACCTCCTTAATCCCACTGACACGTCTTCCGAGGAGGAAGCAGAGTCTGGGGATGAGGGGAATGACCCGCCAATTTCCGGGGGCGAGGTCACTGAGGCAGTTAAACAACTCCTTGGTGGCAGAGCCCCTGGTGTTGATGAGGTCCGCCCCGAGTTCCTGAAGGCTCTGGACGTTGTAGGGCTGTCCTGGTTGACACGCCTCTGCAATGTTGCGTGGAGATCAGGGGCAGTACCTGTGGACTGGCAGACCGGGGTGGTGGTCCCCATCTTCAAGAAAGGGGACCGGAGGGTGTGTTCCAACTACAGGGGGATCACACTCCTCAGCCTCCCTGGGAAAGTCTATGCCAGGGTGCTGGAAAGGAGAGTTCGTCCGTTAGTCGAACCTCGGATACAGGAGGAACAATGCGGTTTTCGTCCTGGTCGCGGAACACTGGACCAGCTCTTTATCCTCTCCAGGATACTTGAGGGTGCATGGGAGTTTGCCCAACCAGTCTACATGTGTTTTGTGGACTTGGAGAAGGCATTCGACCGTGTCCCTCGGGGTGTCCTGTGGGAGGTGTTGCGGGAATATGGGGTGTCTGGCCCATTGCTACGGGCCATTCGATCCCTATACAACCGTTGCAAGAGCTTGGTTCGCATTGCCGGCAATAAGTCGGACTCGTTCCCGGTGGGTGATGGGCTCCGCCAGGGCTGCCCTTTGTCTCCGGTTCTGTTCATAATTTTTATGGACAGGATTTCTAGGCGCAGCCAAGTGGCGGAGGGCTTTCGCTTTGGTGGCCTCAGAATCTCATCTCTGATTTTTGCAGATGATGTGGTTCTGTTGGCTTCATCGGGTGAGGGCCTCCAGCTCGCACTGGAGCGGTTCGCAGCCGAGTGTGAAGCAGCGGGAATGAGGATCAGCACCTCCAAATCTGAGGCCATGGTTCTCAGCCGGAAAAGGGTGGAGTGCCCACTCCGGGTCGGGGATGAGTTCCTGCCCCAAGTGGAGGAGTTCAAGTATCTCGGGGTCTTGTTCGCGAGTGATGGGAGAAGGGAGCCGGAGATCGACAGACGGATTGGGGCTGCAGCTGCAGTAATGCGGACGCTGCACCGGTCCGTCGTGGTGAAGAGGGAGCTGAGTGTAAAAGCGAAGCTCTCAATTTACCGGTCGATCTACGTCCCTACCCTCACCTATGGCCACGAGCTGTGGGTAGTGACCGAAAGAACGAGATCGCGGATACAAGCGGCAGAAATGAGCTTCCTCCGAAGGGTGGCTGGCCTCTCCCTTAGAGATAGGGTGAGAAGTTCGGCCATCCGGGAGGGGCTCAGAGTAGAGCAGCTGCTGCTCCACATCGAAAGGAGCCAGCTGAGGTGGTTCGGGCATCTGACAAGGATGCCCCCTGGGCGCCTCCTGGGTGAGGTGTTCCAGGCATGTCCCACCGGGAGGAGGCCCCGGGGCAGACCCAGGACACGCTGGAGAGATTATATCTCTCGGCTGGCCTGGGAACGCCTTGGTATTCCCCCGGATAAGCTGGAGGAGGTGGCTGGGGAGAGGGAGGTCTGGGCCTCTTTGCTTAGGCTGCTGCCCCCGCGACCCGGCCCCGGACAAAGCGGATGAAAATGGATGGATGGATGGATGTTTACATTTTAGGATTGGTGGTCTATTAAATTTGTAAAGCACTGTCTCTGAATGTCGTAGCCATGTTTTGTTTTTGTGTTGTTGTTGTTTTTAAATGTTCATTGTCTTTTTCTTATATAAAGCTGATATGTGATCTGTACTTTTTGGTTTGTACTTTTGGACCACTAGTGGAAAGCAAAACAGCATCCCCTCTGGCTGTCCTTATAACCACAACAGCTTCAGCCATTGTCACTATCACCTCAGTGTTGACTGGTTATGAGTGACTCATTTTCCATTAGCAATACAGAATTTATCCACCCCAATGTTTAGTGTTCAGTGTAGCTTTAAAGCAGCTGTCATATAATATCTATCTATATCTATCTATATCTATCTATATCTATCTATCTATATCTATCTATCTATATCTATCTATATCTATCTAGATAGAGAGAGATAGAGAGAGATAGATAGATCTATATATACACACACACACAAAATAAGCCTAAGTCTACCTTCATTTTGGAGAAATCCATGATTTGTTTTTTAATGAGAGATCATCTCACTTTAGAACCAACCTCATCAATTGATTTTTTCCACTAGGTGTTTTGCAAACACGGCACCGCAGAGATGGAAGTTGAAAACAAACCTCATTATGCCCCGTGACACTGCAAAGCGACTGCAGGTGTGTTTGTTTTCGTGAGATGGGGAGGGTAATGTGAGGATTTGACCTGCAGTACACAGTAATTCCAGCTACACAGTCTTAATCTCATCTCATTTAAAGCTCCCCTTTTCCATCAAAACAAAAGAAGCCATCTCACATGGAGCCCAAATTGATTATACCACATCCCCTAATTCAAAAAAGTTATTAAATCAGACCAGTATTCTAGTCATTCTCATAAAGCTGTAGGCCATCTCATGGATGCCTTCTCCTCCGCTGCTGGATTCTCCAGAGCTCACTCCATCACCTTCCCACAAAGTCCTCCACATTACCCTGAGCAGCTGTTTGGGAAAATCAAATTATGCACAGAGATATCATTTAAATTCAGCAGCCACCATCACTGTTACCCGTGATTTATTGATACCTAGGAGCAGGCATTAATATTGTAGTTGTGATTAAGACTCATCTGACTTGGTTTATGATCTGCACCCATTTTGATGTCTTTATTATATGCCCTTCAGTCTGCAGGGAGGTTAATCTTGTGTTGGAACCAAACTGTTTGTCAGACATTTGGGGGGTTGTACAGTAAGGCTTCCCTTGTTATGCCTAACCTTTCAAAAGGTTGCAGTGTTTCATTTGACATTTCAGAAACAGACCATTTGCCTTGACAGGCACGCCATCACCAAATGACAGAATTAATTTTCTCTGAACTACTGCTAAACCTAAAACCCCAAACATTATGTGGTTCGTTGGTTTTCCATGACAGTTAAGTCATTTAATGATATTTCATGACTAACGTTCTTTATAAATTAAATAAAATAGTGCAAGAATTTACTAGGAGGGTAGCCAGTCAATGAAGTAGTATTACTTGTTAGTAAGGCTACACCTATAATTTGACAGTGAAGTTTTCTATTGAAAACACTTTTGGACAACCCAATAAAAAATGGAAAGTAAAGAATTAAACTAATTCTGTCTTCTAAATATGTAAGAATATGCAAAGGTATCCTTAATATGGTCAGGAAACCCAGTAGCAGCATATTAGAAGTTGGCTGTAAATGGGGGGTTTCTTAAAGGGAGAAGAGCAGAAATGGTTTAACCAAAGAGCTGCACTGAGTCCTAGTATAAGAAAAAGAAGGATTATTATTGAACAAATGAATCATGCAAAGCTACCACAGTGGTAGTAGTACAAACATATGGTGATTTAGTTGAACATAATAGACCCACTTTAATTTCCATTTCACTCTCACCTGCATTGTTTCCAGCAGCAGAGACAAGCATGCTGCATACTATCTGCACACCACATGCATAGTTGTGGTGATTAGTTTACATACACTCATCATGGGCATGAATGTCATGACAATTTTGGGCTTTTTTTTTTTAAACTGTCAGTTGTAGTCAATCAAGATCACCATTTAAACTGCAACTCTGGTTTATCTCCTGGAAAGGAGAAGTCACACAAAACAATGTGCAAACAAAGTTATGAAATATGATTCAATAAACAAGTTTGTGGTTGAAATAGTAAAAAATATAACTTTTTCTGCAAGGATTTTATGTTTTTTGGCTGATTTTAGATCAATTGCATTAATACAATATGTCAAAATGAAAACGTAACTGTAAATTCAAACATGTGAGGTTGTGCTGAAAAGAATGATACTAAACAAGGCAAGTAAATAGTTTTTAAAGGCGAAATGCAGAGGACAAATCAAAAGTAGTCAAAAATGGCCAATTATACCCTGGATCCCAGAGGGTTAAACATTTTTTTTTAAAGTAACGCAATAGTTACTTTTCAAGTAATTAATTACCTTTAGAATCTTGTAACTCAGCTAATATTTTATATTTATTATTATCAATTATGTTTCCTAATGCGATTTGTATCATTGGGGTTTAAAGTATCAGAACATAATACAAAAGCATATAGCCTTTAAATGTAAGATGAACAGTAACATGTGACATCACATTGTGTCATTATTTAACCAAAGATAAGTCAAAATGCAGAAGCAGAATGTAAACAACTAAGTACATCCTTAATGCTTAAAAAGAATTTAAATGGAAGGCACCTGCCAGGTGCTGCTAATAAAACCTCTATAAAAGCAGAAGTTTTGACAGTTTGTAGGTCTGGGGCATTCAGGTGTTTGTTAACGCAATGCTGATGAGGAAAGACTGCAGAAGTCTTCGACAAAGAACTCTTGGTGCTCATTGCTTTTCATAAGGTAATTTCCAAACCATTTCAAATCCATCATTCTACCGTTTTAATCAAAAATGTAACATTTAAAGGCCCCATTTATCATATGTTAATGTCAAATGTTAATGTCAGTGAAGGTACATTCATGCCAACTGTCAAGCACGGTGATGGGGGGGTTATGATTTGGGTTTATTTTAGAGCCAGAGGACCTGGGCACCTTGTAGTCAATGAGTCAGTCATGAACTCCTCTGTATACCAAAGTTTTTTAGAGTCAGAAGTAATGCGATCTGTCACAGCCAAAGCTTGTCTGAAACTGGGTTATTAAATAGGACAATGATCTCAAGCAAATATACAGCAGAATGGATAAGTGAGCCTTTTTCAAAGTCTAGACTTTAACCACGTTGAAAAGCTTTTGCAAAATCTTAAGAGAGCTGTGGGTAAATGAGTACATTCAAACCTCAATGAACTCAAGTCATTAAAGTCATTGAAGTAAAGAAGAGCAGACAAAAATTGCTCTAAAATGATGTAAGAGACTGTAGAAATAAAATAAAAAGCATCTCAGGATTTTACTTGAAACAATGTGCCTGGTTAGTCACATTCCCAAATGGATTTTCCATAACAGACTTAATAATCGAGTCATGTTGCATTAACCAAAAACATAAAACAAAAACCATATCACATTTTAAGTTAAATTGAGATCTGATGTTATTCAACATCATTAGGCATATCGTAGAAACATGAGCTAAAATGTTTTAATCCCATTATATCTCTTGGCACACCCAGCTTCCTTGGTGGGCGTGCTTTGCAGTTACCGATCACCAAATCCAAAAAGCAGTGCGATACAGGGTCCTGGAAGACACCTGCATGTCAGAACTCAGATAAAAATGCAGGTCTTGTGTGAAATAGCTTTAAGTTCAGAGGGATTTTGAGATCAATCACCTCTTATTCAAACCAGTGAAAGCCACAAGGCACAGATGAAGAGTTTTCAAAGAAAAGAGCAATCATAGTGACTGTTGGTCTCTTACTGACTCACAGTGGGGGATTTTCTTTTCTTCTGCCTCCTTATACAATACCACAGCCTAAGTCCTTGCACTGCCTTAGTCACTGCGCCATCATTCCACTCTGACACTATTGATTGCATCAAGTCCCTCCAAAAGAATGAATGGAATAACCTTCCTCTCTGTATCCATTTCCTTTAAACTGATGGCAGAAACACAGAGGGTGTGGGGAACGCTGGGCCAAGGAAACTAGGCAAAAGGATTGGTCTGTGTGGATTCCCGCTCTACTGATCATGTGCACTGAGTGCCAGGCTGACAGTAACCGCAGACAATCATCCTCATCCCCTCTCCCATCAACCTCATCCCCTCTCCCATCAACCTTGGTTTGGCTCGGCCAGCCACAGCCTGCACAGAATCAATCAGCACTGAGATATGGGCAGCCGTCACGGTGGTGACCAATTTTGGCATGCAAGGCTTTCCCTTAATAGACAAAGAGACGGAGATCAATAGCCAATTTGGCCTTGGAATGAGGCTGGACTGGATCAAGGAAAATTCATTTTCTTATCCCCTTTTTTACTCTGGAGAAGTCGGGTAAAATATGACGAATATTCACGACCTGTACAGTAAAGAAGTGAATCATTCATCTGTTTGAGTACGGATAACCTTGAAAGCAAAGTCAAGACTGAATTTTTGATCTGAGGTTTTTGTATGTGGCATATATAATGTGCCAAGAAAATGACAAGGATTTTAATACATAGAGTATGTTTCTTCTGTTTTCTTTTGTTGCCTTTACTGAATCCAGATTTGCTCATTTTCACCAAAAGCAATGCAAAAGTTAAGCCTGGAAAGTAACTGAATACATTTACTCAAGTAGTGTATTTAATGTTATTTTTTGAGCTTACTTGAAAAAAATTCATTTTGCATTTTTATAAAATCACACTCTTTTTCCATCTGAAACAAACCTTCTTTGTGATCTCATTTTTTTTAGTTTACATTTATTATTTTCCATCTTCTTCAGGTTCATCTCATGGACTTCCAATTTTATATAGACCCTACAATATTAAAAGAAAACCCCAAGAAGGAGAATGAAAAGAGAGCAAATGAGTTTCCATAGAAACATAAGGCACAGCTGGTGGTAGCGTATTGGCTTTAATGTGCCAGTAGAACACAAGACAAGAAGAGCACCCTTTACTTTTTTACTTAATATAATTAGCTATTATCATTCCAATGACAAGCTAAGCTAATAGGTGTATGCTAAACGATAACTCGGCATGGTGGCGTCCAGCAGGCCTATCAGCGTCTCATTGGTCAAATCAGTAGCTGGCTTCACGAGGGATATAGCCTCATCCAGCTTATCAATAGTATCATTTTTGTCCACGATGTTGTGCCATAATGTAAAACTGGTTGATACACAGAGGGACAGCATGTAATGGTTGTTTCGAGGATCAGAAATTTTCAGCTCTCTCAAGCTATCAGGTTTCTCCTGAAGGACATAATTCAGGCAGAAATTGTAACAGTTGTCGTAAATGAATAAAGAGCTTGAGAGATGGGTGTAAATCCTGCATACAGCATTGCCTCCATACAGCTGGCCAAGCCGATAACAGCATGTTCAATTCTACGTTTTTTCTTTCTCTCAGCCCAAAAGAGTTAAAAGTAGCCAATGTTTCATATAAAGAAACAGCAACTAATACAGATCCTTGTTCCCAGAACTCATTAATGCTCTCAGATGACTCGGGTTTCTCTTTTCCCCCCCTTTCACTTCTAATACTTTACATACATTTTACCGGAAACAGTTGTGTTTCCTTCCCTAAGTAAGAATTTTAATGCAGTTCTTTAACACTGGTATTGATTTTTCCTTCTATATACAAACAAATAATTATGTGTTCAGTCCACATTTCTCGCTCTCTTTGGAAACACCATCACTGCCTGTCTCATCCTATTTTAAAGTTTTGTCACAATGTGAATTATAATTATAGCAGTTGGGACTAAAATGACAATAATTTGTGGTTGTGCATGAATGGACAGCAGCCTGTCGAGAATGTAATTGGAGCAGGAGCGGATTCAGTCACGAAACCTGAAGGGTTCCTTTTCTACCCATTCACTGCTCATAATTATAATGTGACAATTCTCTCTACTATGTTATAATTTTCCCATTGAGATGCATATTAACTTGTTTCCATTAGGAGCCTGTCTCCGTGGAGAGTTATCTGGGGCTGATATTGCTCATATACAGAGTTATCAGTGGGGAGAAAACCATGGCCTGCAGGCGTTTGAGGTGTTCACGTCTTCCTCCTCAGGCTGTCCTCGAGCCTCCTCGGCCTCGCCACAGAACAAAAGGGTGGATTCAATTATGAAGTGACACCTTGAGGCATGTAACAAAAGCATGCTGCTTCGAAGGAGATCACTTAAAATGTATCCTCCCTCTTTATCTCCTGTCTGTCTTCCTGTCTCACCCCTGTCTCTCTCAAGTCAGTGATTCCTATAGAATAAAAAAAGGAGGAAAAAACACGTGTGTCTCATCTCTCAGACGCAAAGGGCTCCCAAGGTCATCGTACCCTGAATGTGACAGGGAACCTTTCCTTTGGATTAAACAGTTTTATTGATTCAGAGCAATTAGTGCAGAACCGAAGGGATAACTCAGCCCACACAGCTGCATAGGTAATGAGGATTACTCCCTTCTTGTTTCCAGCAGTCAGATATGTTCACTGCATTGAGAGATGTGTTTTAGCCTTTTTTCCACTCTCTACACTGGCTGGTTGCCATTTTTTCACTTTTTATCGCTTGTTTTACTTATTTAGTATTCTGCATTGAATTTACATACTGGCATCAACTACTTAAAACATAGAAACACAGAGTAACAAAATTAATGTTGCCATTCTTTGTTTAGATGTATAAATGGTATTTACACTGACTAAATGCATATAGCGATGTTTATAATGGCAAAGTCACATGGGGTAATACCTGAGCCTGCAGTTCCCCTTTTAGAGTCTTTCAGCTAATTCTGTTTGCTTTTAAAGCCCATATTTTCACTGCTTTTTACACTCTTACTATACCTCAAGCAAAAGGTCATAAACAAAGAAGATATTTTTCTGTGTTGGCTGAACGCATAAATGCATGCAAAAACACTAACTTTACACAGATATGAGTGGGTACAAACAGTTGATGTGGGAACAGTGATGTTTTAAAAAAAAATATATAGAGTAAAGTGTTTGCCACTTCTCGATTTCTTATTTTTTGTATGTTTGTCACACATAAATGTTTCAGATCATCAAACAAATTTAAATATTAGACACAAACTGCAGTTTCAAAATGAAAGTGTTTATTATTAATGGCCCCTAAACCTAACAGCAACAACTCCCATCAAGTGTTAGCAATAACTTGTAATGAGTCTTTTACGGCACAGTGGAGGAATTCTGGCCCCTTTGCAGAATTCTTGTAATTCAGCCACATTGGAGGGTTTTTGAGATGGAGATGCCCGAACCAGTTCACTGGCTCCTTTCGATGTGGAAGACTAACAGTGCTTGATGGCTGAACTCTTCAGAAAAAGCTAATTTCCACCGATTGCATCTGCAATCTCCTTCTTTTTGTCACTATCCAGACCAGAAAAGGGTGGGGTGCCTACTCTGGGTTAGGGATGAGCTCATGCTGCAAGAGTTTAACTATCTCGGGGTCTTTTTTATGAGTGAGAGGAGAAGGGAGCGGGAGATTGACAGATGGACTGGGGCTGTGGCTGCTTTGATGCGGGTGCTGCATTAGTCTGTTGTGGTAGAGAGAAAGAGAGAGCTGAAAATAACATGTGTGCCCAAAATTGCTGAAAGCTTTATTAGACTGAGCACAGTCATCACATTAAACACAACAGCAAGCAAACTCCTGCAACCACTTGTCAACCGGGGCAGAAATATATACATTTCCCTGGTGACTGGTGGAACCAAGGATCACTCAACAAGCTCAGGAACTGCATGATTTCACTGACTTCACATTGACACATCATTGCCAGCTCTCATTTTTTCCTATTTTTCCCTAGCAATGGGTGGTTATCAGGCAGTTGCCAACTGCTCTTCTGTGGCTCTTCTGCTCTTCTGTGGCCAGTTGTGTAACAGGTGTCTTAGACAGAAAAAAAATCATAACAACAAAACCAACCAACACAAATATGATAAGAAAGAAAAAGAAATGACAAAAGCCACAAAGATAGATATGCGATTCATAACAGTACATACTCGAGTAGTTAGCAGTTTGAGAAAGTTTAATAGGGATGTTTTGTTAAAAGGGTCTCTCATACAGGTGCAATGTAGGCCAGACAGTCTTTATAACCTAAAGATGACCTACTTGCGTTTGCAGCCCCTCTGCTCCCAGTGATATTGTGTGCAATTCACATCAGTTGCTAATTTTTTATGCCCTTCTGTTGGTCTACATTTAGCGGTGATAAATGTAGACATCAACAGCAGAGAAAAAGAGGCCTGCCACTAAGTAAACAGAAACAGATACAATACAAACATCTTAAATATTAAAATAACTTGGCTTATAAATTTTTAAGAGAAAATAAATAAATAAATAAATAATACCTTGGGGCACCTTTTAAGCTCACAGGGTATAAACTTCAAGCCTGCAGCCTCAAAAATAGTAAAGGTGCACAATTAACATCAAATCAACATCAAAACTCTGCTCAATAATCTCCTTAGATATAACCCTTTTAGCACATATATCTACAAACTATGTGAATGACTTATACTGACTTCTACCTCAAGTCTCCTGTTTTATATTCCTAAATAAATATTTCTCCTTTCTAGAATAAGGTTTTGTCAATAACTATTATAGTTATGTCCATTAATTATCTTCCATGCAGGCTTGATTATGTTCCGGATCATACCAGTGTTGTGATGATTAAGTTCCATTTCCACTTTCACAAAGATTTGCTTTTACTGCATGTTGTGAGACTTCAAATACTCACATACTCGTCTATATCATTGAATTCTGGTGTTCCAGTCACTTCCATGACCACAGGTGTATAAAATCAAGCACCTAGGCATGCAGACAGCTTCTGCAAACATCTGTAAAAGAATGATGTCCAAACTTTATGTGGCCTTCAGATTAGGTCAAGGCAGTTGTGTAAAGGAGCTTCATGGGATGAGTGTCCATGGCCAAGCACCTGCATCAAAGGCCTACATCACCAAGGGCAATGGTCTAAAGCAGGGGTAGGCAACTACAGGCCTTGAGTGCTGGGGTCCTGCAGGTTTTAGATATCACCCTGGATGAACACACCTTAATCAAACGATTAGTTCATTATCAGGCCTCTGGACTCCTTCAAGACATGTTGAGGAGGTAATTTAGCCATTTGAACCAGCTGTGTTGGATCAAGGACACATCTAAAACCTGCAGGACACCAGCACTTGAGGCCTGGAGTTGCCTGGTCTAAAGCATACTGCCAGTGGACTATAGAGCAGTAGCAGAGATGTGTTCTCTAGAGTGATGAATCATGCTTCTTCATCTGGGAATCCCATAGAGGAGTCTGGGTTTGGGAGTTGCCTGAAGGATGGTACTTGTCTGACTGCTTTGTGCCAAGTGCAAAGTGTGATTGTTTTTCAGGAGTTGGACTTGCCCCCTTACTTCAAGTGACGGTAACTCTTAATTATTTGCTTCCAATTTTGTGATTGCAGGGTTTGCTTCTTCTTGTTCCAACAAAGCAAGGTCCATAAAGACATGGATGAGTTTGGTGTGGAAGAACTTGACTCGCCTGCACAGAATCCTGACCTGAACCTGAAAGAACACCTTTGGGATGTATCACAGTGGAGACTGCAAGCCAGGCCTTTTTGTCCAACATGAGTGTGTTACCTGATGAATTAGCTTCTGGAAGACAGTTAAATAGTTCCCATTCTTGTGGTACTACCATGCCATGAGGCCCCATGTTGTGCAAAACATATTAGGTTAAAATTCACAGATGGCTTTCCTACTCACTGTCAAAAAGCAGTAATTACAAGACTTTTAAGGGAAAACCACTCAGCCAAGTAGCTGCAATTAACATACATTCATATTTATTAGCTCTTAGTTAATGGTGAGTAGATGCATCTAAAGTTTCACTGTGATTAAAGTTTATTAAGTTTATTTTATCAAAGTTCTTAACCCTTGTATTTTAGTGAAAATTGAAAATGAATCTACAGGACTCATTTAGTCAGTTTTTCACCATCAGTTTCATCGGCCTTGGCTCACTTTCTGTGAAGAACGTGACAAAAACACATTTTCAATGAATGCACACCGTAGCCACCCACTCGCCTACATATTTACATTACATGTGTGGTGTTTGGGTCCACTCGGGGTAATAAGTGTGGAAATTGTAGTACTGTTTACATTCACTCTACCCTGTTCTACCTTGGCCTGTTGTTAGTGTGTGTGTGTGCGTGTTGGATTGCACATGTGTGCACGTGTTTTGTCTTTCTGCTCCTGCTATTCCTGCAGAAATCTGCAGCATTATTACATTTCAAGCACCTGCACCTGTCACATTACCACTTGTTTTACCCTCCATCTTGCAAGAACCATTCCATAGTTTCCTCACACTCTATCTCAGCTGCATATTGCAGAGAAATACATATTGATGCCAGCAATGGTCAAATTGAAAGGTCTTCTTGCCAAGGAAGACAGTTCAAAGAAATAAACATCATTTATGGTGAAAAACTTTAATTTCTATTTGTTCAAGGTAAAAAAGATTTTCCATCCATGTCATATGATTTTAATGGCAAAAAACAAATTGCAGTTTATTCATAAAATGTGATCTAACAGAAATAAAGTCCAAATATGAATGATATATGTTGTCTATATCACTGAAGTAAATCACAAATCTACAAAGCATTTTTACATAAATTGTTATATCTGTGTTGATTCAAATGAGCTTTTTATTTCATCTTTGACTTCCTGTTCTCATGCAACAATTGTGCCTGCTGAAACTGCAACTCCAGCCTAGACATGAAGTGTATTCTCTAACACGGCTGTCTTACCCTGACCATTACAATTCAACTTGCTCTGCAATATTCTCTCACAATGCATCACCTTGTCATGTTTTCTGTCTTAAATTACTCCGTGATTGATTTCATCTAAAGAACTTGATGACTTTTCCGTTCAAGGCTGGGAGGAATGATTGGTGTTCTTTGTTATTGAATCAATGTAATTTCATCCAATAGGCTTAAAATTGCAATGGTAATAAAACAGTTTGGAAAGACATATTGTAGCCCTGAAATGCTTCTAATCTTGACAGCGGTGCTACATCTACATGTGGTAAATGCCTGTTCACACATAAGGGAAGTAGAATTGCTTGGCAACCATTAAAAAAATGATCTGGCTTTGATGAATCAGCTAGGAGGAAAGGGTTAATTGTGTACACTGTCAAAATGGCAGACATTAATCCCCCGCTCAGGCTGGCCTGGTTATCTTTCTACCCTCTAACTGAACCTAATGACTTTGCAACACCTCATCTGTCACTGCTGTCATAACTTTTACTGATTTCATTAAAGCCCCTGCAGAGATTAAAACTGGGACTCTTCATTCTGCCTTTGCAGCCTGACACATTATTGGCAACGCACGCAGATTAATTTAAATGTTTTCTGAATCAAAAAGTGAAAATATGCTCGTCATTCCCCCCTCTAAGCTAACATAATATAAATGTTAATTGAGATTTGTGCAGTGAGCTGAGAAAATGGATATTTGGAATAAAGCAAATGCTCTCCAACTTTTGAAATGCAATACAGTATTGGCTTCTTCTGTGCTGTACATTTACAGTACACTAACTGAGAAAACACATTTAGACAAATGAAAATATATAATTAGGATGGAGCACGAGTTATCAGTGAAGTGCTGCTTCTAAACAGGCCCTTCTTCCAGTGCAGTAATCACTTTGGCAGCTGAGATAATTTAAAGATTGAATTTTATACTGAAGTGAGCTGGTCAGCTGCTTTCTTCCCAAACAGCGAGCGACCAGTTTGAACAAGTGAAATTAATCTGTCGGCAGCTATGAATACACGTGAGCTGACGGTTAAACCGGACTCGGTAACAGATTTGTTTAACTTAAAAATATATATGCATGTACCACACACACACATTTCCAGAGATGCCTAACAGGCAACTCTCCAGCAGCAGCAACACCACCACCATTAATTTTAATCTATTTTTTATTTCCCCAGCTGTGAAAATAAAAAATTCAATATTGCAGAAGCTTAACAGCTCCACTGGAATTAAAACTGTGTAGTCAGTTTTATCCCAAGGCTCACTATCATAGCTGAATATCGCCTTTCTCTCCACGGCAGACACTGCTGTCGTTTGTGTATAAATGAATAAACTCTAGTGCATTAAGCTGGGGTGAAAGGTTTTCTCATATTTAGGTTAAACAGAAACAGCTGTGTGTATTCATGCCAACCGCTGGTGCTGTAGACTTGGTACAGCGGGGTAATTGTGTGTGGCATTGAAGCTGGCCCTCATTAACCTTACTGCATTACCTTTTACTGTGGATAAATGGAGGGCTTTAAATCAGCCATCTGTTGCTGCCCAGCTACCTCGCCAGAGTGGAAGTGACATACCCAAACCTTTCAAGGACATTAGTGTTGTAGACTAACAAGGAAGGGAGCTTTAATCAGACACAACAACCCTGCAGAGCTCAAGCTGGTTGATTCTTAACATCTTTTATCTCACATTGCTCCCTTATGGAAGAATTTGCTTTTATTGCAGCAGATGTTGATTTTTTACTAATTGTAAGGCTTATTTTTAGAGAGACGTCCCTTGTGAGGTGATGAATGCAGCATGACTGTTGCTGGTTTGATTTGAGCAACACAAGGGATGGGAAAAAATGATTTGGGGGAGTAGGCACAATCAAAGAAGAAACTCCATATGGACTAAAAACCTTATTCAACTGTGAAAAGGTTGTCTTGCGGAACCTATAGATTTTAGTAGACGCAGCTGTTTCCTCCAAAGAAAAATAAGAAAAAATAAGAAAGTGTATTCCGGCTATGACTTTTCACAGTTGGAGGATGAGCAATGTGATAATGTCAGCCAGTTTTCTGTTTTGCCCTGCTGAGTTCTGCAGTCACACAGTGTTGACTCTTGTTAAAAACAAGGCCAAATCAGGGTCATAATCAGCCTTGGAATCACGTTGTATGTTCCCAAGTGAACCCCAAGAACTGGACTGTTTATTAATCTGAGTGAGGGCAAGTGTAATGAGTTTGGAGACTGCTGCTCGACCGCAGGACACAAGTTTAAGTCTCGTATGCCCAGCTGAAGTGTCCTTGAGATTGGATGGGATTTTTCAGCACCTCTAGAAACCCTTTTTTCTGTTTCCCTGAACTCTGAGCTAAAAACATTTTCCTAAACAAAGACATATATTCCCTATCTCATAAATTCATCCTTTCCTTTACAGATCCTGAATACATCTCCATCATTTCCCAAATGTCAGATAACTTTTTAGTTCTTTAAAAAAAAAAAAACTCCCCATTTTAGTTACCCATCCATGTCCAAGTATCAAAATCAGCAAGCATCAATATGTAACATATGTATGGTTTTTATTCAGCTATGAGTAGGTGTTTTTTTTTTCACACCCATATACAGTTATGTGGAATAAAAAGAATTTCCTCAGGACCCTTTGGTAGCTCGCTGAACCACATTTAGCAGCAATAACGTGAAGTAATCATTTTCTGTTTTAGTCACTGAAAGAATTTTGCCCCACTCTCCACCACTTATAACATTGTTTCAGTTCACTGAGCTCGGCCAAGTTTGGCCATTACAACATCTTGTAATTCTTTTCATGTTTAGTCATTCTGTTGCAGATTTGCTTCTGTGCTCAGGATCATTGACCTGTTTTCTGCCAGACAGAGAGCCTCAGATTTGACACTAGAATATTTTTGGTATATGGAGGAGTTGATGGTTGTCTTGATTAGAGATGGCACGATACCACTTTTTTATGTCCGATACCGATACCGATATCATAAATTTGGATATCTGCCGATACCGATATGAATCCGATATAGTGTTTTTTAATCAACAAAACTGTTTTTTAAAATATCTTGCTGCATTTTGCAAGTCTGCAAGTTCATACTCAAGTTTAAAACAACAACTACACTAAAGCTATTCTGTTATACCTGTATACAAAAAAAATATTTCATAGTTCAGCAATACTGATCAATCTAATAAACTTAAACCTACACCATCCTCCCTATTCTGGTATTTTAAAGAGTACTTAGCGTAAATATTAAGCAACCTAACTAATAGGGTTCCAACTCCCAGCAACAACAAAAATAAATAAATAAAAAATAGGGAACCACCCCTCACGCGCCACCTCATGATGCTTAATCAACGTAATCAACCTTAATTTGATGCAGTGTGAAAAAAAAAATGCACAGAAATCAATTATTTTTCAAGAAATATTAAATAGATTCAACATCTTTCTTCAACAAAATTGCAGACTGCACAGATGGTACCTTCCCAAAGGAAAAAGTACTATAGCTTACTAGGGTATATATATTAGACTTAATAGTTACTATATACAGTAATTGACTTCTATTCATTTTACATCAAATTAAAACTTTGTGTGTCAGATAATTATTTATTAAAAGCTAGACATTTTAAATGAGAATAAGAAAGAAAAGTATGTCTTTGTGCCCCCTTTTCCCAGTTAATGCCCTATCGGCCCCCCTGGCTAAACTTTGCTAGATCCGCCCCTGCACAGTTACCAGCCGTCAGCTACGTAGAAAAAGATCCTGGTGTAGAAAGTAATATTAAATAAATTCTAACAACAGCTGATCAAGCTTAAACGTGCTGCTGTTGTTCAGCCGCTGGTTTCCTCTTTCTGGTGCAAAGTGGGCCAAAAACAAAGACGGACTCGCGACAGAAAAGCCGATCAGCTGATCATTTAAGCAGTTTCACGATTGAAGTAGCAGCAGGAGAGCGAGAGGCAGTCGCTCGTTAAGCTTAACGCAGGAATGCTTTACAAACATTCAGAGATGGACTTACACACTTGCTTTACTTCTCTCGGGATAACTTTGTCGGAGATGAAATGCCAGGTTGCTAGCGAAGCTCCAAATGCTATCCAGACCACAGGTCCTGCATGCCACAGCTGCTCTATCACGTGATGCATACTGCTCCGACGTGCTAACGTTCTGAGGCGAGTTACAGCGTGTTGCAAGTTTTGTGAGGTGCTTTCGTGATATTTAATGGATCGGATTAAATTTTTTTATTTTTCTCCGATATCCGATCCAGTCATTTAGGTCAGTATCGGACCGATACCGATACGTAATATCGGATCGGTCCATCTCTAGTCTTGATGCTCTAGTCCTGTGGCTGCAAAACAAGCCAAAACCATCACTACTCCACTATCGTGCTTCAGAGTTGGCAATTGTGCTGATATATCTGATTTCGTTTTTACCTGATATTTTCTTCCACATTGTGTCAAAACATCTCAACTTTGGTCTCATCTGCCTTGTTCCATAAGTCTTGTGGTTTGTTCAGATGCAACTTTGCAAACTTAATGTAAGCTGTGCCGTTCTTTGTAGAGAAAATATGTTCTCTCCTTGCAACCCTTCCAAACAAGCCATACTTGTTCAGTCTTTTTCTGATTGTGCCATTTAACGTGCTAACTGAGGCTTGTTGAGTAGAAGATGCAGTTCATGGATTTTTTGCATTTTCTCTGTGTATTGCATGTCCTGACTTTGGGGTGAATTTGCTTGAATGCCAGTCTATGCAGGCTCAGGAAGACTGCGTCAGTAGGGCCACAGTCTTCCTGCAAAGAGTCCTATAAAAAAAACATTTCCGTTCACATGCCTGTAGTACATGCTTCATCACCATTCATTTTTACCAGTTCTATACTAATGCAAATGCATTTGGCATTTTGGAAACCTGCCTGTGAGACATCTCTAGAGTTAGGGAATCCAAAACATAGTTCAGTTTAAATGTGAATCAAGTTTATATTTAATTCTGAACTAAAATTTTAGATCGGAAATTAATTTGACACGGGTCTTACACCCTTATCGTCACCTGTTTTTAAGCCCTCTGCGCCAGAATTCAAATGACCTGCCAGCAAGGAACATGGAGCCACAGTTAAATTGTATTTGTAAAAAGCTCCCAGTTGAAGGCACAAAGTAATTTGAACTGGCAGCCAGCAAGACCGGTGCCATTAGTGAAATACAAGATGACAAACTGCCATAATAGTGTCCAGTTTTCTGTTGACTGACATTAATTTGACATGCATTCAAACAGTGTGCTGTATGACTTGTTAAAATGTCATTGTGGTGACAAGTGCGGCACATACGCTGCATAATCAACCACAAATCACGATTAAATGAGAAGTCTGAAATGGAGAAGGACACAGTAATGAACGCAGAGAAGGAATATGAAAGAGACACATCTTAATGATGCACCAAATATTTACAGACATCTGTAAACCATCTGCAAGTAATTATCACATCTGTTTACAATAAACGCAAAAGCTTTCTTTGTCCTTAAGTTCATATTTATTTGTAAAAGGAAACAGGTGCTCATTGAAACATTTGACTAGTTAAATGACACAAACAGTTTTTTTTATTGTTTGATAACACAAATTTTTATCTACAATGACAATGAAGTTTCTATTCATACAACAGTTATAATATAACGTTTTATACATGAACTGAAAATACAAAGTTACAGTAAACATGCCTTTTGATAAAAATATTTTTACAAAAAAATGTACATTTCTATACAACAGTTATCAGTTACACATCTCTACAAGTCCCACGATTCTGGTTTAAACCTGCAAGTACTCCAACAAACTGTCAGTGTATTATTTTTTATTATTTTTAACTTTTAAAATTCATCTAGCCTTTTTGAAATAAACATGGTAAGGGCTATTTACAGCGGAAAGAAAATCGAGTTGAGCCAAAAGTGTTCTAAAGTGACCCAGATAAATTACGACAGTTAAAAGCAATGAGGGTTTTTTTTCTGTGTTTTTGCAGAATATTTGACACGTCACCATACTGTCCATCAAAAAACAGGCCACCAGCAAAAAAAGAACCCAGACAAAAACCCCTCCCCCAAAACAAACAAACCAAAAAAGATAAACATGTTGCAAAGCCATTTCCTTTAAACATGTTCGGGATACAAAAATAGTGCTAAATATTACACATTATCATCATTCACCAGATGCTTATTTTGAATGAGCTTCAGGATAATCGTTTTTTGATTTTATGCATGTTTTTCCCCAAGTAGCTCTGCCCTGCCAGGACTGAGTAGTGTATTTATAATATTGTGCAAAGTGACTTTCCATTTTCGAAATCTTCTGCTGAAGGGAGTTTATTCAACCAAATCACAAAGAAATATTTGCTTACCTACTCTTGGTGGCATGGAATTTTGACAGCCTTGGTTTGGTACTTTCAAGCTACAATAATTTTTGTTTATGCTTTTCAAATCACTGAACAATTAGAATCGATTCGAATACAACCAACACATTAACTGGTATTCATAGTTTTTGAGAGCAATTATTTTCTCCACAGTCAAAAAACAATTTAAAAAACACCACAGATGAGTGTATTTTTTAGATCAATTACGACACTGTTTTTCAAAAGAATGCCGAGTGATGAATTTATATTTTATCTTGGTTACACCAGGGTGGATCAAACCTTTAGCAATTCAAGGAACAACAACTTAAAAACAGGGTCTCAGCTTTATCAGGAAATTATTGAGAAAGTCTTTTGTATTATTAACAATATGAATTATTTATAACCAGTTTCTAATTTGGTATTTTGAGTGAAACAACCTGTGAAACTTTCATCGAGACTGAATCACATAATTAAACATGTCTTATATAGCCTTCTTATGTATCCAGGATGCACCTTTTTAGTAGCGTTACTCGAAACAATAATCCTTCTTCATTAGGGAACCTTTAAACTATGCTAATAGCTTTAAAAGAATACATACCAGCTGATTATTTTGTTGCATCAATCAGCTGATGGAGCAAGATGGTGCTAACTAGCTACATGGCATTGTTAGTTATTATAGTTCAACTACTAATAAGAACTTCAACAATCTCAAATATGTATATAACATACCATTTAATATAAATACAGGGGGATGAAACTGGCCTGTTTCCTTCTTACTAACATTAACTATATCATAAACATATCTAAGAATAGGGAAGTTCTTATTAATACCTTTGATAATTCAGAGGTTCAGCACCAATCAGACGGTTTAATTCTGGGTTTTAAACGTATTTTACATTGCGGGCCACATACACCTGAATTGGGCTGGACCAGTGAAACTACATCATAAATGTATAAAGAAGAGGTTCTGGCAGTTCACTGCCCATGCTGTCCTGTAATTCTAAAAAAACAAAGTTTTCATGAACTCACAAAAAAATGTACTTTTAATTCAGTGGACTCACCAAGGACTGTTAATTGTGTCTGCTAGCAAAAATAAACTGCAAAATAAAAGCTCCTGTGGGTCGGATATCCTCCCAGCATGCAAAAGGTCCCACAAAGTTTTTATAAGATGAAAGCTAAACCTTAATGAGAAAAAAAAATAGGGATGCCAACAATACAACATGAGGAAGAAGAATGGAAAGATTGTGTTATCCCATCATTCTGTTGTTTGTGTTGCGATGCGTAGCAAGAACTTGTCGGTATCCAAATTCCAGTTTGAGGCTTTAATATTTTTATAATTTAAACTACAGTATTTTGAAACCTGGAGTCAGGGTGTGATTTATGAAACCAAACAGAGGTGTGGGAGTTGTTTTCTTTCCCCATGAAAATAATGAATGTATCACAGTGGTCCTATATACTCTGAGGCCAGTTAGAATATTTAGTACTGCTGTAATGTAATGTTCATAGAATAACGACAATCATCCATTTAAAACACGACGTTTACGAGAATATTAATGGTAAAATTAATATGTGTAATATTCTCTGTCTCGTGATTTCCCCTTCAGACACAGGTAATCGACTCCAATTACAAAAACACAAATGGTGAAACTTTTCAGTCAAACACTAAAACACTGACAGTTTTTACTGTAATGAAGGCGTGAACAGAATTTTAGCCGATATGCATCTTCATCAATGCTACACAGCGATGAGCTGAGACACCTGGGTCCCAACAACAACCTCCTCTCAGCAGGCTTGGAACAGCATCAGCTTCTTATTGTTTGAATTAACACTGCGGTGGTTAAATTTGAGTGGTGGAAAAATACCAGAGTAAATTTGATTTGAATAACGAACACGTTGAACGCGCTGACATCCATTCACTTGCAACGTAATTCAATTTGCAACAGTTTATGTATAATCAGGTAAATTATAATTGCTCAGCTAAAGCTGAAACTAGATTGTTATGCAATGCACATAAACAGTTGAAGAAATTCCAATGTTTTCTTTTTTACTGTTCGTAAGCTGCACCGAGTGAACGGTCAAATGATCTCAGTGCCTAGTGAAGTTGCTTTAATAAAGCACTACGCTTTATTTCAAGTTCGATTATTCCAGAAATTTCGGGGTTCTGAATCAAAGATCTCATCCTGAGATAGTATCAAAGCCTGCCAATGTTTAATTTAAAATCATAACAAGTTCCACCATTTCAAAAAACCTTACTTTGCTGGCTCAACTAGATAAAATGGAATCAATGCAGGATGCAGAAGGAGAGGGTGAAGGAGAACAGCAGCAGTCCATGTTTGGATGCACAAGCTGAGCGGGGAGGAGTGCACTGAGACGTTAGGGCACTGCTCCCTGGCAGGAGGCCTGTGCCAGTGTTGGCTCTCTACCACAGGAAGCCCTTTCTGTTTCTGAAACTTGGCAGGAGTTGGAATATATGATGGAACAGCCCCACAGGGCATTTGTGTGATAAATGGATAAAGCTGGATAAAGTTATGCTCACAGCTATTGGCTTATGTATGAGTCAAATCCGAAGCAGACGGCAGCGATGTTTCATTCTTTTGCTGAATTTCCTACCACGGTCACAGATTGTTCTGTCATTTATTCATTTGATATTTGAGCATAAACAAAAATTCTTTGAAAAACAGAAATTACAGCACAAGGACATTTCAGAAGAGCAGTAACAATAGATCAAAAACATTTCCATCTTTGAACATAATTTCATTTAGAAATCCAAATAAATCCTTTTATTCCTTTGACTTCGGTTTGATTTTTTTCAGTTTCAGGATAAGAGTGCGAGTTCTTCCAATGAAATATAAGTTGCACATGAAGTAAACTCGGGCCACTGAATTAAAATGGGTCTTGAATATATTTTCTTTAGAGATCATCACATCACATTTTGTTTGAGCTGCACAGTCAGGCATCTAAATGTGATTCGGGGTCTCTCATACACAACTTACAGTCCTGAATGGGTGTCTTGATCCCTTACAGATCATTTCCTGTCTCTTGAAGGTGACGATGAATTCTAATACCACCGACCAGGAGCGTCTGCTTCCTCACCCTGAAGAGATAAAGGAGAAAACTTATGAAAATACATTACAGAACTGCGTCTCCTCCTCAAACATGGTGAATGCTTATAATGCTGTAAATCTGATGAGGATTAAGCTGAATTTTAAGGCTTGTCCATTCTGAATGGCCTCAGAAATATCTCGGGAAGTGCAGAAATATTTTCTGGTAGCTGGAGCTGCCTTGCTAATCCTTCTGGACATGACTTATTGAGGTTCTTCTCACTGTGATTTTCAATCCTTGGTGGGCCTGCAAGCTACACATTCATATATTCTCTCGATCCTCGAGTGGGATTTTCAGGTTTTTAAATGTATGTGCTGTGAGGGGGTTCGGTGAATTGGCCACTGATGGAATTTCAAAAAGGCAGAAAGAAAATGGAAAACTCAAGTGTAACGTGGTTTCATAAGAGGTGGAGGGGGGAATAAGCTGTTGCCTAAACTGAACATTTTTGCCTGTACATTAAGAAACTGTAGCTACATAGCAACCACATAGCATATGCTCATTTTGTACAAAATCCCACACAAATGATTAGCTTCATTGAGCATAAAGATGGAGAACAGAGGGAAATAGCTAGTCTTGTCATAAATGGCAATGAGAGGAATCAAGGGGCCTTTATTGGCAAATGATATAAGCTCATGCAAGCACAAAGTCCGGAAAGGTAAAAAGTAGTGCTGTCAGCATTAATCTTGTTAAAATGACGTTGACGCCATAACCGCTGCACGCCGTCAACACGTTAGCGCGGTTAGCTCATTAATGCATTAGCTCCGTGCAGCCACACGCACGGGGCGATCCGCACTAGCTCGCTAACGGAGATTTGCCGCGTTAATGCGGTTATGGCGTTAACGTCATCTTAACGAGATTAATGCTGACAGCACTAGTAAAAAGTCAGAAAACCAGGAACACATGCAGCATAACAACAGGGAATATAAACAGGTATCTCAAAGAGGAGGCGGGCTATGAATACAGTGGGAGCTAATTAAACAATGGCAGATATAAGTGAATAAGGTAAAAAGAGTCAATGGCAGGTGAAGACAACAAGCGAGAAGAAAAACACCGGTGAGACTAAAATAACAACAGAATCACAAACAGCACTGTGCTACAAAGCAAGTCCAGCCTATGCGGCATGTCCCTCTGTTATCTGGTTTCATCTACCCTAACATCAGCAATCATGCTATGCGGTCACACAAAAGTAGCTATCAGCTCAACCGGAGGTTTAACAATCTAGCTATGAGCTAGTTTACATGAAAGCTGAAGCTTTGGCAGCATGTGACCATCAGAAACATGGACAGGTCCTCTGTCAAAAACCCCAGCTATGTTAGAGTAACAGGGTATCAGTGCTCTGTCATTAAGACATGGACGAATCACACCATCTATTATTCCACTAAATCAATATTTAAATGTTCATAAGACCGTTATAGTTTATATTCTTTCAGCTGCAGCCCTTGGTAGCGGTAGCTGGGATTACTCTAAAGATTAAATCGAAAATTCAAATGTAGGCTTATGCTACGTACAAAATGATCTAATTTTACAACGAATAGATCAAAATTGGGTACAAAAACCAACAGAGCTCTGCAGCCTCTAATGAAGTGAGTTTGCCTTAAGTCATCCAACACCAACAGAAGACTAACAGAGTTTAACTCAGTGCTACGTCTACACTGAGCTACTCGTAAACACTGCCGCGCACGCATGCTGTGAAGAGCTAGCCAGCACCAAGCCAACTGATGGTGTGGCTGCATCGTTACCCACACCCTGAGAGGCGAGAAGCAGGGAACTCTTTACCTTAGGCCTCACCATTCATATCCCCTTTCACAAAATTCAATTAGATGAATGTTGTTTATGGGCAGTTCTGGCCCATTGGAATGTCATTATTGCTCCGTCTGTCGAATTCGGTATTAGATGCCCTTCAGTGAAGCTGGTCTTCCAAATGTCACGGAGCTTATGACTTAGGAGATGATTAACGAATGTTTAGAGAAGCTCAAGACACAGTTCAGCAGCTACGGTTTCTAATGAGGACTGGATGTAAGGTCTTTAATGAGGCCAGGCTGCAAGACCCCCCCAGAACCTTTTGCAGTCTTTTATTACGACTTCACAGCCGCTATAATGGATGCTTAGATCAAATACAAATCTAAAGCTCTTACCTGATCTCAGTTGTCAATATCCGATACGTGGTTTTCTATCTGTAAAGGAGAGCACATAGAGGAGGTTAACATCACAGACATGATACAGCCTTTTTAACTGAACACAGAGGTTGTATTTAATCTTTTCTAAAGGTCACTGGTGATATACGCTCAACAAGAGCAGCCATGCCAACCCGCAGAACAGTCTTTGTAGCACATTATCACAAAGTGTGATCAATGTGACCTTCAGGAAACAAATAAATCTCTTCCACCATGCCTCTGAAAAATAATCTCTTCCATTAGTGAGGACACGGAGCTTTCATCTAGGATAGTATGGCCATGTTCACCTGCTGGGTAATGGCTAATAAATAAAGTAGGGCTGAACGATATATCGCATTTGCGATAATATCGCGACATGATCAAGTGCAATTTTCTAACCGCAAAGGCTGCGATTATACTCTGGACATGTCCAAATTCATGGGCTGCATCCTCCTGAGGCCGCATTTGTAGACCGATTACGTCACAGCGACGTGCCGAAGGCTGTCCAAATTACTACCATATCCCAGAATTCATAGCGCGGCCCAGCCAAACTCCAGTTTCCAGCAATGGCGGCCGCTACTAAGTTTTAAAATTACTCATACTAATCTTTCTGGGTCACAAAATAAACTTTTAACATATTTTCAGGCGAGGAAGTAGTTGTGTAAACATCAAATATCTGCTCGGTTTATCAAGATATCCCATATTTGTAAAAGTGCTTCGACGTTTTCAGAGGCGTCTGCTACCCACCAGCTCGACAGCTAGCCGGGAGCTCGAGGGTTACTGATGCGGCTGAGAGCGGCACAACTCCCGGCACATCATTTTCAGATCACCGCGGAGTTTCGCTGCTCGGGTTAAACGTAATATATAAGTCACTTAGACAACCTAAAAATTTTATTGTTGGGCTTTTTTCAGTGTTTTGTTTGTTCGTGAGTAAATCGGTTTGGCTGAGATTAAAGTTATTAGATTAGATAAAATAAAACTTTATTAATCCCCCGGGTGGGTTCCTCCTTGGTTTTCACACAGCTGACTAAACGTCAAACAGAAAACTTATTAAACAGAAGTATGAGACAGTCGAGAATTTACACCAGTGTCTGGTTATATTTTAGATAGCAAGAAGCAGACGGCCGAGTTTATTAAACTCCACCGAGACAGCGGTGACGCTAATCAGAACTAGCCTTCTGATTAGCTAATCAGAAGGCTAGACCGTCCAATTTCACGCCTTTAAACTTTAAAGGCGTGTTTGTGTGTGTGTTTATACAATTGCTATTATGTTTGCACTTTATGTGTAATGTTACTGACTGCAGAGATCAGTAAGATGTGTGTATTTTTTATTTATTAGTTTTATTTATTTAATATTATTTTTTAATTGAATGACTGTCTAGTAGTTCACAGATGTCGAAAAACTGAGTGTGGTAAAGCCACTGATTTTTTTTATGTATATTTCTGCAATCTGCACATTGTACTGACTTTCATTTTAATGTTTACACCAGGGTTCCTTGTCAGCACTTTATGCTCAGATGTTTGTAAGCTAAAAATAAACTATTGTGTTCAAATATACTGTTGTGATTGAAGAAGTTAAATAAAAATGTCAGTCATCAATTCATGCATCACTTCATGTCATCATAACAGAGGTCTGTCTTCCAGGAAAGAACAGTTTAAAATTAATGTAATATAGTATTGGCCATACTATATGATGTATTGCTTGTCTTTGTTTAATAATACAGAAGACAAAGACCTTAAAAAATAATCGCATATCGCATCGCAATCGCAATATTGGGGCAAAAAATCGCAATTATATTATTTTCCATAATCGTTCAGCCCTAAAATAAAGCATAATAAAGAAAACAAGGCCAGTGAAATACAGATAAAACCAGTATCAACTGTTTCCATGCCACTACTTGAACTTGACGATTGTGAAATGGAAAACATATTTAAAACGTTGAAGTATTGAGGATGTTTTGAATAGGTGAAGCCAACATGCATTTTGGTTTTGTTCCCCGGGACCTTCACCATACATCAGTCTCTTTTACTTAACAGCAGTCTATTTTTCAGCTGAAATCACTGGCGTAATAAATGTGCGTCTAAGCCACAGCTGACTGAGATCAACTGGCTGAGTGAATACAATCAATATAAGCATTGTGGGAACTATCGCGTCAGCGGAAAGACTGATTAGTTTCAGTTTTAGATTTTCCTTGATTGGAAATAGTAATCTTTTTGAATTGTTGGTAGTTTGAAACATAAACATATAAATGCCTTCCTTGCTTTCCACCACCTTCCTCACTGGTTCTAGGGGTTTTGACCAGTTATGGTGTTTTTATGATATTTTAATGAAAAGATTGCTGTAACTACACAAAAGATGTACTGTATTGTTTCATTAAGTAATCCTTCTGTTAGGCTGATAACTAAATTACGCCGTCACTGGCTAATGTCAAGTATTTAAGCAGTGCATTAAAATGAAGGTGAAAATAATTTTGCTCAACAGACTACATATGTCTACGTCTAGGTTCGATTTGTTGTACATTCAGAGATGCTCTTCTTCATACCTTGGTTTTCAAAGTGGTTATCTGTTATCTGTTTCCTATCAGCTTGAAGCAGTCTTGCATCAACAATCTATTTTCACCAAGAGAACTGACACTCTGCTGATATTTTCTATTTTTCAGATCATTCTCTGTAAACCCTAGTGATGGTTGTGTGGGAAAATCCCAGTAGATAAACAGTGTACAATACTCAAAAGTCTGGCAACAACAACCATATCACATTCAGACTCACTAACATCACTTTTAGTGAACTGCTGATACCAACATCGATATTGACACTTTAAACTTATAAAGGCAGTTTATGTAGAGGAGAACAGTGTGCGATGACTTCTGAGATTAATCGTCATCAGTCTGAAAATCACACATTTGAATGACCTCCAAATCACTGTGATTTTTGCTTTCTACAATGATTAATGCAACAATGTACACTGTACATTAGAGAATATAGACAACAAAACACACTTTTCAGCTTTTCACCTATTTTGAAATGATTTTTTGAGACCTAAAATGTCTCTAATGGACTTTGGGACAGCTTCTGTTGTTTAAATGGGCTACATACTGAACTACGAGGATAGAAACAAAGGATTGATCCATTACTGATACCAATGCTGGTGTCAGTACTATTGGTATTTGAACTGATCTGCCCACCTCTAATCACCTTTCTTTCCCAATTTTGACTTTCGGTCTTTACTTCAGCAGGTGGTCTTGACTATTTCTACATGCCTAAATGCACTGATTATTGGCTGTTTTACTGTGTTAACAAGCAGAAATCTATATACATCTATATAGTATAACACATAGTGTAATATATAATTATACAAAACTGATAAAAGTAATAAGTTCTCTTTAGTCAAATAAATTCATGTTTTTATATGAACCCAGCTGAGAATTTGACATTTTCCACTAAATTATTATTATTTTTAAATAATCCTAATAATTGAATCTCTTTGAGGGATCATCTTTTGTTGGCTGCTTCTACTGACCTTGTGAAAGAAAACCTCCGAACTGAACCTTCACTTCACGGTTGGACCCACATCACTTCATGTCAAGTCTGTCTTAAAAGCTCTCCTATGTGTATTGAACCCACTGCTTTAATTATAGCCTGCAAGCATGTGTATGTGTGTGAGCCTGTGCCTGTGTGTGGGCCTGAGAAGAGGCTTACTTCCACTGTTTCAGCCAGGGTCGACAGGGAGAAACTGTCAGTCCGGACGCCCTCACCATTCACTCATGTGAAGCAACCGCTCTCTTAGATCTGTGGCCATGAATAATTCTGGAAAATTAACTTTCAGAAGGCGAAGACTGTCTGCCCACTTGAGATCTCCCAAAGTGCCTTGGTTTCTTCCCCCCTGTCAGGCCTGTCAACCGTTTCTCTTACCAGATGGTGGCTACCCTCCTCGTCATAGTCATCCTCGCCTCCATCGGTCATCTCTCCCGCCTCTACGTCCAGCGCCCCCTCGCCGGCCTCCTCTCCAGAGTTTTCTGCCGTCTCTGACACAGACTCCTCATGCAGGGAGTCACAGTTGTCCTCATATTTTCTCTGAGCCTCTGAGAGAGAGAAAGGAGGCCACAGTGAATGAAGTGAGAGTGTAAGCAGGGCCTGTATTTTTCTTTGATAATAATAGTAGTAGGCTGCTTTTTTGCTGTTTTCCCAGTTGTGCAGAAACAGGCCATGGTTCTCCTTACACTCAACTGGAGTGAAGTAGTTTGTCCTCAGCAAGCAACCGGGTGACTAACACTACTTTTTTTATTTGAAGTAGCAAAGCATCAAATTAGGATCAAAATTCTAGCATTTTACTGTGTTTATTCTTTTACAAGCGTGACATGTTTCACTTTTTTCCCCCAATTAACACACGTGTGTACAGTTCTTAGCAAATTTACAAGACCTCCTGTTACATTAATAAAAAAGCAGGAATGCACGTACGTTTTGACAACAAATTTTTCAAAAACTGTTAAAAAATTATATCACTTTTATCATTTTTAACAGCAAATTGAATTCACATTTCTATTTGAACACTGGACTTCTCTGAGAAGTCAGAAATGAATCAAGAGTAACGTTAAACCACTCAAATTATATCTGCTCAGGAATGTAAATCATTTCAAAACTTAAAAAAACAAACAAAAGCTTTACAAGTGCTTTACTATTTTTTTTTACTATATTGGAAAAATTAATGAATCTAAAAATAATAATATAATTTTAACATTAAAAATATCATTTTGAGTAAAGATCTCGCATATACACGTGGATTAATGATTACAGAGACACAAAAAAAAAGAGTTTTGGTAATTACAGAAACTGTTAATTTAGAACAACTGTGGGATTCCCCTTAAACTGGGTGATGTTACAATTAATCTGTTTAGTACTCTACATGCTGAAAGGCACTGCTGGTAACATGTTTTTTATTGTACAAGGGTTCAGACAAGGTGTTGGTACTCCATAAATAGCTTCTTAAAGAGATCATATTAAATTTAAGGGATGTAACTGCACTGAGACAGCACACCTGATTTGCATTTAGATGGAAAAGGATTTAGATTTAAATTTTGTATAGTTTGCGTTATTTAAAACAAGCTCAAATATACAAAATCCACTTTTGCTAGCTAGCTACCAACAGATGTGTCAACCCCTGGATTTGCATATAGCTTAGGCTTCCTACTATTTGCCTCCATTTTCATCTTTTCTTTCTTTATGAAGCCAGTTCATTTAAAGCTCCGCTATATGTGCATATTTAGGTTACAGTGTCACATGTCTGCATTAAATTATCCAGGCCACTTAACATTAGGATTATTTATTACACAAATTGTATTTTTTTTTTCAAGATGTATCTGTGAAAACACATTTTATATCTTATTTTGATTTATTTTTATGTTAAAAAATCATAATGGCTCTTCAGTGTAGTGGTTAACACTTTTCCTGAACAAATCAGAGATCCCTGGTTTGATCCTGGGAGGAGACACAGATCAGGATTAAGTCAGGAAGCACATCCAGTGCAAAGAGTTTGCCAGATCCAACATGCAGAGCTGTCCGCTGTGAGTAAGCGGCCCTTTATGAATAAGGGATCAATCCGAAGTAGCTTTATTTATGTACGCTGCTTTATACTGAATAGTCAAAATGTCTGTGCAGCCTAGTTTAAAACGTTTTACACAAATGTTTAAAGACCACAGCCCCAATATTCTCCTCATGTCACAGTTTATTATGCTTTATGACTTTTAATCTTGATGTTAACTGCAGAACTTTATTCCTGGAGAGCACAGAGAAATCAACATCCGTGTGTTGTCTCTGACTGCAGCCAGTTTTTTGTCACCTTAAGAAAAAGAACTTGGCGAGCCGTGACTTCTTGATATCCTTTTTAAGACTGGCTACCTGTTGCTTTTTGAATTCATTATAAAATCTTTTAAAACCTTAATTGAGGCAGTCTGAACTTCTATTCAAAAACAGAACAAGTGAGACAGACAAAAGATGATCTGTAATAAAAAATTTAAGGCTATTTTATAGCAAAAAAGATGGGTACATTTTGTAGTAAATTGCCTCCGGTTTTTCATTTATCCGCATTAATTTTTCATTCTCACTGCTAACAAGCTCCACAGCAGTTTGCCTAGAACACAGCCGGGAGCCGGGTTGATTTACTCGGTCTTCAAGTGCCGTGGAAGTATAAGAGAGAAGTTGAAAACAAGCCACACATGGTGACAAATGTGCAACATGCACTTTATGGCATGTAATTTAAATGACCTTCACACTGGGCTGCACTCTGAGGCTGTCCTGTAGTGAAGGGCACTGGTGAAGACCTCTCATATAAACTGAGTCAGCATGGTGTTGACACCTGTCTGCGGTTATGACAGAGAGCTCCGCTGCTCTTATCTCCCACAATGTCACTAAGACTTATGACCAGTCTATGCTCTTAATTTCCCTCCCTTAGTGGGTGGTGTCCCTTTTCCCTTTTGTTCCCGTCTAGCTCAGATTCTGCCGTCTGCTTCTCACCGGTTTCAGCTCTCTGCTGCTTCTCAATCTTCTCCAGGCGTCCCAGCAAAGAGTCAATCTTCATCTTGATCTGAGTGAGCTCTCGTTTAATGGTCTGAAGTTGGTCCGTTTTCACTACTGAGGCACAGAAATACAAAAATGATTTAATTTGCATACTCATTGTAATGATACACAGATTGCCTGCCTCCATCATATTAATACTCTTAGTCTCGAGTTTTGGATGTCACAACATCATCTGACTCACACTTTCCTCAGGGAAGAACATCTCAATCTGGCCAACTGAAAGCTACCCTGCTAAGACTATGGACCTGCTGCTTTCAATTTGAAGATTAGTGCACGGCTTACGCCCACCATGCTGTGCAGCGCTGCTCGAGTTTTACTCAGCAGTGCCAATATCTGAACAAACTGTGTGTGATTGCTCAGTAGATATTAGATCATGTTATTGAGCATGGAGATGGCGTGCACCTTAGGGCTGTACCTGCTTCTCTGAGTGCATATTGTACATTTGGTTAGTGATATTGAAAATTCATCATTTCCTGCTGTTTGAAATGGCTTAAGTGTTCACAGCATGAAGCAGCCAAATGGGCTGTATTTGTATCTATGCTGTTAGCATAGACTGTAAATGAAAGATGGACACTACCAGTACCAACCAGGCTGTTTTGCAGCCATGACAACTAGAAGTCTTGTCACAAAGAAATAGATCCATCCATCCATCCATCCATCCATCCATCCATCCAATTAGCATGTCTTTTAACTGTGGTAGTCACGGTATTTGGTCTTTGACCCAGTGTTTTATGTTCTGGGCTTGTGATTCCTGTTTGTTTATTATTATTTTGATCATGAATAGTGGGTTATGTTTCCTGGTTTAGTTTTCTTGTGCTTATGTGTTTCTGATTATGTTGTTTATCCCTGGTGATTAAGGTTTATTTTAAGTTGATGAGTTTCCTTCAGCTTTTCCTTCTCTATCTTGTCCTCAGTTTTTTGTCTGTACCCCCCTGTGTCGCTCCCCCTCTCTCCACGTCTCACTCCCTCTGTGTCCCTCTTTCTCTTTCTGTCTCTCTGTTTCTCTTAGTCATGTCTCTGTGTTTTATCTCCCTCACCTGTTCCCATGTTCCTCTCTGTGTTTTATCCACATCTCCCCAATCCCCAAATCCGGTTCTTGTTGCAATACTTGCAAAGTAGATATTTCATTTAAGGGAGGAAACACTACGAATATGCAAAAGCATTTGCTCACAAAACACGCGATGACCTTAAATGAATGTCGTGTTTTTAATTCCGCTCCGGACTCGTGAATCTCAACCCAGCAGCAGCGGTAACGTTTGCACGTCCTCTCCCGTTAATGCGGCAGGTAAATAATCAACTAACAGTGCATATTATGTTATTATGTACGATCTGCCTTATTACAAAACCTGCCATTACTGTGCATTTAGGTGATTATGATGAGAGAGACAGACAGAGTCTGGCTGGCTCAGATGCTGGCAGTTCTCGCTGCAGTCTACCGGTAGCGTCTCCTTTCAGGCCAGGATAGACGAATGTCACCGAGCAGTGACTAAGTTTGTGGTAAAAGGCTTGAACCCATTTGCCACAGCAGATGCCCCCGATTTTCGGTAAGTGAATGTGTTTAATTGTAGGCAGGGACATTACTGGATATTCTTGTGTAATTGTTACAGAATAATTTATGTTGTTACACTTTCTCTTACCGTACACTACTAAATCTCCATTTGCACTATTTGCCTATTTGCACTACTCTGCCTGGTTTACACTCAATGTCACTTACCCATTATATTGTATATTATATAGCTTTCTTGTTATATGTAAAATTGTATTTATTTAAATTTTTACTTTTTAATTACTTTACTTGCATTTTTTTAATCACTTTTATATTTAAATATATTTAAATGTTCATTTGCTATTTATCTAGGGATTGAAGAGTAACGCAATTTCTATTCTCCGTATGTCCTGTACATGTGGCAGAATCGACAAATAAAGTTGACTTTGACTTTTTTGATACTTTGTTATTGCTACAGAAGAATATTTATTTTATTGTTTTACATTTACAATTTTTTTTCCTGTGGACCCTGTGACACCCCATTGAAGAAGCTGTGGATCTCTTAAGATCTCACTGTTGGGTTTGTAAGGCCATGTTACTCCTATATTTCTATCTTGTTCAAAGAGAAGATATAAAACAAAGTTCTAAGCTAATCGAACTTAGTGTTCTCCTTTTTTTTAAAAAAAAAGAATCGATAAGAGAATCGATAAAGAATCTAATCTTTAAACAGAATCGAAAATGGAATCGGAATCGTGAAAATCTTATCAATAGCCATCCCTAGACATATTGATACCATAAACTCTTAAGGAAAATAATTACTGAGGATCAAGCGAAGTAATTTTCTCACACAAGGATTGGACCCCTCATGGCAATCAAAGACACATTTCCATTCTTGTACTTGAGGAGCTTTGGTGTTGATGAGCTGGCTAGTGCTTTTGGCCACTGCTAACGTTTTTGCTGTCACTGTGATTGGTTTGTGTTTGTTAGTCTGATGATGGCCTCCTTCACTTTGACTGACAACCCTTTGTACCTCATATTGAGAGCTCCAGTGAACAGCTACCAAAAGCAAATTCAACACTTTGAATAAACTCTAGGTTGTTTATCAGCCTATTTTTATTGCTGAACGACAAGGGAACAGACCTCACCTGGCAATAAAACCGTTTGTCAGTCTACTGTCAAATTACTTTTGAGCCTGAGAAAAAAGGTAATGTAATACTTTTATTAAACCCTTTGAATTGAAGCTAAAAGTTTGCATTTCTTGACTCTTTGAGTTTCAATCCACTCTGGTGGTGTAACAGACGTGAAATCACAAAAATCAAGTAATTGCCCAAACATTTAAGGAGCTGACTGCATGTCTATAACAGATAGACTAATTGCTTTTCAAAGAGTGAGAAAAATTCGGAGACAAAAAAGGAGCCATCAACGACCCCGATGAAGGCCACGAGCTGAGACGCATCGCACTGTTTCTACAACAACTCTTAGACATCCATTAGCAGCTAAGCGTGTCAAGAATATTAAACACATTTAATTAAATACTGTCACGGTCCGGGGCAGCGGCCGTGTGGAGAGTGGAAGGAGGACTCAAAGCGCAGCACTTATTCAGGTGTGAGGGTGATTTATTGATAATAACAAACATAAAGAGGAGATGGCAAAACAGAACTACGGATGAACTAAACTGGGTGAAACTACACAAAGGAGTGGCAAACCTGAACACGAAGGGAGAACAGCAGGGAGAGCACGCAGAGGATTTCACAGGGTAGATGCAGAGTACGCAGGGTAACACAGAGGATGAACACAGGTAGGAACACAGACGACGCGACGAGGAGCAGAGGAAATCACACGCTATAAATACACAAAGAGACACTGGGAAATCACACACAGATGGGGGAAACAGCTGGACCTGATTAACCTGACGAGACAGGGGAACACTAACACCAGGGACCAACAGAGGGAGCACAAACCCAGAACCCAGTGTCTAAAATCCCAAACACAAACCATCCCAAAACAGCCATGAATAATAATGAAAGTAATAACAATAAGTACATAAACATAAAGTCACTGAGTCATGGTTGCAGGACCATGACAGTACCCCCCCCTCAAGGGCTGGCCCCCGACAGCCACAGAAACACACCACCAGATCCGGGCGGGCGGCAGGGGGCCCAGGACGGAGGGACCGGACCACGACCACGGACGGAGGCCCCAGAGTCCCAAAACAAAGATGAACACAAAACCCACAGGGGAGCAGAGTCCAAAGCACAGTTCAGGAGGCCGTCCACGAAGAAGGCAGCGGCGGCGCATAAAGAGTTCAGGAGGCCGGCCGTGCGGAAGGCAACGGCGGCGCGTAAAGAGTTCAGGAGGCCGGCCGTGCGGAAGGCAACGGCGGCGCGTAAAGAGTTCAGGAGGCCGGCCGTGCGGAAGGCAGTGGCGGCCAGTCAGGCGACGGCGCTCGGCCAGTAGCCTAGCCAGCGGTCCAGAAAACGGCCGTTTAGCTCCAGACCCAAACGAGGCTGGGCCAGGCGAGGCTGAGGGCACGGAAGCCGGGACCGCAGCAGGCGGAGATGATGATGCAGACACGAAGGCTGGACCAGACGATGATGCAGACACGAAGGCTGGACCAGACGAGGGTGCAGACACGAAGGCTGGACCAGACGAGGGTGCAGACACGAAGGCTGGACCAGGCGAGGGTGCAGACACGAAGGCTGGACCAGGCGAGGGTGCAGACACGGAGGCTGGACCAGACGATGCTGATGATGCTGATGATGGACCAGACGAAGATGAAGCCGGACCAGACGAAGATGAAGATGAAGCCGGACCAGACAAAGATGAAACCGGGCCAGACAAAGATGAAACCGGGCCAGGCGAAGCTGACGCTGTAGCTGAAGCCGGGCCAGGCGAGGATGAAGCCGGGCCAGGCGAGGATGAAGCCGGGCCAGGCGAGGATGAAGCCGGGCCAGGCGATGAAGAAGCTGCAGCTGAAGCTGGGCCAGGCGAAGCTGACGCTGTAGCTGAAGCTGGGCCAGGTGAGGATGAAGCTGGACCAGAATCAGGCGAGGATGAAGCCGGGCCAGGCGTGGATGAAGCCGGGCCAGGCGTGGATGAAGCCGGGCCAGGCGATGAAGAAGCTGTAGCTGAAGCCGGGCCGGGCGAGGACGAAGCTGTAGCTGAAGCTGGGCCAGGCGAGGATGAGGCTGAAGCTGGACCAGGCGAAGCTGACGCTGAAGCTGAAGCCGGGCCAGGTGAAGATGAAGCCGGGCCAGGTGAGGATGAAGCCGGGCCAGGCGAGGCTGAAGCCTCAGGCTGAGGCGTGGCAGTAGCAGGTGGTAGCGCTGCAGGTGATGGTACTGCAGGAGGCGGCGCTGCAGCCATAGGTGGAGAAGCAGCCACAGGTGGCCGGACGGGATCCTCGGGCCCCCCAGCCGACGTGGCAGTCAGTGTGGCATGAGGCTGGACGGGCTCCTCGGGCCCCCCAGCAGGCGAAGCAGGAGGCTGGACGGGCTCCTCGGGCCCCCCAGCAGGCAAAACAGGAGGCTGGACGGGCTCCTCGGGCCCCCCAGCGAAAACAGCCGCAGAACCAGTGGGCACCGGGGCCCCCGGCACACACGAAGCAAGACCAGTAGGCACGCGGGCCTCCGGCACACATGAAACAAAACCAGTAGGCACGCGGGCCTCTGGCACATGTGAAACAAAACCAGTAGGCACGTGGGCCTCTGGCACACGTGAAACAAAACCAGTAGGCACGTGGGCCTCTGGCACACGTGAAACAAAACCAGTAGGCACGTGGGCCTCTGGCACATTTGAAACAAAACCAGTAGGCACGTGGGCCTCTGGCACATGTGAAACAAAACCAGTAGGCACGTGGGCCTCTGGCACACATAAGGAGGGCTGCAGCTGCGCAGAGCACTGACCCTGCTCAGGCAGTGACAGCCCGGTGCAGTTCACAGCTGGCATCTTGGCCACCAGGGGTCCAGAGTAAGCTGAGGGTAGTAACCCCGCCTCTGGGGAAGCCCCGGAGTGAGTAACAGTCACTAATGTTGCCAGCTGTTGAGGAACAGGTCCGTAATGTAACAGTTCCTCTCCCTGCCTAGAAACAGCGGTGGAAAAACAGTGTGAAAACTGTGATTCAGCTATTACCGGAACCGTGGGTTGTAGCGATGCTAGCGGTGATGGTGGTGGCTGAGTGGCTAACTGGAGCGGCGGCAGAACAGGCAATTGCGCCCCCAGGGAGGCTAACGGCTGAGCTACTGACTGGGGAGCTTGTGGCCGAGCACTGAACTGAGCCGGAGAATGGCGATAAAGTCCTGGCTCAGAAGGGGTGGCAGAGACACAGTCTGTTAGTCTTGCAGAGGGTCTGTACACGCCCACTTGCGAAGGGTCCGTTACCACGAAGGTGGGTAAGCGATCCGAACAGTCTCCCATCCCGCTCTGGATAGCCCCAGAAAACAGAGTCTCGGAATCTGGGGAAGCCAGAACATGTCGCTCGCTCACCGCCTTGGACTGCTCGGAAGTAAAAGCAGACGGGGGGTGAAGACCGAGGTCCAGAAGGAGGAACTCCCGCTCCCACGAACAAAGCGAGCCCAGAAGCCATGGGAGACCGGTCACCAGACGCTGTAGCCGCCTCTCTACAGCGCGCTGGGACGTGCCACCCGGGCTTTCCAGCCACAGGTCGATCAGCTCCTGTGTGGCATCGATGAGATTTTCCCGTAGTTCCCTGGACGGATTAAGCGCTGCTGGGTCCATGTTGTGGTCGCGTCGTACTGTCACGGTCCGGGGCAGCGGCCGTGTGGAGAGTGGAAGGAGGACTCAAAGCGCAGCACTTATTCAGGTGTGAGGGCGATTTATTGATAATAACAAACATAAAGAGGAGATGGCAAAACAGAACTACGGATGAACTAAACTGGGTGAAACTACACAAAGGAGTGGCAAACCTGAACACGAAGGGAGAACAGCAGGGAGAGCACGCAGAGGATTTCACAGGGTAGATGCAGAGTACGCAGGGTAACACAGAGGATGAACACAGGTAGGAACACAGACGACGCGACGAGGAGCAGAGGAAATCACACGCTATAAATACACAAAGAGACACTGGGAAATCACACACAGATGGGGGAAACAGCTGGACCTGATTAACCTGACGAGACAGGGGAACACTAACACCAGGGACCAACAGAGGGAGCACAAACCCAGAACCCAGTGTCTAAAATCCCAAACACAAACCATCCCAAAACAGCCATGAATAATAATGAAAGTAATAACAATAAGTACATAAACATAAAGTCACTGAGTCATGGTCGCAGGACCATGACAAATTCTCTGTCTCTCTTTCCAGGAAAGTACTGAAAATCGACAGTTCTTATAAATTCAACAAATCTAACTCAACCCAATCAACTGAGACTTTGTACCTCATTCACATTAAGCATTAACAGCTTCCAACAGAGGAATAGAGAATAGATGAAAAGAAAAAGATTTTACCTTCCCAGTAAAAATGTAGCTTAGAGTTGTGTAAATGATCCCAAAGTTGGAACACTAGAATAATTGCATTCATGTATTTTATCTTACAACAGATTCATTAGTAAAACTGCAACTTATTCACAGTTGAATCCATACAAGTTTAGTTTATGCATGCGCACAACTTCACATTATTTCATAAACAGTCAGAGGCCTGTGTCATAACACGAAACGGTACTTTTGAATGATTAAGTAGGCTAAAATGAATACTTCTGCTCGTAAGGTAAACAAACAAAAAAGCCTTCAAACGATATCAGTGTGTTTCAAAGCCACTTTTGCATTTCACACACTCACAGTTGCGTGATCGTTGCTTCACTTATAGAGCCGCATGAGAAACAGGCGGCACAATTTTCCCTCCCACAGCTTCTGTTTACTGCCTTATAAATAATTGCTCTCCCCTACCTGCTTCGCCCGGGGTCTAAGTGTTCTCTCCACAATACACAGCTGACGTTGGAGTAAATGAAGTGTAACTCTATCATGTCAAAGTTTGAGTCTCAACCTTGATATGTCATATGGAAATAACAACTGCCGAATAAAAATAAATAAATAAAAACTCAACGTCATAACCAATTCAATCTGGTCCGTCTCACGGCTGCTGAAATGAGGGTGTACTCCTCAGCAGCTTGAACTGAGCAGATTAAAGAATTTAGACCAAACAGTAATAAGATAATCTCATTCCTTACCCCTCTGAAGCTGAAATGTGTCATCTTTTGAGAGGAGGGGGGGAAAAAACAGACACCAGAAGTTGAGAAGAAAACATAAAATTCTTTTTGACACCTATCAGATTCTGTCAGGGCTGGAAAGAGGACGGATGAGCGCTCTGTAAACACACCCACGAATTCCTGTAAAGCTTCAGCTGGAAAAACCAGAGACAGGAGAGGCACGCTAAATCAAAAAGTAGCTTGTCTGGTTATCATTGTCTGCATGTGGCTCTTTAAGTTGGCTCCTGTGATGTACATTTACGCCCACATGCCATCACAACGCAAAGCCCATCCAGTCTACCAGCTACTTTGAACGATCTGAACTAATGCATAAAACATAAACACCTACACTTAGAGAAGATGTCAGTGCGTGATAATAACAAAAAATACAAAATCCTGACATTTTACCTCGTGGTAAACTAGATTCCCCCCAAAAAAGACTTTTTAATCTGTCACCAGAATTCGTGCTGAAAAACAAACACTACAACTCTCCCTCCAGTAGGATCCAATTCACACTACACAATATTTGTCATTGTGTGCTTTCTTTGAATCGACGCGGTATGATTAATGTGTCCATGAAAAAGAGTGAGAGCCCATGGTGACACATTGGAAGCATTAAATAAGTAATGTGTCAGGAAATCCCAACACCTATTCTCATCTTGTTTTGTAAAGCAACCTAAAATCTGTGAAAGAGCAGAAAATTGATCTTTCTGAATGTAAAAAAAAGGGGGAACAGTAGATACGCAATCATATCTCTACAGGGCACAAACTGAGGTATCTCTATCTCCTTCTCGGCTTTACCTCCTTCCATTTGTGCAAACCAACATCGATGACTAGACACACATATACCACCCACTTCCCTATTCCAACGTTATCTGAGCTCACTCTGGGCAGCTTTCTCGTCGTCCTTTGATGATAAGAAAATGTGGAACAGTTTCTAATTTATCGCGGCCTCCAGGCCTTTTTTCCTTTTGTGCTATCAGGCGCATAAGCTGCAGAGAGAAAACATGCCCGTCCTAATCCAACATTGTATCATCAGCGCAGCATCTTTAGATAGCTGGAGTTAAAGGAAAAGGCTGGGGAAAAAAGCCATTGTTATTTAATAAGCATCAGGAAAGATTTAGGGAATGAGTAATGGGTCTAATTTTAGGACCTCATGATGAACGGCAGACGTTTTATCTTGGGGATAGTGAGACTCTCTTGAATCACTGGTCTATGAAGATTAAACTGGACAAAGAGTTTTAGGGTTGGTGATGCTGATGTCATTTACTGGGTTTTAGGACATAATCTGTTAGTTTTAATACTGGAAAACAGTGATTTTTCTGGAACACATGTACCTCTTTTTAACCACATATTTGTAAGTATTCAGTAAAACTGAAGTAAGCTCACTAGTGTAGTGTTTCACTAGAGATGAAACGTCTTCAAGTAACTTAAAGAAGTCCAGACGCTTTTCTTTGCAAGCTCCTTTGACTCACTAATGTACATTCCCACATGGACTTGGTGCTTGGTTTGTTTAATTATTTAGGATGGTATCCAGTTAAATCCTCACCCAAAGTGTTCAGTTTGAAAGTGTCACAATTTTGGCTGTTCTCGGCAGTGTAAGTTCCCACTGTCACTCTTAGACTAGCTGTTTTTTTAACCTTAGTTTTACATGCAAAATAGAACACAAAGAAGAATTAATTAAAAACCCTGATACTAGAAACTGCGGTGACATTCTGAAATGTCTTGCTCAGGCAGAACGACAGTCTGAAACCCAAAGATTTTTAGTGTGTTCTTATAAAAGGGTAGGAAAACATGAAATTTTTCCCATTGGAGGAGCTGGATTCAGTGAAAGAAAGAGTGGCTTTAGAAGAGAGGGCTGAGAGTGGAAGATGAACACAGTACAGAATCCAAAGGCTTCATTCATTCAAGTTGTCGCCAGCACAGCCAATCAAGCCTTAATCCTTCAAATGTCTGTGCCTATTAAATATTATAAATATCTTCTTAACGCAGACAACACGCGCTACATGACAACATAAGGTTTATTATAGTGATTACACGATTTCCTCCAGTGACAGCAGCTCCAGTTTCTTGGGGATTTGTTTGTGCAAAACGCATTGTGATAAAAAAATGAAACAGCAGGAATATAGTTTAAAATGTTAGATTATTTGGTTCATGTGTCTATGGGATGTTAAGAAAATCTGCAATGTGCTCTCGCAATGTAATGCAATGATAATGTGACTTGTAGTGAACAGGATTTGCTGAAGTTTTTGTATTGATTACATTGTTGCTGTACTAGCCTGCTTTGATCAGTACACTCCAAACACTTAACAACAAGGTTATTTTTGTAACATTTGGTTTTTGTATCATTGCTATTGAGTTTTTTTTTTAATCTGTGGTGCATCTGAGTTTTGTTATCTAGATTTATTGTTCAATGTTTCTTGTCTGATTACGTTCATTCTGATTGTTTGTTTCCAGTCTGTATTCCTCATCAGGGTGTGTAACCTTTAGTTAGCATCATTTGTGTTTCCTTTCTATCTCCTCAGTCAGTGTTTAATGTCTCCATGTTTATCTCCTGTCACTGTCAAGTTCCCATGTCTCAGTCCTGGTCTGAGTGTTTGTTACTTCCTGTTTTATTTTGATAGTCCTTCATCTCTTGTCTCTTGTGTTAAGTTTTGCTTCCCCTCGTCTCGTTAGTCTGATTCCATTCATCTGTGTTCCCCGGTGTTTCCCATCTCTCTAATTACCTGGTGCGTATACATTGTCGGAGTATCCTTTTGTTCTTTGTTGTGTCGTCTCTTGTGGTTGTGTCCCTCACTGAAACAAATGTTTGATTCTCCTAGTTTTGGTATTCTTGTATTTCGTACTTTGTTTTAGTTTAATAAAACCAGCTTTTAGTATACCCCGTCGAGTTTGGGTCGTACTTCTGCCAGCAACACAGCCTACTGTGAGACACCTATAAGTGATTCTTTACATCCTTTAACTGTAAAATTGAAGAGCATATACACAGAATTTAAATCCAGACACTTTAATATTCCTCTCACCTCATGCCTTATCCTCTTATGCCTCAGTCATACAGGTCTATAGACCAGGTGAGTAGTTTCTGAAGGTTGCTGACTGTCAATAGGTAAAATTGCAAGATTGTTTTGGTCACTAGCAGATTCTCATGGTTATCTGTAGTTTGAAAGGTGTTGGTTGCAAACGAAAGGCACAACTTTTACTGTGAAGTTGAACACTTTCCATTTTAAATTTCACTTTGCTAACAGGGTAATTAGCTAGTGTTTGTAGAGAAGTTGGCATCTTCTGTGCAAACTACGGGCAACAGTGGAAATCTGTCAATCACAAAAGCAATCGCAAGGTTTTCAGGGCAGCGCCGTGCCTTTTGTGGTCATTTTCACTCATCCAACAGTCCAACACTGTTTTGCTAAACCTTGTGACAGTGGTGAACATGGCTGTATACAAATAAACTGCTTGATTTGAGCTTCCCCAGCTTCAAATCCAAAAAGTAGAAAAGTCAAAATCACGGTATTCACCACTCTCTTGATCTTTGGTATACGTGATTGAAATTTGAAGCTTACTATTTTTTTCAGTTACTATTTTAAAAGCTACCAGGCTGCTACATGTTTTTTATTATCAGGATTTACAAATTTCATTTTGATTTATTTGCACAAACTAGGATTATTATTATACATAATTTTAAACTCAATACCACTACCCAGAAAAATAATCAATGCCATTTTCAATACGAAAAATAACAAAAAAATTAAATGGATTATTTTTTTGAATAAATACTAGAAAAATACCAATAATTAAATAGTTATTAAAGTAGGAAATACAAACTATTTTAAAGCTTAACTTTTCACTTGAGATTGCGGTTTCTGTTATGGAATTAGTTAACCCAAAAGTGTGAAAAGACCTCCCTAAAACACATGTATCCTCATAATCCAGTCATCTGATGACTGTCTCCCACCCCAACCCACCCCGAGTAAAGTAGCCCAAGTGGTTCAAGCTGCCCACACTAGCCCACCATTTTGCCAGGACAGCCTAACCTTATTTTTCTGTCCAATCTATCTGGGCCACAATCAATACAAACAGTGATTTTTCATGGTCCTGGCAGGGGCAAATTAGTCTCCCAAACATACAGCACCACTGCTTAGACAGAGAAGAGAATTCATTGACTCTGTCCAAAAAGAGGATGGGAGATGCTCTTTTTTTGCTCTTCTCTGTAATACCAACTGCAGCTGGGTCCTCCTGACAGGCCTTACCAAGCTGCTCTCGCTGATAACACTGGCTAGACAGGCAACAATGAAACAAACACTGTAACCAATTACACAGGCTGCGGATAGAGACAAACGTTTAGAGAAACACAGCTGACCACAGCTCCACAGAGATGGCCCCAATCTCACTTTAATTACATTTAGGACGTTATAGTGCATCACCAGTTAATCAGAGCACCAAACGGGATCCAGATGGATGCTGGGTGACAGGAATAGCACTGTTTGCTGAATGGGTACTGCTTGGAAAGCTGGGATTATATTTGCGTTTTGCTCTACATTGCAGCGTGGCTCGCTCTGAGCTGCTAGAGTGAAATTAAATAGCTGTTTATAGAGGCGCTTCGCAAGGAGCACAGCTGAATTATGCCACTGCTCTTTATTCTCTGAGCCATGGTTTTGAGATGTGCATTAAGCCGTCAGATTCAGAAGGGACAGAATACCATTAGCGTAATTAGGCTGTGCTCTGTAAAAAAAAATAAAAAAATAAAAAATAAAGTAAAATCTGACAGGTCCAGTGTAAACACAAGACAAGCAATAGAGCACCTTTGTTACGTACATTTCACTCCGGCGGAGGATGATGTGGGAGGTCTGGAGGATGAAGACGAGGAAGAGGAGGATGTTTTGATGGGGAAGGAGGTCTTCCCACGGCGGGAGGAGGGAGCGAGCACCCTGGAGCGTTTCAGCGGGATCACAGCTCTGGGTGGGGGGGCCACTCTGCCGTGGTAGTCAAAAAGCCTCAAGAGAAGAAAAACCTATAATATTACACTTGACTTCTTACGCATTTTCCATAGGCCCTATAGCAGTCAGCAAATGTTCATCTAAAGGGTTATTTGATTTATTTCACCACTGCTTCTTTCCACAGCCCTCTCGCTATTTCCAGTATTGAATCAGAAGGCAGATTTGCTATGGATCACTCGACTTCCTTCTCTCAAACAGCACAGGTAAAACAAAAGACAGATGTTCCAGTTCAATTTTCCTGAGATCCCCATTTCTGTTCCACTAAAGGGTGTGTTGCATGCATGGAAATAATCCCTTCACATATATAAGAGGATGAAATTGAGAGGGTGCTTAATGTCAAATAAAAGTGCCAGCTTTGACTGTTCCTGGTGACACCAGATTGTCACAGCTCTCAATGTGAAGTTTGACATTTAGAAAATAGAAACTGTCTCTGCAGATAAGCACTCTGATCATTGGTGGATAAATGTGAGACAAAACAAGTGTTTCTTCATCAGCATGTTGATCTGTTCAGTCTGCACGACAACTCGACTATTTCAGTGTACCTGTCTGGGAACGTGAATAGAATTTAATAGGCAGGACAAGTGTCTCAAAGTCTGTTTTACTACCCATTTGCTAAGACGCAGAAGAGATGTGAATAGTAATTATTATCACAGAAAAACAGCTCTGCAAAGCTTTGAATTCTACACATTTATATGGTCATAAACAATACTCAAGTAGGCTGTGGCATTTAAGTGATGCTCAGGCCTAAAGTATGACGAGAAAGGCAGGATGGACTCATGGGTTGAACATTGTTCATGCCAGATTCTAACCCTACTATTCAAATGTTGCAGCAGAAATCAAGACATCAGACCAGGCAACAACTTTCCAATCTTCTACAACCCAGTTTTTGTGGGTGTGTTAGAACCATATCCTCAGTTTCCTGATCTTAGGAGTGGCACCCAGTGTGGTCTTCTGCTGCTGTAGTGCACCTGCATCTAGGTTCAATGTGCTGTACATTCAGAGATGCTCTTCTGCATATCTTGGTTGTAAATAGGGTTTATTTGAGTTAACGTTGCCTTCCAGTGAGCCTGAAGCTTTGTTGCTTTTTACAACAAAGCATTTTCAGAGAATTTCTGTTCACTGGATATTTTCTCTTTTTCTGGCCCTTCTCCGTAAACCCGAGGGTCGGTTGTTTGGGAAAATCCCAGGAGATCAGCATTTCTACAGGGATTACATGCACCAGCCCATCTGGCACCAACAACCACACAATTTTTTTAAGATTTATTTTTGGAAGTTTTAGCCTTTATTTGATAATACAGTATTTAGGGTGAAAGAAAAGCATAGCTTGAACCCAGGTCAGAAAGTTGCTTTAATAAGTAGTTAAACAGGTGTACCTAAAGGTGACCAATGAATGCATTTCAAACTGAAATTGTAAATACCTCTACAATGTAACAGAGCAATGCAGTTTTCGTGGTGTAGCCAACATGCACAGCTAAAGACCAACATCAAAATAGTGAGAATGTCACAGCTAATGTGACATTCTAATGTCACATTAATGTGAGAATGCAAAGCTTGACAGATGTTACAATTAAACTGAGTCTATAGAAATTATAATGTGATGTATAATGTTCTGAAATGTTACATCTGATCACATATTGGTAAAAAAAAAAGAAAAAAGAATGGTACCTACCTGCTGTAGAAATCATCCCTGTAGTACTCGTAATCAAATTCATAACCACTATTAGAAAGACAGAAGGGGAGGAAGGCACAGAGAAAGACAGAGAAAGAGAGAATGCGATGGATTATGATAAGAGGAGCCATTTCAAGCCTGTCAAAAATAAGCAGATAAAACACAAACTGTTCCGACTCAAACGGACATGCTCTAGTTGACGCCTACAGCCCATCACAGGTTAAGCAGTAAGCCTAAGCTACGCTGACATGCAAAGACCACAGATCGAGAAAAGATCAACAAAAAGTTTGAGAGAGCCAATACAGTCAGAGTCAAAAAGAAAAAAAGTTTTTAAGACCCTAGAGCTGAAAATCGATGTGGCACGCTCAGGATGACAACTGATTTAGAATTCAGGGAGAGCAGCGATGAAAAGGAGTTGTTTTGAAATGCTGCTATTCTCGCAGGAATTTTAATGTATTAATGATTAATGCATTACTATTTCGATTTAGAACAGTGTAGTGTTGGTTTTTGCTTCTCCGGATCCTGCTCCATAATTACCATATTACACCCGACTCATTTCTACTGCAGATATAAATTGCAAATGAGGTTCTATGATAAAACAATGCAAAGACTAATAAAATTAGTGTAATAATACTGTAAAAAAAAGAACAAACTAACCAACAATTCACAAAAGTGTAAGGTATAAGCTTTGCCAATGAAAGCGTCCCAGTGACACTTTCCCAGAAAAAACATGCCTAAACCTCTATCACATTAGTCTGCAGTAAACAAGCGCAGCTTTGATCTGTTTGTGACCAGGAGATGTGTGCGGGGCAGAGAATCAGGGTCATGCTTAATGAAGCTTACACAACAGTTTCTCCTTCGAGATTTACAGACTTGTGCTGAAAAAACTTCAGTCGACGTTTTAAAACTCAATTAGAACGAGGGGGAAAAAAGCGAACATAATAGGGATCCTCATATTTTTAATATTACTGCACATTTACATCAGCTGGAGCAGCAGGATGTGAAAGATGATTAATATTAATGATAAGAAACTTTTCCAGAGGAGGAACATGCTGGAAGAAGGGCAAATCTTACCTGTAGACAGCTGAGAGCGGCCGTTTGGAGCCTGCTTTGGGCCTGTATGGCTTGGGCTCCCCGGCCATGTTTATGTCTGTAAAAAGACAAAGCGAAAGTCTTCAGTCATCAGTCATAAAGGGGTGTTTTTACTGTGGATTAAAATAACATACAGAACACTATTGTAACTGTGTAATTTAAGTATTTTTATTTTAGTTTTAAGTATTTTTCTTAAAAAAAACCAAAAAAAACTATCCATCTGTTTCTTTGTCTGGCGATGTGTGGTCCAAATTTTCTTTGCAGGAATTTTAGGTCAGAACACGCTGTGTGTGGGCTGCCTCGTCCTCTTCCTCTGCAGCAGAGGACACACAACAAAACAGCAGCAGAGACTCTCACACTGAGCTTAAATGAAACACGACCAAACAAATTAATTAACAACATCAAATAAAAATGTTTTAAAGCTCTGTTATTTGGGGTCTCGACCGATTGTACAGAACTTAACTATACACATTTCTTGCATGACATTGTGCACACACTGCAAATACTCAATCACTACTAACCGACTCGCAATAAAACTTTGAAAGTTAAAGCAAATCCAAGGATGTTTTTGCCAACTAGTTAGCAAATATGCACATTTTTCTCCTAGTGACTGATGGTTGCTAGGTGGTGGCTGACTTCTCTCTATGGCCTGTATGAATGGTGCTTTTGCAACTGATTTCCCAGCAACTGCCATTAACCTCCAGCAACTACTCACCAACCGGTGGGGGAACAAACATTTAATTAATGGTTGACATAGTGTAATGAACCAGTGTCTAGGCCGAAATTGCCAACATGATTGTCACGCGTCCAAAATGGCAAACAAGTTAACGCCACATGGTTAGTGAGCACATGTCCTGTAAACCTCAAAAGAATCTCATGATTTCATTTTTGCTATTGTGTTCACTCTGGTCTGTTGTAACATGTCATACTTTGAAAACAATGCGAACTGAAATACAGCTGCACAAAAAATACCTACAAACATTAGGTTTTATTCTATCAGGGGATTACTTTAGCACTACATGTCTAGTTAGCTATGTGCTAAAGTGAGCTTTGTGCTTTGTGCTATAGCTAAAGCAACAGCAAAAAATAACTGCGTGGCTCACAGCTTTCTGACTTTATCAAAATCACAATATAATACAGATAAGATGCTTTAGCCTAACTTACAACAATATAATAGCTTAAAACTTGCATTGGTGTATTTGACTTGACAATAGCTTGCAGCACAAGTAAGAATACTGACTGACAGGAGTCCACATTTTCCCCCCATATGCCAATCTCCAGAAAAGTTTGTGTGGTTTCAGCAGTTCATAAAAACTTAGTTCTGGATTGTTTACCCTCTTGGTAGTGCATTCCACTACACTGCAAATCTCAGGCACTTTTCAGTTTGTTGCTTGCAGACAGAAAAGATGAACAGGCACCTTCATACAACACAAAGTCAGTGAAATGCTGTGTATTGCTTCCCCTCAGGTGTGGACCAGACTTAATTGTAGTCTGTCTCTATGTGGCAAGCCCAGCTATGAAAACATAGAGGACATAAGGCCAGATTACAGCACAAATGGTAGAAGTGTGATTTCTTTCTCTCCTAAGAAAGCAACTACTCCATTATGTCTGTATCTGTATTCGGTGGGATACTATCTTCTATGAAAACCTTTAATTTTGTGCTTATACTTGCTGGCAACTTAATTATACTGTGTCAGATACTGTTTTGCTATCTGCTCATAACTGTTGAAAAGGAAGTTATCTTACTCTCTGTATGAATAAATCAATATTCGCTTCTGAATATTATCATGCAGTATACGGGATATCACAGAAACTCATTCAGTGTCGGTGTTTCCTACGCTGCGGTGTAACCTAATTTAAAAGCCAAAAACTGTGCCCATGAAAGTGAAATAACTTCCTTTCTTCAAACATCCTCACATCGAGCAACGGCTTGTGATGGTGGCACACAGTTCAAAGCCATGGCTGAGCACAAGGGAGCATAAAAGTACTTCATAATACAGAGATTTAAAAAATCAATTTAAGCTCTTTGGAAGCTTTGTGCTGTTTCCGCTGCAAAACTGAACTTTTCATGCGACATTTAAAAAAAGCTGCAGTACCGTCGAGTAGACTCACTAAATTCGAGGTGCACTGCGAGAGCCAATTTTCTAAAGGCAAGACTGGAGACCTTGCTGCCGTGCACTGGAAAGATTACAAAACAAAATTGTCGTTGCAAGGCACAAGAAAATCCTTGAAAACATACAAACAATAAAAATAAGTAAACATTAAAAGAAGAACTAAAACAAAAGCAGAAAGTTAGGAGGGCTTTGATTTATAGCCGGCTGTTCGTGCTTTCCGTAAAAAATTCTTTTTACTATCAGGCGTAGAGGTTTTGTGATCCAGCCAGTCAGTGATGCAGACATTTCCATATCACTATCTGTGCATTGCCAAGGGTGCTGCAAGGTCCTCATATTTTGTGAAGTCTGAGTGGCTTCTGGGAGACGAGCCAGTTGGTCAAAGTAAAACACCGGAAAAATGAGGAAAACAGTCCAGGAACTTTATGGATGCAGATATGAGGTGATATTTCTGAGGTGAGGGAGGCTACAACACCTTAACGTAACACTTTCATGTGAGGTCTAGTATAAAAAGTAGCTTTCCAGAATCTCATCCCACTCTGAGGTTATTATTCTTCTAAAAATGAATAAAAAAACCATAAAGGAGGGTGAAGCAAATAGATCACTTGAGGCGAAAAGTGAAAAAAATTTCCATAGTCTAACCGAAGGCGGAACAAAAAATCCCATCAAGTGCTTTTTTTAATATTGTCCTTGATATCACACAACTGTTCATGAGCATCAGCATGCTCAGCAGTAGCAACGCATTAGAAAGGCCATTTCCTAACTGGCAGGACACAACAAGTTTACGACTGAGAACAATGCACCAATCAGCAAACGCCCTTGAGAGGATAAACCCACACCCCATTGTGAAGAGCCTTGGCTAAGTGCCTTGTAGGTACATAGATCACTTTAAAGGCACTTTCTGACAAATTGTTGTTTTTTGCATGCGGCCGTGTTCTCACTATCACTTTGTCCCCTCCAGCAACACACATTTGCCTAAATAATTTATGCATCTGCTCTGCCCCCCTTCGTCCCAACACCAAACAAGTGGAAGCACCCCAATCCCCAGGAGTGGAATTGCACTGGGGTGAAAATAAGCTGCTGGCAAACTCTTGCCTCCTTCTCCCAGAGGCTGCTCTCATGAGAAATAGGATTAAAGCCTGGTCTGTTTGTATGCTGCCTACTTAGACATGCTAAAACACAGACTTTTTACAGAAAGCTGCATGACCAAATGAGTGTGAGTGTGTGTGTGAGTGTGCATACTTGACAGAGTATGCAAGGATTGACCATGATGGTAACCTTTGGAGATAATTACACTTTTGCTCATCAACCTGAAAGGTTGACTTACAAAGAGATCAGGTCCAAACCTTTAATTAGCCCACAACAGCCCAACTAAATATAATTGGCATCTAAAACCTGAAGTGATAAAAAAAAAAAATCTCTGACAGCTCTGTTTTTGTGAGCCATTATTTTTGATTCAGCATGGTTTATATGCAGTACAGTCAAATCCATGCTGTTCAGTCCATGACAGGTATCGCCACTGCTGAAGGCTAAAAGAGCCTTAGCCTATTTCGACTGAAGCTGTCAGTACATGTGTGGTTCAAGCAGAGTCCAGTGGAGCAATCAAAACCACATTTTCAAACCTCAACTGTTAACTAACACAAAAACTGCACACTCTTTGATTCAACATTTTAAGGCTCTTTTCATGGATAAATACCATTGTTATAATCAACCTTTTGGAATGTAATACATTTTTTAGTGAATTTAACATCTTTTTAATATGAACTGTTTGTGGAACCAAAACATGGCATTTGAAGACGTGTTTGGGAATAGATATAAACACTTGTACATCTATTCAGGTGTTTCATTAACACAACAATCGGTTATTCTGACAATGACTCTCCCAGTATTAAACCTACCTGTATCGGTGAGAGAACCATGTTCTTTAGGATCTCATCAAGTTCAGGACCTTCTTTCAAGAAAATAGCAACCAACTAAATCTTCATACATCCCATCTGTTCTTCATCTTAGGGATATGTTATTGACTTACTGAATAATACTGAAGCATTTGTTCATATGTAGAGTTAACAGTTAATGGCTCAGAATTATTATATCAGTGTTAAACACTGCAGTTCAACAAAGATCCATACACCTTCTTCTGCCAGCATTTATATGTTTCATTTTTTCAAATACTTGAAATGTTCACATTTGTTTTTTGACAATAAACTCAACCTTGTACATTTCAGACAATTTCAGCTCCTTTTTGCTGGAAGGTTGTATTTTTCTACTATAAATACCTTAAATGTGTTTCATTGGGTTCAAGTAAAGCAACATTCTTGGTAGGTCATATTTCTTTTTTTCCCCTTTTTTTCGCACTTTTTTTCTTCATTGTGAACTCTGGTGTAGTTTTGGCATTGTGTTTTTGGATGGTTATTATGCTAGAGCATTCGTCTTCTGCCAAGTCATTTTGTTAGCCAGACCTTTGGTACATCCACAGGCATTCATGGTGCAATGTGGAAATGCCATCTCAGAAGCACCTTCTGTCCTTATGGTTCTCCGTATGGTCACACTCCCACCTCTGTGCCTATCAGGGTTATGAATTCACTGCAGTAGTCCTTGGCCAGATTTACGTCAAACATGTTCTACCTCATCTGAGACTCAGAAATTCATCTTAGTCCGATCTGACTAAAGCAGAGATTCAGAATATTTATCAGGCTTTAATCTTTAATTGAAGTTTAATCCTATAGTTTTGTGCCAAAGAACAAGCCAGGGATTTTTTTTTCTTGGATGCTGTCCAGTATGGTTGATGTTATGCAATGTCCTTTCTGCTTTTCAAACTGTCACAGTAACTCTGATTCTCACTGATAACCCTTGTGCCAAGTTTCCTCTTGCCTGTCTGTGTTTCACATCTAGATTCTAGGATGACGCCTGATTAGTAGTTCAAAGGTTATTTGTAGGCCCTTGTACTGCTGCAGCTGTGTTTTAATTGACTTTTAGTTATTTTGTTTAATCATCATGTGTTTTTTGTAATTTAATCTTTACGAATTAAAACAATTCTTCAATTTCTCTGCCAATTCCTTCATTCGTGGACAATTCACAGCTCATTTTATAACTGCGGTTATGCAGTGGGGCAAATAAAAAAAAATTACTGGTGCACTCAAATGCATTTCAGTGATCACAGGTTTTCTCACATGGATGTCTGTGATAACAATGGTATTTGGGTTTATTGCAATGAGTTTCCACTTTGGGGTTTTTATTTGCAGTATCAGTACTAGGTAAGTAAAGAGAAATTCTTTATGTGTAAACTGATAAATAATGCAATAATTTAGAGGCTGAATTATAAATTGTATAACAAATCTGTGCACTGAAGGACAGAGAAAATCCCAACAATATTATGAACTTCTATGAGCAAGCACTTTGATAACAGTAGGAAGGAAAAGCTCCCTTTTAACAGGAAGAAACCTCCAGCAGAACCAGGCTCAGGGAGGGGCAGACACTGTGACCAGTTAGGGTGAGGGGAGGAAGACATGGAAAAAATGCCAGACATTTTTATTGAAAAATTAAGCTTAGTGTGCACATTTCTGTAGTGATCTGGAAATCTGAGACATGACAAACCTTTGACGTTCCGTTTGTTTGACAACTTGCTTGTTAGCCACAGTTGCCCAGTTGCACTAATTTATTAAAGATCTTGATTATTCAAATATAATAATGTGGTCTTGCTTTAAGGACAGAATTTGTTTTGGCATCTTGTAAGAATGCTGTAGCACTGTTTCAAGCTTCGGTTGGGATCCTATAAGCAGGCAAAATGACATATTTTCATGTTTGCATCGTCACTTCTGTATGTGGGAAGTGGACTTGAAGGGAACTGATTGCAATCCATGAGCCAAGATCATCCACTTTTAGCAGAACACTTTGAGTTTGTGTAGGACTAAAAAGTCATTTTAGTATGAATGAGATGCTCAGTGCTTTTTTTCTGTTCTTCTCTTTTCCTTAGTTTCGGGTTGCTCACTTGCTCAGTCTGCAGCTTGGTCATCCATGGTTGGAGGTGGAGCTCTCCGTGATGCTGAAAGACTTATAAAGAAGGTCTGCTCAGCCTGGGCAACAATTTAAAAAAAAGGGTCTGACCTTGCAGCTGTGCAAATGTACACATAATGCAATTTCAGTCTTTCAGTGCTGAAATTAATTGTAGATATATTTAAGCTAGCCTCCAATTCTCTATCTCTAAGAGACGGCGCGTGCCTGTCTGTCTGTAGATACTAAAACAAGCATAACCCAGGTATGAATAACAATTTAATGCTACAATTTTACTGACTAGGAATTGGGGGGAAAACAGGGCTCTGGATGTAAACTGCAATGGAAAGACAGAGGCACGAAGCATAAGTAATCGCCAAAGACAGACTTGTGTTCCTCTGTCAAGAAAACAAGGATCCGTGACTCCCTGAAGGAACATGCCCATGTGTTTTATTGGTCTCATTTGCTGCCTTACATCTCTGTCTCCCTCAGACTACTCTTGCTCATGCCTCCTGTTCCGCCCTCGGTCTCACCCTATCACTCAATGTGTCTGTTCGTCTGTTCCCATCCCCCTCGCTTTCCCTCCCTCTATCACCTTCCCTTTCCTTCCACACGAACTCGCACAAGATGATATCTAACCCACCTCGCCATCCGTCACTTTCTCTCACAGCCCATATTTCTTCCTGTGTCTCTGCGCACTGCGAGGAAGCTCATTATGAGACATTTCAGTGCTGAGCATCACCTGTGGGGCCCTTTCTATTTGACACCTGTGCCGCCAACGAAAGCTTCACAAGTCTTATTTCTTCCCCTTCTTTCATTAGCAAGGGATGAATAAGCGCAGAGCAATGGAAGTCAAGACGCTGAATAAATCACAGCTATAAACTAAGCCATATGGCAGCATATTGTACAGGAATGACTGGGAATGAGAAAGCACTCCTGCGAAAACTGACAAGACCCAAAAACACAGGCTGAATACAATGCGCGCACAGCAGCAAGGACCTACAAGAAATGAGAAATGTGGACTTTCCCAAAAAAAACTGATGATAAAATTCCCCGCATGCCAGGGCTGATGGTTCTACATCACATCTGGCCTTTTTTCCCCCTCATTCGTGAGTTATTTTATTTCACTTTCCTCTTCTTGCAACGGCAACTGTCTATTTGATGAGATAAAAATTAAAGGCAGAGGCGAGAAAGAAACATAAGGAGAAGAATATGAATGTACTACTGGAACAGACGAAAATCTGCTCGTCCTGTTGAAGCCAGCAAATCAGACTTCAATCTCTCTGCCTCTCTAGCTTTCTGTTGCGTCGTAAAAAATGAGACAGTGTACCGTTTTTTCTCCTTTCTCGATCTTAGGGAGGAGAAAACCAGCTAATAGCCTCAGGCTTCAGGAAGAGGAGAGCTAACAGGCATGGGTAGCAGGGGTCAACACAAGGTCTTGGAGAGGCAGAGACAAGAGTCTGTCTTAGTGAGCCAAAGAACCTTTCTGTATTACTGTGGGAAGAGTGCTGGAAGATTGGCAGATTCCTGAAAACTGCCTTTTGCGATGTACTGCTCCCATCAGCCGTCTCTGTGTGCTATCGGTATGGTGACGATTCAGCCCTCCAGCCTTCAACAGCTCATTTGGTACAGGTTTTTCTTTAAAACATGGGGGGTAACTACTATTGTCTACATATATGATTAGTCACATCCATCAGTGTGATCAGTGCTAATTAAGATAAACCTGCATTCCAGCTACTCATTAAGCTTACAGCCTTAATGAGAGCAGAAATATGGCACAAGCTCCTTTGACCAAAATACACTTGAAGTGAGTCATGCCTTTTAAAGCGCGCACACACAAACACAGCAACAAAGTGGTCATTTGCATGTCAAACTACCTTGTGCTTGGGCAAAATGTCCTTTCAGCACTAAGAGAAAACCCAACAACCAAAACACAGCTGATTTTGTCGATTTCCGTAGCTGCAAATGACCTGTTTGGACGCCTGCTGTGGTGCGGCACAGAAGCTATAATTGAGAAAACAACAATTGATGAAGCAGTCATTACATGTGTACTCTTCCATACAAAGACTGAAAATAAACAGGCAGAGATTCAGAGATTCGCAAACATCCTATTTAGTAGCTGTTCAAGTAAAGCTGCTGCTTATTTTGTTTTTTTGACAAGATATAATTTCAAGAGAGCATCTTGATAAAGAGCCCGTATTTTTGTCCTAACAACTGGCGCCATTACCCATAAGAACCTTCAGATACTGTCACTACAGCTGTAAATCAGGCATTCAAAATTAAGTCGGCTTTCTGCATTAACGATGCTCCAAGGCTGCATTTGTCATTAAATTCTACCTGAGCAATGGCTGGTACAAGCAAAGTGTGAAGAGTGAAGAACAGAGGAAATGAAAGTAGCATTCTATTAAAAATGCCCAAAAAAGAGCTTTGCAAACAAAAGCAAAGAAAGAAAACTAAGAGATTACAGCAGTGCTGTTGCATTTTGGGATTAATGTTCGAGCTAAATGGTAATGCCAGGCTCACAATGACAATGATTACATGCTCAGTTACCATCTCAGTCACACTGCATGCTATCACTTCCCAATTAGCACCAAAAAGTAGATATGAGTCTGATGCAAATGTTCAGTCTTTGAAGATTTTTTAAAAAACACAATGTTCAAGTTCTGCAAATATTGTCTTAGAACTACATTTAATGGGTGTAAAAACTGGCTGCAATTTGCTCAAAGTCTTCATGTCTGATGCCAATTTGGTGACAACAGCACAACTAATACTTGCATTAAATTATAGTGAATAAGAGATTACCCTGTGTTCTGGGCAGTGTAGCATTTAGAGATGAAGACTATGGCAAACTAATGGAAGTAATGTGACTTCTCCAAGTTGAAGTAAACAGAAACCGAAGCCCACAACATAAATCTGTAGGATTATGCAGAAGCCACGAAATATAAATCATTGTGCTTTGTCACTATGCTCTGTTGCAAGGATCAAATCAGTTTTGCTAAAATTGTAGAGCTCTCTCTGACCCAGCATCCTGCTGCCATTGAGGGACAAAAAAGCCTTTTTTCCTTCTCATTACCAAAAAAAAACCTTTGCTGTCCCCTTTGAGTTACAGCGCAGATGTGTAACACAGGCTGAATACAATGCGCGCATAGCAGCAAGGACCTACAAGAAATGAGAAATGTGGACTTTCCCAAAAAAAACTGATGATAAAATTCCCCGCATGCCAGGGCTGATGGTTCTACATCACATCTGGCCTTTTTTCCCCCTCATTCGTGAGTTATTTTATTTCACTTTCCTCTTCTTGCAACGGCAACTGTCTATTTGATGAGATAAAAATTAAAGGCAGAGGCGAGAAAGAAAAAAAAGAGAGAGCAGGACACGGAAGGAGCTGCCGATCATCTTCTCACGGATTAAGAAACTCTGGCGCCTATCTCCCCAATGACTCAATTAATTGAACAAAGTAACTAATCATGCAAATTGTGTCTCGGCAGGAGAGACAGAAACAAAGACAATGGCAAAAATGAGGGAGCTGAATTTAGCAGGTGATGGACAAGCAAAAGGAATAGGTGGGGATGTAGGAAATTCATGTTTGCAGCAGATTACATCTAGCTGTCTTTGGTCCAACTTCACTATTCAGTGAGTCTAACTCAAAGGAAAGGAAGGCAGGAGGGCTGAGATATAAAAGTGCTGTACTGAGTACCAAATCTGTGTCTCCGTAACCAGTAGGTGAGGTCCTGTCAGTTGCAGGCATAATAAATCTACAAATACTCCAAGGACGTTTTTCAGACGAGCAAAGACGAAAGAACTGACACAGGCCACATTACAGGTACAAGATTTCCAGAAAATTTCAGAGTGAATTACAGTCAAATTTGTCACTGCAGTGGATGAACAATGTGCCCTGACAGTCTTTGATTTTCACAAAGGTCTAGCAGCTCCTTTCAGACACAGACCTCATATATCTTTATCTTACTGTAGTTCTCACATATTAGCCGCATTCTTATTTTTCTGTGCTGCCCGTGGATCCATCAATCAAGGTCACAAGATGCTGCCGTCCCCTCAAACGGAAATAACCCTTTACCTTTTTTTCTAGGCAGGGAAGCTTTTAAGAACTGCAAATAAAAAATAAAAAAAAAACATGTTTACAGACACCTCTCAGGAGAAAGAAAGACACAGCAGGCAGTAGTGTTGTCTAATTACATGGAAAAAAGAGTAGAGAGGAGACTGAGGGACAATCTGCATATCAAAGGTGCTGTTCTAGGAACCTTTGAAGATCAAACACTGAGCAGGGCTCTTCAGGAGAACCATGAAGCCAGGTTCAAGGTGAGGCGATGTGACTCTACATTTTTCTGTTTGAATTTGGCATTTGGCAAACTGTACTCTTATAAATTATCACGTGTAATTTAAATATAGTAATTCACACATACCAAAAGAGGATTTAAGTTTCATTAGTTGCCCCCCTTCAAGCATGCGTTAAAACTTGCTGACTGGATCTCAATTTGCAATTTTTTAATGTATGGCAAGAATTGGAAAGTGCAAAATTGAGTTTCCATTGCTCCTTCACAACTTTTAATGTGACACTAGCTTCATCACAGGGGCAAAGTGATGAAATCCGTCTTTCTCCCAGTAGACAAATTTTATTCTCTAAAGAAGCTAAAATTCATACTGCATTAAAGTTTAAAGTGGATTGCTTGCCTGATAAATGGCTTCATTGTACATATTTAGCCCCAGAGAGGTAATCAGAGCTTAATTTTGCTTTTGAATCTAAAATTCAGAAAATGTTACTTACTAAATATTTTCTTTAGTGCCATCAGTACCTCTGACAGTGCATGCACCGAGGCTGCAGTTCGTCCAGAATTGATTGATGGGGGCAGCGCATGCCTATGCACGTGCTCATCTATCCTTACATGCTTAAGAAGAATGCCTACAAGCTCAAGAAAAAACTATACATGGAAGATGGCGAATAGTGTCACTGCCGCGATAGCTGCGCCCCGACTCGTCAATAAGAACGGCAGAAAGAATTGGGTATGGAAGACTACTGCTATCGTCAAATCAAATCTGCACCACGGGCTAAAATGTTTGCAGTGAATAACTCTATAAATGCTTAAGCTAACGTAATGTAACTTAATGTAATAATGTAATGTAAAAAATAAAAATGACTAACAAATTAAAATAAAATAACTATACCTCAGCCTTTTCTCCCTGTTTCACTTCCTTAAGAATGGCTTCTTCACCTAATTTAATAATGTTATATCTAGTAGTAGCATTAGTGGGCTAAAACATTTCAGTTCACATCCTAATTTTTTTCTCTCTTTATTTTTAATTGTAGCATCACATTAGGTATCGAGATTCTATTGCTATCAGTGCTGGTTATTAAATTTCTAGTGATGCCTCTGTTTAGCCACACTTAAGTAAGAAATTATTAAACTGTTAGAAATTCATTAGAAAAAATGTGAAAATTTTGTCCAGGTTTCTACTTCATTTTATGACCCAGCAAGTCATAAAATCCCTCCCTTATTTTGTTGCTAATAGGGTCAGATTAGGGCTGTGCGATATGACCAAAATCTCATATCCCGATATAAGAATTTTGTCGTCCCGATAACGATATAAATCACAAAAATGTAACATTTTCTGTAAATTCTGTGAATCTCGGGCAGCTCGATTTGCGGGAAGTGTTTCAAGCTGCGCCTCATGTACCTGAAGTTGAGTGTTTTAACAGATGCATGAAACTATACATTTTTAGACATAGGTTTTAACGGCCGCCGTTTTCTTTGTGAGTATTTATTACACGGCATGCTGCGGGGAAAAGCCCGTTCTAACGTTTGAGTCTAAGGTTTATTTTTTAGCACCTGGCGGCTCTTTTACGTTTTTTTTTTTAACTTTTTTTTACTTCTCATTCAGTTTATTTTGAAAAGGCTCAACAGGATCTTGAGCTTTTTTGTGAAAGGTTTATGTGGAACACGTGATGGTGTTACCGTCATTGTTGCTAACCAAAACGCATAAAAACAGGCGCTTGTCCGTCCGTAGTGTGGTTATATTAAATATAAGAGAAAGAGAGAACTTTAAGAAATTAATATAGCCACTACAGTGACCATCAAAACGATGAAAAAAATATTGCCGTAAACAGTTTACTTTGCGACACCACGAAACAAACGATAGCGTAAAATGAAACGATAAACGTTTTTATATCGTCATCCGATGTACAGTGGGGCAAAAAAGTATTTAGTCAGCCACCGATTGTGCAAGTTCCCCCACTTAAAATGATGACAGAGGTCAGTAATTTGCACTTCAACTGTGAGAGACAGAATGTGAAAAAAAAAATCCATGAATCCACATGGTAGGATTTGTAAAGAATTTATTCGTAAATCAGGGTGGAAAATAAGTATTTGGTCAATAACAAAAATACAACTCAATACTTTGTAACATAACCTTTGTTGGCAATAACAGAGGTCAAACGTTTACTATAGGTCTTTACCAGGTTTGCACACACAGTAGCTGGTATTTTGGCCCATTCCTCCATGCAGATCTTCTCGAGAGCAGTGATGTTTTGGGGCTGTCGCCGAGCAACACGGACTTTCAACTCCCGCCACAGATTTTCTATGGGGTTGAGGTCTGGAGACTGGCTAGGCCACTCCAGGACTTTCAAATGCTTCTTACGGAGCCACTCCTTTGTTGCCCGGGCGGTGTGTTTTGGATCATTGTCATGTTGGAAGACCCAGCCTCGTTTCATCTTCAAAGTTCTCACTGATGGAAGGAGGTTTTGGCTCACAATCTCACGATACATGGCCCCATTCATTCTGTCCTTAACACGGATCAGTCGTCCTGTCCCCTTGGCAGAAAAACAGCCCCATAGCATGATGTTTCCACCCCCATGCTTCACAGTAGGTATGGTGTTCTTGGGATGCAACTCAGTATTCTTCTTCCTCCAAACACGACGAGTTGAGTTTATACCAAAAAGTTCTACTTTGGTTTCATCTGACCACATGACATTCTCCCAATCCTCTGCTGTATCATCCATGTGCTCTCTGGCAAACTTCAGACGGGCCTGGACATGCACTGGCTTCAGCAGCGGAACACGTCTGGCACTGCGGGATTTGATTCCCTGCCGTTGTAGTGTGTTACTGATGGTGACCTTTGTTACTTTGGTCCCAGCTCTCTGCAGGTCATTCACCAGGTCCCCCCGTGTGGTTCTGGGATCTTTGCTCACCGTTCTCATGATCATTTTGACCCCACGGGATGAGATCTTGCGTGGAGCCCCAGATCGAGGGAGATTATCAGTGGTCTTGTATGTCTTCCATTTTCTGATGATTGCTCCCACAGTTGATTTTTTCACACCAAGCTGCTTGCCTATTGTAGATTCACTCTTCCCAGTCTGGTGCAGGTCTACAATACTTTTCCTGGTGTCCTTCGAAAGCTCTTTGGTCTTGGCCATGGCGGAGTTTGGAGTCTGACTGTTTGAGGCTGTGGACAGGTGTCTTTTATACAGATGATGAGTTCAAACAGGTGCCATTCATACAGGTAACGAGTGGGGGACAGAAAAGCTTCTTAGAGAAGACGTTACAGGTCTGTGAGAGCCAGAGATTTTCCTTGTTTGAGGTGACCAAATACTTATTTTCCACCCTGATTTACGAATAAATTCTTTACAAATCCTACCATGTGAATTCATGGATTTTTTTTTCACATTCTGTCTCTCACAGTTGAAGTGTACCTCTGGTGCAAATTACTGACCTCTGTCATCATTTTAAGTGGGGGAACTTGCACAATCGGTGGCTGACTAAATACTTTTTTGCCCCACTGTATATCGTTATATCGAACAGCCCTAGGTCAGATTACATTTCTTTGAATTTTGTGAGTACAGATCCAAACAGGAATCATTCCATCCTCTACCTTTTATAATACATGCTGCCATTCACAAAACGCTCATTTGATCATGACTGGTTAGAGGATTTTTGTGGACATCCCATTACAAATGCAGGCGCCTGTTCTCCTGTAAACTCATGTGTGACTTCCAGCCTGCTTCACCGCCTCGCTGCCCGTGTCTGCTGCTGCATGGACCAAAGTCCGAGGAGATCAGCTCATAATCCCCAGCCCCTTGAGGCACCCGCAGAACAGATAAAGGCATGGCATTGGTTTGAGATCACATCCCTCTGTGTGACCTGTAAACCTAGTGAGCTGTCTCATGCAAGTCAACAATGATACACTTCAAAAAGCGGACGATCCAGGCTGCTGGATACATGAACATGGCACAGCGAGGGAGCTTAGAGATGAAAAGCGAGGCATGAAAACAAACACCAAGCTGATATTCACAGCAGAACAAGTATTTCTTTTGAGCAACATTCACGACAGCTGTTAATAATCGGGACATCGCCACTGACTTTCCCTGCGACTAAAAATAGGGACTTTTAGCTCTTTAGTGTTAAATCTAGAACAGAAATCTTTGAGGTGCTGCTTTCAAATTCCCAGTACGACATTCATATTTCATTTTTAACCAAGAAATAAAGTGAATTACTGATTTGGGGAAATTTGACAGGCTCATTGCTGGCCTACAGGCGTGAAAATATGATGTAATTTTCAAAACCCATGTTGCTCATCCCTGCATAGGTACTACAAGCGCTCCCTGCCGATGGATGACAGAGAGAGAGTCCTCTAATTACTTCAGAGCATTTGCAATGACACTTGACAGACATTAATTTCGCCATTCGTCACACTGGTACATACAGGCTGGAGTCATAGCTGTCACTGTACTTTTGATCCAGTATTAAATGGGACCTACTGTGCACACTTTCTCCTCCATCATTTTTTTCTGGCTCTTTTATTCTTCTTCTTCTGCTTGCTGGGTTTCACTACAATACATCAGCTGAACAGCTCTTGTGCTAGCACGAGTGGGTGGATGAGAGGCAAAAGAATGTAAAGACCACTATAAACCTTTAAGGTAAAAAGGCACTTGCACATGCGTTGTGCAGGTAGCATGCGATAGACCTGAACAGGGAGACACTCATTTCTAGCTGCACATTATTCACTGACATCTACTACTGTAGCTTTGCATGATTCAAAATCTTTTGTTATGCTGGACCTTGGTGCAGCCTTTCAGCTAATTGCTAGTTATTGTGATTGGTTGCCCTTGCAAAGACGTTTAAGAGGCTATTTTCATTCAGAGTTACCGGCACATTTACTGATCTCATTGATTGAAACTTTGCCCATGTTTTGAATAAACATCCACTATTGTAACAGTATATGTACAGCACTGTGCAAAAGTCTTTAGCCATCCCTCATTTGTTACAATTTTACAGGAAAATGAGATATAGAAAAAAAAACATTCAGAAGAATGAAGCTGTTCTCCATGAGATGTTTTCCAGATTGTATTGCACGGTGGATCAAAAATCTGAAGGTCCTTTTTTGCGTTCATAATTCCATTAATCTTGACAGGATTCTCAACATCACTTTGTGAAATGTAGCTCCAAACCATGACGAAGTCTCCACCATGGTTTACAGGTAGCTGTAGACACTCACCGTACGTCCTTCTTCATACATACAGATTTGGTGATTTAAACCAAATATTGCAAATTGAGATTCATCGCTCTCTAAGACCTGTTGCCACTGATTTTCGTATGCACTTTGGCGCACCTCACCCTTTTCTCCCTGTTTCCTTTTGTTAAGAGTGGCTTCTTGACAGCCAGCATTTCTGATGAGGCGTCAGTGAACAGTAAATGGATCAACTGAAGGATCAGATGGAGGTCAGAGGTCCTGTGTCAGGTCTTTGCTGGATTTTTTCCCCTATTTCTTAAGAACATGACTTTTAGATGTTGTTCATCTGCCACTTCTTCCTTCATCCTTTACTTGTTTCCTCAAGTGTTTTTGAAGGACACACTTCACACGATGCCAGGTTTTCTACTAATAACTCTCAGGAATTAAATGTTGGTGCAATAATAATATTTTATGCCTTTCAAACTTTTATCTTTGCCATTTTTTGCAGTTTCAAGTAAAGAAGTGAGACCAAATCACGTGTTTTCTGCAACAGGCCTAAAGTTACACTTTAAAACTGCATCTTTGCTAATTTGGTGTTACTTGTGGACACGACACTGGTTCACCCCTTGAGCCAAGAGTCTTTTTCTTATGCCGGAATCCTTAATAGGTCAGTGTTAAGTGGCTTAACAAATAAAGAAAAAACATTCATCTGAAAAAGGTCATGTGCAAGGATGGGACTAAACTCTGGAAGACCTTCCGAAAGCCTGAAGAATTACTGTTAAACACCACTTTAAAAAGTTACAAACAGTCCCCTCGTAGGCAAAATATAAAGAAATGAGGGGTGGCTTAAATTTTTTTGCAGTGCTTTATAACACAAAGTAATGAAAACTAACAGTGCCCCTTCATTAAACACCATTCATCAAAGTGTGTTTTTCTAAGTCGTTTTCTTCACACTAAGAAAAATAGAGGCATTTGGCAGCACCCCCCCCCCTCCAGAGCCTATTAGGAGTAGACAATAATTAGTAGGATTTTCTTGTGAATGTTGGTGTTTTCTCTGTACATCAGCACTCTTGCACATGTCTCGTGCTTGTCTTTGTGTGACACTGATTGGTGCTTTTCCTGGCAACAGTCCGAACAGCCTTTCCTCCACTAAACAGGCGTGGTGCTGCTGGTGAGAGAGATGAGGGCTCGGGGGTGGGGGGTTGGGGTATGTGTGTGTGTGTGTGTGTGTGTGTGTGTGGGGGGGGGGGGGGGGGGGGGGGTGACATCTTTTGACATCTCTGTCACATTATTTCATCAGCCACAGAGGAGACTCATTAGGTCCTTTCTGACAGATAAAATCACATCTCCAGCACAGCGCCGTGTGATGCGGTTCCTATATATAAAGAAAGGTGTGGAGGCACAGCTGGTGAATTTTTAAACTTGCATCCAAGGCAGCAAATAAAGTATCTGGAACGGATTATATTCTGTAATTGCTTGTGATTTATTCAAGAGAAGCAGAGCAGTGGATGCTTAACAGCCCCACCAAGGTTGTGCATGATTTGTATTCCTTCCCATGGACACGCAAGCTGAAATTCTGGGTAAAATGGAGATAAACTGAAAAGAAGTCTAGTCTGGAAGGCAGGAAAAAAAAGACCCTCTCACACACAAACTCTTGACACGCACAAGTAGAAAAAAAAACTGCTATCCTTGACACATGGTTTGAGATACATGGAGGACATCTGACAAAAGATGTAACAGCCTGCCTCACTCGTCCCCCCTCCTCCTCCTCAGCATCAGCAGCACGGCACACGCATAAAGGAACAGAGTAACATCTGGAGCACATGAAAACACATTTCTTGGTCGTACGCTTCAGCCTTGAGTCATGTTCAAAAATCGCAACAAACACAAGAACATCTCAAGTCCAGACATAAAAAAAAAGGAGGAGAGGAAAGTCTAGAAGAAGTTTGCTTTTGTATTTATCAATATTCATTTCCATGTATCACATATCAAAGTTTCCCACTACCTTTATGAAGCGTATAGTACCAAAATAAATGTTTAATACATACAAGCGCACGGAAAACAAATCCCCGAGGTTTAGAGGGCTCAAACCCCATTTGATCTCCAAAGATTCCTGGCCTGCAAGACCTTAAATATTTATGGACTCCAACTCAAATACCCCTGCTGTTGCCCACACTCACAAAAAAGGGCCTGAGATGCTTTCTATTCCTAATCAAATTAATGACAATAGGCAACACCGCAGACACAGAGATCCCTTTTTGATAAAGAAAGGAACGATGTCTTTTTAATAAAATGATCAATACACAAATCCCTGTTTTTAAAGCTTTTATATTTTCAAAATTAAAGCTGCTGACGCCAATAAATAAATAATAAACTGCTATAATTTCAAGCTAACACATTCCAAAATCTGCACGACTTCACAGCTATGTGCCAGTCGCTCTTGCATTGTTGCTGAATCTGTGGTATATGTTGCTTTTTAGAAGAAAAAAATCATAACAAAAATGCACAACATCCTTTTTACAGTCACATCTGCATCAATAAGTTAAAGCAGCCCCCCAGTATATTTTTTTGATCATCTCTCTCAGCCACTAGTGCTTGCAAGTGATCACGGCTCAGCACACTGAGCGTGTGAATTTGCAGTTTTTGGAGTTCCCATTTCTGCAGAAAGGTCTGATAAGGCTGCAGGTACTGAACAAAAAAAGGAAGGATACTGGACTACCTTTCCCTGAGAAAACTCATTTTTCTCATATAAGAACATCTTTTTCTTCTGTCTGACTTTTCCAAAGACTAAACTCAAATATAGCAGCACAAAAAAAAATCCATCCTGTAAGTCCACAGCCGCTGGCAGTCTCTCACGGACTCCCTGGCCTAATAGCTGGCAGATACAGTCCGGAGCCCTTAAACAAGCTCTTTAACAATATGAGCCCACGTATAGACTCGCTGTCTTTTTTTTCTTAACTGTCTCCTGCTCTTTGTGCACCTGGGTTTCTTTGTGTGTTCTGTCTCTTGACACTTACGCCTTTGTGCTCTGTGTCCAAATTTGGCTTCCCTCCCACACTGTCTACATGCAAGCTGCAAATCTAGAAAGTTATACAGCGAGATCTATTTCCAGCCACTGCACAATATACATTTCCATTTTCTCTGTTGAAGAGGGAAAAAAAAGAGCATAACGTGGTCTTTCTATACAGTGCACACCAGCCACAAAGCAGCACTTTAAAACCTTTATCGCACTCCACAGATGTCTAGGAGACAAGGAAGGGGGAGGGGGGATCACGGTATAACTGACTGTGTGCACTTGTGTCAAGAAGTGCCAACTGGTAATTAGTGAACCACTGGTTTGCCACGTTGTACTTAATTACTTGTTAAGTCATCTTTCCAGTTTCTTGACTGAGGCAGTGTTGCTCTGTGGCAGAGTATGAGTGCGCACACAGCTCGGAGAGCCTCGCTTCAGGATGTATAATACCAACTCTATTATTCTGTTACAGCATAATAACAGCCGCTAATTATTATTTAATCTGCTGATTATTTCCTCAGATAACCATTCAGTCTAATCCTCTAATCAGGATGTTTCTTTTCCCCTGACCCACAGAGACCCACGGATATTCACTCTACTGTCACATGAGATACAGAAAAGCAGCAAATTGAGGTAATTAAAAAACTCACACTGGATAATGAATGACATTGTTGCTTGAAATAAAAAAAGACTAAGAGAAGAGAAGACAAACCCCTAATTACCCAGACAGTTTTCCATTTGTAAATTGTTTGCCCATAAGTAGAGCTTGATTCCGAAGCAAAATTACTCAGTGAGTTTAGACATCATACTGTGAATGAGCTCAAATATTTTCTTTTCTCACCTCACGGATGCAGAAATGAACGGAGATCATACTGCGTGCGCACAACAGAAATCTGCGTGTTAATATGCAAAACACCAGCAAGACAAAATTCACATGAATTTGTGCACTCTGGAACACAAATGGTGTTTGTTGCAACTGCAATAACTCACTGGTATATAATTATAACTGTATGGGAAATGAACCGCCGAAGCTCATATCCTTGATAACACATTTCTTGGCAGTGTGAGCAAACTTCAGCAGAATTAATAGGCTGTATTTCAACAGACAGAGCAGCAGAGCAGGTGCAAAGATGGTTTTGAAAGAAGCAGCCAGGGCTCAGCAGGTGACTTGATTTAACACTTCATCATCACAGGATCAACAACAGAATGCAATATTACAGAGCCGATAATTGCTCGCTGACAAATCTGAAATTTTCTATGTACGATTACATTTCACGCATATTTCAACTACTTAAAAAAGGCCCTGCGCTCGCTTTAAAGCGATCGGGTTGCATCTTGGCATGCGCGAGTCACGGCTTAGTATTTGCAACTTGTATTTTTATGCCAAGCACAGAGCGACATCATCATAAAGAAAATGTCCTCGGTGTATCACGAAGCCCGAACGATCTGTGTAAACTTACATCGATGATTGCGACGCTTCCCCTTGTACATGGTCATTATGTACCGGTCCAGCTTTGCGCTCTTTCAGATACTTGAGAGGCAGAGGGCGTAAGACTTCAGCGTGCTGCGATACTTTCTGACTGGAAATAAATTAGCCCTTCAGACGGAGAATTGGAGGCACTTCTAGAGCGAGGACCATACCATGCTTAGAGACGGGAGGGGGGGAGCGGGCTACAGTGCACTCTCCCCCATACAGACATCAGAGCCGGTCAAACAAAGTAAATTAGGAGAAAACAGCCGGGAAGACAGATTATGATAAACTCGTTTAGTTTATATGGCTATAGAATGAAATGCAACCTTTAGATTCACTAAATACGCAAGTAAATCTTCCAGTTGTGCCGAGTCTTCGGTATTTTGACTAGATTTTTGAGTCACAAAAATAAAATCGTTTATTGTTTAGTCATTTAAAATTCAAATTTGGCATAATACATACATATACGTAATACAAGCTGTATTTTTCGTTGCTCTGTTCAGCCAATAAGATAACATTAAAACACTAACAAATGGGAAAAACACTGCGTATCTCCTTAAAATGCAATGTTCTGCTGATTTCGTGTGAACGATATTCTGGGACGTGCCAGATCACCAAGACAACAGCAGCAACCTCACCAGCAAGACAAGGCATCCCACTAAAACTGATAACAATCTCAGTGGGTGGTAACCCCCCCAAACAAGACTATGTCCATTGCTCATTGGAGCAGAGCTGGTTTAGGAGATCCCACAGTACACAATATTGGGTACCCAGTTTAAATATTGTGGCAAAAGGCATGTAAAATTAAAAGCATTATTAATTATCCCTTAATAATGAAAGTGTCCTCCTTAGGGGGAACATTTTTAACATTTTTGGTAAGTTTTCCAAAAGTTTCCAAGATAAGACTGAACGTAGCAGACCTGATTTAATAAGATAGGTTTCCAGGTGGGCTTTCAGATTAACTGTTCTACAGAGATACCACACTAATATATAAATTCTTTGTGAAGATGTGAACATAATTTGTTGCCAGTATATTAAGCTTTTGTTTCTAATGTTTGTTTGGGGTTTTTTTTTTTTGTTTGTTTCTTTCAAGCTATCTATGTATTACTGAAAGATTTGGAGATGGGAATATTTCAGATATTGTGTCAAACTAGCCTTTTTATTGTCACCATAGAGGAGGATTCATCAAAACTGTCATGTTAGCAAAACTGTAGGGGTGAAGCTACTTGGGCACTGTGGCCATGTGGTAAATTATATTTTAGCAGTGGCTGTATGCTTAACACTTCTGTTTTGGATTTGACATCGTGATGGCACTACTGTAGGTCCTGGACATTTCCCCTGAGGCAATTTCATGGTAAGCCATTTGACAGATGTCCAGACAATTTTCCTATTGGCACTATGCAGGGAAAATCTGCTGATTAGGAACTGATATTGTGCTGGGCCATAAGTGCCTGTACAAATGTTCATAGCAATTCACTGCAGTCAGGACCAAAAGCGGACCTAAAGACTGTGTATGTACCTAGCTACCAGGACGTCTCCCTGTTAGTTAAATGCTGCTATGAAGACTTTGTTCACCACTGCTATCCTGATGTTTTGAAACCAAAACATATCAAAGGTATATTCATCTGTACTCTTTTTCACTTTAACTGAGACCATCATTTACAAAAGTAGTATAATGTTGTACTAAAAAAGTCAGTGAAGCCATAAACTAATCAGCAAAGTGCTTATTTAGGTTTTAGATAAAGGGAGCCAAGAATTAATGTTTCCATGGACCTTTAACCAGACTGAAGTACTGTGATCTGCTACTATTTATACCATTATTGGTCAAACTTTTTGGGGCGTCCTCGTGACCTTGTCCCTTTGCCAGTTTGCTGAAGACCAGCTTGTCTGTTCTGCCACAATCCATCCAGCAGATGTAGCTTAGCAAGTGTAACCACTTTGTCCTAACTGTAGTCGAACACTTGGAAAGCTTCAGGAAGTCAGATTTGAGTTTGTTATGTGTTGCCAATACTTGAAGTTCAAAAGGCAGTGCAGCGAGCATCAGGGGAATGGCTCCAGGATTTGAAGATGCCTAGTTCAAGTTCAAGTTCAAGTTCAACTTTATTGTCACTTCAACCATATACAGTTTAAAAATACTGTATATGGTTCCTCCAGGAACCAAGGTGCTACAAGACAAGTTAGTGCAAAAAAAATAAATAATAATAATATATAATATATCTAGTAATAATATTGTGCAAAAGAGCATTTACAGGTTGGTGTGTGCGATGGTTTGGTGGTGTAGGTCAGTGTGTTTGCGCTTTGTGTTGGTTAGTCAGTCCAGTCTCAATGTTTTGAGGTATTTGAGTTAAGCTGAGTGATAATGTTAGTGTATGTGTGTGTGTGCGTGTTTATCAGTCAGTCCCTTTTTGCTGAGGAGACGGATGGCTTGTGGAAAAAAGCTGTTGCACAGTCTGGATGTGCGTGCCCGAATGCTTCGGTACCTTTTTCCAGATGGCAGGAGTGTAAAGAGTGTGTGAGAGGGGTGTGTCCGATCAGCCACAATGCTGGTGGCTTTGCGAATGCAGCGTGTGGTGTAGATGTCCTCAATAGAGGGTAGAGAGACCCCGATGATCTTCTCTGCTGTTCCCACTATCCGCTGTAGGGTCTTACGGTCTGATATGGCACAGCTCCCAAACCAGACAGTGATGCAGCCGCTCAGGATGCTCTCAATAGTTCCTCTATAGAAGGTGGTCAGGATCGGTGGTGGAAGCCGGGCCTTTCTCAGTCTTCTCAGAAAGAAGAGACGCTGTTGGGCTTTCTTGTGCAGGGAGCTGGTGTTGAGGGACCAGCCGAGGTCGTCGTTCTTGCTAATGAGACCCACCACGGTCGTGTCATCAGCGAATTTAATGATGTGATTTGAACTGTGTGTTGCTACACAGTCATGAGTCAGCAGTGTGAACAGCAGAGGACTGAGCACACAGCCTTGTGGGGCCCCAGTGCTCAGTGTGGTGGTGCTGGAGGTGCAGTTCCCGATCCGTACTGACTGAGGCCTTCCGGTCAGAAAGTCCAGGATCCAGTTGCAGAGGGAGGTGTTCAGGCCTAACAGGCTCAGCTTTCCGATCAGTTGTTGGGGGATGATCGTGTTAAATGCTGAGCTGAAATCTATGTACAGCATTCGGACGTGTGAGTCCTTCTTGTCCAAGTGTGTCAGGGCAAGATGGAGTGCAGTGGAGATGGCGTCGTCCGTTTAGCGGTTATGGCGGTATGCAAATTGCATTGGGTCCAGTGAGGGGGGCAGCAGGGTCTTGATGTGTCTCATGACGAGCCGTTCGAAGCACTTCATGATGGTGGGTGTAAGTGCGATAGGGCGGTAGTCATTGAGACAGGACACAGAAGACTTCTTGGGCACGGGGACGATGGTGGTGGCCTTGAAGCACGTGGGGACAACGGCACTGCTCAGAGAGATGTTGAAGATGTCGGTGAGAACATTTGCCAGCTGATCAGCACATTCTCTGAGCACTCTGCCTGGGATGTTGTCTGGTCCAGCAGCTTTACGTGGATTGACTCTGCGTAGAGTTTTCCTCACCTCAGCTGTAGTGAGACACAGGACCTGGTCGTTCGGAGGAGGGGTGGTCTTCCTCGCCGCCACGTCGTTCTGCCTGTCGAACCGAGCATAGAAGTTGTTAAGCACATCTGGGAGGGAGCCGTCACTGTCACAGGCAGGTGGTGTCGTCCTGTAGTTAGCAATGGCTTGTAAGCCCTGCCACATGCGTCGTGTGTCGCCGCTGTCCTTAAAGTGGTTGTGGATTCTCTGGGCGTGTGCGCGCTTCGCCTCTCTGATGGCCCGAGAAAGTTCAGCCCTCGCTCTTCTAAGCGCCACCTTATCTCCCTCTTTGAAGGCAGAGTCTCGGGTCCTTAGAAGTGCACGCACTTCCGCAGTAATCCACGGTTTCTGGTTGGGTCGTGAGATGATGATCTTGGAGACAGTGACGTCATCGGTGCACTTGTTGATATAGCTGGACACTGATGATGTGTACTCCTCCAAGTCAGTGAAGTCGCCGTAAGTTGCAGCCTCTCTAAAGGGGCTGCAACTTACGGCGACTTCACTGACTTGGAGGTTAGGGAAGACCATGTCTTTTTTCTGTACAGAAGAATACTAAAGTAACACAGCTGCCATGTAAACAGCTAGTTTTGTGTAGATGTATAGGTCTAGCATTTGTGTTGAGAGAATCGAGGATATTTGCAGCTTTGCTTATTCATTTTTCTTAATTCATGGGATTAGACCGCCGTCATATGTTATTTATCTGCTGAGATAGGTACATTTATGTGCCTTCTTGAGCTCATCAGCTTATGGCGTTAACCCGGCTAAGTAACAGACTCACATTGATGTCCACATTGCTGGCATTACTCAAACTTATGAGCCTTTAAAATGCTTCAGGTTTGTCCGTATGCTGGAAATAACTGGATTGTCATTCATTCAAAGGGCACAATGTTGCCATGGTACATCCTTTTTGATTTAGCACAACAAGTAATATTCAATCTGATAGTTATCTTACACATGTGCATTTACTGACACTGGCATAAAAATAATAATACACTCCTTCCACAGCCTCTAGGCAAGCTTGAAAAAGGTGCATCTCATCTTACTTGCAAAGGGGATTGTGTTGCTAAGGAGACAAGGGGAAGGAAGCAGGATGGATGTTGATTTTGTGTGATTTATTCCAATATATTACTTTATTGTTGTGTGGGGTAAAAAAGCACTACGTGCCCCCTCGTTTTTGGCTGAATTGTTCAGTGAGAGAGAGCAAAAAAGAAATCACTCTGAAAACTAAGATCATGGAAGAAACAGAAATTCAATCAATATTGCTCCACTCTGAAACTGCTGCTGCCCTAACATGCCCCGGTGACAAATGGTCTTCTTTATATTTTCACTTTGAAACCTAGAAATGATGAAGACCCTCAAAGTAGATCTTGTGAAAATGGGCAAATCAAATAAATCAATACAGGCTGTGATTAGTGGTTCACACTGAGCTGTAGGTCAAAGTCATTTGTTGGGAAACCTTCAGCCCTGTGAACCTTTTTTATGGTAAAATGTTTAAAAAAAATAAGATTATAAACCATTTCCATTCAACTGCAGCTAGTGATGAGAGAACCAGATAGGGCAGCGGGGACATCTGCTGTCCATGATGGATTAATACAACAAGAGTACAACCTGAAAACTCGGCTAATCAAATGGGTAATAAAATTAGATTTTTTTAAATACACAAGGCAAGCACTAGAAATGCACTCCGACTTGACTCAAGGTCTTTTCATCGAGCTTTAGGAAGGATAAATATCTGGGCAAGGCTAAATTCCACATTTAATGCTTTTCTTTAGTTTTTTTATTTTACAAAATACCTTATTTTTTTTTTAATTAAATGCGTCTTTGTCAAGCACACTTCAGCAACCTTGTGAGTGGTGAAAACAGCAGCATTCCCCTTTTTAGAGCAGTCATGAACATTCACATTTGATGTTTGAAGTTTTATGTTGAATACGTCAAAACTGCAGCACTCTGAACCTGTTTAGTAACTAAAGTTTGAATAGCAAGCTCAACAAGTTGAAGACCTTAGAAGGTTTAAACAAAATGCCTAAGATTTCTATAAAGTTCGCAAAGCCGCCGATCTATAATGTATTAACAAAGGAACTAATGTATTTCTGAAAGGAGTTCAGATAAAATCTTCTGCTTCTGTCCTTTCTGTTGCCTTTTATATTTTTTTCATTGTCTTTCTAACTGTTTCGGTTTTTCAGCCACCAAGTTGAATTTAATTGTAGGGTCATTTTTAACTGGATATAGCTGAGCATTAACTGGCTGAATGAGATATTTATTTCAGGGTCAACTGAAAAGGACTAGGAGAGTGAATATCGCCCCAGCTTTTTAAAAACGATGTTCACCTTGCAGCCTATTTGCTGCATGTTTAAATAAGATAAGATAAGATAAGATAAGATAACTCTTTATTGTCATTGCACAGTCATACATAGTACAGTAGTACAATGAAATTGGAAAAACTGTCCTACGTCGGCACTACATATAAGCCAAAGAAGAAGAAGAAGAAGAAAGAAAACACCATTCAAGGCAACTGGATTACACTTTTTATCTGAAAAAGGACACAACTTTATTATATACACATCTGTACACAGGACCAGAGAGCTGCCAAACCTTTCATAGGGACTATCTGTCTTTTTAAATATTAAGCTGCAGCGCTGTTAGCAATATTGCACCTTAGTGCAGTTTGAATCCAGTTAAACTAATTTAATAACATTTCTGTATATAAGGGAAAGATAAATGCAATTACCAGCAACTGAAATTGGGTGATTTCCTAAAGAAGACGAATATACCCCGTTTGCAGGAAACTCATAAAGTCTTCATAGCACTTAGCACATCATTACCCTTTTTAAGACACAAAGAGCTCAGTAGAATATGTACATGCATCAACCTAATCTAAAGTGCTCTGGATTCTGAGACAATCTCCGCTGGCATTTGAAGCACACCGCCTGTTAACAAATGACCCTCATTTATGGCTGAGATGGAGGATGCCCAGGGGGGAGATTGTCTACATGATGGATACAAATCTGCTCAAGCCATCACATCTCATTGGCCTGTGACTTACAACCTCTCTTAGCTCATTAGACAGCTACTGCTTTTGGCACTACTGAGTAATTGCAAACGTATATCGAGTGTCAACTGCTGCAACTGCCTAGCAGTCTGTGACGAGAAATTATCTCTTTGTGCTAACAGTGTGTTTGCATGGCTTGAACACCTCACTTGTTTGGATTCAGTCCAGATCGACAAACCCCTCAGACAAACCCCCCCAAAAAAAGGCAGGAGAGATGAAAATGAAAATTTACAATTAAAAAAAGGACTGCTATACTTCTGCATTGTTAGCAGTGCTTTTATATACATTTCAACACATCCTAACTTTCCTTCTCCAAGTTTAGGCATGCAGATTAACCTCCTTTTACTCAAAGGGCCAACATACTCAAAGGGGATTTATACTGGGAGGATTAATGGAGGATTATTTGCAGTGAGATATACTTTAAAACTCACTGTATAAGGAAACAGGATCCTATACTACATATTGTGTTATATCTTTAGAAGCAGAAACAAGAACAAAATGTCTCAACTAAACGAGAGCATCCCTCCAGTTCAAGTGCTGATTGTAACCCAAACCTGAGAAGGAAAATTGCACACTCTAGTGGAGAATACACAGCATAACAGCGATGGCTGCTTCTCACAAAGAGATTTGAAGGAAAAACAGATTTCCATGTTAAAAATAGAAATGACATATATGTTTCTGTACTGTGTGTGGATTTTTGTGGAAATTCTTTAGCTGAGTATCAGACCAGTGTTATCAACAGGCAGCTTTTATCTGGTAATGAAAGTAATGATCACACAATCGTGATGATTTTGTAAATATGAGCGTGTATCATTTTTGGTTCTGGTACATGCAAATAAACCTGCCTTCAGTAACATGTCCTTAGGCGCTCAGTGTTAATGGGCACACACCATGGCCAAATTCTGCTTTCCTATAATTTCAGTCTAAGTAAACAGAAATCTATATTTGTACAATATTACTGACCCAAATCATTTGAACAGTATGATATAGTTTATTCTTTATTAGGGGAAAGACAAGACTGCAAAAGTCAAGAGCCACCCTTCATTTCTTCATATTTTGCTTTCAAGGAGCCAAATCAATTTTCCAGGCTTTCTGAAGGACTTTCAAAGTTTGTCTTTGGGTGTTGGCTGCTTTATACCTAATATTAAAAAACACCCCAATGTTTTCTATTTTAATTTTTTTATGCTCATTAAGTCACTTAACATTTACCTATGAATCACTCAAGCATAAAAGAACGCATGAACCTGCGTTGTGTCTACACATAACAGACAACGTCACCAAGAAACAATTTTAAATGGTATCTTTAGGACCTATGCTACTAGCAGCCTGTCAGAAAAACACATTATTTTGCTCTTCTCAGTTGGATCTATAAAAACAGTGTGACAGGCATAAAATAGTGTTCTTTGCTCCAACAAAGTGATTTCCAAGGAGCTATGTAGACAAAAACGTGGCATACCTCTGCATGGTGTACAGTGTGTTTGAGGAAACTGTGAAGGACAAGTGTTAGACCAAAACCAAAAGTTGTGTCATAAGAAAGAGGTAAAAATTAGGCAAAGATCTGACAAAGGACCTGAGTAATGCATCTGGCCCTTCAGCTGATCCATCAACGACAGTTAAGGTTAATCTAAATTGCTTTAAGTTAATTTGGCATCACATACCCACTTCAACAGCTCAGTTATTCATGCATTTCATGATATTTTCTCATTTTTCATATTGTGTGACACATTGGACTCAAGCAGCACCATCAACAATTCAGCATGTGATATCCTTATATAATCAATCTTTGAAAATAATGGATAAAAAATCTGTTCGACTGCATCATTGTCACATTTTAAAGAAATATAATTTACTTAGTTTTAAGAGTATTAATCATTTGTGTTTACTTAAACGAGTCTACAAGTGTATTAATAGGCTGATCCCAGAGAGTCCTACTGTCAGGCGTTGTGTGGAGGCGAGGAAGAGAGGAAGAAGGAACCCAAACGCAGGACTCACAGGTAGGTGAAGACTGGTGAAGGTTTATTATAAGGAGTGGATGAACAGAACAGAGGTAGAAAATGGCTAGCTGGACGAATGACTGAAGGACTGAAGGACTGGCTGAATGGCTGAATGGCTGAATGGCTGAACGCAGGCGGAAACGACAACATAACATCAATGACACGACAGTGAACGAGTAGAAACAGAGGGCTTAAATACACAGACTGATGAGGATGATAATGAGAGACCGGTGAGTACACAGCTGAACATAAACTGGCTAATGACACGAGACGAGCTGACACAGGAAAAGCAGGAAGTGAGAACATGGAAGTGGCAAAATAAACTGAACGTGAACAAAACTGAAAACACTGGGTCACCGACCCAGGAACCCTGACACCTACATCCAAAGACAAGATAGTAATCGCATTACTAGGAGTATGGTGAACGGCAACTGCAAAATATCATATCGCAGATCTAAATTTGGACAATCAGTGTTTTCCATAAAGGCTCGCCATCTGTGGAACACACTTCCAACTGAAATCTGACTGATTATAGATATTAGTTTCTTTACATTGAAGGTTAAAGGTTGGTTAAAGGGAAATCAGAGCTGTAGTCATTTTAATTAATCTTTTTGTTTGTTTTTAAATTGTCTGTTAATTGTAGCAGTACTCATGGTGTATTTTGGTTTCATGAAAATGTATGTTTTAACTCTGTGTATTGTGAATGTAAGGCCAACAAGGGACAATAGTTGGAAATTAGCAATAGCTATAAACTTCTGTGCAGTACATCAGTTTCACGTTTTATACTTGGACTATGTTAAACTGCACTGTCCCTTTTAAATAAAGAATTATAACATCTACTGGGAGAAAATGCTGAGGTATGCCAAATACTGAAAATCAGTGGCAATGGGTCACATAGAGCGATTCATCCAAATTTGAAATTGTTAGTTCAAAAAAGTCGAGCAGAGAGGAATAGCAGTGTCTACAGCCATCTGTAAAGCATAGAGGCGGCGCTGTCATGGTTTCGGCTGCATTTCAGCCAGTGGTTTTGGAGAAAATTGAAGCTTAAAACTTTTGCACTGTACTGTAGCTTTCAGTATTGGTGCCTTTCTTGGATTAAAAATACAATTTATTCATTTATGTGCTCACTTTTGATTTTTTCTTAATCTGGGTAACAGCAGGCTGGGTGCTGGACACTATCCCAGCATGCCTTGGACCAGATTTTCACCTGATATTTTGCTCTTTCAGTTTACTAGTGATAATAGTCTTTGTTTGCACATAATGACATTTGAAAATCCATTCTGAGCTAAATATTATGACATTGCTAAAACAATGAACAAATACGAGTCATCCATTCTTTTATTTCCTATTGTATTAAGGATTATGCAGAGTTTGGATTTTATCCCAGGAAACCACAAGCCAAAGTTAATACAAACACTGTATGGCAGAATAATACAATCAATTCAAGAAAATTCAAATAATGTAAGACGAGAAAATATTCAAGTCAAAACCAACAACAAATATCCAAGAAATCTTGCATTTGGTGACAGTAACTAATAACTAAAAATAATAAAGAAGAAACCAAACAGTTTTTGTACAACAAACATTTTTTCTTAATTTCATTTGCAAAGAATTTGATTCTAATACTTGATTAAGTGAGAGTAAATCTTTTAAGTCATCAACAGAAGCACATTTAAACACCCTGTTTTATTAAATTATTTGCTAAGTTGAGGCTTTTATAGAGCAAAACTGTTCCACCCATGCTCTCATCTACCTTCATTTAATCATACATAGATTAATCTATTCATGTGATTTACATCTATCTAGCCTACATCTTCTCAAGTAAGACCTCATTTGGCTTTTATTTAGGCTCTAATCTGCATGATCCCTTCGCTTTTATTCTCACTCCCTCGCTCACTCGCTCGGTTAAGTCTCTTTTTTCCTGCTTCCTGCTCTCTCTCTCTCCATCTGTCAGGGTCAGCAGAGTGCAAAGAATCACATTAAGAAGTATTCAAATGTTGAACTAGTTGCAATTGGTATTCATACAAGCATTAAAGACTGCCAAATCTAATTCGGCTCTGACGCTATCAGCGCCACAGATATTCACCCAGTCAGTGGAGATAATGCAAACCCCACAGGGTGGAGAGGGTTAGAAAAATCCAATACAAAGACAATAATGTCTCCTGGATGTAATGGAGCCAAAACTGTCTGAACCATTGCCTACAGAATTATTTTGGGCAAAGCGGGTAGAAGGGGGTGAATTTCACTTCATTTCTTATTCTACCTACTGCAGCTGAGATTAACAAGGCTGTAAATTCTTTGACATGAGTTGGAAAGTGGCGCTCGTAAAGAATAGAGTGATTAATGTCCCAAGGATGATAAATGGCAGATTGTCAGGTTTGCTTTTTAGTAAAAGACCTTCACAAGTACACTTCAGAAGAGCTCTAGGACTTGTAGACTCAAACTGAAACTGAAAGTATGAAGGTGTGCTACGTCTGGAACGTAACTTTTCAGAAGACTAACTGTAAATGCTCTTGTTAACACATCCATTGTCACTGCTAATAAAATACTGTCACAGATCTGTTATTGGAAAAAATTACCCAGACAGCACTTGTCAAAACATTTTTACTGTACAAGCAGATGAACTGTTACCATGACACAACAACAAAAACCAGACTGGCCAGGTGCTGCTATTCAAATGCAGTGGATTAACCAATCATCAGCAAGTGTGAGCACATCTATAAAACCAGACATTTTGGCAGTTTGCTGGTCTGAGGCATTCAGGTGTGTGTAAACACAATGCTACAATTTCCTCAGGAGTGGGCTTTCCAACAAATTCAACCTAAGAACAAACCATGCAACGCTCAGAGAAACTGCAAACTGAAGCATGTTAAAAGTTGAAGTTTATGACAGTAGAAGAAGAAAAAGCCTGAACAAGCCTGGTTTGTTTGGAACAGTTGTTTCTCGCTAAAGCTTAGGTTTGCATCTGAATAAACCACAAAACTTCTGGAACAATGTCCTTTGGACAAACAAGATCAGAGTGGAGATGTTTGGTCACAATGCACAGTGTCACATTTGGAGAAAACCAAACAAAGCATATCAGCACAAATACCTCAAACCAACTGAATACAGTAGAATAGCTTGTTATTGTCATTGTACAGGGGTGTTGATTTGGGCTTGCTTTGCAGCCATTGAGCTGACCATCAACTCCTTTGTATACTCAAGTATTCTAGAGTCAAATAGGAAGCCATCTGTCCAACTGCTCATTTGGCCTAAACTGGGTCATGCGGTGAAAAGGGATCCAAAGCAAAGCTGCAAATCTACAGTGCCACAGTCAGAATTGATTTCTTTATTGAAATGCTGTATATAAACAAATGCCCGCCAGCCTTGATGAACTGAAGCAACAATGTAAAGAACAGATGACCAAAATTCCTCCAGAATAATACAAGACACTGATAAAGTCATAGAGGAAACAATTACTTCAGTTTTTGCTGCTAAAGGTGATTCTACAAGCTACTGAAACATGGGGTGACACATGACTGCATATTCACAAACTGCCGCGGGTGTTAATAAATAAATGAAGAAATACATAAAAAAAAAATGGAATCAAAGTGATAACATTGAATACAGTGAAAATAAAAATATATCCAATGACATAAAACAGTAATTTATGAGAACATCTCAGTAGTTTAATGCCCTGATAGAACTGTAGAACATCTCAAATACACAATGTCAGTCATATATATATATATATATATATATATATATATATATATACACACACACACACACAGTGGCTTGCAAAAGTATTCGGCCCCCTTGACCGTTTCTACATTTTGTCACATTAGAGCCACAGACATGAATCAATTTTATTGGAATTCCACGTGAAAGACCAACACAAAGTGGTGTACACGTGAGAAGTGGAACGAAAATTCTTCTTTGTAAAACAGCTGCAACTCAGTCAGATTAGATGGACAGCGTTTGTGAACAGCAGTTTTCAGATCTTGCCACAGATTCTCGATTGGATTTAGATCTGGACTTTGACTGGGCCATTCTAACACATGGATATGTTTTGTTTGAAACCATTGCATTGTTGCCCTTTATGGCTTTATGTTTAGGGTCGTTGTCCTGCTGGAAGGTGAAGCTCCGCCCCAGTCTCAAGTCTTTTGCAGACTCCAAGAGGTTTTCTTCCAATATTGCCCTGTATTTGGCTCCATCCATCTTCCCATCAACTCTGACCACGCTTTCTTCTTGCTGCTCTTCCATAAAGGCCAACTTTGTGCAGTGCACGACTAATAGTTGTCCTATGGACAGATTCCCCCACCTGAGCTGTAGATCTCTGCAACTTGTCCAGCTCGGCCTGTGAGTTTAGGTGGACGGCCTTGACTTGGTAGGTTTACAGTTGTGCCATACTCCTTCCATTTCTGAATAATTGCTCCGTGGGATGTTCAAGGCTTGGGAAATCTTTTTGCAGCCTAAGCCTGCTTTAAATTTCTCAGTAACTTTATCCCTGACCTGTCTGCTGTGTTTTTTGAACTTCATGGTGTTGTTGCTCCCAATATTCTCTTAGACAACCTCTGAGGCCGTCACAGAGCAGCTGTATTTGTACTGACATTAGATTACACACAGGTGCACTCTATTTAGTCATTCTTACTCTTACGCTTGTTTAAATGAGACTCAAACTGTGAGTACAATGAACTGTACTCACAGGTGCTGTGACTTGGTTTGTTTCTGTGTCTAACTGTGACAACAACAACAATTGTGACCTGAAGTTAAGACTGCCTGGCATGATTACCTTTTTTTTTTTTTTTACCTATTAATTCAAAATTTAATTTCTGAGGCAAATAAAAATGGTTTTCTTTGTTGTTTCTGTTTTATTTTCCCCAGTGGTCAACAAAAAACAAAATCTTAAGTCTGAATGATGCAAAGAAAGGCAGCAAAAATCTAATTTCTCAAAATTCTCACTAAGAAAAACTGATTATAAGTACAAGAAAAGCTACTCATACAAAGTAGTCATTACTGCAGCCCTTGTAAAAACTATAAAGTACGCTAAAAATGCAATTCATAACTATAATAATGAACTTGATATTATCTTGGTAATTGAAATAACAAAGTAAGCATCTCAAATGATAACAAATCTGTGAGCAGATATGCATTATTAATCTTTATGACTACAACTCCTTCAATACAGTGCAACAATAGTTTTAGCCTAAATATTAATAGATGCTAATAAATACCAAAAAGGTGGTTTATTGTATAAATGATGTAACCTACATACATAAAAGAGGCTACATATATGGTTTAGGTTTTTTGTCATTGACACAGACACATACAACAAAAACATGCCTCGGTATTTGTATACTTACAATGACTATCCACACTGAAACATCAGAACTATTTTGCTGGTCTTGCTGGTGCCACCAACTCAGTTCTGACCTTTTGGTAATGGACATGGTCCCTATGGGGCTGTCCTGTGGCATTTGGCACAGGACACTGGCAGCAAATCCTGTGGGTTGGGATGTCAGGCTTTTGTGGATTCAATCTGATTGGATCTGGGAGGTTTTAAGGTCAACACCTTTCCTACTTTGGGCTCTGAAGCCTGTCCTTTGCAGAGTGTGTCATGCTGCTGGAGGAGACTGCTGCTCTTTGGGGACATCCCTTGCCATGTTGGAGCTTACAAAGGCCTGTGCTACAAAGTGGAATTGTAGAAACTCCAGGTTTAACTCTGGGTTTGTAGTATTATAAATGTGGTTCATGGTAACTCAAGCTGAAGACCCAACCTGCTCCAGAGCAAATTATATTCTCTATTAGAGATCAACAGGTACAAAATCAACACCCACTGACCAGTGACTCAAATGCCATTCCTAGAAGATCTCTTGGACCCCTGTACATAGATATTAGGACGTTTTAAAAATGCTTCTTTGTCTTTCCCTGATGAATATTAGGAAATAATATTCATGCTTAGATTTTATGATTCTACATTTAAAATTAGGGAACCTATTTGTATTTCTTGACCCTATTTTTAAATTGCAAGTAGGTTAAGCCTCTGTTTTTATTCTGTTTTTATTTTTATTCTACACCTTTCTGAGACCTCTAAACACCACTGGAGGTGCAGCTGAAAGATTAAAAGCTATACAGTCTTAAACACATCTAAACATTAATTTTATATAATATCTATATCAAGCACACTAAATTTATTACTATCTTTTACAGTCCTATTGACCAAAGTGCTTAAAAAGCACACATATTCACAGTGCTTTTAATGCGTATCTCCTCCTATGTGATTACTTTCCTGTTGTTGTTTTAAAAAATATTTTAGTTTTACCTTTCTTACTCTTCTACAAGTGGACCTATCCACTGCCTTCGTGTGACGGCTTAGCCCGATTTCCAGCGGTAGGATACGAGAGGCCAGATAATGGAAAGATATCCTGGGTACAGTGAAGTTGCTTTACAGTACAGGATCCTGATCTGCAGCAGTGTTTCGTGGTACTAGTTAGAGTAACATTGGCATTAAATTAGTCCCCAAAGTCTCCCAGCAGATGATGACATTCTCACAAGATTCTCAGTGTTTTTCAATTATTTTAATGTTGTGGCTTATCACTATATACGCTTCACGTGCGCAGATGTTTGACTCAGTGTCAGGCTGATCTGACAACGCCACAGGAGTGCAGTGAAATTTTGAAGACCCATTTAAAAAAATCCTCTGATTATGATGACATTTAAAATAATAATGACATAAAACCTTAAACATACAGAAAAGTTGACACTGTAGATCAATGCGTGAGACGAGATTGCATCTTTATAAATAAGGATGCTAGTCCCAAACGGTAATAACTGCCGAGTTCCACAGTGTGGTGCTCAGTGACCACAGACTGACAACGTGCCTTTTTAGACAGATACTCCTGATTCCATGTTCTTCATGTACTCGACATACGAGGAGTTGAGGCTGACGCTGTCCTGACCCATCATTTCAAACCAAATTAACACTTGATGAATTTCCCCTTTTTCTTATAACAAGCGCTCATCTTGGCCAGCGTTCAAATTTCATTTGACAGGATGGCTCCCACAACTCAAAGTAATGAAAGCAGCCCATCTTCCCCTGTTAGATGAGGTGCATAAATACAGACACAGCTCATTAATAATTCTGTCACACAGGTAGGCTACAGAGGAAACAGTGACACACTTTACAGCTCAAGTCCAAAACCCATCTGTGACAAGGCCCACTTAAATATGTTTGCATACTTGAATGGGAAAACAAAGACACTTGATTTTACATGAAGTTTGCACATGAGAGCTGCTGCTTTTTAGTCATTCTTATGCTCTGATCATGCATTACATATGAATTCTAACCTGCCCATGAACATTCACTGCATAATCATATCCTTTCAGTTTTAAAAACTGTCCCTGCTTTCATGCAGTCATTATCTTTGTAACTTCACCACTTCTTGCATTTCCACCAAGGCTACAGGCTAATAAGGATGTGTAAACAAGCTACAAGGAGTAGTCAAGGTCAGGATTGCTCTTCAAACCAGCTGCTATCTATTGAAAACAGCCCTGCCCCCCATCGCGTGTATAAAGCGTTTGTCAATTTTTCCTTGGAGACACAGCGCAAACATCTCGGTGTTATGCTTCCGCCCCCTCAACAGATGGAAGAGACGTTTGGTCATCCTGTAAGCTCAGAGCAGTGTGCAACTATTAATGAGTATGTCTTTGGTTCCAGGAGCTGAACCCCTTATCCGAAATGAGTTTCAGTGAGCGAGGAAGCCGTTCAGCGTCTTAATCCAATCTACAGTGATTATGCAAAATATTCAGGACACTTTTAACAAAGAGGTCAGTTCAGGTAGAAGTCATTATCCCATACTGATTTCCTTAATTAAATCCATACCAGTCACAAAGGAGGACGCACCGATAAAGGAAAAGAAGCTGAGCTGGAGAAAAGACGTTAAAGCTTAAAGATAAGTAAGGCTGTACACCAAAAAAAAGGGGGGGGGGGGGGGGGGGTTCAAAAATACCAGACGGAAGTACCAGATGTTTTGGTTGATCACTGTATATTGAATTAGACAAATGTTTGTGAATGAATCTTTTGTTGGGAACAAATCCGAGCTCTCTCAGTTGCACAATAATCCTTCGAGCTGTGCCCCTTAAAATAGCACAGGGTTCAGGTCTGAGAAGGCCAAGTGGCCGATTTTGTTAAGCACCACTGCTCTGAACAATGGCTCCGAGTACCTTGGGTGGTTGCGGTCTGACTGTAAACTGTGGCTGGATGGTGTCAGAGGTTACTCCTGGCTGCAGCCAATGCGATGCTTTGAGTGCTGTAAACTTGACGTAGTTAACCGCCATCATGCTCGGTGTGACCTTTACTGGACAGTGGAGCCCAAGGCTGGGTCCCGTCCTCCAGCTGTGAGCAAGAATTCCACGCTAACAACTGGATGCCATGAGTCACGGGCCCTCAGCTTTGCAGTGTAATTAGGATGAAGGAATAAGGAAGGGCGAGAGAGCGAGGAGATGGAGGGAGAATGAATGCTAAGTCAAATAAGGAAATGTGAGAGGAGAAGTAAACACATGAGAGAGCAAGATATTGCTCGGGGTGAGGTTCTGGGCTGTTTTTTAATGTTATTTTGTTTATACTGTCCATCTTCATTCAGGGGGCGAAGTCCCCAGGAAGTCTGTCAGTGTGATTTTTAATTCATGCACTAAGCAGGGGGAGTCAGCGGGGTCATGCTGCAGAGTCCTGTGAGCACAGGACCACAGAAACCCTCCGGGGTCGCAGTAATTATCACTGCATGTATAATCACAAGTCGTGAACCATTACTCACACAATACGTCACCTTTTTGTCGCCTGGATTACTCTTTTGTCATTCCGCCCGAGGTGCACATTGACAATTAAGGCATGAATTAAGAAACAGACATGACTGACTGGATCAATTATTATGAAGTGTTAAAGGGCAGATTTTCCATTCCTGGGGTCTGTGTCACATCTGTTATGGGAAGCCGTCTGTTTAGCTGATGCTCTGTGGAAAGGTTGCACTGCAGTGGTCTCTGTCAGCAAGACCTGCTGCAAGGACGCACTTGCCTTATTGAGGTATTATCTCTCAGCTTTTGCAAAAAGAGCATCTGTAAGAACACTAATCCCACATACAACACAGCTTTTATTGCACATGGCTAAAACTCCTGTAGCTATCTGGGTAAAGTCAAGACTCTTTACATTAGTACGTTTCTTCTAAACATGTCATCTAATCCTATAAAATTACATTTTATTACGTTATGTTCTTACGTGAAATTCCAGCACTCAGTTTCAGCCAATGACTCGTTCATTCATGACCATCCTGTCTGCATCGGCATGCCCTAAATGTGAACCCAAATTCAACAGCACACGGGCATTTTTGATTACGCATAGGAAACAATTACCCAACAGTGCTTTTTTTCTTCTTCGGTCCAAAGCTACTCCCCCTTGCTGTCTTCTCTCTCTTGTTCTCTGCAGATGGATGCAATATTAATGAAAGCATCCAGGATGCTTGTTAGGCTTGAAGTTAATCCTGTTCTTCACTCTTCTGTGGAGTAAGGAACAGAATTAACTCACAGAGGTTTATTTACTAACTGCTACCAGTACACATGCTTAAAAGAACCCCAGCCAGCAGAAGGATGATATAGAGAGTCACAATCTAAGGTGGCTGGTTGGTCAGCTGGAAGATATTAAGATAGAAATGTACACTGACGTGCCTTCTACTGACTCATGTCAACATCGGGGGTATACTTCAGAGCCTCTCGTGACCAGTGGTCACTGGAGTGTTTCTCCAATGCTTGTGCTTTGTTGACACTTGCTCTCTTATTGTCAGTCTTCTTCTTAAGTGGTAGATTTCTCTAACAACAAAGCTGAATTAATATGATGCATTTTTATTCATATGTCTCATTTTGTTTGTAATCACCATAAAAATGCTTAATATATAAAAAATAAATACAGAATACCAATATTCTGTTAACTTTAACCCTTAATAAACATGAAGCAGTAATTTTGAGAGAAATGCAATGTAAATATATAAAATCAAAGGTTTAGCTTTTCCAATAATTATTCATTAAGGAAAATATGCTTGATATAAACTGAATGTATACCAATCATTAAATTTCATTTCAGTTTCAATTCAATTTTATTTATACAGCGTCAAATCACAACAACAGTCGCCTCTAGTTGCTTCATATTGTGAGGTAGACCCTACAATAATACATACAGAGAAAAACCCAACAATCATATGACTCCCTATGAGCAAGCACTTTGGCGACAGTGGGGAGGAAAAACTCCATTTTAACAGGAAGAAACCTCCGGCAGAATCAGGGAGGGGTGGCCATGTGCCGCGACCCTTTGGGGTGAGATTATTTGGCCATAATCCATCAACTTCAACATTGTACGTTATACTTATCTAACAAAATTGTATGGAAAATTTACATGTATTTAAATTAGTCAGCACTTTGGACAGAATTCTTAATGCTTTTGCACAGTGCTTTTGGTCCATATTGAAGTAGGACCACACTACAACCAGTGTGGTCTTCTGTTACTGTAGCCTAAGCCAAAGCTTTTGCTTCAAGATTCGATGTGCTGTGCTTTCAGAGATGCTCTTCTGCATACTTTGGTTGTAATGAGTGGTTAATTTTGTTACTGCTCCCTTCCTATCAGCTCAAAACAGTCCAGCCTTTATCCCTTTACCTCTGGCATCAACAAGGTATTTTCACCCAGAGAACTGCCGCTCACCGGATATTTTCTCTTTTTTAGACCCTTCTCTGTAAACCCCAGAGGTGGTTGTGCTAGAAAACCCTAGTGGATCAGCAGTTTCTTTAATGTCATTTCTAATTTTTCTTTAATCTTCTTTTTTAAAAATAGGATTTTTGTTATATTTGCCAGTTTTGCAATTAGCGAATAGCTGAGCACATACTGCATTTTTCATTGTGGGCGTTCTACTTGTGCTGAGGTACCAGTTCTCTTTGTTTTGCTAAAGAGCACTTTAACAAATGGGGTGTAGAATGAAAACCCAAACCCCAAACTTGTCAGCACACCACCACTGGAAGAAGTTTCATTTTTCTTCACCAGAGATCAGCGAACCACCTCAGCGAACCACCTATATATATTGTAATCGTGCAATATATATATATATATATATATATATATATATATATATATATATATATATATATATATATATATATATATATATATGTAGTCGGATGGTAACAAAGAGAGGGAAGGTAGTCAGAACTGAGGGGATTGATCTACCAGAAGGCAACATTGCAGACATAGAGGACAGTTACAAGTACCTGGGGATCCCACAGGCAAATGGGAACCATGAAGAGGCCGCTAGAAAGGCTGCAACCACCAAGTACCTGCAGAGGGTCAGGCAAGTCCTGAGGAGTCAGCTGAATGGTAAGAACAAGATCCGGGCCATCAACACATACGCCCTGCCCGTGATCAGGTACCCTGCTGGGGTAATAGGCTGGCCAAAGGAGGAGATAGAAGCCACTGACATAAAGACAAGAAAGCTCCTTACCATGCATGGAGGGTTTCACCCCAAGTCCAGCACCCTGAGGCTGTACGATAAGCGGAAGGAAGGGGGCCGGGGACTGGTGAGTGTCAGCACCACAGTCCAGGATGAGACAACGAACATCCAAGAATACATTGGGAAGATGGCCCCAACTGACCGAGTGCTCAGTGAATACCTCAGGCAGCAGAAACCCAAGAAAGAGGAGGGAGACGAGGAACCATCATGGAAGGACAGGCCCCTGCACGGTATGTACCACCGGCAGATAGAGGAGGTGGCTGATATCCAGAAATCCTACCAGTGGCTGGACAAAGCTGGACTGAAAGACAGCACAGAGGCACTAATCATGGCAGCACAAGAACAAGCTCTGAGCACAAGATCCATAGAGGCTGGGGTCTATCACACCAGGCAAGACCCCAGGTGCAGGCTGTGTAAAGATGCCCCAGAGACAATCCAGCACATAACAGCAGGGTGCAAGATGCTAGCAGGCAAGGCATACATGGAACGCCATAACCAAGTGGCCGGCATAGTGTACAGGAACATCTGTGCTGAGTACAACCTGGAAGTCCCGAGGTCAAAATGGGAGATGCCCCCAAGGGTGGTGGAGAATGACCGAGCTAAGATCCTGTGGGACTTCCAGATACAGACGGACAAAATGGTGGTGGCTAACCAACCGGACATAGTGGTGGTAGACAAACAGAAGAAGGCGGCCGTAGTGATCGATGTAGCGGTTCCGAATGACAGCAATATCAGGAAGAAGGAACACGAGAAGCTGGAGAAATACCAAGGGCTCAGAGAAGAGCTCGAGAGGATGTGGAGGGTGAAGGTAACGGTGGTCCCCGTGGTAATCGGAGCACTAGGTGCGGTGACTCCCAAGCTAGGCGAGTGGCTCCAGCAGATCCCGGGAACAACATCGGAAATCTCTGTCCAGAAGAGCGCAGACCTGGGAACAGCTAAGATACTGCGCAGGACCCTCAAGCTCCCAGGCCTCTGGTAGAGGACCCGAGCTTGAAGGATAAACCGCCCGCAGGGGCGTGCTGGGTGTTTTTTTATATACACACACATATATATATATATATATATATATATATATATATATATATATATATATATATATATATATATATATATCTGAGCTGGTTCGCTGATCTCTGGTGAAGAAGAATGAAACTTCAAAAGTAAAAATTAATAATTTTGCCCATATTAACAATAAAATTAATACGACCACAATAGTCAAAGCAGAAGTGTTAAAACTAGCCTGGTTTCTAACCTGTACATATGTCAATAAGTGCCTGGACCACACACACACTTTCCCACACACAAATTCTCACTCACAGCTTGCTGAAGCCCACTGAGCCCCATTCTCTCACTCTGATTCACAGCTCAGTGTTTCTCTGCCTTCTGAACCCAGATTTCTAATCAGAGAATTAGCTGCAGTTTCCTCTGCCAAAATCCACACAGTAATCCATCTCACTTTGTCCACACTGTGGCTCATGCCCCACTAAAGCATTTGTCAGTCTGTATGAACGAGGGAAAGGGATGGAGAAGGGGGGACAAACAAATAGATAGAAAGAGATCCTGGCAGCTGGGGGAAATGCGATTTCCTCGTTTCTTGGGTGGCTTTATTAGAAGCCTATTAGGTGCACGATTACAAACTTTAAATTTCTTATACTTTGACTGCATTCCAGCTTGGATAAACCGCGAGCCTGGCCAGGCTGTTGATTTCACATGAATGTATGAATGTGAGCCCGTACGCTTTGTACCTGGTATTTTGTCAAGCGTTGGGTCAGCCTAACTGCGCATTCAATGTCCGGTCCAGTCTCTCAGTGCGTGATTAATGAGAGAGGAGACAGGTGACGGCGGTGCATTCTAATCACATACAAGGACAAGGAAAAATACCAAAAAGAAAGGCAGAGAGGGGCTACAAGAGGGGCTACGAGAGGAAAGAGATAGAAATGGATTTTACATTGATATTGCAATGTCTGTTAAATGGGTATATTCAAATTCAAACATTTTACTGAAAGAAGCACAGATGAATGGCTTCTATCTGCAAGCACATACATAACTCACATATTAACACATGCACATGAACTGAATATTCTTACAGCCTCAGAAGCAAACATAAGGAGATGAAGGATACAGGAAATGCCTTATGGGGTTTGATTTGGCAAGACTCAGTCCAGTGGATCAGGAGAAATTGGCCCATCTCGTTGCATACTGCAATACCCAAAGGGCCTCTCACTCATGACTGTTCATGCTTCTAAACCTGGCTCTCAAAATAAAGTTAGTGAACTGTGCAGTTATTGTAGACATAGCTGGAATTATCTATGCAAATTTCAAAGCAAGACTGAGCCTCCTGAATGCTAATAGTGAATGATGGAAAGAATTACAGCAGCCAGGTGGATAACATACAGGATTGGTTTGGATAGATATTAAAGGAAAAAGAAATCCCTCCTGGATTTTCACTTACAGTGGTAAGCCTGTAATATGCAGCGCAATGAAGGGGTCACATGCATTTTGTGTAAAAGTGTTGAAATGTTTTAAATTAATCAGTTTTACTTTTGTGTGTTAATTAAATTTCCTCCCCCCCCCCCCCCATTTTTGTTTTGTAGTATGCCAGCTTTGAATCTCTCTGTTAGACAATGAGTGAAGAGAAAAGCTATTTCAATGCTGGAGGACAGACACCAAATACTGAATAGGCTGCTTACAGATGAGCAATAATCTAACAAATCCAATTTAGGTGAACTGCATGAGATTAGTGTAGACTGTATTAAATCAGTTTTAAAGCATGTGCTGTGTGATAAGTGAGTGCTAAAGTGTAAATAAAAAAAGCAACATTAACCATGCTAGCTCTTGCATGGATGGCCTTAAATGCTAACAGTGAACATGCTAACATGCTAATGTTTACAATTGCTAATTGTTTTTTTTTTTGGGGGGGGGGTTAGCGTTTAAGCATGTTTATTTTTTTATTAACACAACACACAGTAGAGTTTGCTAATTAACATTAAACACAACATACAAATAAGGCTAAGAAAAAGTGAGCCAAATTCATGCTAGTTCACGGTTCTAGATTAATTTCATCGTGGCTGCACCAGTAACATCAATGCAAAAGAGTTCTAAAAGTAAATAAATAAAATGGATATGAAGTTAAATCCTTCTGCTGTCTGTTAGGGCTTTGCCATTTCAAAGCATCACATCATGCTACAGCAAGTATGCAGGACAATGAGACAAACCCCGAGATATGTGAACAACAGATGCATGTCAGTCTCCAATGACGATTTAATACCTATAAAGGGATAAAGGGAGGTACTCACAGCACAGTACTCTCCAAAATATACAAGGAAACTACTCCTGCTAAAGGTGGAAGCAACAAACTTGTTTCACCACTTGAAGCAAAAATATATCATTGAGTGCAACAAGGTCACGAAGGGCTCGCAAAGAGGAGATACGAGCAGTTGTTGATGTGCAACCCCAAAATAAACAAATGACTCACCTGAGTATGGCTGGAGCAATCGCTAGTTGCATTCCATGTTGCAGGAAATCACTAATGTGCTTAGATGGTAGAAATGCTTTAAGCGACTGGTTAAAAAACTCAGCCCTACAGTAGATACAATATCCCAGGTTAAAAAAAATATGTTTATCATCAAATTTTATCATGTGGAGGCCTCCTTGGCTTTTAGCTTGAAGCGAGTTTAGTTTTGTTTTACTTTTCACTTACAGCTTCCAGGGAAAACACTACCTAGGCTACTTATGTTCTTACATTTAATGCTGTGTCCCTGTAAATAATGCAGTCTCACTACAGTTGCATTATAATGCAAAATTCAATGGCAGTGTGTTTGAATTTAGCCTGGTATATTCTTAATTCAATTCAATCTCATGTTTCCATAGTTTTTATTCTGTGGAATGTAACACTACTAAAACTTTAGCCGCTGCACTCTGTCAAGCATAATGAAGGAGAGCATTGTAAAATTGATTGTGAAAAACATAGTATTTGATGTAATGCCAATATTTCAAATGTTGCTGTTATGCTTATCTGCCTCATGTTGGATTTTAATTGGTCTGTTTCTGCATGTGTCTCATAGCTACACTCACATAACAAATTCTAACTTAAAGGCAGTTTTGATGCTTTTTATCATTAATGTCAGGAGCTTTCAACTGGCCACCAGTGTCCTGTTCTGACCTCACAGCAGTCTCGCCCCTTGATTAAAATAATACATTGTAAAATGCCTTTAAAAGAAGTCCCCTGTAGACGAACTCCTAATAATCAAAAATAAAATAACGTCACCTGTATTTGTCTATTAATCTCTAAGTATAAAAATAAACCCAGAAAAAAGCAACGTACAGCTCCAGTAAGTGTATCTGTAGCCACTGTAAGCACTACTCCCTGCATGTTCTCCTTCTACCTGTCCCTCCTCACTCTTCTCCCTGCTGTAGTTTACTCTCTGTGTCCGGTGCTGCTTGCTATGCATCATGTTGGCCCAAAATGACGATTGATTGCAGTGCCACTGCTTTTGTAATCCGCTTAGGATGGATTTTGCATCTAAATCACTTTATTATTTATGTGCCTAACTCTTGCCAATGCCATTTGGAGGCGGTATGATTGGTGATCCATCAAACATTATCCTTCACTTTGGTCATTAATATTGTAATGGGATGGACCTTCAACATGAAACTTCCAGGTGGAATACGAATCTCTTCAGGGAGGGTCAAGCTACTTAAAACAGGAGTCAACAGAAGAAAGATTATCAGGTGTACTCGCTACCAGGCAGGCTCTCCAGAGATGTTGTTAGCCTGCCCTCTCTCCGCTATCTACCTCTCTCTCCTCCACTCCTCCGCTCCCAGCTCACACAGCAGCTTGTATCTTCATACATGGCCTTGCTTAGAAAAATATAGGATGTTATTCTTTCATTGCCCTTTTTCCATCAGGGCTTCAATCACCACCTGCCAATCACACACGTCTGCTGCTTCCAGGCACGCACTTAAGCTCACCGTGCCACGTCAGGACACGGTTGAAACAACCACCTCTGTAGATGAGAAAAAAAAGAAATGATAGATATTCAGCTTACCACATAAAGGGCAAGTGTGATATGCATCGCAAACATTTGATGCAAATACTTCAAAGGAGTTTTATATAATCAGCTTTTTTATGAAATCTCTGAAAAGTTTCAAAGACCCAAGTTTGATGTTAACTCCTTGCGAGTCCTTCCACTTAATGTTAAGGTAGCGTAAGGGTTATTTTCAGCGTGCCGTATTAAAAATCGGCACTGCAACGATGTGGAGGCTCCGGGGATGCTGAAAAAAAATCTGTCGTTCGTCGTCTCCATGGCAGCCCCCTGAGCCCAGAGAAGAGGGAGGCCATACAGATAGAGCTGATACCTCTCAATGGGTGAGGAAGGCAACTGCTCAGATGCATTTGAGGTTCATGGATGCCAGCAATCATCATGTCACTGAGCCACAAGAAATTCTTCCAGTCAACTTTTAGCCAGAGGGCAGGGAAGGCACCAGAAGTGAAAGGAAGAGACATTTGTACTTTACAGTACATGTAGAGCAGCTGACCTCAGATAACTCTAAATACTTGAGCGATTGTCCTACGAGGGATTTTATTGTCATCGCGGAGAATAGTTTGCATCTTTCAGAAAAATGAGCGAAAAGTGTTCCGAGTTCATACAATTCAGCATTTCTGTTACGCATTCAACAAATGAAATGTGTTTTTGTAAAAGGAGCTGCTAATACTGACAAGTTTCCCGCAGTTGTTTTGAGTGCTACTGAGTCTTTGATAACAAATTTATTGCTTTGTTTAGTCTCTTCATTCTCATTTGCATTCAGTTAAAGTTCCAGCACACTACCATTGCCAGCGCCAGGAAGAAGAAAGGCACAGCTAGCAACTGGCTTGGTAAAAACTGCGAGGTTTAATTGTTTCAGCTCCATGGAGAGAGACACACAAAGCAAAACAAATCAAGGATACTGTGATATATATAAATTGAAAAACAATGTCTTTCTTTTCTTTTTTCTTTTTCTTTTTTGCATATTTTTCATTTATCACTCTTTAATGTTTCAGATGATCAAACACATTTTAGACAGATTTTAGACAAAAGATAAACCGAGTAAATACAAAACTGTATTTTTAATGGTGATTTTATTTATTGTTCTTTTATCATTCAAACCTACCTGTGTGAAAAAGTGATTGCCTCCTAAACATAATAGCTGGTTGCGCCACCCTTGGCAATAAGAACCGCAATCAACCATTTGTGATAATTGGCAATAAATCTTTCAACTCAGTGAGGAGGAATTTTTAATTCAGCCACACTGGAGAGTTTTTCAGCACGTACGGCCTGTTTAAGGTCATGCCAAAGCATCTCAATCAGATTTAAGTCCTGATTATGAACAGACCACTCCAACACGGTTTTGTTTTTAAAAAAAACTGTAGAACCAGGACACGTTCACCCCCGTTTCAAGTTTTTTCCTTGTGTGGATAATGGCTCTCACTGTGGTTCCCAAAGCCGTAGAAGTGTCTTTGCAACCTTTTCCAAACCGATAGATCTCATTAACTTTCTTTCTCAGCTGTTTCTTTAGATTGTGGCATGATGTGTGGCTTTTTGTGATATTAAAGCCTGCTTTACTTTGTCAGACAGGTTCTGTTTAAGTGGTTTCTTGATTTAACAAGTCTGGCAGTAATCAAGGCTGGGTGTGGAAAATCATGATTTGGGGGTGGTCACTTACTTTCAAATAGGGTAAATGATAAATATGTCAAAGAATAGGAAATCAGGAAGGAAACGCACACTTTTTCACTGCACTGTATATTTTCTACTTTTGATTTTGGCATTAGAGCTCCACTGTTGCACGTTTGATATCCACAAATCAAGAATCCTTGCTTTAAATACTGCCAACACTGTGGCAAGGGAGGTTTCTTTACTGTCTAGTATGTACTGGGGCTTTTTTTTTTCAATGTTTCACCAACAGAGGAACAGAGGAAAGCGTCTTCGTGTCTGATGTGATGCTATATTAAACATCTGCGCTCCTGCAAAACGAGAAATTTCTTCAAGCTTGTATCTGCGAATTGCACAGAGATACAGCGCTCCACTCAAAATAGCATCACACGTACTATTATTTGGTAATGATTGCTGTGCTCAGAATCCTAGCTACGATCTCACGAACTCCTACTCATATTTGATAGAGTAATGGAGCATCCATTTTTCATTCTGCAGGCGAGGGGAGGACGGTGCTGCCAGCTTTGCAATTTTAGAATTTTTGCATTTGCTCATCTGCGGTTTTTTAGCTACACACACACACACACACACACACACACACACACACACACACACACACACACACACACACACACACACACACACACACATAGCACATATACAGTAACAGTCTCATCTGCAGTGGTGGCAGCAGGCTATGACCTCTGACACTTGTGTATCAGCGAGTGCACAGATTAGTCATCGCCTTGGGTCTGCACAACTGAAGTGGAGCTGTGCAGTCGAAGTATGATGTGATTATTCCACTGACCTCTTTTCCCACTTCAAAACTGTACTTTTTCAAACATTCCTCTCCCCCCACACAAAGATTTGTTGATTCGTCTTGCGCGGGCGGTCAATGATAACAACAGACATTGTCAACAGTGGCTCAAACAGCAACACACATGAATGCCGGTCCTTTAGTAACAGAGCAATGTTAGCGTACCTGTGAAGCTGACGTGCAATCAACTTGCAGGTAATAACCCTTTAATGAAATGTTTTTGCACAGGAAGCCGGATGCTTTGGGGAGGTCATCCTTCATCACAAAATCATTACGGGGCTGATTCATTTCTCTGCCATGTTAATATAAAAAGCATCAGCTTGGCAGGATGAGAAGAAGGGTGGTCTAAATTGTCAATTAAAGATCTATCTTCCAGTCTTACTTACGCCACATGACTTGCAGACTGAGTGATAGCAGTGAAGGCTGGATTGTCTTGCTTCGTGTGAAATGAACTCTGTAGTAATGAAAATACTTTTAGTTATTATTGTTTTCTCAACCAAAAACAAGCAATCACACATGAAAAAGAGTCACCTGTCTAGCATTAAAGTCACAAATTAATCAGTTTAACTCTTATTAGGCCTTCGGTGGATTGCTCACATATGGTTTTGGCTCCGTCGGCTGATCAACCTTCTCGTGAATGGTTTTAATAACAGTTTTTTTTCCTGCTAATTCACTGATTGTAACATCCATAACAATAAATATCAAACTAATGCACATCCTCAAGAGCAAAAACACATTAGCTCACATTAACCAGTCAACGAGAGATCTTGATAGAGAAATAGTATAATTAAAAAAAAAAATCTTATTATTATTATTATTATTATTTGTTTTAGAAAGCTCCAATCACACAATCAGTTTTCAGGAGGAACATCTCATTTGTTAAGCGTGCAGGGGAAATATCCAATAATTGGCAAAGAGGAAACACTTTCATGAACAGCTCAACATCTTAACAAGAGAAAAGCAGCTGAAAGAACCACATGAGTAGACTTTTATAGGAGGGTGTGAGAGTCAAGTCAGACTACCGGTGTCAGACTTTTGGTAGATATAAGCTGTGTCGAAAGGAGGCAGATCAATAACTTGTCTGGTTGATGCAGAACAGACAACTTTTAAATGAGCTCTGCATTTTCTTTCATTAAATGTTCCCTTTTCAAAAAGATTAGAAAGATCACTTTCAAGTCCAAGCTGACAATCAAGCTGTGTCCTTCTTTACTCCATAGTCACAGAAAAATCATGGTGGAACCAAAAGTTTTGTGTCTTTATGATACAACATCATAAAGACACAAAACTGCAAGGTAACCAAAGTGATCATGTAGGTCTACCTTATTATCCACTATTATGTCCATGTCTTGGCTTTGTATCTATGTTCTTTTATGGGTTCAGTTATTATCGTACCTCTTCAATCTTTCCGTAGGGAGCCTCGTGTTTCTTTGCAATGAAATAAGAGCCTAATGACAAATATCTCATTTTACAGAGAAGAGGCTTTCTCTTGGAAACCCTTCCAGCCACGCCATACCTGTCTAGTCATTTTTAGTTCATTGTTATTAGCTGTACAATGCACTGAGTCTGAGTGAAGGAGAGAGATCATTGTCCTGTTAATTTGTCCCAATTTTGTACAAACTTTGGCTGTTGGTTAGATGGCCTCACATTTGACTCTAGATTACTTTGGTATATAAAACAAGCCGAATCATCACCTCTCCATTACTGTGCTTAACACTTAGTATGATGTGTTTGTGCTGAAATGCAGTATTTGGTGTTTGGCCATAATGGACAGCATCATGTTTGGCAAACACCACTTTGTCCAAAAGATATTCATCAAGAAAGTTGATTCAGCTGCAACTTTTCAAACCATGCTGCTAATTTCTTTCTAGACACAAGAGTAGGACAGGTTTTCTCCTGGCAGCCCTGAAATGAGCTATACTTTCGCCATCTTTCACTAATTGTGCTGTCATAAACTTCAGCATTTAACATGCTAAGTGAGGCCTGTAGAGCCTGAGATGTAGCTCATTGAGCAGTCTGAGGACTGCACAGTCTGACCTTGGGGTGGTACATTCACTGGAAGATTGGTAATTGGTATGTTTTCCACATGTGAGTATTCTTTCTCACTGCAGAATGAAGCATTTCTAATTGTTTGGAAATTGTCCTGCAACACTTCCCTTACCAGACTGGCACCAACGATTCTTTCTTTAAGATCGTTTCTGGTGTCTTTCCTCCTTGGTAATGTTTTAACCCACACTAGAATGCTCCAGACCTGCAAACCACTAAAACGTCTGCATTTATAAGGTGCTCACACTTCCTGATGTAATTATCAAGTGCATTGATTAGCAGCACCTGACTGCTACTTAGTCTCTTAAAGTCTCTTACGGAAGCTGTAAGAATGTATTTTGCTTTCTGCAAACTGCTTCTGCATCTGGTTTGACTTTTGTTATATAAATAATGACAAAGTGTAATATACCATGTTTTGGAATTCATCTGAGATTGCATTTAGTTAATTTTAAGATGTGCTAAGGACCAAATGGTTAATTTGGTCCTTAGCACTGAAAGAAGGTTTAATTTCTTTTTACTGTTATTGCATTATGACTAACACTCAGTAAAACCTGCACATTGCACTCACTGCAGAGCCCAGGCTCCCTAGTTGAAACACTAAACTTGCTGCAGAGAATTTAATCAAAAGGTCTCTTGCTCGCCTGCCTGCATGCACAGCATTATCTGGTCATGATCATTTTAAAATTATGTTTGATAGCAGTAGTGTCTAGGAATGTGCTCCGCTGTATCTTTGCAATTCACCCCTAGGCTTCGCAAAGATGTTTTAACAAGATAAGGCCCCAGACAATGCCCTTCAGAGACAAAACTTAATTCAACACTGAAACTTAAATTGTAGCTTTGTTTGCTTCTGGAGTGAAGACACACAAAACCGTATAACAATGATTCTTCGGTATTTTTCTAATTTGTTTCCATTTGTATAAAAAGTTAACTTTTGACTCACGTCTTTTGATTGCTTAAACATTTTGCCTGCCAGCCAGGAACAAAACAATTCCAAATATGAAAAGTTTTCCCACTCACGATCCACAAACAACAACAACAACAACAACATAAAACACAAAAAGTGCACGCACAGTAGAGTAGCAGTGCTTGCACAGCATATTGGAGGTGCATCCCATGCCACATAATAAATTCCATTCCGCTCTAAGTAGTATGTCACAAGAACTTTGACACACTTTCTGCAAGTTGATGTTTAGTAAATGTTAAAATCAAACTGCTTACATCCACTAGTGGATCAGTTAAATGATTCAGCAGGGATTTTCTCAAAAACAGCATGACAACAAACACAGACATTTCAGCATTTAGGAGCCAAGAGAGGCTCTAAACTAAAAGCCTGAAAGATGCCTAAGGCAGTTTTTGTTCCCGAGAGAGACAATCCATTCCTCCAGCAAAGATCAAGCCTCTGTATTTCAAGAGAAAAGTGTTTGTGAAGTACAGTATAGGCTATATTTCACTGGGCTTTCATACTAATAAAATCTGCATAGCAAATGATAGATACCTGAGAGCAAAGAGGAAAAGAACAAAACAAAAACAAAGCAAAGACTCACCAAGAGGCTGTCCAGCAATGATACGGGCGTTTTCCCCCGCCACTGCTGCTCGGGCGTTCCTTTCGTTCATGTATTGTACAAAGGCGTAACCCTTGTGCACAGAGCAACCCACTATCTTGCCATACTTGGCGAAGATGACCTCTATGTCGGTCTTCTTGACGATGGCTGTGTTGAGGTTGCCAATAAAGACTCTGGAGTTGAGGGAACGAGGGTCATTCTTGTTGGTCACGTTGCTGGTCTGAGTTTTACCAGTCATTCTCCTCCAGTTGCCCTCCTGGGACACAGACAGAGGGGGAGGGGAGGGGGAAAGCTTTAGAGGACGGGCAGGCCAACTCCAGCTAATTCTGCTCCAAAGGAAGTGTTTAATATTATTTTTTTTAACATAACATAATGACACAGATAGTCAAATAAATAAGCACAATTATAGATGGAACCGTTTTCGAAGAACTTCAGGAACTAATTCAGAATCAGTAAAATATCCAATAATACTCTTAAAGAAGTCATTTCATGATTGCAGAGTTGTCACCAGTTACCTAACTGCTGCTTAGAGAAATCAAAAACACTGCAAGTTTAAAAAAAAGGAAAGAAAAAATATAACGGTTTAACAACTGACCTTTCTTGAGCTGCAACAACACTAAATTTAGCCAATTCTGAATGATGATCATTGCTTCTTCATCACATACATGTGCTTCTTACTTACTTACCCAGCCAGCTCGGTGTGCTGGTTTGTGACCTTGGCTAACATGGCATCGTGGTTTTATGTTTCTCAGTCAGACAACTACTTTAAAGAGTAAAACACACACACAGAGTCTCTCTGTGATTCCTCCAGCAACTGACAGCATTGCTGTGAATGGATGTTTTACTGACCCAGCTGGGGGCATGTGATTGGCTGGTGACAAATCCACTGTCACGAAATGTGACATGAAATATAACTAGATAGAAAAAAAGATGAAGTAAAAGTCAAACTTCTGGAAAGGAGATTTTGAAACAGATATTTTACATACACTTAAAATTACTTCAATTTAACTTGAGTCATTTGACATTTATTTACTCATATTACACACCGGAGCTCCATGAAACACAGGATAATTACTTTTTTCCAGTAATACTTTATATTAACCGTAGTTAATGAATGGAAAATTCATTTTTAATAAAAATAAAGCTTTTACTGTTAATGAAATTGCACCATTATTTAATGCTTACACATCTTTTAATAATAATTGTTCTGTAACTGATGAATGACGGCCTCTGTTAATATTTAGAGTTAAGTGACTATAAGTACTTCACGTTTAACTCAAAAAAGTAGGGCAACTTTCCAATTCTTTCATAAATGTGAAGTAAAGGCAACCATGTCAACTTTTACAGAACTATCTACATGTTGTTTAATTAGATTTTAGATCTTTCGGTGTAATTTTGGAAGGATGAGCAATTTTGAATGAGGAACACAGGTTGTGTTGGACAAAATAAGCCACTCTGAGTGGATCAGGGCAGAGAGTGCTGGGAGATGACAGGATAGGAATTGGAGCCGGGCCTGAATCAGTCTGAATGCATGATCTTTACCCATTCCACATTCATTCTGACAGGTGGAGCTGGATTGATGTTTCTAAGCTCTGCAAATGGTTAATAAATACTATATAGATCATCTATAAACACAAATTGGCTGTCTATTATAACACAACTGTGCGTGCTGTAACTACATGGACTTAGACTGTGTGTAATTAGTCAATAACACACAATCATTTTCACTTTGTGTTTACTTTTGCTTTTACTGCCCTTTAATATGTACCAATGTTATCATATTAAATTCAAATTATAGCTAGTTTTTAGTAAATGATAAACATAAATGACTTGTTTGATAGCAACATATCATTTTCTTAAAACTTACTAAACTTTTAAACTTTTACCCTTTTTCCTAGTTGGGTTCTACTTTTTTAATGCACCTTTTTGTTGAAAAGGCTGTTGTTGTTGTTGTTGTTGTTGAAGGTTTCCTTCTCTGTATGTAAAGTACAATGTCACTGGCCAGTCAACTGCTTACCTAAGCCACATTTTTCATGGTTGAAATGCTACCACTGGATGATTGTGAGGAGCATAAGAAGAAGCAACAATATGTGAATGTCACAGCAGTTCTCTCCGCTTTGTGAGAAACCAAATACAGTAGCTGTCAGTGAAAAAGCTTTGCTATCTCAATACCCATATTGTTGCATCCCTAATGCTTTGTGTGCCATTTCACTGATCACATAAAGCGTGGGCTGTAATTCGTGTTACAGTTTTATTCAGACTTTTCTGTGCTGTCAAGTTATCAACGTACATTAGCCTCAGCTTTTGTAGGCCTCCTCTGCAATTATTCCTAAATGACCTTTTCACGGCTTGAATGTTAGTTTTCACGAAAGATGATTGGTCGCAGCATCGGGGCAATTATGCCTACCCAATGAAAGGATGCACTATTGAGCGATCATTGTTGTATGTTTAATTACGGTTATCAAACAGCAGATAGGTAAATTGATCCCCCCAAATTTTTCCACCAGTTTTTCCTTTGATTTTCTTTTCACTGCAAGCATGTCGTTTTGTTTTTTTATAGCTGGAAAAATCCTGGTTTTCATTACAGTTTATGTTCCAAAATGGATTACAGTTAGTCCATTAAATACTGTGAAATATTGTGAAGAAAACACTGCATATTTAATATTTGCCTGCTCTGAGTCTCTGTCCCTGACACACTGTGATAACAACTATTCAGCTTTGAGACGAAGAACCTGAATAATGGATCCAATCCTCAGTAAATAGGATTAGTAACCAAGGTAACGCTGATGTTCTTGGAATATCGTGCACGAACACACAAGCGCACACACGTACACATTTCTGACTGGCAGTCTCTTTCCCTTTACCAAACATAATTTCCAATGCAAACGGCTGTAGACTCCTACGGCGCGGCAGCTTTGATTGCCCACTGCGTAGCGTCAATCTCTGCACAATTACACAGTGTAGTTTTATTGTGATGTGCTGTCCCATAATAACTTTGTTTGGCAATTGGCTGTATGTGGCAGGAGAATAATTCTGAAAAGGATGCAATTCACACACTGAAGCCACAGTAGATAAAGAAGAAAGCTGCCCAGTCAACCAGTAAAGTGGAACAGCCGTGCGATTTACAGAGGAAATATTCTGTGTCATGCATCCATTACACCTGAGTCTGGGATCAGGCAACACACACTACCGCTACTCTTTCACTTGGCAACACATGTTTTATGTGTTATATCACCTAACGTCTCATGTTATTTATTTGACTATTTGCACCTACTGTGGTCGCATAGCAGCTCGGGTTTACAGTGTTGCATGGATGTGCTGTTTCTGCACGTTGCCACATGTGGGAATAAACTCCTGCTCACCAGCCCTCAAGTGGCCTTGTCATTTATCAGTGGCAGACACTGAAAATTGATGTGGTGCAGGCACACAGATATGCATGTCTTAACTCAAACGAGCACCACAGTGACCACCTAATGCTAGTTCAAAACCCCAGTCTGACACTCCTGCCATATGGATGTTCATGGACAGGTCACAGGGAACATGACACATCAGTGGAGAAGGGTTAGGTTGCCTCTCTAGTTTAATAAATCAGGAGTGGATACTGGCCTTCGGACCACTTTACCCCTTCTTACTGTTATATTTCATGTTGTCTTCTCTGTTGTTTTCTTTAGAACGGGACACTAATTTATTCCATCAGTGGTTTTCCTGCTGACCTTGCCTTTTAGTATATTTACAACCTCCATTAAGCTTCTTGTCCTCTGAGGTGATAGCGTCACAGGGAGAAACATGGGAAAACAGCGCAGGAAGTGATATTCAACCAGGAATGTAATTGGAAAAAGAATTGTTTTAGAGGACCTGATATTTGTTATCAAAAAAACACAGAAACGTGCTCTGCAAACTGCTTTTAGAGGAAAAGTAACGACCTGGTGTTCAAAGCCCACTCTTTAAAAATGATTACAGCTTCAACTGTACTGCCTTTTGACAGTTAAGAGGTGAAGACAGATAAGTCTTCATTTTCACTTTCATGCCGGCGTGGTCGTGTCAGAATAAGTGCCACATTTTTCAAAAGGTGGACGTCTCCTTTGGGGAAAAAAACACTTTGATGTTCTGGCATTACAGAAAAGCGCAGCATGCTTTGCCTCTAATATGTTTTGTAAGAGAAGCCCAATATCATGGCAATGATAAAGACATACAAATAAGGTCAGTAGAAAAAGCATCAAGGTTATGTAGTTGACAGCACTGCTGTGTTGGGTTAGCGGTTGAGTGAAAAAAGAAAGGGTTTCGTGCAGAAGTAGCCATATTACTGAGCTCTCTCTTGCTCTGTAATGCATTGTGCCTCGGTAGACAGGCTCTTAAAAGGTTGTTGTTTGGCTCTGGCTCTGCCTGATTTATAGACATTTTTTTTCATGGAGGGAACTCATTGAATTGATTCCTTTTGTAATTTCCTACCACTCCACCACTGTACATTTCTCTTCACGATGCCTCAGCCTCTCTGCTCTGATTGTTGCCTAGGCAGCTCGACGGGCTAAGGAAAGGCCGAAGAAGCTGCTCGCTGAAACAGAACAGAGAAAGGTAACCCGATACACCTTTTCCAAAAGCGTTGCCACCGTGTACCGCAAAGTTAGAATAATTGCTTCAAAGATTTCTTCCATTTATATCTTGACTTAAAATGTGTCTTTCTGCCCGTGAAAGCAACAGCAACAACTGTGAAAAAAAATCCTATTTGTAAATCAACAGCTCTATTTGTATTATAGGCCGCAGAGTATCTCAGTCGTGCAGCCAGCCATAAATATGTGCACTTTTGTGAAGTGTGGTCAGAGGCTGAAACGATTGTGATCCAAAGAGAAACAGCACTCCCAACATTTCGCCTGATTTAAAGGTGAAGGAACAGTTACGGAAATTAAATTTAATATGAACAGAATAAAGGCCGTAAACACATTTAATGCTATACAGCACTTTCCACTATTCTATTTGCATCTAAAAAAAAAGGACTCCAGTCTCCAAGATAGGAAGCCATAAAACTAATTCTCTCCACATTTTCAATCAGCTGCTGCCCTTTGGCTTTATGAGTCAAGGTACACAGTGCCGGCCTCAGCTTCAACTCTGCTACACCACTGCAAAGTGGACCTATAAAAAGGAGGAGGAGGAGGAGCCATTCTAATTTTGCTGGCATAGGGTGTTTGAAGTGCTATAAATGTGAGATAAATTTTGTTCAATGGGACATTTACACAACCTCACTGTTTATGACTATCACAAGTCATTGTTTTTTGTTCTCTGAGCAGTTAATTGCATGGGGTAAGAGAGCAACATCTCTTAAGGTAAGAGATGTTTTTGACTGCTAACCTAAACCATGAATGGGATTTATGGTTTTAAATATTTAATTACTGTTTTCAGAGGCTGCTAAATCATTATAATCATTATAATCTCATCTTCAAAGCTGCCCTTAGCTTTTTAACTAAAATTGGAGGATGATGTAAAAAAACAAAACAAAAAACACTACTGTAGCCTTGTCTTAACCCCATCAACCAGATTTTCCCCTCAATGTTATATCAATTTCAGACACAAAAGACCTCTTTCAGGTGGTGCAGTTGGGGAAGAGGGTCAGAAGCACAGTATGACACTAACAAAATATGAACAGCAAGACACAAATAACAAACTATAGACACAAAGAGGAGCTAGGTTTCCAGTGACAGAGAGCTGAAGGCTAGGGATCCCAGAAGACTAAACTGGGAGCATAAAGATAAAGCAACCAGGAAATGTAACATTGTTGCATTGAGTTGCAGAATTCAAAAGAAACTGAAAATCTCTGAAGGTACAGAAAAGCAGGACTCAAAATTAAGCTTGAACTAATAACAAGAAAGAATAAACTATTTCCTGAATCTAAATAATAAAGAATATTAAGCTTAAAACGCAGAGACAAAACCTGTTTGTCATGACACTGAGAAGGTGGTGGAGACCAAAGCAGAGCTAAAAGGATCGTTGTTGTTTTACTCACGTTCACCACCTCCTAATACGTTAAATAGGTGTTATAGTCCCAAGACATGGCCTAAAAATCACAGCTCTTAATTGAACCCCATTCTAATGGATGAAGTGCATCCATTAGTGTTAGGTTTGTATTGTTGATTGTCATTTATGCTTAGAAATATTTACTTATATATGCTTAGAGTTTTGTAATTAGTTGTAGATTGGTAGAGGTTTTGATCCTTGATAGTCTGCAAACTTTGTGTGTATTAGACAGCACTTTGGGAGCATGAGAGGTCATACCGTGTCTTATTGTTTTATGGCAGGATTAACGTAGTTGCGTCTGTTCTAGTCTAAGTGCTCTTTGTTTAGATGAACTGCAGGACTTCCTCACCGTGTCATCTAGGATGAACCATCTAGGGTGAGGGGGAGGCTACCCTCTTCCTGACCAAGGATGTTTGACCCTTTGATCAGCAGTCCACACACACACACACACACACACACACACACACACACACACACACACACACAGGCAAGGTACTCTTTGTGTGTATGTAGACGTCATATGTTAATGAACTTATGCATATTCATGTAACCTCAATAAAAGAACAGTGGTACGGGAGAACGGACGAGAGCAACTGGGGTCAAGCGAAGGAACGGTGCCTGTCCGGTTCTCTCCCGTGCACGAGAAACAGGAAGAAGCTTGCCTACTTGTGTCTTGCTTTGCAGTGTAATTATATTGTCTTCAACGTTCCAGCGGATGGGTTCAAGCTACAAACCTATCAATTAGCTCTCTGCTCATGGACAAAATTTCATCAATAATGACGTCTGTTATGCAACCCCTGTTTAATAAATTACTGAACTTTTCCTCTAGTGTGCTTTTACTTGTGAAATGAGTTTTAAGTACAAGCAATGACAGTAATGATACAATACTCCTGTGTGTAATTTATGTGGCACAGCATGCTATTTAAAAAAAAAAAAGCAGACTGTGCTTACTAATTTTTATTACTTTTTTGTTCAGTTTATGCTTGAGCATTTCTTTCTTTCTTGGGTGGTTATAGCCTTGGAAGAAAGACTATGTACCTCATACATCTTGTCTTACTTCAATACCACAACCCTTCACATTGGGCCCCTTTTCCTCTTACCTGCAGCAAACCTCATTTCACTACAAATAGTGGCTATGCGTCGCAGCGCCAACCATTTTTATTCCCCTGAACTCTGTTCTCAGAAAATTCATTGACTATTAGAAAGCCTGAAGGAACGATACAATTAGCTAACATGCAAATGGAGTCATTTCTCAGTTGGCTCTCATTCACCTGCACGAAAGTGATGGGTAAAATATGATGGGAAAAACTCCCGTGTGCCGGGGCATAGCAAACATTGGATGATATACAAGAGGAATTTCTTATTATCCAGGGGGAGTCTGCTGTTTGTGACTGACAGGGGAACACCTCAATTGCACTGACAAGATTTCATTTCTTTCCATGGTAGTATACAGCTGCACAGAGTTAAAAGTAATCTGGTCAAACACAGTGAGCTCTCGAGCGCAGCATAGATCAATCTCTGTCTGCTCTTAATCCAATCTGATTGGTAAGAATAGCATCGGGGTGATATAAAACCCACTCTGCATGATTGTTTTGAAAGCTTCCTCTCCACTATGGAACATAGCTCCACGGGATATCTAAAAGCTTTCTATCCACAGTGCAGTTGGATGTTTCCACCTCCTCAAAATGGGCAAGCAGAAAAATAACATCAAAAATCAAGACGTTTCAGAAGGGGTGGGAAAGAGCCGAAATCATTCACTTTAGTACAAGAAACAAAATAACAAAAGAAATCAATCACAGGTGGAACTAACTACTTGCATATACATACATACATTATTGTTTACAAACCAGAAGAATTCATCAAGTCTGATGTGCTTGTGAATGGAAATTTCTATCTTTTAGGTGCAGTGGAGTGTTAAGCTTTACATAACAGAAATAGAAAGACAGCAGTGCAGTACGTAAGTACACTTAAGTACGTTAAGCAGGGAGCAAACATTAAAATAAGCTTAAATAAACTTTCTGCTCTGAGTGATTTTAATAAAGTGGCATTCAAACTCAGGAAATATTTGCACTAGTTGCATTTAGTGATTAAAAAAATGAGGATATTAGCAATGCCACACTTTACTTAATGTGGGCTGGATCCCTATATCCTCTGGGCATCATCATTTAGGGTACCACTGTGTGATGCAACGACCAATATTCATGCCATGTGGAACTATAGCAGTTATTATCATTACAATAAATTCACCTACTCTAAAAAAAAATAAATAGAGAAGACAGTTTCATATATCCAACCACACTCAGCACAGTGAACACCAACTGTTCTCTGACTTTTGTCCACTTTTGGACAAACATGGAAATGAGCTGAATTAAATTGATTATCAACTTTAAGAAATTCAGACAAACAGTTGTCCGTACACACAGCTTTAGTGAAAAATGGGTACAATATGTATTGTCCTTTTACAATTCCTACTTTTTCCTTTACCAAATGAAATATGCGGCTCTTTGTTGTCTCAAACTTTGCATGTTTGCTGTTGATATGAACAGGTATTGTACAGTAGATTTTTCAAATGAGAACGCTGTCTCCTATGAGAGATGTGAAAGTGAACCAAAACAATAAAGCTGTGGCTCATAAAACCTGCAACTGGAGGATGACATAAAAATCAGCAGAGCTGCGGGAAACTGCAGGCTCTGGAGATACTCCTCTGTGAATTCACCACTGCAGGCAACCACGATATTATCCAATGTTAATTCAAGAAAGACGATTGTTTCTGGTTTACACTAACGGGTACTGAAAGGGCTGACAGAGAAACCGTGGAATCTGCTCAAATTTGCATTTCACTTTAGCACTTCCTTTGGAATTACTGTAGAGAAGACACATTGGCATTTAACGACTATTGTGTTGGTTGTGCTTTGCTAATTATCTTTTTATGTGCAACTGCATTTTAACTATTGCTATACTGCATTAACATTCATAAGGGTAAGCTAATAAAATTCCAACTGACATTAACCCAGAGAGTGTAAAAATGCTCAAATATTGTAAAGCTACTCTTTGATTTGGTGGATCTAACCTATTTGGCCCGATGACCATTCTGTTTCCCTCATTAAATCTGGATGTGTCATCATTAGCTCTCCAGGTTGTCGCTGCAGCTGGGACAAATTTTTAATGGGGCAAATTAGCATTTGTTAACATCTACTCTGCAGGAGAAGTAAAACAAAGTCCCAACTCTTCATTAGCAGAATTAATCTTAAGTTTTTAAAGGTGTTTGGTTTGACTGTAATGAAAATACAAAGTGCAGCCTGGGTTTTAGTACTGCAGTCATGTAGCCATTAAGCAGTATTTTTTGTCTGAAAGAGAGTAGTTCACTGAATCTTGTTCTTGACTTGCTACAATTAACAGTTTGCAGAAGGATATTTCTTATTTATAGGCGTCCCTATGCACTGCACAAGCTCAATAGTCGGTATTGTAAGAGGATGACAGGCAATTTCTGAGCTTCAAAGGCTTGGCAACAGCTCAGTAGAATTTAAATGACCTTAAAATTCACGGGTCTCATTTACAGAATTACTATGCAGAAAGGAAGGGATATTATCTGTATAATGTCATCAGAATAAGCAAATTTTTCACCTTTTATGCACTTTGCTCTCATTGTTGGCCTTGCATTTGAATATACAGTGTCCTCTGTTCTTGAGCCAAACTCCAAAGGGTGATAAGGAAGATATATTTGGCATCGCCTCTTCTCCGGTGGTGCTACAGAGCTGCTGGTCAGCCATCTGCAATCTAGCTATGACCGATGTGTCAGGTCCTTTCTGGTATCATCTGCCTTTCCCTATAGCACCGCCTGGTGCTGAAACTGTTGCATAAATAAGATGCTTGGCTGTTGCCCTGCCTTGGATTTGTTTACATATTTCTGCTGGCGGTAAACAGAGTGTGATGGTTTGGAGGCACTGAGAGGCAAAGTCCTGCTCTCCATCGGCTGTGAAGTGCAGCTGGCTCAACTGTACGTTCACACCGCAAGCAACACAATCAATCAAATCACCGGAAATTCACTAGTTTCGTATTGAGGTAAGCAGCCAGAGACATTCAGCCTAGACGTGGGGACTGGGCCAAGAAAATTTGGCCATGTTTTTCCTTTATGTGTTCATCAAGCTTCAACGGGTAGGTTTTATGTCTTCACTGTTTCCAATGTCAATTTCATTTTTATTCATAATCTCTCTGCCTGCCAAGTGCAGAATGGATGCAAAGTTTATTCTAGTCACTTATCACTGTCCGCATGGCAAGAATAAATATTTCAAAACTATTGGTACAACCAAAGTTTGCTAAACTAGTTGTTTGTTAAATCGGACCTTTTAACATGCATGAAATGAGAACATGAGTAAATACAGCCTGAGCAAGTTGTCACATTGTTCCATTTCCTGTGGTCTCCCAAAGAAGGAGATACTAATCAGTGAGAATAACCCTGACAGTTCAGCATGAAGGGACCTGTAGGATATGTACACTGAAGACAGTTTGAAACACTCCTCAGATGGACTTTGATGATACAAATCTTCATAGTTGTCATGTTTATGCCTGCGCCGGCACCATCCTCTCATTGCCAGGCTAAATGTTCAAAGGTAGCAGAAACTTTGTGTAACTCATTGACAAGGTAAAGCGAGAAAGTAAGAAAAAAAAAACTTGTATCGCAAACTTCAAAGAACCCCCCAACACTTCAAAAGCTTCTTCACGGTTCGGTGACTAATCTTCAAAGTCATGCCAAGGATTGAACTGATAGTGCCGCTGTGTATAGCAGGTACAAACATCCTTGTCAGTGCCACTGAGGTGTGAGGTGTAGAGAAAGGGAGAGGAGATAATGCCGGAAGCTAATTGAGACAAAGTCTGTCCCTCGCCTGTGTGAAATACAAAGCTTCTGGCTGCAGACATTTGGTAATTACAGCTGCTTGAGATCAGTCAAACGTAGTCAGACATTTAGCTAAAATAGGGAATTATTAGTAATTCCAGAGGTTCATTGGAGAGCTTGCAGTAGATCTATGTTATCTTTTTACTACCTTGTGCGTCAGAGAGATCTCAAGAAATAGTTGGGATGAAAATCTTGTTGAATGACACATCTTTAGGGAAATGTTCATTAGGGACTTCTACAGTCTCTCTACCTGCACCTGTTAAATCAATATTCCCCTACTAATTAACACCACATGTGTCAACTGCTTCATTCTCACACAGGCTTCCTATTTCGTCTTTGTGCGGCAGAATCGTGAAAATAATGAAATATTGCCAGTAACAGTATGGAAGAATGGAGAGAAAACCTGGGTGTAAGAGCTAGAATATTTCATTACTGCATCCTTGCAGGCTTCTTTCAAATGACGAGACAAAATCACTCATGTGTCTAATTGGTGCATATAAAAAGACTGTAAATATGAGAAAAATGGTTAAATGCCATAACGTCTTGATGACTCATCCCACCTTAAAACAAACTGTTCATATGAGTTGCTCATATGAGAGGCCACTGTTTTGTGCATTTTGTGACAAAATATGTCTTTTGTTGGTGTCACATCCATGCCTACTTTTCTGTAAGCCCCCCATGACCATTGCATAATAGTATTAGTCAGTATAAAAGCTAGTGAACTGAGAGGTAGTTCTTTCACTAATACTGTAGATTGTAAAGCTCTTTAAGGGTTTGTGATTTGTAACATTACATTAAAAATGTGTTTTTGTCAGACTGCTTATTAAAAACAGAGGTAGCCACAAAAATGTCACACAATGGTTTGTGAAGCCCCATTGCATAGCACATAGGTCACCAACATGTTGACGTGGGAGTGTTAACATTTGGGTCATTTATTAATATCAAATCAGCATGGGCCTTCTGCTCAGTCACCTTTGATTTCCTTAAAAATGTCATTGTCCAAAATTTGGAAATATATAATGACTGCTGTGAAATTTTACCCTCATATATCAAACACTTTTCAAGATATATATTGGAAAATGAAGCATCGACCCACTTTCAGCATGCTTTTGTCACACTTTGAAATTGGAGGCCATGTTTAAACATGAATATCAGAAAGACTATTAAGGATGAGTTTAGACTTCTAAAGTTGTCTGTACCACATAGCACACCAAATTATTTATCAAATAATTCTATAAAAGAAATGCTTCAAAAGCTCACACAAGTTACACAACAAGTTGCTGCTGCCAAAGTTAAAAAAGATGAGTTATATATAAAACCAGCTCCTGTGCAGGTTTTCTGAAGGGGTAAATTAGCTAGTTTTGTAGCCGGCTGTGAACACACACATTTTTTCTGTGGTAAATTTAGTCATTTTAACACGGGAGTCTGCTGGGACTGACTTGTTTTTGGAGAACGTCTGAAGTGGCCACTTAAGGCTTGGAGGTTGCCACTTGGGTTTCATACATGGAAATTGAAGCTCACTGTGCAGTGAGTTCTGATGAAATATCTCTCCATCAGAGCAATATGCACTCTGCAACATTAACGCTGTTTTCCTATACAATGCTTTATTGCAGTTATCATCAATCATCCTTTCAAACAAAGTTATGCAAAGATCGTCACACAGAAACAGAGGACATATTCACAATGAGTTTAGAAAATCACATGTTTGTATATTCACCATTAGGTTTCCATAAACCAAGCAAAATCTAGGAACACTGCCCTGAGAAATGTGGACCTTTGTGCATTTTTGCAAAGATGATTTGCAAAGTCATTCTAAAATATGCACATCAAAGTAGCCTCATTTAGTGAGAGGCCTCTTGTGAAAGACACCGTCTCCACCCTCAATCAAAGGACACTTAGTAGATCCTGAATTTAAATCTGAACCTAGATAATCCAGGAGTCCCCAAAAAGCCACATTTCTACTACAACTGACATGATGCATTTCATAGACTCACTAATGCCTGTAATGAATTTAAATGCAATGCAAAGGAGTGTATGGCAGAAGAAAATAAAAAAGAGAACACTCATGTAAACACAGACAAAAGCAAAAACAAGCAAACATAAACAAAAACAGAAAGCAAATGATATGTATTGAGAAAACTGAATCTTCAACATCTATATTTAATTGGCTGGCTGCATGTGGTGTCGCCACTGAAATTGGCTCCCACCCTCTCCATCTGTAATTAGACACTTCATCACACCCCCACAAGCCTGTACTGCATTTGTACCATAATAGTAAAGCACAATTAAAACCGTCTCAGTGTTTGCTGACAGCTATAGTCTTTAAGAGTTCACTGGCTATCTAAACAATTGAGAATAAAGAAGAACTGCAAAGACAATAAGATAAAGGCAGTGATACCTTACTTAGAGATTAATGTCTCTTACAAATGGCCAATGCAAACACAGTTTCAGCAGGTAGTAATTTGCTTTTAATTCTTTCTACTCTGAAACAGACAGCTCAATTACCCCAGCCAGTAACTGAAGCCACAGATGCAGATTTTTAAAACATTTGTTACTTGGAGCCCAAGGGAACCCTTAAGGGCCTCCCCGGGCAATGAAGCCGTCATCATGCTTCATGAGGTGTAGCAGTTTCTTTTCTCGTCTTGCTCTGGCATATTTCCATTTATCACGTCTACTGATGCGCAGTGTAAGAGCCACACACTTCAGCAAAATGGATCAGAGTGTAAAGGCTTTCAAAGAGAGGGAGACATATTGAATATGCACACACAATCATGCATGCTTTCTCAAATGTGTGTACCCCCAAATAGTACGCAAACACGAGGACATGGGCATACACAGACACACGTGCATAAAGTCAGTCACACACTTGTACACAAACACCGCAGACATAAAAGCAACGGAGAGCCTCACACAGCAAGACGATCACAGGCCTCGAAGTATAAGTTTTGACAGTTTGACAGCATATTCTGTCTTTTGTGTAGCAGAGGAGGCTTATGGAGTCTGGCTGCTGCCCTCAACACTTCTTCTCCTCTTGCATTAATGAAATAAAATGCACCATATGCCTTTATGCACAATGCCGACGAGCATGAGAAACTTCACTTGCATCAGACAAAATAAACAATACACAAAAATAGACATTAAAAAAACTACCATCTTAGTAGCTCGCTTCAAAAAGCAGCAATGCCATATGTATTTGAAGGGTTTCTTTTCAAAGGAAGACATCAGTCATGCATGGGGTAAAATGACACCTATACTCGCTCAGAGTGACTGCTGTCACAAAAAAGGCTCAGATGTTACTAAAAGGTTTAAAAACTCCCGTCTAAGGATTTATTTATATCTAAGCAAAGTATCACTCCCGTTAGAAATAATTACATGTAAAACAGCCTTTGAAGCACTTGTAGTGACTGAAAGACTTCAGATCCTTTTAGCAGCACACTGGATGACATGTAAGCCTTAAAGCACTGTGCAAAAGCCTGGCCACATAATGACATTCTAGCTGTGGATGAACGCTCACATCCTCTTAGCAGCAATACATGAACTGAGACGCTGAAATGGCATAAGTTCTTATGAGGGGAACGTTGCTTTGAGGGAGATGGGCCACCTTTAAATGGAAACACCACTGGGGCTGTTTTTCAACTGTCATCGGCCCATGGGACAAATATTTCCCACTGTCAAAATGAAATCCATCGCCATATTCAGACAGAGCAAAGGTTACTTATATGACTTCTGCAAATATATATATATATATATATATATATATATATATATATATATATATTAGTGGATTAAAAAACAAAAGCAGAAATCAGTGCACACTGAGAAAAATGTTGATGCATGGAATCTTACCCAAGAAAATTTGACACTTAATACTTAGAAAACGCTCGCATAAGTTAAGGTGAATTAAACTGCTAAACCTTTGATATTGTGCTCTCTGTCACCTTCTCATGCTTTATCACATCGTCCCTTTCGTCACTTGTTTGTTGCCGTGAGAGACAACTCGTACGCCCTAAACAATGTCTGTCACATTGCATTATTACTGCCGATAGAGTGCCGGATGAATCGTCATACAAATAAAATGCTGTGCTACAAAAGGGTGGAAGAGGTCACAAAATGATCAAAGAATTGAGGGGAAATGGATGACAGATGGGGTCCTTTTTTGCCTCGCAACACCAAGCCCGGAGCGCTTAAACCACATAGATAAACAGCTTTTTCATGGAAGAGTGAATCCTGTTAATTTGTGGTGGTGGGAGAGTAATAACAAGTATTACACAATAATAGGTTTCCCAATGTGCTTTCATTTTTTGCCACCTGAAGTGTTTTTTACAATCCTGTAATCAGGATGAAGTGAATCACCCTAAAAATCAAACTCCTACTTATCACACGCTGTTATTATTTCCCTGGTTGCAAAGTTCTCGATATACTTTAGAAATACTATAAACACTGTCATGTGATAATCACCGTGCGATAATTCCCTACTTTGCCTTGCAGAGCTGAAGGGGATTAGGCCTAGGTTTCCTTAGCTAACCTAATAACATGTATGACAGAGCTGCAGGCGGCTTAGTGTTTACTGCCTCACATTTCTCAGTGGAGCGCCAAGTACAGCATTGACAGACCTGATGTTTTTCTCTCAATCACCTTTGCTCCTTCTCCAGTTAAATCCCTGATACCTACTGCACTGCACCCCTCCTTCATTCTCTGCCTCTCTTTCTGACTGCACCACCAACTGACTGGTGTGCTTCATAAAATGTAGCATGTGGCAAACATGCTACATGCTTTAGCTTAGATACAGTTTGGTTTCCATAAAAGTCACTGTTAGAAAACTTGCCTGTGGGCAAGAATTTTTAATAATCTTGAAATAATCTGCTGACCATGTGAGATTTTTTATTCAGCCCAGGCTGAATGATGGTCTAACTCTTCAACTGATTTGTCCGGAAAGCTTTATTAAGGACTGAACACATGTGAGTGCAGCTCAGTAAAGTCCATATCTGTAATGGACTTAATGTAAGGGGAAAAAAGAATAAACTCAGTAGCACTTCTTTACCAATAAGATAAAATCTTGGAATCTTTAGTGTCTGTATAATCTCTATGTAAAGATATCTGCATATAAGCATGCAGAATGTGTAGGCAAAAGACTATATTTTTAACAACAAAAGCTGGTTTAGGTTTGTGTAGTTATAATTCAAGTAGTTTTAACCAGTTATGTTTGAGAAGTGTTTTTATTGTATGAAGTGTTTCCTAAAATGCAACCTTGCAATCATAGACTAAATTGTTTCTTGAATATTGCAGGGTTTAAATCTTATACAGTGATATGTACTCACTGGTTGAACCCTGTTTGCCTTCAGAACTGGCATAGATTCAAAAAAGGTGCTAAAAAGCATTGCTCTGAGATTTTGATCCATATTAACATGACAGCAACATACAGATGTAGTAGGTTTGTGCAATTCCACACATCCCAGAAGTGCTCTATTGCATTGAGATCTTGTAATTATAGAGGTCTTTTGAGTGACCTCATTGACATGTTCAAGAAAATGGAAAAGGCATGATCAGAAAAAACCTCAGGTAGTCTGTGGATTTTAAATGATGCTCACCAAGACAGCCAACTTCAAACACTGATATGAAGCAAGATGGATACACGCTTTCATGTTGTGTGCATCAAACTTGCCCTTTGGAATTCCAGCCTTCAGTTACCTATTCTTTGTTGACAGGAGCAGCATCTAGCATTTTTTTCTGCTGCAGTTACTGCTGCTTAAAGCAGCCATTTTCCTCTCACCTCTGACATCAATGGGGAATTTTTATTTAGAGAACTGCCACTCACTGGATATTTTCTCTGTTTTTGGATCATTTATTGGTAAATCCCATCAGTAGTTTCAGAAGTCCACAGACCAGCTTTTTTGGTACCAACATTCATGTCATATTCCGATTCACAAAAATAATTTCTCTTTCCCATTCTGATGCTAAATTTGAACTTCTTGACCATGTTTGCATGCTTAAATGCACTGAGCTAGCGCCATGTGACTGCATTAATGTGCGGTTGAGTAGGTTTACCTACAATGCTTGATGACTGTTGTTGTGAAGTTGCACTATATAAATAGAGTATATAAAGGTTGTATTCCATGGTAGTTTTTGTCTGAAAGCAAAAATGAGAAGTTGCTGCATCGTTTGACCATGTTTGTTGCAACATTTATTAGCCACATGTATTAGTCACAACACATAATGTTAGTGGCTAATGGAAAAAAAAATCAGCTGATCTTAACTTGCTAGCGTTACCGTAATTTGAGTTATCATGACAACTGTTATTGTACTTCCCTTACACTAGCTTAAAGTTGTATGGTAGTTTCTATCATTGCCATTAAAATGCCAAAGTTGTTATCACTGTGGGTAAAAAGTAAGCCACGCCACGAATCATCAAACGATAGTCGATAGATTCCCAAATCAGTGACATCAAAAAATAAAATCAGTATTTACGCTCAATGGGTGCTATGTATAAAGAAACAGCTCGTTGTCAACAACCTCAACTATTAGGTCACTGAAAATTATAATATACAATTTAAATATGAAATTCAATAAATAGAAGTTAAAAATCTGCATTGCAATTTTTTAAGGAAGGAATCATTTTTGCAAGCTTATTGAATGAGGATGAAACACTGTTTAAAAGTGTACTTGAATATATTTTTAGCCAAAGATGGAATTAATTTTTTGAACCTATTAGCAAGGCTAAAAATCTCATCAGAAATGGCCCACCATTTGTATGCATTAGGAGACATGTTTGCAGCCTTTTATCCCTGTTTTATCCTCATCCAAGTGCTGAGTGACATTTCTGTCCTTTTTGCTGCTAAATGCCCTTGTGCTCGCTGGATAACCACCAGTTGTGTCTGTCTGCTGTTCTCTCCTGGGCACGTGGCTTACAGAGAGTTCTTCAGTTAATTTTTGGTGAGCAAATTATTGAATCACAAAGAAGAGAAAAGCTACTTTGAAGTGAGATGAATGGGTGTGATATTATGAAAGCAAATATTAGAACTGCTTTTCTTGGTTTTACAAGTAAGATACACAAAATCTCTGCTGATTATTTATGCACCCCTTAATTTTAAAATACAACTGGCCTGAGATATGTTTTATTCTCTGTCTTCCAAGTTAGTTACATGTCACATATTTTCAAGTCAACCACTCACAACAGCAACTTTCCTGTAACAAAATATAATAATTGTAATCATTTCTAATGACTCTTAGGGAATGAATAAAAAAAAAGGTCCTTTGCTTTATCTAAATTTGGTATATTGTGAAAATTAATTTTGGTTCTAGCCCTCCTCATAAACTGGTACTTTGTCTGCAATCCAACAAGAGAAAAGAATGATTTAGAATGATTAAAGCTTGGAAACACAAAAACAATATTGTCAAAGTTATAAAAACAGCTGTGCATTGCTGTAAATATGGCTATGCTGCTTTTGACGCCACTGTCAGTTCAGATTACCACCTAAAAGATGTCGACTGTCGTCCAAAACAAAGTGTGAGCACCAATTCTGCTATCCTGCCTGGTTGTCAGCAGTCTTCACTGATAATAATAATTTGGGTTATGAAGCAATAACTGTAAGTGTTTTTTTCCCCCTCAACACACTTGGCAATGGTAAATCTTGGTTATGAGCATTATAATAACAAAGGCGACATTTATATGCAGAAGGCATGTAATAACTTTCTCCTAGTAATGACTCACCCAGAAGCGCATTGATGAAAGAGCATTCAGGTGTAATAGACAAGCAATGAAAGAGAATATGATGAAAAGTACTTAAATGTCACTTTTATTTGCACAAGATTACAAACATAACAAAAATGTTTCCCTTCCTCTATGATTGGTTTCGTTTGCCTGCTTTTATTTCAGTTGCTGGCACGTTTTCTCACAGTGCAGTAAAAAACCTATGCTGCTAAATTAGCAATTACTGCAGAGTTATGAATAGTCACTGGTAAACAGAATTTACCTGATGACACTTAGGTCACACTGCAGCTTTCTGCAGTCATAATTAATAGCTTAAAGCTCCAGTAGTAACAGTAGTGGGCACAAACACACACATAAAATCACAAGAACTTGAAAACAACCCTCCTCCTGCAGCTTTACTTTATCTATTATCTGTTCTAAGCCCTTCCTACCACCAGACAACTGCACAGCTTTTTTATTATTAATATTAAACATCACATTTGTCACATCCTTTATTCGAGCTTCTATTTTGCTTCTTCATTTGCAGTATTTATTCTGTGCTTGTTGTGAATTAATATACAAGACAAAAAATGTTTGCATGTGTAGCAAATGTGCCCAGTATGTTAACTGCACACCACTGTACACCAAAACTACCACTACTCAAATTACCTAACAAATATAAATGGTTGCAGTAAAATGAAAAACAGAGTTTTTTAGGCTTATTTGTTGGCAAGCTACTCAATCAAACACCAACTTTTTCATGTTGACAGGTCCACAGGTTTGGCTATGGTAGAATGGAGTCAGGCATCAATGAAAAAAGGATGTAAAACAAAGAGAAACAATCCCCTGGACGTCCTTATGTAGGACAGTTCCATCTAAATGGCTTAGTTTCTTATCATGTGGGAAAATCTCTGAAGAGGTTGAAGTTGTAAAGAGGTCATATTTCCAACTTAAGAAGGAGTGAACGAGACTTGCTCACCCTCTAGAAGAGATGCCTCTTTCCAGGTCATAGCCTGGTCTCTCAAAACAGGGCAGTGAGCATATTAGAAAAGGTAAGCAAGTTATAAGTGTTAGATTTCATCAGAAACCTTGACGGTGTGTTGGACTTGCCTTCCTTTTATAAAAATAATTTGAAGTTTAAAGATTTGCTGTGGCATCATATCAGATGGGAAATTAGTCAGTGCATGGAGGATAGACAAGCAAAATACATGTTAAAAATAATCTCATGTCAGGTGGGAAGTTCCCTAAAGAGGCCACAACTCCTGCTTGTTCAAGATGCAGTGAAGGACACTTGCTCATTTTCTGCATGTGGGGTCCCATTTCCAAGTCTTACCCTATTCTCTCAAACTAGGGCAGCATAGGTGTTGGCCAAATGCCAGGGTATTGATTTTATGGCAGTTGTGAGAGTTGTAACAGATTTGTAAGCAGCAGACTACAGTTGCAGCTCCCATTCACCCTCAGGCTTGACATACAGTATGGACTCTTAAGCATTTTTCTAAATTGTTTTCATTGTAATGTGCTTTTTTTTTTTACTCTTCCAATGGTTCCACAGAGTCCCGTTCTAATAGATTTAACTTCTCTCTGGGACAAATTGCTTGCAAAATATTAAGTACAAAAGCAGCGCTGCCTGGCTGTTGATAAATTATGCAGCCTTTATTGTTATACCTTGTTGCTTGGTTCGAGAACTCTTCAAATCCCCTTACTTAGCTTTATATGTTTCAAAACACACCAGCCAATTAGGGGAAAGAAATAAAGGAAGGGTGGCTTCAGATGTGTTATCCAGTTGTATTTTGGATATGTTTTTTTTCCCCTGTTGACCTTGTTTGTAGCCCAGATATTTTAAACTTTTATGTGCTTCTGTTTTTCATTTTAGCTATTGAGTTTGCCCATAAAGGCCTCTTGTAATGGAAGGTTTGCATAAAAAAGGACCAGAAGTTAAAACATGCAAACGTGTTAACACCTCAGTATCAAGACTCGCTTTGTTCAGATGTAAAATGGTATTCATGTCAGCGTCTTTGTATTGTAAATGAAAGTGGGCAAATAAGCATAATGGCTATTCATTTCACTGAAAAGATTTTTATGGATTCAGAAAAGTGTGTTACTCCAGCATAATGTTGCCTTTAACACTTATGTAATGTAAGATCAATACAAGGTAAATTCTTACAATAACCAGATTTTTTAAATGGTATAGCCATGTATGCCAATACTCATCCTATATGAATTTTTAAAAAGATAGTCACTGACAATATGTATGAGTAGTCAAGGTGAAGTCATGGCAATGCGCCCTCTGTCAGATCTAAGGTTTTATATATTACGACATACTAAAAATGTTCTTATCAAGTCTTAAAATAAAGTAAATACAACCTCAGATGAACAACAACACATGCCATATTAAACTCTGTTGTCATGTTTTTAACAAAAACTAAGCCAAAATGCAGAAGCAATGTCTGAAATAATGCATATATTTGATAACTATTGGAGCCACTTATCAGCAGTGATAACATAAAAAAGAACTTGGATGAATTTTGTTTTTTTTTCATTGGTATAACATGTTTGTGGTAATATGCTGTGTTTAGTTTTCTCCAAATGTTGTGCTGTGCATTACGGCCAAACATTTCCACTTTGCTCTAAACTCTCCAAAGGACGTGGTTCCAGTAATGTGGTTTGTTCACATCCAGCTTTATAAAGCTAAGTCAAAACTGCCATGTTCTTCTAAAGGAGAAGAGGGCTCTGCCTGTTCAGTCTTCAGTGTACTGTTACAAACTTTAACATATAACTCAGGGGTCTCAAACTTAAATGAGCTGTGGACCACCGTTGTCTCGTTGGTGGGCCACTTTAGTGTTTAAATAGTACAAAAAAAACAAACAAATAAACAAGAAAACACCCACAAATATTAGCAAAAATGTGTTTTTTGTTTGTTTTTTTTGTTTTTTTAAATTTCAAGTACTGTATAAGGAGACACTTCTCACTTTACATCAAACATGCTAACTGAAGCCTTTGGTCAAACACATGGCAGCACTTCTTCTATAATTTTGGTCATATTCAACAAAATAAAAATGCAGACATACACATTAGTTTTTGACTGCTAGTGAACATTGTTTTCCCTCAACATATTTGTACTCTCTGCTCATATTGCCTTGATAAATATTTTTTTTCCTTTTAAACAACTTATTTTAACATTGCACTAACTAAAAAAGTAACATCAAGGCCAAACTGCATTATAGCAATAGCTCTTTCTCTAAGATAACTGCACATCTTTCCTCTTTTGCATTGTATTAAAACACACGATCAATGCCCCAGACCAACAAACTCCCCAAACAACTGCTTTTGTAGAGGTGCTCACACTTGCTGATGATCAGTCAGTGTATTTTGATTATCAGCGCCTTGCTGCTAACTCCTCTAGAAGCAGGGAGGGTGTTTCACATACTGCTTTTATATTTTGGCTTAATTTTTATTAAATAACACAATAAATTATATGATATTTGGTCATTCATCTGAGGTTGTATTTACCTAATTTGAAGTCCTGCAGAGGAATAGATTATTTTTTTGTTATGTTCTCTTACATAAAACATTAGAATTTAAAAGAGGTGTACTTTCTTTTTTACCATGACTTTACACACGTCTGCAGGAGTCTGACTGTGAAACAGATATTTTGGACTATCACACTTAAATCAAACACATAGTTAATGACATAATTGTTTTTTGTGTCAAACAAAATGCCAAAGTGGGTTATTTATATCAAATGGATTAAAATGAAACCCTTTCTTCACGGGGATGTTTTGAAACACTTCATTTGTTCTGTGTAGGGAATCACAAAAGAGATTCTTGAAATTCGGCTGGATTTTCTTGCTTGTGTCCAAAGGGGATATATTCATCAACACCCAACTGTGTCTCCAGATGCCGCAATCTTTACACTTATGCTGGTAATCAATATGAGTGCTGAAGTGTGCTGGTTTGTGCTGCTGGGTCATGTTTACCATGCAGTGTATGGCAGACACAGATCTCTATTTGCTGGCGTAAAGAATTCTCTCAAAATAACACGAAGCAGACAGAAACTGCTGCTGGTACGCAGCTTTGTGTTTCTGTAAGTACCACATCTGTCCTGTGTCCAGAGGAAACGCATGCAGTTGAATGACATGATAATGTCATATAATCAGATTATATAACACTTGATGACTATGAAATTACATGTGGACATTTCCACTGATAGCACTAAGTGTATATCTTTAAAACCCCATAGGTTTATTTGCGTTATTATACACTCATGCTACTTGTTTAATTTACAAGTACATGCTCATCCTGTAGCATTGTTTGCTCTGCTTGTTGCTTTGTTGGCAAAAAGATATACTTAATCACGTTACCAAGAGTGAAAAAACAGAAAATATAGACGTTGTAAATGTTTATATGAATAAAGATAAATAAGGGACTCATTGTGCGGTTGTGCAGGAAAATGTATTTAGCTCTATGCATGATTAAGGGAATATGTGAGCCATCTGTTGTACAAAATAAATATACTGCTACACTCATCATTCAGACACTTACCACCCCGGTTAAGTGTATAAGAAAAAAAATGCAAGAGTTTGTTTGAATGTGCACCCTCAGAGTAAAAGAGGATCTCAGAATGTAACTTTAATTATGGTTGTTATAATTTATGTATACATGTCAGTAACATGCACCTCAACAAAATGGATATAATGGCATCCTGGAAAAATGGTGATTTCTTTACGGTGGACTCATTCACATGACGCAACATCCCATTGCTTTTATATTAAAGTTTTCCTGAATTCTCTGAATACAGTAAACCTGACTTTGTAAGTTAATGTGTGAAATTATGTAAATAAATATTCAATAAATATTCATATTCATAGTAAATATCACAATCTGGAAATATCAAATGTATCACAAATGAATATATTACATATATATTAAATTATACTACACCTTTATAAGTTGGTACCGTTGTCTAAATGCAAGGTTATTGGTTATTGGCACCATCGGTAGGTGGCCGCTGGGCAACATGATGACATCATAATATCCCATATAGATAAGAACATTCAGGGTCCTAAGATGTAACTATGCATACACAATAGCTTTATGTAATAAAAAAGATTGGGACAAATACATTTTCGTGTATTAAGCTAAAGTTGCTTTCATATTTTTTCTTCTTATTTTTTTTTTTTTGCTAATTAATTTTTACTAAAAGATTACAAACAAGAGAAAACAGCAAGGATGCCTTTGTCCAAATCTGCTAGCAACTCTAAAGCTTATAATGAGCTCATTTATCTAATCTCTATTCAGACCAAAGTATAAAACTGACAGGTTGGGGTCTTGCAGAGAATTTGGGCTATAAAGGTTGTCTTTGATTTTCCTTAAGTCTTGCCAAGCAACGAGGCGTGTTCCAGGAAGTAAGTGCACCATGCTGTTGATAATAGCAATAAATACAGCATGTGGTGCTGTTGATACAACTAATCATTTCTAATCAAACATCTTTGTTTTGTACTGAAAAACCAACATGATTAACTAGCCATGCTTCATTAGCTTTGTGCTGTCTTTAAACCTTTATGCAAAGATTCACTTCAACTTTAGCTTTTTATGAGAAATATGCAATGCATGATCTCCCACACACTGTAAAGATTGAACTTGACATAATATCAACTGTATGTGCAGTAATGAAAATTTAGTAACATTTAGAGAATTTTTAAAGATGGGTAAGTGTCAGGACAGAAAGCTACAAAAATCAGCACCGAGAGAATTCATTAGTGTTGTATAATAAGTTAGTAACACCCTTTTGAATCACTATTGTAGTCATTTTTCGCTATAGGATAGTGGAAATCTTCTAGTCTTTCGAAATCCAAGACAGGAGCTCATGAAATATTTATGGATCCGAGCAAACAACAGGATATGTAATTATCATCAAACACAAGAGTACACAATGGCTGCAATCAAGCCACTTCTGTCTCTCTGTCAGTCAACCCAAGGGAAAGGTTAAGTTTCCCTCCTACTCCACTAATTTCTGCTGACCTTTCCAAAGTGATGTCTCTAACCCAGTAAAGTTTCTTCAAATTTCTCGATACTTATTAAATCAGTCACAATACAATCAGCGTGAGGACTGTCTAAAAATAAGCAGGCTCCTGATGGTTTGTGCCACACTCCAGCAGCCCCACAGAAAAAAAGGAGCCCTTAACATATTCTGTTGAAAAGTGTTGCCTGGATGAGACGATGACACATCCTGCCACGTTACTATGACACTGGCAACGATCCAAAGCGGCAGACGAGACTTGAAAGCACAACAAGGCCATGAAAAACCATCTTGAGAGTTTACATGGAGATTTTCTGTTGCTTTTAATGTTGATTAATGGTGGCTTAGCCTCGGTTTTTAAAAATAAACATGAAGCACGGCTGCTACCCTCCCCAACCTATTCCAGCTTTGAAGCTCAGCTATTGGAATTGACTGGCTCTCGGACTACTCTGTGTGTTGTGGTTTATCGTCCGCCTAAATACCATAAGATGTTTATCTCTGAATTTGCTGACTTTTTGGGATCCATTCTTTTTAAATATGGTTCTGTTATTATTTCTGGTGATTTTAACATTCATGTCTGCTGTATGGATGACCAATTGGCTAAAGATTTTCTTGCACTGACTGACTCTTTTAATCTTATTCAGTGGGTGAATGAGCCTACCCATGTTAAAGGCCACACCCTTGATTTGGTTTTTTCATTTAATGTGGATATTTGCATTAAGGAAATTAGAAATACTGGACTTTCTGATCATTCCCCGGTTATCTTCGATGTTGACCTGGGCAACACTGGACAATACTTAGAGGCTCCTCACCCTACGCATACTATTAATGCTGATACTGTGGTCAACTTTTCTACGTCTTTTGTGAACTCCCCATTTATTATGCTGGATTGTTTTACTCCACACACGCTTGAGAATTTTACTAATACTGTTTTAACTACTTGTTCCTTGATTCTTAACATTGTTGCACCTATCAAAATGAAACGCCCCAGAACTTACTCACAATGTTGGTTAAATGATTCTGTTCGTGCTTTACGACGTATATGTCGGCGGGATGAGAGGAAGTGGAGGAATGATAGACTCCAGTCATCATATGATATTTTACGTATTAGCCGCTCGAAGTTCCAAGCTGCTGCCAGAATGGCTAAAGCGGCTTTTCTCTCTAAAATTATTACCACTAATGGTGATAATCCTCGAATTCTATTTAAAATTTTTAACTCTGTGGTGAACCCCTGCCCCTCTATGCCACTGCCGTGCTCCCCGGGTCTTTGTGAAAAATTTTCAAACTATTTTTTAGATAAAGTTTTATCTCTTAAATCTACTCTTCCTTTGGTGACTGATAGTATGTCTATTCCTGATTGTTCTGCTACTCTTTATCAATTTGAACCCGTTTCACTCTCTACTCTGAAGCGTCTAATTGATAAACTGAACAATACTAATTTTGTACATGATGTTCTCCCATCCCGTATAGTCAAGGATTGTTTTAATGCAATTGGGCCTTGTTTATTGTCCATATTGAACCTTTCCTTGCTTTCTGGCTATGTACCTTCAGCTCTCAAACATGCTATAATTCAACCTGTTCTAAAAAAAAGGAACCTTGATCATAGTGATTTTGCCAACTATAGGCCGATTTCTAAGCTTCCCTTTCTGGCTAAAATTCTTGAGAAGGTGGTTCTGCTTCAACTGCAGACCTACCTGGATGAGAATAATATAAATGATAAATTTCAATCGGCCTTCAAACAACATCACAGCACTGAATCAGCGCTGCTTCGTGTTTTCAATGATCTTTTACTAATGGCTGACAATGGACGCCCCTCTGTCCTAGTGCTATTGGATCTTTCATCGGCATTTGACATGGTTGACCATAACATCCTATTGGCGAGACTAGAGCACACTGTAGGCATTAAGGGCGCTGCCTTGGATTGGTTTAAATCCTACCTCTCCAATCGGCTCTCTTCGGTACATCTGGCTGTACCTGTTTGCTGTGGTGTCCCCCAGGGATCTGTGTTAGGCCCTACCCTTTTCTCATTGTACATGCTTCCTTTAAATGCTATCTTTGAGAAATACCACATTGCTTTTCACTATTATGCGGATGATATCCAGATCTATTTTGAGCTAAACGATGATCTTGCTCTTTCTTTGAATAGCTTCCGAGAATGCATGTGTGAGGTCAAGAAATGGCTTTTGGCAAATACTCTTACCCTTAATGATAAGAAAACCGAAATTATGATTTTTGGTAGTAATGCCCTTCGTGCCAAACTTCGGGATGCCTTTGGTTTTCTCACTAGTTCTTTCTCTGACACTGTTAGGAATCTGGGTGTCTTATTTGACAGCTCATTTACACTTGATAAACAAGTGTCTGCTGTTGTCAGATCTAGTTTTTACCAGCTTCGCCTTATTTCTAAGGCCAGGCACTATATCCCGTATAAAGACCTAGAAAAGCTCATCCACGCCTTTGTAACGTCAAGGCTAGATTACTGTAATTCACTTTATTGTGGTCTCCACTCTTCCCTTTTACATAGATTACAGACAGTTCAGAATGCTGCAGCACGCATTCTAACTAAAACCAAGAAGTTTGCCCACATTACTCCTGTCCTTGCTGATCTGCACTGGTTGCCTGTCAAATATCGTATTCAATTTAAAATTTTGTTGTTTACTTTTAAAATTACCAATAACACTGCACCAAGCTATCTTAAGGAACTTTTAAACCCATATGCTCCTGCTAGGGCTTTAAGGTCATCCTCACAGTTACTGCTGGTTCAGCCCAGATCTCGACTGAAATCTAGAGGTGATCGATCGTTTGCTCTAGTTGCACCGGAGCTGTGGAACAATCTCCCGATTGGCATCCGGGCGTCTGATTCTATTCATTCTTTTAAATCACAGCTAAAAACATATCTTTTTAAACTTGCCTTTTCTACCAGTTAAATGCTGGCTTGCTTGCAGTGACCTATTGACCTATTGTATTAAATTCTCTGCTATCTTTCCATTATTGGTGTCTTTTATCATGGTGGTACAGTCTTACCTTGCTATAACCTATGTGCTGCAGTTTACTCTTATTGGTGGCTTTTATCTGTGAACATAATTCGTTACCTTTATGTATTTGATGTTAATGTGTGAACTGTTTTATTTTTTATTGTTTTATGTAAAGCACTTTGGTATGCCCAAGGCTTTTAAATGTGCTCTATAAATAAAGATTGTTGTTGTTGTTGTTGTCTTAAATCCTAATTACATTATTGTAATTGTCATGAATAGTGTTGTCACCGGGAGAGAATACTGATCCAAAGCTCACATTTTTACATTTTCCTTTCCTAAAGAGAGTTTTTATAATTCGATAAATAATGACATACAGCAACTTCCTGTATCAAATGTTGTCTTTGTTAATTGGCATAGTTATTGTCATGAATCAGTTAATTGCTGACACAATCTCTCAATTTAATCTGCAAGAAAAAAATGTGCAAAAGCCTGTATATTATATATAGCCTTTATAATTTACACCCATTGATATGCTTGTCACCAAATGCCTCTGACACCATCTACTGTCACCATTTCATTGCATTTTATTTAACTGCAGCTATAAGTTTTTCTGTAGTTTAAAGCTAAATGCAGTGCATGCTGTAATTTAAAATTTTAAGTCAATACCGAACAGGTCTGATAGAAACAGCAGATAATTTCTGTCACGGTTCTGGGTCCGTTGGATCCAGTATTTTGAGTTTATGTTTTGGTTTAATTTTGCATCATGGATTGTTTTCTTGTTCTCTTGTTGTGGTTGTGATCATTATTATTAGAGTTTCATGTTTCTGTTATCCATGTTTTAGGAATTGTGGTTTCATGTGTAGTTCAGTTCCATGTGGCATTTTCTGTCTCTCTGTGTTGAGTCCGTGTCTCTGAGTTGTGATTCATGTTTCCTGTTTTATTGTGAAAGTCTTTGTCTTATGTTAGTGTGTGCAGCTTTGTTCCCCCTGTCTCATTAGCCCTGATCTCTCCCAGCTGTGTCTCCCTCCTGTTGCCGATTCCCCCGTTACTACCCTGTGTATATAAGCCCTGTGTTTTCCCATGCTCAGTGTCGTGTTGTACCTGCAGATCCTGCCTGTGTGTTCCAGTTAGTGTTTTCATGTTTTGGTTTCTGTTTTGTTGGTGCCAGCAATAAAGCTGTGGTTTTCAGTTATATTTCTGTCTGAGAGTCCTGCACTTGGATCCACATCTCCACCTGCCTGCACACAGAGCCCTGACAATTTCATTGACTTGACAAACCAGAACTGGGTGCAAGAGAAACAAAACATAATAAATAATAAAATAATAAACATAATAAAACAATGTAGTTGCACCAGGCATCAAATAAGAAATGAGCCGAGGTAAAATCATTCGATTTTATAAGAATGAGGTGATTAAGATAAACAAAATTAATTTTATAGGCTCATTACCAGGCTTGCCAAGACATAAATGGAAACCAATACTTTCACAGTCCAGATTGTCTGATTTAGACCAAAAACCCCCCAGAAAAATCATTAAATATATTGACCATTTTTATTTTAAAATGTGTTCTTCTCTGCTAATTTACTGGCTTAAAAGGTCAGAATACCTATCTAATTTAATATTTGGAGCCACAGAGGTTCAGCCATGGATATCTAGAAGGAAAGGCCAATCCCAGTAACCCCTCTGGCACATGTTAGACCTGCTCTTGGCTATATTTCACTCCTCTGGGTTGTAGCGCACCACTCAGAAACTATAATGACCCTCCATGTTGAAGTGAAGTATTCCTTGAGTCTTCAACTTTCAAAGCTCTTCATTTAAGGGCTTTCAAGCTGATTTTTATTGTCACATCTTAATAAAACTGGTCAAAAAAGTTCATCTTGACAAAGCTGCCTCTTTTAACCTTTACCCCTTACTGTCTCATTTGCAGTACTGTTTTTTTACACTTCAGTGCATTACTGTCATAGCAAGACAAAACTCTGTAATATGTCAGGGTTTCTCACTGGAACTAATATATTGTAGGTGTTGTAATAGACCTTATCATCTATCATCAAATATAGCAACAAGCACCTTTAGCTCATAATTAGCCCTCTGAGAATATGTAACTTTAAAAAAAAAATACTTCTCACAAGTCTTGTCAAACAGTAAAAGTAATCATCCTTGCACACATCAATGACTTTTCACATTTTTCTTTTCCAAAATATCAAATTAGAGTACTAATATGATAGTTTAGAATTCAAAGGGTTATTAAATAACTTCCTGTTATTTTTTATTTGTAAAATAAAACGTGGTTTTATGGGAATGCACTATTCTAAGTCTTTTGCTAGGAAAACGGGAAATAGCTACAGTGAAATGTGAAAACATACATGGAAATACAGTGTATAAGAAAAAAAAAACTGAGTCTATACATTTTCATTGAGCTCGAAAGTCAATATTTGGTATGACCACACAGTCTGAACCCTTGTAAACAAGTTTTCCTGTACTTTAAGTAGTGTTCACGAATAGTCCTCCAGGCTTCTTAAAGGACATCCAAGTCTTCTTTGGATGTTAGCTGTCTTTTGTTCCATTCTCTGTCAAGATGATTCCACACTGCTCCTATAATGTGGTGGACAGGGCTCTGGTGAGGCCAGTCCATGACTCATAGTGTTCCACTGTTTTGTTGTTGTTGTTGTTGTTGTTTTGTTTTTTTTAACTATCCAGGAATGTTTTTGCTACATTTATAGTCATGCTGAAAGCCGAAGCAGTTGCCAGACAGATGCTTTCCATGGTACTTATAGTACTTTCCTACTTTTCATAATTCCATCAGTATCAAGAAGATTTCCAACACCACTGGCTGGAACGCAGCCCCAAACCATGACAGAGCCACCTCTATGTTTTAGACATGGCCTCTTCCCTGTCCTCCTCCAGACATCCTCCCATCCTTAAAAATGGCTTTGTAGCCACACTGAGATCATTTCCGATGAGGCTTTGGTCACGTCCCTCTTTTTTCACCAAGTGTCCAATTTTCTCATTTTTTAATGGACAGAATTAAAATGGAATGGATTTGATTTTGACATCTTTTTATGCTTGAATCGTTCATAGGTCAGTGTTAAGTGACTCAAAAAGAAGCCTTCCTCTGAAAATGGTCAGGTGCAAGGAAAAAAAACAGCCAGTGTGCAAAGAACATAGTTTGAAATTGCAAGGCAGTCTGGCTTCTTGGAAGCAAAAAATAAATAAATGGTGGAGGGGAGCTCAAGACTTCTGCACAGTCAGAAGTCAGAGCAGCTCATTCAAAACTTAATCACCTAAATATAGTGTTTTTCAAATATTAAACAAGTACTTTCAGCATCTAAGCATAAACTGTGAGTCAAAACAAAGTATAAAGTGGAAAACACAACACTGCAAAATGGTACATAAACCAGGGTCTCCCTCTCATACTAATGACTCATGATACCCTCCTTCCTCCCTGTTAATGCACAGTGTCTTGCTCTTAAAAGGTTCAACAATAAAGGTGAAACAAGGAAAAGTTGTGTGCCAAAGGTAACCAAAAGAATGGCAGCATTTATGTCCCGTTTGTGAGAATGACACATCGCATATGTCTAACTAAGTCCTTCTTTGGTTTATGTTAAGTTATAACATCTGGTTGTTACAGAGTTAAACGGTACAAACATGACAAACATATATCGGTCTTATCAAACATTCAGCAAGAAAGTTAATATATTTTTCCTCAAGTTATTTTTTTTCTTCAAAAACCTCTAAGAAGTAGACAAAAGTGTAACACTGATAATAGATCCAATCTCCAGCTCTTATTCACTAATTGAAGCAGTACATTCATCTGAATGACAAATGAATGATCTAAAAACCTACACAATTGGACATTCATCACAGATCTATCGAGTCTCCCCTTAAATGAAGTCTAAAAGAAGAGCTACACTTTTGCTTTGAGTGAAAAAAGCAAAGGAAGAATATTATCCATTACACATTGTAAGAACTGTTGTATTGTACTGCAGTTTGCACCACTGTAGTCTTCATGGTCACACTTTCTGCTCCTTATTAAAACCATAATCAACAGCTTTCCATCAGCTGACAGCTTGGAGGTGTCCCACAGTGGCTCTGAACTGGAATTGATTAAAACAACTTTGTTGGATTAGGAGTGTTTTCTCTTTGTGTGTGTGTGTGTGTGTGTGTGTGTGTGTGTGTGTGGTTTTTTGCTAGTAAGAAGCTGTAGTCAGTAAGGTGTTGAAGCATGCATCACCAATCATGAAATGCACCAGCAGTGTAATTTATAAATCTATGCAGTTACAGCTAAGTGTGGCTAGAACGTTTCTAAACCTGTTGCTTTGCTCGGAATGATACAAAAAACAGAAAAACATCCGGTGTGATGGTCAGCGGTGACTGGCCATACTGGTTGGAGCTGACAGGAAGGTAAGAAGTACCACAGATACCAGTTATTACAACTGTCTCTCTCAGAATGAACAACACCTCCAGCTTCGAGGAAGATGGGCTTTAAGATCATACTGGGCTTCACATCTGTCAGACGAGAAATGTGAGATGTGGTGGTGCTCTGGTACACCTGGTACACCAATCTGGACAGCTAAAGCCCGCACAGGTTAGAAGCCAAATGCCTTGTTTCAGTAGTCTAGGATGGTGGTGTTTTAATGGTGTGTGGGATGTTTCTTGGCAGACTTTGGGCTCTTGCTAGAATTCTGCTTTATTTTAACCTTGCTTATGTCTCTGGGTGTCATATAAATTTTGCACTCTTGACCTCCACTCAGGGAATTTAGAGAAATGACTAATCTGGGGGAACTTGTAAGCTGATCGGATCACTGCAACATTCAGCTGCACACTGGAGTGAATTTTAAAATGGACTTCTCCTTTTTACACTGATCCATTATCATTTGTATGTCACTCTGTGAAAGCATTATTACTCGCTGTAAGCATCGCTTTAAGGCCACAAATTATCCATCTTCTTATGGTGACTGGTTTCATGAACATGACAAGAGAATAGAGGACTTCAACGGCCTCCTCGGTATTCAGATTTGAATTTAATCACCACCTTTGGCATGCTGTCAAACAGAGGATTTGGGGAACGAATTATTATGTGATGCAATTATTTCAGCATGGATCAGATGAATGTTTACAGTGTCTCGTGGATTGTGTGACACTGATAGTTCAGGTGGTTTTGAGAGCAAATAGATGCCCCACTTAGACGAGTGTTGCTACTACTGGGCTTAATTTTCATCTCTGGCCAGCTTTTCTATCCTTGTATTAGTGCAGAAGCAAAGAACAATGCAATTTAATGCCCAAGCCTTCTGATGTAGTGCAGCTGTTTTATAGTTATTGCTTGGGCAATTGGGTGTTTAATGCCCATGCGTTCTTTGATAGAATATGCAAAAAAGATTTTAGAAGCACAAAAGACTCACTAATTGCACCATGTGCTCTTTAAACATTGATCTGGACAATTTGAGACTCGCAGCACCATTACCTTCAACTTTTTTTTTTTTTTTTTGCCCTGCCATTAACTCTTGTTATGGCTTTAATAGCATCTTTCAACCTCACTGCTCCTCTTTGCTCTTTGTGTCACTGCTTGTTAATAGACTTATAGTGGACGAATAGTTCGGAGCCTTTGCTTAAGTAAACTAACGAACACTGTATCACACTGTAAAAACATTCTCTTTCACCTAAAAAGCCCTGCATTTTCAAATAAGACTCCAATAAAAATTTAATTAGAATCAGGAAAATATTCTGAATATATTAAGGGTATTGAATAAAATGGATTATGTTAATTTTTAATTATGTTTTTATATTTTAGAGCACTTCAACTAATAACGATTGTTGTATGGAGAAATCTGCTTATGATTGCTGCTGAATCTAAAAAATACCAATGGTAATTGTACCATGATTAAAATGACCAGTGTAAGTTTAGGAGCACATCCTGGCGTGTGTTTCTACACACATCAGCTGCATACACTTCATCTCAAGGATCTAAGCCGCACACCCATCTATAGGGTTTGCAGAGAGTGGTCTAAAAAAGACAAAATATCCAGTGTCCATTCTCTGGATGAAAATGTCTTGCTGATTTTAAAGGACAAATTGCTTCAAGCTTCCAGGAAACAACAGTAGCTCAAATAACTGCTTGTTACAATCAAGGTACAGTATGCAGAAGAGCAGCTCTTATCCAGATACCACTCCTATCAGCTAACAGCAGGAAACTAAGGCTAAATTTCCCACAAGCTCAACAAAAGTAGAGAGTAGAAGACTGGAAAAAAACATTCTTTGGTCTGTTGAGTCTCAATCTCTGCTGTGATGGTTGGGCCAAATGATCCCTGCTATCCAACATGAAAGCATCATCAGCATGGTGTAAAGGTGTAAGAGATACTTTCTTGACTCACTTTAGGTCCTTTATACTAACTAAGCACCATTTAAGTGCCAAAGGCTACTTGAGTATGTCCATCGCTTTTTGACCACAATATATTCATCGCCTGGCTGCTTCCTGTAGGATAGTGTGTGTGTGACAAAGCTCGGGTTTCTTGAATATCTTATACAGTGACCAGATCTCAATCCAATAGAGCATTTTGTGATGTGGTTGAAGGGAGACATTGGCATGACAAGCAACTGTGTGATTCTCCCATGTCAATACTGACCAAAATCTCTGAGGAATGTTTTCAGCACCTTTTATTGATTTAATGCCACAAAGAATTAACAAGGTTTTGAGGGCAAAAGGTTATAACACACCATTAGGAAGGTGTACCTAATAAAGTGGCTGGTGAGAGTTTGTGCCTTTGGGATTGAAAAAAGAAAATATTTGTATCATGAACTTGTCAGCCTACTTCTTGGAAAACCTTTCCTAGTTTTTCTCAGGAATTGGCAAGGACAATGGGAAGCTCATCTATTGTTTTTGCTTACATATAAAATTAAAGTAAAAGTATTGCAAATACTCATTTAATCATAAGCACGTACAGTTTATATTATCCCATCACAGTTTTTTAGTTGATGCTGGTAAAAATCTGTATGTCAAAATGAGAGCGATAAAGCTAGATCCCTTCAGAAAAAAAGAAGCTTAGAGGAGAGAGCGAGTGAGACAGTCAGTGACAGAGACAGATTGTTTCTTCTGTGCTTGCATAGAAATGGATGGAGTTAAATTGGTTGCTACCTTGCCCATCTGCCATAACAGCTGGTGATGCTCTAATATAAAAGGGAGCAAGAAAAAAACATAGGCGAGCCCAAAGGCAGTCGTTCTCATTTCTCTGAGAACTAATTTGCTGTTTACATTCGTATCGCAGTTTAAGCTGATTCATTGGTTAGATTCACCAAAAGCATCTCCCATACTGTATGTTACTGTCTAGATTTGTTACATTTTGTTTTATTGCATGTTCATTACATTCATTCCCCCTTCATAAATGGGACCTAAAATAAACCTAAAATCTGGCAGGCTAATCATTTTGAACTCTTCTCATTGTTTAACACAGTCAGGGTGAGCCTTATCTGCGGATGCTGTCCTGGGGTCCTGAATCGGAGCTTACATGGGAGAAGTGGCTTGGCAGTAGATGAGACAGACAGCTAAATAATCAGCCTGCAAGACCTGGCAGTGGAATGTAATTACTGAATGAATGGACAAAGCATCTGTCTTTCTGGAGGCTTCTGGTGAGATCTCTGAGGATGGGAAGGGAGGCAGCATTGTGGGGAGGAGCAAAGTAAGATTGAGGATAATGTGATGGGAAAGGTGAGGAAACGAAGGGCAAAAGAGGTGCAGGGGACCTCCGAGGGCATGTCCTATCACATGCTGTAGTCTCATCATCTGTCTTGTTTTAGGTGTACAAGAACAAGCTGCACACAGTTTGGGCGGCACTCGTAAAAAGCTAAGTTATGTAGCTTATATTTTTACAAAATAGCAAAAAGTCATATGTCAATATTTTTATCTTGAAGAAAAAAAGAGAAAGAAATTTGCTCGCTATTGATTTGCAAGCCAGCCTTTTCAATTCAGCATCGCACCAGGTAATAGTGAAAGATTTGTCACTCAAAAATATTTTATATTTTATTTCTTGAAACAATGGTTATTCAATTTCACACAAACACAAACAAGCCAGCTTTTCATCTCTTCAACTGTTGTCATGTTTGCTGACTAAAATGAATGTAACTAGTTAGAAGTATCTTGATCTTTAGCTCCAGGAGCGTAAATTATTAAAGTTTCCAGGTGATTTGTTTCAAAAAATGATCTTAAAAAGTCAAATATTCATATTATATCATTATACAACCCTTAAAGAGACAGGCTGCATGCCATATGCAAACATGTCTTAAGCAAAAGTTTAGCATCCTCATCTGCTGATGCTACAAATGGAAAACATTTTTGTACCACAGCTTAGAAAATCACGTGGCGATGTGCTTTTTGACACTATTGCTACCTTTACAAGGCAAAAGACTCACTAATGATGACTAATGAGGGGATTTCAAAATAAAACTCCATACAATGTAGCAAATGTAGTTTGGGATTTAAATAGTATAACCTTGTGTATTCTGCCCAGTCTTGTACAGAATGTAAATAATACCTGAAAACTTTTAAAGCTCTAGAAGAAACACTGGGTTACTACAGCTCCATTATGGCATACTAACACTTGCAACATTTCCTTTATACAACACTTTTTTAGTATCTTAATGAAGGTTAAGCAATAATGAACATACCCTCTCTGAGTAAAAGAAGTAAAACATACTCCCTTTGTAGAGCCTCATTTACACTGCTCAAATATGGCAACACCGACTGAATCCTGTATCCAAGTGGAGGAGTTGTAAAAGACGTCACTGGGTGGGATTATTAAGGGGGAAACTACTACTAATATATATATATATATATATATATATATATATATATATATATATATATATATATATATATATATATATATATTTAAAATCAGGTTGTAAATGTATTTTATTCTTTTAATTGGGAGATTTTAACCTCAATTATCCACTAAAGAAATCACAGCTTATGCACCTTTTGTGTTGTCTTCATTGTTCTGAGGCTTGGACAAAAACATTCCACGCTTCTTAATCTTTGAATTTGGGATTTTTTCAGTTTCATTGGCACAGTTGTATAAAATTAAGGACATGGTGACATGGTGACTGTGAAAGAATTCCCAACAAGTCAGCTGAAAAAATGTCTTCCCTTTTAGACATCCCACCGTAAACTGTAAGTGATACTCTTGCAAAATGGAAGTGTTTAGTAACCACAGCAAGTCAGCCGCAAAGTGTGAGACCCAGTAAAGTTACACAGTGGAGTCGCCGAGTGCTGAGGCACGTGGTGCGTAACACTCGCCAATCTCTCCTGACTCAATAACTGCTGAGCTCCGAAACTCCTCTGGCATTAACATCAACCCAAAAGCTGTGCAATGGGAGATCACCCTTTGGGTCTCCATGGCTGGCCAGCTGCTGTAGGTGTAATGTGTAGGTGGACCAATATTTTTGTCCACGGCGTCATGCACTCCCTGTTTGTAGGAGCAGATTGGAGAACAATTCCCTGCAATCCTCGTGTTTATGGCTGCCATGAATGCTGTTTCACTCAGGACTATAAAAAGAATTAGAATAGAGTGCAATTATATTGTTGCTTCTGAATTAAATAAAAGTGCCATAACAAAACAAATAAGACCGCTGGATGGAACTGTTCAGACCAGGGTGGATATTTGTTTTGTGTGTTTCTGAAAAAGCCACACACTCTGCAGCCGGTTATGAACTCTCCAAAGTGGTTTGCTTTGTACTAGAAAGGTGAATGAGTGTTCCACTTTCATCTAACGCTATTCAGCTCTACAGCGCTGAATTGTCTTGCTGAGATACTTCCAAAATCCATACAGACAAGTCATCTCGGCAAATACACATTCAGACCCATAAACCATGAAAAATAATAACAGTTCAAGCTCAAGCTGCACAGTGAAATTTCTCAGTCTGTCGGCCTGTTTCTATAAGTCTGGTCTCATGATGATGATTTTCTGAAGGGTTATTTCTATCCTTGCTATTGCTCCGCAGATTTCCATATTGCTTTCAATCTCTGAGCCTATAATTAATTGGAAAGTGAAATTGCTTTTCGAAATGTTTCAACTTGCATTGACTGACCTAATTAGTTCAATGATTACACTCACCAGGAAGAGATCCCTGCCTAAATGATGGGGCTAATTTGAATGAATATTTTAAGCCCATTTCTGCAATTAATGTAATTTACATATGTAATGTGTCTGTTTGATTACTTAATTATGTTTGTATTCCCTGACGATGTCACTGACAGGTGTCTTTAGAGTATAGCAAAAATAATGCAAAATCCAGATGTCCCACTTCATTCAACTAGTTTAGCAGGAGCTGCAACTACCTGCATTACAGAGCTGTCGAGTTCCTGTGGCTTGCAACAACTTTGCATCTACCCCCGACAAATTTATTCACTGTCATCTGCAGACTCGCTGGAGAATGACAGAAATTGATTTTCCTTGCAGTTAGCTCCCCATGGGTCTAAAAGGATGGGGGGGGGGATGATAAAATAATACACAAAACATCTTTCTTCTAGTTTAGCCATCTGGTCACAAACATTTTGAAAAGCCGCTGTGTCAGTTTTGGAGTAAAACTGAAAGATAGTGCAGAAGGCATTTTAGTCTTCAGCTAATATTGTGACTTCCTAATAATCATGTCATGTAACATCCAGTAAGTAAATATCTGACTTGCCGGTTCACTGGATTTTTTTTGGGAGAAAGGTTTGACTTGAAATGATCTGAAAGATTTTAGTTGAATTACAAGCAGGCTATGTTCAACACCACTTTGCAAGAAGCAATCCCGCTTCCATGGGGACTCTAAAATTAAGAGTTATCTCTGTGGGGTAACAACATTTGCTTCTTATTTTTCTTTTTGCATTAAATAGAAAAAGGATTGATGCCGCTGATGTTTGTCTGTCACATACACTTCGCTTAGCTTAGCACAAAATCACAACACCCAGGGGATAAAGTGGAATTTGGCTACTTGAGTGCGCTGAGATTGGGTGCAGTGCAGGGAAATGACTCTCTTAGAAATAAGTCACAAAATAAATTGATGTCCCATTTTCTTTATGGACAGGCTTTGACCAGATGCTGCTGCTTTAGAGGTTTACTGCTCTTCAGTCAGATTGTTGTATGTTATATGAACTATTTCACGAGTGCAACACAATGCAGCACTGTAGATTGTACCATAATACTGCTACTTAGCTCAGCATGAATTTGCATACTAGTATAATAGTCCAACAAAAAATATAATTAAATTTGTTGTGAAAGACACAATTCACAAATAACCAAATAACTTCAGCAAATTATTACATGCAGATCCAGAATCTGATATTTTAATAATAAAGTAACATTTATTTGGACATGACATGTAAGTTTTCCCCCTCTAGCTAATGTCACTTGCCGAGTAGTCATTATCTCTCATTTTCCTTTAATGTTCTGTCTATTTTAGATCGTTCACACATTTTTCCCCCTCTTAGGAAATACAGTGACTGGACACTTAGCTAGCAGACAGACTATAATCCAAACTGCACAGATGCAGTTTTGTGTGTCGAGTTTGAAATTATCTGCCATTCACAGAAATGGTAACTTTGTTTATGCTTACTGTAGCGGTAGGTAGTGAAGTACAACATGGCAACTTTTCTGACGTCTGCACATGTGGAAAGGACCAAGGGTGATATTCATTTCTCTGTGGCCTAACCTGGAAGCAAAGCCAGGCTGCTTGATAAAATTATGTATTTTGGAAAATTTTGTAAAATTTGGATTAGGTTTCATTACTGAGCAACTGAAAGGTTCTGGAACTCCCACTCATTTTAACCCCTGAATAAACATAAGTTAGCCCAGCTAAAAACACCCAGTAAACCCCTAGTTCTCAAACGATATAATTAGTTAGTGCTTTAGAGTGACTCTTATCACCTATTTTTAGTATTTATGCTAACTATGCTAAAGAATGCTAACTGGCAGCTAGCTGAGAACCATGGTCCTATATTTGATGGAGAAATGAGCCGGCATTCTGCTGAACTTATAATCTTAATCTAAAATAGCAAAGTCTGCATCCCATACTTCAAGAGTATTTCAGAAGATGATAAGCTATCCATTTAAATGATCAGTATTCCCACAGTACAACCATGCTAAAAGATAGGACTGCATTACAAACTAAGAAAAGCAGCCTGCTGTTTGAGGGCCCGAGACCCTAACCCATTTTTCAACAGCAAGCATCTGCATTGCTCGCTGCTTCTGTTGTGGCAGCGAGCCACTTGTCACGCACACGCTGTTTTCTTTTTTCTATAATTCTACATTCAGTTTGTTACTAGCTTAGAACAGCCAGTATACGGTCAAACAGTTTACCTATTTGCAATTTGTGATAGGCGGAGAGAGAAAAGAAAGACAGAGGAGTAAGGACAGGACATAATATTATTCTGGCTTGTTTTTACTCTCTGTTATCACCTTTTACCTGTGCTTGACTGGCCATCTGGCATACTGGAACTCCCCCAGTGGGCCTAACGTGACTTTTCGGGCCAACACAGCTGTCAACAAAAACGTCAGAGTGCCAAAATGGATAAGACTAGGGAGGTGCTGGCAGTGGTGCTGTACACAGTTAGAAGGACAGAGAAACGGAGAACTTAGAGGGGGTTAAGTAAAGCAGAAGGTAATGGGCTGTCTGCCTGGATCAACAACACTGTATGTCAGGAGAGATGAGATTAGGATGATTAGCAGGGTGATACTTGTCTGGAGTGTCAGAAAATTTAAGCTTAAACTCTATTGGTGAACGAAGTGGCTGGTTTTTGCAAAGTTGTGTTAATTACATAACAGTACAAACAAATATGCACTCTCTCCACAACTTCAATTTGGCTAGCTTGCCACTTTTCTGGTCATAATGTGTTTGTGTGGATGTCAGAGTATGCTAGCTAACACACTGTGCAAAGTGGCTAAGACAATTAGTAAGCACTTGCTAGTGTAAAAAGGATGCCACAATTTTGTTAACCACCATTTATCAGCATTAGCAGTGGGCCAGCTGGCAGCTTGCTGTTCCCAGTGATGTTTTGGGATATGGAAAAAACCTCTTAGGACGCAAGATTTTGTGTGGCAGTGATGGACATTATAGGGGAGTAAAATTGAGACATTCTTGTCTTTATTTATTCCCTAAACAACTATTTGTGCATTGTCTTTACATACATTGTCATGTCAGTGTGACTGTTTTGCGCCTCTCTGACATGATCGCACCACTTTTTTATGGATTTATCAAACAAGTCCCCCGCATTTTTTTTTTACTTTTATGTTGACAGTTTATTCACTTTATTTTTTTCCTGCTTTTTAAGAACTTACCCAAGCAGGAAATGCTATGAGTTAGTGAAACATACTGTACTTCAACCTGAAAAGAACAATTATCTGATCAACTGTTTATTACAGACAGATCATTACTTCTTTTAAAATTCTCTCAGTACTGTACAGGTATTAGCAGAGTCACTTTCAAAAAACGTTTCCTTTATCTAAATCTTAGTCTTCGCTTATTCAATACACACCTTTAGTGCTTTTAAAGGGTGGCCTGGACGGCATGCATATTCAGGGCAGCACAAACATGTTATCGATTGCGGTGGGCTGGTACAGGGCAAAATGCCAGGGGCGATGGGGTCTGTCAGACAAGCCCTGACAGACCCGGTGTTATAGAGAATTTAAATGTTATACAGGCCCTCACGAGTGGGGTTTTCTGGCCGTGCTTATGAACAAAAAAGGAAACATATCTGTAGTTTATGACAGTTATTCTGAATTTAGTGCTGGTAGCCCTGCATCCAGGGCACCAAACCAAGAAAATACACTTGCCCAACAAAAAATTAAAAATAAATAGATCTTAAAATCCCTGATTTCTTTATTATCTGTTATTCAGACAACATCAACTTTGATTAAAACAATTTTTGAATGACTTAAACCGTGTCCACTAGAGTCTGCTAGAGTCCGCTCAGGTCACAGCAATGTAAATTTAATAGTAGTCCACATACCTGCCTGTCTTTTTTGACTGTTTGGACCAGTCTGCAAAGAATTTATATCACAATGCACCAACTACACATGCGGCCCAGGTAAGGAGACTTCAAAAAACTATAACAAGAATGACTATTCTGTTATCCTGTCTTCAGCTGTCCATGTCTGTATTCACAACCGAGTATAATCAAGGCATTATTTTTAAAGCATCTTGCTGATTAGGGATGGATGATGTGTCACAAGTAGACTTTGCTTTAAAGGTTGAGAAGCACTGGCTTACAGGACATGCAAATGCACTTTAAAGTCTCTTGATGGGGCTTTAAGTGTTCTCTTTTGGTTTTTCCACATTTCTATATGCTATCGTTTCCTGTGCAGTAAAACACTAACTGGGCAGCAAATGGGACGTAAATATAATCCAGAGAATCGTGTTACTCTTACGAAACAGCGGAATTTGTAAGTAAGCACATTTATATCCACTAATAATGCCAGAGCAGGCTATTCGACTGAAGATTTCATTTACCTTTCCATCAAGACAAATATCCAAACCACATCTTTGCACACTGATGGAAGTAGGCGCTGGGTGTATATTAGAGAAAATGGATGGAAAAGGAAGTAATGGCTATAATAACTGCTGTTATTGCAGAGAACATACAGCAATGTGCTTCTTGATTTCCTCTGATGTCAAAACCTGGGGGGAAAATCAATATGAAGAATGAAGCCTTATTTACACACGCCACCTGATAGACTGTGGCTCGCTGCAAGATGTCAACGGGCCATTAATGTTTCAGGAGATGATTGCTTTTTTTGTTTTTGTGGCTAAGTGGGGAATTAAATGACAGCAGTTCTATTTTTAATCATAAACCCATCAGTGAATAGGGCAACATTTTAGGAAGACAGATGTGTTTGTGTGTTTTTTTATTTTTTATTTTTTTTAGTTAACCTCAATCCGAAGAGGATGCAGTTGTGTTCAGGATGCATATTTGCAGGGACATGTGCACGTGGGATTATCACTCATGGGCGGGGCTCACGATGACAGCTATTCTTTGCAATGAAACCAAGCTGATTTCTGCATTTTTTCCCTTTTGTTTCTCCTAGTTAGTAAAAGTTCTGCATAACTTAACATCATTTAAATAACAATGTGAGTGCTTACGTGTAAAAAGCCCCAAGTCTGTCCATGTGTTGTTGTCAGTTAAGAATTATCTGTCAGCCTGAATCAGACTTTGAATGTGGAGCAATCATACATTTTCACCATCACCAGCAGTCCCCCCTGATACCTCTGACTGAACCGTTTGTTGAGAGAAACATAAAAGGTTTGCTCGGTGGACATGTTTTTGCCCTCAGGGGTACACAAACTCAATAGCTAGCTAGCTAGCTAGCCATCTCTTCTTGAGTGCACCTGTGCTTTCCTAGTGGCACACACTGAAAATTGAGGTCATGATCCCCACGACTATGTGAGTCAAGATGCCTCTATGTTGGAATATCTCTCTTTCTTTTCTCTTTTTCAGTTTATATCTCCTTGAAAATATCTATCTGGAATTCCCGTGTACATTCTTTCTCTTATAGAGGGCATACACACATTTGTGCATACATACATTTGAAGGGTAAACCGTACATGAGCATTTGCAACCCATTTTTCAAAACTGACTTTCATCTCTTGTGTAGATCTGCATTATTGCCTCACTTAAAAATTATCTAGCCTTAAATTTATATTTCTAAATTGAAAATCTTGAACTACATATGATGGTTGTAGAGTCTATTAGCAACTTATGTAAAACTACAGATTCCTTTTTTTTTTTCCAAACACATGCATTGTTCATTATTGTCTGCAAAAAACACAAATGAGTATATTAGAATATATAAGCCAATAATTTGATAAACATTAAAAAAATTAAATGGTTTAAATGTATGAGCTGTGCTACGCCCTGTGCAAGAGTTTTGAATGTATCTGACCAAATTTAAAAAACAAGCTGCAAAAGCAAAGATGAAGATTTGTCGTCAGAGCAACAAATCACAGAAAAAGTATAATCACTTTATGATCATTTTATTTTTCTCTACACTTTAGTGCCTGTTGTATAAAGTGATCACAGTTTTTCGCTGTCTATTCTATATTTGGATCTAAACTTCAAAGATTTGAAACCTCTGACTCCTGTTTGGAACTCCCTCCCTCCCTTGTCAATGTGCCCTGAGGCATGCGAAAAGGCCCCCAGTGCCTCAAAACATAAGATGAAGACATCCAAAAGAAATGCAGAATGCTTTGAGTTATTTGTGGTTGTTTTTTTCCTGTTAATTTGTCTGTCTTTGTAGTGGTTTTGCGTCTCCGTGGTCAGTTTGTGTCTTTTTGTTATAATTCTGTTCCTCTTTGGTTGTTTTGTGTCTCTTTGAGGTTGGTTTGCATTTTCTTTCTGTCTTTTTGGATTATTTATGGTTGATTTATGCCTCTTTGCAGTTATTTGCGATTATTTTTTGTCCATTTTCAGTCTCTTTAAAGTTATTTGATTGACATCCCAAGAAAAATTCCTTCAAACCAACACTTTAGCCCCAGGAGAGCTCTGACCGCTTGCCCCTAGGGATTGTGCTCTGAAGGCCAGTTCACCAATTTATCCATGCATACGTTACATTTTTTGTTGTCTCTCTATGCTCTTCTTTTCTCTCTTCACTTTCTGCTTACCCTAATTGGTCCCTGAGATCCCCACTCCTGGAGATTTCTTCTTTGTAAGAGGGAGATTTTTCACCCTCCTATTTCCAGCTATTCTACTATTATTATTATTCTACTACTATTACACTGTTATGGTAAAATCTTTCCCTTACAATTGAAAGTTCCCAGAGATGACAACAGTGAATTGATTAATTCAATTAGATCAAGTTTCATGCAGACCTTATCAAAATAATATTCAGTGCAAATAAGCCTGTCGTGACAGTGTAGGTACGGCACAGTGCAACGTATCATGTATGTCGACTCTGTTGTGTTTAGACTGCCAATACATCCGTGACTGGTCACAAGCAGGTGAGAGACAGCTGAGGCCAGCAGGACAACAGCGAGAACAGCTGATCCCTGCAGAACCAGCTCGGAGCTGACCCAGATGAGGACTCTCCACTGTAATCGGAGTCCCTGAGGTAATCTAGGCAAGACATTATCTGCATCGTTGCTTCTCTGCAGCATCTGGAGGGCTCTGCCACCTGCTTTGGAAGGGTTCATACCACTCCTCTGCCTCTTTTTTTTTTTGTTGCTTTTCATTTGTTTATTTTTCTGTCACGCACTCAGCATCAAAGAGCACACAGTCACTTAGACATGCCAGAACTCATGGATCAAGTTGTCAACTTTATAACCTCGTCTCTTAACTGAAACAGCTTTTCCAAGATTCACTCTTACCAGTAAACTATGCAGTTCTTTGAATTCATCGCCGTGGGCAATGCTCCACTGCTTATACAGTAGGAAAAAAAAGTTCTTCCCAATTAGATGTTTCCCATGCATAATGTTCCTACGCTTAATATTTTCATGCCCAGGTCATCTTTAGATTGCAAGTAAGCACTTGCTTTTGCATCCTAATGATAAATCAATTAGTTGAGCCTTAGATGTTGCCTATGGCAACTCAAGTCTTTGAATTTCACTATGCATTTTGATTTTAACCTCTATAAATTGACCTGGGAGCCCTTAGTCTCTGGTATTTCTGTGTTTATCTTTTTAATGCTGCTTTTAATATTTTATAGTGGCATTTCGGGAGAGTCTTATGTTTATTTAATATGCAGTGTTTTCTGCTTTTTTTTTATGTTTCAGAGAGGTAAAGAAAATTTTCTAAATATTTGATCAGCTTGTCTTTTCCTGTGCCACTGTTCTAGTTTGATACTACTCAACTTAATGTGGATTGGCTAGCCCGATCAGGGGAAGAAGGTTATCAGGAGGGCTGAAGAGAAGAATTTCTGCATAATGAAAGTATAATAAATGCATACAAGCAAGAAATAGAAGCTAAAATCTTTCTCCTCTTAAACTGCCTGCTCTTAAAAGGACCAAAAAATAGGTAAAACTTTATGTATCAGATTCCTTCTCCTGCTCTTTCTTTACAAATGTATGTCTAAATTTGTGTATGTGCAGATTGAGGTCATGTGTATTGTTCTTTTTTTTCGTGTCCTGCCAAAATATTCCAGCCACATTTCCATAATTCTATATGTATCCAAACTGAGACCTTCCGTTATTTCCAGAAAAGAAGCACAGACTAATCATCTTTGGCTCGGTCATCCTTCTGCCTGAGGGTTAAATTTTAATGATGATGTTTGGCACACTGATGTGAAAAACATGTATTAAAATGCCAAAAAGTTAAGTGTGATGAAACAGGCTTATGTATCTACAATGAGACCAACAATTTTCTGAAATTACAGTTTAATTAGGAGGGGGTGGGGGAGAAGATGCTGCTGCAGGAAACTCTGTGACATTTTCGTCTAAAGACATAATACTTATGTATATTAGAAGCAGCAATGCTTCATCCATATCTAATTTAAAGCCTAATTTTGAATGTTTTGCTCTTACGTGATACTCCTGCCGAATGGAATTTAACACATACTAATTAGAAAATTGTACTGAATTTTTAAGCTTGACCTCATGTGACCTGGAAGCTATCATGTAGGCTGGATCAACAACTGGACAGCGCTGGGAAAGCAGTATAAACTGTACTTTCCTCATGAGCGGATCTTCCAAACACTGACCTTTACACCATCTTAGCTCCATGTCCTTTTGTGAGGTTTGTCCTAATCCCACAGCTCTAAACTTATTTCCTCCCTAAAAATAGAAAAATTCAATTCGCTTTACAAATCCAAAACACATCCCAAGTCTCAGTCCAGGTCTAGTTTCGTGTATTTAATCAAAGGAAAAAAATATCACTGTTTTGTGACTGATCCCATTGTCTTCATAAGCATCAAGTTAAAAGAGCGCACGCCCTCAAGACCGAATGTCAGTTGCACGTAACTAAAACAAAACTTTGCTTTCATACGAAATTTTAAAGTTACAATCAGGTCTCAGCATGTCGGTGCAGAAGTCTGATTTCAGTGATGCACAGTAACTCAGATGGTTCCCATAATAGACACTGGAAAGTCATTCAGCCTGACCCTATTCTTCAGATATGGGTTTAATTGCCCAGACTATGAAGTGCAAGATCCCCTCACTTATCAAATTAACAGCTCAGAAAAGGACAGTAAAGTACTTAACAGTAGTCTCAGTAGAATGAGTCATGGCAAAGGTAAGCTGTTTACCTGTTAAAAGGAGGGGAGAAGGAAGCGAATGCCTCGTTGAGAGAAATAAAACACATCGTAAAACACTCTTTTTACTTTGGTACTTCATGTTATGTTGATATGGTTGACTAGCTGCCAAAATGCAGATGAAAGACGCTTTGAGTTGATAATAATATGGATGCACTTCTGCGAGTTGCCTTTACAACCATGCGATTACTAAAAAAAATCTAACTTGTGACTTGCACAAGTTTGCCTTGCAGACATTTTTTCTTTCAGGTAACATAAAAACTGGCCTTTCTTCTTTGTGGTAAAGCCTAAGAAGAATTAAGGTATTGCTCACACTTAATCACTCTGTCAAAATAACATTACACTAATGCGGTAAGGAGTGGTGCTCTTTGCCGTATGCTTATTAGTCAAGAAGGAGAAACGGGATTTTTTGTATCTACTTGAATGGAGCAAATCATTATTTATTGTTATAGTACAATAATTATCAGAAAGACAATAACTATTTCTGTCAGGCTCATTTTCTAGATTGATTTATAAAGATGGAAAACAGCAACCAAACTCTTTCCTATGTGAGTAATGACATGTGGAAATTCAATTAAAACAATGCAGAGATTAATTGAGAGCTTCACTGACTGGCAAAAAAAATTGTTAAGATGAGAGCAAAATTCAGACCAGCTTTGTAGCTGCCATATTTTCAGACAGTGGCAAGTCATACTATATGAGTGCCTTTATGGTTAAAAAAACATAATTTAAGTAAAGAGCTACTGCTGCTTCTTGAAAATGATAAAACTTGTTTCATGGTCCCTTTTCAACACTTTAAAGGGCAAAACAAAACGTCTCAGTCTGCTCAGGTTTTGTCCTCCTTTAATGTTGCTTATTGTTTCTTCTTTTGAAAGATGATACTAAAGCAACATATATCTGCACACACACACACACACACACACACACACACACACACACCACCACCAAACCTGCATTCACTTTCATGCATCTTCTAGTTAAGCACATGCTTAGTGCACATAGCTGACTCTTGCGTGATGTTTTATTCATGGTAGCAGAGATATAACCACACATGAGCTATCATACTTCTCTGTGAGACTCCTGTGCGGTTCTGGCTTGGCCCAGATAACAGAAAACCTGCCTGGAGCGCAGACACAACACTGCAGGACGTAATAGAAACTATCATAATGCTTAGCAGGAGAGATGTCTGTGGAGCTCACACTGTGGCGGTGTGGCAGAAACAACTCTCAACTCAGGGCGTGAAGACATGTTGATGTCTTGTGATGTTGTGGTTTGAGGTTTGAAAGCCAACAGATGGATTGATTTTAAGGGAGTGGGCTGATGGGAGTGGGCTGATTAAAACCTTTGTGCACCGAAGATAATGAAGACAATTTCTTTGGAACGTTTACAAAAGACAGCTATTTTATGCAGCTAAAAATTGTGTGTAATTCTGCATAGATAAACTGGAGGACAGTGTGACACCTTGAAGAAGTTACTGAAAATATTATCTAGACACATGTGAAATGCCCTGGCTTCAGGCTAAAATACAGGCCTTGAAAATTAAAGTCATTCTTTCACCGAATTACTCGGTGTAAGAGTTTAATGTGCTCATGGCTTAAATGAGTTCAGTGACTTTTAGAAATTTTTGAAGGAAAATGTAATTAAATTGTGGCTGCAGTGCAAGAACTGACGGTACACTGATTACTTGTATCTGAATCTAATTGTTGGATTCAATTGTAATTCTTCTTTTTCAGTCACTGACAGACTCGGTGGCAAATCCACACCTACTCCAACACCATAGCCTATAATATATTTACTATGTGTCTACAAGCAAACACTTACTCTCTTCCTAGAGCCGTTTCTAAATTGGCTCACAAATTGGACCCCATTAAAATCTCCTCATGCTCTTTATCTACATCTCCTTTATGGTCTGCATAGATCTAACTGAAGACAGAGAAATCAATACTTAATAACAGCCTTTCAATTCTCTGCAACATGTTTAATCTTAATTGCTCTAGTCAGTTTGCCTTATTAACAATCCTAGTTTACCAACTGCGTTTTTCATCCAGTAGTTATTAATGTTTCATTTCACCACATTAAATTATTTGGATTCTGATCAACTATGCAAGCCTGTTTAATGACACCGGGACTTAACAGTCTACACTCAGACTTAATGGTCCACTCCCCTGTGTTTTATTGGCCTGCAGTATTATGCCGACGAAACCTCTGTTCTGTTAAACTGAACACATATGAGTTAAATGGAGCAAACTGATGAGATCTGATGCACAAGCTTGACTCCTTTCTTTAAAAATGGAAACTCCAAAGGCAGAAATGATTTAGATCAGCCCGGGAAAAAGTGAAGAGTAAGTCAAGTAGAGATGGTGGATTTCTGCTGAGTACCATGACTTTTTGGCTATGAACCCCCCCCTCCCCCCCCCCCCCCACACACACACAGAGCAAATAATTCGAATAACTGATTGCAAGCCTTGCTCTTTTCTAAGACTCCATGATATCTGTTTTCGCTTTTATTTTTGCATTTCCTGCAGCACTAATAATCTGAGGTTAAACTGCCTCTTGAAAGGATTATTTCACTCTAAGTCCTCTTTTAGTTCATTTCCTGCAAAATCAGATTAGAAAAAAAGTATTTATGCATACAGGCCCACAAAAAGCGGATTTGAGTTTGTGAAGGACTAAGAGGGGCACTTAAGTGTGGGAAGATATTTGCCCATGACATACTGCAATGGAAAATGTAACCTAATTATTTCCCTCAAGTTGGTAGCCAGCTGCAGTTTAAAGAAGCGTCTGCTGCAGTAAAGGAATTTTGTTATTTCCGCTCCTCCAAATCGATATATGGATAGACTTTCGATACTTGCATTTATTGCAGTCTATCCGTCCTTGGCTGTATCTACTTACATTTAGTCTTCAGCTTGAACGGCGTGAAGATTGTTGAACTCACGACAAAGAAAACACTGTTCGAACGAACTGCGTGTGATTTCCAATCCGTGTTCTTGAATTATTGACCACGACATTAGATTTTTTTTGTATTTTATTTTATAAAGCATTAGGTACAGATCGATCACAGCAGGTAACCTTCAGGTAACATTGATGAAGAATGCCTTTTCTAATCAACAATTTGAGCAGCCCTTACAAAATAACACGTCAGCCACAGGTGCATATTTCTGTCACCTCATTCTTTATTGTAAATACAGAAGCGTGTCACTCATCCGCTCACGTTATATACCTGCAAGAGGGAAAATGTCTGTTCATCCTCGTTGAAAACAAGAACGCATTGAACTCCCCCAAGAATCAAAACTCCCCTCGTCCACCCAGCATCATCTAGTCAAAAAAATAACATCCAAAAAATACTTGACACTGCCACCAGCAAAAGTATAATGAAATCGGAAAAAGAGAGGAACACAAAAAACCAAAAACAAAAACCACAAACCTGTGAGCTCAGCTGCAAGAAAAGTAGCACGTTAAAATGTCATCGGGCTTTAAAAATGATTCCCCCTCTTTTTTTCCATAAAGAAAAGAGGAGCAAAGTAAAAGCAAGGATCGGATCGGTGGTGATTTCACCGAGACATCAAAATCACAAAACTCGAAGGCAACAAACAACACTGCAAAATGCAAACCAAAGCATAGCAACAGCAAAAGTCGACAGAAACAAAAAAGAAAAAAAAAGAGAAAAAAATTAAAAATGTTTCAAAACCACCAATAAATGTTCGAAAAATCTCAATACTGACAAAACCTGCTTGGTTTCGACCCTCGAAACAAAACTGCAAGCAAGTAAAGGCTTTCTCAATCCCGATAACGCACCCGTTTACCCTCTTGGCACTCTCGATCAGAATAACTGCATGCTAAAAACTTGAAGCCTGGATGTGGAAAAACGCTCAAAACCACCATGTCAATGCTCAATTCAACCATCAGCAAAAGGAGGAAAAATAACAAAAAAAGGGGGGGCAATTAAAAAGACAAAAAATGCTTACAAAAAAGCCATTGGAAATGTACTCACCGAGCGGGAGTAAAATGTTGCAATAAAAATGTGATATGGCTCAAAATACAGTATGGCGGTGCTAGCCGAAATGCTGTGCCTTTTCTCTAGATCTCTGCCTCCAGTTCTGTCATGTGACTGATTCAGCCCCGACTTCCAGCAATGAGAGACCAGTGTTGAACAGCTGATGCTGAATGCTCTCCTAACGGCTCGACTCTCTCCAAAAGTAAAAAGAGGTAGTCCTTATCATCCCACAGTTATGACTGAGCAGCTTGTCTGTTTTTCTTTCGGTTTCTTTTTTTCTGCTTTTTGTCCTTCTGTTTTAAAGATGCAGAGCTCACGCGGTGTCAGCGCCACGTCACGATCCAGGCATGCTTTCATTTCATTCACTGCAAGCACTGGCTGGGATAAAGAGCACGGTTTTTCTTACTGGGGGAGAATGAACAGGGGTGTGTGTTATTACAGCGAGGGGGGTGGGGGTCAACGTAAAGCTGCATCGCAATAGCATGCAGCCCTGTTCCCAGAGCTTAAACTGTGAAAGTGCAGCACACCGAACAACACACCGTTAACGGGAAACCAGCGCTGACCATGGTGCTGAAATTGGCGAGAGCAGATGTGTCCCTGGTTCTCAGCACGATGTAATACACCCGGGACCGGCAAACAAAAATAATGCATTATACTTGAACTGTAATATCACCAAGACCCGTCCACGGTGCTGGAACTTTGAGTGTTGTAGATATTAAGCCAATTTAAAGCATTTATTATCTTCAGCTGTGCACTACTATAGATAAATAGATGTTTCTACGTTTTGGAGAATTGGGGTAAAACACGTGTGACCAAGATTAATTTTTCTTTATTATAGCAAGTATAATTTATCACGCATGCAACTAAAGTATAGTATGGCACAGAGCCTTAACTGTGCATTCAGTATTGCACACCCCTGGTTGTGTGATTGAAAATAAGAAAGGGAACGCTTCTTGGACAAAGAAATGATAGACGAGCCTTTTTCCAAGCCGTGTGTGTGTGCGTGTGTGTGTGTGTGTGTGTGTGTTTGTGTGTGTTGCTGAAACTTAAGCACAAAAGAAATACTGAAGCAAAACAATGGTGTTTGTACTCGTTCCAATGATTTTGTCATCTTATACATTATGTAGCCTAAAGCCTGGTTTAGACTGCCTATGCTCGTGAACTGTGACTAAGACAACTGTCAAACACACAACACCATCACCAACCATATTAAAAAAATAAAGCAGGTCTTTGTTACAGAGTATGGATTGTATACTGCTTTTTTAGCTCAGCACAGCAGTTTTACCACACTCCCTATATAGAGTAAGAAATTCTTAGATAGACACAGTGTATGATGGAAAGTCTTCTAAACAGAGTACATGATTTGTGGCTATGGTCTCAATAATACGCAGCCATGTTGCTGTTGCTGAAAGCAAGTACATATTGAGGAAAAATAAAAAAATGTCTGCTGCACCGAAACGGAAACTGAAATTCATTGTTGGTTTTAACTTTTAAATTAAACACAGAATTTGAACAAATCCTAATCAAATCCATTATCTCGCATCATTTTTAAAAATGTATATATTTTCTTGGATAGTCAACTGGATAGTGAAGCATTGCACATTCGGACACAAATGATGGCTTCTGAGTGACTACAGGGTATATATAGACAGAGTGAATGAATGAGTGATATTAGATTCAGCAGTGTCCTTAATATAATTCATCTCTGTCTATGGTCCTAAAGTGGTACATTAAGATGAATGCGTTTTGAAATTATACTCTTTTAATGTCTCTAAGCCCTGTCCATGGTCCTGAAACTGACTGAGTATAGCATATTTGGGGCAAACAGCTGTATAAAGACTGTACATGGAGCCGAAACTGGGTTGCCTTCATCGTGTAGTTGATGTCTGTAGTACTTCCTGTTTAAGTATGATATTGAGAGAGACACTGCATGGATTAATTCTATATTTTTAGCCGTTTACTCGTGCTTTTTAAGATCAAGAAGCCAAGTAGACAAACAGGTGACTCTTAAGATTGGTTTTCATGCTATTTGGATTTATCGTACCTACATGACATCCTGCAGACACCCACTCTCTCTCTCTCTTTCTCTCATTTGTTGAATAAATACACCTGAGAAATGTAGGTTATTGCTGATTGTGCCAGACAGGAAAGTAATAATGTGTTATTGATGCATTAGTGTCTGACTGCAGTTGTCAGACGAAATTCAGTACAAGTTCATGCAACACACAGGGCTGGAGACAACTGTCACCATTCATTCATCACAACTGTGGTTGGTGCACTGTTTCCACCTTAAGCACTGTCTAATGTAATTCACTTTTCAGATAACATCCAAGCCTTTGGGAGGCACAGTGAAAATCCTTTACAGTGTCTAAAGGATATATTGGGTGTCTAAGAACGGTGATCAAACTTTCCTTAGAGCAAATTCTAGCACCTTTATCGCAGAGTGTTTTCACCTCTTCTTCCATTTGGCCATCAGAGCCTCTTGAGTCGTTTTGGAAGAATACTGTAAAACACTGTGTTTTTCCCCTTTTTCTTTTTTTTCTTCATTTGGTGTGATATGTCAACAGTGTCATAGCATATTGGTTGTTGGGCCTATAAAGTAAAAGTGACGGTCAGCGTGTTGCTGTGCAGGGCATGTCACACCATAATTATCAATGCCTGGGGGTGCTCATGACCTAATTCACTGTAAACTAGGTGATTCACTAAGATGCACAGGTCGGATTTAAGAATTAGGCAGTAAATAGATCCAGATAGCTTCCAACATGTGGGCAGAGCACGGGTGACAAGAAAATGGACCAATTAAACCACAGCCAGTCTAATTCCTTCTAATCCAATACCACACTCTATAATAAACTATGACTAATGCATGACATTGCTATTGACATGAGGTTATTACCAGTCATTTGGCTCAAAATCACCCCTTTTTTCCCACTTTAATTAATGGTGCACAACTTTTAATGCCTGCTGTGGAAAATATACGGCTTATGCCTCACTCCACATGATTTACGCATATGTGACCATAAACAGTGGAGATACTGTCATGTTTACTATAATGCACTCGCAGGTTTCTGGATCGTGATATTATCCACCATGCTGTCGCATCTCAAAGACACTTGCGAGGCACGACCTTCATGAATATCTGGAACAAGAACTATCAGTCATACCAACCTTTTGACATGAGAGGGGTCTATTTTGGCCAGATACTCAACAAAAACACGCATTTTCAAGTTTGATTCCATGGTAGCCTGGATTCATTTACATGCTGATGCATTTGCAGTTGGTAGATTTGCAAATTAAATAAGAAATGAAGCTAAGCAGAATCATAATTCATTGCCCAGAATGAAATCCCCATTAGTAAAGTACAGTGCAAGGACCACACATCGCCTCAGGCCATAAACATTCAGTCAGAGGCAGAGCTCAAAACATCGGGGCTTTTGGGCCTTGTGGTTCTTCTTGAGGTACATTAATCAATATTTGTTAGTACATTATTTATAGGATGTGTGCAACATGCAGCAACATTGAAAAGGAGGCTGTGATTTTTCTCTCTCTCTCTCTCTCTCTCTCTCTCTCTCTCTCTCTCTCTCTCTCTCTCTCTCTCTCTCTCTCTCTCTCTCTCTTTTTTTTGTTGGATCCAGTTTCACAGCCACCTCTTGTGTTAGGAAATATTTATTGCCCCAAAATCCACATCTCCTCTATGTAATAAATTACAAAAATGCCCTATGTGACTGGATGTACAGTATATTTCAAGACGAAAACAAAACACAGCTTTTTCAGTTCCCTGCCCTATTTTTGTGTTAAATAGAATGAACTTTCTATAATATAGTCATAGGATACCTATTCCTGCCTCACGCAGCTGAGGTCCACTCCAATACGTGGCGGTAGCTCGTTTGTGTGTTTCTGTGGCAATACACAAAAACTATAGACTGAATTAATTTCCTTTATAAAAGGAATTGTATTCTTTAATTACCATTTTGTCAAGAAGTAGGCAGAAATTATGTGGGATATTTTAATCAAAAATAAATGGAGTATGCACACATAACTGTAAGGGGATTTAATGCTCATTACCATAAATGGGTTACATTTACAAATCTACAGCTTGAGGTGGAAGGATTATATCAAATAAGTCAAAATGAATAATATTCTTGAAAGCCTTTTCACATTGCCTGTGTCTGCCAATAACAGCCTTAGAATATGGGTTTAGTAAAATCACTACAGGAAATGCTTTTTTTCCACCATTGTGCATGTTTTAAAGGCTGAAAATGTATGTGTGTGGGCTGGGTCACTCAGTGAAATGTCAACCAATGCATTAATTGTATCAACCTCAATGGCTTCATTCTCTCCAAGATGACGGATCCACATCACCTTGTTGAGACAGAAGGCAGGCTTACTGACATGTTATAGTAGTCACTCTGCAGAGCATCCTTATTTTTGACACTTCTACAGCTACACTGAGACCCATCACCCTTCAGCACCATCTAAGTCTTACCATTTAGATTTTACGATCTACAGCAGAAGGTTAACTGGCGTTTTGTATGAAATCTTACCCAAATTACCACTTTTTCTGCTACAAATTCAGTGACCTATGGTAGTTTTTATAGTTTCTGGTGGGGTTGGGATTTTTGCAGAGGACTTAAAAAACTTTCACATATTCAGATTAGCAGGGAACAAGGCAAGCCTGTAAACTAGAGATCGCACTCCTACAATCACATGAGAAGTGTATTAGAAGACTTTCTAATGCAAGCTTGACCAACATTTCCAACTGTGCATACTTTACATTACAAGATAGATTTTATTAAGAAGGTGTAAGAGAAAATAGCAGTTATTTGCCCATCAAAAAATAGAATAGTAAAAGAAAACATGCAGATTTGTTGAATCTGTTGAATCTATGTCACCATTTTTTAAAAAAAACAACAACTTACACCACACTGCACTCTAACCAGAGTAACCATCTATTATGACACAAGGTATTAAAGAGACAGTACACCCCCTGAATCTAATTTACACATTTCCGTCTGGTCTGTAGTGATGTTCATCCATCCAGATTATTTTTAAATTGTATTTTGTGTGAGTTGACCAGTTTTGGAGATGCTGGTTATAGTGATGCTTCCCTTCTCTTCAGTATAACACAAGGTAATTGGCAGCTGTTGTGCTAAAAAGTAATAAAGGAATAATAAAGAATAAAATATCCCCTTTTTCTCTATCCCCTTACCGCCAACTAATCACAGCAGATGGCTGCCCCTCACTGAGCTTTGTTCTACCAGAGGTTGGCCTCTTCCTATTAAAAGGGAGTCCTTCCTCCCACTGTCGCCAGGTCCTTCTCATGAGGGAAAATCTGATTGGTGGGGCTTTCTCTCTAATGTCGTAGGCTCTTTACCTTGTGATACAAAGTGGCTTGCGCTACCTGTTGTTGTGAAATGGTGCTATATAAATTAAAGTGGCTGGATAGTGGCGTCTGCTTTGACTGCGCTGTTTTCAAGCTAGTTGACTGTCTTTGAGTTTATGGGTGTGTTCCAGTAGAGTTGAAACATTTCCCTTTAGGTTAACATATGAAAAGTATTTGCTAAATTAACTTTAACAGATTCAGATTTTTTTAAGGAACAACTAAGTCAGGCAACAAGCCTGACTGGCACATTTCCCCCATATGGTGTGCTGCATTTTATAGTTCTACCATGAGGTTCAATTACAATTCAACACAAATCAGAAAGAGAACACTAATTAACAAGTCAGGTTTTTCTCCCTTTCAGACCTAGCACACAAAGAAACTGTGCTCTCTCTGAGCAATATAATTTTAATGGGATTGTCATTTGTATGCAGATACTACAAATGACTATCAGAGAGAGGAGCAAAGTGAAATTTGAGAGCTGCACTATTCTTTACGGGACAGCATGTTCCGCTATCTTTGTTCTTCTAACATTCAGCACTGGCTTATGAGATCCAGTGCTTATAGTCTTGTGATAAAAGCAACTCATTATAACAAGAGGATGTTCTTTTTATAACGAGGCACAGTTATAGAACAGTGGGATGCTTATTTTATTCTTATGTGGTAGAGCTTTAGAGAGCGTGTCTATACTGTGTAACTGTACTCATACACTGAACAGGGAAGTTTAAAAAATGCAGCTGATATTAGAATCAGTACAAATTTCAAACTCTTTTTTTTTGCAGCATTTAGTCACATCTTTTTTCCCTTTATTTTTAGGAAATTGTTTCTTTACTCATTATCAGTTCAATCTTTGTACCTGACCATTTTCTTCAAATAACTAATTTGTAACTGTATTTTTAGGTGCTTTGTTACCAGCAACCTGTTATAAAAATACAATATATTTCAAAATGAAATAAAATAATAACAATAATTATGTGATCTTAAAAAATATGAGGAAACTGGTCATAGTGGGGGGACAAAGGCAAAAGTGGCAAGCCTAAAAAGCCCAATCTACTGCAGATGAACAGTATCTGAAAGTCATGACCTTAAGAAATGAACGACAGGACCGAAGAGATGCATCTGGCCCCTCAGTTGATCCATCTACTGTTCACTGAAGCCCCAGAAATGGTCTGCAGCTGGCTATCATCCCAGTTTGATCACAAACAAACACACACTATCAGTCATGAATTGGTGTCCCCCGGCCATCAACATTAATGAAGCAGTGTGTCATCTTGACAGAAAACAGAACAAAAGGCAGGGAACATCCAAGATAGATCTTCAGTTGCACTGCTTCTGTAACTTCTGTCTGAGGCTAGCTTGGGCAGGCATGGTCCCACATTTGGGTGGAGATGCTACCTGAACTGGTTCATTCTCATTGGAAACCTTCAGTAGAACACCTACCTGCCCTCCCCCCTGTGACCTCCAAGCAAACACACAAACAAACTAGTGTCCCTTCCAGAAATGTTTCACTCATTGTGTTCAATAAAAGCTTGAGACATGTTAACTTCTTTTTTATTGGGCCTTTCTTTAGAGTCTCTAGGCATACACATTGACACTGAGTTACCTTCTAGAAGTCTGGAGAAGTATAACTGAAGGCTCCTTAGAGAAAGAACAAGAACACTAGTCTAAGAAAGTTTTGTCTGTGTTGAAGAATAAAGATAGTCATGCCAAATATATGGGTATATATTCTCGGTCATTATTACTTATATACTGAATTTCAATTGTTATTTTTATGTTTTAATAAATGGCTGTACTTATTTCACATAATATATTTCACAAGTATAGAATGAGGGGTGGCTGAAGACCTTTGCACAGTAATGTCTTTTAGAGTTAAAATATTTTGTCCTATTCACTTCAGGGGTTTACTTTTACTATTTTGCAATAGATCTGTGTCATGAATATGTTTTCTCTTTATCATCTGTTCTCGGGTTTTTCCTTCAAAATGCACAGTTTTCATTGTCAGTTTACAGTTTATGGAGTGAACTACTGCATATGTGGGAACAAGCTATATGATATCTTTCCTGGATTGCTTGAAACCGAGTTAGGTGGTGCTAGACACTACTCTGTAATGAACACATTTATCCCTTTGTGGTCTTTGTACAGACAAAAAGATAAGTGTATTTGGAAGCCACAAACACCTGTATAATTTTCTAACCTGCACAACAGAGGTGGTATGTGAAAACTTATCATTATCTTTTATCAAGCACAGCCACAATCATAGCAATTATGATGATAATACAAAGATTAAAAATAATAATAATTTAAGTTGTATAATTTCTCCCGGAATTAAACTTTAGTTTTGAGGACTTGCCATTGCTTTAACTAGAGTCAAATGATAGTTTTCCCAATCATCCCAAACTCTGTTTGAGATTCTATAAGAGAAACCAATATGCTTTACTAACGCCCCTGTGGACTGACTGTGCTGGGCTGTTTGTCTCCTTGCTCATTTGTTCTCTCTTCCTATGTGCACTAGACTTGAATCGTCAAAGTCATTCTCATCAAAATAAAAGGCAACAGTTGTTTTAATTCTGATGCAAAACAAAGCACTCCTCTATGTTGTCTGGCGTTGAAATAATATAATATTTTTATTCACACTGTTTTTCGCCTTCTAAGTAAGACTCAATCTGATATCTTGTCAAGGGAGGTAAACAAAAGTATGAACTGGCAGGTCAAAGGTTTGGACGCTCACAGACAGTCAAATAGCTGTCCCGACAGACACGCAAAGACACTCATGGACACTTTAGCACTAAACTGGAGTTTGCCAATTTTCTGACAGTGTGCTGCCATCTTAAAAAGCATTTACGCTTCCAATTAAGTTTAGTGAAAGAGACATCTTGAGAGAATGTTGCGACAAGGAGCTGGAAAAAATAACTCACGTCGTTGCATTCTGATGAACAAAATAATTGACTTTGAAAAGGTAGGTGAGCAGCTCCAGACCAGCAAATGCTCTGAAGGTAGAAGTGGAAGAAGAAAGAAGATGAAGACGAGAGGTCCTTCTGAAAGAATGCACACACATATGATGTATTAACCTTGTTAACAGCTGTCAGATTAATTGTCACATCATGCAGGGACATTTCCTTTTCAGCGTGACTGCACCCAGAGAGACTGAGACAGGATGACCTTTACACTATGAAGTGGAAGGACTCCCCAGGCCACTACACGGCCAGGAGCACTGTGGGGCAGGTTTATTGTGCTGTGTGTTGTGGGTACCCTTTTGGTAGTTAATTAACATAAGTACATGACAGTTAATTTATTTTCATGCAGTGTTACTGTTTGTCTGTGCAACCTTTCTCCATGATGTTCGTGAATTGCTCATTGGAGCTTATGGTGGAGATATGATACAGGTGGGGACAGGCTTGTTTTGGATTTGTAATTATGGTCATCTCACTGGAGGTTTTGTTGCACGTGTTAAACCATTTCACAACTTTGTACAATCACAGGAGCATGAAATTAGCCTAACTGTGACTGTGGGGACTAAATTGCGTGTGGCTAAAGTGGTATGACTTAACTGGATTTTAATGTGGTTATTTGTCCAGAGCTGGTCACCAGATTTCTCAAAATGACAACTTTTTTTTGTTTTGTTAAAGTTACCACGTAGCAAATGTCTTTGCAAAGAAAAAAAGGCTTACTTAAATGCATTACTATTTATCAAAATTAAATTTTGTATACTTAAGGTTTTAACACACATGATTAATGTACTTTCTTATTAAAATACACCTGCAAAGCCAATTTTCCCAGTAAGCAGTTTTACGAGTGAGCAGTTGCCTCTGTTTTTGCACACGTAGTGCTCTTTCTTGGCACATAAGCACTACCTAAAAATAAAGCACCATAATGATAAACTGGAATAATGTGACACCAGGTGCAACCAGTGGTCTAAAACTTAACTGGGTGCCCTTTTAAATCCCCGAAGCTTTGTTTTCTTCCTTACCTTCTTATGTCTCAGTTATTTTGCTACCCTGATGTTTTTTTTCCAGTATTCCAATAAATCCATTTCCTACAATGATCGGGACTTGGTGGCAACAAGCAAATCAGGGTATTCCAGACTTCCTTTTTCTTATGTCCCAGGTCAGATGAGATATATAATCTTTCCAGCAAGTCCTGGATCAGCCCCAGGACTCCAAAATATGCATGGGCCATTTTTTTTTAATTTCCAAAGAGCAACTTTTAGATGAGAACACATGATAAACATATACTGATGGAAAAAGCGCTGCTACGTGCAACTGAACACGTGGCACAAAGTGAGATTATGTAATGGCCACCGTCATTATCTGTCGGCATTGGATGTGGAGACAAATTGTCAATTTGTCTCCAAGACATTTTAGGTCATTTTGTGAAATGGACAGAGAATGAATTGATATTCATTCTCAGCGTGTTTCCCATTTCTATGTTGCTTTTACGTAAGGGAAAAAAACCCACCTTGGATGTCTTTGAATTAGATATATTAAAGACGTCTGTATAAGTCTTTGTTAGAGAATAAACTCAGCTCCCAGCTTGCATTCAGAAGACAGACACCATTTCTAGTTTTAAGATTAGAGTCTAAACTTCGCTTTATGATAGTTAAGGCAGGATCAGGTGATCCTGAATCGTCCCTTTGTTAGGCTGCTGTAGGCTCAGACTGCCGGAGGACTTCATGTGATGCACTGAGCAAGTCTTCTCCTGTCATGGCGAGTGGGAGGAGCTGTGTGGGGAAAAATAAAGAAGGATCCAAATGCAGACACTCACTGAGATGTGAAGGAGGTTTATTGAAAATAAAGTACAAGGTGAAAAACGGCAAAACCGAACAAAAGCTAAACTATACTGGGGCAAACTAAACTACTGAACAGCAAACCTGAGCACGGAGGATAAATGGAGGCATACGAAGACGGACGGCAGGGAACACACACGATGGATCCACAGGAGATTAACGGACGGACCAGCGACTACAACGTAAGAAGACACGACTTAAATACATGCAGAAGAACACAGGGAGATTACACACAGGTGGGAAACACAGCTGGAAGTAATTAACAAGACAAGACAAGGGAGGTAAACTGAATACACTCACATGAGACACAGACCTTCACAATAAAACAGGAAACAAGAACCACTACACAAAGATGCAGACTAGACACAGAACTGAACCTACACTAAACATGATACACAAAACCTAAGAACTAATCCCTGAACACGAATAAACAGAAACATAGAATTCTAATAATAATCAACAAAGCACAAGAGCATCAGAAAATAAACCAAAACATAAAAAACTCAAAATGCTCGGTCAAAATGACCCAGAACCATGACATCTCCACTCACCTCTTTTCAACCCCGAACTGTTTATACACCATTGCATCATGTCATTAAATTTTATCTTCTCTCTTAATTAGTCTATTTTTTTGCCCTGTCTCCCTATGCTCTCTCTTTTTTTCTCCGTTTCTCTTTCCCCTCATCACCCAAACAGTCGTAACAGATGTCTGTCATTCCCTGATCCCAGTTCTGAAGGAGGTTTCTTCCTCTTAAATGAGAGTTTTTCTTCCTGCCATTGCAAAATGTCAGCTCATCGGGTCATCTGATTTTTGGGGTTTTCTCCAGAATACTGCAGGGTCTTTACCTTGGAGCATCAAGTGCCTTGAGGCACTTTATACTACAAGGCTGCTGTGACTGGCGCTATATAAACAGTCACTAGTAGTTTCTCTGGATATATTTTTTCTCAGATTAATTTTATTTTTTGCAAATGGCAGGTAAAACATAACACCCCAAGAAGTAATTAAAAAGCTTTCAAAGGCTATCCTCATCTGTTCTGGTAAATTGTGTTATGTTGAAAGTTTAGTTTTTTTGGGTAGAACTGATGTTGATGAAGGGAGTCATTGTGGTAAACATGTTGTAGCCATAATCTAAATTTGGAAACAAAACTCCTTCATTAGAGTGCTTACTCTTAATTTCACAGTTGAGTGGAGTTACAAACAAGTCTGTTATTGTTTTTCTTTTTAAGAATCCATTTAAACTCATAGTGCATCTGTCTTCCTCTATATCTAAATGTTGTACAGTATCACTATAGAACTGGGTGGCCTGGACTAAATGTCAACATTTATATTTGCTTTATGTTTGTGTAGCAAACCATCTAAAACCTCACAGGGTTAAGTTGTGTTATTTTTACACTTCTACAGTGAAAAATTTAATGGACTGTCAACAGCAGGAAGTCTCTAAAATCGTCTGAGAACACTGGAAGTTGTTTAAAATAAACTCAAGATAACTTTTCAATTTTCTTGCTTATTGTTCACAAATGCCTGAACAACAGTTACTCTGAAAAATCCTTATTTTCAAAAGAAAAAACACATTTGTTCTACTTATTGTAACACTAAATAGATAAAATACGCAAAGGACAATTTTTTATTTCATTAAAATTTTAATGTAAAATCTATGTAGGTGAAGAGAGGATTCTCAACAACTACCACATCTCTATTCCAACGGCTAAATGTCTTATGTAATAATAATAATAATAATAATGGATTGGATTTATATAGCGCTTTTCAAGGCACCCAAACCGCTTTACAATGCCACTATTGTGGTGTACCTCAGGGGTCCATTCTAGGCCCCCTGCTGTTTATTCTGTATTTGCTCCCTCTGGGCGATGTGCTGCGCAAACATAATGTGTCCTTCCACACCTTTGCTGATGACATTCAGATCTACCTCCCTCTGAGGTTAGACTGTAAGGACTCTCTGCAGCCGTTATTCTCCTGTTTGTCTGACATTAAGACTTGGATGGCTCTTAACTTTCTACATCTAAATGAAAGTAAAACTGAAGTCATTGTGTTTGGGCTTCCTAAAGACCCCGACCTTTCCTTTGATTTTATGGGACCCCTAACTTCCGAATGTACTTCCTCCATTAAGAGCCTCGGTGTTACTTTTGACAGTGCTTTTAAATTTGATAAACAAATCAGCTCCGTAGTCAAGGGATCTTTTTATCATCTACGGATTTTAGCTAAAGTCAAGTCCTACCTGTCCAGGAACGATCTAGAAAGGGTGGTCCATGCTTTTATTACTTCACGGCTGGACTACTGTAACTCCCTTTATGCTGGTTTAGATCGTTCCTGCCTGCATCGCCTTCAACTGGTGCAGAACGCTGCTGCTCGCATGCTGACCGGCTCCAAAAAGAGAGACCACATCACTCCGGTCCTCTGCTCTCTCCACTGGCTCCCAGTTGCTTTTAGGATTGATTTTAAAATTTTACTGTTGGTTTTTAAGGTTCTTAACGGTACTGCACCTCCTTACCTGACAGAGCTTCTTAGCATTTACCGCCCCAGGAGATCTTTGAGGTCAGCAGACCTGATGCTCTTAGATGTTCCCAGGTATAGGGGAGAGAGGGCTTTTGCTGTGGCTGCACCCAGACTGTGGAACAGTTTACCTCCTCACATCAGATTCTCCACAAGCCTTGGAACTTTTAAAACTGCTCTTAAAACTCATCTCTTCTCATTGGCTTTTAGCAAGGTTTAACTTATTGTTTTAATTTATTGTTTTATCAGTGAGGTGTTTTATGTACTTGTGTTTTATTGTATTTTATATTTGTATTTTATTGTACAGCACTTTGGTCAGCCTCGGTTGTTTTTAAATGTGCTTTATAAATAAACTTGACTTGACTTGACTATTCATTCACTCTCGCGCACACTCACACACTGGTGGAGGCAAGCTACGGTTGTAGCCACAGTTGCCCTGGGGCAGGCTGACAGACGCGACCGCCATGTCCTTACCAGGTCCAACTTCAGATAAACATCAAATAGCATTTTATACTTTGCGAAAAAGAAGTAGTATGTAAAAAAAAAAGTAGAGCCCATGATTCAGTAGCTTGTAGAAGCACCTTTAGCAGCAATAACTTGGAGTGACCATTTTCTGTATGACTTTCAATTTCTCATGTCACTGTGGAGAAAGATTGGCTCACACTTCTTTACATTGTTGCTTCGTTTCAGGGACGTTTGCTGGCATTTATTCATGCACAGCTCTTTCAAGGTCCTGTCACAGCATTTCAGTCAGGTTTAGGTCTGGACTTTGGCTGGGACACTGCAAAACCATGAGTCTTTTCCGTTTCAGTTATTTTGTTGTAGATTTGCTGCTGTGCTTGGACGAATTTGCTGGGATAGCCATTCCTGTGATGATTGCCAACTGTCTTCAATATTTTCTATCTGCGAATAGTCTTTGAATGATGGACTTCACCTTGCCATTATAATGCCAATATAGATAATGTGTAAAAGTTGATTGATTGATTGATTGATTGATTGATTGAATCTTTATTTTGAACATGTTGAAAAAGTATAAAAAAAAAAATAGAATTAAAAGAGACAAATGAACAAAGCAAACAAAAGGAAAACGAGCAACCACAACTCCAAATAACGTCCATGTTCAAAAAGGAGCAGGAAGAAGCATAAGCTTATTTAATCCCACCCCTTTTCCACTATCTAGTATCAATAGACTACAGAAATACCTCCTTGTAATTACATTATATGTTATGTGTAATTTTTTTTTTTTTTTTTTTTTAATATATACACATATATGTTTCTATCTATCCATACCTACGTATATACACACATACGCACATATACACATTTTCAATAACCCCATTAACACCTGAAGGATACACAACCTACAATTTTATATATATTTTATATATATATATATATATATATATATATATATATATATATATATATATATATATATACGTATATATATATATATATATATATATATATATACGTATATATATATATATATATATATACGTATATATATATATATATATATATATATATGTATATATATATATGTATATATATATATGTATATATATATATATATATATATACACATATATATATACATATATATATACATATACATATACACATATACATATATATATATATATATACATACATACATACATACATATACACATACATATATACCCATACCAACAAACCCGTGCATGCGCACACACATGAAAATATTAGACAAGAACACCCTATCAAATCTCTACCTTTTCCCTGTACCCTGTAAAAACCATATCCTTAAACCGCTTTTTAAACTGCGCCATGCTTGGACATTGCTTCATATCTTTACTTTACACAGAGATGCAAAAACTTTTTAATGTTGTACGGATACGAGGATGTTTTAAATTTAATTCCCCCCTCAAATTGTATCCCCGTTCCCTTTTAGAAAACATTTTTAGAATATTGTCAGGAAGCAGGTTATTTATTGCTTTATATATAATTTGTGCTGTGAGAAAATGAACCAGATCTGTGAATTTTAGAATTTTTGATTTTAAGAATAGTGGATTTGTATGATCTCTGTAACCAGTTTTATGGATTATCCTTATGGCCCTTTTTTGTAATATAAAGATTGATGATAGCGAACATTTGTAAGTATTGCCCCAAACCTCTGCACAGTAATTCAAATACGGTGCAATCAGGGAACAATAGAGAATGTGGAGTGATTTGTGGTCCAGAATGTGTTTTACTTTACTCAAGATTGAGACACTTCTTGAAATTTTGTTATGTATATGATTTATATGAGACTTCCAGTTTAATTTATCATCTATAATCACACCAAGAAACTTATGTTCAAGTACTCTTTCAATTTCCACACCATCTACATGAATCTGCACTTGTGCATTTCTAAGGGAATTCCCAAATAAGATAATTTTAGTTTTACTTAGATTTAGCGATAGTTTGTTCCTGTTAAACCATTTTTTAATTTTGCACATTTCTGAAGTAATTGTATCCAGCAGCTCCTTTAGATTCCCCCCAGAACAAAAAATATTTGTGTCATCTGCAAATAATACTAATTTTAATATATCAGATGCCTTACAAATATCATTTATATAAATAATAAATAATTTTGGACCCAGTACAGAGCCTTGTGGAACACCACAAGCAATGTCCAAGCATGATGAGGAATGGACACCCAGCTTCACAAATTGTTTCCGGTCACTTAAATAATTTTTCACCCATTGCAGTACAACCCCCCTAATCCCATACCGTTCCAGTTTATTAATTAATATGTCATGATTGATTGTGTCGAATGCTTTCTTGAGATCCAGAAATACTCCAGCTGCATACTGTTTCTGATCTATAGCATTCGTAATCTCCTCAATTGATTCGATTAATGCCAGAGATGTTGATCTTTTTGATCTGAATCCATATTGACTGTCAGAGAGTAATTTATATTTATCTAAGAATTTGTCTAATCGTTTATTAAACAGGTTTTCTAGGATTTTGGAGAATTGTGGTAGTAAAGAAACAGGCCTGTAATTTGTGAAGTGGCGTCTATCCCCGGTTTTATACAGCGGCACAACTTTGGCTATTTTCATTTTGTTTGGCACTTTTCCCGTCTGAAATGATAAGTTGCAAATATATGTTAGAGGTCCTACAATTCCTTCAATGACCTTCTTGACGATTTTCATGTCAATATCATTACAATCAGTGGATGTTTTATATTTACACATGTGTACAATGTCAATTATTTCTTTTTCCTCCACTGATGTGAGGAACATTGAGTTAGGGTTCCTATCAATCAGGTTTTCACTACATTCTACTGATGGCAGTGACTCAGGAATTTGTTCTGCCAGTTTTGGTCCAATATTTACAAAATAATGATTAAAGCTGTTGACCTTATCAGCAGTGTTTTCCATAATATTGCCATTATCGATAAAGTATTGTGGATAACTTTATTGTCCAGAATTATTTTTAATGATACCGTTTAAAACATCCCATATTCCTTTCATATTATGTTTATTGTTGTTCAATATTTTACTATAATACTCCTTTCTACATACACGTATAATATTGGTCAACTTATTTTTGTATTTTTTATATTTATTTTCAGCTTCTTTTGTTCTTTGTTTTAGGTATTCCCTATAGAGTGTATTTTTCTTTTTACATGCATTTTGTAAACCCTTAGTGAGCCATGGTCTATCTGAATATTTGTGCTTTCTGTTGTATTTTATTGTTGGACAGTTTTTATCGTACAACTCCATGAATATTCTTAAAAATATGCCATATGCAATATCAATATCAGCTTCTTTGTACACCTTGTCCCAGTCCTGATTTAATAGATCGTTCTTAAATGCAGTCATAGTTTCTTCTGTCCTTACACGTCTGTATCTCAGTTGTTCTTCATGCTGATTTTTCTTATAATTAGTGTCATAAACTGCAAAAACTGGTAGGTGATCACTGATGTCATTAATTAATATTCCGCTCACAATGTTGTTTTCCATATTGTTAGTGAAAATATTGTCAAGTAAGGTGGCACAATGTGGTGTAATTCTGCTAGGCCTGGTTATTTTAGGATGTAAACTCAAACTGTACATAGTGTTTAGGAATTCGTCGGTCATTTTATGCTTTTTTGGATTCAACAGGTCAATATTAAAATCACCACAGATAAACATAACTTTTTGATTTGTTTTAGAGAATATTTCCTCTATGAAGTCATTAAATACTTGAATACTAGAGCCAGGTGTTCTATATATACAGCTAATTATTACATTTTTTTCTTTTTCCTTATAAATTTCAATTGTTATACATTCTAGTAAATTATCAATTACAGTTGTCATACTTTCTACCACCTTGTAGTTTAGGTTTTTATCCACATACACAGCTACTCCCCCTCCACTCTTGTTCCTTCTATTTACAAAATTCACTTCATATCCCTCCAGTCCAAAGTCCATTCCTTTCTCCGCATTGATCCATGTTTCAGAAATGGCAATAATTCCAAATGGATTTGTCAACTCATTTAGATATTCCTTTATATTGTTGAAGTTGGCATACAGACTTCTGCTATTAAAATGGATTATTGATAATTTATTTTCCGTGTTGATGGTGTGCTTAAACTGTTCATCAGTGAAGTAGCAGCAGTTACAGCTGATGTTGTAGAAGAAATTATTTTCCGGGTCTATATCCTTTTCTAAGTCTAGAACATTATGGTCTGTGTATCGAAATGTTCTCAGTTCCAGATTATCATAAAGAGAATTCCAATGAGTCATGTTGATATTGTTGCCGGATGCAGATGAAGTTCTTTTGGACTGTGCCATGTGTTGTGTTGTGTGTCACGTCACATGTGTATTCATACCTCCAGAGTAAGTTGACCTCAGTATTTGTCCAGCTCTTCCATATTTCTGATGACCAACACTTTGGCTTGTTCCGGTGTTCCATTGAGTTTAATGAATACTTTGCAGTTGGTGGTCCATGTATTTTGAATTTTTCCCTGTTTCTTCAAGTAACGTGCTTTCCTGGCAATGTCCGCATTTCTTTTTATCAGATGTTCGTTCATGAAGACATCGGATCCTTTCAGTTTCCTTCCTTGTTTTAACAGTGCTGTTTTCTGTTTTCTGTTTGCAAATCTCACAATGATGGCTGGTTTGTTACTGTCATTTTTTCGGGGTAGAGGGTGGCAAGCCTCAATGTTGTTATAATCCACTTCCACACCTTTGGACCGTAGAAAGGTAACCACTTGATGCTCCGTGGAGTTGACATCTTCCTCTCCTGGCCCTCCTACATTGTCAGTGGCGACCGCCCGGGTGTATGACCGGGGTTTGATGCGAAGCCCCGTGATGATAACATCGTTCATCCGGGTGTACTGCTCCAAATCCGCCACTCTGTTCTCCAGGTACGCCAGCCGCCGATCCTTCTCGGCGTTCTGGATGCGGAGAGCCTTAACTTCCTCGACCAGGTCCAGGATGGCTTTCTGCTGCAGTTTGACAGTAGAAATCTCCTCTGTCATAAACTCCAGCGACTTCTTAATATCGTCTCCTTCCTCGGCTGACAGAACTTTTTTCGGGCCCATGCTGAGAGACGCTCTCGTAGCTTTGCCGTGACGACCGGCTAGCTACTTCCCAGAATCCTTTGCGGAAGTTTGGTTATATGTGGTCAGCACTGTCACCTGACAGAAAGAACATCCACCTCTCTGTGTGGGGTTACTATGTTCTCTCTTCAGGTACCCCTGCTTCCTCCCACAGTTCAAAGATATGCTTGTTAGGTAAATGCAAATTCTAAATTGGCTCTAGGTGTAAATGTGTGTGTGAAAGTCTTTCTGTGTCTCTGTGTTAACCGTACAATATACTGGTCACCTGTCCAGCGTTTACCCCGCCTCTTCCCCTATGACACCCGTGAAAAAGGCTCTAGTCCAGACTGCAACCCTGAATCGGATAAACAGAAGAAAATGAATGGATGGATAATGATTTCACATCAGAAGAGCTATGATATGGAACGCCAGGACTGCCATAATGAATTAATTAAATACACCATTAAATAATTAATTAAATGTGGCAATAATTAATTAAAATTGGAATTAATTAATTAAATAAATAGTTATGATATATGTAATTAATTAATTATTGACACATTTAATTAATTATTTATGTATTTCACGTTTTAATTAATTATTGACACATTTAATTAATTAATTATTGACATATTTAATTAATTATTTATGTATTTCACATTTTAATTAATTATTGACACATTTAATTAATTATTGACACATTTAATTAATTATTTAATGATATATTTATTTATTTCATTTTGGCAGTCTTGGCGCCTGGCTCTCATCATGAAATAATTTTATCTGTCAGCCTCACCCATCAAACTCAGGGGGCGGGGTTAACGCTGATCGAGTCAAAACCATTGCTTTGGCCTGGTGGCCATTGTTTCTAGCACACAACAACCGGCATGTGGAAGCTAACAGAACTGAGCTTTGAAAAACCCTGTTTGTGTGTTACCAAATACCGTTTTAATATTTTTTTAGCCGAGAATGTAGTGGTTTAATCTTCATGTGTCTGGTCGGTTTGTCAAGATACAGCCTCTTTGCAAAAGTGTTTCGATGATTTCGGAGATGTCGTCCCAGTCTCACGGCAAAGCGTGGGATAGACCCGCTCGCCTCGCAAGCAATCCCACCGACAAAGCGCAGGCCCCGGTACACAGCTGTAGTAACCCCCGCTGACTTCTTTTACTGAGGTTATATTTATCGGTGTTTTATTTCCTGATGTTCTTATGTGTCCTACGTGTTTCAGTCGCCAATTCTGAATTATAACTAACATTAAAAACATGTTTAAGGAGGAGAGAGAGCAAATAAATCTGTTTAACATCTGATCTTTGGGTTTTTGTTCAGTAATCAGCGTGACCTGTGTATAAACACATAAAAGAGATAACGTTGGTGTTTCCGTCATGTAGTAACTGCTGGCTTTAACTGTACAAAGGTTGTTCGACACTATGAAACACATACAGACTTCATGATGTTCGGCTAATATTTTTATTGTGAATATTAATCATGCTGACCTCGCTCTGTACACCACGCAGCGAGGTCAGCATATCCACGATATCCTCAGCTCCATGAGTTAACACAAAGTTTCCCAGCTGACTATCTAACTGCCAACTATTCCAGAGACGTGAAAATATACAGCATAAAGAAAAGTGTAAGAGACTCAGCAGCAGATTAGAATAACAGTTATACATTTAATAAATCACCAAATGAATCCAAGAAACGAGCAAACCTGTTCCGACAATTTGAATTTGTATTCCCTCAGCTGCAGACTCGCTGCTGTTTAAATGTTTGAAAAGGAAGATTAGATATAAACAAACGTCAAACATAGACTCAGTCTGCCTTCACATTTGATATGAGGCCAGCACGTATAGTGGCCTCAGCAGGCTATTACTGAAATACACATGCTATATCATAAACTATGATATAAATAGGGAGGTCCTATTAACATGTTTAGTTTTAAAGGACACCTTCCTGCCTTTAGTCTCATTCATGAGCAGTATTCGTTTTCTTCTAACATCCAGAAGTCTGCATGTGTTTCATAGTTTGTAACAAGCCTTTGACAGGTAAACATAACATGACCGAAAAAGCAAAAAAAAAAAAAAAAAAAAAGAGAGAGAGAGAGAGAGAGTTGACATAAGAAGAGAAAATGCTCTCAATTATGGAGACAGGCAAATGGTTCATTTATGTTTGATGTGTGTTTATTCCTCCCTAAATATCGTCGGTGAAGTTCGCCATGCACGTCAGATTTTCCTGCGCATTTTTATACCTCTGCCAACAGAGAGAGAAAAAATCACATTCTAACAGACAGCTGGTGCTTAGAATACAGTTGAATAACTATTAAAAAACAGATGATATTTAGATGATAGTTCAGTCTAACACATGTGCCAGTGAACCATTAAACGTCTGTGAAACTATGCAGTTATGAAACGTAACTTTAACCTCAGCCAAACCGATTTGCTCAGTTGTAAATAAAACAGCGAAGTAAACGTGACCCGACAGACAGAACCTGAGTGAATGAAGTCCAGCGTTTAACCACTGAGAGCTAAAACTCAGCTGAGGTTTGAAAGCTGTGTGCCGGTGATTGGACATCAGCCGCTGATAAAGCTGGCTCGCCTATAAAGTGCTCTGTAAGGAAACAAGCTCCAGCAGCTCTGCGCTCGGGGAAAATACTATATTTACTTATCTTGTGCAGAAAAATGCGCTGACATTGCGTTATATCGAGCACCGGCTGCCCAGTTAAACTGTGACTATCACCAGGTAACTAGGCGTGTTTCTTGAATTAGCAGCAGGTGTTAAACAGCTGACAGATGAGGAGGAGGATGCATGCAGGTAAACTGAGGGTCTGCTGAGCTGATCGCTGGTTTCGTGAGAAAAATGTCAGCTCGTTCTTTATGTTACAGAAGCACAGAGACACAAGACCAGGCGGAAAGAGACGATCGTTCGGTGAAAATGAGAATCTGCGAATGCAACATGTGGAACACGGAGAGTGGAATATGTAAACAAACCGGTTAATGTACCCCCTCGGTGCGCTCTGCATGCTAACTGTTAGCAGAGCTAGTGAAATCTCTGAAAACATCTGAGCACTTTTGCAAGCATGTTCTATGTTGACAACCTGACCAGACATACGGCGCGACATTCGCGGCTAAAACACTGTTAAAAGTGTAGCTGGTGACAGAAAAACGGGGTATTTTAAAACTACACCACCACCATTGCTGCCTGTGATTTGATCTGCATTCTGGGATAACTGGCTGCCCCAAGTCTACACAAGCAATCGATTATCTAGGATCGACCTGTTTTGACTTACTTTGCACGGCAACCAATCAAATGTTAGAGAAGCTGCATGGGCAGCGTTAACCCCGCCCCCTGAGTTTGATGGGTGAGGCTGACAGATAAAATTATTTCATGACGAGAGCCAGGCGTCAGGACTGCCAAAATGAAATAAATAAATATATCATTAAATAATTAATTAAATGTGTCAATAATTAATTAAATGTGTCAATAATTAATTAAAATGTGAAATACATAAATAATTAATTAAATGTGTCAATAATTAATTAATTAAATGTGTCAATAATTAATTAAAATGTGAAATACATAAATAATTAATTAAATGTGTCAATAATTAATTAATTACATGTGTCATAACTATTTATTTAATTAATTAATTCCAATTTTAATTAATTATTGACACATTTAATTAATTATTTAATGGTGTATTTAATATATTCATTATGGCAGTCCTGGCGTTCCATACTATGATACAGTGCAGATATCCCAAAACATTCAGTCATATTACTATTAAATTTCCAGTGCTTACAGAGCATTCACACGTTTAACATTTTGTTCTACCATTTCTATATACACAGTTTTTCCTGATTTTAAAGTATGCTTTACTTGGGTGCAGAAATGGAAAGAGAAAAAGGTGAACCAGCAAAAAAATGGGGAAATGTGAGCTGGGTATGCTGCGCTTGTTTGTGTGCTCAAAGACCTATTTCCAGGTTACATACTGTCTTCCTTCATCAAAACCAGAGGGTCTGTGGTTTAGGCGTACAGGTGCACCCAGGGGAATGACTCCTGGTCACAGTAGAAGAAATGTAAATCCTTCTTAATCAGATTCTGCAAAAGCTGATAGTGATGGAAAAAAAGCTTTCCAATGGCCAGTAATACTCTGGCAGTCATGCAGGCTGGCCTTATACAAATCTTGCACAAAGCAGAGGGCAAGAGAGTCTGTTTGCCCACTATTGTTTCTTCCCGTGGAACCTCTCGGTGGTAGTGAATGGCTTTCTGATGTCTTTGGCATGTGATGCTTGCAGCTAGTTGAGCAGCTTCCAGCCCCAGCTTTCTGCCTCAAACCTTTTGGCTTTAAAATGCACAGCCCATAATGCTGCAGTTTTGCTGCATGGCCATGCAGACCTGGAGGATCAGACTGCACTAACAGGATTTTTAATTTCACAAACTGCATCTAAAGGAAGAAATCTATATAAATAAAAATAGTATTAATGCAGGTGGGTTTCAGTTAAATAATTTATAAAGATTTCAAATAGTGTTTTTGTCTTTATTTTTATTTTGTTTGTTTATGGATGGATGATTTATTTGAAAACCTTGTGACTTGGATACAGTTCACTTGGTCTTGTAGCACTGCATGAAGTTAGTACTTCTAGCTCTGGAAAGGGAAAATCTTATCAGTTTTCAAAACCACAGTTGAATCCTATTGGGGGAGTAGTTTTTCTCATTAGTGCGCAGAGTGTGTAATGACATTCATCAAAATATGGCACCCACTGCCTCCAATTCTATCAATCTACATATTACATTTTTGGAGGGGTCAAAGCAGCTATTCCTTAAATTTAGAGTTAATTTCATGATAAAAAATAATGAAAGTAATAACAAATGCAAAATAATATGTAAACAGATTGTGGGAACTCGATGGGCGCACTTGGTATTTTTTTTCCTTTTTTTTTTTTTGCAGAGCTCAGGTCACCCATTTGAATCCTTAAAAAAAATTCTGAAGCATTTTTTTAAATTTGTGGTTTATGGGAGCAATTTCTCCAAAGCAATTTAAAAAGTCAACTATGAATTATTCATGCAATTAATAATCATAAATGTGATCATTATACCGGTGCTATTATACCTCAGGCTCTTCATTAACGCAGTTATAAACCAGGGGAAAAACGTCTAAACGAATCAAATTACATTTTTAACTAAATGTCATTAATAATGGTTCTCAACAAGGTTCAGTTTATTATTGGCCATGATTGACAAACAAATCTGTGAGCACACAATCACTTACAGAATACCATATATATATGTATACTCACAAATTAATAGAGTATGCTGTCTGATTCTGATTCTTCCAAAGACAGTTTCGTCTTGACTTCCTCTCACAAGGTTAACATATCATCCAATCAAATGGCAGACATGCTAACGTGGTCAATCTGACCTGCATCAGAGTGGGGAAGGAATGTGGCTTCAGATGCTTTGACCTGGGCATGTTTGTTGGTGCCAGATGGGCTGGTGTGAGTATCGGAAACTGGTGATCTACAAGTGTCTGTGAAGGTTCTCAGTCATCCAGGTCATCGTAGTCAAAAGAGCTTGCAAAGAAAAAAGTCTGGACTTCTTTAAGTTGCTTGAAGACGTTTCACCTCTCATCTGAGAAAATTGAATTGACAATTTTTTCACCAGTTTCATCAGTATATATATATATATATATATATATATATATATATGTGTGTGTGTGTGTGTGTGTGTGTGTGTGTGTGTGTTTTTGGGTGATTGGGGGTTCCAGTTGATATAGCAGTAAAGAAATTTGACCCCCCGTGCCAGAAACTGGTTTGTTGCCTCAGGGCAACAATGTGCTTAAAAGGTACCAAAATGTTTTCTGTAAATTTAGACAGAACCACAGCACTGAAACCGCTCTGACCAAAGTGTTTAATGAAATAGGTCTGAATACAGACAGTGGAAAAATGTCAGTCTTAGTTTTACTGGATCTCAGTGCAGCATTTGATACAGTTGACCACAACATATTACTCAAACGACTGGAGAATTGGGCAGGTCTGGTTAAACTGTACTAAACTGGTTCAAAACATACTTAGAAAACAGGAAATACTTTGTATCAATAGGTAAATTCACATCTGAGCAGACAAGTATCACATGTGGAGTTCCCCAAGGTTCCATCTTGGGACCCCTTCTGTTTAACATTTACATGCTCCCACTGGCACAGATTATAAAGAACAACAAAATAAACTACCACAGCTATGCAGATGACACACAAATATATATCACAATGTCACCAGGAGACCAAGGCCCTGTACAGGCTCTTGGTAAATGCATTGAGGAAATTAATGACTGGTTGTGCCACAATTTTCTCCAGCTTAACAGAAACAAAACTGAAGTAATAGTCTTTGGTGCCAAAGAAAAACGATTACAGGTCACCAGAGAACTTCAATCTATACATCTAAAGACCACAAACCAGGCGAGAAATGTGGGTGTAGTGATGGATGCAGACCTAAACTTAGAAAAACACACTAAGACAATAACAAAATCAGCTTACTATCACCTCAAGAATATTTCAAGGATAAAAGATCTGATGTCTCAACAGGACCTGGAAAAACTAGTCCATGCATTCATCTTTAGCAGGCTTGATTACTGTAACAGCATCTTTACAGGTCTACCTAAAAAATCAGTCAGACATCTACAGCTCATTCAGAACTCTGCTGCTCGAGTCCTCACTAAGACCAAAAGAGTGGACCACATCAGTCCAGCTCTGAGGTCTTTACACTGCTGCCTGTCCGTCAGAGGATAGACTTTAAAGTTCTGATGCTGGTCTATAAAGCTCTGAATGGTTTAGGACCAAAATACATCAGTGACCTCCTGACCCAGTATGAACTTTCCAGATCCCTCAGGTCATCTAGATCCAGTTTTTTATCAGTTCCCAGAGTCAGAACCAGACACGGAGAAGCTGCATTCAGCTTTTATGCTCCTTATATCTGGAACAAACTCCCAGAAAGCCTCAGATCAGCTGAAACACTCAGTTTATTTAAATCCAGGTTGAAGACTCACCTATTCTCAGCTGCATTTGAATAAAACACCAAATCCACACTTTTAAGCTTAAATTTCAAAACTTAAATTTTAACTACTGATTTTATCTACTGTTCTGATTTTATCAGTTTTTTTTAATCAATTTTAAATCATGCTTTTTATTTGTTTTTGTGTTTAATGTCTCTGTAAAGCACTTTGAACCACCTTGTTGTTGAATTGTGCTATATAAATAAACTTGCCTTGCCTAAATACTCCTGTAGTAGTAAAAATGTATTTCACGTTTTAATTTTATTTTAACAAACATCAAGTTCAACAAGCAAATAACTGCATGTGGGAGTATGTATATGTGTGTGTTCGCACATGCACGAGTTAGTTTCTGTGTGTGTGTCTGACATTTACTATTCTGTGTGGAACTTCATGAAATAGAGGAGAATATTACATTTGAGTCATTTGACATTTAGAATACTGTTGTTTCCTGGTACCTTACATCCAGAAATTAAAATCAGTCTAAATGACCAAATCATCTTTACATTTTTACACATTCATGCACTTTTATTTTGCTAATATATTTATGTCAGTTTATGTTTAGCAGTTATTGGCCCTGTGGCCTGTGTAGTTTTGGTTACTGAAACAATTACTGAACTCCAAGGTCAAAGGTCAGACCCTCTTCTACTTCTTATTTGCTTGAATCCCAAATGTGTCATATGAAATTTAAAAAGTAAATAAACAAAAAAATGCATAAATAAAAAACAATTTTAAGGGGCACATTTCAAATTGTTGCCTGAGGGTAATATGACATAGAGCATTAAGCAAAATGTCAGAGCAAAGATCAAAGCAACACAACCATGAAAGAAGAACACATTTAAAAACTTTTTAAGGTCGACATCCTTTAGCCAGTAACAGCATGTCTCTGTTGCTGTGGTTTTATTTTTATCAATTCATTTATTTTATCTGTGCCTATGTCAACATGTTAGTTATTCACCTAAAAGTAAAAAGATACGCTATAAATGCTCTAATGCTCTTCATCCAGTTATTTACCTTGATTTCTTCTGGAATGTCATTCACTGATCTCTCTGGGCAACAGTTTCTCTATTTTTAATCAACCTCCTGACATCGACATGGCAGATGAGTTATTAGCTCACAGAACTTTTGTCACTGTAGACCAGTGTTGGGACTAACGCGTTATTAAGTAACGCGTTACAGTAACTACGTTATTATTGCGGTAACGAGCACGGTAACTAGTTATTATGCCAAAATCAGGAACGCGTTAGTCGTTACTGGGATTTAGATAGGGTCATTACTCGTTACTTCGTGTGGTGGCTATCGCGGAGCTTCCACAGATTCAGTAACATTAGCAAGTGGTGGAGGCCAGCAGGTGGATGAAGGAAAAGGGACGCAGAAGGAAAAGAGACCCGAGGCGGCCGCCGGTCCAAGTGTGAACTGAACTTCAGGTAAGAAGTTATGACCTGCAGTCTCTTTGGGTCAGATATAAACCAAGTTTAGGTGGAGTTTATTTTCGTTATTCTGACTTTTTCCGTACTGCGTGCTAGCTAGTGTGGCACTATGTTAAAGACAGAGACATGAAAATAGTAGCCCCCCATTTTATTTGATGCTCAGAGACATTTTCTTTTAGTAAGGCCACTGCAATGTAAGTTTTACTGTTGCATAAGTTCCGCCAGCAGAGGGCGCTCGGTCCTGTACGCATCGGTAGCTGACGCTACACTAGAAGAAGTAGTGTCAGTGATGAAGAGGCAGCATACGGCCTGCGCGCCAAAGATAACTGATTGTCTTATTTTTCTGTTTTTACAGGTAAGCTGGGTGGTTGATAATATAAACAGATGTTATAAAAGTGACAGACAGCAGTGGCGATTAATGATAAATGTCTTGTGTGTGGCGAATGTTAAGCTAAAGAGCTAATTTCCAAGTTGGTCCAGTTGTTAGCCTGTGCCGATCCAAGTGTTAGACTGTACCGAAACTCTGTGAGCTCGGTGCAGGTGTATTTTTGGGTTAAAGCCACAAGATATATATTTTGCACAATAAGAGAAAATGTGAATTGCTTTATGTTTAGTAAATATGTTAAGAAAAACATTTATTTGAAAGAGATCTAGTTTATTAAATACAGTTAAGAAGACAGGTTCATAAATAGATTAACCCTTTAAGACCTACCATAGAACCAAGTTCGCCAGAGCTTATATTATATTTTTACATGCTGTGGAGCCATTTTTGGGAGCATTTCAAGTTGCTATACATCAATACAACCATTATAGCCCAAACTTTAATAATATGTCTGCATTAGGTGCATAGTAATTACATAAATTGCAAAAAAGTGCAATAAACTACAAAAAAATTGAAAATCGTTTTTGTTTTTTTAACATATATTTCTAGTTAGAGAAATTTAAGAGGCTTATCCCTCAAAACTGTAAATACAAAAAAGTTACACAAACTAGTTTCCCACCACAGGAAATTTATTTTGAGTGTCTTCATAGTTTTATTTTTGAAATACACCAATTTTTATATACTGCAGGAAAAACGAAAATAAATATTATAGTGCAAATTTGCAAAATAACAGCATATGCATCAAAATAAACTATTTCCAGCAGTGCAATATGAGTCTTAAGCATCCCAGAAACGACACAGAAAGTCATAAAGTCAAACATAACTTTTTAAAACACATAACAAGTAAAACACAAGCTCATAAGGCCCCGATCGTAAAAAACTACATTTCCGCAAAATGACGTCACTTCCGGTTTCGGGCAGGTCATGCGGTCATGTGATAGTTCGCGCTGATGGACGTAGGAAGTGTTACAAACAGCTGATGGATCGGCGAAGCGTGTTTCTGGAATATCATGTTTTTGTTGCTGCAAGTGATTTTTATGCAGTTTTTGCAAAGCTATATGTGGAAGGAAACTGTGACCTAGGACAAGCTGATGGCATAAGATGTAAGTACAACTCCTCCAGTTTCATATGCAAAAAAAATTATTGCGCTAGCTTACTTGGTTGCAGAGCTACCGGGATTTAAAAATAGTTACGCAAAACAGAGCGTGCCCGCTCCGATCGGCTGTAAAGGGTTAAAACAGTAGTAAAAACAAGATAAAACTGTAATGAGAGTTCACTATGTTATTCATGTGTATAGTAAAATGTATTTGTGTGATTTAACCAGTTTACAAAGGTGGTGCATGTGAATGTGAAACTGTATAAGTTACTTGTATAAAGTAATGTCAGCTACACTAGAAGAAGTAGTGTCAGTGATGAAGAGGCAGCATACGGCCTGCGCGCCAAAGATAACTGATTGTCTTATTTTTCTGTTTTTACAGTTTTCTTTTTTTTTTTTTTTTCTAAATGACATCAGAAACAGCAGTATGCGACATTACGTGATGGCAGAGCTTCAGTTCATCCTTTGTCATTTTTTTTTTTTTTTTTAATAAATAGGACAGGGGGAATGAATGAGAGAAAGAGGGGGAGAGAAAGAAAGAAAACCAAAGGGGAGAAGAGACGGTGAGAAGGGGGGGAAGAGAGAGAAAAAAAAAAAAAAAAGAACTCCTGGGTCACCTGTATGGAGAAAAAAAACAAACAAACAAAAAAAACAAACAGAGGAGACAGCAAACAACAAAGAGCAACATAATAATAGAGAAAACAAAGCACCATCACAATAAACTAGCTAGTCATAGATATCAATATTTACTAAATAATAAACGATATTGTGCAGCACGCAAGATAGACAGCGCACAGTGTGCTTTGAGGCAGCAGCCAAGAAAGCTTTAGTCCGCGTCTGTGAATACCCATGTGTGCATACCTGTGTGGATCAGCATGCTTGCATTCCAAAGGTTTCTCCATGTAATGATCTGCTAGGGAGTGTGGGGGGGCCACAGCCCCGTCCTCCAGGGTGTGACGCGGGTATGGAGGAGATCAAAACTCCAGACATCCAGAGGCCCCCAGAACACAAGAGACCATGGAAGACCAACAGAGGGGCAGCCGCGCCACTGTTCCAGTAAGAGCTGAGGAGAGTCCCAGATGAGGGCTCGCCCAGCAGCCGCGGAGCAGAAGTCAGGGGGAGTTGCAGTGACGCGCCCGTGAGCTCCGCCGGCCCCCAGCTGTGCCTGAGTGACCGAGCCCCAGGCCGAGAGGCCGGGGGCACCCCACCTCCAAAGGGGCCCAAGCGAGCCCCAGGCCCCAGGCCCCGACAAGCGGCCGCCAAGGAGTGAGCCGGTTTTCTGTAAAAATAAATATGAGTTGGCCCATCATTTCAACAGTGTAACACTAGCATGACAGAGTTTCTATACAGCTGGGTGGTGCTATGTTACTGATGTTGAACTTTATTTTGTTCATAAGTTATTAGAGTTGCCAACTGTCCCGCCTGGTATTCAGAGAAAATATTACGTGTTTCTTATTGAGGTGAAAAGGAACAGTTTGTCCCGTAAATCAGCTACAATGAAAAAGACACAAAGCTGGAGTTTTCCTGTGTCTTTGCTGCACAGCTGCCTCTTCTTCTTTCATTCTCTCCCTCCCTCTCCCGTTTCTACTTCAATCATGAAACTGATCAATGATCAGCTGATCGGCTCTCTTGTTTGTTTATCGCCCACTTTGCGCCAGAAAGAGGAAACCAGCGGATGTCGCGCTAAACAACAGCAGCACATTTAAGCTTGATCAGCTGTTGTTAGAATTTATTTAATATTAATTTCTAGTATCAGCTGATGTTTTCTGGAGCCACAGCTGCAAAAAAGCTGCTGGTCATGATATGGTTTGGTTATCTGGTGAGAGGGAAACATGAAGATGAAACCAGGAGATGTCCTTACTGAATCATCAGCTGAACAGGTGATGGAGAAACAGGTTTACCTTTTGGGTGACATAAATGAGTTGAAGGGAAGTTATGAACTGTTTCTGAGAGACAAATAACCCCAGGATCCTTTTTTAGGTAGCTGACAGCTGGTGACTGTGCAGGGGCGGGTCTAGCAAAGTGTTGCCAGGGGGGCAGGTAGGGCATTAACAGGGAATGGGGGGCACAAAGAAATACTTTTCTTTCTTATTCTCATTTAAAATGTCTAGCTTTTAAAAAATAATTATCTGAATCTTTCAACAAACGATTGATAGATTGATGCATATATACCATCAAAACAGTGTACATCACTGTCACAACAGTGTTTATTTTCATTCAAAGGCTTTATGATTTTTCCTATAATGGTGGGCTGGTCTCTAGTCAAAATGCCCGGGAGGATTTTTTTGTCCCAGTCCAGCCCTGTATGCAGCTCATCTGCAGTCTGGTGTTACCTACATCTTCCTATTCAGAAGGCAGAATTTCCGAGTTCTGAGTACAATCGAAAGCACCACGACTGCAGCTTTTGTGTTGGATGTAAAAGGCGCACATGACGCTGTGACGTAGGCTAGAATCATGGCAGCAGTCAATGACGGTCCAGGCGTGGGATTTCTCTCGTGGAAATATGCACATTATCTTTTCCTTTCTATTGGTAGGTGGCACAGTGCACTTGTGGCAAGTAAGCAAGCTAGAAGACTGGCACAGTTATGAAAGAAACACATTAACAAGAGAATTCTGAGTAAAACCAAAGTTACTTTCCCTAGTAACTAGTTACTTTGAAAGTAACGAGTAACTTGAAGTAACTGAGTTACTTTTGAGAGAAGTAACTAGTAATGTAACTAAGTTACTATTTTAAAGTAACTTACCCAACACTGCTGTAGACTAACACCTATTCCACTGCTTTACATTTTACTCTGAAGCTATTTTACTCATAATACCCTGTAAGACAATGACAGAGAAGAACTGAAATAACTATTGGACAAGAAGGTATAATATCAAATCATATCGTACCAAAAAGGTACGTATGAAAACAAAATCCTAATTAATAATTAAAAAAAATATATATTGTGTTAAAACTTTCATAAAATATTCAAAATATAAATCTTATCTTGTGACTACATTGACTTGTTTGTGGAAAAATTACTTTAGGCTCTAATGCACCAACTATGCATGCCTGCCAAGTGGTGAACTTCAAGTGGACATCAAAGAAGTCAAAAAGTATAAACGAATGACTACTCAGCCATCAGGTCTCCAGCTGTCTGTGTCTATGTTAACAACAGAGTGTAATCAAGAGACCAAAGACATGTATTATGAGTGATTTGAATGAATGAATGTTTTTCTTTCTCTGTTTGCCTTGTACTCAAGACCAGGAAACTGCTTTTATAGAGGTTGTCACACTTACTGATGATCAATTATTCATGTTCGTTTGATTAGCAGCAGATGCCTGCCATTTGCCTTCTTAATTACCATGGAAGCAATAAGAGTGTACTTAGTTTAAAGACTGAGTGTACTTTTTTCACATAGCCTTATATGTAGGCCACTGTATATTGACCTGATTACATAAGTGCTGATTATACGGTAATTATTGAGTGCTTCACATCAGTTTTTGATGCAAGTGTAACTCTATGGATGCATCTCAAAACTGCATCATGTAACACAGTAAGGGGAATTGTTGAAAAGAATATATAAATGGGCCAATAGGTTTGACTATAGGAGCACAGGGGTGTGTTTAAATGAGACACAGAGACAAGAATGTACCGCAAAAGAACCAGCCGACTTTAGAGAAATAAACCTTAAGGTTGACAAGCACAGGTTAAGGCACTTTAAAACTGTGGAAAAGGAAACTTACAAAAAATGAAAGAAAAGTAAAACACATAAACTACTAAGATAATGACTTGGCCAAGTGTTACTTTTGGTTTTCAATGTTGGGTTTCAAAGTTGGGTTTCCTTGCTGGGTGCGCCCTAGTAACCTGACTCCTTAACTTTTATAGAAACAGATCACACAAATCCAATGTACATTCAAATGAAAATCTCACATTCCTTTCACATGTGGAGAATGTTCTACATAACAGCTTAATATTCAAAGTCCCAAATAAAACATCCAAGGGGTAAAGTCCAAAAAATTCCCAGGGTGTGAAAGAAAATAGGGGTGAGAGAATGTCAGTCAGTGGTCTTATGTATAACCAGCTGTGTGTGAAAGTGTGAGTGATACAGTCCTACCACACCACAAGGTGCAGCAGATCATCAAGTGGAAAAGAAGCGAATCTCAGTTTCTCTAAGTCCAGGTGGGAAGGCTCGCCATCTAATTCACTGGAGGAATCCACCTCAGGAACAATTCAGCATACAAAAAAAACCTGACCAATCTCAGTGCATCACAGCCGAAGACAATGGTATGGTGTTTCTCGGTCAGAAAATGCAGGGCTCTTACTTCTGGAAGCAGATTGAGATAAACTTTCAGGCAGTTGATAACAACTAGAGCTAATGAAGGCTAACAGTTTAGCTCCACGTGGTACTTTCTAAAGTCACCAGAAAACTGCAGCATTCGCCTGTTTACTCACTCTTTGGCTACTTTTAAAATGAAAGGTATGCACACACACACACACACACACACATATATATATATATATATATATATATATATATATATATATATATATATATATACATATATATCTTTATTGCACATGCTCATTCGCAAAGGGACATCCAAGAAGTAGAGCTATCCTGTCACCATTAAGATACATGTTCATACTTCAAAGCATGAAAGTCCCTTGAGATGTACTTTCATGTGTTAAATGTATCAATACTGCAGTTCATCATTTCATCCTAAATGTTTAACCTATTATCACCCAGGTGGGTAATTGTGATATCATTGTTTCCAGTTTGTTTTAGCATTCTTGTGCAGTTTGGGATGCTAAGCTGAAGATATTACAATATTTACAATACAAAACTACCCATTGGTATCACTGACAATTCACATGCACAGTTCTCCAGGCAGGAATGAGGACAGGGATAAAGACAGCAATATCATCATTTTTCTTCCAATTAGCCAACTTTTTTGTAAACTGTTGCAAGAAATGCTTCCAAACAAAACTAATTAACAAATGTGAAGATTTTGCCTGGTCCCACAGCATAGCAATAATATGACATACGAGACTAATTAATTAGCAGCTTATTGGAATATGATCTGAAATGTACAAATTCATCAGATGCCCGTAACTCCTTTGCATTTGTGTGGGTTTTTGTGTCATAGTAGAGAAAGTGATTGAAGTTAGTTGAAATATAATTATGTAAGTGTAAACCCTTTGTGTAAATGTGAGGTATTTAACATGCTTTGGATGTCAGTATACTCCAGGGATATGATCGATTGAATCATAGGGGAAAGAAAACAACATGACTAAAAAAGATCAACAGCAAAAAACCGTATAAAGTTTGTTGTGCAGTTGTGGCAGTGAAAAGAATCAAAACTGAGAAAAAACTACAATCATGTGAAAAAGATGTTGTGAAAAACTACAAACTCCCTTATTTGTTCCATAGGAATTAAGAGAGTAAGATGCAGCCAACTGCTATTATTCAAATGGACTTGATTAATGTTATCACGTATTTAAAAGCAAAAGTTTTGGCAGTTTGCAGGTCTGGAGCATTCAGTTGTTTTTTAAACACAATGCCACAGTCTTCCCAGGAGTGGATGTCCCAGCAGATTTACCCCATGATCTGACACTGCAATGCTCAGAGAAATTGCAAACCAATCCAAGAGCTACATCTCAGACTCTACAGGCCTCAGTTACCATTTAAATGTTAAAGTTTATAACTGCACAGTTAGAAAAGGATTGAACAGACATGGCTTGTTTGGAAGAGTTGCCAGAAGAAAGTCTCTTATCTCTACAAAGAACACTGACCATAATGCACAGCACCAGTTTGGTGAAAACCAAACACAGCATATCAGCACAAATACCTTATACCAGCTGTTACACAAGGTGGTGAAGGGGTGATAATTTGGCCTTGCTTTGCAGCCACAGGGCTCGAGCGCCTTGCAGTTATTGGCTTGATCACAAACTCCTCTGTATACCAAAATATTCTGGAGTCAAATGTGAGGACATCTTTGCAACAGCTAAAGTGTGGCCAAAACTGGATCATGCAAAAGGACAATGATCCCAAGCACACAGAATAGTGGAAAAAGAAAAGAATCAATGCGTTTCAGTCGTCGAAAGTCATCAAAATCCCTACCTTAACCTGACTGAAATGTTGTGGTGGGAATTTAAGAGAGCTGTGAATGAATGAATTTGAGCAGACTACATAGTCCAGTGAGAGGAAGTACTGGTCACACTGAATAATATCAAACCAGCCCATCCATAAAATACTGCAATAACCTATTTCTTTCTAACAAGTTGAGTCAAAATAACTGGTAGTGTTGTATTTCATAGCAATCGAATCACCTAGAAAGAACAGATAATGTAATAAATAATAAAATCACAAAGTATGTTTTATTTTTAACAATTAGTGTTCATGACTGTTCAGTCTATCAGCCTATGGATTATTAATAATGTTCTCTCTCATTGCATGTTTAGCAATCTGTCATCACAACAGTTGACCTTTCTCGGCGTAACTGAAGTAGATTTCCTTCCACCTCTTTCCTTTCACAAATCTTTGCTCCGAGCCTGCTTTGTATTCCTCTGTGCACTTCTTCCTGACATACCCCCTGTTGTGCCTCAGTTATTTGTCAAGTCACGATGATGAGGTGCATGCTGAACTTTGTGTAAACTCTGTCATTTCCGTTGAATTTTTTTCTTGGAAAACCAAGGCTTTCCTTAAATGTCCGATGCTCATTATAGAGTGTCTGGTAGGACAGTGAAAATACCACATAAACACCTCAACTTTTTTATGGATTATTTACAGTGTATTGTTGTTTTTAATTGAGCTAAATTCAGTTTAATTAAAAAAATAACTTGTCTAATTTTGCTTTCTTTTAGCTTTGTTCTGTAATTACTGTCCACTGAACCTGCAGTTTCAATGGAAATGGCAAATTCATATGACAAGACATTATTATCTATCCTAAAACATATTCAGGCTCAATTCAGGTAATTATGTTTACTTGCGCAGTATTTAAACTTGAACAGAGTAGCTTTGTCTTTTATCAGACATGACACCAACCAAAAATGGTGCAGCATTTAACACACTTTTAGATTGTCCAGCTTCTGGCCACACTTAATTAAGTCTTCAACATTAAAAACAAAAACTGAACCTGCATCCACCAATAAGCTAATTAAAAATATGCTGCTATTAATTAAGAAGTTATAGCATAACAAATATGGCTGCTGATGCAATCCCTTTTCTGTGTCTCCATTTCCACTGTTTAGCCTACCCAAAATATATTGGGCAGTGGTGTATGTACTAATCCAATTAAAACAGAAAAACTATAACAGCCGATATAAAATTGCACGTCATTAAATCAGATTTTGTCAGCTTAATTACAAGCATTTGTTTCAGTGCAAAATTTATTTTTATGCCTTAGATAATAAAAGTAAATCAGGTAATGTAACTCCAGTGTATAGTGGTTTACATAAGAAGTTCCCCAATTTGAGAAAGGGGGAGACAAACAAAGCCTCAAGGCATCACGAGCTAGTGTACATGCTCCCAGTGGTGGTCTTGAGCCTGGATAAATGCATGAGAAAGGGCATTCAGTGTAAAATATGCACCAAATCAAATATGTGGGTACATCTCCTGTGTCTCTGTCCGTGTGTACCATAGTCATGACCAATAATGGTAACTTTTTGAAAAGACACTCTAGCAAGACAGAGATCACAGTGTTCAGTTTAAAAAAAGAAGAAGTTTATTTTACTGGAATTTAAATCAGCAGGGGGAGAAATAGGAGCAGGGAGAATCTCAGGTGAATGTCTATTCACTGAGCAGGAATGGTCTTGCCAGAGAGGAGAAATAAATTAGTTTTGACCAGAGTTGCACCAAGGGATATTGTGCTGTGATTTTGATTTGACTTCTTACTTGAGTCTTTTTGCAAAGCAGGTGGAGTGAGAGGGAGAAGCATGCTAGAGGTTTTTTTTCCAGGAAGTAAGGAAGCCATAAGTGGAAACACAATTCTTCATTCCACAGTAACATATCAGCTTTGGATTCCAGGGAACTATTGCTTCAGGGAAAGAGCTTCAGCCGACTTAGAGAATCACTGAGAGGCAAAGAGAGAAACAATGTTAGGAGCAACGTCACACTAGAAATTGAGACAAACATTGAAGCACCCGATTACTTAAACCAGTACAATGTCAATATGGAGAGGAGCTGGGAAATCTGCAGCCTCCAGAATTAAAAAAATGTGTGGTTCACACCAGAACCACATTCAGCAATGATTGGAATTAAGATGGAATTCCCTGGTGGTGGCAGAGATGCTTGGGAGGGGCTCTGAGAAATCAGGGAGACGAGAAGATGGGGATGAGGAAGATTGTATCAACATGAATCGTAGTGGCAGAATGACAGCATATAAAAGTCAACCGAACAGAGGTTGATTGGCTCATAGAAGACCGGTTGAACTACAGTAATGATGGCAGTCCTCAGTTTGACAGCATGGAAAAGTGGAAGTGACGCAAAGAGTACACTAGCAGCCTTAAGATGCATGACAGGAAATGTACAAATACAGATCTTCTTATGTTTTAAAGCCTCATCTTTGCTCCTTCACATATATTCCTTTTTTTCTTTGCTTCCTCTAAACATAACACTTTTGCAAATTTCAGCTGAGCATGGTTTCAACTTTAATAATTTTCAGTGGTGTAATTCAACAAAACTCAATAAAACTCATAGATTTCCTTGTTAAGAAGATGCATAATTAAATTAAATTACTTCAATTTGATGGCATATCAGATATCCCTGTGGCATTCTGAGGCTTTATTATTTTTCCATTAATGACAACTTGCGATCAATCACAAAGAGTTTCTCTGAGCTGCTTGATTACGGACTGCTCATTGTCCCATATGCAACAGTGAATAATTGCCTGGGATCAGCTTGGGGAGTTTATAGTAAATAAGAGCTTTAAAATATCTTGACTAAACACATTTATTAACGTGTTGATATTCATGTCAATGGTCTGCATTAAACAGACCTTGGACACTGGAAAATAGGGTGTTTAGGTATTGCAAGAGTACAGACGTGTTCAAGTCAGTGGTTCTCAAACTTTTTTGGCATTCACCACTTTAGAAGAAGAAAAACATTTTCCTCCTTGTCACCCATGCCCTGCCTGCAGTGGCTCTGAGCCCTATAGCGGGGCTCACCCTGCAGTTTGAGAACCGCCGGTTTAAGTGATTATCATCAGAATTCCAGAGATGCAAGCTAAAAGAAGATGGAACGAGTAGAAGCGGCAAGTGAAGAGAGATTTTTCTACAAAGGCCTAGAAGGACTGAAGGGAAGCCCTGATAAGGCTTATAAACGTATAAGTCTTTGCCAGGACTTGTACTGTGGTGAAAATTGAATCAAAACAGACAAGAAAAGATAAGCTACGAAAATAATCATGCTTTTATTCCTGCAGCAACAACAAAATGGGACTATCAGTCTCACCAGTGCAGCTATTAAGACTTAAAACACCAAACAAATTGCAGTCTTAGGAAATGTAGAACATGAAAGTAATTGGATTGGAGATAGAGTTTGAATAATTATTAAAAAAAAGGTTTTCAGTCACAAATAATTTTTTATATACTTTTCCTTGAGACAACTGTGCTCACCAGTGGGATGCTTTAGTCTAAATGACAGACTTATCAGTGCTTTCAGTCAGAGTCAGTGTGGTAAGTGAAATATGTCAGAAATGGAGACTTCAAAGACTGTTGTTGTATGGTTTATTTCCAGAATATTCTTTTATTCATGACCACAAATGATAGGACAGAATTTTAGATGGATGACACTTTCAAAACACGATGAAACATTTAAATAATATATATCAACACACTCTATGCCTGTATGTTGTATACGTATATAAAGCTATTGAATTATAAACATGCAATTCAACATCTATCCATCCATCCATCTTCTTACGCATATCCAGTTCAGGGTCATGAGTGGAGGTTTTGTTTATCCCAGCTGTCATAAGACAGTGTACATCCTACACAGGTCAAAACAGTCATTTGCAAAGCTTGCATTGCACTTCAAATGAATATGATTCATAGTAGACAGGTTTAGTCCAGAGGTGTGGACTCGAGTCACATGACTTGGACTCGAGTCAGACTCGAGTCATTAATTTTATGACTTTAGACTTGACTTGAAAAAATGTTCTAAGACTTGTGACTTGACTTGGACTTTTACACCAATGACTTGGGACTTGAATTGGACTTGAACCGGTTTACTTGAAAAGACTTGATATTTTACCCCAAATATAAAATCTAACATGCATATTATATAGAGATTGAAAATGTGACGTCATTCAGGGGTAGAACCGCAAAGGATTCTGGGAACTCGTGGCAAGCGGTACTAGCGCACGCAGGCTTTCAATTAAAATCAGTTATACAGCGATAAAAAGAAACACAAAAATGTCAAGAAGCCGTTGTATGATTAACTGCAATAGCCAGTCGCATGACAGCCACGGGAAGCCGACGGGTAAAGAGATCGGTTGTTATCGGATTACGTCGTTGAAGAGAAATTGTTCAAGCCATGTTTCCGAAGTAACAAAGACACGACGGATGGACTGGATAGCAGCCATTCAAAGATCAAATATAACGTCCCAGAACACTCCAGCTCACAGGTTAGTCTGCTCCAAGCATTTACACGAAGGTCAGTGTTTTTTAGTAGTTAATACGTCATTTTCATAACATAATTGGTGATATAGGTTACAAGCAAGTCTGGCGCTGAACAGAAATTGTCGCGCTATGCTCCTTTATTTATTGTGCATAAATAGTGAATTGTCCTAACACAATATTGCGTTTCGCTTCTGTTATTATGGTACATTGACAAAAACATATACTTTTATTCACAGGATAAAACAGGTTTTTTGTATCACTAATTGCCCAGTACGATTACAGCATACAATATTGTTGTCACTGCTACATTTCTGTAACGCTACCAGAAATTATTTCCACTACTAATTAATTACCGTTGAGCTCAAAGGTCCTATTAATAAACGGTTAAGGAATGTGTATTTATGACGACGATTTGTGAGACCGGTAAACTTATGATACGTACGATGGTCTTTCGTTCTACACGGTGCATTTCAAGGTCCTGTACCCATCCGTCGGTAAACTGTACCTGGGCTTGTTGCAGTGACCTGAAGTTACTAAACTTCATGAGTGTATGCACTCACTCCAAGAAGCGTATAATTATAAATATGCATATAAATATGCTAAGATGAGATAGCTGACTTCATCTAACTAGCAAATGTTGTCCAGGCTACGTTGGTGATACAGTTTTTTTTAATGTGTATATTTTTGTCATGCGATTTTAAAGCTGGTCCTACAACCGCATCCAAGAATAACATGCAGCTTATCTCAGAACTGTCGGTGAAAATTATTCTTGGAGCTAGGTTTAATTGAGCTGCATTTTATAGAGGTGCAATTTCACAATTTGTGTATATTTTCTAAGTTCACTATTTTGTCATGTGTTGAGAAAAACACAGATTTTAAAATTACATGGTCTAATATTTACATTTAGCATATAACTGCAACATTATTTTTTCGTTGTTTTTTTTTTAAAGACTCGAAAGGACTTGAAATTCAAAGTTTCAGACTTGTGACTTGACTCGGACTTTTACACCAGTGACTTGAGACTCGACTCTGACTTGCCTGACATTACTTGAGACTTGACTTGAGACTTGAGGATAAAGACTTGAGACTTACTTGAGACTTGCAAAACAATGACTTGGTCCCACCTCTGGTTTAGTCTATACTCAACCTCCATTTGCATAACATTTAAAAGTGATTCAAATTCAAATTTTATTTGTCACACACACAGGCAGTGTATGACTAAAAAAAAATAAGACAAGCAAATCTTTGCTTTTCATTATATATAATATTTTTAAATGATGGGAGACTGGCCGACTGACAGAATAGGTATGTGTGTAAAAGCAATAGATTTCTATGGGTAGCAGTTTGAGGTTCATACATCATGTGCCCAACTTGAGTGTCTTCTTTCATTTGTGGCTTTACTGGTTGAATGATTGTACTCTCTTCTATAGGAGGGCCAGAGAAAAATGTCAGACAGTGTGATGATACTAAGCAGAAAGAAAGCAGTGGAAGGAACTGTGAAGTATCAGTCTAGCTTTCAGCACAGAGCTGGTGACTCAGCACTGGCCAGCAATGGATTTCAATAAATCAAAACGCTAACTGGACTCACTGGGTGGCCATGGCTGAGTGTTTCTCATTACTGTAGGAAAAGTCAACAAAGGGTTGAGTGACAGCTTGGAGATGGGTCAAGGAAATATCTACACATTTTTTATTTATTTTTTATTTATTTATTTTTTTTTGGAAGTGACATCAGAAACAGCAGCATGTGACATCACGTGATGGCGGAGCTTCAGTTCATCCTTTGTCATCCTTTTTTTTTTTTTTTTTTTTTTTTAATAGGACAGGGGGAAATAATGAAAGAAAGAGGGGGAGAGGAAGAAAGAAAACCAAAGGGGAGAAGAGACGGTGAGAAGGGGGGGAAGAGAGAAAAAAAAAAAAAAAAAACTCCTGGGTCACCTGTATGGAGAGAAAGAAAAACAAAAAAAACAGGGGAGACAGCAAACAACAAAGAGCAACATAATAAAAAAAAAAAAAAAGCACCATCACAATAAACTAGCTAGTCATAGATATCAATAGTTACTAAATAATAAACGATATTGTGCAGCACGCAAGATAGACAGCGCACAGTGTGCTTTGAGGCAGCAACCAAGAAAGCTGTAGTCCGCATCTGTGAATACCCATGTGTACACCTGTGTGCATACCTGTGTGGATCAGCATGCTTGCATTCCAAAGGTTTCTCCATGTAATGATCTGCTAGAGAGTGTGGGGAGCCACAGCCCTGTCCTCTATGGTATCAAGCAGGTATGGAGGAGATCAAAACTCCAGACATCCAGAGGCCCCCAGAACACAAGAGACCAAGGAAGACCCACAGAGGGGCAGCCGCGCCACTGTCCCAGTAAGAGCTAAGGAGAGTCCCAGATGAGAGCTCATTCAGCAGCCGCGGAGCAGAAGTCAGGGGGAGTTGCAGTGACGCGCCCGTGAGCTCCGCCGGCAGCCAGCTGTGCCTGAGTGACCGAGCCCCAGGCCGAGAGGCCGGGGGCACCCCACCTCCAAAGTGGCCCGAGCGAGCCCCAATAAGCGGCCGCCAAGGAGTGAGCCGGTGTGTACCCGGACGCCCACCCCCAGATACAAAGAACCACCAACGCACCGATACCTGAGGGAGTCCGCCACCGGCAGGGGAAGTGGTGGTGGGTGGAGATAGGCCTCCAAACCTTGGAGGGCCCGAGATGTCCCCAGAGAGGTGGCGTCTGATACCCAACCTGACATATAGACACAGACATACAGGCACACACAGACACAAACATCCATTCCCACCCTCATGCTCTCATATGTACTTCACACTCAACCGACGTGGAGACAGACATAAAGAGACGCTGTACACACAATCACACTCCCCAAGCGTACTCTACTAACCGGGTCTAGGTACCCTTGCCCCTGGAGGGGGGAACTGCACCCAGACCCAGGTGGTGTTACCCTTTTCCCTGCGGTGGGGAGAGGCAGACCGCCCCGACTCCGCAGCAGCAGGGAGGCCCCAGACCGCAGTCGGACGGCCCACTCCTCCTACTAGCCCCCCCGCTCCAGTAGGCCGCAGAGAATGGGGGTGAGAGAAGACTCCAAACCTCCCTCCACCCACTCATTGTAGTGTTGATGCATGTGTGTTCTAAGGTGCAATTAAAACCCAGGAGGGCATAGAGCTACCTGCCAGAGAGCAGCAGGTAAGCGCATAGTCCCTCCTGCTAGCCCTCAATGTCTACATGTATTTAAAATTGAGAGGTGGGCAACGACGCCAGGGGTGAGGCGTACACCCTGATGGTAACTTGGACTCCGTGTATCGTGCCCACCCCCAAGATCCTATATGTATGTGTAATGAGGGTGTGAGTAATGTGAATGTCTAAGTTGTGGGATAAAATTGAGGCAGAGGCAGCCAGAAGGGGACAGAGGGGGGGGGGGGGGGGGGGGGGGGGGGTAGCCTCCTCTGCATCCTGGTGACATACCCCTACTCCAAGGCCCTGCATGTGTGGGTGGTTGTGGTGGAGCAGGAGGAGGGAGGCAGCTGGAGATGGGGAGGGAAGGAAGGGAGGGGCAGGTGACCCCTCCCTGGGGCCAGCTCCCCCGCTGACCCCAGTAGGCACTCCCACACTCCGCGACCCGCCAGGGAAAGGGGGGCCCAGGCCCATCCAGACCGGGGCCCAGCGCAGCAGCGCCCCCCGGCCCCACAGAGCCCGGGACAGTCCACCCAACCCCACCACAGAGAAAACTGCACCCACCCCACCATCCACTCGTCTTCCAGACTACATGAGACAATAGACGCCCAGGCTGAGATCTTCCTCCACCTCTCCTGTATCTCCCCCTCCTGCAGAGAGTTCCTGAGGGGAAGAAAGCTCCTGCAAGGTGTAACAATCTCCCCCACCGGTTGAAGAGCCCCACAGGCGACTCGACACGCCGGCGGCACCCTGCGCCAGGGATGGGCTCCCATGCACCCACCCGCCCACAACCCCGGCAACACACAAACCAGGACCCAAGGCCCCGAGGCCCAGCCAGGGCCCCGGCCCAGAGATGGAGTGCCCCCAGACCCTCACGCCCATCCCGGACCCACCCAGGGGCAGACAGGCTACCAGGTCAGTAACCCACGTCCATCACCACAGACCCTCCCCTAGCCCCGCTGCACGCAGCCACGAGGAAATGGTCAGAAAAAGGCCCCCAACCGGACATGACCGCTACCCCAGGTTGAGCCCCCCAAGGAAGATGCCTCCGGGGAACCCCCCGACGCCCTAAGCCTGTCCCTGCCCCCACACCAATCACAACATTGAAGGCGGGACCAAACTATGACCCCCCACCCCCACTAGGTGATGGAGCCGATCAAAGGAGCCCAGAGCAATTGATCTGATGTGGTGGCCAAGGCTGTAATTCAACAAAACTCAATAAAACTCATAGATTTCCTTGTTAAGAAGATGCATAATTAAATTAAATTACTTCAATTTGATGGCATATCAGATATCCCTGTGGCATTCTGAGGCTTTATTATTTTTCCATTAATGACAACTTGCGATCAATCACAAAGAGTTTCTCTGAGCTGCTTGATTACGGACTGCTCATTGTCCCATATGCAACAGTGAATAATTGCCTGGGATCAGTTTGGGGAGTTTATAGTAAATAAGAGCTTTAAAATATCTTGACTAAACACATTTATTAACGTGTTGATATTCATGTCAATGGTCTGCATTAAACAGACCTTGGACACTGGAAAATAGGGTGTTTAGGTATTGCAAGAGTACAGACGTGTTCAAGTCAGTGGTTCTCAAACTTTTTTGGCATTCACCACTTTAGAAGAAGAAAAACATTTTCCTCCTTGTCACCCATGCCCTGCCTGCAGTGGCTCTGAGCCCTATAGCGGGGCTCACCCTGCAGTTTGAGAACCGCCGGTTTAAGTGATTATCATCAGAATTCCAGAGATGCAAGCTAAAAGAAGATGGAACGAGTAGAAGCGGCAAGTGAAGAGAGATTTTTCTACAAAGGCCTAGAAGGACTGAAGGGAAGCCCTGATAAGGCTTATAAACGTATAAGTCTTTGCCAGGACTTGTACTGTGGTGAAAATTGAATCAAAACAGACAAGAAAAGATAAGCTACGAAAATAATCATGCTTTTATTCCTGCAGCAACAACAACATTTTTTATATACTTTTCCTTGAGACAACTGTGCTCACCAGTGGGATGCTTTAGTCTAAATGACAGACTTATCAGTGCTTTCAGTCAGAGTCAGTGTGGTAAGTGAAATATGTCAGAAATGGAGACTTCAAAGACTGTTGTTGTATGGTTTATTTCCAGAATATTCTTTTATTCATGACCACAAATGATAGGACAGAATTTTAGATGGATGACACTTTCAAAACACGATGAAACATTTAAATAATATATATCAACACACTCTATGCCTGTATGTTGTATACGTATATAAAGCTATTGAATTATAGTAGTAGACAGGTTTAGTCTATACTCAACCTCCATTTGCATAACATTTAAAAGTGATGGCAGTGTATGACTAAAAAAAAATAAGACAAGCAAATCTTTGCTTTTCATTATATATAATATTTTTAAATGATGGGAGACTGGCCGACTGACAGAATAGGTATGTGTGTAAAAGCAATAGATTTCTATGGGTAGCAGTTTGAGGTTCATACATCATGTGCCCAACTTGAGTGTCTTCTTTCATTTGTGGCTTTACTGGTTGAATGATTGTACTCTCTTCTATAGGAGGGCCAGAGAAAAATGTCAGACAGTGTGATGATACTAAGCAGAAAGAAAGCAGTGGAAGGAACTGTGAAGTATCAGTCTAGCTTTCAGCACAGAGCTGGTGACTCAGCACTGGCCAGCAATGGATTTCAATAAATCAAAACGCTAACTGGACTCACTGGGTGGCCATGGCTGAGTGTTTCTCATTACTGTAGGAAAAGTCAACAAAGGGTTGAGTGACAGCTTGGAGATGGGTCAAGGAATAATCTACACATTTGAGGTAGCAAGCAACTTTATGACAGATTCCTCACTTTGCTTGATTTGTGTATTTTCCGCAATGTGTCAACACTAACATAAGATTTGTCCCAACAGTGAAATCTGACTCAGATTTAATGTCCAAACTAGGTTTGGACTAACAGCAGCGGGGATTTAGTGATTCAGCTAAACCTGCTGTGCTTTGGCAACCAGTCTCCAAACAATCATGGCCCAACTCTGATTAACAGCAGTCACTCCCAGATTGGCAAAGGTCTGCAAATAATTCACATCTAATTTATAAACTCAGATTGCCAACATATTGCAATCGATCTGTGTCAGTTTGCGCCGATGAGCAAAACTTGTTTGTGATGTGTTGTGGGAATAAAAGAAAATATATTCTTGCTAAACATGGCTTGCATTACTGACATTTTATTAAAACTTTTATTAAAGATGTAGTTGTAGTTATTTTATATACACAAATTGTGCCCATGGAGAGCTGATGCTCAGTCCATTTAAGGTCTTAAACTTCGTCCGGCGTGACGGTCCCGACGATATATTGTGTAAGTGACTTCGAGCAGTAGAAGGTTAATGCATACATGCTTACAAACACAAATAATTATAGAAGATAGTCTAGACCAAAGGCCAGGAATACATTCTGCTTAAAACTGCATTTGTGCCTGCATAGCAACAGTTGACAAAAAGATGTTAAAAAAATAGGTATGAACTGGACAAGTCAACAGGAAACATCTGGAGGGTGAGACGGTTGAAACAAACAACCATGTACGGTAAAATGTTGCTGATAACGGAAATTTGTCTAACTGTCATTAACTGTAACTTATGCATGTTATACTCTTTGCTGACGCGAGAAGGGGCTGAACCCTGACATATTAAAACCATTTTGAAGTGTGCTTTTTAGCAGAGATCTACGCTGATGTGTTACAGTATACATCTTCCCACGCGTGTCTTCAATAAAATCATCGTTTGACTGAACTCTTCTGGGCCAGTGTTGGTTTGTTCTTATCCTCAATATCCAAGAATCAGGTGACAGTGTCTCTTTGCAATAGGGGACTCAACTCAACAGGTTGACAACTGGATGTACTAATTCTGAAACTCTTAAACACTTTATTGCCATTGCTGAATGATACTTCTATACAATGGAATAAACTAAATTGGAGTACTGTCCCACATCAGTGCTAGAAAACAATTGCCTTACAACCACAATGAATTAAATATACAAAATAAAATGTTCTCATATGAAAGCAATGTATCCAAGTGCCTAGGTCATTTTGCAGTCAAGTTGCCATTCTGCAGCACTTATGTCAATATCTGGGGAGAATATCTGAATTTCTGCTTTAAATCTAGGAAATTCAGATTCATGAAATAGGAGCATTTAATGTGAATTTTTGACTGTGCCACTAACCATTGTTTTCGTACTGCAACTCCAGCGTACTGCAAAGGGCAAACATAGTGAAATGCTTAAACAAAAATGGTTTTATGTGGAGCACCTTGATGTAGCGTTACGCCAAAGGTTGTGTGCTCAATGGTTCTGTGCACTGCCGTTTAGCCAATGTACTTCAAAGTCCGCTGCCTGCTGCACACTACTGTAGTTTGTTTCAAATACGTCATTCAAACCAGTAACCACAACAAAACGTTGCACTGTGTTTTCAGGTTCAAATATTGCTCCAGGTGTGCTAAACAAGCTGATGACCTTTGCTTATCAACTAGCTGTTGCCCAGTGCAGATTATGATTGCCTCTAAGACAGTGGGTGTAGCATCACATTTTTGTGTGAGCTGGTTAATAATTTGCTAGTAAAATCATCTCTGCCTTTCATGTTAGAGTAATCTTACCTATAAATAAATAAATAGTTATAACTAATTATGATTTGGAACTGTTGCCTTGATGTTCAATGGTTGGAGTTTAAAAACTGAATGTGCACCATAAGTCTGACTTTCAACACTAAATGCTACAGTTGTTTGTGGTTCCCTTAGGCCAACATGTTACTAGCTTATAGAGTTGATATGGGCAACACTTTAGCAAGCAGCTGCAGAATGGAGGAATTTTGGAGGACATTTTTGCTATAGGAATTTCTGGCCAGGGCAGCACAGTAGTGCAGAGGTTAGCACTGTCATTTCACAGCAAGAGGGCTGTGGTTGAACCCACTGGCTGAGTGGGGGCAGATTACATGTTCTCCCTGTGTCTGTGTGGGTTCACTATGGCTACTTTCTACAGTTCAAAGACATGCTTGTTGAAAAATGATATATGCCATAGGTCTAAATTGGCCATAGGTATGAATGTGAGCATGATGGTTTTCTCTTTCAGTATTATTACTTCTGTAATAGATTGGTAACCTTTCCAGGGTGTGCCCCTCATCTTGCCTTGTGACAGCTGTGATAGCCCCCCAACCGTGAATTGGATGAATTGAAAAAAATGGGTGCTTGAATGCTTCTGGCCATGTCAGGTGAATTTTCACTTCCCTTTAGGGAGTGTTTTAATCTCCAAAACACTTTCAAATAACTGTCCTTTGAAATGTCCTTATTAGCTAGTTGCTAATTTTGCTGCTCTGCTGTTTTTTGATGGCCTGGTATGTCAAATCAAATCAAATCAAATCAAATCAAATCACTTTTATTGTCACATCACATGTGCAGGTACATTGGTACAGTACATGTGAGTGAAATTCTTGTGTGCGAGCTTCACAAGCAACAGAGTTGTGCAAAATACAATAACGTAAACAAGCAAAATACAAGAATGGCTACATCTGAAACTAATAAATATATGTACAATATATAATAGTATATGCATATCTGGATGTGTATACTAAATGTTTTTCTACGTGTGTGTGTGTGTGTGTGTGTGTGTGTGTGTGTGTGTGTGTGTATACACATATTTTACAAATTAAATAGAGTAAACAATAAAATAAAATATATAAAAATATACAGAGTTGAGACATGTGCAAGACAGTGGCATTACTGTACAGTATGGAGTATGGAGTACTATACAGTATGTATACATGTTAGCGTGTGTTGCCATGTTTCTTTTTTTCCCTGTACAACAGAAACCAAACCCCAAAACAAAAACATTATATTAGTAATAGAACATAGATGCCTACAAAATAGGCAGTGAACACTGTACAGCATCACCATGTTGGATTTTTTTTTCTGGTAATGGCTATAACTGGGACAAGCTTAGTGTTAAAGGCGGTCCCTCATTCCCTTGTGAGTGTCAAGTCTTCTCAGTCTCCTTGAGGAAGACACTAAACCCTTAATTGCTCTGTGCTCCTGTGCTTCCAGGCCATTCTCTGGTGACATTTATAAATATGTATTCATAATATGTCCCTAAGGCATATGTTCACAAGTATTGCAGTTTACCTGTTTTAAATATGGCATGATAATCGTTGGTGAAGCCCGGTTTAACACAGGTCAACAAACCACAATTTCAAAAGATAGCAAAATAAGCAGCTGGTACAGTCATGGTAAAAAGTATACCGTCTTTTCATTATAGGGCTTTATGTACAAATAATCTGGTGCTTACGGGCTCTTACATATAGGTAAATGCAACTGCAAATGTACTAGTTCTGGAATATGTCCTTATGAGACATATGAGACCAAAGTGTTTAAAAAAGCTCTTGAATCACACAGTGTCCCTTTTTTCAAACACTAATTTTGCCTTTGGTTTAGTCTTTTTTACATCATGTAAAAAATAACATCATGTAATCTGTCATGTTGCTGTTCATACAGGTTTGCATTTTAAATAAGTTTACATTTAGTAAGGCCCAGATGAATTTGTCCAGAAACATAAAACCTTGGAATTGACTGGGAGTGTACTTTCTTTTCACAGTGACTCTGTATCATTACAAAGACATTAGACCCAGCCTTGGCTAGAAGCTTGATACTGACCTACATAACTTTTGGTAAAAGGACCTAGAGCAATACTGTCTTGCTTTTCAGCACTGACAAATTTTTCTACTTAAGTGAATGCAAACGATGCTGCGAATGCCACTGCAGGAAGCAAACAAAATTAACATGCACAGAATTTGATAGTGCACCTGTTATAGTCCTAAAGCACCTCCTGCCTGAGGAGTAAATCTGCTGAAGATGTGTGCCTTGTCTATAATGATGCTGCCATTCTAAAATTGTAAAATTGTTTCACTCTCTCAGTTTTAGTGTAAAATACAAGCAATTTCCTGCAAATCTTTCCAAACAGACTGCAGTGACAAAGCCCAATCTCATGCTTTTAGCTCCTTTCTTTCTTTTTTTTTTTTCAATGCTCCAGTGAATCTTGTTCTCGCTGCTCCTGGACCTGCATTCTGAGCGACTACTGTGTTTGTGTGCACATTCGTGAAGCTGCCTATGTGTCTGCGTGCATGTGTGCCCAACACTTGACTATAATGAGCTTGGGAAATCTTCTACACTGCTCTAATAGCTGCATTCTAAGCCATACCCCTGGGCTAAAGGGTCTCGTTGCGTCGATGGGAGCTGAGGCGAGCACCAGCGCCTGGCAGCCTGCAGCCAAGCCATCTATCAGCACAGCTTAGGCCATTGCTACTGCTCAGCACCATGGCAGAGGCGCGGGCTGACACACACTGCTCTGGCTGGAAATACAGAGACAAATTGCACTTATATACTACATGTTGAGTTTCATTATCTAAGAGCAGCATTCAGAAGGCGAGAATAGAGGCAGAGCGGGAACGATGCACAGACACAGCCAGATGCATTATATCCTGACATTTCAATATGCTCCAAAAATAGCTGCAATTACTTATCTCCCCTTAGATTAATAGATGTTTTCATTGCTGGTTACTCAATCCATTAGCAGTTTGCAAATCCAGTAGAGAGGTCTAAATTTATAGTTGCCACTGATTCAAAATGTGGATAAGATCTGTATTTTCTAATATTTTACTTACAGTAGAAATGAGTCTCTCAGTCTTACAGTATGGTACTAAGCCGTGTGAAAATGCCAAGCTCATTATCATCGACGGGTCCAGCTTGATGAAAACTAAGCTGCGATTTCAGAAGAAGCTGATATGAGAGAGGATTAACAGGCTGTCAGGATACTGGAGGGGGATTCAGACAAAGTCGTGCCTATGTTGCTGTCTGCAACATCAAAGTTCATCTTTATTAAAGAATCTAATGAGAAGATTTGGAAATACAACATCCAATAAATCAGACATGATCGCTGTGGCAGACACAGACTTGTTTTCTTTTATCATTTAACAAAGAAATATGCGGATTTTAGTCACAGCCCTAAACTAGAAATACGATGGACTTTCTAAAGTCCTTTTTTTTAATTCAGAGGAATTCAAACTTTCATTGATCACAATCACTTGCCCATAAATAGCCAAACTCCTGGTGATTATTACAAAGCTACATGTATCTAAAGTTTTTAGTGATGCTGAGCTGTGTCACCAACTGTACAAGACCGAATCATTAAAAAGTAGTTAAGCTAAACAGACAAACATAACATTTAATGCACACTTTTGTAAAAGAATGGTTCCTTTTATGAAGCTGAAACAATCCTGAATGAAAATACAGTGGAGACATTTTAACTTCTAGTGTCATTCAGCATTTTTGTGTATGTCGTGTTACTATGTGGCCAAGTCATTGCATGACAAAGAAAATGTAACGGAAGTAACACACCGCAGGGATGGACTGCTGCCTGCAGGTATAAAAATGCTTAATCCCTCAGAAATAATCAGATAAGTCTTCACACAAAACAATTTCTCTTGTTGTACCGTGCCTGAATAATCCTTCAGCGTGACAGCGGGAAGACAAGAGCAACGGCCATTGATCATAGCTGTGATTGTAAGGAGCCACTGGATTGAGTCAAACAATCATCCACAATTACATTGATTGGATGAATCTCCAGTGGAGCACCGTGGCTAAACAAAGAGGAAGCAGTTGGAGACTAGGGAGGACAGAGTGAGGTGATGAATGATTCACTGTGTATTCTGCACCTGTAATTTAGTTTGACAAGCTGATGAGACAGCACTGTGTGCCACACTGAATGCTAATATGCTTCATGCACACTTTAGTCCCGACCACACATTAGAACCAATCTTACCACATAAATAGCTGAAAAAAGTTGGAAATAAAGCATCGGAAGAGAAGAGTACACGATGAAAACAGGAGCCCTGTGAGAGTCTAATTAAACATCAAGAAGTCTTCCCATGTGCCATGAAAGAAATAATGCTGACAGCTTACATCTAAAAGAAAATAACCTATTCTTATTCATAAGCAAAATAATTCCATTTCTTTGTCCTGTCTTCCCTACACCTGTTCATCACTTGCATTTGTGCCAGCAGGCTCTCCATCCAGAAATCCTATCCTATCAGCAGTCTCCAACACTGACATAAATGTCTTCCCCATATTTTGTTTCATTTTCTTCCCATACGTTTAAATCCTTCCATCTGGATAAGGGACGTGTACGGTGGTTTATTCCATTGTGCAAACATACGTCCTGCATCTTAAGACCGTGTAAGCTTTTTTATGTTTTAAAGCGCGTGAATTGGTTAGCCTTTTCAAAAATCTTAATCCCCTTGAAAGCACTTTCATTTGAAGCACATGTATATTTAGATTTAACCGATATGGATATATGTTTTTGTCATAACCCAAGATATACACGAATACCAAAGTATAAAAAAAAACCCGTTGTAACAGGGTACATAATAGTAGTGGTGTTTTTAGTTTTTTAAATTATTGTCACGGCTGAGAATCAAAGCAATTTTACCTCCACCACCGGCTCTGCCAGCTGATGTGAACTCTTGTTGTTGTTCTAAATTGAACACACATCACCCATTACTTCTCTTCAGCAGGATGGAAGGGCTAAAATTGAATAAGCTGATAATTACCTAATAGTAGGTTTAGGTGACCACCTGCTGCACCTGCCTGCATGTATGTTACTCTGCATTGTGCTGGTACCATCCAAAAGTGGTATTGAGATGTTACTTTACAATGTAGTGTTAGCTGATCTTGCTATAGTTACAACATTGCCACACAGAAGATAAAGTGCAACAGCCAAACATTAATCTCTAAATGTCTAGTTTTTTTACCTATTTTCTGTCACGGACCCAGCTCTGGGGACTCGGGGTCCGTGAGAAGTGTGGACTATTATTATTATTATTGTTATTTGATGTGTGTGTCGTCTGCACTGCTACTGTTCTGTACACATTTGTATGTAGGCAGGTGTGTGTGTGCATGTGTGTGTAGCTGTTTTCTGTGGCCAAGTTACAGACACCTTCAGGCCTGGTGGGTGTGGCCCTGCTTGAGGACTGGCTGCACCTGAAGTCCTTGCCACACACCTGCTGCTGATCTGGGCTCGTCGTGGGAACTATTTAGGAGAGCGATGGAGCTTCCACCGACGCGAGATTATTGTGTTAGACTTCACGTCAGTCTTCTAGTTTAGTTTAAAAGTCAGTGAGTGTATGCCTGCTGGGATTAAGTGCTTTAACGGTTGCCTCTATTGTTTTCCTCAGAAGGAGTGTGGGACGAGAGAGAGCAGTGAGCACGGGGAGTGCAGAGACACAGGAGCAGAGAGCACTAAACAGGGACTTTTTGGGAAGAAGACACGACACGGGAGTAAAGGGAGAGCACGGGGATTTATTGTCATTTTCGCACTGTAAATAAACGCACCGCTTGCAGTGAAGAGTCCAGCGTTCTGGGTCCTCCTTTCCCCCACATCCCCACGGCTTGCCCTGGCAAACCGTGACATTATCTGCAGTTCTACTTGGTTTTGAATTTATGCAGATTTGTCTTCCCAGAAAGGTCTCAGTTTCATACATGCCCAACTTGCACACAGTGGCATAGTCAAATAGTTCGACACACAATTACAGCCACATGATATCATGTAGTTAGTGACAGTGCTCACAAACGTTCATAACAACAAATCTAATCAGAATCCAATAATTAAATTAATTCTTAAAAAAGGGTTTAATTCTGATTAAAGAAGCTAACAAACATATGAGTCTTAGTAAGAGCAGTCAAAGTTTTGAGGCATTCACAAGGAAAATTATGGAGATGAGTAAAAAGAGAAACAAAGTCCGTGTCCTGTTATCTGCTAAAATCGTGTATATATAGAAAATAATCCAAGTACCTGACATTTATGTTGTTATATGTTTTTGTTTTAAAGGTAAAATATTTCAAGTAGAGGTGGAGGTACAGCTACTCCTTTCCATTGAGTTATGTGTACTTAGCAGGGTGTTTCATTTTCAGCTGTCTGTATGAACAAAGATCCTGTAACTTACTGCAGTCTGGGAGAAACTGCAACCTTTAAAATGCATTTATTTATTTTAATATGAAAATAATGTTTTGCATTGAAGAAATTACTTTTTTATGCTTCAACACACCATGAGTTCTTACAAAGATAATTAAAAGAAAAAGAAAAAAGAAAAGAAAAGAAAGAAATCGGGAATGACCAAGAAAAATCCAGACAACACATCTCTAGTTTTCAGTTTTCCAATTTCTCCTAGTGTCTGCCAACAAACTCCAGTACCCATTCATCAACCAGTGGAGGAATGCATATTTTTACCTAGCAGCCCCGGTTGCCAGCTTGCTTAGGCTTGGTCCTTGAACCTATGTGAGTAAAGTGTTGAAAGGAGAAATGTATGAAGCAGACAGAGTTACAAGAGAGAAATTGAAAAATCTCATGCTTGTTGTGTGAGCAACAGCTTTACAGAAAATGTTTAATGCATATTCTAATCAGTCACACCATCAAAAAGCACTTGTAGATATGTGAATAGCATTAATTATCTCACCACCTTTTATTTTCTTGCTCATTGTTCATGAACTGAATTATGAGCTAAACTGTGAATCTGATTTAATACTGTTATGTTCACTGATTCAGCATTTCAGATAAAATTAGGACTTTAACAGCCGGGGCGTCACTGTGCGCCTCACAAAGTGAAAATAGCTGGAGAAAAAAACTGTTATGAATCACAATACCTGACTGAACAACACTTTCATTTTAAGTGCTTTTCCATGTCCCAAGATTCTGAAATAACATGCAAAAAAAGGTTAACCTTGCAATTTTACATTGCATTAAGAACAAAGTACTGAGTATTAATGCAGTCTGCTAGAAATCCTCTATATATACATATATATATATATATATATAAACACCCAGCACGCCCCTGCGGGCGGTTTATCCTTCAAGCTCGGGTCCTCTACCAGAGGCCTGGGAGCTTGAGGGTCCTGCGCAGTATCTTAGCTGTTCCCAGGACTGCGCTCTTCTGGACAGAGATCTCCGATGTTATTCCCGGGATCGGCTGGAGCCACTCGCCTAGCTTGGGAGTCACCGCACCTAGTGCTCCGATTACCACGGGGACCACCGTTACCTTCACCCTCCACATCCTCTCGAGCTCTTCTCTGAGCCCTTGGTATTTCTCCAGCTTCTCGTGTTCCTTCTTCCTGATGTTGCTGTCATTCGGAACCGCTACATCGATCACTACGGCCGTCTTCTTCTGTTTGTCTACCACCACTATGTCCGGTTGGTTAGCCACCACCATTTTGTCTGTCTGTATCTGGAAGTCCCACAGGATCTTAGCTCGGTCATTCTCCGAGCTATGCCTTGCCTGCTAGCATCTTGCACCCTGCTGTTATGTGCTGGATTGTCTCTGGGGCATCTTTACACAGCCTGCACCTGGGGTCTTGCCTGGTGTGATAGACCCCAGCCTCTATGGATCTTGTACTCAGAGCTTGTTCTTGTGCTGCCATGATTAGTGCCTCTGTGCTGTCTTTCAGTCCAGCTTTGTCCAGCCACTGGTAGGATTTCTGGATATCAGCCACCTCCTCTATCTGCCGGTGGTATATACCGTGCAGGGGCCTGTCCTTCCATGATGGTTCCTCGTCTCCCTCCTCTTTCTTGGGTTTCTGTTGCCTGAGGTATTCACTGAGCACTCGGTCAGTTGGGGCCATCTTCCCAATGTATTCTTGGATGTTCGTTGTCTCATCCTGGACTGTGGTGCTGACACTCACCAGTCCCCGGCCCCCTTCCTTCCGCTTAGCGTACAGCCTCAGGGTGCTGGACTTGGGGTGAAACCCTCCATGCATGGTAAGGAGCTTTCTTGTCTTTATGTCAGTGGCTTCTATCTCCTCCTTTGGCCAGCCTATTACCCCAGCAGGGTACCTGATCACGGGCAGGGCGTACGTGTTGATGGCCCGGATCTTGTTCTTACCATTCAGCTGACTCCTCAGGACTTGCCTGACCCTCTGCAGGTACTTGGTGGTTGCAGCCTTTCTAGCGGCCTCTTCATGGTTCCCATTTGCCTGCGGGATCCCCAGGTACTTGTAACTGTCCTCTATGTCTGCAATGTTGCCTTCTGGTAGTTCAATCCCCTCAGTTCTGACTACCTTCCCTCTCTTTGTTACCATCCGACTACACTTCTCCAGTCCGAACGACATTCCAATGTCATTGCTGTATAGCCTGGTAGTGTGGATCAGTGAATCGATGTCTCGTTCACTCTTGGCATACAGCTTGATGTCATCCATGTACAGGAGGTGGCTGACAACTGCTCCGTTCCGTAGTCGGTATCCGTAGCCAGTCTTGTTAATGATCTCACTGAGGGGGTTCAGGCCTATGCAGAACAGCAGTGGGGACAGAGCATCTCCTTGGTAGATCCCGCACTTGATGGTGACTTGTGCTATGGGCTTGGAGTTGACCTCTAGTGTTGTACGCCACATCCCCATTGAGTTCCTGATGAAGGCTCTTAGGGTCCCATTGATCTTGTACAATTCTAGGCATTCCAGTATCCAGCTGTGGGGCATTGAGTCATAGGCCTTCTTGTAATCAATCCAGGCAGTGCACAGGTTGGTCAGTCTGGTCTTGCAGTCTCGGCTGACTGTTCTGTCTACCAGTAGCTGGTGTTTTGCGCCTCTGGTATTCTTGCCAATTCCTTTCTGTGTCCCACTCATGTATTGACCCATGTGCCTGTTCATCTTAGCCGATATGATGCCTGACAGGAGCTTCCATGTAGTACTGAGGCAGGTTATTGGTCGGTAGTTGGAGGGGACCGGTCCCTTCTTGGGGTCCTTGGGGATCAGGACCGTCCGGCCTTCAGTTAGCCATTCCGGGTGTCTCTCGTTAACTAGCAGCTGGTTCATTTGTGCTGCCAGACGCTCGTGGAGTGCAGTCAGCTTCTTCAGCCAGTAGGCGTGAACCATGTCGGGCCCTGGTGCTGTCCAACTCTTCATACTGGAGACCCTTTCTTGGATATCTGCCACTGTGATGGTTACTGGACCCTGTTCAGGGAGGTCGCTGTGGTCTGCCCTCAGATCCACTAGCCACTGAGCATTGCCGTTATGGGTTGCGTCCTTCTCCCATATGCTCTTCCAGTATTGCTCCGTCTCCAGCCTTGGTGGTGCTGTTCTCTTATTATTGTTCCCTTGCCACTGAGAGTACACCTTTGCTGGTTCTGTGGAGAACAGCTGGTTTATTCTCCTGCCTTCTATCTCTCTGGTGTACCTCCTCAAGCGGCTACAATTGTTATGTTTTTTTAAAACGTAAAAGGCAGTTTGGAAATTGGTCTATAATTAGCTACAGTGCAATTATGTTTAATTACAGCCACCTCAAAAGCCTGGGGTACTTAAACCTATTAAGAAAGCTAAATTGATGATATTTAAAAGTGTTAATTAGTGGTAAAAGTAATTTGATTGTCTGGATAGATCCTTAATGGTGACAAAAACAAGATACAAAAAGCATGCTTTGGTAAACATACAAAACTTTATTGCCAATTATAACCCACACCCAATCTACATGTCTTATCACCACTTATTTTACATTTTTCAAATGAATATACTGAATCCATACATAGACTGTACTGAATGATCGGGGCCTAGACAGCTCTGAATAACATCTGCTGGTCACTGAGAAGCAGTCACAGCTCTCATAGCAAAAAAATTAAAAATTAAAAATCCACCTGCAGGTGTCTTGGTCAGTTTCCATGCAGCATCTCGGTGTTGCTCTGAAGAAGAGACGTTCTGCACAAGCTCAGTCAGAAGACGTGCGTATGTTCCTGCCTTGAATGACTAAATAAGAGTATTTAAAGAAAATCATTGGAGTGATTAAGCGGTTGCCTCATCTCATTCTGTTTGTCTCTTTGTATGAACTCCAACGCAGTGATTCTTTACAGAACTAATTAATCTCCTGGTTTATTTGGTAGGTCCAAAATTGTTAATAAATAAATCTGAAAAAAAAAAAACATCTATATGAAACAGTCTCATGAGTCTTCATTTGGCACCTAGGTGTTCCATCTCTGTGAAAACCTTTCTTGGCTCACTGCTTGTGTTTGCAGTGAAGAACAAAAGGCAAACGAAAGGGATGGGTAAACAGAAACCCAGGTAAACTGTAAAACTAATGTAGCTTTTACTCATGTACATCACAAATGGAATTTAAAGGTGAGTTTATTGCCCTCACAGTATGAGAATAGCTTATCAGTTTCCAAAAAAAATATCAGGCTGTTGAAAAACAAAAGCAGATTAATTCAATTTAGTTGAATATTATTTTTATATTTCCAAATCACAACTGTAGTCACCTGAAGGCGCTTTAGATTGCAAGGTAAGGACCTTAGACATTAATAATAACTAATGATTAATGAACTAATGATTAAACGTAGGGTGTTGTATAGACACATACTGTTTATACACTGAGCGTTTCCTGTATAAAAAGGAAACGCTCAGTGCATCATGGGAAGCCCCCAGCAGCCTAGACCTATTGCAGGATAACTAAGGGAGGATTTAGTGTTGCCTGTTCCAGCCTTAACTATACACTTTATCAAAAATGAAAGTTTTAAGCCTAATCTTAACCAAAATGTCTCCCAAATCCAAACCAGGAGCAGGTTCCACAGAACAGCGACTTAGAAGCTGAAGACTCTGTCTCCCATTCTACTTTTAAATATTCTAACTAAGGAGCCACAAGTAAACCTAATATGAGAATGAAGTGATCTATTGGGATGATACGGTACTATGAGGAATTTAAGATAAGAAGGGGACTGATTATTTAAGACTTTATAAGAGATGAGTAGGATTTTTACATTTGATTGTGGATTCAACAGGGAGCCAATGAAGAGAAGCCAACATAGGAGAACTATGCTCTTTCTAGTCCCTGTCAGTACTGTTCCTGCAGTATTTTGGGTCAACTGAAGGTTTTTCAGGGAGTTTTTAAGACATCCTGATAAAGCAGATAGAAAAGTCTTTTATAGAACAGTGGTTTCTAAGATAAATAAATAGTTGAATATATGTCTTACATGTGCAAAGAGCAACAAAAGAGTATTCTTTTAGATCAGCCTAGGAGAAGGCTTTGAAAGTTTAAAATGCCAATGGTTGTCACATGTTTGTAAAATAACAAATGTGCATTTTCCCAAGAATTCCTTTGTTCCTATATAACCTCAAAACTAGAAACTTTAAAGTCTGGATTTTTTTGTACAGTGGATTTTATGGATGGTATCAACATAGAATTTTTCAGGGAGCAGCAGAGAGCAGTGCATTTATGGATGGTATCTGAGATCTCAAAGTGTCTCACAAAAAGCCAACTGCCTGCCAAGGTTCCTGGAAAAAGTGTTCACCAGTTGTTTTGATCTCCTTCTGACATACAGCCACAATAAATATGGACAGAAAAATCACCTTCTTTATGAAGCATGCACCCTTCCTGAAAAGTGAAAAACGGTTCAGCTGGTTATTTTTGCAGAAAATAGAATTATGACTGAGAGGGCAAAAACTTTGTGCCACGGGGCTTTAAATGGATAATTTGCCATTAATGAGAGCAATTTTACAGGGTAATCTTCTTGTCAGGTTCAGTGAGAAAATCGCCACAGGCAATCAGTGACTAAACACCCATTATTATTGCAATGGTAGGTGCATATCTAGTTATACCTTGTGAGCCAATTGTTTTGTGCTTTAATATAGTGAAGTTTAATTTCAGTAATAGATTATATATAGCGAACACTGTCCCCCAAGAATGAGTTTGCTCATACAATTAAACCATAACCTCTGGTATTTTTGACGAGAAACTGATTGTATCTCCAGATCACTGCTGTTTGTGACATTTGTCAGTATCTCTTTGCCATTTATGTTCTTGCTTTCCTGCTTTCACCACTTTTTCTGTATTCAATCACATATCAAACAGGGCATTACTGAGCATCCTGCAACCATATAAAAAGAGCAAAAAGGCGGCCATGATGACGGTCTCCTTTAGATCAGTCAGTGATCTTTTCCTAAACTTAATCAGGTAGATTTGGTGTCTAAACCCAGCCAAGCAGCAAGAGACAAATACACTTAAAAGAAAATGAACGTTTAATGTGAAATACAACAAAGCTAAGTGAGAAAATGGTTGAACCCTGATCTCCTTAATGAAATTTTGAGGAATTATGTCTTCTCCTTAACGGCATTACACTTAAAAAGTAATAAGGTTATCAGGAAATCAGGTCAGATGTATTTAAACACTATTTATGGGAGAAAAAATAAAATAGTCTGATGCTGACCACTCTCTAACTCACCAACAGACCAATGTCAGTTGCAGGCCTTGTAAAAAAATAACACATGTTCAGTAAATGCACAAAACACTATTAACGATGTTTGTTTACTATTTCATTTTCTTTGGAAAAAAATAACTTTTTAAAAATCAAAATCTTCCTCACTTCTTCCTCCTAGTTTGGTCCATCATTTCCTGAAAAAAATATCTGTGCCTCATTAGTTTTTCTTCCCACACCCGATGCTGCTTTTGGCTCTTTACATTGTCTTGGCAACTATCAGCGTGGTTGCTCATGGGCTAGAGCTTCACATGTTAAGAGCCACTGATACACAACCATATGGCAAACAAAAAGATGAGAACTGTGAAGTGGCACACATCATGTTGCTGATTCTCAGCAGGATTAACAGCAAGCATTTTACAGTCACACAAGGAAAAACAGCAGTTGGTGACCGTGGCATGACCAAAATTATTTTGATTTTGTGCAACAAGCTTGCAGTGTTGTTGCCTTTGAAATAGTTACTTCAAGGCTAGAGATCAAGTCTACAACTACTAGCAGTCAGCTGATGTACTCGACATCAGATAGAACGACAGTCAGACACTCAGTTTGCTCTTAGTTGCAATTGAACGGGTTCTAGTTGCATGTAAATCAAAATCACAAACCCGTTGCTGTCTGTATGCACGCAAATTCACATATAACAGAATTTTACATGAAGTACTTAGTATTAGAATCCACCCAAAACTTCACATATTTGAAACAAACTTCTCCACAAATAGTGACGCAGTTGCTGCAGGACAACAATTTAACAGCAAAAAGACACCTGCGCTCACCAGCCCTGGTGAACCAACTTAACCAGATAAGTTGAGTCCTGTACTTTAAAGAGACTCTTCACAAAAAAGTTGCACTCATCAGTGCAGGCTGACATTGACTGCACTGTGTTAGCAAGCTGTCTGTGTTTATATCGCTGCAATTATTTAACAACCTTTGCAAATCTGGCAGTGATTGCAGACAGTCCAAGTCCTCATTTCTTTGGAAACAGGTTGCAACCCACCAGGCGACCTGCGCAATGGCCTTCTGATTGAAATGTGTCCACCTAGTGTTGCATGCTTGACCTCTGGGCAACCACAGCTACCTGCAGTCAACTGTCAAATACATAAAAATTCAGTACAGTTACCAGGTAACCACAGATTTTTCTTGTTTGCAAGGAAGTTGGCCTCCTATTTTACTCTATCCTTACTGATTCTATCCTTACTGATTATTCGCTTTTTTGTTAGAATAATAGATTCCAATAAAATTCTGAAAAAATATGTGGTCTTTGTTGCTTAAAACCTGGTGTGACACCTTTTGTATCCACCTAGATTAGCTCTTTTTTCTTTTTTTGCACTGTCTACAGTGTAGGCCACATTTTCTTTTCATACAGAATGAACTGAGTGGATGTGGGAACATCTTATGAATACAGTTTATTCAGCAATAAAAATAAATCTGAATTGCAAATTATCTATGTATTTGCCCCTCCAATGAACCTGTTTTTTCAATTTTATGATTGTCCTGATTTAATATCCACACTATAAATATTTCAACCCCAAATTTGTTTAAGTGTGTCCATGTGGGTGTGTTGTCAAAAGCAATGGCACAACAGATATGTAATGTGAATATGACTCAGTATGAATAAAGGAGCAGCAAAGGCTCCAGTGCAGTCTGCATATTCCGGTAGTCCCAGAAGCTGCTCTGAGTTGAATGAGGTAAAGATCTGCAAATCAATTAATCAGAGTCTGCCTTAATAATTGCAATATAGCCAGATAATTTTCAGGCCAGAGAGTTCTCCTTGCTCTTTCTCCATCTTTCTCTTTGGCTCTGTTGTACCTACAGGTATTTCAAAATGCTCTCAAAGGGAGCGGGAGAGAGTGGGTGAGACTGAGGCAGACATGTCGCTGGTGCTGGAACATCAGGGCCAGTCTGTTAGGGCTGTCTCTCTCTGTCACAGTCTCAGCCACGTCTCTGTTATCTGTACTGAACACATGTCCACCCGTGCTATTACACACTGACTGCTAATGGAGCATAAGACCGAGGTGGACCTCCCATTCACTGTTGGTTCCACCGCTGCATCTCTGACTCATTCTTTGCCGCAGAGACAAAAACATCCATGCAAACAACTTCTTGAAAATCACACATTTTCTATGAATTAGAAATGTATTTCATTTTTTTTTACAAAGCTTTGACAAAGCATCCTTTTTAATGGTAAAAAAAAAAAAAAGATTATTTCCACAGAGACGGACGATGGACTGCTTTGCTGGAGGCAAAATAGCTGTAATAGAAATGGTAATGTCCTCCCTCTATCTGATCACGTTCGTTTTGAGATGCATTCTCTGGGTGGCAATTTGAGTTATAGTGCTTTCCTATTTCCTTCCTCTCTGTCTTTCTGACTGCTTCTAATAACACAGTGGGATGCTGAGAGAAGACTGTTTAGAGCCTGACAGAAAAGCAACTCAATGAATTTGATGTCACTCTCTGATCTTTCAGACCCTACTCACATCCTCATACAGGCGCGTGCGGGAGAGCACATTTATTTCCTCTAATCCTTTTTTCACGGTGCTGTAGGGCTGGAGGCTGTCCCAGTATGTAATGGGCGAAGTCAGGGAAATACTCTGGACAGGTTGTGAATACGTAAGAGTACATAAGGCTATAAGAGATAAACAGGCATATTCTTGGGGGGAAAGTCTTCAGCCTCATTCTTTTTTTAGTTATTAACTCATTACCACAGACTTTTTCATTTTTATTTTCCCTCAACTCCTCTAAAAATTGTTAAATTCACAGTGTTAGCTTGACCCAATTGTTCATTAAATGAGGATTTATGAAAACACATGCATGCATGACAATTAGATTCAAATCAAGTTCTGTTCATTTCTTATAAAAATCTATCTATTTAGATTTATTTTTTCACCAATATCCAGTTCACATCCGAGGGCATCAATGACTGCAGCTCTGTCAGATGATGTTGGCATCATACAGATAGACACAGGGTGTCCTATGGCACTGGTACCTTTATGCACCTGTTGTAGCAATACTGGAATCTGAGAGATAATACTCTTTTAAAGAGTAACACAGTTCACATTTGTGACCTGGATTAAGCCACTTTGTCAGCCAGGAGACTAGTTTATTGGGACTTTTTGCACTTTGTTTTTGAATGCTGGAAAGTTTTATGTGATTTTACATATATTTATGCTGTTGCTGAATCTGCTAATATCAGCTTAGGCTATTTGTCTCTAGGAAAAATCAAGGAAAGATAGCAACTTCCTCCTCCACTAGAACTAAAACTACTGAAACTACAAGTGTAAAAATTTACATAATAAACATGTGCATATATTTTTGCTTTCACTTGCTGGTTAGTTTTAGCCACCAACGATTGGTTGAATTATATATCTTCACTAAAATAAATGCACATGTTGAAAAATGGCACTTAGTCTGTACATTTGAATTCAAGACCATCTCACTATTGCTATAAACCACAGGTGTCGAACTCCAGGCCTCGAGGGCCGGTGTCTTGCAGGTTTTATGTGTGTCCTTGATCCAACACAGCTGATTTAAATGGCTAAATGACCTCCTCAACATGTCTTGAAGTTATCCAGAGGCCTGATAATGAACTCATGATGTGATTCAGGTGTGTTGACCCAGGGCGAGATCTGAAACCTGGAGGCCTGGAGTTTGACACCCCTGCTATAAACCATGTGACACACCAGTGGTAAATGGACTGGTTTGTTCGCTACTCTACTGAACTTGCCTCATTCACACAAGTACATTTTGCTACACCTACTCTAAGTGCTTTCTAGCTAACATTTCATACTTCATACTCCAGTGAACGCATCAGAAAGCAACTTGGTTTCAGTATCTTGCCCAAAACTGGGCAGTACTGGGGACTGAAGCGGGCAAGGCTCAAACCACCAGCCTTCTGATTATTAAATGGCCTCATGTGGGAGCTAAGCTAAGCTAGAAGCTCAGGAAAGTCACTCCACATAGCTTCCCTCCCACAGTTGTGCATCATGTAGAAGAAAGCAAAGATGTATTTAAACATCATACTCCAGCCAAAAAACCTTAGCAGCTCCAAATGTCACTACAATTTATATACTTTAAAGCTGTTACAATGTGTACTTACATAATACTCAGCAGAAATGTCTCAGTAGCCTTTTTTCACACATGCACTAGAGCCCTGAACTTCTGTACTGTTGGATTGGACATTAGCCAGGCTGTCTGATGTCTGATACAGTGCGTTGCATGTGCTTTTTATTTATAACATTCAGTCAGGGCAGGAAAGGTGTAAGTTGGCATTTTAACATTTTAACATTTAGATTTTTTGTTTTTGGAATAATTTAACCAAGACCAAAACTTTTCTTTAGATTTTAAAGTGCTCCAAATAACAAATCTAGTGAACTGACAGATGTAGTTGCTCTTTATAATATGTTAGGCAGCACCACTAAGAAAAAAATAACCTTCCCAGTAATTTATTCAGCAAATTATCAACAGATGTAAGGCGTAAAAGTATGTAGATCCTAGGCCTCATATATAAAAGAATGCAAGAAGGCTTTCTTGGATGTGCTGCCGGTGTTAAACCCTCTCACAACATTTCAGAAATCAAGCACTTGAGAAGGCCTTCCCACAGCTTTCATTTGTGGGATCATTTTCCAGTTCAACTTTAGACAGATGGCCTCACATTTTCTCCATTCGCTCATTTGCTGAAGAAGAATTCATTGTTGGATCGGTGACTGCAAACTTCCCTTTCCCTGAGGCAGCAATCCAAGACCAAAACATTACATTCCCCTATTATGCCTTACAGATGCTATGAGATTGTTCTCCTAAAAACACTCTTTGATCTGCTCCAAAGAGATTTGACAACTCACCAGCTTCCCCCATCTTCAAGATGTTTGAACACGTGGATTATGCAAGGCCTCCATAGTGATGCACGCATTGTCCTGTCAAAGTTTTAGGTTCCAAATTTTGCATGGGGAGGGATCTTTCCCACTTGCTTTTTGTATATGTAACATTTTGAAATGAAGTTTCTGGCATTTTTCTATATGTTCACAATCAAAAACTAGTTTTGCTGCAAGTAATACAGGTCAAATTTATGCTCTCTTTACAGCTGTGTAGTAGAGATCTGCCTTTTTACAGCTGCCTTTCCACAACTTCCAGCTAGGTAACAAGTGGACTAACATCTCTGTCATCCAACCACTTTTCCTGTCCAGCATTTTTTCTCTTTTGATAAGATACACATAGAACACGAATAGATCTTATTTCAATCCTGGGAAGTTGCGTTGTATCCTTGTCTGAATGGAGCCTTTAAATTCCCATGAATGTCTCCTAATCAAAGGAAATTTAAAAAAAAACAGCTTTACTGAAGATCATGTGGCATCACATTCATCACAGCATTTCAGAATCATTCTGTCTGCCAGACAGATCCCTGGGGCCAAATGCACTAAACAAAAGGCAGTAAAGAGAAAGAAGACTTAGTGGATGACAGTGACCAATGAGCACCACAGTACCCTCAGGCTGAACCCTGAGCCCATTTAATCTGGTGTTCCTCACTTTCTCATCACTCCACAGGATAGGCTCTGCTTGCTCTTAGATCTACTAAAGCACATCAAAGTCCATGTTAAAAAAGTTTTTTATTAGATGTTAGACTTTATAATTCTGGTAGAGGCTTGTTTAAAAAAAAAGGGTATTTATATATTTATCAACAGTCTGCTCTACGAAGAGGTAATCCAAAATATGAGGCGCTTGGATACTGCTGTGACTGGAAAATAAGCAGAATTAAAAATATAAAAATATGCAGTCTATTAGAGTAAATAATTTTAGCTGTCATGACCTCTAATTAAAAGACTCTGCCGAGGGATTTTGAGAAGAAATGCTGTTTGGTAGGTCAAGGAAAGGCCTCAATCCTTCAGAACAATGAATGTGCTGAAGAAAATTAGCTGCTACTGTATGAAGGTTCTCAACATGACTATTAGCCAATATACAGATTTTCTCCAAACTAAAAACCAAAACACATGCAATATTAATACTGAAATGCATACTACAATATTTTGGAGGTGAGAGTTGAGCTTCAGGCTTCTTTTTCTTCTGTGTCTGAGCAGCTCTTGGGTACTGCTGCAGAACAAAGCACAGCTTGGTCAGATGATTTGAACATTTCAGGTGTCTAGTAGCTGGAAATCAAATCTCATGAATTCCAATCAGGCCCTGAATGAAGGGGAAAAAGCTTCATAGAAAAGGGTCACAAATTAATGCGGTGGTGTCAGATCTCTGAATTGTCATCCACATCTAAAATGATTTCATCGATTTAAAAAAATAGAAAAATTCCAATGGGCTCAGTGTGGGCTGATTCTGCAGCTGGAAAAGCAGCTGAGCCCATCAGAGTTTTGTTGGCAGGATTATGGGGATGTCATGTGGCAGAAAAACAGAAATATAAATGTAACCAGTGTGGACAAGCTTGGATGAGACTGATGCAGCTATACAGATGCTATAAGCAATATTGAAATAGTTTGTTCTAAAATTTATGCTCTTTCTGTGTTTCACAAGAAATGATACACCTTAGTACTGAAGTTGTTATAACTTGTAACTTCTGTATAAGTGTGTTGTTACTATGTAAAAAGCTTGATAGTAACACATTCAGGTAAATTTCAAATTAAGGCGGCCAGCTGGTGTGAATACAGCTGTGGCATCACAGCAAGAAGGTTCCTAAGCCCCACGCCCCCGGTACCAGGGGCAAAAAGGAGATCACGTTTAATCGGTTATAACACGGGTTGAGAAATATAAGTCCAGATATGTGTGGTATCCACAGAAACCTCAGAATCTCAGCTAAAATGTCATATAAACCATTTCTACAACCACCAAACACACCGAAAACAAGCCGTTATGTAAATGCGCAGAAGTCCGCTAAACAAACAAAACCGAACCAGAAATTCTTCAGACTTCATGTAACCAGTTAAAGATAGGCTGGTTATCTTCCAGGGCTATCACTGACTCCACACACCAAGTTTCACCACGATCAGACCACAATTCACTAAATGAGCCGCAAAAGAAGACCACAAAAACACACAGCGGCACAAATGCGGTAAGACAGAAATTGGCTTATCCCGATTTCCGCCGTTATTTTCGCCGGTAGCCAGTAGCCACGTGATTACCAGTAGTTACCATGCCTACCTAGCTGCATCAGAGCCATTTTCCGTCAACAACCTCCATTTTAGACCCACCTACAGACACGTGACTGAACAGACGCCACATGCAGTAAATTTGGGCCCATGTGGATTTTGGCATTACAATGCCTGATTGGTTGAAGTGACATGAACGTGGCATTGTTACAGTGAATCTATTGGCTCAAACGATTAAAAAGAGGTGTCAATCACGCAAATTGACCAAAAGAAACCAAAGTTACAGCCCTTCGGAGTTTAAAGGGCCAGAGGCCAATCAAACGCTTTATGCGCGCTGCAGAAAAGGGCCATTACCATGTAAATGTGTGGTTAAAAAGAAAGCATTTTTAGGTCTGTTAATAAAATTTATTAATTTCTGCTCTTTAATACCTAAAAAAATCAACTGGCATGGTGTCCAATTGTGTGCCAAAATTGGACATTTTTGTACAATGTCTGGATATTCATGTATTGACAGGGCTGTAACTTTTCACTGTTTCACTTTAGAAACATAAATCTTTGCACAGATTATGTTTATATGTTGGTTACTGAATTTCTGGAACCAAATGTGATCTGAGGCATATTTTTAAAAGGGTTATATGCTAAAAATTAAACAAAAAAAAAAGATTAGGGGACGATAAAATCTACTTAATTCCAGTCTCAGTAACGTTGACACAGTAATATCTGCTTCAATATTTGCACCTCTGATGAAATTTCCCAAGTGTTATCTTTATTTTGATACCAAGATGTTTCCGATACCTGGGTGTCCACATCACTCAGGACCTGTCATGGTCCTGCCACATCAACTCCCTGGTTAAGAAAGCCCGTCAGCGTCTCTTCTTCCTCAGAAGACTTAGAGACTTCCATCTGCCACCGAAGGTGCTCAAGAACTTCTACTCCTGCACCATCGAGAGCGTCCTGATGGCAACCATCTGCACCTGGTTTGGGAACAGCACCAAGCAGGACAGACGAGATCTGCAAAGAGTGGTGCGCTCAGCCGAACGCATCATTCAATCAGAGCTCCCTGACCTGCTGTCCATCTACACCAAGCGGTGCAAGTCCAAAGCTAGGAAGATTATGATGGACCTTTCCCATCCCAACAATGGACTCTTCTCACTGTTGAGGTCTGGGAAGCGCTTCCGCTCCCTTAAGGCCAAAACAGAGAGAATGAAGAGGAGCTTCTTCCCCCAGGCTATTCGGGCCCTGAACCAGGTGTAGGACTGGACTCTCCCACACATGTCACTATAAGACTGGACTCTCACACACATCACCACACGCACCACCACACATTTCCTATAATCCTATATTCCTATTCCTATAATTTCTAATCTTTATAATCTTTATAATCTCTTCTGCCATTTGCACATTCTTTACTGTAAATTCCTAAGTTAATTTGTAAATTTTGTAGTAAACTGTAAATTGTAAATATTGTAAAACTTTTCTTCTGTCATTTAATGGTCGGGCATTGTACAGCTACAAGCATTTCACCCCCATACTGTGTATGGTTGTGTGTGTGTGTGACAAATAAAATTTGAATTTGAATTTAAAGATTGTAAGTACAGAGTTTGTAATTGCAGAGAAATAATCAATTAAATTTGGGCATCACATTTTCGAGCAGGAAACTCAGAACCCCCCTTGGGGCTTAAGAGGTTAAATCCAAATCTCCTGGTTATCAGGGGGTGTTTATGTGTGACGTTTGCACGTTATCCTCGTGTTATGTGTTATGTTAGGTCAACTGGTGACTCTGTATTGGCCATAGCTTTCTATGCAAGATAGACAGGCTATAGTGCATGAAAGGAAGTAATTTATGAATATGCGTGAAAAGTGTAATGCAGCTTGTTACACTTGTTACACACAGTAATAAGAATAGAATAGACCAAAGCAACCACAAGCAGCTTTTTGGTCCAACATTTTCATCTAGTGACAACCAGCAACCTTCAGCAGTCACTCTCCAGTCTGCAAATACCATTAAAATATCATTTTTTATTCTTTTTATCAGACTTTTTATCAGAGGCACTCATGTGGAATGTGTAAAGGTACTGCTAACTGTATTATACTGGCTGATCAACTGACCTTTCTTCCCATTTTTTCTTCATAAAACATGAACATCTCAATGAACTATGACCTCACATTATTAAAGCCGGATTAGTTTCTGCAACAAACATTTCAGATATAAAATTCTCATGTTTTCTCTTTCAAAAATAACAGCAAACGATGCATTCTGTCCTTTGACGATTCTCCATGCTACAGCTTCAGTAAAACTACTTCAGCAGCCGTCTGTGACTCAGATAAATTCTCCAGAGACGTGCAAAGTATAATTACCCCTTCTGTTCCAGGGTGAACAGCAAAGCGGCCATTCAGGGATCCTCAAGTGCCTCACCAGTACTGAGCCCCAACATACTCCAGCTCTAAATGTGATCCACTTGTGATATAAAAACACTGCATGCTTAGACTTCAGTAAATTTGGGATTGAATGAATTTCCTTTCTTTTTCCTTTCTGAAATTAATCAGTCGATTTAAAATTTGATACGAATATGTAGCAAAGAGAAAGAAGTAAAGACTGTTGTCCATTAAAAATTTTAACGGGAACATGCACACATGGCACTTATCTAACGAATAAAGACACTACAAATCTTCTTCGCATACAGATCAGATACAATTAAATTATTATGCCAACACTTTTGTACAGGCCTGTTTCAATGAATAGAACATTTTCATCACTTTGATTAGGTTTTACATTGATGGATATTCATTCTAAGGCCATTTCATGATTATCACCAGACAGTTGTCCTGTTTGAATAAATTTAACAGATCAAAGTCGCGTCCCTGGCAATAGAAACTGCACATGCATTAGCCATGCTCCCATTTTCTCCTTAGGGAGGGGAAGTACCCATTAGTCGAGAAAATGATTTGATCGCTTCTGTCAATGACAGCACTGTGAACAAGCTCATTGCATCACTGAGCACCATCAGGAGCATTAGCCTCAATCACATTCCCTTTCTTGAGAGCTTTCAAGTTTACTTTGTTTTCCAAGATAGAAGCTCTTGTAGCAATGCTTTACTGGCTTATATCTGAGTTTTATACCTTCTGATTTTGTCTGTGTAATATTCTGAATCACTTGGAGTCAAATCCCAAGTAGCAGCTTCTATTTCATTTAAACCTTGGTTTTTAATTTTAACCTGTCCTGTTTGGTTTATTCTTCTGTATTATTTTCAGATTTCTTGTTTCTAAAATCCATTTGAAAATCACGACTTTATGTGCAGCACCAAATACAAAAAGACTCACAGAGCTGGATAGTTTCTGTGGGTGTAAAATGTTATTTTTATAGCTGGCTAGATATGATGTGGCTTCACCACATAGTCAAAGTTAATTTCTGATATCCCTAATATCAGCCTCGCTAGCAATTTTTGTGCAGTGTTATTCGTTTAAGAGTTTGATTTTATTTTGCATTTTTATTATTATTTTTTTGGACTGTTTTTAATGCTTAAATACTTAACCAAATCAAAGAGCAACACATTCAAACCCAAACTTTTAAAGGCGGTGAAAAAAAAGACGACAAAAGCAAAGACAGCTGTGGAGAAGCATTTTATTTGAGCAAGCGTCAGAGTTGAACGCCCAGTGGCAGTAATTCCAGCGTGGGTCAAGTGGACCGTGAGGAAATATCCAGCGGGAATGGGTTGTGGCATGTAGAGCCATGGGTCTACATGGCTGTCGGTGGCCTGCATTTGAAGGAGTTGCTCCAACTGTGAACACTCCTGTCAATGACAAGAGAACCGGCCAGTTTTGTTTTACTTGCTAAAAAAGGCTGAACATTTTACTACTGTGCTGAAAGCAAAAGATCCATGGTACTTTCAAGTCAATTTCACGGGTTTATTCTCTTTCTTTAATAAGGCTTTTAGGGGTTTCATACTTTTTTGTTGTTAACCAGACTGTGGCTAGAGAACTTTGTTACCTTTGATTCGATTGTGCGCCCTGTTTTTCCAGGATGTGAATCTCTCTCTTTATGTATATGTGTGTCTGTATTGCTTTTGCTTTACTTGATCTGCCTGATCGTTCAAAAAGAACCCACGAAAATGAAGTACTGCCTTTGAAGTAGTTTCAACTTCAAAGTAACCAATGTGAACAGCCCTCTTACCGGCTAAAAGTTGCTCAAGCTTAAGCTTTTGCAATAGTCAAGGCCAACAGCTTTATAGAAAAAAGAGTCCCAACTGGGACCCCATGGGCTCACAAACTTTACCCTATAGTAGTGCCTTAAAGTGGCAATCACAGGCAACCGCTTTCCCTTTAAGTAAAAAAATAGTGGATTATTCCTTAAAGACACCTTCTAGAGCATTTTCAGTGGACTGCGAGCTTCGAACTACATTCTGTTTAAAGGCCAGCAGGAGGCAGCTGTTCTGGTAACAGCTGACTTCCAGATGTATCGTAGTTAGCTATTTAAAACAGCAAGATGGTGTTTAACATCAGCTCTGGGCTTCATAACAGGACTTCACGACACAGTGGGTGACATCACAGCGGCAAAGTCCATCCTTTATAGACAACAGGGATGTTGTAAACAGGTACTGCCATTGTTAACATCAATTGCTGTCAGTCACATGCTGTATCCCTGCTCACGATAGTGAGGATGACCTTTTCATCAGGCCAAGTGCACTGTGAAGGATAAGAAATTGGTGTGCCATTAACACGGCCCAGGCTCAGCGGGCATCAAATCAATGGCGGAATATGCTTTTATAATAGAGCCCCAGATGATTTACTCTTCCTATAAATGTGCTTTCAGTGATATTGCAGAGCTCAGAGAAATTTAGAGCAGCACACATTTCAAATGAATTGTTTATCAAAAAGATCATTCAACCGGGTGAGAGCCGAAACTGTGATAAAGATCAGGCTGGTGTGTGCAGCCAGTGAGCTATCTAAGTATATGGGCTGATAGGTGGAACTGGCTTGTTATATATATATATATATATATAATGTTCTTCCTCTACACATGTCGAGGAGCGTGTCAGGCTACATTTCACTGTGTGTTATACTTGTATAACTATGCATGTGACAAATAAAGAACCTTGAACTTGAACTTGAACTTTGTGTTTAGTTCAGTTTTCCCCAGTTTAGTTATAGTTTATCTCCCTTCAGCCTTTTCGTTACGCTGTTCATTGAATAACTAAATAAAACGGCTCCTCTCTTGGTTATTCACGCTTCATACCTCGTTTTGTCTGCGTTTGGGTCCACACCACACACCGGCCATCCGGCTGTGACACTCTGCATTCCAAACAGTGGTAGGGAACCTTGCATGTGTGGGATTAACATGTGTTTCCCACACTCCCTAAAATGACACCTCAGGTGCCTTTAAAGTCATATCACCCCACCAAGCCCTCTCATGTTCTATGTTTTGATGTCAGTTATCTCTCACTTAGTTCAATCTCAGGTAGCTTAGAATAATTGGATTCTAATTTGTTTCATTTTATATTATGTTGTTACATTCATGATGCTTTTAGGGGCTAGTGTAATGGATTCACATTTATATAACACTCAAACAACATTTAACTTCAAGTCACATTTGAATCATACATTCATATGGCACTTTTTCTATACACTTCAAGCACTGCATCTTCCTCACATCCGTGGCCAGTGTAACCAACATCTATGGTCTTGAACTGTGGTAACAGATCGCAATACAATGAAGTAAGCCCAAGTAGGGACAGGGCGAATATATAAACTCCCCACAGAAAGGCCCCAGCTGGCATGTGAACCAGGAACCTTCTTGCTGTGCACCATGGGTTATCACTCCTACGTTGTTGTACTATTTCACTGTTTACCCTTCAAAGACCAGCAGGTGCCTTTCTCTACAGGAAGCTGGGCAAATGTGGTGGGAACACACACATTTCTCCTGACAGTGTCAAGGTCCCCCTTTAACTCTAACACATACAGACATGACATGTACAGCTTCACAGTTTCAAGATTCCCTAAAACTCTGGTGGTTCTGAAATCCACCTGAACACATACGGGTCAGATAACCACAAACAACCTCAGTGTACAACAATCTGTAGCACCTGTACAAAAATATAAATAGCATAAAAATATGTTGTACAACTAATTAGATGTAATGACAAAAAAAGCATAAACAGGTGAAGACAACCTTCTTATGATTGGCTGCCTCTCGCAACCGGAAGGTTTGGGTAACAGGTGGAAGCTGAAGAATGATTTTTTGACTTACATGAACACACACCGACCTTGTTATTTGTAACTTTGGTTATATTGTCTGCATTAAATAATGGAGCTTTTTTCCCTTATACATAAATGTAACAGAAAAAGCAAATAAAAGGCAGAAAGGTGTTCAAGGAAGAAACTAGAGACTATAATAGCTGATGATGTATTCCATTAAATGTGAGAATTCAGATGAACTATTTACACCTTTTGCCACTAAACTTTATTGTCTAATTCTCATACTCCCTCCGGCTCCGTGGCTCCAAAAGTTTATGAAGTGTGCTGTGGTCTGACCCTCTCTGAACTCGTGGCAGTTGGCCATCAAAGCACCGCTCTCCACTCTCCTCCTCTTTCATCTCACCTATCTTTCCTGCAGCCTGGTCAGAGATTATCACCACATGCGCAGGGCACTGGAACATAAACTAGCACAGCAGGAAAGCGAGGCTGAATACAATCTGTGCCTCATTTATATTAATGTTTCATATGCATTAAAACCCTATGATATTAAAAGTCTGTCTGGCTTCTCGAGTTGAGAGCCGGTTCTCACCTTCCTCCTCACTTTTTTTCGTGTACAGCTCGGGATGTAACCAGCTTCCAGCAGCCTCCGCAGGACCCGCACACAGGGACGAAAGGAGATTTGGGGCATCGTGGGCCAGCATTTTTTCTTTCAATGAGAACATGACTAAGAATAATAGTGTTCAGTGATGCGCTGCAGCTGTCTGCACTGTTGTGCACAACAACATTGATTAGATTACTTCCCTGACTAATGGCCACTTCCCCTCCCTTAGAGAAGAGAGTGAATCTCTATCTGATAGCCAGTCTTCCATTCAGGCCTGGCTCTATCCACCACTTCTTTATCTACAGCACATCCATCTTAGCTGACACAGAAAAGGAGAAATCATTAAAACTTTATTTGATATCCTCATTTTTTTGTCACAAATTCAGCAAGATGAACATTAAAGAAGCAGTGTCTCTGCTCCTGTACCTGAAAAAAGTGAGTCAGCAGCAATATTACATCTATGCAGGTAAAGACAAAAATAAAGTGCCATTTGCCCTTTTCATAATGGTTTTTAAATGCTCGCGTGCAATCAGAATTCCCTTTGGACTCTTAAGAGTTTCAATCCCCTTGCACTCTAACCTTTATTTTTTTATTTCTGAGTTTTTCTTTCCTGTGCCAAAGCCCTGGCTATTCCCGGGGGCACTTTTCAGCACTTCTAGTTAGCACTCCAATTACAATTCTTTACCTTACTCAAATACCTTGAGAACATAAAGTGTTGTGTTGGCATGCTAGTTATGGCTGAAAACAAATTACATCTGAGGCTCATTTGATTGACCACTGGGTACATTTTAAAATAGCTGAAATTTTTCATTTGTAATCATAATAGTAAAACCAACAATCTGGCTTTCTAAAGGGGGAAATATCATAGTTGGGTATTAGACATCACTATGAGACTTCCCAAGCTGACTACTTGAATTAGAAGATAACTTCAGTGTCACAAATCCTTTGAAACTCTATGTTATAAAACAATGTGGTAAAAAAAGAAAACATATAATTGAATACACTCTTGTATCAGTTTGTCGAAATATCTACATTTGGATTTGGGACTTTTACTCAAATTACTTTGAAAGAAGACATGTTTTGGAATCAAAATAGCCCCAAAATCTCAAGGCTGCATTAATAAAAAGTATCTGTTTTTAATATTTTCCCTCAAATGCACTCAAACATTGGCAGTTATTGAGTTTTATTGGAAGGTTTTTGTTAAAGGTTTTCTTACCAGTTCCCACAAGATCACTAGCTAGTGCGCCAGGTGAGCATCAACTAATCACCTGCCTGCAGTATTTAAGTATTTTCTTCCACCGGTCACTCTGCTCTTTCCCAGATTATTCTGATAGTCGTAGTGGCGTTTTCCTTGAGCCTCAACTCCAGTTGCTGTAGCGGAGTTATTTATGCTCACCTGCAGAGGTGGGACAGAGCTGTTTAGGGAGCAGTGTTGGGGCAGCTTGATCGACAAAGCTGCTGCAAATCCACTGGGCCATTTATTAATCTGTGTTTATGTTGTTTATATGGTATGTAGGCACAAATATGAAAATTGGTTTGCATTAAGTCTACTTCAGTGCTTGTGCTGGGTAACCTTACAGGTAGTGGAATCACTGTCACATCAGTTATTAGTTTTCTATTTATCCTTTCCAGTATAATAACCTTCTTGTACTCCACATACCTCCTCATGTGCTGACCAATCCAGCCTGTCCACCTGCTACTTGGCCTAAAGTCTGCCTTGCCTCTCTGCCTTCTTGCTCCCCAGTGATCTCTTCAAGCTACGGTCAAGGACTGACTCTCCTCTTATGCTTGGGAAGTCCCATTTGGATGTTCGTAGCATTATTTAAAAAAAGAAAGAAAGAAAGAACTTTGACTATCATAGCCCACGAATTAGTGTCATAGCCTTTGGTTTTGGAGCCTGACTTTTGTGTTTTGGACTTTCAGTTCTTGTTTATTTGGCATTCTGTTTGATTATAGTCTGTCAGGTCATTCATTTTTTCAGTCTAGCGTCCTTGGTATCTTCATGTTTCTTCTTCTTAAGTCTAGATTTGTGTTAGTTTGTTTCTTGTGAAGTTACAGTACTTCATTCTTCATTTTGTTGTTCAACATCTACTGTTTTTGCATTTTTTGTACTTCCTTTGTGTTGTTCTTAATTAGTATCACCTGTGCCTATGTATCATTGAGGTCCACCAGTTGCCTGCTGCCTGCAGTCAGGAAGCATTATCCTCTGCTTATCATTTAAATAAAAAAAAATAAAACACTAATTTAAAAATGATTAAAAATAATAGAAAAAGAAAAAGTAGAGTGAGTATTGCTTCATTTTCTGAGTCCTCCTTAAGTGCTTGTTACAAATAGGTTTAAAAATTATGCTAGGTTTTAAAAATCCAGTGCTAAATAAAATAACTGGGTTGTGTATGACAACAGGATGGTTGCAGTGTTTATGTCATAAATTTCACCCACTCTTGTTTGCTATTAGTCTGTTAGGGAGAAATGAGTTGAACTATTTTCAGCTGAAGGCACCGTGAGTACAACAGGGGGGAAAAGCTGTATGCTGAGGGCACTTTGTTCTGCAGACTTTCTGTGTTGTTGCTGCAGAACTTCATAGAATTTGCACAGAAAATAGACCCTGCCAGCACCAAAACACCGCCTATGAAAACAGACCATAATGCAGCTAAAAAGTTATGGACTGTAGAAACTTATGCAGAGTGGGTAATATCAACCCCTCTCATCAGCACACATTTCAAATCGTCTGGAACGGCTTTGAAGCCATGTACTGTCTGGGAGTCAATAACAGTTGGTAATTACGAGGGGATATGAATCCTAATTGTTACTCACATAAAGCATACGGAGTCAGGACATTTAGCCCTCGGGGCAGGACTTTGTTCCCCACTTGACAGATTACTTCCTATTATTTGTGTTTTCTCGTCAGTAATCCCAGTCGTTGCTCTCTCTCACAGCTCTCAGGGACAAATAAGCATTGCGGTGTTTACACAAACAAAACTTAGTCCAAACACACATGGCTCCACTCAGCATAACAGATGGATGCTTCCCCTCTCCAAAGTGATGCCATTTTAAACAGAAAACAAGCTGATATGGCACAATGCCTCTAAAATATGTGAATAGATCATCAATATTTGATGAGATATTGGCAGTTCTTTGGCATGATTAAGGCCTAGTATGGATTTAAGACACTCACCCTTAGCATCATTTCCTGTAACAGCTGCCTAGGGTTATAATTTTTGCTCTATCATGAATGAGATGGTTGTTGAGAGACATCTATCTCAGATCCAATGCATTATCACCAACAGCCTGTTGCTAGAGTGGACAGACAGCATTGGCTTGGCAGGAAATACACAGGAAAATGAACCCATATACTGTATGTGAGTCTATCTGACCACCATCTGCCGTAGCGCAGAGAAGCTACATTTGTGTGTGTATGTGTGTGTATCTCTGTGTAAATGTTTGGTGTCTCCATCTGATGTTTGCTCGGTTAATCAATAGCGGTGATGTTGTTCTCAGATGACATATAGTCCAGGCATCCCTATCTCCTCACTCTAATCAGATTAACACTGAATACCATCTATGTACACACACCTCCTGGTCAGGATTTAGAGTTCTAAGATGCTGCCAGCATCGCCACAGAAGGAGAGCAAGAAGGCTGTCTTTAAATTGCTAGTCTGTTGGGAACTTTGTCAAAATAACACCAGATTTCATTGATAAGAAAGCAATTACAGCAGCTTTTAGTGTTCAATTTGTGTTTTCTGTAAGCCAAAAAAACAACCATGGTCCAGATTTCAAGTATCCAGAATGCAGGTACATTTTATCTAAAAAGAACTTAAACTTGATTCCAACAATTGCATAAATGAGCAGCGGGGAATATTTTCAAACTGGCAAACAGCTGAATGCAAACATTAGCTGCAATCATGAAAGCCATTTCTTGGATGATTCCTATCAGCGAGAGCCAATTCTGCTCAGTGGCGTCAGCATGGAGCATTATTTTCATTGGGTAAGAGAAAACACTTGTGCTCCTCTACATTCGGAATTGTTTCATATTTCTATCTCTGCCTCCTCATCCATGTAATACCATTCTCTTATAATCAGTTGAGGATTTAATTTCACAGAAAGGATTCGAAACAAATGGCTCCAGCAGCCGATTGCCATTCACCATATTCATCCATCTCCTTCTTATTGAAAATCATTCTGCAGGGCCTCCCTGTTTTCTGTAAATCCATCTAGATTACTCAGCTGGTTCTAGTTTTTTTTATTATATATATATTTTACCTTCTCTGACATTCCCGTAAACAAGAGTTCATTTTGGGCGAAACCATATCAAATCAAACTTCTGCTGGTTTAATTCTCTTCACCTCTGTGTAATTTTTGCTGTTGTTGTCTTCCTGATTAGTTGGGATTCAGCTCAGCTGTCTGTGAAGGAAACAAATCCTGCCAACAAGAGGACAAAAATAAATTGGGGCAACTCTTGACACAAATAAAAAGAAATGTAAAACAGGAGGGTTTGAATGGCCGCACACATCATTGGAAGCTCTGCCCCCTGACTGTATCTATATGATTTTTCTGCTCTTTGCCACACCAACGTATAGTTTATGTGATGTCCTTCCTTAAATTTAATTACTGCATTTAACTTATATTTTCATTATAAGTTAAATGCTTGCACTGAGTTTTCTGTAGTATTTGCATTTGTATGTGTAACGTGCATATACTGTATATAAAAGATGGACAAAATTCACCAATGGGTCTGGTTTGAACATCGGGAACTGAGCAACTGGCACACAGGTACATCCTTGGTCTCTGAAGATGTGGAAATCAATAAGATATTATGACATCATGTTGCCTCGTCACCACCTAGCAAAAAGCTAAAATAACCCATTTTTAGGATTTATGCACCTACAATAATTTATAAAAACATCTTTTTTGCATATTTATAACCACCCAAATTGATTTATGCATGATATATAATGATCATCACACTGCCCATCAATAACCTAGCAACAGGTCTAGAAACCAGTTTTTAGCCTTTTTGCACCGACGGCACCTTATGGAAGAATCCTACTGCCTCAGTGTCATGAAGGAAACTTTTAACTATGTTCATAAACGCTGAAAGTTTGGCAAATACATTAGCAATGGACTAAAAACGACCAATTTTTAGCATACAAATAAAAACTACCTACCTACTTATTGAAATCTATTATACCCAACAGCATGAAAAGACCAAACGATACTGTAACATGGCCATGTACTAATACAGTATAAAATGCATAAAAGCCAAAATGTAATGTTCCTGTATGAGGAGAAAGGGTCTCAGGAAGTAAGAATTGTATTTTATGGTGTCATTTATGGGATTTAACATACAGAAGAAGACTCTTCATGCTCTTACACAGAATCGGGAACCTTGCATTTTACATTCAAAATTTCAAAACTGAGACATGTTTTCTCAAAAAATTCATTTTCCACAGATAAGGTTTCTCTTTCCAGTTTTAGTCACATATCAAGAGTTTTCTCGCTCTTCCTAATTAACTATGGATTCTCTGGTAATTTTCATTAATTACTGAAACGCTTGCAGTTAGTCATCATTATTCTCATTGGGTTATTTTCTGTATTTAAAGGTCAGGGAACTTGTGAATATTGATAAGAAATCGAAGAATAGCTGCGATCGCTTCTCCACCACTGTGGGCTTGAATAGAAAAGCGCTTTTGGAGAGGAAAATGGAAAAATAAAGTGTGCCCTGTGGCAATTTAGAGGACTATTAAATTGACCTCTGTGCCCTAATGTCTGCGTGTAAATATGTGTTACAGAGCTGATTCATTATCATGTTTGCAAATGTTTCCTTCAGAGGACATTCTTGGATGAGCAAAACGTATTTTGCACAAAATGTCCTTCATTCATTTTTGTGTGTATTTATTTGATACAATGCACGAGGAGGGAGATTTGCTCTTGGAGCAGTATTAATGGTGACATGGGTTTTGCATTTCTTTTTGCACATTGGTCACATAAAATGAAAAAATAACAGAGAAAATAGCCACATTTATGTGTGCAACAGACGAATAAAATCAACAGAGGCTTGAAAACATTCACAGTCTGACAACTACACAACAAGCATACATAAACAACACAAATAAGGTCAGAGAGCGAACTAAAGACTCATCACAAATAATGTGATATTAATGGTTTAAAATCTCCAAAGAGAAAAGGAATGTGGCTTAAAGGCATTTACAGCTCGGGCTGTTTAAATGGTAAAATCTGAAACCACTTCTGTCAATATGTGACTAAGTGATTAAGGATCTACTCACACTAGGCGAGCCATACTATGCCTGAGCACGTTTGACCCCCAAAAGTCCATTTCCTTTGACTGTGCTGTGATTGCTGTGTACCATGCCCAGTGTACCTTGCTCTGGTCGACTTGCAGAGGGTGTTCCAGGCACAGTTCACTTGGGCTTGGTGTGATCGTTAACTCCAATGTTTTCTCAAAGCTGCCTCTGTGAAAATCATTGTGTTAAGTAATTAAGAAATCTATAATCAATGTGAGAGGACAGTGTCGCCAAGACGGCCCCAATTAAGCCACAAAATACATAAAGTTGTGAACCTTATTGTCCTCTGCAAAAATGCTCTTCAAAAGCATGTGCGCGTACTTGGAGCTGGATCGTTAAATACAGTGCAGGCCACCGGGGAGTGGAGAAGGGGGACATGGCACAAAAGAATTGGAAGACCGGCTTGTATCAAACATCATGTCATCCATCAATCCATCCAGCTATCTATTATTTTCTGCTTAATCGTTGTGAAAGGAAACTAAGTAGAGTATTTGAAATGTCCTTCTTTCCAGTCATATTTCTGAGATAGATATATAATAACTACAGGGGGTTCTGCATCTATCTAGACATATCCTCCTAGTTGGAGACTGCGTGGAGACACCAAAGACCTATACTTACCAGCAGTGTTGGTCAAGTTACTTGAAAAAGTAATCAGTAACTGATTACTGATTACTTCCCCAAAAAAGTAATCCCGTTACTTTACTGATTACTTATTTTCAAAAGTAATTAATTACTTAGTTACTTAGTTACTTACTTACTTTTTAAAAACACGATTTACAACCTGAATAGGTGATAAAGCGATAGCTCTTTCAGCCCAATTCTACTTTTTCTGCATAATCTATCATACAAAATGTAATCAAATGGAAAAGTCTCTTTTAAAAACTTGTTTAATTAGTTTTAATCTTTTAACTTTATGCATCAAGCAAAAATTTAATTATATGCAACATTCTCTGACTGGAAGAAATTTGTTTAATATTTAAACCTATTTTCTGCACATTCCGGCACATAATTTTTTTTTTTTTTTTTGTGTTTACACTCACTCTTTCAAATAGATGCAAGTAAAACACAGCAGAAAATAAATAACATCAAAGACTAGCGGTCCTTTTGCTCTATTTTCACCTGTAAAGCAGGAGTAGGGTAGCCGGAGGTTTACCCTGGTGCAGGCGGTCAGTAGAAGAATCCGCGAGTTTCTCTGTGAGTTGTGCACTCGGTGCTTGCTTGGAAGTTACGGGGTTTTTTCGCTGTAAAAAGAAGTTTTCTTCCCACGCACAACGGACACTAATGTTTTTGTCACTTTTTATGGAATCAAACTCAAAGTAAGGTCAGTACTTCCACGCTTTAAACGCTGCACGCTCATACTCCATTGTTGATCTGCACACAGCTGTTGTCACGAACGTTGCACTTGCTTACGTCACTGTCATGAGACATTCTCGCAAAATAATCATGGTTTTAGTAAAGCAGTAACACAGCGTTCCTACGGGAAAGTAACGGTAATCTAATTACCGTTTTTGCTATAGTAATCCCTTACTTTACTTGTTACTTGAAAAAAGTAATCGGATTACAGTAACGTGTTACAAGTAACGCGTTACTGCCCATCTCTGCTTACCAGATACTCAAAATGCCTTAAAAGCTCTTTTTGACATTACATACTGTGAGATATTTTTACGGTTCTCAAATTTCCCTTTTAATACACATAAATTTACTTTTGCTTTCACTGTGCAACAAATGTAAGAAATTTCCTATGCAGACATGAAAAACTAAGGTACCTCTGCAACTTCTTGTACACATGCTGATCTTTCTGACCTCATGAAACCTGGGTCATGTCAAGTAGGAGAATCCATAGTAACATAGTAACAGTACAGTCATCAAAAATGAAATGAATATTACTGGCACTTTAGTAACGTTTAAATAATCAGACAAATACATCAGTTTTTGTTTAACTACAGCTTTATTTCAAGAGGTTTGAAAATAATTGAATCTGCACATAATCCGTTGAGCCATCTAGGAATGTCAATGAAAGATTTATGCATTAACATCAAAACATAAACGATCCCTATTGTGAAGCAAATATTTGCTAATACCTCTGTTTTTCTCCCATACAAGGTCAAGTCACACGTGAATTAAATTTATTCTTCAGCAACATATTTGCTCTATTCTACTCAAAATAGTGATTTCCTACAGCTTTTAACATGTTGAATCCCTATGGACATTTCCTTAGAGCATTTCCCAGTTAAAATGTTTTTACTCTTTGGAGACCAGTTTGGACTGATTTCCTCCTCATGTCATTAAAGAAAACAGCAACTCATGCAGATGCAAACATTTGCAGAAAGAACAGAATGGCTTGTTTCAGTAAGTGTCAACCAAACATTAGTAAACTCTGGCATCCTCAGCCTATTGTTCTGCAGCACTAATCCAGGGCTCGTGTATTGCTGCAGATTCATCCACTTTTCTTATAATTAGCATATTTGATTATGTAAAGGAATTCTCTTGACTTTGCCGGGCTTCCTGAGAGCCTCTATTCATTTCCACCGATGAAGAATAGTCAGATCACAATTAAATGATAAATGGTTAAGTGTTGCATATGGAAATCAGTCCGTCTTGTTTAGATGCAAGTCTTTTTGTCTGTAATGAAGAGCTGCGGATTAGCATGAAAGGTCACAACCACACCGGGTCGAGAATTTGGCACTCCACACTGCATGGTGATTGCTGCTTTACATAAATCATGTAGTCCTTCAAACTGTGTTGAGACAAAACAATATTCTCGTCTAACTGATTTCCTCTGTAAACAAAGTTTTCCTCTCAATCTGAGGATCTGCATTCCAAGGATTTGTTTGTCAGTCTCTTGATGTATCTGTCTGACACAGTAATGCTAATTAGTCCTAAAAAGGAGAAAGGACAAAAAAAGGACAAAAATTTATTCTGCCAAAAAAGCTGTGTTGTGTTTTCAGGAATCATACGGGTAAGAGTTGAGTACAGATGCAGGACAGGGGTATTTTTCTTTCTTTTTTTTTGTTGCCAAGTTGACATAAGACCGGCTCAAAAAATCACATAATGAAGTCTTTCTATTAAAGCGTCCTCTGCACTCTTTTAAGGCTGTTGGTAGGTATTCATTCAACAATTGATGGCATTTAATAAACCTAACACATGTTAGAGAATCTCCATTTCCAGTTAGATGTCAATTAATGAGACTATTTTCCTTTAACTCAGAAGAAAACTACCTTACATTATGTATAAAAGGGGCATGAATTCCAAATTACTCACAAAAATCACTTAATTGACTTTAATATATTGAAAATATTTTTAAAACACTTATCAAAACAATATAAACCACTCTTTACAGTTTTCCAAGCTTAACCTGGATTTACACGGAATTAAAAGTCCATAATTACACATATCACATGTAAAGGAAAACATAGATTTTGCCTTTCCGAAATAGAGATTTTGGTTGCACATAATTCCTCAAGCTCATTTGTTTGTGTGTGGTTCAGCCAGAGGTTGCAGTAATCCCCCAGCAGGCTCCAGACTCTGATCTTCCATTACACATTGTATTGAGCAGCCTGCGGGGAGGAAATACAGTGGCTTGTTCTTTACCCTCCAGACAGCCTTTTGTGCTTTCTGAGTGTCTTTGTGGTTTATTGGGAAAGAGCACAATGAAGAACTATCTCACACTGTGTAAGAAATGTTCTCCATTGTTTCATTAATCGTCACCCTGTAATCTGTAGTTCTTCCTCATGACTGGCGAGTTACAAATGATGGCAGCTGAAGGCAATAGCAAAAGAAAAACAAGATGCAAAGATAGGGGCCTACAGGTAAAACAAACACCAGAAGAAATACTCCATACGTGAGGTTTGAACCATTGTCCTGCATCCTACTTTTTCATTCAATTTCCTAATGGTCTCACATCATTGTTTTCTATTTCTACTTTAATAAGTGTTTTTAAAAATACAAATGTTTTTTTCATCATAGGGGACCCCTGTTAAAAGCATCCAGTTTGACCTGTGCCGTTTTCATTAATGGAACTATTTATTCAGTCATGTTTACCATGGGTATCTAAATCCGGGTATCATACAGCATCAAAGGGAGTAGGGCCACTGTCAGTCATCTTTAAGAATAAAGACTCTATTTGTCATGTCAATAGGAAGCTTCCCAGCTTGGAAGTTATCCAAACTTTGGAGACTTCACTAGATCTACCTGAGACCTCTGCTACACAGGAAAAAGAGAGCTTATACTACAGTGAAAGTCCCAAACTGAGCAGCAATGAGACTTCCAAGAGTGAGGAAAACCCCACCGGCTGATGTGACTGTCCAACACCTACTTGAAAAAGGTGTTACCTTTGCTATGGGAACTAAGACAGGAAGGTAGCAACTGTTTGCCCCTCCTGTCATACGCCAACATGCCTCGAGCGAAGCACGAGTCAAATTTGTATGTTGTATGTAGATTGTGAACACAAGCACTAGAAATTAGTTTTCCTCAAAAAGCGTCTGTTCTCCCTTAAACCGCGCTACCCGTGAAACCGCGCTACCCGTAAAACCGTGCTACCCGCGCTTTCTGTTAAACCGCGCTACCCTGCCAGTTAAAACGCGCAGGCAGCACGGTGTGACGCTTTTCTTTGCAAGCTCCTTTGACAATACCCCTTCATAGACAGCGCAGTTTGACGGGTGTGACAAACCGCGCTACCCATGACAGTGTGGTACCCGTGAAACCATGCTGCCCATGAAACCGCGCTACCCGTTAAACCGCGCTGTCTTTTAAAACCGCGCTACCCGTTAAACCGCGCTGCCCGTGAAACCGCGCTACCCGTGAAACCGCGCTACTCGTAAAACCGCGCTACCCGTTAAACCGCGCTGCCCGTGAAACCGTGCTACCCGTGAAACCGCGCTACCCGTGAAACCGCGCTACCCGTTAAACCGCGCTGTCTGTTAAACCGCGCTACCCGTGAAACCGCGCTACCCGTAAAACCGTGCTACCCGCGCTGTCTGTTAAACCGCGCTACCCTGCCAGTTAAAACGCGCAGGCAGCACGGTGTGACGCTTTTCTTTGCAAGCTCCTTTGACAGTACCCGTTAAACCGCGCTACCCGTAAAACCGCGCTACCCGTTAAACCGCACTGTCTTTTAAACCGCGCTGTCTGTTAAACCGCGCTACCCGTGAAACCGCGCTACCCATTAAACCGCGCCGTCTGTGAAACCGCGCTACCCGTGAAACCGCGCTACCCATTAAACCGCGCTACCCGTGAAACCGCGCTACCCATTAAACCGCGCTACCCGTGAAACCGCGCTGTCTTTTAAACCGCGCTCTCTGTTAAACCGCGCTACCCGTGAAACCGCGCTACCCGTAAAACCGCGCTACCCGTAAAACCGCGCTACCCGTTAAACCGCGCTACCCGTAAAACCGTGCTGCCCGTTAAACCGCGCTGCCCGTGAAACCGCGCTACCCATGAAACCGCGCTGCCCGTGAAACCGCGCTGCCCGTGAAACCGCGCTGCCAGTTAAAACGCGCAGGCAGCACGGTGTGACGCTTTTCTTTGCAAGCTCCTTTGACAATACCCCTTCATAGACAGCGCAGTTTGACGGGTGTGACAAACCGCGCTACCCATGACAGTGTGGTACCCGTGAAACATGCTACCCATTAAACCGCGCTACCCGTGAAACCGCGCTACCCATTAAACCGCGCTACCCATTAAACCGCGCTACCCGTAAAACCGCGCTACCTGTAAAACCGCACTACCCGTTAAACCGCGCTGCCCGTGAAACCGCGCTGCCCGTGAAACCGCGCTACCCGTGAAACCGCGCTACCCGTTAAACCGCGCTGTCTGTTAAACCGCGCTACCCATGAAACCGCGCTACCCATGAAACCGCGCTGTCTGTTAAACCGCGCTGCCCGTGAAACCGCGCTACCCATAAAACCGTGCTACCCGTGAAACCGCGCTACCCGTGAAACCGCGCTACCCGTTAAACCGCGCTGTCTGTTAAACCGCGCTACCCATGAAACCGCGCTGTCTGTTAAACCGCGCTGCCCGTGAAACCGCGCTACCCATAAAACCGTGCTACCCGTGAAACCGCGCTACCCGTGAAACCGCGCTACCCGTTAAACCGCGCTACCCGTTAAACCGCGCTACCCATGAAACTGTGATACCCGTTAAACCGAGCTGCCAGTTAAAACGCGCAGGCAGCACGGTGTGACGGGCACCGTGACGGGTGTGACGGCAGCGCGTTTCTAATCTGTGTGACTGATGTGGCGTCATACAACCTTCGCAGACAGCAGCAAGATGCAACTGGTGTGACGGGTGTGACGGCAGCGCAGTGTGAACTGGGTGACCGGTGTGAATGCTATGTTGCGGTGTAACACCATTCTGCCTTCGCAGACGGCAGAGTGGTGTTACGTCATGCAGCCTTCTCAGGCAGCGCATTGTATTCTGAACTTGTATACGTCCCGCAGCACGGTGTGACGGGTGCGGAGTCATGCAGCTTTGGCAGAGGGCAGCGCGGTGTTACGTCAGGGGCGTATACTAAACTCTCTCCTGCCCTCACTCTACACCTACGCCTGCACGGCCACTAGTATCTCTTATTTTATTGTGAAGGAGGATCTCAGTGCCTTTAAACTTTATTGCTAAGAGAACCATCTCACCCTCAATGTCACAAAAACAGAAGAGATGATAGTGGACTTATAATGATAATAATGGATTGGATTTATATAGCGCTTTACAATGCCACTATTCATTCACACACACTGGTGGAGGCAGCTACAGTTGTAGCCACAGCTGCCCTGGGGCAGACTGACAGATCGCGCCAGCACCACCAGCAGGGTAAAGTGTCTTCCCCAAGGACACAACGACCAGGACAGAGAGCCCGGTGATCGAACCGGCGACCTTCCGGTTACAGATGCGCTTCTCAACCCCATGAGCCACAGTTGCCCATGACCTGCTAGAGGTGTAGTAAAGCACATACCCGATCACCATCAATGGCGCTGCTGTGGAAAGAGTGAACAGCTTCCATTTCCTAGCTGTACATCTGGCGGAGGATCTCACATGGTCAGTTCACACGAACAACATACCCCTTCATAGACAGCGCAGTTTGACGGGAGTGACAAACTGCGCTACCCTTGACACTGCGCTACCCTTGATACTGCGCTACCTGTGACACTGCGCTACCCGTGAAACCATGCTGCCCATGAAACCGCGCTACCCGTGAAAACATGCTCATACATCATACAGCATCAAAGAGAGTAGGGCCACTGTCAGTCATCTTTAAGAATAAAGACTCTATTTGTCATGTCGATAGGAAGCTTCCCAGCTTGGAAGTTATCCAAACTTTGGCGACTTCACTAGATCTACCCGAGACCTCTGGGTTTATGCTACACATGAAAGAGAGAGCTTATACTACAGTGAAAGCCCCAAACTGAGCAGCAATGAGACTTCCAAGAGTGAGGAAAACCCCACCGGCTGATGTGACTGTCCAACACCTACTTGAAAAAGGTGTTACCTTTGCTATGGGAACTAAGACAGGAAGGTAGCAACTGTTTGCCCCTCCTGTCATACGCCAACATGCCTCGAGCGAAGCACGAGTCAAATTTGTATGTTGTATGTAGATTGTGAACACAAGCACTAGAACTTTGTTTTCCTCAAAAAGCGTCTGTTCTCCCTTAAACCGCGCAGCCAGTCAAACCGCGCAGCCAGCACGGTGTGATGGGTGTGACGGACAGTGTGACGGGTGTGACGGCAGGGTGTTTCTAATCTGTATGACAGATGTGACGTCATGCAACCTTCGCAGACAGCAGCACCTTGTTACGTCAGGCTGAGTGGTATGAAGGGTGCGACCGGTGTGACGGCAGTGCCGTGTGACCAGTGCGAAGTCACGCAGCCTTCACAGAAGGTGGCGCAGTGTTAAGTCATTCAGCCTTAGCAGACGGCAGTGCGGTGTTATGTCAGGGGTGTACCATCTCACCCTCAATTTCACAAAAACAGAAGAGATGATAGTGGTCTTCTAGAGGTGTAGTAAAGCATAACCCCGATCACCATCAACAGCGCTGCTGTGGAAAGATTAAACAGTTTCCGTTTCCTAGCTGTACATCTGGCGGAGGATCTCACATGGTCAGTTCACACGAACAACATACCCCTTCATAGACAGTGCAGTTTGACGGGTGTGACAAACTGCGCTACCCATGACAGTGTGGTACCCGTGAAACCATGCTGCCCATGAAACCGCGCTGCCTGTTAACCCGCGCTACCCGTTAAACCGCGCTGCCCGTTAAACCGCGCTACCCGTTAAAACGCGCTACCCGTGAAACTGTGATACCCGTTAAACCGAGCTGCCAGTTAAAACGCGGAGGCACATACCCTAATCACCATCAATGGCACTGCTGTGTAAAGAGGGAACAGTTTCCGTTTCCTAGCTTTACATTTGGCGGATGATCACACATGGTCAGTTCACACAAACAGCATACACCTTCATAGACACCAGTGCAGCGTGACAGGCATGACCGCAGCGAGGTGTGACCGGCGTGACCAGTGTGACAGCAGCGTGGTGTGACGTCATGCAGCCTTCTCAGGCAGCGCGTTGTTATGTCATACAGCCATCGCACACAGCAGCTCGGTGTTACATGAGGGGTGTATACTGAGCTCGCTCCTGTCCTCACTCTGCACCTACGACTGCACGGCCACTGGCATCTCCAATTTCATTGTGAAGTTTGCGGACGATACAACAATGGTGGGTCTTATCACCAAAGGTGATAACCGGGTGCGACCGGTGTGATGGCAGCGCAGTGTGACCTGTGTATCAGATGTGACTGGTGTGACGTTATGCAGCCTTTAATGACGGCACCGCGTTGTTACGTCATGCAGCATTCACAGAAGGCGACGCGGTGTTACGTGAGGGGTGTATACTGAGCTCTCTCCTGTCCTCACTCTACACCTACAACTGCATGGCCACTAGTATCTCCAATTTCATTAATGAAGTTTGCCGACAATACTACAGTGGTGTGTTTTATCACCAAAGGTAAAGCCCGGATGTGACGGGAGCACGGTGCAACTGATGTGACGGGTGTGATGACAGCGCGGTGTGACCTGTGTGACCGGTTTGACTGGTGTGGCTCGGTGTAAGGTCATGCAGCCTTCGCAGATGGTTGCGTGGTGTTACGTAAGGGGTGTACACTGAACTCTCGTGTACTCACTCTACACGAGGATCTCACATGGTCAGTTCACGAACAACATCCCCCATTCATAAACATTGCAGTGTTATGTCAAGCAGCGCAGTGTGACAGGTGTGACAAACCGCGCTACCCGTGAAACCGTGCTGCCTGTGAAAATGCGCTGCTCATGAAAACGCGCTACCGTTGAAACCGTGATACCCGTTAAAAGGTGGTTTTTCGGAAGGGAGTCAGACTAGAGCTGCTTCATCGAAAGTAGACAGTTGAGGTTGTACCAACAGGAATGCTTCCTAGAGGAGGTGTTTCGGACATAACCTACACGCAGGAGGTGCAGGAGCAAACCTGGGACATGGGAGAGATTATATCTTTCATGTTTATTGTGGTGAATTTGATTGTTTTACATTGGAATCAAATAGTTAAAAACTGTCATTTGTATTTTTCATTTATGAAATACGCAAAATTTACTGTAACTTTGCATTAGTAATAAAAATATTAATTTTTCCTTTAGATTATGTAACTAATAATTTTGTGAGAATAAATAAGTTTCACTCTTATATTTGCTCCTTACACTAATTTATTTGGAAGTCAGGTATTTCAGGTTGATGAAAGTTAAAGACAAAACCTGCAAAAAATTGTGGATGAATTTAAGCAAAACCTGCAGTGTTATCATCATCATCATCATCATCCAGAGAACAGTTTTGAAAGTCCTTCAAGAAGCCTGGAGAACTATTCCTGAAGACTACTTAAAGAAATGACAAGAAAGCTTTTCTAAAAGGATTTCTAAAGAATAAAGATGGTCATACCAAATACCGGCTCATTAGACTGTACAAACTCTGTTTTTGTCTCATATGCCAATCTCCGACCTGTATCCCCATGTGATGCCTGTGTTGTGTGTGTAAGGTCGGGAGGGGGGGGTCCTATTTCACTGCAGAGCAACCTGCACGTGGTGAATAAAGCCTTGATTGATTGATATGCTGTATTTCCACATATTTTTGCATGTATTTGTTACGGCCAAGAGGGCCAGGCTGTGGGTGTGGACTCAAATGCAGACACAGTGGGAGGCAAAACAGGCGTGAACACAGTGCTTTATTTACAGTGCCTAGTTAACTTACAAAGCAGGAAACTATGAATGCTATGAACGGAGAGTGCTATGAACTGTGGAAGCTATGAACTGAGAACTATGAGGCCAAACTATGAACATGAAACTCTATCTGAGTGGTATGACTAGGTGCAAGATTTCATGGACGGATCCTGGGAATGGAAAAAGGGGCAGCGGCTTGGATGGAGGTACACAGTCACTATAATGAGAGAAGACAAGCAGTCAGTGGCAGTCTAGTGAATCATAGTCGAAGGATTAGACTGTGGTGGTTAGGGCTTACGCGTTGCAGGTGAAAGTGTCATGCGAGGAGGGGGTGTCCAAGGGGGTCCGGGTGAGGAGTGTCCAGAGAGGGTCCAGAATATACTTGGATCAAGGGACTTGGCAGGGAGGCAGGCAGGTGGAGTCTTATGATGAAAAGCAAGCAACCAGATGACAGAACCAGCGTCCAGGCGGAGATGTGAGTAGTTCAGCTTGGGAAGCGTGACTGCCAGGTGGGTCCTATGACAAAGAAAACACGGTGAGGAGAAATGAATTGTTAAGGGCTCTCACAAGGGCTTGGCTGCCTAGCACTAACATGAGTCAGCAGTAAATCTGGCAGAGGTCTGTTGTGAGTGCTAGTCTTATATGCTGGTGACTTGATTGGAATCAGGTGTGAAAGCTGATTGGAGCCTCTGCCTGAAGGTGGAGCCCAGCAGAGTGGAAAAACCCCGCACTCACCCGGACCATGACACTATTTCTGTTTTCCTGCCAAAATGTAAAAAAAACAATGAGGGGTGGCTCAAGACTTTTGCACAGTATTGCAAGTATTATATAAAAAAATACAAACCTGGGTGTTATTATGTTTCTCCCAAATATTTATTTGTGTAGTTGCAAGTGACAAATCCTTTTGTAGGGTTATCACTACTGATTTTTGGCTTTTCATACGTCATTTCACGCCATGTAGTCTTGATGAATGACACACTAAACCTGACACAAAACATGTAACGGTTTTCTTTTTAACAACATGAGAAAAGCGTAAAATGATCACTGACGTGACATAGGATACGTGTCTGCATGCTTTTTATACTCAGTCCCATAACATGTTAAGACAGTTACAAAATCAGCTTCTCCATTTTCCTTTTTTAAGTGATCTCATGCTGTGTTGTTTTCTGGACCAGCATGCTGTTTTCTGCAAATATGAAACACTGTGCATCATTTTATGGATAGAAAATGCCCTGAAAATATCTTTAGATAGGATCTCTAAATGGCATCAGCAGGGCTAAAAATTAGGTTGGGTCATAGCAGAGCGCTATTTTGAACATAAAGTTTCACAGGGGACAGTCTTTAGAAGCAAGCCACTTGAGATTTTTCACTCCTAAAACGACACAGACTTCTATGTTTGTTCAATCACGCAATTTTTATTTATTTTAATGTAGGCAACTTCACAAGTGTCACGTTTGGCGATACTGAAATAGGTTCATTGGCCTTTACAGAGCTGTGATTTGTACATGTGGTTATATGTAGATGTAAATGGGATAGAAAACAAAGACAATATTGCTCTCTGATCATCTTTACGAAAAATATAGAAACTAAAAGCTGAGAATGAGCTTGTGCAGAACAGTTTACAAACAGTGAGCATGCATTATAAGTGCAAAACTAAAGGCAGTTATGTAGAACAAGCTTATTTGGGCATAAAAATAGAAACATTCAGTGCATACACAAAATTTTGCTTAATTCGTACAGTGCTTTCTGGAACATGCTCAGAGTAAAGGGGGAGGTTATGTTTAAAAACTGAATATTGTTACTCTGCCAGCTGTGGGCGGAGGAGAACGACATTATCTGGCTTGTGCCTTGTGCCATAAAATGCATTCAATTACTGTGAATGTACTTTAGTCTGCAGCATAATATTTAACTTAAATAGATCAGGACCATAAAAAATATGTTTTAGGATGAATCACAGTTTTACAGTTGGTCAGTAGCCTTTTATTTCTCTTACACACACACTGTAGTGGAGATATCAAAGATAGGCACGGCTGTGGCACTGATTCAGTCTTTGAGCACTACGGTCACCCCGGTGTGTCGGCCAGAACACCACTTAAGGCCAAATTGCCCAGAGCACGAAAGAAGGAGAGAGCTTGAGGTTCCGTTTGAGGCACTTTATTGTCACCGCTTAATTTCTGGGGCTGTAACACAGCGGGTGTACATAAGTGTGTGTCTGGGTGTGTGTGTGTGTGTGGTTTCCTACAAAGGAAATAAACAAGGGAAATAACAATAAATAAAGAGAATGGAAAAGTCAAATACTCAAATATAAACATAATACAACATAGTTAACATAATCAAATATAAAGATCAGAAAAATATAATACACTTCAAACTGCTCACACTATGCAACTAAATAGCATTAGTGCGAGGTTAAGCAACCGTCAGTACATGTGAACTACTTCCGGTAGTTATACAAAATAAAAGCGTCCCCCATTATATTCCGCTATAATGCTCTTATTGTGAAGGGCAAGCGGGACGCCATACTTCCGGTTATACTACGTTTGCTATTTTATTAATCCACGTACCTAATTGTTCGCTACAAACTTCCCTACTTCAAAGTAAACAATCACAAGCATCACATACAACATATAGAGAAGGTCTGATAACACAGGAATGACATTATGGACATACGAGCGACCGTACATGCGTCAACAAGCTAAACCGGGGCCAAGCTAACAACATAAGTTAGCATATGAAATGAGGGTGAACTCACGCGTTGCATGCGTGGCCTACCGCTCCAACTATGGACTACATTAGCTCCTAAATGGTAACATACTACAGTACTGACACAACAAAGGCAAAATACGACACAGGTCACTACTTACTTGTCATTTACGCACACCTAACATGCCCCAGGAATCAGTGCACCCCCTCCGGACCAACACTGCTCAGCCGCCATTAAACTGCCCACCTTACTAACCGGATGATGTCACTAGAAGGTGGGCTGGCCCAAACTGACAGAAGATGGAACATTACATGAACTTATATAAACTTATAAACACCAGTAAAACTATTATATGAACTTTGGGGCCTTTTATACAGCCGCCCCCAAATGTATGTAAGACATTTGCTCATCAATAAGGCAACAAAGTTCTAGGGTTGTGGTGAGTTCGACGCAGAGCTGTCCTCATCTTCTCCAGAGGGCAGCGCAGGGAGGACAACCAGTCTGGCAACTGGCTGAGTGTAGACTCTCTCCTTCACCTTCACGTCAGCTGACCTGATGCGTCCATCAGGGCTAGGATGAGTTTTAATCACCCTCCCCACCGGCCAGAGAGCCCTGGGAAGCTGTGGATCAGCGATCATCACCACAGAGTCCTCAGCCAAATCAGCTGCCGTTGTTTGCCACTTCTGGCGAGTCTGCAGACTGGGAATGTACTGACGAATGAAACGTGACCAGAAATGGTCAGCCAAAACCTGGGAGTGCTTCCAGCGACGGCGACTGAGGAGCTCACTCTCTGGGTATACTACCTGAGGTAGCGATCCATCCGGCCGCCCCATCAGAAGAACATTAGGAGTCACCGGATCTGCATCTCTGGCATCGGAAGACACATACCCCAGGGGCTTACTATTGAGTATCCCTTCCACTTCGGTGAGTACAGTGCGAAGCACTTCTTCTGGAACTGACTGAGCACCAACGGTGGCATAGAGGGCATACTTAACCGACCGGATCTCCCTTTCCCATGCTCCCCCAAAGTGTGGGGCCCCTGGAGGATTAAAGCGGAAGCTGATCCTCTGGGGTGCTAGAAGCTGTTGTAGTTCCGGGGCCATCTTCAGAAAGGTCTCACGCAGCTCCCTCTCACCTCCCCTGAAGTTGGTCCCCTGGTCTGAAAACAACTCGGCAGGTGTTCCTCTACGGGCGACAAATCGCCGAAGAGCCATCAGGAATGCATCTGCATCAATGGTGTTAAGAACATCCAAGTGGACTGCCCTGGTGGTGAGGCACTTGAATATGATTCCCCATCTCTTCTCAATACGCCGACCAACCTTGACCTCAAACGGCCCGAAGCAGTCCATTCCCGTAGAGTAGAAAGCCGGTTTATATAGACGTAGCCGGGCTGCTGGCAGGTCTGCCATCCTTGGCACTGTAGGTCTAGCTCTCCACCTTTGACAATCAGCACAGAGGTGTTGGTAGCGCCGGACAGCTTCACGCCCTCGCAGAATCCAGTAGGAGCGCCGAAGTTCTGCGAACACCCGCTCCGGGCCAGGATGATGGAGGCGGCGATCAAAGTCTTGGATCAGGAGTTTGGTCACTGGGTGGCTTGGGTCTAAGATAATCGGATGGAGTGTCTCCAGAGCCAAATCTTCAGATCGACGAAGTCGTCCTCCAACACAAATGAGCTGTCTGGTCTCATCCACTTCGGGTGACAGAGAGAGAAGACGACTGCTCCTGGGAACTGGCTTACCGACTTTCAACAGGTTGTACTCCTCCAGGAAACTATCCATCTGGGCCCTCTGTAGGATCAGCCTCTCCGCCTTGCGATAGTCCTCAACAGTGGGATGACCATCTGGTTGGGCCGCCCCATGTAGCTCCCGCGCTGTAACCTCTAACATCTCACTCCAGGTTTTGTAGCGGCTCAAATCTGAAGTTGGCTGACCTGACGGAGTAGTTGCTGTGGTCCCACAGAACACAGCTTTGCGCAGCTCCGAGGCATCTCCTGCTTGGTCAACCGTGAGATCCTCTGGCCAGGAGTCTGGACTGCGCAGGAGAAAGGATGGTCCTTGGCTCCATCTATTTGGTACAGTGAGCTCCTTCAACTTCTTCCCACGTGTCACATCGTCGGCTGGATTCCTTCCAGAGTCGACGTATCTCCAGGAGTGCCTGTCTGTCAGCTCTTGTATCTCGGCTACACGAGTGCCCACGAAGACCTTAAATCGGCAGGATTCAGACCTCAGCCAGGTCAGCACTGTTGTAGAATCGGACCATAGGACCGTCTGGTCGATTCTAAGGGTGAGCTCCCTTTCCAGCACTTGTGAGAGCTGTGCCCCAGTGAGTGCAGCACAGAGCTCCAATCGGGGCATGGAGTGGAACCGCTTAGGGGCAACCCTGGAACGGGCCACCAAGAATGACAGATGCACTTCACCATTTCTGCCAGTGGTCCGGAGGTAAGCTACTGAGCCATAAGCTTCTTCAGAGGCATCACAAAATATGTGCACCTCTCTCTGACAGCTGAAGGGGTCCACTTCCTTAGGCACATATGGTCGGGGAAGAGTAATTTCAGGTAGAAATTGCAGCTCTTCCTCCCAGGCTGTCCACTGCTGCATAAGCTCCTGAGGTAGGTGTGGGTCATCCCTACCCCTTTGCTTGTCCCAAAGATGGCGGATGATACCCTTCGCTCTGGTTGTGTAGGGTAAGATGAACCCTAGGGGGTCGTACTGGCTGGCCAAGACCTTGTAGATATTGCGCATCGTGGGGACTGCATATGGAACTTGACGATGCTTGTAGCCTAGGACATCTGTGTGGAATAGCCAGCTCAATCCCAGGGTAGATTCTGGGGTATCTACCTTGTTCTGGGCCAGCCATAGTTCCACACTAGCGGAGCAGCTCTCTTGTGGTAAGTGACTGATGACGTCACGTTCATTGCTGGCCCACTGACGTAGGTCAAAACCTGCTGAGGCTAGGATGGCCCGTAACCTGTCGACAAGTTTCCTTGCCTCTTCCACGGTGGGGAAACTCTGAAGGCAGTTGTCCACATAAAAACACCTTTCGACCGAGAGTCTCACGTCATCATCTGGCTGGCTGTTATCCATGACATGACGCTGCAGGGCAAATGTGGCACAGCAGGGGCTACATGTGGTTCCGAACGGGAGCACCCGCCACTCGTAGACTGCTGGAGGGCTCTCGTCGCTGATGTCTCGCCAGACGAATCTGAGCAGGGCACGATCTTCTGGTAAGAGATGAACCTGGTGGAACATGCCTTTAATGTCCCCACTCACTGCAACTGCATGCTCTCTGAAGCACAATAGGACTCCCAGAAGCGACGCACCTAAGGTGGGCCCAGGCAGCAGGTAGTCGTTCAAGTTCTGTCCTCTGTACTGAAATGAGCAGTTGAAAACCAATCGGTTCTTGCCATTATGGCTCACCATGTGATGAGGGATGTACCACACCTCCTGACCTTCTGTCACAGGTGTCCCAGAGCCACACTTAATGATGGAGCCAGCCTTGATAAGCTTTGTTGATAAGATTGTTCGCTTGCCATAATGAATGCAGACTTTGACAATCTTTAGAAGGACTTTGCAGCCTTCAGTGGGTCTGTCTAGATACAGGACGTCGGTTGCTACCTTCGAGTCACCGCTCACCACCACTGTTGTTAGCGACCCTTTAGGTGTTCTAACATTGACATCATGCAGTACCTGCAGGTGCTTCCCTTGGCAGAGGCTGCAAGTCTTCCTCAGATTGCACTGGGCTGCCTGGTGTGACCGTGCGCAGCGCCAGCACCTCTTGTTACTCTTTATCCACTCTGTTAGCTGGTCCTTTGTCAACTTGGATACCATTGTGCACTGACTGAGATAGTGCTCTTCCGTGTTACAGAATAGACAGTATGGCTTGCTCTTGCTGGCCACACCACCTGGCCTCAAAGCCTGTGGGTTCGTCATTACCTCCTTTGCACCATGAAGGACTGTGATGGATCTCTTACCCTGGCGCACCTCAGGCCTGGGCCACTGTTTCTCCTTTGTCCCTTTCACTGCTAGCTGCCCTTCAGAGTCTTGGCACCAGGACTCATACTTAAGCCACCCTGCGAGATCTGCCAAGGTATGCATCCTCACACCTTGTTGGAACATGCAGCGGCGGAACTCCGCTCTCTGCTCGGGGGGTAGTTTACTAAGCAGACGAGAAACATGTGAACCACAGTGTAGTTCCACTTCTCCTTCTGGGCCTAGTGTCCTTAACATCCCCACCAGTGACTGTATCTGGAGGGCAAATCTCTCAAATGCCGAGACGTCTCCACGTCTGATGTCAGGTGAGTCCATCATCGCAGCAATACGCCTCAGCACTATCTGATGTGGTTGGCCGAATTTGTCATTGAGGGCCTCCATCGTATCAGTGAAGGGTGTGGCAGAGTTGAGGTAAGCATCGGCTATTAATCTGGCCTCCTCTAAGTGCAGGTGATCAACCAACACTTGATACTTGAACAGCTCAGTCGTGTCCTCAGGTAGAAGATTCCCCAATGCCATCTTAAGCCTAGCAAACTCACTAGGGTCTCGACTGGAGAAGTTGGGGATTGTTGGGCGGGGACCACGGTAAACTGTCTCTGAGGTGATAGGAGTCCTGCCCGGATTCGGTCTGTCCGGCAGTGGCTGTGGAGAGGACAGATTGAACTGCTGCTCAGGGGATGCTGGATTACAGCCATGCTCAGTCTTACTGTCCCCATAGGCGGCGCGCGGATGCTTGGACCCACCCAGTGGGAAACTGCCTGGGCGAGGTGGGAGATGAACCGGCTTGAACCAGGGAGGTGGATTATGGGAGGCTTTATCTGGAAACCTGAGAGCTGGTGGAGGATCTGATGACAGACTCTGTCCTGGGTGGTCCACGACCATATTAGCAGGTGGGATTGCCATTGCCTCTGTCTTAATGGCTGGAAACATACATGCATCTTGGCGATGGGGGTTTAACACTGGTGGGTCACTAGGCAGTGGCGCTTCCTCAATTGGATCTGGCCACGGTGGTGGGGCAGGCCAGTCATCATCCTCCTCAATCTCTGGTGCATCACCCGGTAGCGGTGACTGCATTGACTTACTGGTTTGGAGAGAAGATGGGCCCTGCATGCTCTGGACAGCTTCCACTAACTGTCTCATTTCTGCCCGCAGTGCCTTGAGTTCGACCAGATCTGATGACATACGTTGCTGGCTCTGCTGGATGAGGTGGCGCTCCTGACGGATATCCTCTAACTCTGCACTTACTTCCTTATTTGGATGTGTATAGGGGAGCACGAAGGGTAGAGGAGTAGAGTGATCATAGGCTGGTTCCCCATGCCATCTCTCCGGATACAGCTGGGGGGCTAGCTGATTCTCCTGAATGTGCTGTTGGCTCTGAGCTCCATAGCGCGAGGCCGTCTCATGGAGAATAGCATCCCGCCTCCACTGAGGGCTGGCTAGGTTGCAGCTAAAGGGGGAAGCGAGGGAGGTCATCCTGGCCTTGTCCTCTTGGTGTCTGAGCTCTACATCCTCTCTATATGCATGGCTAATGTAGCCTGGGTACTCCACCTCATAATCTGCGTAGTGCACAGGTGGGCGAGCATGTCGTTTGGGGCGTGCGCCACGAGCCTCGTACTCTGGGCCTGGTTCCATCTCTGAGGCGAACCTAGTGCCTCCGGCTCGAAGGACCAATTAATGTAGTGGAGATATCAAAGATAGGCACGGCTGTGGCACTGATTCAGTCTTTGAGCACTACGGTCACCCCGGTGTGTCGGCCAGAACACCACTTAAGGCCAAATTGCCCAGAGCACGAAAGAAGGAGAGAGCTTGAGGTTCCGTTTGAGGCACTTTATTGTCACCGCTTAATTTCTGGGGCTGTAACACAGCGGGTGTACATAAGTGTGTGTCTGGGTGTGTGTGTGTGTGTGGTTTCCTACAAAGGAAATAAACAAGGGAAATAACAATAAATAAAGAGAATGGAAAAGTCAAATACTCAAATATAAACATAATACAACATAGTTAACATAATCAAATATAAAGATCAGAAAAATATAATACACTTCAAACTGCTCACACTATGCAACTAAATAGCATTAGTGCGAGGTTAAGCAACCGTCAGTACATGTGAACTACTTCCGGTAGTTATACAAAATAAAAGCGTCCCCCATTATATTCCGCTATAATGCTCTTATTGTGAAGGGCAAGCGGGACGCCATACTTCCGGTTATACTACGTTTGCTATTTTATTAATCCACGTACCTAATTGTTCGCTACAAACTTCCCTACTTCAAAGTAAACAATCACAAGCATCACATACAACATATAGAGAAGGTCTGATAACACAGGAATGACATTTATGGACATACGAGTGACCGTACATGCGTCAACAAGCTAAACCGGGGCCAAGCTAACAACATAAGTTAGCATATGAAATGAGGGTGAACTCACGCGTTGCATGCGTGGCCTACCGCTCCAACTATGGACTACATTAGCTCCTAAATGGTAACATACTACAGTACTGACACAACAAAGGCAAAATACGACACAGGTCACTACTTACTTGTCATTTACGCACACCTAACATGCCCCAGGAATCAGTGCACCCCCTCCGGACCAACACTGCTCAGCCGCCATTAAACTGCCCACCTTACTAACCGGATGATGTCACTAGAAGGTGGGCTGGCCCAAACTGACAGAAGATGGAACATTACATGAACTTATATAAACTTATAAACACCAGTAAAACTATTATATGAACTTTGGGGCCTTTTATACACACACAAAACCACACAAAAGATGTAAAACTGTTATTTGATCAGAAATGTATAAATGCACCCACTGGACATGGCACTGAAATCAAGAGAAGGAAAGTTCAATGAAGAATATAGTTTTTTCTTAAGTTTGACTGTTACTCCTTTACAAGTGAATCCCTCCAATTTATTCCAGCTATTCCCAATCACTCCTGCTCTTCCAGGCTGTCAAAGTCTTTACATTTACAAATTCTGGCAGCAGCACATCTGACCTTAACTCTTCTCTTTCATGTTCCCATAAACCAATTGATTTGTTATTGCAGAGCCCAACACCAGCATTTCCTCCAGGAGATTCATCTCAGACATTCCATCTTTCTCTTACTGGCTTCATTTCACCAACACCAGAGTATAGTTTGTAGGCTGTTTTCCTCCTGGTCTCACGAGTCTGTGCTTTATTTTCTGGTCTACAGATGGAGAATGCTATTATGGCTGGGCTTCCTAAATGCAAATTTGTATTATGCATCCTGCATCATGAAGTCAGCTTAATGCGTCTCCATTTAGCAAAATTTAGTGCAGATAATGCATAACAGGCATAAATCATACAATAAACCCTTCAGAGGATTATGCAAATCTTGAGTTGAATTGTTTTGGATTATTTGAGGACTGACATAGAAATGTGTAAAGAGAAAAACAGAACATGGAGAAAGGTCAGTAGTTTTGTTGCAGTTGTTTGGTATGTATCTAAGGCCTCACTCACACAGGCCTAAAGACTGGTCAGCAACACCTTGGCAACCACTGGGGAAAAGTGTGCATACCCCAAAGGGCTGACAAGTGGTTGCTGGCAGTTACTAGGTAAAATTGGTTGCTGGACTGCAAACCTTGCAAACAAAACTTGGTTGCTTTGGTTGCTTGCATGCATGCCACCCATACTTTGCATGTACTGAGCGGTAGTGAAGTTTCACTATTGCTTGGTGACTACCAACAACCTCCAGCAACCAATCACCAACTGTTTGAGAGAAAAAAACAATTCTCCCTAGAAGCTGGATGTTGCTGACCAGTCCTTATGTCTGTGCTTAACCACTAGTCGGCATGATACCTTTTGCTTTTCTTGTTTAATTTCAAATATTCTCAGTTTCTTTGTTTACATTTTTATTTTTTAATTACTTATAAACAGACCAAATACACCTCGGATGTGCAGTTATCAATTTGGAAAAAAAAATCTCTGCTTCCTACCAGTGGGAATCAGTGGTGGTCACACATTAGCTGCATTTTAATTGTCACAGCATTTTGTTAAGATCACTGCCTGTTTAAAATGATGTGATTTATTCCATTTATTTAAAAAAAATCATAATTTATATTACAGTTTGCAATGTTATTCCCTAAAAGTTGTGTAGGTTTACATTACATCAGCAGCTGCCTTCAGGGGATTGTTTGTAAATCAAAGCTTTTTAGAAAGTATCCCACGCAGTACAGGAGGCTTTAAAAATATGTTATTGATTTCCCAAAGCTTATACTGCATTATACAAGCTGCCCTCAGTCTGGAGGATCATTTGAGATTTTGGGAATAAGTGCAGGTTTGGAGATTAAAATCCTATTCAAAACAAAAAAAAAAAAACATAAAAAAGATTCTCCAGACTAAAATGGCCTTCTGATTCTGACTCTCTCTAACACACACACACACACACACACACACACACACACACACACACACACACCAAACCCTAAAACCACATTTTGAGCCTCATAACTGACTTAAAATTTGTGAGGCCCAGCATTTGGTGCCCACAGGTGACTGTTGGTCCCCACAAGTATGGTGACATGCTAATTTCTGGTCCTCGCGAAGATGTTTGCAGAGAAGTACACAGAGACTATTTGGAGTCCATGTCCTGTTAATTCTGGACAAAAATCAAATGGCTGTTATGACCATTATGATTTCCTTATATGCTAAAAATCTTGATGTGTTCTCTAGCAGCATTCATTCTTACTCAGAGGTGAAGCTATGGTTCCTGAAGTAAACAAACACATTTTCATAGAGTTTTTGAAGATTATAGAAGTCTATTCCCTGAACAAATTGCCCAAAATAACATTTAATGTCAGGTAACATTCATCACACTGTTTTGTTCACCTGAGCAGCAGTCTCAAAATGGAACTGTCAAATGGCCCAGCAACAAGAATCAAGGCTGTAGCTGTTAAGTAAAAGTATGTTGCTAACAAAAAAGAATACTGAACCATTCAAAGGAGCTTGCAAAGAAAAGCGTCTGGACTTCTTTAAGTTACTTGAAGACGTTTCACCTCTCATCCGAGAAGCTTCTTCAGTTCTAAGGTCAAATGGTGGCGAGTCCCAGATATAAACTCTCCACCATTTGACCTTAGAACTGAAGAAGCTTCTCGGATGAGAGGTGAAACATCTTCAAGTAACTTAAAGAAGTCCAGACGCTTTTCTTTGCAAGCTCCTTTGACTACGATGACCTGGATGACTGAGAACCTTCACAGACAAATACTGAACCATCCTGTTCAGCATGCTTTTACAGTTCCTCCGCCTATCGCTGTGTGGAGGCAAGAGTTTGTTCCAACTGGGAAAATGAGAAAAGTGCACCGTGGGCACCAAAAAGCCCCATGTTTGCTGCATTTGAATTAGTTTGATGATTTCATTCATCTACAATCTGCATTAAAATCTGGCCTGAAGAGGTGAATTATTTTAGTTTACTTTGTGCTCGCAGACTGTTGGCTTGATGTGCATTCCTGCAGAAGCATGTCCAATCAAATGACCCCAAATAAAGACAAGCTATGCATTGTTTAAACACAGTAGAATCTGTGCTTCCTCACTGCAGTGAATAAACTAACATCTAAAAACGTGTCTGTTATACAAAAGTGCACATTAAGAAGTTCTTTCCATGAAAATGGTGTAGATGTACCTTTACACCTTTGCAAAACTGAGTATGCATGACTAAGAATATGGAAATGGGATGTCTTTACTCTGTAAAACTACTCACTCACTGGCAAGTTTTAATGCTGGAGTAATTCAGCCATACATGAAAAAGAAGTTGAGCAAATGCCCCTCATTTGTATTCTAGTTGATGTGTGAGAATGGTCTCTATTTTATTTTCAGCTATCTTTAAGGTTCAAAATGTAAGTGTAACAGATAACATTGATTACATTAACAAACAGCTAACAATGCCTGATAAAGCTTGTTCCTGATCATGACAAAAGTTTCCCTGTGCAAGCTGATGGAGTCAGTTCCTTGGGCTCTGTGTCACGGTCTCCATCACAATCTTTGGTTTTTATTCTTCTTCTTTTTTTGCCTCGCCTTTTATGTCCCTGAGTGATTTTTCTTTTCAACATTTTTTTCTAACTCTCTCATCTGGGTCTTTTTTGTGTCAGTTTTTCTTTGTCCTTCTTTCAAGTACTTGTTTTATTTTGAAGGTTATTTCTTTGTGTACCCCCACGCCCCACACTACCCCCCCCCCCCCCCCCCCCCCCCCTCACTTTCCCTGCTGTCTTTGTTCTTTAATTAAGTTTACCTGTGTCTTATTACTCTTCTCCCTGGAGTGCTGATAGTCTCAGCTGTGCTCAGCCCCAATAAAGAAAGCAAAAATTTTTTTAAACAGCATCAATGACACCCAGTTATTACCCGAGAGTAACTGCTGTCTGTGGCAGCACTGTGCATATGTTATTGTCTTTTCACTACAGTGGCATGTATATACACATTACTGGTGAATGGTTATACTTCTGACACACCCAGCAAATGTTTCACACCATTCCACATTTTTAGCTATAGATACCATTTTTCCAGAGTCTTTGTGCTTTTGTCTTCTTCTCCGTGCCGGTCCCTCCTGTCTCATGCTTGTTTCTTTTGTTTGGTTCCTTTTTATGCCCTATAATTTGCTCTGTTTGTTATTTTACTTTTGAACCCTAGATATCCTGCCACAGTTTCTACATATTGTTTCTAATTTCCTTACCTGTGATGTGCCTCTTGTAGCGTGTGCATTTCTGAAGACTTTGATTATGAAACAACCATCACTGGCCTACACAGCATTTCAAAGGTAAAATGCCTAACCGGGATTTTCGCTACTTATTTTGTTCAATACATGTCTTCTGCCACATAGAAAAATACCATATGGACACGTTAGCAAGGTTAAGAACTTGATATTCATTGGTGAGTATACGGCATACATGGTTTTGCGGTGACAGATGGTGGTAGGTGGGGGGTCGACAGCTAATTTTTGCTCAGCTTTGTTAAGTCCTGAGGTGCAGTGAAGCTTATATAGTATCTGCTTATTTCTCAAACAACCAGTGCGTGAGAGGACTCCAGTTTGAACAAACCATTTGGAATATGGGAAACATTGATATTCAAAGTCATTCTGGATCTCCAGTTGTCTTGTATGCCTGTGAGACTGGGAGGAAACTGGAACACAAGGCCAAGATGGAGAATATGTGATCGCCACATGAAAGCATTGTGGTGGCAAGTGATAGTGATTCCTAATATGAGGTGACAGTCCAACCACTTAGCTTTTGTCATGTCCACATAGATCTGGGTTACACAGGCCAATGTCTCCCACTTTATCCTCTGTGGAGTCGTTCATAATTCTTTAAATGTCTGAGTTAGACTAATGCATGACTGAGCTGATTATGTTGTAGCCCAAATCATTAAAACATGGAAATTATTGAATGTATTAACTTAAACTAATTTTATTTTTAACCCTTGAAAGAAGAAAATATGATTATTTATTTGTCTCTTTTGTTTGGTATGAAAATACAGTACTGTCCAAATTAAAACATAAGATAAAAACAGGAGTTATCAGTTCTATAGTCAGTTTCACATATGCTCTTTATACCACTAAATTTAAGTTGGGCAATTTTCCAAGAGGCTTAGCCATCTTGAAAAGTTTGAAGCTCGTGTTATAATACTCAGAAGTATTAATAAAGCCAAAGAAGAGGCAGACAGAACAGACTGCAGGCGAGCTGCTTCAGAATGAAAGGAAATGATGCTGAGAGAGAGAAGAAAGAGGATGTGATATAAATAAGAGGGGATAGAAAGAAAGAGTACTGTAGCAGTAGGCGATCCTGACAAGTAAAAATCCTGCCTGATCACAAGAGTTGCACTCAGATCAGATGCTGAAGTCAGCGCATTTGAAGCTGCAGACCTCATCATGGGAATACATTTAACCAAACCGAGGGAAGATGGAGGAAAAGAGAGAAAAGTAAGAGAGAAAACACAGAATGATATGAAGATTTTTGCTATAAAGAACAAAAGAAGAAAAAAATGGTTCATTGCCTGCTGGTTCGTGATCTACTTTAAAAGTGAAGAAAAGAAAAGTTGATGAAACTCGAGATTTACTAAAATATGAACAAGAATGATTTTTTTTTTAAAAAGGCAGACTGGATGCATCGGAGAGTATGAAGCTCTCAGCCAGATCCTTACATTTTCAGATCACAAGCCAGATGTATGCTAATGTACTACATTTACATAATGTATGTAAGTGTACGTGTCTTTGTATCACAGAGTATATTTAAAAGGTTGTAGTATTTTGGCCACAACCATGCTCGTCAGAAGTGAGCACAGTTGGACAAGAAAATTATCAACTAACATTAACCAGCTTGGTTGGCAAGCTGTATCTATTGCACAACTTCAAATAAATACTTATTAATGCAAACACACAAAACGCACATAGACTTCACTTCAATGGTTTTTGGACACACTTATTATTTTTCAGGTAATTATCTTAAAAATTCTCCAAAAGACACCAACAAGCCATCACCAGCTCATGGTCCACTTCAAAAGTTTGAGTTGGTAAAGGTTGGGTCTAGCAGCCTGCTAGTTTCTACTATCAGTTGTTAACCTTTTTTTTTTTTTTTTTTTTTTTTTTGGAAGTATCAGTTGTTAACCTAATGAAGCCTAAGCCACTTTCCAACGCTGTTAAGCTGTTTGTGTCATCACTGGTCTAGTCCAATCACCTTCTTCTGGCTTTCTCCAGGCCAATCAGCATTCATGCCGCGTACTTTAAATCTCACTGCGCATCTGTCTCCTTTGCAGACTCTGTTTTGCAACCCACCTCCTCCCCATCTCCTCCTCTCATAACTCAAGTTCCGTTCAAGCCACCTTCATCTCCACCACCAGCGTCTAGGCTCCAGGGGGTCCTGCTCTAATCCCTTTCACAGCTGGCGTTCTATTCTGCCGAAACGGGCCATCAGGGTCTAGCTGCCAAACACCTATCTATATTCTGTTCATCAATAAATCATGTTCATTCTTTCTAATGATCTGTCCTTACTGAACTACAGTTGTTGTTCTGTTTTTGGTAAAGTTCGGCGTTTTTACAATGTGTGTCTCACTCACTTGGAGCCAGCTACAATTGGGCGCTCACACATTTTTTTCAGTTCTGGAGGTTTCTTCTTGGGTTGATATTTTTATGAGTGAGACAAATATAAGTTCAGGAATAGAAATACTGAGCAGGGAGACAATCCTGATGAAGATGTTTAGGTGGACATACAGGAAAAAATGAAAAAGGCTTAAGTGTTATAACACCCTGCCATTATAAGTCAAACTATAATGAACATTGGCCTCCAACAGTAAATGTCAAGGGCAGAAGCAAAGTCAGGGAGACAAGCCTATATACTGTAAAAGACGCTATTTGTCAATGTTCTGCATCCCATTACAGACTCTAATTTGCAGCTGTAGCACAGCGCTATTCAAAAAAAAAAAAAAAAAACAGACTCTAATACAAGCCAGATAATCTCTACAAAGCTGCTATGCCTCCAGTCCTCTTTTGCATTTTGGAAGCATCCTTAGGACATAAAATGAAAAATACTATTACCGCTTGGATTCGAATCAGTGGTGTCTTCAAATGGCTAACATCATAACTGTTAAACTTTGATCTTCTTTTTCTGACTCCTCTTTTTTAAGGCAGATTTGAACTTTTATGAGAAGACACATTTTACAAACTGAATTATATGTCTTTTTCCGCTGAAGATGCCTCATATTTAAGCAATATCACTTATGCAACAATGGAGTTCTCTATATTTAGTTCATCTTGATCAATGCTCAATGATAGAGCCATTTTCCAGCTCCAGGCATTAGAGCAGCCATTAGGGTTTCTCTGATGCAGCACTTTCCGTATAAGTGGACAATTTTGCTGACTTTCCCGTTGCAGGTCGATAATAAATTGGATTCTAAGTAAACACTGATGAAGCACCTTAAGCAGTCGGTATTGGCAGTCATAAACCCTGCTCTATATTTCAGCGATTCCTAATCATCAGTGACAAATATACTTAGGAGCACCTTTGGGGCACATTCGACAGAGGCGCTGTGTGCACCCAACATGACATCCACTCCCCACTGTTGATCAACCAGCTACCCTGACCTTCCTCCACCTTCTTGGCTCATGTTGCCATTTCAAACTATATTTTCACAGTAATCCACTCATCTGACAGTATCTTCGAGCCCTTTCATAATAATCTTTAATAAGGACGACCTTTTGATGCCACAGTCAGCTTCTCTGGGCTGTCTGATTTCGTCTAAGCATGCCGACAGGCTAGTAATCCTCTCATCTTGGCTCCCTGTGATATCGAGGCTTAATTTTCTTCAGGCTGTGGTTGCTCTTAGTAATGAACTTCGATTTTTTTCTTCCTACTCCAGCAGATTGAGAGTCAGTGTTAGGACTGATTGTCAAACCCCTTAAAAGGGAAATGATACTTCACACAAACTGTGGTAAACCTTTCCAAAAGGGGACCAGAACCATAGCTAGTTACAGCACAGGCATTTCACCAGGAAGTCAACTGTATTCACAAGTCTACTCACAGATATTTTAGTATTTCAGCATTCACTGTGTCACTTTCCTAAGAAGAATATCAGACCGTTTCAGGAAAATGCTTCCTGTTGGGTAATAAAACTTAACATATATAAGAGTTATATGTCCCCAAATTTCCCATCAGGGCAGTATGTGTCAGCCTGTGCTTCAGTGCTGAGCAGCAAAAACTGCCTAAGCTGAGCTGATAGATGGTTGAGAGCTGCAGGCATCTAGGACTGCCAAGCATCACCGCTCAGCTCACTCAAGTCTCATGCTTGAAGCCCTAGGTTACACCAAAGAGGCGAGCTACTGGAGCACTATCAGTATTCTCAGAGATTATAATGTCATTATAAGCTTGTACCACAGAGAATTGTACTTGGGAAAGACACATACACACTTCAAGATGGTCCACTTTAAATGAAAATATATGCAGCTACATTCAGACACAGTGCCAGTGCTTTAGGGAAAGACAGACAGGTAACGCATCAATATTCTCATCACAACTGCCACAGCCAGTTGTAGACAAGAGGGGTCTCGTCACTTAGCCAACATAATACTCTTGTGTCCGGCAGCAGTCGTAAGAACGAGCATTAGTCTTGGCTCATTTAGAAAGTCATAATCTGGGGGGCATTGCAAATTCTGTAATTTTGAAGTCATTGAAATAAGACAAAAAGTATAAGTCAGTTCAGAAAAAAAGTGTCAACACTTGTTTCAAATCAGGCAAGGTGACGGCAAGAAGGGAAAAAAAATCTGGCAAGTCATTTCAAGGCCGTTCCTGGTAATCAACACACAGCTGTTTACTCCAGGGAAGACACCGAGTGGTACTAACAACCAGCCAGCACCATATGTGTGAGCTATTAGTGCTCAATGGTTTAATCACTATACAAATCCAGACTGTTACTATACTGTGATGGAAAATGTGAAAATTCATACTCCTGACTCACCTTTAACAGATGGTGGAGTTGCATTTAAATCGAGCTGTTTATGTCTTTTTGATCGGGGGGAATGAAGTTCACGGATCCAACTTGGTGGCAAAACCGTAAGCCACCCAAGATAATTGAACTAAAACAATCCCCCCAAATAATCTGCACTTGGCTCTTTCTAGTGGGTGAAATATTGCATGGTGTCTTTTCTTTTGCTCCCTTCCTGCCAATTGAAGCAATGCCAACCTGTAATTCTCTTCTCTCCTCCAGATCCCCACACTGACATCAAGTGAAACAAGTCCATCCCTCCTCCCTCTGGAGGCAAGCTGCCAAATAGTTCCATTAGCATGCCTCTGGAGGAACCAGCCAGGGCAATAACGTTGCTCATTCCCTGCAAGTCAGATGGGAAAATGCTGCTGCAACAAGGCACCACAGAGAGTCACTTTAGCAGCGCGATTCAATTGCAGAAGGTGTGAACAAATGATATATGGCTTCATACAGATGAGACCATTGTAAAAGTTCCACTTTTAATGCAATCATGTTGAACTACTTCTGCACTTTTGATTCTGCCCCAAAGGAAAAAAAAAATATTTTGAGCGTCTGGAATTGGTTGGTAGCTAGTTGTCTAAGAATCCATTGACAGAAACAGTAAAGTATGGAGAGCCAGAGTAAATATAACTGGAATCACTTGTAAGCAATGTGGAAAATAGCAATAACCAAAAGAATTTAATGATATAACAATTAACAACTTGGTCTTGTGGGACTGGCTTGGTGCGTGCACTAATCTGCTACCAAAAACAAAGCCCAAGAGCTTACTTTTAAAGTGCAATTAAATTATGTAACTTTCAAAAGAACAAACACTCCTACACTGAAAAAAATGTTTTGTTCAATTTACTCAATTTTTTTATGACAAGTGGTTGCACGAAATAAATTTGTTTGAATCCAGAAATATTTTTTAAGTACACTGAATTTAATTTAAGCGAGTAAAACCAACATATATTTTTAAGCTACTTTAACTTAACTGTTGTGGATACGTCTTAGTCAAATATTATTAGTAAGTCCAACTAAGGTCGTGTTAAATGTACCAGAATAATTTGTTTCCTTTACACTTATGTCCCAAACTTATATTCAAATCAATCAAATTGTTAATTTCTCTCTATTTCAATTAAGTTAAGTTTACTTAAAAAATATTGCTTACCCTGATTTGTAGTTTTTAAAAACGTCAATAATGAAAACTACAACATTCTTTCACATCATTTATTAATGCAAAATTTGTTGCAAACAGAATAAGAATCCAAATCTCTAAGGGAAATTGCTGCAATTTGTATAATACAAATTACAAAACTTTTGCCTATGAACTAGTAGCTTTAAAAAGCTGTATTCAAACAAAACAGAAACAACAGACAAGAGAAATGTTAACCAATGTTTCTCTTCCTCTAAAAAAGAAAAAAAAACCAAACTCCTTACATAAAAGAATAAAACACTACCAGCAGTATAAAGTATCACAATTAGAAACTGATGCATCCACAAACTAACCAGTTTCAGACTTGCTGTTCTGCGATCCATATTTAGAAATTGCATTTTAATAAGGTAATTAGACTTAAAATTAAACTTGTGTTTTCCTTACTGCTTATTGACCACTGTCTTTCCATTCTAGTCCTTCCTTGAAGATTCTGAATGTTTTACATATTTTCTGACCTAACATACTCGCTTCAAAACAATTAATAGTCTTTAAAGTGTTACCAGTGTGCTGCAGTGTGGTAATCATGAATGGTTTTTTTTGTTTTTTTTATCCGGTTGAGTTAACACTGATTATACGCAGGGCAGCAGCTATAACTGAATAATTACAAAGTTGCTCTTCAAGCTACTCAAATGTACCACACGTGAAACATTCATTATTGAAAGTTAAAATGTTCAATCGAAACATAACACAGAACAAATGATGGTTGTACAAGAGTTTCACTCCTATTCACAAGAGCACCAGTCATTGGTAATTTACATAACAGCATTCTCTTGATGTGTTATTTTAGAAATCTTCCTATCCAGTAGCAATTTTGTTCTTCAGCCCAAAGACTTTGGGGGAGAGCTTTTCAAATTCAAATTCAAATTCAAATTTTATTTGTCACGTACACAGTCATACACAGTACGATATGTAGTGAAATGCTTGGACAACTGCTCGTGACCTAAAGAGAACAAAAAAGGAAAAGGCTATGAATAAGATAGGAAATAAATATGAAAAATTAAAAAGGGTAAATTTAACTAGGAAGGAATAAAATATAAATTAAGGTTAAAAATGAAATAACTGTACAACACAAATTAGAATGAAGGGTAAATTTAACTGGGAAGAATAAGATAAAGATAAATATATAAATTAAAGTTGAAAATAAAATAACTGTACAACAAAATACACAATACACAATATAGAACTATATAAGAATGTATGAAGAAATCTAAATATAAATAAATATATACACAATAACAGCAGCTGTACAAGTATTAACCGGAAATGAAGAATATAGTGACCAGTGTTGTGCAAAAACAATGTCCAGAATGTCCAGTGTGTGTGTAAGAACTATATGTGTGGGTCAGTACTGTGTGGTGGTGTGATTGAGAGACCGTATCGCCTGCGGGAAGAAGCTCCTCCTCAGTCTCTCTGTGTTGGTCTTCAGGGAGCGGAATCGCTTTCCTGACCTCAACAGAGAGAACAGTCTGTTGTTGGGATGGCTGAGGTCCTTCACGATCTTCACCATCGAATCCCATCAACACTTTCTAAATGAATTCATAATAGTCCTTCAATTCCTTGGGGAAGGCTAGGTTTAGTGCATAGATTACTTCAAGCATCAATGCACAAGCTTGGGCCAGAGATCCAATGTTGTCCATGACTATCTCCCCTTCAACAAATATTCCAATGTCATCATAATGTCCATTTTGTCCATCCTCCCTGTTGATGACATAAATGCCCATGGTGTGCTTCTTCAGGTCTCTCTGGATATCATCTCCTTCAATGTCCTAAACATTTAATAAAAAGGTAAAAGAAAAAACAATTAACTCTACAATTAAATTCCAATCTAGTCGTTGTGTGTGTGTGTGTGTGTGTGTGTGTGTGTGTGTGTGTAATACACACACACACACAGATATCTATCTAAAAAGTGTGTGTATAGATGACTTGCTTACAATGACTTAAATGACTTACAAAGAACTCCCGAATAAGGCTTCCGTCCTCTTCACCAAGGTAGAGGCAAAGTGCCCTGAGAACTGCTTCCCTTTTCACTTTAACATCACTTTCAGCCTGTTTAAAGAGAGTTGCTGATTAAACCAATTTGGAAAAAAGAACAATGTCTGACATTCGCAATAAGTAAATTTTATCATATGTCAGTTCAAACATAGTAAATAAAATTTATATATGAAATTTCAAAATTTAGATTGCTTGGCTGGTCACCTAAAACGGCTTATTGGACTCACCAGTGACCTGCCACTTAAGACAAAAGAAATCCAAATAGAATTTGCAATTAGGGCTGCTCAATTAATCAAATTTTAATCACGATTACGATCTGGGCTTTCAACGATCATTAAAAATGACTGAGCCGATTATTAGCCCCTCCCTCATTTATCCGCGACACCTTAAAGGCCAGTCCGTGAAAATATTGTCGGGCATAAACCGGTCCGTGGCGCAAAAAAGGTTGGAGACCGCTGATTAAGAGGACCCGAGGGAAGCTCGGAAAGCTAAGCAGAAGTTATTTGGAGAGGAGAGTGACTGCTGTTGGTTGAAAAGAGAGGTTAAAAAAAAAAAAAAACTTCAGTGGTGTTGCACACTATTTTATATTATTTTTTAAAGTCATTGAAGCCGGTCAGAGCAGCACACTCCGTTTTGTGTAACTATTTTTAAATCCCTGTAGAACCTGAACCGTGTAAGCTAGCGCAATAATTTTTTTTGCATAACCGGAGGAGTTGTACTTACATCTTATGCCATCAGCTTGTCCTCGGTCATGGTTTCCTTCCACATATAGCTTTGCAAAAACTGCATAGAAAGCGCTTGCAGGAACAAAAACATAATATTCCAGAAACACGCTTTGCCGATCCGATCAGCTGTTCGTAACACTTCCCACAGTGAATCAGACGTCAGCACGAACTATCACATGTCGGCCATTTCCTCCCCGAAACCGGAAGTGACGTCATTTTCGCGGAAATGTAGTTTTTTACTTGTAGGCCTTAAAAGCCTATACTGGTCATGTTTGACTTTTCTGAATAGTTGCTGGGATGCTTAGAACTCGAATTGCACTGCTGGAAATCGTTTATTTTGATGCACCTTCTGTTTTCTTTGCAAATTTGCATCATAGGATTGTTTTTTGGTGTATCTCCAAAATAAAACTATGAAGACACTCAAAATAAATTTCCTGTTGTTGTAAACTATTTTTTGCAACTTTTTTGTATTTAAAGTTTTGAGGGATAAACCTCTTAAATTTCTCCAAGTAGAAATATATGTAAAAAAACAAAACCGATTTTCAATTTTTTTGTAGTTTATTGCAACTTTTTTGCAATTTATGTAGTTACTATGGACATAATGCATACATATTATTAAAATATGGGCTATAACAGTTGTATAGCAACTTGAAATGCTCCCACAAATGGCACTACAACATGTAAAAAAATAATATAAGCTCTGGCGGACTTGGTTCTATGGTAGGTCTTAAAGGGTTAAATAAATATCGTCAAATAATCGAGATCTCAATTTCAGTGAAAATAATCGTGATTATCATTTTTGCCATAATCGAGCAGCCCTATTTGCAATATTCAGATTTACCTCTTGCATGATCTGCAAGTGGTGGGCAAGTTTCTGCCCAGAAACACCGCCCTTCTTCTGGAAAACTGTCATCAACTGAGGTGTAATTCTGTCTAACTGTGCCGCGAAGGTCATCTCCAGTTGAAGTGTTGTAATACACTGGAATTCAGCATTTACCTGTATCACACACACACACACACACACACACACACACACACACACACACACACACACAGAAAAAAAGAAGACTGGTGCTTAATCATTGGTATGATTATTTTGTTATTTCTTCATTAAATGCTACAATGCAATTGCCATCACTTCATAAAGCATGATTATCATATGGGTTAGTATACAGTGCATGAAGGATGTTACTACTGTTAATCAAAGAAGAAATGAATGGCATCAGTCCATTTAACGGGTTTAAAGGGTTTTAAAAAGCAGATATTTGTCTGTTTCAGGTGGTTGGCAACACATTTTCCTGTGCTCTTTGTCCACTGGTGGGAGTGTCTCCCCTGTGAGGTCAGCGGGGCAGAACTCTGCCATCAGCAACAGAGAGCAGAGAAAATTTAGATGTGCAACTAAAAACATGCGTGCCATGTAAGCCCCAAACATCTCTGAAATTGCTCTGCAAACTTCAGAGTACTTATACTTCAGGAGTCCTGTGGGTACCGTAAAGACTCATGTATGCAAACAAACCACATTTTTTTTTGCAATCTGATCCTTTTTCTCTTGGCTGTTTCCTTCAGGGATCACCACAGTGAATGATCCACCTCCAGCTAACCCTATGCTCTGCATCCTCTTAACTCACAAGAACTAAATTCCTGTTTTTCATTTCACTTTCGCAAGTTTTTTTTTCTTTTGTCCTGGATAAAAGAAATTTAATCATATATATTAATTGATATTAATTAATATCAATATTAATAATCACAAGAACCCTTAAGATGAGATAGATAAACTTGTCCCTGCAATACTGTGACAAATACTGTTGTGATAAATATGTAAGGAATTTGCATGTACTTACCAAAATAACACCATCTTCTTGAATAAACAGTAACACATAAGGGGAAGAAAATCTGCCAGAAAAGGAAGACAAATAAAAAAAAAAAAACTTTAGAAAGACAAACAATTACCGTTTCCAAGCCATTAGTGCATTACTTCATGATACTCCCTTGTAACAAAACAAATCTTACTTGTGCCTCTGTGCAAACTACAGATGGCACGATACCACTTTTTTATGTCCGATACCGATATCATAAATTTGATTATCTGCCGATGCCGATATGAATCCGATATAGTGTATTTTATAATAAATAAAACTGTTTTTATAAATATTTTGCTGCATTTTGTATAAGTTCATACTCAGTTTTAAAAACAAAACATTAAAGCTATTCTGTTATACCTGTATGCAAAAAATACACTGCACCCAAAATATTTTATACTTCAGCAATACTGATCAACCTAAAAAACTTACACCATCCTCCTTATTCAGGTATTCTAAACAGTACATAGAAATATTAAACTAACTAATAGGACTGCCAACTCCCAGCAAAAATATTAGGAAACCACCCCGCACCCTCCGCCTGATAATGCTTAATTGACGTAATCTACTTTAATGCACAGAAATCAATTATTTTTCTATAATAATTTGATTCAACATTTTTCTTCAATACAGTTGCAGACAGCGCAGACAGCGTACCTTCCCAAAGGAAAAAGTGCTATATGTACTACTATTACTAGGGCATATATTAGACTTAATATTTACTACATACAATAATGGATCTCTATACATTTAACCAGATCACCACTTTGGTAGTAAGATTTAGAATAATTATTTATTAAAAGCTAGACATTTTAAATGAGAATAAGAAAGAAAATTATGTCTTTGTGTCTCCCTTTCCCTGTTAATGCCCTACCTGGCCCCTGGCAAAACTTTGCTAGATCCGCCCCTGCACAGTTACCAGATGTCAGCTACCTAAAAAAGGATCCTGGAGTTATTTGTCTCTCAGAAACAGTTCATAACTTCCCTTCAACTCATTCATGTGACCTAAAATGTAAACCTGTTTCTTCATTACCTGTTCAGCTCTAATGATTCAGTAAAAACTTCTCCTGGTTTCACCTTCATGTTTCCTTCTCACCACATATCCAAACTATCATGACCAGCAGTTATTACGGCTGTGGCTCCAGAAAACATAAGCGGATACTAGAAGTAATATTAAAAAAATTCTAGCAACAGCTTATCAAGCTTAAACGTGCTGCTGTTGTTTATCTGCCGTTTTCCTCTTTCTAGCGCAAACTGGGTGACTAACAAATGAGAGAGACTAGCGACAGAAAAGCCGATCAGCTGATAATCGATCAGTTTCATGATTGAAGTAGCAACAGGAGAGGGAGGGGGGAGAATGAGGGAAGAAGTTTTAGCTGTTCAGCATGAAGACACCGAATAACTCCAGCTTTGTGTCTTTTTTCATTCTAGCTGAAGTATAAAACAAATCGCTTCCTTTCCCCCTCAATACAAAACTCCGACAGCCAGTCCAGCTGTGGCTCCATACATCGGTTGTTAAGCTCAACATGGAAATACTATGCAAACATACAGAGATGAACTTACACACTTGCTTTACTTCTCTGTGTTAGTTTTCTCTGAGATTAAATGCAGCGGTTTGGAAGCACGTAGCGAGGCTTTAAATGCTAAACCAGACCGCTGACAGGTCTTGCACTCAACAGCTCTATCAAGTGAAGCAACTTCTTTTCTGAGTTAATTTCAGTTCTGACAAACATCACTCTCAGTGCCTTTTGATCTCACATTTTTGGCAACCACTGAGTTATTCTCCTCCACAGTTTACAACCATTATTTTTTTCTGCACAAAAGACGTTGTGCAACGCCAATCCTACTTATTTCCTACTGCACCCCTGACTGTGCAGGTGCGTTCAGAAGCCCCCTCCCCCGCCCGACTATTCCTTAATGCCAATGTTGTGGCGGGAGGGACGATTTCTCCACTTAAAACTGCAGGCGACTGTACAGTGAACTTTACAGCTAACTACAGAGAAATTGCCTCGTTCCATAATTTGTTAGTACAGAGTGTGCCACAAGAACTAAGCTAAAAACATATGACATTTTAACGCATCAATACAATTACTCTTTTAATAGAGCAGTAGCTAATAGAGCACATAGCTAGCTTAAGTCAAATTCATGACAAAGTTCAGAGGTGTACAACTACTTAGACTTCTTTCTCCATGTGCACACGTCTTAAAGAGTCAACATGCTTTGACTGAGGTAAAAAAATAAAACAAAAACGACCGTAAAAGGTTTACTTACCGAAGCTAGACCACCTTTATATGAAGTTGTGCGATTAACTTGAGCCCGCTTGCAGCACACAAAGAGTCCGCTTCTTCAGTCCGCGCGCAAAATGGTGGCCTGTCCTAACGCATGCGCAAAATGGCCCAGCAGGAGGCTATGAAAAACATACTTAAGCATTTTGAGCTACATTTAATTAACTAAAATTAATTGGATTAAAACGCAGGGAATGTATTCTGGAGTTACTCGAATTATATATGTAGACAGGAATTACTCATTTGAATTGAAAAGATATACCAAAATATAATATGCTATATTTAAAAGGAGACAATATCACTTTTTTCAGTGTACAAATGAAAAAAAAATGTTACTGTATGTGCCTACAGTAGACCAATGGCCAGCATCTTATGTTGTGGAAGGTAATTAAAATACAGTCAGGATAATGGAAATAATGCTAAATAAAAATGTGCCTTTTTTCCTTAAAAAACCCAAACAATTAAAGTACATGGATTGAATATGCTAATATGATGCTGCAAAATGTAGTTGAACTGCCAGGACAATTAGTTTAAGTTCACACTTCCTTGCATCTGCTACAGTGAACCAGAATATGCTGCATTGCTTTGACCGATATGACAAACCTGACAGTATGTTCATCTTTTCAGTCATTCACCACTCTACCAACTGAAAGATGACAATGTAATCTTGTAATATGTGTGTAGGTTAATGTGACATAAAAGCCGCATATCCCTCTTCCTCTGGTGCTCCTACTTACAATAAATATTCATGATTTTCACCAGAGACTCTACCATGAAAATTATCCCTCTAGTTGGCATTACCACTTGGCTTAGTTGTTCTTGGATCATTCTGGTTATTTACCATCTTATTTTTTTTTTCAAGTTTGTTATGATAAATGTGTGCACTGCTGAGCCGTAGCATTCTCCAACTGAAGAACTGAAAAAGCAATTGAACATGCAGTTATTACACCCACATTGCGTGTGGATTTCTTCACAAAGGCAATTGGGAGTATTGATGGGGGAGTCTAGAGAACTGACTTCTGACAGGAACGTTACAGAATCATCTTGAATACTTGAAATAAGTCAGTGGAGTCAACACCTTCTGGCTTCTGTGATACTTTCTGTAGTTTTGACTCGCAAAACAGCAAACACACTGAAATCATCAACATTTGTGCCAAAGATTTTACATGTATTTACTTTTTTCCCTTTCTGCTAATGCAAATCCAGTACTTCAAATCACATCTCTTATTTGTGCCAAAATAGAATAAATACATTGTTGCTGTTTGGCATCACTGTTATTCTCTTGGAAGTCATGGAAAGTGCACCCTATTATCATTCTTAAGTTTTACATATCAAACATAATAATAAAAAAAAATGAATTTGGTCCTTAGCAAATCATAAAATTAGATAAATTCAACCTCTTCTAATGAACAACACATGATAAATTTGAGGGTTGATGACACTGCTGATTTGTTGATCATTGTTCACACTGCCAGGGAGAAAAGACTACACCAATGATATTAGAGAACTGATACCCATCTATCTGTGAAGAGTGAAGGCTATTTCCAAAGAATCAGTGAGAAGAATTATTCAACTGGAAAACATTCCAGATAGTTGCCACTCTTCCTAGTAATGGATGTCCCAGTAAGGTCAGCCCATGTAATGTTCAGAGAAACTGCAAAAATCCAAAGAGCTATATTTCAGATTCAGCAGGCTTGGTTAGCATGTTAAATGTTAAAACAGCTGAATAAGTTGAACTTGTTTGGAAAGGTTGCAAGAAGAAAGCCTCTTTTCTCTAAAAAGAGCATTGCTGCAATTCTTAGCATCACAATATTGCATCTGAAAAAACTGAAAAAGGACTTCTAAAACAATGTCCTTTGGACAGACAAGACTAAAGTGCAGATGTTTGACAGTAATGCACAGCGTGATATTTGAAGAAACCAAAATACAGCATATAGGCAAAAACTCCTGATCAGAATGAACCAAAAGGTGGACCCAAGAGGCCGACTCACACAAATGGAGAACACTGAAAACAATTTCATTTGCATACAGTGAAACAACTACTAAAGTTAGTGAGGCACAATAGAAGCAGATATAGCGAGATAATCTGAAAGAGGGAGAAAACCAGAGCTCGAAATAAAGGATTGGCTGTAACTAAATTAAACAGAGGAAAAACAAATAGCACTTAGGTGTCACACTGTAGTATGAGAGGAAAAGGGTTGCAAAGAGAGGGCAGGGAGATGAGCAACTGAGAGCAGGAAGACAGGTGAGCAGGAAAGCCAGATGGGTTAATCCAGGAGGATTAAGGTTTACAGTTTTTCTGAGAGTTTGAACATGATTTTGTGAATCTGGAAAAAGCAAAATGAATGGGAAACCAAAGGAGGATAAAGGTACAACTTGTAGCATGGAAATAAGATCATAAACACAATGACGATCTGACGATGAACTGCCACTTGGACTGCTTCTTAAATACTCTCTCCTGATGATAGAGGTCAGACACAGCTGAGGAAGACAAACCTCTTCACAAGTGCATTTGGTCATGGAGGAAAGCAAAAAAGAAACCAAAAATAACTGCCCCAGCCTGCCCAGACACTCACAAGCTTCACACCAATTGTCAAGCAAGGAGGTGGAGGGCTATTAATTTGCACTTGTTTTGAAGCCATAGGACCTAGGCATCCTGCAGTCATTGAGTTGACCATGAACTCCTCGGTATACGAAATTATTCTAGAGCCAGATATGAAGCCATTTGTCTCACTGCTAAAGTTCGGCCTACATTGGGTCATGCAGTAGAACTATTAAGGCATAGAAAAGGTATAGAAGTAGAAGTAGTAGAAAAAATATACAACAATCTAAAACAGAATGGATGAAAATTAAAAGAATCAAGGCATTGCAATAGCCTAGTCAAAGTCCAGCCTCAACCAGATTGAAATGTCTTAAGAGAGCTGTGCATAAATGAATGCTCACAAACATCAGTGAACTGAAGCAGCATTGTGAAAAGTCAAAACTCTTCAACAAAGATGTGAGAGATCGATATAGTGATAGAGAAAAAAACATAGTGGGTTGCTCTTAGCTTTTTACACACTGCCTCTCCATTTTGGCTTCATCTTTTTTTAAACAAATCACGAAACAGTGGAATCTGGTTTGCTGCTTTACACCTGGGGTTTGATTTAAGTAATTTTAGGAGCCCCTAAAAACCAGCTGATTTATTATTATGTTGTGATATGTAAAATCTTAGAACTATAAGCATTATCACTCTATAATTACAGACCTGACAACTGACCATAAAAGTCATAACGTCAAAATACTTTTAAGCCTGCAAAGTGGCAGGTTTCATAGTTGTTGTTTTTTTCAGTAACCATTTAAGGGTGTAAACAATAAGTTCTGAATAGGAAGAAGAATTTTTACCTGAAGTTGTGTTTACACTGAACTCGGGTTTTGTCTCTTCCCCAAAGCGAGCCTCAGAGGACAGAATGACACATTAGCTGCTCTCTCATCTCCGCACCTGCATTTTCACTTGTGGCAAACTGTGTCTGCTGGTGCATGTCTTTAAGCCATTTTTGCATACATTTAAATGAAAAAGGAGTGAGAAAAAAAACATAGCAGTGAATGTGGTAGGTGTGGAGGTGGAGGAGTCTTTTTGTGACCTGCTGAGAATCTCATAAAATACAAGAGAAAAACACATTAGGCTGTTTGCATCATTGGCGCTGTTGTGTTGATGAGTTGTAATGTGGACGTACAGCATGAGTACAAATCAAAAACTATTCATGTTTTATGTACCGTAACCTGTGTGTCAACTAGAGAAGAGAAATACAGATAGGGTTTGAATTTATTTGACATTCAAAAGTTTTAAATCAAAGCAGCACTCAAAAATGCACAATAAGACTCTTGGTTACGAAGGACATAATGCATTTTCTGATTCTTAATGCTTTAAAGTGGACACAAAACTGTCAGTGATGCACAAATTCAAGCATCAGAATGCAGGCAAAGCTCAGGTGGAAGAGAGATGTCTAATATTAGCACAGGGAGGCTCTTGACTCCGTGATGACAGAAGGACAGATGAACCTCTCTTCAGTCCTTGACACCTTATTTAAATGTCGAAGAGGAGCATCACTAAACATTAGCTTTCAACTATTACCTTGCTCTGCTCTATCTCTACATCAGTCTGTCACTCAAACAGTCACAGTGTGAGACAAAAATGTCTGTTTCATTTCCCTGTGTACTGCAACATGAGCGAACAGCTGTATAGAACATACATTTAAACATAATGTATATTGACCTATATTGTCTTTTGAATAAATTATGTAGCTGCAAGGTTAGAAAATGAAAAGGCATTCCTGTTCAGTCAATCAAAAAGACTTGAAACACAGCTAACGTTTGCTGTGCCCCAATTACATACTCATCAGAGTGGGTTATATGTGTATGAATCTAAATTAGAATGAAATGAGTACATATAGGAAAACTATATTTACACTCCTGTGCATTTATTGATAGTTTGCTGTTAGGGAGACAGATTTTCCTGTAATTTTTCAAACTGGTCTCTAGGCTTCAGACACTGACTTCTTTTTCACTCATTTTTAGTCTGGTGCTTGTACAGGACCTGAGAGACGCATCTAGCCCTTCAGTTGATGCATCTACTGTTCACCAAAGCCTCAAAAGAAATTATCTCAGTGGAAGTATTGCTCTTAAGAAGCCATTCTTAAGGAACAGGGAGAAAATGTTATGTCAAATTACACAAAAATTAGTTGCATCATGTCATCATAGAGTAATAGTCTAAATTTGTAATTTTTGCGTCAAGTGATTGTCAGTATGTATGCTTCAGGGTTAGGAGAAAGGTATAATGGGGAGGGTCTCCATCATCTGTAAATCGTTATCATTCAAGTGTAGAATTTGAGCTTTAATTGAATAAAAATGTTGAATTACCTATATAGGAAATGCATTCTTTTTTTACAAGTTGGGCAATTTACTGACATTATCAGATATTTTTTCCTTATTATTCCATTAAAAATGAAATATAGAAAATATATGGAGTTGATTCCACATGCTAAAACTTTGAGTTGGAAGCTCTCCGCTGGAACGTTCAATATAGGGTTCAAAGAGATATCAGAGCAAGAAATGGGGGCTGTCGATAGATTGAAAACCCAAAATAATCTTATCAGAGAGATAGATACCATCAACACCATCAGAAGACCTGAAAAACCACGAGAAATAACTTCTTTTTTTTTAATTTCCAGAAGGCAAGTGCTTGCAGAGTTATGTAACATATTCTTTGTACAGCTAAAACAAAGACTGATTACATGAAATAGAACTACATAAAAAGATAATCATAGAGAAGGAAAGGAGCAGGTCATGATCCAAAGCTTACCACATTATCTGTAAAACATGGTGGAGGCAATGCTATGGCAAGGGCATGTATGATTGGCAGTGGATTGCATTTAGTGTTGATCTGGCTGGCATTGAAGCAGCAGGATGAACTCTGAAGTGTACAGAGCTAAACTGTCTGATTCAGCCAAAGTCTGAAAACCGATAATGGCTCTTGATAGTTCAAAGGGATAGTGACCCAAAGCATACAACAAAAGCAACCTTTAGTTGTAACACAAATAGAGCATGCTCTTCACTTACTGAAAACAAAACAAGAAGCAACTGAAGATGGCCACATCAAAAACATTGCAGAGCATATCAAGGGAGAAAATGCGGATTGGGTGATGACCATGGGTTCTAGACATCATCAGACAAGGATTTTCAGGATATTAGATAACATTAGTTATCCAATTATTTTTCAGGCTCTGAAAATTGTAGACCGCATTAAAAGAGCTTTAATCCCTAAACAGTTAATGCAATTCCTTGAATTAAAGCTGAGGCCAAACTACTAAAAACTTACCTAACTGCATTTTTTCAGTATCTAACAGTGTATCTGTTTCATATCATCTGCTCTTAGAATGTATATAGGCTCCACTGGGGGACTTAATGGAACATAAAGCTATTCTGTGTAGAAACAGACAGACAGCAATAAAGCTGCTGCTGTTCTATGTATATGCTACTCTGCACCGTCTATGTACAAATGTTGTTAGCAATAAGCCCAGAAAGCCAAAAATTACATCACAGCATGCACACAAACACAGGCGTTTACATTTATAAGGGCTGTCCACTGTTTGTGTTGGTTGTTCATCTTTAAAATCAGATTGAACCCCATTGTTACCTGGATTGAGAAACACCTCTGCACGTTCTTACTCAACGAAATATGACACAAATAAACAACTAACAATAAATCTTGCACAGAAGCTGGTTGATTCACGTTTGGTGCTGTAATTTCTGCCATGCAACACAGAAATATTATTAAGTTACAGGTTGCAAAAAAAGAAAAGAAATTATTTCCTGCAGTCTGAAGAAGAAGGCTTATCTGAAAGTGTACAGGGAGAATAATGTTAACATTTCACAAGGTGAGCACAAAGTGACTATAAAATCCTCCACAATCTTCTTGACTTTGGGAAAGGTTACCTGAGGTCACGGACCCCACTCGACTGTCCTGCATTTCACTTCAGCCCATGTCACAAAAGTTAAGCCTCTCCGAGAAGTGACTGAGCAACCACTCGACTTGTGAATAATGCAGGCAGGATGTCAGTAACATAGGGTGGAGAGGGGTTTCTGCTGAGAACAGCAGGTGCCTTTCATCATCATGACACAAGAAACACGTGAGACACAGCAGGGTGTATGCTCAGCACAAAGATAAATAAAGTACGTAAGCACGCATGTAGAGCGTGTGTGCATGTGTGTGCTTCTGATTGTGGATGTTTCAGAGTGAGAAATGGAGGGAAAAGAATAACATCCTTGGGGAAATTACCTCCACAATGTGGTATTGAGTGCACTTTACTGACGGAAACAGAAGCATTTTTGAGTGCCCTGTCCAGCAGCGGAATTGAAGGGAAAATTGTTTCAGTGGTTGTCAAACAAGAGCAAAATAACACAAGTAACAAAAAAACTTGTAAAGCAAGGCTATTGTGCTTTCACAGCCATGAATAAATGGATAATATATAAATAAATTTTTTCACACTAGAGCTGTGAATTGAAATTAAATAAGTGTTAGGTTGCATGTACAGTATGCAGCATTGGAAGGCTTAGCACATCTCGCCCTAATGAAGTGAGCAAAGGCTGTGGTCAAAAGTGAAAAACATGAAGCTGAAAAGCATTGGCATACCTCTTTAAGGATCCAGTTTAACTTTTAATCACCCTTGAAATTCTCTTTGATATGTGTTACTGAGAGGAGAAGGAGAGGAGAGATGAGACGACCTAGGCTTTCAACAGTCTGTACTGTATGATGATGCCTCGTGTAGATAGCGCTTGTGTCTAATTACCTAAACTTCAGCAGCGATTTCCTTTGAAGACGACAGCCTCACAGGCATGATCAGACTGTGACCGTAGGCTAAATCACTCTAGCATTCACTCCGTGTGCTCGGGACTGTTGGGTGAAAAGCTGCAGGAGATTTCAGGAATGATTTGTCATTTCTATGGTAATTTAAAGCTGAAGTTTGGGGATTGAGCTCTTTGAAGCTGCAGTTGTGAAGGGTCACATCATCATAAGCAAGTCGATTCAGAAGATCAAAAAGTACTTTAGAAACAAATGCAATAAGGATAGTTTTGTTGTTGTTGTTCTTGGTTCATTTCTCCACTCTTATTTTGATATTATTTTAGTTATTTATTATTTTTCAGTTTTATTATCAAATTGCATTATTGTTATTATTGTTACTGGCCTAAAATATACCATATTTTTTTCTTTTTTCCTTTACAATTCACGTGTTTTTGTTCAAAGTGACTTTGTGTTATGTAAGGTAAACATATTGCTCGACTGTGAACATGCTCATTTAATTTACTTGAACTAACACCGCACCAAACTGCTTACTTCTTCACTTACCTGGATTAAATAAGTGAATTAACATGGTACAAAAGATGGATGTCACAATAATGAAGTCACTGGAGAGAGGCCACCAGCAATTCTAAGTCAGACAGGAGAAGAATGTATTTTTAGTGTCAAAGGCATTGCTAATGCTAATCCAACATTGATCTCGGATGTGTTGTGTCGTCATTGTGGTGTTTACAGAGAAGAATTGGTAGGAAATTTTGTGCTATTGCAGATGTGGTTGAGCTTGAGTGTGTGCTAAATTTGTGTGTTTAAGATTTTTATTGTAATCATCAACAGTTCAAAAATATCACTTTAGTGGACTGAATCAGTCATTACCTAGACCTTTATGAATATAACTTCAAATTAAAATCGACATTTGCATCACTTTCACTACAATGCACTATAGCAGCAGTATTTTCTAACTAGTTAAATCAGAAGTGTTAGCTTGTTGGCCTTTTTACAGTGTAATTAAGACTAATGAGCATTACCAGCTACAGTACATCAATACACTTGAGCTAAATAAATATAATGTGTACAATGTGTCTGCCATTACTGCCATCTCACGTCAGAATGATTCTAATTTTTAAAATGACAAATATTGAACAGATGCTTTGCAGCAGTGTAATGAATTATGAGCCAATATTTGTCATCTTAGTGACAATAAGGAAGTTAAGTCAGCTCCGCCTCCATTGTCACATTCTCTTTATCCCATGCGGAGCTTATGTTATGTCTATATTAATCTCCAGAAAATCACAAAAAAACAAAAAAAAACCTCTGCCCTTATATTAGCTCCTCCACATGTTACCATGGAAACCTGAAGGCCTGCAATTATTATATGGGGGAAGGGAAGGGATGGCTGCATAAAGTAAATTGGGAGAACATGGATTTGACACCAAATCAGGTAGAGAAGACAGAGGTTAGAGCTCCTTGTACATCACACGTACTATCATCTTGAGAGTGTCACATTAAAGAATGGAAGGCCAGAAAATCCAGGCAGGAGTGTGAAATGTCACTGATGCTCTAGTGTACATCATCAAGAGGCTGTCTCCACTGCAGCAGCCTGCTCCTATTCTGCACTGTTCTTTTTTTTTTTTTTTTATAAATGTTCCAATGTCAAACTTTGTCATTTTCCACTTACTGTAACCCCTACTGAGAATGTGAGAGGGAAACACAGGCAAAGGCCCCAATGTCTCTTTCCTTTGAAAGATGAAATATTTTTAAGAGTTATCAACTGTGATTGTTAGATTTTGTTTGTTTCTTTCTTTTTTAACATATGTGAAGAAAACTGTAAAAACAAGAAAGAGTAAAGCAAACAAACACAGTAAAAGATGTTCCTGAACTCATACACATTGGGAAATACATTCACCAGCCACTTTAAGCACACTTTGTTGGTATCAAGTTGGACCTTATTTTCCCTCCAGAACTCTCTTAATTCTTCATGGTGCAGATTCGACAAGGTGCTAGCAACATTCCTCAGAGATTTTGGTCCATATTGACATGATTGCGTCGCACATTTGCTGCATTTGTCGGCTGTTTGTTAATTAATTGAATCCCCTGTTCCACCACATTCCAAAGGTGATCTATTGGATTGAGAACCAGTGACTGTGGAGGCCATTTGAGTACAGTGAACTCACTGTCATGTTCAAAAAAAGAGGTTCAAAAAGATGGTGCATTATCTTGCTGCAAGCAGCCATGAGAAGATGTGGTCCTGAAGGAATGGGAGGACAAAAATGCTGTATTGGTATAAGGGAGCCCAGACGGTGCAGAGAATATATGTCCCACACCATCTTAGATTACCACCTGAATCCAGGCTTTCATGTTTACACCAAATTCTGACACGTTCACCTGAATGTTGCAAGAGAAATAAAGACTCACCAAACCAGGCAATGTTTGCCAGTTTCCCCAGCCCAGCCACACCCAGTGCGGTCTACTGCTGCAGGTTATCTGCTTCATGGTTTATATGTGTTGTGCATTCAGAGATGCTCTTCTGCATACCTTGGTTGGAAAACGTGTTTATTTAAATTAATGTTCCTTTCCTATCAGCTTGAAGTAGTCTGGTTATTCTCCTGTGTCATCAGATAACTGCTGCTTACTGGATATTTTCTGTTTTTCTGGTCATTTTCTGGTCACTAACCAGCTTAATGCAAGGCTGTTAAATATCCAATCTAAGAGAAGTACTTTGGTGAGAATGGGTACAGTATAAGAGTCTGGGTAAAAGCTAGTGGGAAAATATTCTTTTCTTTTAAAAGTTCAAAGAAAAGCACACACCCTGAAATCTACAGGGAGACTGTAGGGAGGCTTTAGCACTGAAGTGAGAAACAGTGAGTGTGTGTTTGCACACATCTGTTAACAGCATAAACTTTTGAAGAGGTCACTGATGTAATCTGAGAAGTGATTTGAAAACAATTATATGCACCTTAAAGTCAATTTTACAGCTTAGAGGCAGCCAGTCAAGAGATAAGGGCCATATCTGTGCACGGTTAAAGTGTGAAAGGGTTTTGGTTTTGAAATATGCTGCCTCTCATTGTTTTATAATTTGTCTCCAACCTCTCCAGTTTATGTTTGTGACTGCATCCGTTTTCCAATTAGAAAATAAAACACGAGTAAATTATTGACTTCTGTGTTGGCAAAAAACTTGAAAATGCCCAAGGTCCTCTTGAAGCCTGCACAAAAATAGAGTTAGAAATAAATGAATTCCCATTGAGCTAAAATAATTGGCAACTCTCGAATACAGAGAGACTTTTACCAGACTAGAATTCATACAAGCAGCCCCCCCCCCCAAAAAAAATAAAATAAAATAAACTGTAAGGCTTAAAGCAACGTCTCCTTGTTATTGTATCAGTTGTGCCTGAGGATGGAAACAAAAATACCAAACTGGTAAGGGAATGCAAAAAAATCCCCAAAACACACACACAAAAAGAAAAGTTTTGTTGACTGCTTTTTTCATCAGAGACAAGCAGAAGACTCGGTTGCTTGTGTGTCTTGCTTGTGATATAATGTCGGTCCCCAAGCTGCAGAACTTAAGCCCTTTGAAAAGAAACAGTGAGCGTTTATTTTACTGAAACAAAAAGTCCACATACACTAAGTCAAGATGCAAAAACTGCACGTCATAGTCTCAGTCTGATGTGAAGCGTCATTGTGTGTTGGTGAACAGTCTTTTCTGTGACACACCACGATCTTTGTTGTGCTCACTTTGATGATGAGCAGTAATGTCTCCTTTAGCTTAAATTACAAAACCTCATGATTTCTGGCTAGCTAGATTCATGACATATCCAGTCAGCAGCAAGAAACAAAACATGTTGTGAGCGAAGCAGCTGTTACTCATCACATATGCTTTTTACTCTTGGATGACAAGTGCATGTTTACTAAAGATGGCGTACGTCTACAGCTGTTTGTTTTTTAACAAGTAAGAAAGAACTGCCTACCACCTGATCAAATTTGTATAGTATACTTTCAGTTCAGACTGCTGAGCATGTGAGTTGAATATGGATGTGTGTTTGTGAGAAGACGGTTCACTCATGTAAACAACCCAGTGCTTTTGCAAACATAATTTACAAATATATGCATTTATTTTTTGAAACAACACTCAAACTATTCCATCATTTCACCTGAGTAGCATACATATGTCCTGAACTATGCACAAAGTATCTCTGGGAGATACTTTGTCAAGGTTTCCTGAGAGAGAGGGGGGGGAGAGCCTGGCAGAGTCTCTGTTTCAGGGGGAAATAAAATGTAGATTTTGTCCTGGTCACGGAAGAATAGACCAGTCTTTATCAGATAAAGTAAGAGCCAAGGGAGCTTGTTAATCCTTTCTATATATGCTGTGTGAATGGGGAGAAAAAAGGCCGAAGACAATGGTCTCAGGGTTTCTATGGGAATACTGGTCTGTAGATCCACTAGAGTCATGCAGGCAAGTTTAAAGACATCTTATACAGTGCCATATTTTGACATGTTTAATGACAAAATTAATTTCATTAAAAGGAAGGTCCTGTAAAATTCTCAAATCATTAGAAGGTTGCTTAGCACAATCAAACAACAAGAAGGTCTGAACATATTAAACAGTCAGCATGTCTAAAAACAGACTGTGCCTGTTTTTCTTTTTTTGATTTTTTATATATAAAAATGAATATTGCTGGTTTTAATATACATTGTTTTACAGATGTATTAGACCACATGTCAGTAAAAAAACCACACATTATAGAACTTTTTCAATAACTTTGCTGCATTCACTGAACTGAATGAATGTTTTTATACCCAAATTTGAGCCAGCACTCTGGACCTCTTTAAGACATCAAAAATTAATCAAGCACAGCATTCAATCACTAAAATTAATTTGACTGTTCAGGAATGCAATGAGGAAACTGTAACTACAATCAAAAAATGACAATGTGATTTACTTTTTTTTCGCTTTTTTGTAAAGCAGTAAATTTGAAAATTAGTGGATAACAACACCAATTATATTCTAGAATGAAAAATATAATTTTGATTAAAGAGCTTGAGCATAATGGTGGAATAATCATTACAGAAACATAAAAAAGAAAGTGAAATTACCAATAGTGGCAAGTTAGGGCAGCTGTGGTCTTTCACTTCTTTGCATCCTGTTCAAAGTGCAAACACACAGAGATCTCTGCTGCGCATAATTAACTCAGACTGCACACATACCTGTAGTCAGTGGTTGTGAAATACCCCACACTCAAAGGTACTAACTCACATATGAAAATTGAACTAAATCTAAGAAAACAATGATCTCAGATACAGGAGGAAATCGCAAAATCTGCCTTCAAGGCTGAAATTTCTCAGCAACTTCTCACCCAAGCTGCTTGTTGTGCATTTCTATAGCCCATTCTGAAAAATCTGCCCAAACTGATCCTCCTTGGTAGTAATCATTTTCTGTCAGTGTGTGTCATGAATCACATGTAAAAATCTATGAGATTGCTAGCAGTAGCTGAAGTCATTGAATATTGTCTCAAAGAAGAAATCCCCATTTCCTGAGCAGTCTTTTGATCAAAGTTTAAAAGAAAATACAAAATGCTAAACTGACTACTGAATTTGGTGCCTTGACTGGCACACATACCATTGTGTGGATGACCCAGGAGGATTTATAAATCAACAGGCTGATCTCTCCATCATGTAAAGATTCCCCCGAGGTCTCTTGTATAAATGGGAGAAAACTTGAGGGCAAATCCAGGAGACAGCATTTCCCAGCTGGCCCGGGATCACCTATTGAACTCCAACAAAAACCAGGAAAAATACTGCCATCGTGCTTGGTTCCCTCTTAGGCACTAGACTGTGATAAATCCTTAAAATGTGCCAAGGTAACGGATTGATAAATGGATGAATGAAATGGATGAACATAGCTAAACATTAAAGATGTTAATTCACTTTTGTTAATATATTACTCAGCCACCCTTTCATAAAAAATAGAGTGTCCTAGAGGATCTACAAATGGTCTACGTGTCTTGGCAGTCATTTGGTGTGGATTCAACAGTTCAGCAGGTATAAAATGATTGAAAACCTACTTAGTGTTTTTTATGGTAGTGTAACTATAAAAAAGCAATGCATTTCATCAGTTGAGTGCCTGCCACATTTTGGCCTCCTACAATAATGTTACTATTCAAAAATGTATTACTTTAAAGTGTCAAGTCACATGGGATAATCTCATTTTTATGACTTGATTTCACACATTTTAAAGAATAGCAGTCACCTAACACTGGGCCAGATTTTATTTTTTTTTTAGGTGTCTGCACCCAAAAGAAAAAAATCCCAGATATGTTATTGTAAGGATTTAAATGATAGTTTTGATGAGGCAATTTAAGGTAAAGTGTGCAGAACAATCAGGAATAAATGAAAAAACAAGGCAGGCATTGATTCCACCTGTTATCATTTTAACCCTTGTGTGGTGTTCGTATTTTTGTTACTCAGCCAGTGTTCATGGGTCTGGTGGACCCGCTAGAGTTTTGGCTTTCCAAATTAACACTATCAAACAATTTTATGTTAAATTACTCAACAGATGTTTACTTCATCCCAATTACAAGACATATGAACAGCAAACATGGTTAATTTTTTCCCTTTACCTTTGTTAGATCACATTTATGAATTAATGTGCTTCTCGTTTTTCTTTTATATAAAATGTTATAAATAAATCAGTTATAATCAAGTGGAGTGAGTGGAAAGACACAACACATTTACACGTGAAAAAATAATTAATTGTTTAATTTTTCTTTTGAAAAAAACTGAACACGGGTCTCACAGACCCGAACACCATACAAGGGTTAAAAGAAGTCAAAGAGGATCTGACAGCGATGAAAAGAAAAGTGAAGTTTACAGTCTAGACGGTTCCATATAAAAAGTGAATCAAAAATCAAAGACTTGAGACCAAAGCGTAGCATGTTCCCGTTTCACCTGTCACAGAGTTTCTACCTCGGCTCGTTCTCGATTTTTTTTTTCTTTTTTTTTTGTCAAAATGTCTTTTTTTCACACCAGGCTTCTAAAACAAGAAGTTGATGCAAGTAACAGTGATGATTACTGAAATCCTTTTAAGCTGCAAATGGCTTAGATTCCTTTTTCCTGCTGTGAACAAGCATTTGCAGCAACACGTGGCCCTTAAATCAAGCGCAGCCTCGTGGGGGTTTTCAAAAGTCTGTGTTCTTAACAGGTGATGCATTAGGGGATTAACCTGCTGTGAAAGCAGATTTAATATAGTCAGAAAATGGACATGAAATGTACACACTTCATCACAACTGTGCATGTGATAAGATGTGAAGAGTCGCTAGCACCTGTTAGCACCTGAAGGGTTAGAAATTAAGGAAATTAAATGACAGGCTCCTAGAAGGTTGACTATTACGGGCAGCGCCGTGTGTCATTAATTCAATTTAATGGCAAAATGAAGAGTGCAAAACAGAGAGTTTGTTTTTCTGCAATATTACAAGTACATGAATGTTTGATACCTGAGAGCAGATTATGATGGCCCATGTGACCAGCATTAACAAACGGCACTGGTAGAGTTAGTACTAATGCAACAATGTTACATTATTGAACTTGAAATGTTACATGTTATCTGTGACATCATTAATATTTGTGGAAAATGCATTTGCCAAGCATAACAAACTGAACTGAGTTTATTCTCAGCTTCTCACTCACTTTCATAATTTCAAATTTGCAAACCACAAGCCCTGCAGGCAAAAAAAATATATATATCTAAGGCTATATAACTGTAGATGAAGTCTGTGATCTGAGCCACAAAGAAGGCAAGATCTGCCTTCTGTGTGATCTGCCTGATCTGCCTTATTGTTGCATAAAATTGCAGGGCTTTCACTGTGTGTAGTGTTAACACCATGTATACACAATTGGTTTGCGTGCAAGTTATTAACCCAGTAAAATGCCCTTTTAAACAAAAATTGGACAAGTTTAGCAGTAACTGTATTATTTGCATGAGCAACCCACTAGTACGGCAAAGCGTGTAATAGACGTGCTGGTCCACCGTGTCCATGTCACATTGCAGTACCAGCAGAAAGAGATAATATATTTACAGCCAAGAAGTTGCTAGTGTCCTTCTATGACACGAACAATAAAGGTGGCTAATATGTATTTACATGTATATGGGTTGATAAAATCTCTTTAAACACTTTCCTGTGTTTATTTTCATGTTAGCTTGAAATAAAATATCTCCCTTTTCTGGTACTGCAGCTTACTGCAACTTCTGCACGCAAAGTGTGAAATGGACACGGTGGACCGGCCTGCTTTGCCGTGATACAGGGTTGGCATGAGATGTCTGATGTTTTGGTGGTTTGGTTACTGTGTAAAGTGCAAAATTACCCATTGTAGTTTCAAATATAGCATAAGCAAATTTAACTAAAAGCAGTCTTGAAATATAAATTTCAGGGAGATAGATAGATGCTGCAAAAACTGTAGCCAATGAAGACGTGTCTTCTTGTCCACTTCTTGTCTTTTCTATAAGGGGTCTCCAGCTAAAATCTTTGAAAGCACGAAATGGTATTTTTTATTTTTATATCAAATTTAAAAAGATTTAAATTATAGCAACAAAAAACAGTATGTAATACGTGCATTTTTCATGAAAAGTGCAAACCTCCAAAAAACTATATTATATATACAAAGTATTTAAGTTGATGTGTTTAGTTGCTCTACACCAGTCCCTATATATGACTAGCTCTGCAATATCGGTTATATGTTTCCTTGCTGAACAACAAAATTTACACACCTGCAGTATGTTTGTGTTTAAAATGTTGTCTCTCATGTTGGCTACTGTTCAAAACAGTGATTTTGCAGATTCCGTTATTAATGTTAACATTTGCAAGTGGCCAGACCAGCTAAGTTGAGCAAACTTATCTTATGTGGTATCTTACTTTTTGTGTGTCTGTGTGTAAAATATTCAATGTTCTGAATAAAACAGTGTATGTTTCTAAGGTCCGCAGCAGAGATAAACATATGTAAATGAAATGTCATCATGTGATTGGTTGTCATCTTCTGTTTCCGTACCTGGCTGCTCCTTGAAGAGACAAGGAGGACATGTCCTTCTATTTTTTGATGTAAACGTTAAGAGACTGCAAAACACCGACACATGCACCGCCTTCTGTCTGTGGAGCTTTTTGATGGTTTCATAGCACATTCCTCACTTGTTTATCAGAATAGATGAAGTCTTTAAAAGATACATTACACATCAACTCTGATGAAAATCAGAAAAAAAAAAGCAAAGAAAAAAACTTCTGCTGAAGTTTTGCCCTCCCCCACCCTCTTTCTCCACTCCACAACAAATTTCTGTTTTTATATGAGAGAAGACAATACCAAAAGCACAAAATTGTCCTGACACATAATCAAAAGTCCTTCGTTTTCTTATCTATTACTTCTTTGTTAGGTTTTAAAAAAAAAAATCAAAGCAGTGTTTGTGGTTATCATCGCTGGCTTTTTTTTTTTAAGTTTGTGCATCTGCTCTTTTGTATTTTACTGCAAAAATTACTGCTTTGAATCTCACTTCAATCTCTCTGCAATCATAACAGTATTGGGTTTTAAGTAAATATCAAATGTTTACCTGTTGGAAATTGTTATCTGAGCTTCTCTAGTTATGCTTTAATTTTATATTTTATCGTGAACAATGAAAACTGTTACCTAATCTTTTTTTTTATACCTGGAGTTGCCTCGAATTCTTTATATACTTTCATTACCTTGTGAGTTTTCTTTTGAAGGAAAGAAGAAAAACTAGCTGTCTCTGAGGTCCAGACGTCTTGACTTTCTCCACTGTATCCAGTACCAGAAGCATCCACATTTGCATGCCACTGTAAAATGCCCGATTACATAGCAAAAATGAAGAGTCAGGACTTTTGGTGTTAGATATTAAAAAATTTTGCTTAAATTCTGCTTTATAGCCTTTCCTATTCTCTATTAATGGTGCATAACTAAAACTTCAGCTTTTGTGAGAAATTATGCTGCGACTATTTTCATCCCATCACAAACATTACTATTAGATTGTCCTATACCACATACATTTTTTGTTTTGTTTCATTTTTTAATAAGATCTCTGCATGCCAGAGCAAATGGAATTATGAAACTTAATGGCGAGTGAAGTCCTTTATATAAAAGCTGTTGAAAATCCTTGGACACCAAGGTAAAGTCTGACAGATGTCAGGGTTGTTTAATTCTTTGCTATTATGTACAGTCACGCTGCTTCCATCTTCCATTAATTAGTCAGTGCAGACTAAACTTCTTTCCAGTGTAAAAGGCAAAGGCAAATTTTTGGCTAGTGAATCTTTCACTTTTCCCCTCTTTGAATCGCCACCGTGTTGTCGACGAGGGTGTCTTCAAAATCAAATTTGTCCTGGGTGAAAGCCCAGATGAAGAGTGATTCAGAAAACTCCAGTCAGAGTTAGCCTGGCCCATCACCTGCATAAGGCTTTGGTTCATTGTGGTTTGGGCAGCAGTCAGAGGCAGATGACCTGATCCTCACATTTACAAAAGGACTTTAGAGCTGTTACCCCTACACTAAAAGGAGTCAGTTAAGGCAGTTCCACTATCTGACTAGGATGCTTCCTGTCTCCTAGGCGGGATGTTTTGGGAAAATCCTACTGAAAAAACGTCCCAGGGAAGACCCGAAGACATTGCTTGAGAGTCTATATCTCTCAGCTGGCTCTGCAGCACTTCAGTGTTCCTTGGAAGGGCTGAGGGAGGGAGGTTTGGGGTTCGAGCATACATTGATTCCAGCTTAAACTGCTGTCCCCACAACCTGAACCTGGATGAGTGATGGATGGATGGATGGATCTTCCAATTTTGCAATGTTGCAGATCATGTAGCAGGTAAGAATATCAATAATTAGACCCTATTTTACTTATGCAAAGTTGCATAAAAAATAAAATATTTGGAATTTCACACACTGAAAGAGAAGCACAAAATTTTGCACCACACATCAAGTCATAATAATAGCCAGATAATCTATTAAAATGCTACGACAGCATGCTTACAGTGAAGGAATAGTGGATGAGGTTATGGAAAGGCTAATCGGGACACCTGTCAATCGAGAAGAGTTCACACTTCAGTTAGAGATGTTATGAAGGGGAAACTATCCATAGAGCGTGGATCGATAGCATTTCTTTGATCCAGACTCTAAATATGTTTTTTTACTCTTCAGCTTGGAGGTTGCATCTTGGTCTGACCTTCATACTAAAATTTGCATAGACTGAGGGAAGCTGTGAGTCCAGCTAAAAGAAAGAACACTTTTTAAAAATAAAAAAATGCACGCATGAATAATTTATTGGACCCAGTTGACCACTTGGCCAGAAACTTGAAGTTACTTATCTGTCATTTTTGCTTTTTTGTGTCTTATTAATTTAGTTTCATAACTTTCTCATTCCAGCTGATCACATTAGTTATTTTAGGCTTATAATGTAATGCAGTCATCAAAAGAAGTTGCACTTCTCATCAGCTTCTCAGTGCAACTGTAACCCCGTATGCAATTAGAATACACCTCTATGTTTGATATGGATTTATTTCTACCTGTTATTATTATTAGACTTTAAATTCTATATATAGTTGCACATTTTGGCTGAAGGCAGAAAAAAATTGGGGGAGGGGGAGCCACAAAATGGAAAGACAGTCCGCACATTCACACTTCCATGGCAATGATTGCACGTAATTAAGCAGTGTGTTGACACATAGTATTTTATTTGTGGCCCTTCCCCAGTCTCTCTTACATATTTTTTTTACATTACAAATACTCTGCTTTATTCATGATCAGTTTATATGCCAGCTTGTTGTCAGCTCATGTGTAACTGCAAGACAGAAAGAGGACAGCGCACAAAGAACCTATACTGCAGAAAAAACGAAAAACAATCCCATAATACACATTTGCAAAGAAAACAGCATGTGCATCAAAATAAACAATTTAAAGCAGTGCAATTTGAGTTCTAAGCATCCCAGAAACTATTCAGCAGAGCATAAAATCAAACATGACTTTTAAAAACACCAGTATAGGCTTTTAAGGCCTACAAGTAAAAAACTACATTTTCCGCGAAAATGGCATCACTTCCGGTTTCGGGCAGGTAATGGCGGACATGCGATCATTGGCGCTGACCTCTATTTCAACAAAAGAAAACCATTAATCAACACATGAACATTACCTGATGCTGCTGAAGTGAAGAAGAGCAAAGTTACAGAGGTTTGATTAGAGACACAACTAAGCGTTTTGCAATTTTGCATAAATTTAAAATTTTTTACATTTGTTCAGTATTGAATGGCAGAAATTAGGTTTTCTTTTTGGAAGTAAGTAAACGGAAAAAACAGCGGCCGACGGCGCTGTAAACAACGGTAGACTTGTGCGTAACAAGCAAGCGAATAATGAAGAAAACTGATTTATAGACAGGAAACTACGGTGGCCCCTAGAGACAAAGCATGTACAAACTCCAAAACACTTACAAATTCCAAATAGCACGTACAAACTCCAAAACACGTACAAAATCCAAAACACATGCAAACTATCGTAAAACACAAGCGTTTTACGATAGTTACGGGTCAGAGTATCTGTTAAGATGTTAAGAATAATAAGTATCTCTTAACATGTTTCCAATGATGAAGCATTTCAAAATAATGTAGACAAAAACGAAAAATAAAAAGATAGTTACGGATCAGGACTCCCCGATCCTTACTGCGCATGTGCAAAGTCGGACCGTACAAATCAGGTCTACCCGATCCGTACCGCGCATGTGCAGGGGTTTTCTTCTTCTTCTCTTCGTTTAATGGCAGTTTACTCCCCAGTATAAGAGGATACTGCCACCTGCTTACCAAGCGAATGAACCCTATTGTAAACTGAATTAGCGTCATTACAAACGTGTGTTAAATTTGATTTAGTGATAGTCGAGTGTGTTTATGCTTGTCTGTGTGGAGAAGATTGATTGGAATAGTGATGATGATGTCCGCTTACACTGTCAATTGTCAGTAAACACTTAATCTGGCTGATGAATCTACACGTGAGATATTACAAAGTCTGTATTATTAACTCTGTAATTAGGCGCCATTCTTCTTATTGTACGACGCTCTCTGTTGAGGAGAAAAGCATGAATTTGTTTGTAAACGGATTATCCATTGTTTAAATGTCCCGGTAGTCGAAAAGGAGGCAGAGCTGCTGAGCTAACTGGGCGCTTACCGTATCATTCAAATATATTGAATGTCGCAATGTTGACAATTCAGGGTCTGCAGCTTTAACCTCCTATGACCCGAACTCTTTCATGACATGCATTTTTAATTTCTTTTTGCTATTTGGGCTGATTGGGACCTGATGAATGTAAAAACAAAGAATGATCTTTTTACCTGATGTAGTTTCTGAGAAAAATGATGGCCACATATTAGGACATTCGTTTTAAATTCCAATAGACCACTATAAAGTCACAAGTAAGTAATGATGTGCAAAACTCTTTATTTTTTGTCTGAACACAGCAGCAATTTTCCTGAGTACAAAAAGAAAATTAGAAACAACAGTTGTTCCCCTTTGACCAATATGGCTCATTTGAAGTTCTGCTAACAGTTACAGGAAGACAGATGTCTGTAACAAAGTCCAAAAAGTAATAGAATTATGAACATTGGATGTAGCAGGAAACCTAACACTTCAAAACTGCTACTTCAAATTTTTTCCCCCATGTTTACACCTATGTGTGAAAGGCTGTGTAACAGTTCCGATCTGCCTGTAAGCAGAGGAACACCTTGCATGTAACACACTGTACTCGAATTTTCACTGAGCAGCCTTTTGCTCTGCAGTGTGCTGCATTCTTCAATTTTGCCACCTCTGGCAGATGTGCATTAGCCTTCCTGCGGAATGAGACATGGGGCACTACCTTCACTGGACGCCTTTTCCCTTGGACTAACACGTCTGGGTCATCTTCCTGCACTGAAAAGTCAGAGCTGTCATTGGCAGAACTGAGCCAAGAAGGTCATGGCCACTTCCATGCGAAATTCAAGAAACTGCATGATGTCCTTCTTTGGTGTGCCACATACAGTAAGGTCTTTACGGTACAGTAGCCAGCTGTTGGCTAAAGCCAGATCCATAAAGTACATTAGCATCCGCAGTGTCCATTTCTTCGTACGGCCTCTCATGCGATAGTAACTCATCATTCTATCGACAAGGTCAACTCCACCCATCTTGGAGTTGTATTCACAGACAATACTTGGTCGCGAGATGGTCACATATCGTTTTCGTTTTTTGTCCCATCTCTGGCAGGTGTCTTCTGGCTCGCTAGCATGAACAGCAGACATCATCAATATGGTAAATGGCCTGTATTTGTATAGCGCTTTACTAGTCCCTAAGGACCCCAAAGCGCTTTACATATCCAGTCATCCACCCATTCACACACTGGTGATGGCAAGCTTCATTGTAGCCACAGCCACCCTGGGGCGCACTGACAGAGGCGAGGCTGCCGGACACTGGCGCCACCGGGCCCTCTGACCACCACCAGTAGGCAACGGGTGAAGTGTCTTGCCCAAGGACACAATGACCGAGACTGTCCAAGCCGGGGCTCGAACCGGCAACCTTCCGATTACAAGGCGAACTCCCAACTCTTGAGCCATGATCTATGGGTATGGGTTTATTGTCATACCACTTCACCACACAAATCTTTCCATCCTCAGTGGTAACTTGTGCTGAGGTCCCTCTTCCTTTCTTTTTCATTGTTTTGTCATTTGGTAGCTTCTGTACTGCTGCAGCGACCCGATTCTTCATAACTGTACCAGTTACATATATCTGCTTCTTCATCATGCGTTCCACAACTTGGATGGAAATGAAGAACCGATCACAGTAAACCTTTGTATTAGGATGCAGCGTTTGAGACAGACGATCTATGACCAAGCCTCCCAAACCCAGATCCCCTGGTTCTTCAACCTGCTCAAGGAGTGCAGGTGCCCCTTGATAAATTTCAAAGTCCAGCACAATACCATCTGCTGTTGCACAAACAAAGTTTTGTATGCCAACTGGGTTTGGCTTCATTGGCAGATATTGTCGATACGGACAAGCTCCTGTGAATGGAATCATCTGCTCGTCAATGGAAACGCATTCTGGGCGAGCTTGAGATTTGCAGCCTTTCAGAATGCGGTTCAGAAAAGGCCTCACTTTCCAGAATTGATCACGCTCTTTCAGATCCTCTGGAACATCATCGTCAATGAGCACTTTGAGTGATTGCCTGAGCCTGAAGAATCTGTCACGTGTGAACCTTTTGGTGATGGCAGGGAATCTCAAGGTTTTGGACCAGTACATCCTGATTGCAGGATATGGTACGCAAGGCATCAAAATATTCAGCATCCCCAACAGGATCATCAATGTCTGACAAATCTTCCACATCTGAGTTGTCTCCAATTAACCCCAGTAACTCCATTGCTCTTGCGAAAGAAAAACGCTCTGGAAAAAACATCATAAGAAAGATCAAATAAAAACCTATGGAGATTTTTTTTTGTAAAACTTGCTATATCTGCGTGTACTGTAGTAAACTATTTTTTTCTACCTAAATCATCCAAAAATACTATTTCATTGTCACAATTTGCTAGCACATGTTGCTAACTCCCTCTTTCCACATTGTAAACAAAGCTAACAAAACTAAGTCCCTCTGTTCACACACATGTACCACATGTTTAGCAGCATGGTAAATCATTACAGTTACTAACTTTTGTAAAATTTGAATTCCATAACAAACATTGAACACTTTTATCCATATCTGAACAAGAATGAGCCATGAAATGTGATTGAATTTTTTACCTGGTCGAAGTTTGGCTCGGGAGTTGCCATCTGAACTTCAGGGTGTGTTGTCAGCCATCTTGAATCTAATGTGGAATGAGAAATTATATTCTGCCACCACCAGGAGGCAGTATAATGTCCTCGTAATATCCTCGGATATCAGAAAAAATATATAAAAAAAAATTTGTATTGTGGTCTAGACAAACCAAAATGTGATGTCCACATATGTAAACGCCAGGTCCTAGGAGGTTAAAGTACGCAGCCTTAACGGTCCACAAGTGGCGCGTACTCAAAGACCGCTAAGGCCGAAAGCGCGAGGCTTGTGAAATGGGACGGTCTAGTCTCCGTGGCGCTGCCCAGGTTGCCTAGCAACCATGATACTAACCGCTGGAAACAGCTTTGTTTGACAGAAATGAAGGAGAACATGTTTTGTTCATTTGTTTGTTTGTTTGTACATGAGCTGTGTGATTTAATAAGTATCTGAGGCTGAGACCACGGGACTGTAAAACATGATTTTTGGGCTTCATTTCTGTACTGAACAGTCATTTAAAGATTAGCTAGTAAATAACAATTAGTTAATGTTGTTCATGAGACTAAAGTCTTCTCACTTTGGTAATGTAAATATAATATGGCCAATATTATAGTTATTATATTAATCATTATTAGTTATTACAGCAGTGAATATTTTAGAGCCTCAAACTAAACAGGCTGACGTCTTCTAAATGGGTCAAACTGGGCAGAAAGTATACAAACACATAACATCCTTATAGAATATGATGTAACACTATAGATCAACTTACCTCAGAATATATGAAGCATATAAACAATTACAGCAATATGATGCAACAAACACAGCAGTACTACTAATCCAAAAATACTCAAAGCTTCATAGAACTGAAACAAACATTTATTTTTAGGTCCATTCTGCTGCTGATACATACTTTAGGTTTCTGAATATTAAACTTGTTTCTGCCTTTCATAGTGTGTAACTTGAAGGCCCTGAGTACTTTCTCCCACACTGAAAACACTGGAATGAAAAAATGATTTGAACATTACCTAATAAGACTGATTCAGGACAGACAAAAGGTTTTGTTAAACTTTTCTAGCAGTCCTTCACAAACAGGGAACAGTCTGTCTATTCTCTCCATCTGTCAACTGCTGCTTGCTCTTCCTCCTCCTCTTCCTCACACACTGCTGAGTTTGTCCTGGCGGATCATCAGGGGTGCAAAATCTCACAGATGATGTGCAGCAGTGGGTCCCTCAGTCTGTCCTCACTCTGGACACTTGCAGTTGTCACATGGAAATCAAATGTGTGATAAGCTGCAGGATTCAAACACAAGTGTAACTTATTAATACATGTTCATACTTTTATTCCACAATCAGAGAGAAAGAAACAGAGAGAGAGTGCAGGACAGACAGACAGGTGGCAGTCTCAGGTGTATACGCTGCTACAAAACAGCACAAGGGAAGGAAGATGTAGTGTTTGTGTTATTATGAGTGCTAAACAAGAAGAGTTCCCAGATGGTACAGTGGACACATGTGTGACTCCTGTGATCAAAGCATCTTTCTTTCAGCTTAACGAGTGAACCGTCAGCTCGTTCAAACATGTTAAAGTCAGTTTGGCTCGACACCACCGAACAGAGGCAGCAATATAACATAGCTAACATTAACAGTGCAGTGAATCCTGCTTGTGCCGTGATATTCAGGACTGCAAACCGAGCAGCATCACTGACTTTCAGCTTGTTGTGTTTGTGGATATATGACTGACTTTAATTATCCATAAAATCATCACATTCTCTGTAAGATTAAGGCCAACTATTGAACGGTGCATATTTTCAAGTAAAGGCTTTAAAACCAAGTTAGTACAAACATCGCTAATGGCACATAACTTTCCCGACATGTGGCGAACATGTTTTAATGTTCTTCATTATTAAACATTTGCGCATAAATAACTGACATAATATTCAGCACTTACTTTTGAAAGTTTACTGTTCAGCCGCCCCGCTTCAACCGTTTTTTTCGGCAAAATTATCCACACCCACCACCGCGCTATGAAGTCTGGGATATGTTGGGCCATGAAGGCTACACCGACCCATCCTTAAAATTCAGGGAAATGAAGGTCGCATTTGAGGGCCGCATTTCGAGCAGCCTTTGGTACCTAGTAAGTACACAAGCCAGGTACTTCCTGGCTTGTGTAGTTACTAGGTACCAAAAGCTCAACACTGCCCCTAGCGTCCTGGAGCACTTCCGTTGTGTTTTGGAGTTTGCATGTGTTTTGGGGTTTTGCCTGTGTTTTGGGGTTTGTAAGTGCTTTGGAATTTGTAACTGCTTTGGAATTTGTAAGTGTTTTGGAGTTTGCATGTGTTTTGTATTTTGTACGTGTTTTGAATTTTGTAAATGTTTTGAATTTTTACGTGGTTCCGGTTCTACAGGGATTTAAAAATAGTTACGCAAAACGGAGCGTGCCCGCTCCGACTGGCTTTAAAGGGTTGAAGAGAGTCGCTTTGTTCTTACACAAACTGCTGCATTGCTTGCTAAAGCCAAATGTGTAAATGTGGATGAGAGGCAAGAAGAAATGGTGTGACCCTCAAATGTAGGTTAAAGCTCTATCATGCAAAGAAGTGAGCATGAAATGTCAATACGCAGATTTACCTTTCAGCATTGGGCAACAGATGCACCCATTCAAGCATCTTTTTCAGGAAAGGCTAGTTGTCCATCTGGACATTTCACCAGTGGAAAACATTCGACACACAATAAAGCAAAAATACAACAAAGAAGACCCAGGACTGTTGATCAGCTAGAAAATGGGACAAAAGTCCAGCAACTGATCTCCAAAGTTCCCAGAAATTTATGTACTATTGTTAAAAGAAGAGTGATAAACATGGGCCTTTCCCAAATTTTGTGAAATGTATTGTTGCCATCAATCAATCTATTTTTAAATGGTAGCTTTTCTTGATTTAACTGCTGTTCTAAGCTATATCTTCTATTATAGTTTTATGAGATTTCCAAATTAAATTTTTTGGTTTCTTTTTATTTACATTTTGCACAAATCTGCCAACTTTTTGGAAGTAGGGTTGCACTTCTTTCAGAAGTAATAGGTTCTTAAAGAATCTTGATTATGTGAACTTTCTAACAAAAGAAAACCCTGAGTAATCAATGTCTACCATCTCTAAGGACATGATGAAAACATTATAGAAGAACTTTCACGTTAGCTGTGGAGCCAGATAACTTAAAGATGAACACCACAATACAACTGACAATAAGGGACTGACAGTGAAGTCGAGGCTGTTTATACATATATGATTGAAATTATAGCATTATTTTCCTGCCTACCTGGGCTGTCCAAACAAAGTGAAGCACTCTAGATAGAAAATTAATAAGCTGAAATAGAATGACAGACAGTTATTTATTTATTTATTTATTTATCTGTTTATTTATTGATTGTTGTAAGGCATAAATAGCTCTTTCTACACAGTTTTGGAGACTATGTCAGTACCATCAAGCATCCCAAATTCGTTTCACCTTAGGAGCTTGGAAAGAAAAGCGTCTGGACTTCTTTAAGTTTCCTTAAAGACGTTTCACCTCTCATCCAAGAAGCTTCTTCAGTTCTAAGAGCAACTGGTGGATAGTCCCAGATTTTAAGCCCAATGGCAGTGTCCCCAAGAGGGTCATGGACCCCATTTTGACCCTCTACCTATTTGCACAAACCAAGGTATGAAAACGGGTCTAGGTCACAATCAACCAAGGTTTCGAGTGAACACATTGTGAAGCCTAGCCCCACCCTATCTTGTGATTTACTGAGACTAGACTACAATGACCTGGATGACTGACAACCTTCACAGACATATTGGGAAGCTGTACACTAAAAATATTTTAAAAAGCTGCTAAAGACATTCTTAAGGAAATCTGTCCAGTGGCTACTTACCCCTGAACGTGCAAGTCTAAGAGCCGTTTTTGATCTAAGCAGTGACATATGTGACTCACTGAAATTGCTTAACAGGTTAAGATTGAAGATGTGTTTGTGATCTGCACACAGTGACTTGAGCTTACTTTCTCAAGAAGCACAGATACACGCATGATTATAATGCTGCATGGATTTCTTCATACATGGCCAAACCTAATCACAATATATATAATTTCATCATTTCTCTTGAGTTGAGGTGTCCATATTTTTTTTTTATCATTTTTATCATTTATTTATTTATTATTTTTTGTATTTTGATTGAATACTCTCATACCACAACAAATTATTTTAGACAGGCAACATGAGGATAGCAGAGGCAGATGGCTGAGAAAGTATGCAACCCTTTGACCAATCAATTATTAATCACAGCGTTATTCAAAGTTAAATAAAAACTCCATGTTATTCAAACTAAAAATCTTGTTCTATAGCAACTCTAGCAAGTTGTTTTCAGTGGCGAAATTAGTTCCAGAGTAAATCTCTTTCTCAAATTCTTTTTTGTTTGTGAGAGCCTTAAATAGCTGCAGGGGATACGAGCCGCTGAATTATGTACTGGGTTGTTACGGTTACTGTTGAAATTTGGCTGAGTACAGCAGGCCTTCTAGTATTACAGATGGTCAAATGAATTGCATAATGAGCATTTGAAAATCTGAATGCGAAGGTTCCTTTTTCCATTTAACAACACACCATAAGACTAATCACAAACAGAAAATACAATAATAATAATATTTATATATTTATAAGCACCTTTGAGTTACAAAGAAATAACAAACAGCAAATAAAACATTCAAGATTAAAGTGAAACAATATGAAGCACAGGAATACTGCAAGCAAAAGAAAATTAAAACTGAGGAATAAAGAAAATGAAAATGAAAACACGGGTAAATTAAAAGTAAATATGAAATAATTAAAATAAAAGTTTGCCTTAAATCTTAAAACCTGCCTTAAACCTGGACCTTGATCCCTTAGTTGTTTTCTTTCCTTCCTTCCTTCATTTCCAGTAGACCAAAATTATCTTGTTAGACATGATCATGATCTATCAAACAAGAGTGAGAACTTTCCGTGTTAGCTAAATGGGGCTTCGTCTCAATATCTAAGTGCAAAAAAATCGTCCCCGAATCCCTTCAAGCAAATAAATCTTACATTTTTTTGTTGCAAGAGAAACACTTTCTATACCAAACCCTCGGTTCAGGTGAGACCAATTGGAGAATCATTCTGGGAAATTAATCTTGTCTTTCCAGTATGCAGTTGACTTACTCAGTTTCCTGCACTGTTGCTTTGACACTTTGCTGAGGGACAACTAACGAGCCAGATGCTCTTACTTGCACCTGAAAGAAGAAGAGGAGGGAAAAAGGGTGGTGATACCGCTGGGTTCATTTCCCTGTTCACACAGATAATAGATTTTTTCTGAAGCTGTGTGCTGCTGCTTAGATAATCATTTTTTTTCTAATCTTACTCATATCTGTGGCCTATAAAGTCCTATCCATGCAGAGCAATTCTGCTGCTGTAAAACCATCATGAAATTGAAAACTTCTGGCAAATTCAGGAGAATAAGGATCAGCTCAGGGACTGCATCTGAAGAGAACTATCACTAAATCTATTTTATTTCTGGATATCAAAGATCCAAAACAAAGCAGTGCATAAACCTATCATTTCTCAACCCATCAGCCTATTATTATAAAACTGATTTTGAACTGATTGACCTTGACGTTGCCATTTCCTACCTGTCCACCACATTCTCCCAGACATTTCCCACCTTTTGTCGATCACCTGATTGTGTTTGTATTCTGCACACTCATTAATTCTAAGAGTACAGATTAAGGGATATTAAGCACTCTAATTATTGTGCCTGTATTGTGAGTCTATTCAGACATGTTCTGTGCTGCCAGTTCTACGTTTTTGGCCTGCTTTCAATCTACTTCTTGATTTTCCCCAACAACTAACAACTGAACAGTCCTTTAACTCATGATTTGTATGTCATTTTTTTGGGTTTTCTTACTAAACGTTTTTTGCAGCGCATTATTTTTAAAAGGAAAGAACCTGAAGATTTCTGAACCAGTTTTTGATCCAGAGGGAGGGGGGGGTCAGCCATCTGTCATGACCAGCTGAGGGGGTTCAGAGTAAGAGAAGCAAGAAAAGGAGAGCATACAGATATAAAGACAAACTTTGGAAGAAAGTGGACAAAAGCTAATAACATGCAGTAGGGACATATAAAAGCATGAGGAGCAGCATGAGACTATAGCAGCTAACTAAGAGATGGTCCAAGGTCAAAGAGTAAATAAGACCAATGTAAATTAATTCTTGGAGAGCATATTTTATTCCATGGCCTATTCCCATGTTTTGCAACATTCTTCTTTTGCCAATTTTTCACATAACCTTAAACCTCTTCCTCCCCCCTCTCACGCTGGCAGAGAAACTTGGCAGGTCTTAAAACTACCATTTGTCACAGAGACCCCTCTTTAAGATATCTATGCACCTGTCTTAGCTGATACTAATAAGATTGCATAAACAGAATTCATATGGTGTGAAAGTTTACCCCTGTGGAGTTGTCTACTTTGCCCAGTTGGCAACACAACCTTGTTGTTTGTCTTTTTTCCCAGCCTGATGCTGGTAAATTAATTGGTTTCTTTGTGCATTAAAGCAACCTGTAGAATATTTATTTTGTCCCACATGCCTCCTTCTGTGTTTATGAGGAAGAGCAAAACACGTATACACATGGAAAAAAAGTGTTAAGGGTGGCCGAAAAGTCTGCAAGTCCTTTTTGAACAAATTGTCTATAATTGCTGCTTGATAAAGAGTACAGCTCTGAGCTCTTTTTTTATATTCTGTTTCAAATGCTGATAGATAAAAATATTCTACTCTCTCAGTTATCATTTATGTGGGAAAACAGGAGAAAGGATGGAAAATATTGGTTTGTTTTTAGTTCTTCTTGGTTCATTACTACTGCTGTCTGAAGGTCCCGTTTTGCTACTGACTTTGGATGGCAAAAGAAATCCAAATCTTTGTGTCCATTAAAGTTGTGACACTGAGGCATCTGCAGAAACTTCGGAGACTAATTTTTTTTAAGCCAAATGGCTCCAGGACAACCCACAAGGCAAAACTTGCCCCGAGTGTTAGAGATTCCAAATGACCACCCTGCCAAACACACTTATCTCTGTTAACACATGGTTTGTAATATTAGAAAGAGATTAGTGGCTGTATTGAATTATTGTCAGCGACTGCATGAGTGAGAGAACTCAAATGTATTACAAGGAATAATTTTTGAAATATTTGCATGTTGCTTCTGAAGGTTAAGTAAAGGTCTTAAATTCTTTTCTGCAAACTACTTAACCAGCAAGTGTTGTCTGCACAAATCCCAGCGCAATTGATCTATGATTATCTTGGGGAAGGGTGTGAAAAATATGGAAATTACACTCTCACGAAAATCCCACTAATGCTATTTTTCTGCGCAGTGTTCCATTTTTTTTAAACAAGAGTTTTGCCCTGATGTCACGCCATAACGTTTAAATGCCTCAGTCGCCACAATTAGCAACCTTGTGCTCAGTAGAAGAAACGTACTGCACAGCTTAAAATGACTCAAGCATGAATGAATTAAAGAAGTGGGTGTGGGTTGTTTGGCCAGAAAAATATTTAGAGGGTAGATGTGTGTCAAAGTAACAACCCAGCAGGACATTACATTGCAAATGACATTATCCTTATTCTACATGGTACCAATAAATTGATTTAATATTGCTTCATTCAAAGCACTACAACTTACAGTGTGTGCTATTCAGTAGCTCTTTGGATGCAGTAGTAGTTGGATGTGCAGACCTGAAGAAGAAACCATGCTATGATAGATTTGAATGAAAATCACTGCACTAAATGTCTTCATTTTCCTTGCCTATAATAAGCCAGTGTCCCTTAAACATGGCACACTTGAACATAAGAGGTCCCCACTGTTATCAGACTAACTGGCAGCCAGTCCATACTGCTCATTCACTATTTTGAAAGGTGTATGGCATTTTGATAAGAGTTTGGGTTGACCTGCATTTCCATGCTTCTATCTGGGTGTCATGACGGCCTGTATTACTCTTTGGGGAGTTGTGTCTGGCCTCCAGGCGGTTTCACTGTTATCTAGGCTAAGCCAGACTCATGCAGGAGAGCTATAAATGAGCACTGTGATATGTGATAGCTCATGTGTGGCTATACACTATCTTTACTCTCATGAATAAAACATGAAGAAATATGGACAGTTTCTGCAAGAAATACATGTGAATCTCTCCAATTACTGTGTCTATCTTCATCACTATTCCTGTTTCTCTTCCACACATGAAAATTTGCAATTATTTCCAATTTGTGTTCTAATATCACAGTCTGGCTTAAAGCATGACTGACTTTCAGGTTTAAAGAAGGCTCTTTTTTTTAACTTGTTTTCTGTCAATGGGATGTTTCTCCTCTCCTCTATGCTCTCCTTCATGAGATAAACAGCTTACCTTTGGCATGACCCTTTCCACTTTAATAAGAGCTAAGTACTTCACTGTCCCAATTTTAAAGCCGTTAATTTGATAAGTGAGGGGACCTCTCACTTAGCAATCATATTCTGGACAATTAAACCCATATCTGAAGAATAGGGTTTGTCTGGGAGGCTTTTTAATGCCCATTATGTGGAACCACCCTGGTGAAATGAGCCATTATTGTCACAGAGCTATCACCAATATCTTGCCATTGAGTATTTATACTTCAACTAATTTTAGATCAAATACTGAGAAACAGACTTTACCATAAATGTAGTCTACTTGTTGATTATGACTTTTTTCACATTAAAGGAATCCTTCAGTATTATCTAAGGATCTGGTCCAGTAATTCCCACAAATACTCTAAGAGGATATGTCAGCAAAAAAAACAATTGAACACAACTGATGTATAACTGAATGGATTGTCTTGTTTTTATCTTCCAAATCTGAAAATTTCAATTTAAACTATTGTTACATAACATTTTTATTGCATCTTTGCACATAAATTAATCAACATCGTACTTTTTTGTCATATGTAAATGACACAATAGTCTGATTAACTTCTCACATTTAACTGCTTTTATTTTTTGATCTAACTAAACCCTCGAGCCACTATTATACCTGTTCAAATGCTTGTATACAAAAATATCCAATAAGCCAATCACATGGCAGTCACATGGACAACCATCTCTAGAGTTTACAGAGAATGGACCAAAAACAAGAAAATATGCAGTGAGCTTCAGTTCTCTGGGGTAAAATGGTTGGCCAGACACCTTTGTTGACAGGAGGGCAACAATACCTCAAATAAACACTTACAGCCAAGGTATGCACAAGAGCATCTCCGAATGTCCAACAATCAATCAATCAATCAAACCTTTATTTGTCACATGCAACTTTGCACCTGCAGTGAAATTGGAATCAACTGCATGATGCATTAGATCCAACAGGATGCTAGCAAGATGTACCTAATAAAGTGTCTGGCATCTGATTAAGATCACAATCACATTTCTTCCTAATAAAGTAAGCCTCGTTTTTTGTTTTGTTTTTTTTTGCTTGTGTTACCGTCAGATGCTCGTGGTGCATAAATTAATCTCAATAAAGCAGAAATGGAACAGACTTGAGACTAATTACACTTGATCCAAAATGTGGTCAACCAGAACAGACCCAAACAGAGCAAAGATGCCGACAATGTTTCCAATTAACAAGCTACAATAGCTGAGCATCACTGTGCCTTCACCACATGATCGGATTGCATCCATTACTGTAATGCATTTATTGACACGCACACTCGTGCCGCGTGGAGGTGCAGTTATAATCTACTCAACGCAATTAGGCTGGATGTAATCATGAGGACTGGGTCTCAGAGGACTTTGGGTTTTCTTTGAGTTGCGTTAATTTTTAATCTTGAAAGATTAACCAAAAAAAAAAGGGGGGGGGGATTACATTCAAAAGAAAACAAAAGCTACGCACACAAACAAAAAACTTTCTTTGCATTAAACTTACTTAGGTAGGCATCAGATAGGGCTTTGGCTACAATGACTTTGCTGACCAGCGTTCCAAACCACCACCCACACGCTCTTTGCCCTATCCCAGCCTGAAAAATGAAGAACTATGAGGCGATAGAACAACTTGGAGAAACAGAAGCAGCAGAGCTATCAGTCAAACGTCATTGCCTCCTGACAGCTGGGTCAACCAGGGCTCGTTTAATAGTGATGAATGTTTCCCCTCCACAGACATGAGGTCTACAAACTATTGGAAAAATACTCTGATTATTATCACTTTATTTGGACTCTCAAATGGTCCTCAAAAGCAGAGCAGGCTTATTTCTATTACATTTCTAGCAGTATTTGATTGCAGTGAGTGAGTCACTGGTGTGATCACAGCTCAGTAGGAAAAAATATGCTAAGGGCATGTCACTGACCTTTGTGATTAGACATTCATGATGTAAGCTTTAGTCACTGTGATTCATATTGCTTTCCAAAAAAGTGAACATCATGTTGTGATAACTGCATCCAAGAAAAAACAATAAATCACTCAAAAGAGGAAGCATATCTATATTCACCTTAAAAAGAGAGATAATTCTGGTACATGTTATACCTAACAGGAAATCCGTGCAAACTTTTAAGAGCTGTTCGGGTAACCCTTCAAGACTGCTTTCTGTGTATCCTCAAAAAGAGCTTCGTAATAGCAGAAATGGGATGGTACATTTTGTGACTGTTTCTGTCTTGATGTTCTTTCCATGGAACAAGCCACCTTGTTTTGGTAGACAAGATTAGATCATGATTCATTTCATGGAATCAATTTCACAGCGTATTACAGCAGCATCCCCTGCAAGATCAGGCTGAATGTCATTCTGGGGAATGATTTGTCTTGCTCAGAGCGAGCGCGCACGCATTTCCCGTGTACTGTACCTACACTTGTCAGTTTATCATATTTGCCCTCGGAAAAATCTTTATTAGCGTGAAAGGCTTGCATTGGGTCTCATGGGGAAGCGAGCTGCCACTGATGCAGATGACAGCAGCAGTCTTTCTCACACTCTGTACTGTTGACAGACTTGGAAATAGTAAGGATCTGTCAGGAAGCACTGCAGAACTCACTGCTCCAACTGCAGCAGCTATAAATATTTCAGGAAGTAACAATCATGGCTGTTTATTCTTTCCAAAGTTATCCGTAAGTATGACTGGCTTGTTTTGAAGGTGGTTGTTGTTTTGACACATTACGGGGCCGACAGTGACTGCTCCCTGTCTGTGTTCTGTGTGCATGCTGACGTTGAATCTGCCACCTGTGCTGTGACGAGGCTGACATGCTGCGAGTACAGAGTACACACAGCGTACAGCGGAAGCCGCACTGACATCAAAGCTCTGTGTCTTTGCTTAGTTTTCTCGGAAGTGTTTTATTTTTCACGATTTAGTAGATTTTCTTATGTCCTTTCCTTCAACGGCAACAAACAAATAAATTAAGCAAATTTGCCAGCTGGTTCAATAAACTCTATTTAAAAAAAAATACAATCTATTTGTGTATGATTGTCAGTCCACAGAGGGAGAGAGGAAAGAGGGGAACGTGAGGAGAAAGTACAAGTTCAAGAAGAACCAGGTAAGAAAACAGACAGGGAACAGTGACAGGCACAACAGAAACTGTAAACTGCTTGAGAGAGTTGACCACCAAACAGTGATAGATTTGCCAACCTCAAGGTGAGGCGACATAGATTAAAATAAAAGAAAAAATCTGCAACGCCATTTTAGAAGTATCTGCAGTAAAGATCTTTTCATACATTGTACCATAGGCACAGTTGCCTCCATTTTTATAATTTTTTAATTAATATTTTGTACATTTGTACATTTAAAGGACTCTTCTATTTTTGGAGTGTATTTTTATGTATCTGTATTATATTATACATACACTTTAAAAGTGAATCTCCGTTCTTACTCACTATGAGCATCATTCATTATTCTCCCTCAGTAGTTAAGGTTAGGATATGTATTTTTTTATTCCACTCCATTCTTCTTTTGCAGCATTTAAATAACCTTTATCAGATTTGGTGGTTTTGTTACAAATTTTTCAAAAAAGTGTTTTGCTTTTCTTTCACAAATGTGGGGATTAGAATTTTTTTTTTTAGAATTGAATATTGATTTATTGATTAGCATTCAAATATCTCAGTGAAAACAGAATAAAGATTACCACAAAGCAAGAAACCACAAGACAAGGCTAATCAAAAGGTATTGGCTGAAGCATATGCTTAATAAATTGTGTTAAAATGTACAAAACAGTGATCTCATGTTTTGTGACAAGGACCCAGGCACAGAGATACTTGATGGATTTAAGAATCTTATGATTTAATAAAGAAATTTGCAGACTTGCACAGAGATGGTAAAATTATGATGACTGATAACGGAGACAGGGAGGAACAGGGGTTTAAATGCACCAAGGAGACAGTCAGAGAGAACTCAGGACAACTGGAGACCACCACCTGGGTCTGGGTGCAGTTCCCCCCTCCAGGGGCAAGGGTACCTAGACCCGGTTTGTAGAGTACGCTTGGGGAGTGTGATCGTGTGTACAGCGTCTCTTTATGTCTGTCTCCACGTTGGTTGAGTGTGGAGTAAGTGCATATGAGAGCATGGGGGGGGGGAATGGATGTTTGTGTCTGTGTGTGCCTGTATGTCTGTGTCTATATGTCAGGTTGGGTATCAGACGCCACCTCTCTGGGGACACCTCAGGCCCTCCAAGGTTTGGAGGCCTATCTCCGCCCACCACCACTTCCCCTGCCGGTGGCGGACTCCCTCAGGTGTCGGTGCGTTGGTGGTTCTTTGTGTCTGGGGGTGGGCGTCCAGGTACACACCGGCTCACTCCTTGGCGGCCGCTTATCGGGACCTGGAGCCTGGGGCTCTCTTGGGCCCCTTCGGAGGTGGGGTGCCCCCGGCCTCTCGGCCTGGGGCTCGGTCACTCAGGCACAGCTGGGGGCCGGCGGAGCTCATGGGCGCGTCACTGCAACTCCCCCTGGCTTCTGCTCCGCGGCTGCTGAGTGAACCCTCATCTGGGACTCTCCTCAGCTCTTACTGGAACAGTGGCGCGGCTGCCCCTCTGTTGGTCTTCCATGGTCTCTTGTGTTCTGGGGGCCTCTGGATGTCTGGAGTTTTGATCTCCTCCATACCCGCTTCACACCCCGGAGGACGGGGCTGTGGCCCCCCCACACTCCCTAGCAGATCGTTACATGGAGAAACCTTTGGAATACAAGCGCGCTGATCCACACAGGTATGTACACGGGTGTTCACTGCTCGTAGACCCAAATTACACCTTTCTTGGCTGCTACTCCGAAGCACATCTGTCCTGCGTGCTGCACAACAACATTGAATATTTAGTATTTACTGCTGTTTACACTTAGCTAGATTAATGCGATGGTGTTGTGTTTAGTATGTTGCTTTGTTTTGTTTTTTTGTCTTTTTTGCTTGTTTTCTATTCTTCTCTCAACAGGTGATCCAGGAGATTTTTATTTTTTTTCTCCCCCCTTTCTCACTGTCCCTCTCCCCTTCTGTTTTTCCTTTCCTTCCTCTTTCTTTCTCCCTTTCCTATCCCTCACTCATGTCTGTCCCGTCTGTAACATCTGAAAATAAAATATAATAAATAATAAAAACAAAGATCGACCAAATGGACCAATACGGCAATGCCACGATGATCCATTTGGCAAAGTAAATCCATTGGGTATCCTTGTTGGTCTTCAGACAACAATTCTGATGGCTAAAGAACCAAATGGGACAGGCAAAAAAAAAAAAAAAAAAAAAAAAGGACAACTGGTGACATTTAGGGATGCAGGGACTGACAGAGATGAGGTCTCTGTGACAAGTAAAGTTCATCTTGCCTGGCTGGGCAGCTCTCCTGGTGCTCAGCACCCCCTAAGCTCTGATCCTAGAATCGCCCCTGGTGCAGGCTTTAAAGGGTTAATCACTATATTGCCACACCAAAGTTGCTTTGACGATTGGTCATGCTGTGGTCAGTGAGCTGCAAATTATAAATCTTGAAAAGTTCTCCCATCACTTATATTTTTATTCAGGATTAATTCAGATGCAAGGAAATAATTGAAGTTAAAAGGCTTTCAATGTCATGCGTGTACTTTCTCAACAGTCTTTAAATCCGTGGAACCAAAATGGTACTTATAAATCACCTAAATAACGTCAAGACAAAGTGATTCTTTTATCTATGCATTATTTTAATCTTAGAAATTGCGCCTCAGTTGTGGGATAAATAAAAGGGAATAAAGAGCCAGCAAAATTGATACATGACTTTTGAGAGCACATCTGACATAGCTAAATGTAACGTTTAGCAAAACAAAGAAAGAAGGGGGAAAAAAATAATGTGGAAAAAGAGGCGTAGATATCCAGATGCTGCCAGGAAGCAGCAAAGCAGATAAAGTCTTGCCTAGATTACCTGCCTACAGTTGAGCATACTTGTTTGGGTCAGCCTCATACTGGTTCAGCAGGGATCAGCTATTCCAAATGTCTTCCTAATGGTCTGATCTCTCATCTTTCTTGAAACACCAAGGTCTGAAAATAGCTTTATGTGGGTAATGACATGAAATATTAACTTCAGAAATGCCACTTATCAGTTCAAGGAAATGGAACTACTCGGAAAATATCTCGTGCTGGAGTCATGTTGTTCGTGTAGAACTCATGTTTCTGCACTACAGCTTTGTACACATGCTGTCAGTCAAGCACTTGTTTTCTGTTGATGTAGCAATAAGCATGGGTTCATTCGAGTGTTACAGCAAGCGCCTGTGTGAGCTCATGTGTGTATATTACACTTACAAGAACTGACAATTTAGCACTATGCACCCGAATACAGAAGTCATAATACCTATGCAGATGAGCTTCAGGAAATGAACTGAACCAGATAATTTTTTTGCAAATTCTACCTGAGGTGGCTTGATTGTGCCCTAGTAATACATTTTGGCATTTTTAAAACCTTCTGATTGCTGAACGCTTGTTGCTGTCAGATGTATTTAATTGTTTGTTATTTGTTTATGCATGCTAGGGTAATGCATTTGTATAGTACAATTACATTTCAATGTGACTTTTTTTTTTCTTAGCAGATCTCCTGAAAACACCAAAATCTGTTTGATGTTAGTCCACATCTTCCACTTTGTTATCATTAATAACAATAACACATTTTATTTGTAGGTGCCTTCAAAACACCCAAGGACAGTGTACAATAAATGAACAAAAAACAAGAAAAGTCAAAATTAGGCAGTGCAAATGTGATTACAGGGAAAAAGAAGTTTTAAATAGATGGGTTTTGAGCCGGGTTTTGAAAAGTGGTAGTGAATCAAAAGTTCCAGAGATAGTGAGCAGAGGAACTGAAAGCTCTGAGCCCCATGGTTGTGAGGGAAGCAGAGGGAACTGTCAGGTTGAGGGAGGAGGAGGATCTAAGCGTGCAGGAGAGGAAGTGGTAGCATGGAGAATGTCAGATAGATATGGGTTACGATCAGTGTTGGTCAAGTTACTTGAAAAAAGTAATCAGTAACTAATTACTCCCCCAAAACAGTAATCCCGTTACTTTACTGATTACTTATTTTCAAAAGTAATTAATTACTTAGTTACTTAGTTACTTAGTTACTTTTTAAAAACACGATTTACAACCTGAAGAGGTGATAAAGTGATAGATCTTTCAGCCCAATTCTACTTTTTCTACATAATCCATCATACAAAATGTAATCAAATGGAAAAGTCTCTTTTTTTAACTTGTTTTATCAGTTTTAATCTTTTAACTTTATGCATCAAGCAAAACATTTAATTATATGCAACATTCTCTGACTTGAATAAATTAGTTTAACATTTAAACCAATTTTCTACACATTCCAGCACATAAAATAAAATATTTTTTGTGTTTTCACTCACTCTTTCAAACAGATGCAAGTAAAACACAGCAGAAAATAAATAAAGTCAAAGACTCAGCGGTCCTTTTGCTCTATTTTCACCTGTAAAGCAGGAGCAGGGTAGGCGGAGGGTTACCCTGGTGCAGGTGTGCTGCGGTCAGTTGAAGAATCCGCGCGAGTGTCTCTGTGAGTTTCCCATCACATCGTAGCTACTCGGTGCTTGCTCGGAAGTTTAGGGGTTTTTTTCGCTGTAAAAAGAAGTTTTCTTCCCACGCACAATGGACGCTAATGTTTTTGTCACTTTTTATGGAATCAAACTCAAAGTAAGGTCAGTACTTCCACACTTTAAACGCTGCACGCTCATACTCTCTCCCGCACTCGATATATTATCCATTGTTGATCTGCACACAGCTGCTGTCACCAACGTCGCACTTGCTTACGTCACTGTCATGAGACATTCTCGCAAAAAAAATCACGGTTTTAGTAACGCAGTAACGCAGCATTCCTACGGGAAAGTAACGGTAATCTAATTACCGATTTTGCAATAGTAATCCCTTACTTTACTCGTTACTTGAAAAAAGTAATCAGATTACAGTAACGCGTTACAAGTAACGCGTTACTGCCCATCTCTGGTTACGATACGTATGGGTTATGGATGGCCTTGATGTCAGTAGGAGAATTTTAAAGTTGATGTGGATTTTAATTTTCATGCCAGTGACACTGTTGCAGAACAGGAGTGATGTGGCAAGTAGAAGGGGTTCTAGTGATAATACAGACACCTGAATTATAGTGCTATAGTGCTAGGACCAGTTCTGTTTACACTATACATGTTTCCCCTAGGCAACATCATTAGAAGACATAGCATACATTTTCACTGCTATGCAGATGACATGCAGCTCTATCTATCTATGAAGCCAGATAACACACACCAATTAGTTAAACTGCAGGAATGTCTTAAAGACATAAAGACCTGGACGGCCGCTAACTTTCTGCTTCTTAATTCAGATAAAACTGAGGTTATTGTACTCGGCCCTGAAAATCTTAGAAATATGGTATCTAACCAGATTCTTACTCTGGATGGCATTACCTTGGCCTCCAGTAACGCTGTGAGGAACCTTGGAGTCATTTTTGACCAGGACATGCCTTCAATGCAGATATTAAAGAAATATGTAGGACTGCTTTCTTCCATTTGCGCAACATCTCTAAAGTTAGAAATATCCTGTCTCTTAGTGACGCTGAAAAACTAGTTCATGCATTTATTACTTCCAGGCTGGACTACTGCAATTCATTATTATCAGGATGTCCAAAAAACTCGCTGGAAAGCCTTCAGCTAATCCAAAATGCTGCAACAAGAGTCCTGACAGGGACTAGAAAGAGAGAGCAGATTTCTCCTGTTTTGGCTTCCCTTCATTGGCTTCCTGTTAAATCCAGAATTGAATTCAAAATCCTGCTCCTCACATACAAGGTCTTAAATAATCAGGCCCCATCTTATCTTAATGACCTTGTAGTACCATATCACCCTATTAGAGCACTTTGCTCTCACACTGCAGGCCTACTTGTTGCCACATTAAGGCCTCAACACTGAGGAACTGTTTATGAATGCAAATTAATTTTGAATATCCTATTGCTTTTCAGTTTTTTTTTAATTCACCATCACCAGCATAAACTGAATGAAATGATTTGTTGTGTTTAACTAAATGTAGAGCCAGTGGCGCTCAACTGCAACCTTAGAATCTGCAACAATGTGAAGTGCTATAAATTTTATGACCAGGGGTTATAGAAATAATAAAACTGTTTGTTTGTTGGTTTCGTTTTTTTTTTTTTTTTTTTTTAATCATTATTGAATATTGTGTGAAAAGCCAGGGGGAATTAAGAATCATTTTGGGGCCTGTGTATGTGTGTTGAGAGTGTGTATGTGTGTGTATTTGTATTTTTTTTTTTCTGAGTGAAATAGAGGATGACAGGATGTCATCTTCCTGTGTCCGGTCTGTATGTACTTTCTCTTGGTTCGCCCTTTGGCAACAATGAAGCAAACTACTGATTCATTTTTCAGAAAAAAAAAAGATCAACGTGTGCCACTACAGGTTTCAGGGATGGTATTGGTAAGGCATTTTCTCTTGAAAAATGCCTTTCAACAGAAATGGCTGATTCAGCTTAGATTACTCTATGATATTATAGAGCAAGATTGCCATGTTTTGTTGTACTGCTCTCAGTGTGGTCCAACATTTCCACTGAAATGGAAGTTTGCCAACAAATATGAAACATAAATAAAGCAGAACAAAAGCGTGAAATATAAGACACACACTGTCTTTTTTTTTTTTTTTTTTTGCATATTTGTCCCACTTACATGTACATGTTTCGGATTATCAAAAAATGTTTAATATTAAAAAATGATAACCTGTGTAAATACTGGGAGTAAATAAAAGCTACCCAAACACATCCATTATCCACAAATGGAGAAAACTTAGAACGTTGGTAAACCTTTCCAAAGTTTATGTGACTAAAGCTGAACTTTGTGGAATGTTTGAGTCCTGTTACACTTTTCATAAAACACAGGATAAAAATAAACATCATAACAGCAGTCAGATATGATGGTGGTAGTGCTTGGGACTGGGGCTGCTTTGCTGCTTCAGAACCTGGACAACTTGTCATAATCCACAAGGATCAGTTCATGTCCTGAAGCTCAAGTGCACTTGGATTATGTATCAGGACGATGAACTGAAACAGACGAGCAAGTCCACCAGATGGCCAGAAAACTAGGTTTTACAGTGGCCTAGTCAAAGTCCAGACCTAAATCTGATTGAGATGCTAGGATGTGACCTCAAACTGTCCATTCATGCTCAAAGTCCCCCACAGTGACTGAATTAAAACAATTCTGCAGAGAAGAGTGGGCAGAAATTCCCCTACAGTGATGTGAAAGACCCATTGCCAGTTATCACAAATGCTCCACTACCGTTCTTGTTGCACGGGATGATACAACCAGTTATTAGGTTTAGAGGGTCAATTACTTTTTACAAAGGACCAGGTAAATTTGGTTAACTTTTTTTCCATAATGAATTAAGACATCTTTAATTGTCTAATATCAAAATTTATTTGACAATCTGAAACATGCATGTGTGACAAAAATTCAGAACAAAGAAACTGTGAAGGGGGGGAGTACTTTTTCACAGAACTGCAAACTAATGATTTAACATCACCTCTGTCAGCATTTTCAAAGTGTTTTTCAAAGAATCTACTAATCAGTCTACAGGATACATTTCAATGCAGCATATCACAATGGTAAGAAAGATCTGGGTCACACTGAATTGTTAAACAAGGCGAGAAAAAAAAATATGGGGGCTCCAGACCACAACTGTTCTGTAGCTGGTAATTTGTAGTCTTTATGTTGGTCATGCTGAGAGAACTAAATCTTAAGTAGTAAAAGTTAAAAGCCAGAAAAATGGCATTAATCTACTGTGAAATTATACATACGGCAACTTCACTATGCTATGTTGTAAAGGAACAGTTTCTCATTAGATAAAACGGGATTATCTGTGTTGATATAAAGACACCGACAAGAGGATTGATTTAGCCTTGTGTGTGTGCTAAATACGACGTCACTACAACTGGCTGTTTTATCATCTTACAGTCAAATATATACAGTGGGGCAAAAAAGTATTTAGTCAGCCACTGATTGTGCAAGTTCCCCCACTTAAAATGATGACAGAGGTCAGTAATTTGTACCAGAGGTACACTTCAACTGTGAGAGACAGAATGTGAAAAAAAAATCCATGAATTCACATGGTAGGATTTGTAAAGAATTTATTCGTAAATTAGGGTGGAAAATAAGTATTTGGTCACCTCAAACAAGGAAAATCTCTGGCTCTCACAGACCTGTAACGTCTTCTGTAAGAAGCTTTTCTGTCCCCCACTCGTTACCTGTATGAATGGCACCTGTTTGAACTCATCATCTGTATAAAAGACACCTGTCCACAGCCTCAAACAGTCAGACTCCAAACTCCGCCATGGCCAAGACCAAAGAGCTTTCGAAGGACACCAGGAAAAGTATTGTAGACCTGCACCAGACTGGGAAGAGTGAATCTACAATAGGCAAGCAGCTTGGTGTGAAAAAATCAACTGTGGGAGCAATCATCAGAAAATGGAAGACATACAAGACCACTGATAATCTCCCTCGATCTGGGGCTCCACGCAAGATCTCATCCCGTGGGGTCAAAATGATCATGAGAACGGTGAGCAAAGATCCCAGAACCACACGGGGGGACCTGGTGAATGACCTGCAGAGAGCTGGGACCAAAGTAACAAAGGTCACCATCAGTAACACACTACAACGGCAGGGAATCAAATCCCGCAGTGCCAGACGTGTTCCGCTGCTGAAGCCAGTGCATGTCCAGGCCCGTCTGAAGTTTGCCAGAGAGCACATGGATGATACAGCAGAGGGTTGGGAGAATGTCATGTGGTCAGATGAAACCAAAGTAGAACTTTTTGGTATCAACTCAAATCGTTGTGTTTGGAGGAAGAAGAATACTGAGTTGCATCCCAAGAACACCATACCTACTGTGAAGCATGGGGGTGGAAACATCATGCTATGGGGCTGTTTTTCTGCCAAGGGGACAGGACAACTGATCCGTGTTAAGGACAGAATGAATGGGGCCATGTATCGTGAGATTTTGAGCCAAAACCTCCTTCCATCAGTGAGTACTTTGAAGATGAAACGAGGCTGGGTCTTCCAACATGACAATGATCCAAAACACACCGCCCGGGCAACAAAGGAGTGGCTCCGTAAGAAGCATTTGAAAGTCCTGGAGTGGCCTAGCCAGTCTCCAGACCTCAACCCCATAGAAAATCTGTGGCGGGAGTTGAAAGTCCGTGTTGCTCGGCGACAGCCCCAAAACATCACTGCTCTCAAGAAGATCTGCATGGAGGAATGGGCCAAAATACCAGCTACTGTGTGTGCAAACCTGGTAAAGACCTATAGTAAACGTTTGACCTCTGTTATTGCCAACAAAGGTTATGTTACAAAGTATTGAGTTGTATTTTTGTTATTGACCAAATACTTATTTTCCACCCTGATTTACGAATAAATTCTTTACAAATCCTACCATGTGGATTCATGGATTTTTTTTTTCACATTCTGTCTCTCACAGTTGAAGTGTACGTCTGGTGCAAATTACTGACCTCTGTCATCATTTTAGGTGGGGGAACTTGCACAATCGGTGGCTGACTAAATACTTTTTTGCCCCACTGTACCAATTACATATTTTTTCATACTCCTAAAAAGACAAAACTGCTTTTGTTGTTTTACTGTCCAGGATCCACCAGCATCCATCTCCTTGTGATAAGCTCTTCCTTCCGTTTCATTTGTTTTTCCATTCTGACAAATTTTCCTGTAATGGATTGTCGACATCTTAGAAAGAGCCACAGCCCAAATGTTGAGATATGAATAAAGCTTCATTTTGGGTATTGACTTTACTTCCAGGTTAAAATATTGGGGGGATGTGTGAGTGTATGCATGAATGTAAGACAGAAGTATAGCATGAGGGACAGGGAATCGGCCAAAAGACACTTGGCAGTGTCATTTTCAAAGAGCACAAACATAATTAACTAATCATTCTGGCCGACACGTTACAAATACAGATGTAACTGGCTGTCGATGTGAGTTTGAAATATTCAAAGAGATGAGCTGCAACACATAGTGATACTGTAACAAACACAATCCCAAAACTAATTGGGTCAGTCACTGCTCAAAGAGGCAATTTGGAAAGCAATTACAGCCTCCGGCTTGCTCATGAGTAACTGATAACTGTGCGAAATGTCTGAATCTCATCAAAATAGAGGTTTGCTCCTTTAAAACATGACTTCACAACACCTAATCCATTTCAGCATCACAGGTAAAGCAATGAATGTGCAGATATTTCACCTCCCACTCCTTGAATGAACTCTATTCTGTGGGAATGTGTCGAATCCCATGATCCAATCCCATTATCACCAAAGTATTGCTTCCTCTCTGCATATGATCAAACACTGGATTTGTGCCTCTGAAGTTTCACTCACTGAAACCAACTCCAAAGCGGTTGGAAATTGAGCGTCGGATGTTGAAGGTGAATGAAATTGCTCACATATTCATTGTTGCATAAAGGGGAAAATGGCGATCAGTAGAGAGAGACTTGGTGATACAACATGTGAGTCATTACTATGACTCAGTAATGAATATCATAATTAATGTCAAATTACAATCAAAATTGTATCACAACTTTTTATTAACTTATTTTGCTTTATTTTGTCTGTTTTTTACATTCTAGCATTTATGCATACTCAGTCCACAGGGGTTTTAAAACCTACTCAAAGCAATATCAACTCACTGAACACTTGTTCAACTGCCTATTAATGCAAATATCTAATCAGCAAATCAAATGGCAGGAGCTCAGTGGAGTTAGGTATTTAGACATTGTCAAAATGGTCTGCTCAATTTCAAACTAAACATCATAATGGAGAAAGAAAGGTGATTTAAATAACTTTGTGGCATTGTTGCTGATGCCCAGAGGGCTGGTCTGAGTATTTCAGAAACTGCTATCTTCTGTAGCTTTCCTGCACAACCATCTCTGGGGTTTCTAAAGAATGATCTGAAAAAGAGTAAACATCCAATGAGCAGTAGTTCTCTGTGCAAAAGTGCTAAGCTAAGGCCAGAGGTCTGAAGAGACGGCCCAGACTGCTTCAAGTTGATAAGAAGGCAAAAGTAACTCAAATAACTACTTATTACAACCAAGGAATTCAGAAGAACGTCTCCAAGCACACAGCACATCAAACCTTGAAGCAAATGAGCTATAGCAGCAGAAGACCATACCAGGTGCCATTCCTGTCAGCTAAGAACAGGAAACTGCAATGTTCAAGTGGCAGGATCAGAAATTCATGTAAACAACATTGATCCATCCAACCATGTATCAGTGGTTCACCTGCTGGTGGTGGTATAATGGTGTGGGAGGCACAATTTTGTCCTCTTAGTGTCAACTCAGCATCATTTATATACCTTGGCCTGCCTGAGTGTTGTTGCTGAAAGCTGAAATCAACTTGAGAAAGACAGTGTGTTCACCCCCCTGAAATACCCTCCAGACTCAACAGATTTCAGTCCAACAGAGCATCTTTGGGATGCGGCGGCATGGTGGTGTTTATGTCGCAGATGTGTTGCTGTCAAATGTTTAGCAACTGCTTGATGCTATTATGTCAATATGGACAGATCTTCTGTCTATGTGATGATAAATTAAGAAAGTTCTGGGAGCAAAGGGGGGGGGGGGGTTCGACATGGTACAATCAAGGTGTACCTGAAAAGTAACCAGTTAGTGTATTAAATGTATTAATTTCTGAACAAATGATATCATTTGAAAACAATCACATACATAAATCTCTTTCAGATGTTTAGATCAACAACTATTTGTTATTTGTTTGCTTCTTTGCTTTTTTTATTCTCTCGTGGATATTCTGGACTTCAAAATTAGGGCGTATTGTCAAATGATTTTTTAGACTGACTTGAATACCAGACTTCCATTGTTTAGCTTCAACGCTCTCTGCAACATAAATAACCATAAAGAGAACCTATGTTTTCTGTAGCTGCAGGGAGACGGACACCGTTGTAGCTCTGCAAGCAAAAAATGATTTACAGTTATTTCAATTAACTCTGAGATTCTAATATAGTAGCTGGAGAACAGTGCATTGCCTCGGCTATAAATCAAATGGAATTACAAAGTATAAAACATGCCAAGACTGAACATGGATATACATCCAACTTCGAAATGTGCATCTACAGTATGCATTTGCCATCCATTCTTTCATATACTTCCATTTCCACATCCATCAGTGCATAGCTTGATAAAGATTAGTCACAATGAGTGCTTTGAGTCAGCTAATGCTCAGCTAAATCATTAATTTGCTCCAATTAAAGAGGCAAAAACCTATTTCTGGCTTGCATACTCATTCTTTCAAACAGCTGCGTTATTAGTTGTTGATTAAGTTTGTTTGTGAGCCTCTGTTCATTTGCATTTTTGAAGCTCCTTACAATTTCCAGCCTCCAAAATGCATTCACAGTGAGCCAGCAGATGGCTGCTATTCAGTGTTTATCAAGCAACACTAACTTTTATGTCATTCACTCTGGTCTCCAGAGACTCATTATCAATGCTAGTTAGATGCTAAAAGGCAGTGCAGAGGTTGAACACCTGGCAGCAGAGATGAAATATACAAATAATTCATTGCACATTATAAAAATAAAGCCATAAGAAATATATATATATAGAGGAAAAACATGATAGGTTCTAATGAACACACTGCTGGGTTAAGTTTAATTTATGAAACTTCATTGGTGTAGCTATGGTATAGCTATTCAAGTAAGGATCCCCTACAATTCTGTGAAGTCAATCCTCCTATTGTATTTGTACATCCATTACTTTGGCTTATTTTCTTTCATTGCTAGGCTTTATCAGTGTGTGCTGTCAGGGCCCGGAGCAAAAATGTACTGAAAACCATCAGAATAATTCAATCAGATTGCCCAGAGATCTCATTACAGGGCTGGAGCGGGACACTAAGCATCAGAGTTTCAGTGTTGCCAGCAAAGGCTCTCTGAAGGCGGCGGTTCAGCTGATTGACAGACTGAAGGTTCTTTCAGGGTGAGTTCATAGTTAAATTGCCTCCTGCTCCCCATTCTCTCTATGAGTGTTCTACTCCCCAGCTTTCACATGCTCTGATATCCCCTTTCAAGGCCCTCATGTTGAAGGTTAAAAAAAGAGCAGGCAATGTACATAAAGGTACATTTGATCATGAAAGAATCTTAATTTCATTAAAAATTAAAGGTTTTCAGTATAATGCAAGTTCTTTAAATAATTAATCTCAATAGTACTATGAATAGTGCCCATCTGGCACCAACAATCATGCCACGTACAAAATCACCTCTCTTCTTCATTCTGATGCACATGAACTTCAGCAGATCATCTTGGCCATTTCTAGATGCCTAAATACACCAAGTTGTGGTCAGTTGTGGTCACGTGATTTGCTGGTTATACACTGTGGTAAAGTTCCTTAAAGTTTTTATACTTCATCAAAAAGTAACATATTATCTTTTACCCCCAAATTCATAATACCCGCTTGACTCATAGGACAGCACACACCTTACCATTTACTACAGGCCTTTTATATCACAGAAAAATCTTACCTGGAATGTTTACCCCAAAAATGAAACATCCTGAGAGTTCACATGATTGTTTGATCTTTTCTGCAGGGATCCTGTGGTGCTGAAATGGGGGGAAAGTATTATTTCAAGGGCAAAGAATGAATTGTGCATCGTCAGATAAAAATGAGCTCACTGGCTATACAGTATCTAGCTAACAAATTACAGCTGTCCATTTGAAGCTGTGCTATGAATTTGTAGTGTTCTTTAAATGAACCTAAGAAGCACTATAAGAAAATAAGGCAGTGAAATAGAAATAGCTGATGAATATTTGCAAGATTTTGATTGGAATCAACAGTACAAATGTCTTGGAACCAAGTCTTTAAGACAACAAATGATTGTGTCTGAAAATGGAAAAGTCATTTTCATGGGGTTCTTAGCTATTGTGTCTGGTATAGATGATAAATTCAAAAGCACAGTAGGGGAAACTGAATTCAATAGCACTCTCGTTCATAATCCAAGGTTTGTTCTGTTAGAAAGAAGGTGCTTTGATTGCAGGATTTATACTTCCCTCTGCATTCTTCATGTTTTGGAGCCTTGTGAACCAATTTCTTCTCCTTTCATGTCTTGGAATCAGCAGATCTTATTTCACATGAACAAAGATTGACCAGAAGTCACTAACATAGCCACAAAAGCTGAACTATTTCTTTATTTTTTCTGCCTACTGGTAACATCCATTCACCCACCCATTTGTGCAAGTTTTCTGTAATCCGGGTCACAGTGGTCTTGAGTGTTTTGCAGCAAATGCTGGAGCCTATCCCAGCTGTCACAGGGCAAGAGGTAAGGTCTATCCCAGACGGACTGCCAGTTGGTTCCAGAGTAGTAGCATTTACCCTGTTATTTCAATCATTGTTCAGTCAAGACTGAACTCATATTTTTTCCGCATTTCTTCCTTTGCCTTAAGTTGCTTTTGCTGCCAAAAACAAAGAGCATGAAACTCCTTTCAAGTTCACATTAATGACTGAAGTTCACACAAGTTCACATGCAACTAACAGCATACAGTTATGCTAGTAGCTCTGCAAGGCAACATTCATACCAGAGACCACTAGAGATAGAGATACGAGACTTGGCAACCCCTGGGAACCACAGGTCACTAGGGAAAAATGTGTATTCCCCAACCAGTTGTTAAGTGACTGCAGGAGTTTTCTTGCAGTCACAGTGTAACATTGGTCTCAAAGAGGTTGCTGCACCAAAAAAATCACTGGGATTGCTTTGGTTACCAACAGATTGCTGCAGTACTCCATGTAATAATAGAAGGGGAAGCAAAGAAGAAAATGAATATTGATATCAAAAAGTCAGACATCACAAAAAAAATGATCTATTTGTATATTTTTCATGTTTTTCATGATAGGCTTTTTCACAAATCTGTATTAGTTTCTGCATATTTTCCAGTTTTGTTAAAGAAAAAAAGAAAATGTATGTATATATACTGCAGCATCCTCCCTATGTTGCTTTTAGCTATTGCAAGAACCTCCTCATGTGACAGATGAATGTTTATAATGGGGACACATCTTGCATATATTACATTAAAATAGCAGTGGATGAGAGAAATACGTGTGAAGTTCTCCCAAGCTTCTTTTGCTCTTTGGCTGTACTGTTTAGCTTTTAATGAGCACTTGATCATGTGTCATGTCTTTCTGGCCAGCGAAGAGTAACATGATGAGGAGTGGGAGGAGGTGAATGAGGTCTCCCTAATAATAGCTTCTCTTTTAGATGATGCTGAACATCAGGGACATTTGTAGCCTAGAGATACCTGCTTTTATGTCCAAGGTCAAGAGTTCAAATCGTGCCAGTTCCCACAATTTGGGAGAATCTGCTTGTTGAGGTTGAGTGAGTTAAAGTTAAAGTGCCCTTGAGCAAAACCTTCGGCCATGATCTGCTCTGGTGGGCAATAAGCAGAAGACTGTGGTTGCACCGGGCAGCTCCCAAGTGTAAATATGTGTAACCTTATCAGGGAGAAGCTGTGAACAAGCTTGTGTGCTCAGCAAACATTTCTCTGCATAATTAACGCCTGTAAAAATGAAGTTGGTAGGGTGAGGTCAGCCTGCTGTTACCATCTGTGCAGCAGGATTGGGGGAATCTTTACTGTTGTGAGCACAAAAATCCTCAATCAAATTCACACCGATACTTCCTCTGGACCCTGTGAAGCATTCAAAAGCTCAGGAGATCTCTAAATTCACAGCCATAAAATGTGTTTTCAAATATTTATATGGTTCAGCGCTCGGTTTTGTGAATATGTTTCAGCCCCTGGGTACATCTGCCATGGTGAAATATAGAAAATGTGCAATCCTATTATTGCAAAGTTCCCTTTATGAATCTGAATTTATTCTGTGAGGTTGCACAAACAAGCATCCTGTTTACCTTGGACTTTGATGCTGCAATTTATTTTTCAAAAATCCATTAAATTACCACCTGACACTGCAGTCAAGCATAAAAGATAATGAATAAGGTAAGACTCTTGATCCCAAAGGGAGGGAATTCACACTGCAGCTGTACAAATGCACACTGAATGGAAGGAAAGGATTAAAAAAAAAACATTTGTATGCAAGAAGTACAAAATAACTTTTATTTAGACATATCAATAAAAAGGAAATGCATCATACCTTGTGAGTAATAAATACTGAATATGTTGGAAGGAAGCAGAATAATTGCTAATTTGCATTCATAATCCCTAGACAGGTCACTTTTTAATATACATTATATGGACAAAATTACGAGGCCACCTACATGAGCTGCTCAGCCATGGAAACACATGCCACGAAGCTCCCGGTACACAGTTTTTGTACTGAGGTTAATCCCAGAGGAGATTTGGTTTGTGTCAGCCAAACGGTCTGCCACTTTGTATTGTTAACTGTGAACTGTGGATTATGCAGAAGAGTGTTTTCAAACAAATGTGCAGCCGGAAATGATCAGGTGTGCCGTGGAAGACTATCTGGTTCCACCTGATTAGTACTCTAAGCGTTCAGTGTGAGTAACAGGCAGAACAATTACATTCTCTTCCACTAGAGGGCAGTACAACTACCTGCTCTCATTAAATGGGTTGCCAACTGCCAGTAAAACAGAAGAAGACAATAGTGATGTGTTGGTCGCCAACGAAACAGCTCTTAGAGCCGACTCTATGAAGTGAACGAAGCGAGCGTGGTTTTTTTCTTTCTTTCTCTCACCCTCTTTCTCGCACTTTTTTTCCCACTTCACTCCGCACACGAGCCTTGTGCTTTGCACTGGGAAGGAAAGAGAGAGAAAGAAAGCCAGGGACAACAACGTCACATTAGAAGGGTATAGTAATCATCCACAACTATTTTCAGTTGCAGATGATAAAGGATTCAGAAAGTTTATTCATGCAGGCCCATATGACAGAGAATGTGCATGTTCTTTTTGTTTTCATATTATAATTTATATTTAATTGTGTTGTGGTTTGCAGTGTTTTGTGTTATTTCACTTTAAAACAACCCGAAGAGCCGGTTGGGAGCCAAAAGAGCCAGAAATCCCATCACTAGAAGACAAGAAGAAATTACATAATAGTTGAGCTGCGAGACAATCCAGTGCAATAGCAATAGATAAATATTTGAAAAGAAAAAGTAATCAAGGTGACCTGGGTCCTGGAGAAAATTCCGACCCAGATGGTGGCTCTAGCATGAGTAGTGGTCAGAAGAAAGCAAAAAAGGTATACTGGGGACAATCCGAGCCAATTCCACTATACCACGTGTGCGGTTGAAAATGATCAATTTGCTTTTTGTGACATTTTTTGTTTGGTGGTGTGCCCTGTGATTTTTCTAAAGTGAAATGTGTGCAGTGGCTCCAAAAGGTTGGGAAACTGCTGTAGGTGGTCAAAAATTCAATGAACTCTTTAGAGTGACCTATTCTTTCACAACTGATTGTAAAGACAGACTGCATGCTAGGTGCTCACATTGTAATATGCTGTAATATACACCATTTAGCATGTTAGCATTTTGAAAGACATTCTGGTGTCAGAATAAATATCAAAGGATCGTTAAAGGTGCTTGAATGTGAGAACAATGCATCTAGTAGAGAATACAGAGGCTTCCAAGACTCTATTGAGGATCCATTGTCTGGGCATATCTGTATGCATCAGGTAAATGGTAAATGGCCTGCATTTGTATAGTGCTTTTCTAGTCCATAAGGACCCCAAAGCGCTTCACACTACATTCAGTCATTCACCCATTCACACACACATTCACACACTGTCATTTTTATCTGACAATGCACAAGGTAGTATACGTGTTAAGTGGTCAACCATAACAGCTGTAAAAATACCATAAAAAGTCCTTGAGGTATTGTTGGTATTTAGGAGAAATACACTGGAGTGGTGTAGTTATATATACTATTAAGAGTTTTATCCTGAAAGGTTTTTAACTTTGTCATCTTTAGCCTTAGATTGATGTGGAGGTACAAAACCAAAGCCATCTACAATAGAAAAATGGATGGTGCATGAATGCAAATTAAAAACAATGTAAGCTACTCCACTGTGATACAATACACCAAGAGGCTGATTCTGAATGTGTCATTGTGTCTGCGTCTTTCCCCATTCACATGAACCGAAACTAAATGAAACTATTTTGTTCACTCAGCAGCGAGGCTTAGCCACCGTCTGCTGCTCCAATGCCTCTGCTGCTGGCTCACTTCAATCTGTGCCAGGGGCTTTGTCTGTCCAGGAGATTCACTGCCGGGTACTGAGCCCATCAAGAGAGGCGCTTTATTACAAACAGAGGAAAGTCAGGTCCGAAATAAGGTTTTGAGGCCAAGAAAAGGTGGAGTGGGTTATAGCATAACAAATACATAGGGCTTCACCAGGTTACTATGGTCTCGCCCATATCCAAATATTTATAGTAGAGGTGTCACTCTGCTGCCTTATTTTCAGGATGGTTAACTTAATCAGAATCTATTACTAAACTTCTCTCTTTCTATTGAGGCTTTTGCATTGTAGGCCTTTATGTGTAACATCTGAGAGGGATTTGTTGTTTGTAACTGCAATCTTAGTTAATAATTATTAAGTTTCCATTCATTATCCTGTTTGGAAATTCTCTTTGTGTCTGTGGCAACTGTGACATAAATACAACCACAAATGGGGCAAACATTAAACAACAACCCTCTCCACAAACAGATGATAAAAAAGAATTAGTGTTTGTCTGTCCACTCCAAACTGTTTGAAAAAAATGATTGCTGTCCTGCAAATGACCCTTGTGTCTGAATTAGTTATCATATCAGCTAATTGCTTTTCAATTAGCAAAACGGGTGTTCTTCCCAAGTCTTGTGGGAAAACAAAAAGCAACAATAAGTACAGCTGCAGTGACAGTGACAGTTTGAAACCATCATTTCCAAGGTCATATTACCGAGTGGGCAACTTGGCAAGCTCCCATTAAAAAATCCCACAGATTCACTGTTAGTCAGTGAATCCCACAGATTCGCTGACTAAGTAGCAACAAACATCACAATTTTGCCGCATGCAGATCCAACAAATCCAGCATTATTACAGGGCCTAGTGTTAGTTTATTAAGATTATTAAATATTGCCAAAGAACTTCTTGGCCAAAGCAACCTCAAGCCAGTCAGGTCCACAATTCTCATTAAATAAACAGGAAATTGTTGTTTTAACTTTAGGCTTTTCACATATCACACATATGACATATGCTGTTTTAAATATTGAGCTCTAAAATAAAATAATTAGCGTTTCCTGTTGTTTCCATTCTTAAAGATAAGCTATGCTTACAGGCTTTCACCTTATTGCAAGAGAGCAGTATCAGCTCATCTAATACTCAGAACATATACTCATTGTATATGCATACTTTTACAATGATGACCTTTTATTTTGGATATATAAAACAAACAAACCAATATGTTCATATACATATGTATACACACATACCTGCACATACATGTACAAATATGTATACAAATACACACATATATGTACGCAAACAAAATCCACTAAATCTACATGACATGAAATAACAATCCAATCATCAAGTATAAAATTAAGTAGGAAGACGTATGTTTATACTCATTAACCTCTGACTTGTGCTCAATACACTATCGATTTACCATGTGCATCATTTCCTCCAATTCTCCTTAGAACTTGCATATACCTGCCCCATGAAAAAGGGAGAAAAAGTCTGTGTATACATGTGTGTATACAATGATAGACATAATACAGATATAATTTGAAGAATTATTTATAGTATCAGTCAGTATCAATCAATTTTATACAGTATTCTATCAAAAGCAGGTTTCTTCGACAAGCTAGTTGTAGTGTAATAGGGGGGCTGAAAGGATCAGAGCTTACCTAATTACTTGCCTTCCTTTCTAAGGATTGCTGGCTGTGTACATAATAAATAAGGCTTGTTAACCTTGCAACATCACTGACAGATTTGCCTAATTTAAATGTCAACACAAAGGTCCGTTTTTACTAAAACTCATTAAATGTGAGTATTTACAACAGGTAGACGTGTAAAATGCTACAGAGCTGAAAAATTGACATATGATAGTGATGATAGTTCTTTTCCAGTGCCGATTGAACAAATTTCTACCATTTCAAAATTCTAAAGTCATGAAGACTTCCTGGTACCACTGGATATTATCAGCGATTCTCTCTAAAGTAATGATTTCATTTCATTAGCTCTATAATTAACAAGATAATCCCTGTGTTTGGCAGTCACATGTCGCAACTACAATATTAATCCAATTCTGCAATAATCCTGATGTTATCTAGGTGAATAAACAAATTAGCTGGAACATCTGTCAGCTAATAAGTAGTGCCAATTAGAGCTCTATTTACAATTACTATCAGTGTTGGTTCTTTACTTAAGCCAAGCAGCAGATGTAATATACACTCCCCAGACATTTTATTAGGAACACCTTGCTAGTAATGGATTAGATCCCTGTTGTTTTCGAAACTGCCTTAATTCTTAACAGCACAGGTTCAAGAAGGTGTTGGAAAAAAATCCATTGACATTTTGGTCCCCATTGACATGACACCATCGCACAGCTGCTGCAAATTTGCCAGTTGTGTACTCTGTGATGTGAATCTCCTGCTCCACCGCATCGTGAAAGGTACTTCGCCAGACTGGGATCTGGTGACTGTAAAGTGTGCCAGGAAAATATTCAGCACATGATTACACCACCAACAACAGCCTAAACAGATGATACAAGGTAAGATGGATCCATACTTTCATGTTGTTTCCACCAAATTCTAAACCTTCTATCTGACTATCATAGGAAAGACCAAGTATGGGACAGAGTATGGTCTTCTGCTGCTGTAGTACATCTGCTTCAAAGTCTGACAAAGTTGTGCATTCAGAGATGCTCTTCTGCATGCCTTGGATGTAACTAGTGGTTATTTGAGTTACTCTTGCTTTCCCATCAGCTCAAAGCAATCTGGCCATTCTCCTCTGACCTCTGATATCAACAAGGCATTTTTGCCCTGATAACTGCTGCTCTTTGTACCATCCATTTAGCACCAACAACCAAATAACATTGAAAGTCAATTAAATAACCTCGCTTCCCCTTCCTGATGATTGGCTTGGACTTGGCTTGAACAGGACATCTTGACCATATTTATATGCCTAAATGCATTGGGCTGCTGCCATGTCATTAGCTAATTGGATATCCCTTAATCCCTTAATAGTTGAACAGGTGGAAGCAGTTGGATTGGTGAATAGAACAAAGTGAATGTTCATACCCATCATTAAAAGCATCAACTCAGGTCATTTCTGTGGAGTTGATGTAAATTTCTCTACTCATGCAAATTGCCTTAAAAAGAAAATGAAGCCTTCAGGGTGATTACCTGTACAAACTGCATTAGATATTTGACCCATCAAAGGGCAATCTATGGTAACTGGAAAATGAAATATAAAATACATATTTTTTCTTATGCACATTAATCAAGAAAACACATATATTTCCATCACGTTGAGATTAGTTGCCTGTGGTGCTTTCTCGAGGAAGGAAATTGCTTCTTAATTGAGTTTTCCTGCCAAAGAGGAGGGTCCACAGCAAAGCTAGAGATTGTAGTTGTTTTATACTTTAGACGTTTAAGGGAATCACACAGCTTCAAGTGGCTGTATTGGGAAAAATATTAGTAAAAGTAAACAACAAAACAGGTGGATTGCAATTAGGGATGGGTATCATTTAGGTTTTATCCGATACCGGTGCCAGACCGGTACTTTTGAAACGGTGCCGGTGCTTAAACAGTGCTCGAACTGGTGCTTAAAGAATGGAAAACACGAAGTCAATTATATCTTTAATATATAAACAACTTATGGATTTAAATGTCCATTCAGTTGTTAAAATTAGGAGGGCTTGGGAGCGGGAGTTAGGAGTAATTTGTTCGGATCAGCAATGGGAGAAAGCAGTATCCAATGTCCGTTATAGTAGTGTGAGAGATGTCATGCCACCCCATGTGACCTAGGTCATATGTTCTTTCTGTGCCCAAGACTCCATGGCTTCTGGAGTCAGTATTCAGTTATTCTTTCCAAGGCTCTTGGGACCCAAATCTGCATGGACCCTTTTCTAGCTGTTTTTGGGCTTCCAGTCAACACTGGTCTAACCAACCCTACACACTTTAAAATATTAGCCTTTACATCACTTTTGGCTAGACATTGCATCTTACTCCTTTGGAAATCTTCAAAGCCACCTTCAGTTTATTTTTGGTTTAGAGATGTGATGTCATTTCTTAAATCGCAAAAAGATAGGCCTTGTGGCGAAGGGCAAATACAGAGAATTTTATCGTATCTGGGGCCCCTTTGTAAACTAAACTAAGTCATTAAACGCTCTACCAGCTGATTAATATCACCCCCCCCCCCCCTTTTTGTGTGTGTGTGTTTTGGGGTTTGTTGTTTGTTTTGGGTTTCTTCTTAGGTTTTGTTTTGTTTGTTTGTTTGTTCTTTCAATTTTATTTAATTGTGTGTGTATTATTGTATCTGTTCATGTAAGAAAAACTAACAAATATGTGAGGGGAACAGATTGTATTGTCATTGTAAACTAATGTACACTTGTCTCTCAATAAAAATATGAAAAAAAAGAAAGAATGGAAAACACAAACTTTGTCCAAAAACCTCTCATGTTTAGCGGGTTTTTTTGTAAAAAGATAACAATGTTACTCTTTTCTGCAGCTATAGGGCATATATGGTATCACTCTTGGCTGGAAGCAGTGCTTAAACAACGGAAAAAACACAAGCTTTGTCATGTTTGGCTGTTTTCCACTTTTTCTTTGGTCATTTAGCCTTTTTGGCCAGGGTGAAGGGAGTATCTACCATCAAACAAGAAGACAGCCGCATGTAACTACGACGGTGTTTCCTAGTTCACCTTACATGCATTAATTTAATAACGTGGTTAGCCTACTCAATGTAAATTACACAAACAACATTAAGCTACTCACCCAGAGAAGAACGGCTGCTGCTGCCATCATCATCCGTCATCATTTCTGCTACACTGGCAGGGCTAGGGGCCCGGACTCTCCTCTTCGGGTTCTTGGGGGATGTTGCTAACTCCGGGTCGCTAACAGGCACCACACCCGCAGTAGATGTGCTCGGTGTGAGGTCTTGCAGCAAGCTATCAAAAACGGTGCATTTCTCGGCTTTTAAAAAAAACGCTGTGCGTCGCCAGGTGTTTCATCATATTCGAGGTGTTACCGCTTCGCCTTGGCCATTTTTAATCTGTAGCTCTGCTCTAACAAAACGTACGTACCTGGGCCCGCCTACTATCCTTGGAAAGGTAAAATGATTGGCTAGAATCCAAAGTGTATGACATCTCAGGGGAAAAAAGCACCGAAATAAAGCACCGAAATGTGTGCTGCTTTTCGGTCTGGTTACTACCATTTATGTCAGAACCCGGTACCCATCCCTATTTGCAATAGCATGTTTTCTGTTGTCTTTCAGCTAAATCAAATTATTTCATTCATTAATGATATGTTGTCAATAATTAATGGAATATTTCTGTGGCGGTTAGCTTTAAAGTAATAACTTTTGTATTTGAAAAGTGCATTGCTATGAAGCATCTAATGAGCCCAATCATTCATGATTTGATGGAAAAATAATTAAAGATTTATTTTCTTCATTATGCGGCCTCTGACTGTTCAGTAAACAACAAAAACCTTCCTAAATACTTTTGAAATCATGCTCCGCGTTGAGCATTTCTCCCTTGTCACAACACAGAGGCGACATGTGTTTCCTCACTCAGAAAATCCCTTCCTCAGGAGTCTGCTAACACCTTCTATCACACACCATCAGCAGGATGTTTATTTTCCAACACCCTGCTGCTGATTGTGCCGTGGGCGATTTAATAAGCTGAGAGAAATTGACTTTGCAGGGTTTGATGCTTCACCTCAGTGAGGTTAGCTATACGGAGTACGCATTATTGGTGCCGGTGTGAGCATTTGCTATTCAATGGGTTCGGCTGATGCATAGAACAAAAATGGTTACCTGGTGGCTCAGCTGCTGCAACTCTCCTCAGATGCTTGATTGCAGCAATCTCCCATGTCTGCTTGTAATCACACATCAAGCTGTGTACACGCAACAATTTGTATATGACAGAGTGCACAGTGTGACGTATAGGACAACACCTGAGAACATTGAAGGAATTAATATATCAAATTTGTGAAGAAAAACAGGAACCATAGAAAATATTTTTATAGAAAAGGAGTCAGTCAGTAAACAAGAGTTTGTCATTTTTTTCTTGCAAGTGTAGCACCTCTGGTATTAAAGCACATGTATGAGTTAAAGAAAAACTTTCTATAAACCTATTTTTATTAAAAAAAAAAAAATACACCAGGGTGGACAGAAAGGCATACAGATACAAATGTTACCATGAGAAACTGTTTTCAGCTTGGTAACTGCAGTGGCCCTGAGAAAATACAAGTTTTAATACAAAAGTGTATACAAATAAAGTTGAAATTAAAAAAGTTGGATAAAAACAAAATAATATAAAACATGTTTTTGGGAAACAATAATAAAACAGAATAGCTGTTGAAGTGACAGAAACCAAAGCACTTGAAGCACTGAGACACGCTTAAAAAAGTTGAGGATTCATTCCTGTTGTGAGGAAAAAAAAGATACAAGGTAATGTGTTTTTAATTGCATGAGATATATAATACTTTAGAAACATCTTTGCTATTAGCTATTATTGCTAATCTGCTTGCCTATTAATTAGATTATCAGTTCCACTTGCACTTGGAAAATGGTAACACAGTTTACAGTGTGAATATGGACAGTATTTTTATTTTTATTGCACAAAAGGCCAAGAGCGCGATGGTGAAGTGCAAACTACATACAAGACAGAAACATCTCCACTGTGCTTCTGAATCAGAATCAGAATCAGAATGGGTTTATTGCCAGATGTTGAGGTTTACAACATTAGGAAATTGCTGCGGTGCTTCAGTGCAGACAATAAGAATTAAAGTGCTATGTAGAAAGAAAGATATGTGCATGAGATATACATGAGATATACATCTCATGTATATCTCATTCTAACACAACTCCAGCTCCAAATCCAGTATCTGCACAGACAGCTTGTTAACACTAAGCTAGCAAAGAACCCACAGTGATGCTAAAGCTGAGTGAATGCCGACCCCAGCCCAGGAGGCCGACCCTGAACTTCAACAGGTAACAAAGAGATGAGCAGTTAGGATGAAATCTCCATTTCTGCCTGTTCATGTTTCTAAGGTAGATCACTGTTACTCGCTTTAAAGTGGCAGTGGGCAGTGCTTGGCGCTGTTGGATTTGTGCTCTTAACTAAATAGTAAGAGAAAGCTCATATATATGTCCTGATTAGGATAGGGATTTGTGTTGGTGTGTGGGACTGTAGGTAGGTTTATATTGTCAAATGGTTTGAGGTCATTTTAGAGAAATGTAAAAATAACGTAATGACTAGTGTAGTAAATTACTTTCTCCTGGGAGTAATTAAGTAACATAGTGGACTGTTTTTAAGGAAGGTTTTCTGTGTTAGTGTGCAGTATTTTTTTAAATTTACTATTATTAATGACCCCAACACTGATTACAACAAATGCACAAATGTTTGACCACACAGCATGCAATTAATTTTTTTGTAACGTCTTTGATATTATGCTTAGTGAGAGTGGTGACTCTAAAAGCAGAGCCAATGAGAATCGATAAGGAACAAATAGATAAGTGATATCGATAACAGAATCATAATTGCTAATTTCTTATCAGTTCTCATCCCTACTAATAATGTAACTTCACCACTTGGTTCATCACATTAGTGTTTCACCAAAAGACACTTTTGTTGTGTCTTATGAGATTTTTTTTTCTTTTTTGTGAGCTTTCCTGTGTTGTTTTTTTTTTTTTTATCTATGTCTGCTGTTTTATACCGCTTCTGTTGTGTTTTGTGTTGTGGTAAATTTCAACCAAATGTTACCAGTATTGTATCTTTCTTACAAATGCAAATGAAGAGACTTTTTGTAATGACTGATGAGTTTTTGGTGCTGCAAACCGAATAATAAAAATGTTGCTTTAATTTGTTTCCAATATATTTTGTTCTGTCATGTTGTAGCTACAATACAATGTTTATTTAACTTGAATTCCTTCCCATAACTTTTGCCTTCTACAAAATTTTTTGACCTAAACTTATGTGTTAAACCAACAAATGGCCTGATCTTTGAAGTTTTCTGACATATATAGTTCTTTTCTTTAATTTAGTGGGCAAAATTTTCCATATACTCATTGCTTTTATAATTTGCTGTCAAATTACTTTCCCATTGACTTTTGCATTAATTGAGGGTGCCATTTCTTACCCATCTCCATTTTTTCCACTGCTTCCCTAAGGACACAATTTATAGAATAACCTTTAACGGAAATTACTTTGAGTATTTAAATTTTGGGGGTATGACTTTTTCATTTTCTCACATAATTGTGGAAGGATATTGGCCCGCTTTTTTTTTACAATGTTGCTTTGGTTCATTAAAGTTTGTGGGCATTCATGTACAATTCTATGTCACAGTATTTCAGTCAGGTTGAGCTTTGGACTTTGGGTCATTGCAACAAGTGTTGCCAACTCCTCAGTAAGGAAAATCGCTATTGGCTGTCCTAAAAGTTGCTAAATGACGTCATCGCCTAATTTGCACAATTGGTCATGCTAATATAATTGTAACCTACATTGTTGGAGAGAGAAATAACATCGTGGAAGAGACATAAAGTGAGTAAAAAACATCCTAAATGCATTTACAGTTTATTTAGAATTACGAATTAAATTTATTTTAGCAATTATTGTTTTTTGTAATGTCACAATTCCAACCCTGCTCCTTTTATCCGGGCTTGGACCGGCAAAAGTGACCCGAAATAGGCACTCTGGTGTAGTTACTTTGTGTGTGTGTGTGTTTATAAGTAGTTTTAAACCTTGTGACCCACAAAACAGCATAACAGTAAAAGAAGAACTGACTGCGTTACAGTCGGTGCAGGAGCAGCGGCTTCGCTCATGCGCGATTCATTTGCAGTTCGGACGCATAGGTGTGAACATCTCCTGCCCTGATAGCTAGTGATGTGCGATACCACTGATTTCCTTTCCGATCCGATACCAAGTAATATTCAGGGTGGTATCGACGATACTGATCCGATACCAATACTTTGTACAAAAACGGATTTTATTTATTGTATCTCAAATTATAGCGTCATAATGATTACAGGACATCAGATTACTTGTTCTTATCACTTAATAATGCAGAGTTCATCATATAGAAATAAAAAAACTAAAGTTGTGCGCTATTTGAACACCTTGCCTGCCTGCAGCACTCTCCGTGAGCGACTCACCCTAGCAGCACCTGTCCCTCTCCTCCTCTTCAGTTCGCCTCAACATACGCTCGTCATATTCTGTGATATGATTTACTCTGAGGTGTTTGACAAGGTTAGTGATGTTGCCACAACCATACATGCCAACCCTGCTGATTTTTCCGGGAGAATCCCACCTTTCTCCAGATTTTCCACCCGGACAACAAAGTTGAAAAACCATATCGCAGAATTCATAGCGCAGCCCAGCCAATTCCAGTCTCCAACAATGACGGCAGCTACTTAGTTCTAATATCACTCTTATTTCTCTTTCTGGGTCGCAAAAAAACTTTTAACATATTTTCAGGTGAGAATGTAGCTGTGTAAACTTCAAATATCTGAGCCGACCGACACATCGTCTTCAAACCCCCGCGGTCTTTCACCACTCGGGTTAAACATGATATATAAGTCACTTTGATAACTTAAAAATGTTATTGTTTGGCTTTCTTAGTGTTGTATTTGTTCGTGAGCAAATCGGTTTGGCTGAGATTAAAGTTATTAGATTAGATTAAATTAAATTAAACTTTATTAATCCCTCGGGAGGGTTCCTCCGGGGTTTTCACACAGCTGAATAAACGTCAAACAGAAAACTGATTAAATAGAAGTGTGAGACGGTCGAGAGTTTACGTCAGTATCCTGTTATATTTTAGATAGCAAGGAGCACACGGCTGAGTTTCACTCCACCGAGGGAACTCATGACGTACTACCCGGCTTTCTTTAGACCGCGAAGGCTGGTCCTTAGGTGGAAGCAGCCTCTGAATTTGGACACTCCCGCTGTTTCCGGGCCGGCCAATAATAACGGTGACATTTAACATATTTTATCCGATAAATAAACACTGTAAAATATATTTACCCCCCCCAAACAGCCCTTTTGAATGTCTCCCTAATTCTGAGGTCTCAAGGTTGGCAAGTATGGCCACAACACCTCACTTTTTTGCCACATGTATCGTAAACCACGTCTCAGCTGTTTGTGGAGGTAAAATACATTCGCACAATTACGCTCAGCCATTGTCGTGAGTGCACACGCCAAGGGGCTGCGAGACATTTATACAGCCGTATGTCGCACATGACTATGAAAGGCGGAAGAGGAAGTAGTTCCTTTGAATGTAGACAATCTGAATGTTATAGTTTCTTTCCATTGTGTTCCTGTTAATGATAAGCTACAAATTTACTCTAAATTACTAAAATATCGATATTTTAATGTGAGAATCGATTCTAGAACATAAATGATTGGTATCGGAGGAATCAATATGTCAGGATTGATCCACACATCACTACTGATAGCAGCTGGGGGAGAACTATCCTCCGCCTGTGAGCGCTCTGGCACGGGCGAGGTGCCCACGGCAGCACCCGCTGCTTGTTGAGAGTAAAAGCGATACTGTCACGGCTGCCGAGGCGAGCCGTGTGGAATAAATGAGGATCCAAGCGCAGGCAGTCGTAGAGGAGTGAAGGTGATTTATTGAACACAAAAGAATGTGGACAAACAGCAAACGGGGCTCGAACTAAACTAAACTGGGAAACAACTAAACTACAGAGCACAAACCTGAATGAAAACAAGCAGAGGAGGATGACGATGAACAGCAGGGAGAAGACACGGTGGAAACACAGACTGACACAGAGTAATACAGACTGACACGGAGGAACACAGACGAACCGGCAACAGGCAGGAGAACACACAGGGCTTAAATACACACACCAGTAATCAGGGGATGAGAGACAGGAGGGCAACACAGCTGGGAGGAATCTGGGCTGACGGGACAGGGGAAACGTAAACTGATCACACTCACATACGACACGGACCTTCACAATAAAACAGGAAACTCAGATACATGGAACCAGACAAGACATTGAACTAAACAGACAGATTCACAAACAGATGGGGAGACACCATAGACAGACAGGTACAGACGCAGACTTAGAGGCAGATCGAAAATAACACAGAACTTAAACAATCATCATCTAGAAAATGATAACAAACCAAAAGCGCTGGGTCACCGACCCAGGACCATGACAGATACGCGCTTTCACGTCAAAAAGACGTCTCCAATAACACCAGAAAAAGTCGCCAGATTTGTCGCTAGTTGCTTTTTAGAAAAAAAGTTGCTAAGGGGGTCTGAAAACTCGCTAAATATAGCGACAAAGTCGCTAAGTTGGCAACACTGATTGCAACATTGATTCTTTTCTTTTTCAACATTCTGTTGTAGATTTGTTGCCGTGCACGTGATATTTTTTTCTGTTGCATGACTCAATTTGAGCCAAGCTTTAGTTGTTGGACAGATGGCCTCACATTTGACTCTAGGATATTTTGACATACAGATGTGTTATGCCCTTGAGTCAAAAGTCAGCGGTTGGTGTGTGTGCTGATTGAGCCACATAAGCAGAGTGATAAATAAGCTCAGAGTGAGACATCATTTCCACAAGAGATCTTTGTATCCTATGTGCGGAAATGGAGCGAGGGAGCGTCCTGTTCACTAACCTATCTTTGATGTACCCTTTCGCTTATGATGTCGTGAAAAAGTGCTCCGGCAGTTATTAAATAGGGACTAGTTCATGTTCACGCTAAGAGTGCTCTACACGTTCGCACCTCGGAAAACGTTCGTCTTTGTGAGTATTGACATGTGTAGAGACAGTCGTTATGTGTGTTTACATGGAGCGAACTGTATGCTGATGTAATGTACATGTTAAGCTAGGCTAATCGGCAAGTTGTTATTAAGATGTGTGTTAACCAGCGATTCATTTTCATTTTTTCTCATGTTCTAGTTACATAAAAACAAGAAAGTCAAGCCTTGTGTGGAAGACCTCTTCTATTTGTTCGCTAGCTGTCTAACCTCACAGGGTCACGTGTCGTGAGGGCAGCATAGTAAAAAGACGAAGGAAAAGACGCCTACTCAGCGGGTTCAAACATACAGAGCTACTTTAAGCAACATGAGTCTACGCTCAGGAAGAAATTACCTAAAAGACTACGCTGCTGAAGAGCTAGACGAAGCAGCCGGTGGTGAACAGCAACCAGACGTTGCCACTCAACCAGCTACAACGCAGCAACGGTCTCAACCATTCGACACCAAGTCGCAGCAATCCAGAACCTCGACAAGGCGTTCTCAACGGACATCCTCATCAACAGCTTCTGCAGCTGCAAGGGCCTACGCCAAAGCTCAAGCAGCACGAGCTCAACTGGCCTTCGCTGAAAAGGAAGCTAATGCAATGAAACAGAGAGCTGAACTGGATGCTCATCTACATGTCCTCCAGTGCCAAAAAGCAATAGCCGCAGCTGAAGCAGAGGCCTCAGCCTATGAAGAAGCAGAGATTCAGAGCGGGGAGCTCTACGGAGAACTTTGTGAGGAAGCTGAGCCCATCAGTACAGTGCACCGCACTAACGAATATGTTCAACAACAATGTGAGTTACTCTACCCAGACACTCAGCACGACTCAGCACAGCCTCCTAAAGGAAATTGCAATGAAGTAGATGCACAAGACAGTACACAAATAACTAATCCTTTTATAACCAACACTCAGACGAAAACACCACCTGTAAATAGAGAAAGGAAACAGGAGCAAACAGTGAACACTGGTGTAGTCGACACGTATTGGTCCAACTCCACAAAGCACACCCCCAACCTTAACAACTGTGTACCTGAATCAAGTGAAATGCAACAGTTTGCAAAATACCTAATTCGCAAAGAACTAGTCAGCACAGGTCTTTTGCAATTTGATGACAAACCTGAAAACTATTGGGCATGGAAAACCTCATTCATCAGCGCAACCAAAGACCTAAATTTGTCTCCAAGAGAGGAATTAGACTTGTTAACAAAATGGTTGGGTCCAACATCATCCGAACAGGCTAAGCGCATTCGTGCTGTACACACCCTCAATCCTGCTGCAGGTGCGAAGATGGTCTGGCAACGCCTTGAAGAGTGCTACGGCTCACCTGAGGCTATTGAGGACGCACTCTTAAAAAAGGTAGAGGACTTTCCCAAACTCACAAACAAAGACAATGTTAAGCTGCAGGAACTTAGTGACATCTTATTGGAGCTTCAGTGTGCTAAACAAGATGGCGCGCTCCCAGGACTTGCTTACCTGGACACAGCTAGAGGAGTCAGGCAAATAGTGGAAAAACTTCCCTTCAACCTACAGGAAAAGTGGACAACTGTAGGAACTCAGTACAAGGAGACTCATAGTGTGTCATTTCCTCCTTTCTCAGTTTTCACACAATTTGTCCAGCGGCAAGCGAAAATGAGGAATGACCCAAGCTTTGCTATGTCCAAGGCCAACACCCATGTCCCTTCTCCCACAGAAAAACTGAGGTCATATAGTCGCAAACCTACTGTGTCAGCACACAAAATGGACATTACGGCAGAGCCGGACCAGAATAATCTCAGTCCAAAGAAAATGGAGGAACCGGATCGCCAGTGCCCAATCCACAAAAAACCACATCCACTCAAAAAGTGTAAGCTCTTTAGAGACAAAACTATTGAAGAAAGACAAGCCTATCTCAAAGAGCACCACATATGCTACAGATGCTGTGGGTCTGTCCAACACATTGCAAAAAACTGTAAAGCAATGGTTAAGTGTATTGAATGTGACAGCCTCAAACACTTATCTGCAATGCATCCTGGTCCTACTCTTGCCCCTAAGAGTACTACACCAGGAAACAACGACAATGAAGAGCAAATCGAGAGCTCACCTTCAGTCGAGTCGAAGTGCACAGAGGTATGTGGCCAAGGTGATAGCCCACGTTCATGTTCTAAGATCAGTTTGGTCAAAGTGTATCCCGCAGGCCAAAAAGAGAGAGCTATAAAAATGTATGCAGTAATAGATGATCAGTCCAACAGGTCACTGGTTAAGTCAGAGTTTTTCAGCCTTTTCAAAATCAATGCCAAACCCACTCCATACACCTTAAAGACTTGCTCTGGCAGAGAACAAACCTCAGGTAGGAGAGCTGTAAACTTCTTCCTCGAGTCTTTGGATGGAGAAGTCAACATCCAGCTACCCCCTTTAATTGAATGTGACTCTGTGCCGGACAATAGATCTGAAATACCCTCTCCAGAGATTGCCCAGCATCACCCACATCTTCTTCCAGTGACAGATAACATCCCACCTGTCGACCACCACGCCCCAATCCTTTTACTCCTTGGAAGGGACGTCATCAGGGTCCATAAGGTACGTGAGCAAATCAACGGACCCAATGATGCACCATACGCCCAAAGGCTAGACCTGGGTTGGGTTATTGTGGGGGAGGTGTGTCTAGGAAAAGTGCACAGTCAGTCAGAGGTCAATGTCTATAAAACACACACCTTAGATAATGGACGTGCATCCTATTTTGAGCCTTGCCCAAACACAATTCACGTTAAAGAGAATTATGGGGTCACTATGAATGCAACCTGCATCACAGACGATTTGGGACACTCTGTGTTTGTTAGATCTGAGGGTGATAACAAACAAGCCATGTCTATCGACGACAGAGCATTCCTGACAATAATGGACAGTGAAGTTTATCAAAACCAAGAGAACAGCTGGGTTGCACCTTTACCCTTTCGCTCACAGAGAAGGAGGCTCCCTGACAACAGAGAACAAGCCCTAAAACGCCTCTGCTCTCTCCGAAAGACTTTGGAAAAGAGACCAGAAATGAAAGATCACTACATCCAATTCATGCAGAAAATGTTGGATAACGACCAAGCCGAGCCTGCCCCTCCTCTGCCACTAAGTAAAGAACATTGGTATCTGCCCACGTTTGGGGTATACCACCCACAGAAGCCACAACAAATACGAGTCGTGTTTGATTCAAGTGCAGAATGTGACGGAATTTCGCTCAATCAAGTGCTTCTTGGTGGACCTGATTTGAACAACTCCCTGTTGGGAGTGCTGTTGCGCTTCCGCAAAGAGCCCATAGCCCTGACAGCCGACGTGCAGCAAATGTTTTACTGCTTCGTTGTGCGCGAAGACCACAGAGATTATCTCCGTTATCTGTGGTATGAGGACAATGACATTACAAAGAGCATAGTCGAGTTTAGAATGAAGGTCCACGTGTTTGGAAACAGCCCGTCACCAGCTGTCGCCATCTACTGCATGAGACAGGCAGCACGGCTGGGTGAACGAGAACACGGATCTGATGCAAGACAGTTTGTTGAGCGTCAGTTTTATGTTGACGATGGTCTCACATCAGTCGCTACGCCAGAGGAAGCAATCAACCTGCTCACAAGAACGCAAAACATGTTGGCAGAGTCTAACTTGCGCCTTCACAAAGTGGCATCAAACTGCAGCCAAGTCATGGAAGCTTTCCCTGTTGAGGATCGTGCAAAGGACCTGAAAGATTTAGACCTAGGAGTAGACCCTCTTCCAGTTCAGAGAAGCTTGGGACTCTGTTGGAACCTACAATCTGACAGCTTCACTTACCAGGTGTCAAATGAGAGCAAACCATTCACACGGAGGGGAGTATTGTCGACAGTTAATAGCCTCTATGACCCTTTGGGATTTGCTGCTCCCATAATAATGCAGGGCAAAGCATTACTCAGGGAACTGTCATCTGATGGAAAAGACTGGGACACACTCTTACCCCCTGAGAAACAGGAGAGGTGGGACTTATGGAAAGACTCTTTGCAAGCCCTTGAGAACCTCCAAATACCAAGGTGCTACAGCCCAGGTACGTTAAGCACAACGAAAGTGAAAGAACTTTGCATTTTCTGTGATGCCTCCACTGTCGCTATAGGTGCAGTAGTCTATCTGCGTACAGTTGACAGTGAAGGACAGTGTCATACTGGGTTTGTGATGGGGAAGTCTAAACTCGCACCCCGCCCCGCACACACTGTACCACGCCTGGAACTATGTGCTGCTGTGCTCGCGGTGGAAATGTTTGAGCTCATCAGAGACGAGTTAGACATTAAAGTAGACAATGTGACTTTTTACACAGACAGTAGGATTGTGTTGGGGTACATACACAACACCTCCAGACGATTCTACATGTATGTTGCCAACAGGGTTACGCGCATTAGAGCATCCACCCATCCGAGTCAATGGCATTATGTACCAAGTGAGTTAAATCCAGCTGACCAGGCCACTCGGTTCATTCCAGCAGCAGACCTGCAGAACAGTACCTGGTTCTCAGGTCCACCCTTTCTGTACTCTGACCCACACACAGAACCACACACTGGTCCTTTCACGCTCATCGAACCTGAAAAAGACAGAGAGATACATCCGGAAATAAAAGTAATGAAAACTACTGTAGCAGAGCCACAGTTGGGTTCTGACCGTTTCAAAAAGTACTCAAACTGGATCACTCTTTGCAGAGTCATAGCCAGACTCATTCATGTAGTTACATCCTTTGCACAAAAGACAAGTGGGCGAAGGGGATGGAAAGGTTTCAGTGAGACACCGAGCGTCCAAGAACTCACCCGAGCCCAAGCAGTCATTATTCGAGCCGTCCAACAAGAAGCTTACAAAGGGACGCTTGAAAACATTAAAGAAGGAAGGAAGGTCAGTGGCATATTTGATGCACTCAAAAAGCTCAATCCTGTAGTGGACAAAGACAGTCTCTTACGAGTCGGTGGACGTCTTTCCGCTGCCGATCTCACAGAGAATGAAAAGCACCCTCTGATTATCCCATCTACCAGCCACATCGCCATGCTAATTGTAACTCACTATCATGAACGAGTGGCTCATCAAGGAAGACACATAACTGAAGGAGCTATCCGTGGTGCTGGGTACTGGATAATTGGAGGGAAGCGGCTTGTGTCATCTGTCATTCATCGGTGTGTCACATGTCGCAAGTTGCGAGGCAAAATGCAGATCCAGAAAATGGCAGACTTGCCTGCAGACCGAGTCACCCCTGAACCACCCTTTACCACTGTAGGCCTAGATGTATTTGGGCCATGGACTATTGTGACGCGTCGTACAAGAGGTGGTTGTTCCCAGAACAAACGTTGGGCTGTGTTATTCACATGCATGTCAACTAGGGCTGTGCATATCGAACTGATAGAGACTATGTCTGCTGATAGTTTTATCAATGCATTAAGAAGGCTCTTCTCTATCCGGGGCCCGGCCAAGTTTCTGCGCTCGGACAGAGGCACGAATTTTGTGGGCGCTTGTAAGGAATTAGACCTAAACTCAGGAAACAAAGCAGTAGGAAAGTACCTGCAAGAGAGAGGGTGTGTTTGGACTTTCAATCCCCCTCATGCGTCTCATATGGGAGGCTCGTGGGAGCGCCTTATAGGCGTTGCCAGGCGCATTCTGGATGCAATGTTGTTACGAACTGAACAAACACGTCTTACTCATGAAGTGTTGTGCACCTTCATGGCCGAGGTGATGGCAATTATTAATGCAAGGCCTCTTGTTCCCATATCCACCGACCCTGACAGTCCTGCAGTACTCACTCCAGCAGTGCTACTAACGCAGAAGATGAGTGCTGTGTCCGCCCCACTTGGGAACTTCTCATCAGGGCAGCTGTTTGGGAAACAATGGAAACATGTTCAACTCCTCGCTGACACTTTTTGGAAAAGGTGGAAGGGAGAGTATTTATCCACCTTACAAGGTCGTGCAAAATGGACAGAGACTAGACCTAATGTCAAAATAGGAGATGTGGTCCTGCTAAAGGACCCCCAAGCCAGCAGGAACGAATGGCCCATGGGACTAATAGTAAAAACATTCCCCAGCAGCGACAAGAAGGTCCGAAAAGTGGAAGTGCGGACTGTAAAAGATGGGACTGTTAAAATGTTTCTCAGACCAGTTTCAGAGATTGTTGTTTTGCTTGCAGAGACTGAATGAATATTCTTCAATGCTAGATGATGTTTGAATATGTTGTATTGATGTTTATTGTGATATAATGTGTGTATATCAAGCGGGGAGTGTTATGCCCTTGAGTCAAAAGTCAGCGGTTGGTGTGTGTGCTGATTGAGCCACATAAGCAGAGTGATAAATAAGCTCAGAGTGAGACATCATTTCCACAAGAGATCTTTGTATCCTATGTGCGGAAATGGAGCGAGGGAGCGTCCTGTTCACTAACCTATCTTTGATGTACCCTTTCGCTTATGATGTCGTGAAAAAGTGCTCCGGCAGTTATTAAATAGGGACTAGTTCATGTTCACGCTAAGAGTGCTCTACACGTTCGCACCTCGGAAAACGTTCGTCTTTGTGAGTATTGACATGTGTAGAGACAGTCGTTATGTGTGTTTACATGGAGCGAACTGTATGCTGATGTAATGTACATGTTAAGCTAGGCTAATCGGCAAGTTGTTATTAAGATGTGTGTTAACCAGCGAATCATTTTCATTTTTTCTCATGTTCTAGTTACATAAAAACAAGAAAGTCAAGCCTTGTGTGGAAGACCTCTTCTATTTGTTCGCTAGCTGTCTAACCTCACAGGGTCACGTGTCGTGAGGGCAGCATAAGATGAGTTCATGGTCAACTCAATGACTGCAAGGTGACCAGGTGCTGTAGCTGCAAAGCAAGTACAAATCATCATATTTTCTACTTGTGAATAATGTTTCTCACTGTTGATCAATTGAGTGTAAATTGTTTGAAAATGGCATCATAACCCTTGGCAGATTGACAGGCAGCAACAAGTGCTTCTCTAAGATTAAGTCTTTTCTTTTTTGCGTTGTGTTAACACTATCCTCTCTATGTCCTCTCTATCCCTTTATATATATCTCTCTATCTCTCTATCTATCTATCTATTAGTGCTGTCAGCGTTAATCTCGTTAAAATGACGTTAACGCCATAACTGCATTAAAGCGGCAAATCTCTGTTTACGAGTTACCGCGAATCGCCCTGTGCGTGGGCTTTAGCTAACGCTCATTTAACGCGTTGACGCCGTACAGCCCCATGCACGGGGGTGGGGGGCGCTGCTGCCCTCACTACACGTGACCAGGTGAAGCTAGACAGCCAGCGAACAAATAGACGAGATCTCCACACAAGGCTTGCTTTTCTTGATTTTAATGAATATCTTTTTAAACCTTTTCCTCTCTCAAGACTTCTCCATTCTGTTTCTTTTCTGTAAAAAGACAAACGTTTTCCAAGGTACAAGCGTGTAGGGCACTTTTAGCGTGTACATGAGCTTATTCACTCTTTTACACGTAAAAACTCCAAAACACGTAAAAACTCCGAAGCACGTACAAAACACAACAGAAGTGCTCCAGGATGCTAGGGGCAGTGTTGAGGTTTTTTGTTACCTAGTGGCTACACAAGCCAGGAAGTACCAACGACCAGATTTTGTGTGTGGTAGTAACAGGTAAATGAACTTTTTTTTTTAAATTATTTGAATATATATGAGTGCTTGTGTATAAATACACAAACAATACACATATGCTTTCAATTGTGTAATTTAAGTGATCTAGGTAGCTCTGTTTTGGAAGTTCAGTTAACGCTAGAAGTGTTTTGGAGTTTGTACGTGCTTTGTCTCTAGGGGCCACCGCATATATTTATATATAAACATATATAAATAAAACCACCTTTTTTTTACATTAGTAATTCCTTTCGTGCATAATTTTATATTGTTGTTAATAATAAATTAATTAAAGCAACAAAACAACCTGAAGAGCCGGGTGGGAGCCAAAAGTGCTGACTCTTTTTAGTGAGTCGAGCCAAAGAGCCAGTTCTCTAAAAAGAGCCGGAAATCCCATCACTATGCCGAAGCACTTTTCACAGCGTTAACGGAGAAAATACGTCAAAGATAGGTGATTGAATTGATAAACTCTTTTGCAAGAATATCAGATTACTCAATTAACTGGTCAAAATCTACAGTCCTACCGATTAATTGCTCCTTCCATAATTCCTCTTCTACACCACTGCAATCGGGAAATATAAAATATTTAGGTATTAATGTTTCTCCCAAGCTTGCAGATCTAACTAAATTAAACCATATCCCACTTTTAAAGAAGGTAGAAGATGATCTGGCTAGATGGAAATGTCTACCCATATCACTCATGGGAAGGGTTGCCGCTATAAAAATGATGGTCTTACCAAAAATAAATTATTTATTCTCAATGATCCCAACTAAACCGCCACAAGATTGGTTCAGATCTCTAGATTCATGTATGTCCAAATTCCTTTGGAAAAATAAACCCCCACGTATAAGCTTAAAAACACTACAAAAGACCAAGGATAAAGGAGGACTAGAACTGCCTAACTTTCAGCACTACTTCTTAGCCAACAGGCTTCAGTTTATCTCAGGATGGCTAAAACACACCCTCTTAGATGAACCTTGGCTAGATGTAGAACAAGCACTCTGCAATAATCTAGAGATCTCAGACCTACCATTTATCAGCTCAAACATCCAACGACATGAATGCTTTAAAAGCATCAACATCAGCTCTTCTCTGACAGCATGGTGGGAGTTTCTAAAATTGACGGCGTCTTCATTAATCCCATGCAAACGTACACCTATCTGGAACAACCCTGACATATTACAAAACAATAATATGATAAACTTTTCAGATTGGAGTGATAAAGGAATCAAATATTTAGAACATATACTAGAAGGAACAGAATTTATTTCATTTGACGGACTAGTTACACAATATGGGATCAACAAGAAAAGATTTTTAGAATATCAACAAATTAAATCCATAGTAAAAAAGAAATTTAAACCGGGTCAAGTTGAACTACAAACACCACCAAGTGTGGTTCAATTTCTTACTCTTAAACCCCCCAAATTACTATCCAAAATATACAGAATGCTTTCTAAAACAGATGAATCAATATCACTTCCTATTGCAAAATGGGAAGCGGGTCGCGGAGTATGGGGGTGCCTACTGGGGTCAGCGGGGGAGCTGGCCCCAGGGAGGGGTCACTTGCCCCTCCCTTCCTTCCCTCCCCATCTCCAGCTGCCTCCCTCTTCCCGCTCCACCACAACCACCCACACATGCAGGGCCTTGGAGTAGGGGTATGTCACCAGGGTGCAGAGGAGGCTACCCCCCCCCCCTCTGTCCCCTTCTGGCTGCCTCTGCCTCAATTTTATCCCACAACTTAGACATTCACATTACTCACACTCTCATTACACATACATATAGGATCTTGGGGGTGGGCACGATACACGGAGTCCAAAGTACCATCAGGGTGTACACCCCACCCCTGGCATCGTTGCCCACCTCTCAATTTTAAATACACGTAGACATTGAGGGCTAGCAGGAGGGACCATGCGCTTACCTGCTGCTCTCTGGCAGGTAGCTCCATGCCCTCCTGGGTTTTAAATGCACCTTAGAACACACATGCACAACATTACAATGAGCGGATTGAGGGAGGTTTGGAGTCTTCTCTCACCCCCGTTCTCTGCGACCTGCTGGAGCAGGGGGGCTAGGAGGAGGAGTTGGCCGTCCGACTGCGGTCTGGAGTGTGGGGCCTTCCTGCTGCTGCGGAGTCGGGGCGGTCTGCCTCCCCCCACCGCAGGGAAAAGGGAAACACCACCTGGGTCTGGGTGCAGTTCCCCCCTCCAGGGGCGAGGGCACCTAGACCCGGTTTGTAGAGTACGCTTGGGGAGTGTGATCGTGTGTACAACGTCTCTTTATGTCTGTCTCCACGTTGGTTGAGTGTGGAGTAAGTGCATATGAGAGCATGAGGGTGGGAATGGATGTTTGTATCTGTGTGTGCCTGTATGTCTGTGTCTATATGTCAGGTTGGGTGTCAGGCGCCACCTCTCTGGGGACATCTCAGGCCCTCCAAGGTTTGGAGGCCTATCTCCCCCTACCACCACTTCCCCTGCCAGTGGCGGACCCCCTCAGACATCGGTGCATTGGTGGTTCTTTGTGTCCGGGGATGGGCGTCCAGGTACACACCGGCTCACTCCTTGGCGGCCGCTTATCGGGGCCTGGAGCCTGGGGCTCGCTCGGGCCACTTCGGAGGTGGGGTGCCCCCGGCCTCTCGGCCTGGGGCTCGGTCACTCAGGCGCAGCTGGCTGCCGGCGGAGCTCACGGGCGCGTCACTGCAACTCCCCCTGGCTTCTGCTCCGCGGCTGCTGAGTGAGCCCTCATCTGGGACTCTCCTCAGCTCTTTCCGGGACAGTGGCGCAGCTGCCCCTCTGTTGGTCTTCCTTGGTCTCTTGTGTTCTGGGGGCCTCTGGATGTCTGGAGTTTTGATCTCCTCCACACCTGCTTCACGCCCTGGAGGACGGGGCTGTGGCCCCCCCACACCCTCTAGCAGATTATTACATGAAGGAACCTTTTAAAAAAACAAAAAACAAGCGCGTCCATGCTCACAGGTGTACACACGGGTGATCACACCCACAAACTACACCCTTTTTGGCTCCTACCTCAAAGCACACTGTGTTCTGTTGATCTTATGTGCTGCACAATAATGTTTAACATTTAGTATTTACTGTCATATTCCCATATATCATTGTGATGTTGTTTATTCTATTACTCTTGTTCTCTTCTGCTTGCTTTCTTTTTTCTTTCTCAGCAGGTGATCCAGGTGATTGATATATGCATTTTTTTTCTCTGCCCGTTCTGTTGGTTTTTGTCTTTTGCCCTTCTCCCCCGTCCCTCTTCTCAGCTGTTTCTCTTTCCCTCTTTCTTTCTCCCCTTCTTTCCCCCAGTCAAGTCTGTCCCGTATTCAGTAAGTGAAAATAAAATAAACAATAAAAGGTGAATCAAATGGACCATTACGGCAAGGCTGGGATGGTCAGTTTGGTAAAGTAAATCCGTTGGGCATCTTTCTTTGCCTTTAGACAACAATTCTGATGGCAAAAGAGCCAAACGGGGCAGGCCAAAAAAAAAAAAAAAAAAAAAGATAGGTTAATGATCAGAGTATGACGTTATTTTTTTGCCAGTATTCTGAGCGCACAAAAAAAAATTCAGGTCATGTAAAAAAAATTGCAGGTGCAAGTGTTGCATTTTGAGAACAAATTTATTTTGAGCGAAGAAAAGCTAAATTTCAGTAAACAAAATTCATTGCTGCGTGCAAAAACTGTATTTCAGTGTTTGCTATTATCCACACACACACAATAGCAGCCCCTCTCGCTCAGTTTTTGCATTTGCGCTTGCTCGCAATGTGTTGCTTGCGCTCTCACCATTTCTGCCCGTGCGCGTTCAACTCTTTCTGTACACCGTTATTTTTGTGCCACAAAACCAGCCGATCACAGACATGGATGCAAAAAAATCTGATTGGCTGTTTTGGTCTCCAATCGGCTCGAAATGACGAAATGCAATTTCCCAGAATCCGTTTTGTCCAAAACTCAAACGAGGCAGTGGCGGAGGAACGCAGAGTGGCGGCGTTTGAAATATTACTCTTTCTGGATCACAAAATAAACTTTTAAAGATATTTTCATGCGAGAATGGTGCTGTGTAAGCTTCAAATATCTGCTCGATTTATCAAGACATCACATATTTGCATAAGTGCTCTAACATTTTCGGAGATGGTTGTTAATAATTATTTATTGCATCATTATTTAAACCTCCTCTCCTCCAGTTTGTAACATTAGCCTGACCCATACGGTAAAAAAATACATTTTTCCTGGCCAAAATATATTTCAAATATATGGTAAATATATTTTGTATTTGTGATGCTCCAAAAAAATATATTTTTGAAATTGAAAATGTATTTCTTTCAAACCAAAATACATTTCAAAACATATTTTAGGGTGAAGAAAATACATTTCCAAAGTATCCTTTATTTAAAATATATTTAGTGCAATAATGATGATAATGATAACAATACTAAAAGTAACATGTTTTATGCACATCTGCAAAAAACAGTTGGATTCAAACAAAACAGAGTCAAAGGTCTATCACGAATTAGGTTGTTTATTCACTTGCTTACAGTATTTCACATTACACAATATCTCACTATAATGTAGCGTTCATTGACTTTGAAATTATCTGTCAGTGATACAGTAAACAAGATACAACAACTGCTATGTACACTTTAGTTTTTGACAATATATACAATTTAGTATTTAAAGGAACACACTCCACTGTTTTGGAAATAGGCTCATTCTCCATCTCCCTCAGAGTTAAAAATGCAGCGTCTTCTTTCTAGATCCGTACGTTAATAGGGCTCTGGAGCGTGATCTTACGGGATGGGGCGTAGCCACGATTTTTGGTCAAGGCGCCATATTAGCAGGCCAAACAAATGCTTGCTGTGTGGTCGGTTGTAATGTTAGATTGCACTACCGACAAAGGAATAAGCTTGAAAACAGGCTCTCTTTTCATTGTTTCCTCACCTGGAAACATCATGAGGGAGCTTATGTGTTGGATGTTACCAAAAGAAGGCGTCTAGCCTGGATAGCAGCTGCGAGACGAGCTGATATTCAGTTCTCTACCAGCCACAGATATCTGTTGGTGTGCTCCAGTATTTTCATTCAGGTAAGTTCTAAATAAGTTCATATTATTATTTATAGCCTGTTAATTTTATTTTCAATAGCACAAACTTAGAACAAACATGCAGAACTACCTTCTATTTATAGAGTTGCTAATTATTTGGCATTATTGCAACAAACCAGCCTATGAAATGAATGAAACAAATCCTGACTGGGTTCCAACACTACACATGGGGCACTACGAAATCCCTGCTTCAAACTACATGCTACATACCACCATGCCAATCAGATTTCTTCTTCCATGTGAGGGTAAAAAGGTGACCTTCCTGGATAAGATGGCAAAGGTTTGCTGCGTTTTGGTGAACATGTGCCCCAGTGTGGTAGTAAAACCAGGGAAAAATGCTCTTGTTAAATACTTTTAAGTCTTGTGCTGTTTATGTAGTGATAAGTTTTCAAAAGAGACAGTAAATTACAGAATGCTAGTAGTGGGTGATATTATACAAATGCTGTCATGATTTTATGTGAACATTTTGTCATTTGTAAACTATACATAACATTTTTTCTACATTGTAACTGATGTGATGTTCGACAAAGTGCTTTTAATTAAAAATAGGCAAACATTTCTTTGTTTCTTTATTCAACTTTTGAACAGTGGTATTTAGTAAGTACATATTCAGTAAATGCAAAGTATTTACATGGCCCCCTAAATTAAAACATTATGGGTTATTCAGAACAGAACTATGCTTGGAAAAATATTGTCCCATCAGTTGATCCAACTCCTCCACAGTAGCAGGTGGAACTTTTCTTTTTTGAGGATGGCTTCTTTTACCTGTCACAACGAATGGTCTGTTTATGTTTTGATCAAGAACCTTTTTTTTGGGCAGCTGAAGAGGAGAAGTCTATCTTATGGCCAACCTCTGGCTGTATCTTGGTCATATTACCCAGCAAAACCCAGTATGCAGGTTCATCTGTAACAGTCCTTGTGCCACAGATCCTCACTGTTGCTTCTACATTAAACAGAAGAGCAGTGACATGGCTGCAAGTCTCCACGACTCTAGCCATACAGCTGCAGTGGGCGGCTTCAACCTTCCCTGTGATGCTCACAATGACCTGTGGCTGCAATGCTGCAATTCAGTCTTTAAGAGTGCAGGACCTAAAACACACACAGACAAAGTTCATTTAAAGACAAGAACTTTAATAAGCCAAGTCCGACACAAATGTGTTTTATTTACTTTCAAATCCATTTATCATAAATGTAACAAATAAAGTGTTTTTATGTATCCATCTATAGAACGCTGCATGTTATATTCTAAATCTGCATGTTTCTTTTTAGAAACCTATCAGCAAAAAATGAACCTAAAGTATGTAATGAATGTATTTTTAGTGACACAGGACACAAACAAGGAAGCAAATCAAATCAAATCACAAATCAAATCACTTTTTATTGTCACATCACATGTGCAGGTACATTGGTACAGCACATGTGAGTGAAATTCTTGTGTGCAAGATGTGTAATTAGGATTATTTATAATAAATATGAATTAATTAGGGCAATTTCTTTAACCATAAAGAATAACTAAATCCTTCAGGACAATGTCACATCAATGCACTGAACTCACTATGTTATCCCTCTAACAGAGCCTCTACATGTTCTCACTGTAATTTCCCCCTCACGAATGAATTTTTACTAGCACTAATTTGAATGTTGGGGGGAATCAAACGCATTTTACTCGCAGTACTCAAGCTGACTTACCTTTGCTTGAATGACGGCGTACTCACAACGTGGAGGCTTAAAAATAGCCAAATCTTGTACCCAGTCCTTGGTGAATTGGATGTGCGCCTCCAGAGATTTATAATTGCGAAATTGGTGCGCCGTGTATGCTCTGACTCCACAGACAAGGTATGAGAGTAGATCATGCTAAGTCAATAGCGGTTTGGTCTTCAGGGTTTCTACTCCACGGCTATATTTCATACGGGTCCACATTTCAACAATCAAGTACCGTCTCTTTGCATCTGGACAGAATCTGTCTCTATACCGTCATTTTCTTTTGAGCTACGTTTCAGAATGGTTCGTAGCAATCTTGTTTTGATTCGTGACCTGCCAAGATGGTGCTGCGCTCCCACAATGCATTGCGACATTACGTCAACTCCAAAGCCCTTTGCGTGCAGGAGTGTATGCGCATTGCCACGGTGGTTTAAAAAATAAAGATATAATGAAAAGTAATTAATAAAAATTAAATATTTAAACATTCCCACAAATGTGCAATGAACGTGCAAAAACTCTCTTTAGTAGTTGTTGCTGTTTCTTTCTTTCTTCTTTTTTTTTTTTTTGAAAAATAACGACGTCTCTGAGGCGCGAAATTTGACAGCGAGAGGAACGGCCGGATACAGGAGACGGGAAGAAACAAGCCGATTATGTTCGCGTTAATTAAGTGGTTGGAAGATGTAAAATTCTCAATTCTGCCAACTGAACATATACGAGATTTTAATGAGGATGAATAATTAGCCGGCATGGAGGAAACGGACCTTTATTTCATGGAGTGGCGACAAGAAGCCAAGGCGGGTGGCCAGTCTAAGAAGCCTCCATCATCAAGCTAGCAGGTGCCTTTTCCCATATAATATTACTTTATTCTCGTGTATTTGGAACGGAAGCGTAGAGCTGCCACCCAGGCAAAAGAGAAATATAAGTATATCACGTTATAACGTGAAAAGTTTATCGTTCTAACAATATACTATCATGTTTGAACAACATGTTTGAACAACATTGTACGAAAAATGTACATAATTATCACGTCCGTACAATATTGTGCGAACGTGACAATTATGTATATTATAATAACGTGATATTATATTATACAAACATGAAAAGCATAATGTTAGAACAATAAAAATTTCACGTCATAACGTGATACAGCTCTATTTTTCTTTTGCCTGGGTGGCAGCTCCACGCTTCCATAATTTGGTAATCAAAATATGTAACTTAATTAATTATATTGTGACGTACTTTTGCCTTTTCTTATTATTCTGCCTTCTCAATAACTATCAAAGCCTATTCACATTTAATTTGGCTTTCACAGAAATCCTACCTCTCCTTCTGGCTACAGAGTACTTACCAAGGTTAGAAACAAAGAACAGTTATGCTTTATTAATGTTCGCTAATTACAATGTTCCACATTTCCTTGCTTTTTAAGTCATTTTTAGGCTTTTTAGAGTTTTTGTTTTTTATTTTTTTAGCAGTAATGTTTCTGCCTATTTATTTCAGCCCATGAAATCGAATGCAGATCTTCCTAATGTGAGATTTACATAAATGTAAGTAATTTTGTTTGTCATTGTCATTAATGTTGTTGCTGTTGTTGTTTTTGTGCAGTTTGCAATCATATAAACCTAGCAAGCATCAGTCAGCACAGTGACTAACCTAAACAGATTCTTGCTTTATTCACATATATTATATGTAATTATATATACCTGCACATTGTACCTAGGGTTGCAGCCACTTGGCCCCACCCCATTGTTGTGACAGCCCTGATTGTACTTATACACTGCATCTGAACAGGGAACAGTCTGCCACATTAATGTATTTTTAAGTGACTTGTTTGTAATACATGAATTTGTTTTTTACAGATGTCAAAGTCTCAACCTCATGCTGCCCTCCCCCATCCTCCTAAAGTAAGTATTTGTTGTTGTAGTTTTTTATGCGGTGTCTGTGTCACATGCTAATCATAATTATTGAAATAACTGTTTTCTAACAGATTTTCCAAAACACTAGTTAGGTTTGTTGTCATTCAGACCAATACTACTGCTTAGACATTGCATATGCATAGATACAGTCGTAGTGCTTGACACATGCAAACAGCAGTAGATGTACTAAAAAGGAAATAATTACAATCATGATGTTGATTGCTGATGTCAGTATATATATTTTAGAGGAATGTTTTGTTTTTCACCCAAAATGAACTATATTGCTTCAGAAGAGATTTATTACCCTACCGGACTCTTATATATTGTTCTGTTTTTTGTTTGTTTTTGTTATTTTCAGGTTCAATGGTGCGTGTTCTTCTAATGGCCGCCTTCCCACTGGAGGTTTTGATCCACAGCAATTTAAAAGGTAATCAGCTTTGAAAGTCAGTTCAAATGGTTAGCTAATAGTACTTTAAAAAGCCTACAACTCTGTCACCAGTTTCTTTACCAAAAATTACCCATAAAAGTATCGCTCAATAGCATATATTGTAGTTCAAATGTTTAGTTGTACAAATATCAAATTTTTGGAAATCTAAAACTAGTCAAACACTCAAATGTTCATGCTTTTTATAGGAGGACAGAGCAAAACGGACATCGGCGCAGAGTGAAGAACTGCCCTTGATAAGGACACTATGACAGTCATATATAGTAAGTGAAGACTTTCTGTGTATCTAAAATTGCATACAGCACAAGTAACTTACTTTGCAACCATTAAAATAGGTTGTAAAGTAAGTTACCAATACAAATAGGTGATGATGCATTGTAGTGGTTGGTCTCAGACAAAGAAGGTCAACAGATTTATGAATGCTGGAAGGTAAGGAGAGACGACCAAAAGGGGTGTTAGCATTACTGTAATGTGAACTGGATAGACTTCCCATCTAGGAAAAAAAAGAGGTAAAATTATGCGTAAAATATATCTGTATTAATATCTGTATCTATATAAACAGAAATATCTGTTTGCTAAATGAAGCCAGCTAACATAAATCACATTTTTATTTTAACTCTGATAAAAGTAATAGAACTGTGACTTTTGTTTGTTACAGTGGCGGAAGGGGTTTCCCA